>NC_139145.1:2929374-4151498 GCF_964270905.1 Leucopleurus acutus | reverse complement strand
TCTCTCTCTCTCTCTCAACCAACCTATTTTGCATGCTGTTTGTGATTCTGAGAGCTGCATCTATCAATGGAAACTTGTCAGATCCGACAGAAGCTTTTAGAAGGGTTTCTATACCCAAAAACCACAAAAATTTCATTAGAGTTTCTCATCTTTTCCTTGAGGGCCCCCCGGGGAAGTGGGTGGGGCCCCCGGGTCACCAGAGGGAGTGAGGATGGGGGGCCGACATCCTGGTCCCCTCTGCCTCTTGGTCCCAACTCTTCCCATGACCTCCCACACACACACACCCCGTCCCGTCCAACCTTCCCAGAGCCCCCCGACCCCTGCAGCCCGAATCTTCTGAAGCTCCCCAGTTGGGAGAGCGGGCGGAGGGGCTGCTCCCCGAAGCCACGTCTGACAGCAAAGATGAGAAACGGCTGATAAATTTTTGTGTTCCTAACTGTGCTGTGGACCAGCCACTCTGGTCTCTGAAACCCTGTTGCTATGGAATAATGCTTCATGTCTCTTTTATTATATATCGATATATCTCTCTATATATTGTTTGTGAAGTACCTTCCTTTGAAGTTTTGGTTTCTTTGTGTTGGAATTTGGTTTTTTAATTTTTGTTGTTGTTGTTTTCTTTCATTTGGAAGAAAAAATTTCAACTGGGGGGAAGGAAACAGCCCTGTTTATATTTAAATTGTTTTCCACTTTTTTTTTCCTTTTTTTCTTTCTTTCCTTCTTTCTTTCTTCCTGCTTTTCTTTCTTTTCTCCCCTGCATTCCGTCTCCCCATCCCCCTGCATCTCCCTCCCCTCCCCCTCCCACCCACCCCATCCCCCAGTCCGCCGCGTGGCTCCACGGTTCTCCATCTTGCCCATGAGCCACGAGATCATGCCAGGTGGCAACGTGAACATCACCTGCGTGGCCGTGGGCTCGCCCATGCCATACGTCAAGTGGATGCAGGGGGCCGAGGACCTGACGCCTGAGGATGACATGCCCGTGGGCCGGAACGTGCTGGAGCTCACAGATGTCAAGGACTCTGCCAACTACACGTGTGTGGCCATGTCCAGCCTGGGCGTCATCGAGGCCGTGGCCCAGATCACGGTGAAATGTAAGCAGGGGCCATGGGGCATGGGGGAGGCAGGTGGGACCTCATGTGTAGGTGGGGGGTACGGGTGGAAAACCTCTGAGTTACTCTTCAGGATTCAGTCATTCCTGGCTGTGAAGAGGACAGTCAACAAACACTTATTGGTGACAAATTATTCTGGGCCTGGCCCCGTGGAACGAGACCCAGTCTTGCTCTATTGGGCTCATGGTCCAAAGTGGGAGATGACACGTAGCCCGGCAGCTATGATGCAGACTGATGAGAGCAGTGATGGGGACTATGTAGCACCACTCAGACCCGCAGAATAAAGGTTCCAACTCCCAGGAAAGCTAGGTCAGGGAAAGACTACAAGTTGAAAAGGGAAACAGGCTGTGCAGAACTTAGAGAGAGAGAGCATTGGCAGGGTGGGGAGGGATTACAGATTCTCCTGATGTCTCAAGTTTGTGGCAAAATTCAGAGGAGGGTGCCCTCAAATAATTTTTCTAGCTTTGTAACAGGGGCCAGCAGACTACAGCCCATGGGCTGAATCTGGCCCTCCACTTGTTTTTATAAATAAAGCTTTATTGATACCTGCCCAGTTGTTCACACCTGGCTTGTGGCAGCTTTGGGGCTACAGTGACACAGCTGAGTGATTCTCAGCAAAGGCCACGTGGTCTGCAAATCTGAAAAGATTCACTGTGTGGCCCTCTGCAAGTAAAGGTTGCCGAGCCCTGCCCTAGGGCCATAGAAAGTGTCAGCATCAGCTGGTGTGTTGGTCATTTTGCTGAGGGATTGAACGTCTTCTGGTGCATGCTTCCTGGGGCCTGTGTGATATGAGATCTTGGGACAAGTGGGAGAGAAAGTCACAATTTTATCCGGGTGCTGGGGACACACTGTAAACCAACCCCAGTCCCTGCTGGTGGGGACAACATACAAACCTGGTCATGACGTACCGTCAGGCAGTGATAAGAACTGGGCAAGGGCACCTTTAGCCAGGGTGGTGAGGGTGGCCTTAAGCCATCTGGCCATCTGAGCATTCCAGGGGCAGGGAACAGCAAGTGTGAAGTGTGAACAGACAGAAGGGCCCTGTGGCTGAGCAGAGTGAAGCAGAGTAAAGCACAGAGAAGAGTCGTAGCCCGGGGGCCGCCACTATTTCCTTTAGAAGTGAATCTTTTTCTTAAACAGCCAATTTTTTTTTTTAAGTAAAACTCTTCAGCTTTATGGGCCATCTAGTCTCTGCTGTAACCACTCAGTTCTACCGTCATAGCACAAAAGCAGCCAGCAGCGATACATAAGCGTGGCTGTGTGCTGATAAAACTTTATTTACAAAAACAGGGGCCAGCCCTTGGTTTGTAGTTTGCCAACACCTGCTATAGATGGTGGGCTAGGGGTCGTTAGGCCCATGGTTGCCACCAAGGAAATGAAGGCTCAGAGAGGGCAGTTGTGTGACTGAAAGTCACACAGCCTTTGGGGTCTGCAGCCAGCGTGCCTGATGTGTGAACTTGCCTCCCACCCACAGCTCTCCCCAAAGCCCCTGGGACCCCTGTGGTGACAGAGAACACAGCCACCAGCATCACCATCACGTGGGACTCTGGCAACCCAGACCCCGTGTCCTACTACGTCATCGAATATAAATCCAAGAGCCAGGACGGGCCATACCAGATCAAAGAGGACATCACCACGACGCGTTACAGCATTGGCGGCCTGAGCCCCAATTCGGAGTATGAGATCTGGGTGTCGGCCGTCAACTCCATCGGCCAGGGTCCACCCAGCGAGTCGGTGGTCACCCGCACTGGCGAGCAGGCCCCTGCCAGCGCGCCCCGAAACGTGCAGGCCCGCATGCTCAGCGCCACCACCATGATCATCCAGTGGGAGGAACCCGTGGAACCCAACGGCCTGATCCGGGGCTACCGGGTCTACTACACCATGGAGCCCGAGCACCCCGTGGGCAACTGGCAGAAGCACAACGTGGACGACAGCCTGCTGACCACCGTGGGCAGCCTGCTGGAGGATGAGACATACACCGTGCGCGTGCTGGCCTTCACCTCCGTAGGCGATGGGCCCCTCTCGGACCCCATCCAGGTCAAGACACAGCAGGGAGGTGAGATGCCCGCGGGAAGCACAGCTCCTGCGGGGGAGGGGGGGGCGGGGCGGGCAGCAGGTTTCTGCGGGGGGGGGGGGCAGCAGGTTTCGGGGCTGTCCCACCAGAGGGAAGGAGGCGGCCACGCAGTGATGTGTCTCCCAGGATGCAGCCGGCCGATCTTAACCTGGAAGCCACCACGTGGTTTATTTGGCCTGCACGGTGCTTTAAAGTATTTTCATGCCAGCGTTGCAAAGCAGGAGGTTGTCCTAGAAAACCCAGATTTCTGGCTACCCTTGGAAAATCCGATTTGGCAAGCCCATAGGGCTACAATCGGTCATCCAATGGCATCCAGATAGATGCTGCCGCTGGCTGCATCTGAGAAAAGGGGTGTGGTTTCCGTTCGCCTCCCTCTTTGTCAACTGCCCCGGCTCCCATCCATCTCTGAGTTTGAGAACCCCTGTTCGCTGCTCTCACTGAAGGGATCCATGCCGCCCATCTTGAAATAATAGAAAGTGTGTTAACCCAAAGTCTGTGAGCTGGTCTGTCACCTGCCGGGGTGAAGGATGTGGGGTAGGGGTGTGGAGCATTTAGGTGCATGGGGCCCCAGCTCTCTGCAGGCTTCTGGGCTTTTTCTTACGGACTCAGGTTTTGGAACCTCAAACCCAGGAAGAGTCAGGCAGCTGTCCAAGCAAAGGGACAGGAGGTTTGGAACTCTGCTGCCGTAAATCAGATACAGGGTGGAGATCCACATTCCAAATTATGGTCCCCACCAGTTTTCTGTTTAACTGGGGGAATGGGGAGGATGCTGGGGTGCGTTGAGAAGGGGATTTTTTGAAAATGTTTTCCCACTGGCAACAGAGAGGATGGGGGGATTGGGGTGGGTAGCTGACAACGAGGGGCGGTAGGGGGTCCCTGAGAAAATAAGAGAAATAAGAACAGTGGAGAACACTCCAGAAGCATCTAGAGCCTAACAAGCCCTTCCTTTTAGGGTGGTGCTGAGCTTCACGGGGCCCTTTTTGGGAGAATGGGAACCTGGCGGGTTGGATACCCTATGCGGGCCCACCCCTCCCAGGCCTCCCCCCAATGCCAGTCCTCTTCGCCCCCTGCCCCGCAGTGCCTGGCCAGCCCATGAACTTCCGGGCCGAGGCCAAGTCGGAGACGAGCATCGGGCTCTCGTGGAGCCCCCCGCGGCAGGAGAGCATCATCAAGTATGAGCTCCTCTTCCGGGAAGGCGACCACGGCAGAGAGGTGCGTGGGCGGCGGGAGGCGGCCTGGCGCTCGCCGCCGGCTCCCACTCCGGGCGACTCTCTTGTCTCCCCGAGCCTGTGCCGGAATGTCTCTCTTCCCCCCTTCTCTTTGTCCCTGTCCGTTGCTAATTTTTCCAACACTCACTCTTTTCTCCTCCATTTCCATCACTCTGTGAGGTCTGTGTCTGTATCCCTCTGGTTTCTCTCTGTCTCTCTCCATCTCCGTCTCTCTCCCCGCCCCGCCCCCAGGTCGGGAGGACCTTCGACCCGGCCACGGCCTTCGTGGTGGACGACCTCAAGCCCAACACCGAATATGCCTTCCGCCTGGCGGCGCGCTCCCCGCAAGGCCTGGGCGCCTTCACCTCGGTGGTGCGGCAGCGCACGCTGCAGTCCAGTAGGTGTCTCTCGGACCCCGCCCTGAACTGCGGGGGTGGGCACCTGGCCGGCGCCTGCGCACTGACGCGGGCGGGGCCTGCGCAAGCGCGGGGAGGGGGGGGCGCCTCTGCCCGTCCCGCTTCGCTCTTCCGCCTCGGGCGTGCTTGCGTCCACGCTGCGCCTCGGTTCCCCGACCAGTGCAGTGAGGGGCTCACCCGTGGACCCCGCAGGCTCCAATTTCTCCATCTCCCTGGGGTACAGCCGTGGCCAGTTTTGCTGATGGTACCTCCTCTCGCCTCTGCCTTTCCCGGATTTGGGGTTAGTGGAATGGCCACGTTGCGCCCATCTCACAGGTGTTTGGAGGGGTCTGTGATGCTGTCACAGCTCACACCCCATCCTTCCGAGAGAGCAGAGGATGCAGAGACGATCCTGCCTCCCCAGATGGCCCCTCTTGCCCCCCCAGGCTGGGTCCCCATTGCCAGAGGCTCGGGGGCATGGGGGAGTCAGAGCTGATGCCAGGTTCTGGGGGAAGCGCAGGACCCCCAAAACATAGGGCCCTTGAATTCCTGGAGTTCTTCGCTGTGCCCGCCTGGCCTCCCTGTCACAGAAAATCACCTTTTGGCCAGGACACTGCAGCTGGCCCTGGGCCACACCGTGGCGCCCGCCGCGCCCTCTCTGCCTGCTCTGAGCTCAGGGCCTAGGCAGGCCCCTCCGACCGCCGCCTCCCTGCCTCCCCCTCCTCCCTCTTCTGTGCTCAGTGTGGCCCAAGTGGCCCCCGCCGTGACCCTCCCTTTCTTCTTCTCCCCTCCCCCTGCTCAGTCAGTCACGGGGTAGCCACCCCAGGCCTTGTTCCGGAAGCTGCCTCAGTGTTCAAACCTTCAAGCCCCCGCCTGCCCCGCCCCCAGGCGTGTGCACACAGGGGGTCACGGGTCAGTCCAGAGTGACAGCAACTTGGGCCGGGGTGTCTGAGCCGCTGGGATCAGGGGACGTGGAGACTGTCAACCCTACTGTCAACCCCCGCCCCCTCCCCTCCTCCCCGCCCCACTGGGGCCGAGCCGAGCGCTCCGCGACTCACAGGAATGTTTGTGCGTGAGGCGATCAGTGAGGGTGTCCTGTGGCTTGGGCGGCCACGTGAGAGACCGGCACAGGTGCCGCGAAGGTGAGTACGCGCTGGTCTCCAGCGGGTTCACAAAAACGGCCCACCCTGCGTGCCCCCTGGCCTGTGCCCCAGCAGCTCTGGGCTGTGCAGACCGTCCAGAGTCCAAATTCAGTCCCCTAAACTCTGCACCCCGCTGCGCTGCCGAGTGGCACACCTGCCCAGGAACAACGTGGAATCCGGAACCACGCCCCTCACCCCCCGCGCACCGCGCTTCCATGTGCGCATCCACGCTGCCCCGCACCCTCCCGACAAGTCACGCAGGTTGGGCCGGATTGTGAAGGAGGCGGCCTCCAAGGTCGTCGAGAAAGCGGCTTTGGCCCAGCCACGCGAACCTCCGGGGCGGCCCAGGACAGGGAGTGGGGGAGAAGGGACTCCCCACTTCGCACCCCAAGACGGGTGGGGCCCGAGAGAACTGGCAGCCGAGACGCAGGGCCAGGCGTACCCCCACCCCCGGGGAGTGCGGGCTTCTTAGGCTGAACTCAAGGGTAGGTGGAGGCCAGACCACTCAGCCGTGGGTCTCCCCAGACACCGTCCAACCTTCCTGCCTCATCGGCGCCAGCCCGGAACTGCAGCGTGCCCACACTGGGGCCGGAGCAGGGCTGCGCGCCCGCTCGCGGCCAGAGACCCACCCAGAGCTCGGTCTGGCCTTGTAGCTCAGCACTCCGCCATTCCCTCCCTCGTAAGAAAGTCTTTTAAGTTAGCAGTTGAAGAGTGGAAGGTAGGTAACCAGACTGGGAGTTTTCTGGAAAGCGTCTTTCTTTCTTTTATTATGGTTTTTCTCATCATCATCACCATCATCGTTGTTTCTTCTTTTATTATGGTTTTGGTTTTATTTTTCCTTCCCCTTTCTTAGTGAATCCATTCCTTCTGGCACATTCCTCGGCTGGTTTTTCCACTCCTGCTTGACTCTCCCCGGGCACATTTGGTTGGGGTGGCTGGTCAAGAAATGGGGGAGGGGACCCCCAAGTGTCTATTTCCGGAGGAGGGAACCCCAGTGTTTCAATTTAAGTGAGGCCAGAGAGTCATTCTGGTTGCAGTAAGCCATTGGAGTGGCCTCTGGGGTCTCTGGTAGCCTGATGTCTTTGAGGATGGGGGCCTCTGATTCAGCTCTGGGTCCCAGACCCTAGCATGGGGTGTGCACAGAGTAAGTGGTCTGTAAACACATGCAGTGAATAAGTGTGGCTGGCATGATGGTGAAGGTTCTACATGCCTTGACCTCAAGCAAGGCCAGTGACCTCTCTGAGCCTCCCTCCAGACGAGGCGGGCTCTAGGGTCATGGGCATTTGAGGGGGTGTGGCTCCAGCCATCCTCAGCTGGCCTGAGCTGATTAAGGCACAGGCTGAGGTCTGAATTCCCAGCCTCAACCAAGACAGCCCACGGACAGCAGCTGAGCCTGGCTTCAAGGCCTGGCTTGCGCCATGTGCCCTTGGGCAGGCCACTTGCCTTTTCTGAGCCTCAGTTTCCTCACCTGTAAAATGGGAGGTGAGCGCCCAGAACAGGTGGGACCTGGCACCCAGTAGCTATACAACCAGTGAGAAAAGAATGCCAGGCAAACCAGGTGGGCTTTGAAACCCATTTCCCCACCTGGAACATGGGGGCGGGGTGGAGGGGTGCTAGTTCCAGCCACGTAAGGGGGTCAGGAGAATTAAATGAGGCACGATCAGTGGGCCGTATCTTGAGTCTACAGAGGGCCTATGCTGCTGGGCGTGCAGAAGATGTATAGAACGAGAGGATTATCATCAGTAATGCTCTTAACACAGGGCCTGGCCCATAGTAGGTGCTCGGCACATGGAGGCTATTACTGATACTCCATAAAGCCCTTAACACACACAGTTCACGCTTAATATAGGGAGAGTATCACTGTTATTTAACAAAGTCCTTAGCATGCTGCCTGGCACACAGTAGGTGCTCTATAAATGGTAGCTACCACTTTCAGTCTAAATATGGATCAGCAGGGCGCTGGGCACAGAGTCGGCAGTCCATGAATGGAAGCTATTAGTAGCTTGTAACAAGGTCAGCCTGGTGCCAGGTACACAGTAGGTCCCCGAAACATGGGGGATGATTGCACGATGATTGCTCTGCAAAACCCTTGGCACAGTGCCTGGCATCCAGTAAGTGCTCAATAAGTGGCACTTTAAAGAGGTTGGCCTGGTGCTAAGCACATAGTAGGTGCTCAGATGGGAGCCACTGTCAGTCTGGAAGGGCCCAGCATGGTTTCATTTTTGCTCCAAACGTGAAACTGTTGTCTGCAAGGTTCTTGGTACTGTGTGTGTAAATGGTAGGTGCTCAATAAGTAAGAACTATTACTATTTTTATATAAGCTCATTAGCACAGTGCTTGACACACAGTAGACGCTTAAAACGTAGGGACTATTACTGTTATCCAGAAATAACAGGGCCTGACACACAGTAGGCCCTGTTAAGAAATGAGAACTACTAATGTTCTACATAGTCCTTAGCATAGTACCTAGCATGTTGTAGGTACCTAATATGTGGGAACTTTTTCTGTTTCAATAAAGACCTTAGCAGAGTGCCTGGCATGCAGTATGCGCCGCGTAAAGGGCAACAGCTGCTTTCATCTTCAGAGGGCTGTGGCAGTGACCAGCCCATAGTAGGTGTTCAGTCAATGAGACGTGCTATTGATCTGCAGTGGGCTTAGGTTGGCATCAGGTGAACAGTAGGGGCTCAAAACAGAAGAACTATGAGCTACTAAAACTTTGGCACACCGTAGGTGCTAACTGTGGGCTGTGTTATCTGTAAAGCCCTGACCCAGTGCCATCACAGTAGGTGTCCACTACACAGGGGCTTTTATTATTACTCTGTATAGCCCTTGGCATGCTAACAGGCACACAGTAGGTGCTCAAGACTCAGACATTGTTTTCTTTGCAAGTGAGGCCAGGAAGTAACCACAGGGTTGCCCTCTGGGGTCCCTGGCAGTACAGGTGTTCAGTAAGTAGATGCTCTTACTGTTAACCTGTGAAGCTTTTAGAGACAGGCCTGGCACATAGTAGGTGCCCAATAAATGAGGCTTTACTGCTAGTCCCCGGTTACCCAGTAGGTATTCAGTACATTAGTGTTTACAGTTGTTCCATCCCTGGTGCTGTGCCTGGCACATAGTAGGTGCCCAGTACATGGGGCTTTTGCTATTCTGGCACAATGCTTGGCACACAGTAGGTGTGCAATAAATATTTCACTGTTATTCTGTGCAGCCCTTGGCACGGTGCCTGGCACATAGTAGGGTTCAATAAGTAGATTTTTCACCTGCCGTTCTGTGCAGCCCTTGGCACTGTGCCTGGCACATAGTAGTTACTGAATTAATGGGGCTTTTATTGCTTTTGCGTTTGGCCTAGTGGCTGGCACATAGTAGGTGCCCAGTACATGGAGCTTTTGCTATTCCTCTGGCACAGTGCCTAGCACACAGATGTTCTATAAATAAGTACATTTACTGTCATTCTGCTCCTGTGCTGTGCCTGGTGCACAGTAGGTGTTCACTAAATAAGTACACTTACTGTTACTGTGTGAAGCGCTTGGCACGGTGCCTGGCACATAGTAGGTGCCCAATAAATGAGGCTTTTATTGCTATTCTTCTGGCACAGTGCCTAGCACACAGTAGGTGTTCAATAGATAAGTACATTTATTGTCATTGTGCTCCTGGTGCTATACCTGGCACACAGTAGGTGTTCAATAAATAAGTACATTTATTGTTGTTTTGGCACCGTGCCTGGCACATAGTAGGTGCCCAGTAAATGGGGTTTTTACTGCTGTTCCGCTTGGCACGGTGCACAGCTTACGTGCATATGCTCCTTGGGGACTGTGGCTACCCTCTCCCTAAGAACTACTGTGTGCCAAGTGCAGCCCCATGTGGTGAGTGCAGCGTTCTTGGCCAGCCCTCTCTGCCCCCATCCCCGCCCGCCCACCCACCCACCCACCCGCCCATCTCACCTTTGGTTGACACCCGCTTCTTTTGGGTTCGACTTCTCTTTGGTTTGGTTCTGTTTTGTTTGTTATCATCTTCTTTTTTATTTTCTCTTTCCCATCTTTTGTTTCCCCACCCCCTCCCCGCCCATCCCGCCTCCCTTCCCCACCCCCACGTTCTCCCCCCCCCCAATAGAACCGTCAGCCCCCCCTCAAGACGTTAAATGTGTCAGCACGCGCTCCACGGCCATTTTGGTAAGTTGGCGCCCGCCGCCGCCGGACACGCACAACGGGGCCCTGGTGAGCTATAGCGTCCGCTACCGACCGCTGGGCTCAGAGGACCCGCAACCCAAGGAGGTGAACGGCATCCCCCCGACCACCACCCAGATCCTGCTGGAGGCCTTGGACAAGTGGACGGAGTACCGCATCACCGCCGTCGCTCACACAGAGGTGGGACCAGGGCCCGAGAGCTCGCCCGTGGTCATCCGCACCGACGAGGACGGTAAGCACCGGCCCCGGCCTGGGACCCCTGGGACCCCCAGGCCCCAGCCCGGCCCCTGCCTTGGAGCCTTCTGTCCCTGGAAAACTGGGCTGGCTGGTGGTCAGAAGGTATTGGGTTGGCCAAAAAGTTCTTTCGGGTTTTTCAGTAAGCTCTTATGGAAAAAAACGAATGAACTTTTTAGCCAACCGTAGAAGCCATAATCAGGAGAAGGAGACAAGTGGCCATCAGCCTCCCCAAACCAACCGGGCTCCTTGATCTTGGAATTCTCTGTTCTGGACCTTCCGGGCTACCCTTTCTCTCTGAGCCTTGGGCCTGGAACGTTAAGCGGGGAGCCCTGTATTTTGGTCCGGTGGTGGAAGCCATGGAAACGGAGTGTAGGAAACAGCAAGCAGCACTTGCGACAAAAATTATGGTCCCTGACCCCAGAAAGCTGGTATTTTAGACTCTAGGGATAACCTGAGATTTGGAGCTGCTTGGGTCTGAGCTATCCTACCTAGAGAGTAGGTAGATTGCGTGCTGATGGTGGTTAACCGCCAGCTCTCTGGGGAATAGAGACCGATTGGTAGCACTGGCCGATTTCTGTGGTGTAAATATTCCCACCGTAGCTGAGCTAGAAGGTTCTAAGACGCTAGTCACACAGTAGAAGCTGAGGGCATGGGGCAAAATGAAGCAGGCAGCTTCCCCAATAAAATTGCAAGAAACCTGGACCGGCTGTTTTCTGAGCCATTGGCCTGGAAGTTTCGGTTGGCAGCCCCAACATTTTGTCCTAACCATGGGGAAGAAATGAAGCGGTCCTTCACGCCAGGCCTTGGGGTGGGGGTGGGGTGGGTGGCGAGGGCTCTCAGCTTGGGGGCTGGTTGAAAAAGTGCTCCAGTGCGGAGTGGGCTGGCTGCACCCTGGGGTGTGTAGGAGCGTGCAGCTGGACTGCCTGGGTTCCCATCCCGGCTTTGCCTCTTGATAACCCTGTGGTCCTGGGATCAACTCTCTGTGCCTTGGTTTCCCCATCTGTAAAGGGAGCATAAGGACTCCTATCTAGAAGGGATGCTCTGAGGTCGGAAGCAGTGTGGGTAAACCTCTTAGAGTGGGGCGTGCACGGCCCGCTCATGTCTTGTGGCCCTGGGCCGGTGACCTAGGCTCTGGGGGACCTCAGTTGCTCGTCTGTAAATGGGGTGCACCATCAGAGCCCCCTCCCCGGGCTGTGGGAAGCGTGAAGGAGATATTCCCTCCGGGCCAGCGGTGAGCGCTCAGAGCGCCGGGTTAACCGGCAGTCCCTCGGCACCTTGGCATCGGTCAGTGGCGCTGCCCGGGGCAGGGCTGGGCACCCCAGTAACGGCCCCGCCCGCCCCTCCCCTCCCCTCCCCCCCACCCGCCAGTGCCCAGCGCGCCGCCGCGGAAGGTGGAGGCGGAGGCGCTCAACGCCACGGCTATTCGCGTGCTGTGGCGCTCACCCGCGCCCGGCCGGCAGCACGGCCAGATCCGCGGCTACCAGGTCCACTACGTGCGCATGGAGGGCGCTGAGGCCCGAGGGCCGCCGCGCATCAAGGACATCATGCTGGCCGATGCCCAGGTGGGCGGGGCTCCGGGGCGGGGCCTGGCGGTGGGGCGGGGCCCGGGCCCCCTGCGCTCCCGCCCTCTCGCTGCTTCTCTGTGTTTCTCTGTCTCTGGCTACTCCGCTCACCTCCTCCTCTCTCCCCTGCCGCCTCCTCCCGCGCTCAGTGGGAGACGGACGACACGGCCGAATATGTAAGTAGTGCCTCCCTGCCACCCCGAGCCGCTGCCAGTGCTCTTCCCGCGGGCGGGCCGTGCAGTGCTGTGACCCCATCCCCCGCACGCCCCCTGTAAAAGGGTCTCCTCCCCTGGGCCCCCGATGCACACCTAGTTACCTCTTGGAGCTAGCTGGCAGCCTCGGTTCTGCATCAGGCACATGGGCTTCTGCTGGGGACCACGGAGGTATCCATTCTTAGCTGAATGGCCCCTGGACTCCGCTGGCCTCCTGCCTCCCCACTTCCCTCCTCCAGCCTAGCTCCCGGCCTGGGTCTTCTCCACCACACCTTTGCTCCAACTGTTCACAGCGTTAACCACCCTCCTCCAGCCCACAGCTTCCCCTGTGGCACCCAGGCCTGGCAGATCGAAACTGAGTCACTTTCCACCCTAGCCCGACCCTTTTGTTACCTGACGCAGCCCTTCCTCCAAGTTTCTCTCTTAGGCCAAAGTGTCCCCTTCATTCTGGCCCTGGCGTGATGACAGGGGTCAGTGGGCCCCAGGTGGGAAAAGAGGCCTGCAGGAGGCCCTGAACCAGAGTCAGGATTGCTGTGTGGCTCTGGGCTGTCTTTCTGCTCCTAAGATAGGGACCGCGGGCTCTTCTGACAGCCCCAAGCCTGATGTTAAATTGACACGGCCCCACCCACTCCAGCAGCTCTGCTTCTCCCCCGCCCCGCCCCACCCCAGTCTGGGGGGAGGTTCCCACATGGCTCTGGCTCAGACCCTCCAACCCACTAAGACCCCGGGAAGGACTGAATGTGAGGCTCAGGGGCAGGAGACCCTCTGCTTGTGCATCCTGTCCCCGCTCCTATGCTCCTGCCCTGGGGCCACCCAGGCATGCCGGACATGTTTGTGGGTATGCATGTATGGGAAACATGGACACGTGTGTGAGGGTGTGAGGGTCGGGGTGCTCTGTCATTCACTGAATGAGCAGTGATTTACTGAGCACCCGCCGATCCTGAGCTAGGTGCCGTGGATGCGGCAGTGACCGAGACACGCCTGAGCCCGTCTTCCTGGGGGTCACGGTTCAGGGGAGAGGGACATTACTTGGAACAAGGCACAAACGCGTGTCTAGTTACAGCTCTGGTGGGGACGGGGCATAGATAGTGGTGTAAATGCTTGAACAGCCAGCTGTCAGGTGGGCGCAATCCTGACTGGTAGCATTTGCCCTTTTCCATGGTGTACATACTCCCACCGTGTCGATTTCAAGCTACCTACCAGATTTGTGGTAGCTCGTCTTTGTATAGTATTTGTATCGCACAGATATAAGAGACAGAATAGAATAATCTCGAGGACGCAGATAATAGTAAACACGGTAAAATAATGACAGAGGGGTGGGTTTTGAGTACTTATTACCTTTGTTTTTACTATTTATTTGATCGTACATTTATATAATTTTATTTATAATAACGGCTGTTTAATAAGTGGCTTGCAAATTTTCTGAAAATTCGACTGCTGGCTTGCAGGAGCTGGTATAAGGAATCTCCAGCACAACAATGGATGTAGTGGAGACAGGTGTCGGGTGGGGGGGACACAGCCAGTGCAAAGGCCCTGGGGCAGGACCATGTCTGGTTGGAGGAGGGATAGAAAGGCAGCCCCGCGTGGCTGGAGCAGAGTGAGCGAGGGAGGAGGTGAGGGCAGGGAGGGGACAGGGGCAGGTCGTGCAGGGCCTTGTGGGCGGCAGAGGACTTCTGGTGGTGCGAAGGACTTGGGCTTTTGCCCCCAGGGAGACCAGAGCCCTGGAGACCTGACTCAGCTGCTCACAGGCACCCTCTGGGGGCCACTGCAGGGAGGAAAGAACGGAGGTGGGGCAAGAGTGGTGGCCGGGGACCAGAGGGCCGGGGACTGCACTGGTCCAGGCGGTCCACGACGGATGTCAGGCCACGTGTGCCCCTCTCAGCATGGACGTGCTACGTGTCGGGGTCTGTGCATGAGCTCGGGTGCACGTCTCTGCCCGCAGATTGGGCCCCGTGTCTGCCTTGCTTGTCCCTAGCACGGGGAGGAGGGTGGGCAGCCCTGGTTGTGTCACTGATTCCCCTCCCCTGACCCCACCCGCAGGAGATGACCGTCACAAACCTGCAGCCTGAGACCGCCTATTCCATCACGGTAGCCGCCTACACCATGAAAGGCGATGGCGCTCGCAGTAAACCCAAGGTGGTGGTGACCAAGGGAGCAGGTGCGAGACCCTCTATGGCCCCTTTGCCCTCAGAGCATCCCTGCAGAGTTCTTGAGCCCCTGTGGGGTGGGGGGGGGGGGGGAGGACGCACCAAGCAGGAGGAACAGGGAGAGCAAAAGTGTGGAGCTGCTCCGGAGGATATTAAGACCCAGTGTGGTCCAGCCCCGCTCAGCTCTAGCCAGATGGAAACCTTTAACAGCCAACTCCTACCTCCTCACCCTCTGCCTCCTGTTCCCCCTGCCTGGATACCCTTCTCCGGGCTGGCCGTCTCCTCTGCACCCTTTGGGTCTTTGGTCAGTCAGCACCTCCTCAGGAAGCCTTCCCCACTCACCCCCACGCCACAGTCTTGGTCAGGCCGCACCCCTCCTGCCCCCAGCACCCCGTGCCTCGCCCATCCCAGCTCTGATCACCCCAGGTGAGCTGTCATTTCAGGGTGGTGTGCCCGTCTCCCCCGCTGCACCCTGAAGCCTCCTCTCCTGGCAGCCCTGCCACAGTTTCCCCCTCAGGCCCCTCCCATCAGTCCCAAGAGGCTGGTTTTTCACCCTCCAAACATAGCTGAGTGAGGAGAGAGAGCGAGCCATGAAAATGTAAGGGGAGAGGGTATTCTAGGCAGAGAGCACAGCCCAGGCAAAGGCTCAGAGGAGGGAACAAGCTTGGTGTGTTCGAGGAACAAAGGCCCCCATGCCCTCCACCCCACTTCCTGCACTCTCCATGCCTCACTGCTGACTACAGAGCCTGATGTTCAAGGCCTCCCAGCTGGACACAGCACCCCTCCACACTGCTGCCAGCCCATGCCCCCACCGTTCCCTTCGTCTGCCTAGTCTCTGTGTCCTCTAGAGCCCATGTCACCTCTTCCAGGAAGCTTCCTGTGATCTGCCGTCCTCTCTCAGGGACGTTACATTAGAGCCACGCTTGCTAAGCAGAACCTGCTGCATACACTGTGACTGTTCACACCACCGTCCATTAAAGGTCCTGATAAGTCCTGCAGTGGAGAAGCCTGGTTTCATGTATAGAGCTTCAGCACTGCAGGGCTTCTCAGGGCCTTGACACATTGGTCACTGCTCAGACTGTGAGAACCATGGGGGCAGGGACAGGGTTTTGGACCCTCCTACGTTCCATGGATATTAATCAGGTGCTGGCAGGAAGCAAGGGGTGAATAAATGAGGCAAGAGCTGAGTGACTTACTAAGAGAAGAAGGAGAAACATAGATGCGGGCCTGCTGTGACATCTGTTGATGTTTTCGTTTATCGGGTCCTCTGAGTCTCCTGCTTCCTCGCTGTTCCTTGCACTCAGCACAGTCTCACCTCAGGGCCTTTGCACTGGCTGTTCCCTCTGCCTGAATCACTGTTCCCCCCAGACCTCCCCGCGGCTCCCTCCCTCACCTTCAAGTCTTCGCTTCTGAGCGAAGCCTTCCCAAGACCACTTTTAAAAATGGCAACCCCTTAGGAATTCCCTGGCGGTCCAGTGGTTAGGACTCCACGCTTTCACTGCGGAGGGCCCAGGTTCAATCCCTGGTCAGGGAACTAAGATCCCACAAGCTGCACGGTGTGGCCAAAAACCAACCCGGCAACCTCACCCTGTGCTCCCAGGCTGACCCCTGCCTTGTATCTCCCCCCCCCCCCAACAGTGCTGGGCCGCCCCACCCTGTCGGTGCAGCAGACCCCCGAGGGCAGCCTGCTGGCACGCTGGGAGCCCCCGGCCGGCACCGCCGAGGACCAGGTGCTGGGCTATCGCCTGCAGTTCGGCCGCGAGGACTCATCGCCCCTGGCCACACTGGAGTTCCCGCCCACCGAGGACCACTACACTGCGTCGGGCGTGCACAAGGGCGCCACGTACGTGTTCCGGCTGGCGGCCCGGAGCCGAGGCGGCCTGGGCGAGGAGGCGGCCGAGGTCCTGAGCATCCCCGAGGACACGCCCCACGGCCACCCACAGATCCTCGAGGCGGCCGGCAACGCTTCCGCCGGCACAGTCCTGCTCCGCTGGCTGCCGCCAGTGCCCGCCGAGCGCAACGGGGCCATTGTCAAGTATACAGTGGCTGTGCGGGAGGCCGGCGCCCTGGGCCCCGCCCGAGAGACCGAGCTGCCCGCGGCGGCCGAGCCGGGCGCCGAGAACGTGCTCACGCTGCAGGGCCTCAAGCCCGACACGGCCTATGACCTCCAAGTGCGGGCCCACACGCGCCGCGGCCCCGGCCCTTACAGCCCCCCCGTCCGCTACCGGACGTTCCTGCGGGACCAAGGTAGGCGCGCGGTGATCCCCGCACCAGAGCCGGACCGGGCCTCGCGCCCACCCCCACCCCAGCCCCCTCCCTCTCCCCCGCCCAGGTAAGTGGTCACTTTTCTGCTTCCTCGTGGACGCTCAAGGCGAGTCCAGACCCGAGGCTCCGGCGTTGGCAAAGGTGGGACACGCCTAGGTGGCACCGCCGCCCCCCCTACACCGCCCCCAGCCCACCCCGTCCCCCCCCCAACCCCCCTCCACCTCCGCCTTCTCTCTCCAGCTGCGCCGTCTCCCGCGGCAGGGACTTGGAACAGGCAGGGCCGGGCCAGGGCCAGGGCCAGGGCCAGGCAGTAAGGCCACGGGCACAGCGGACGACAGGGAGCGCCTGGGCCGCCCCACACACAACCCCGTCCCCCCGCTCCCCCCGCCCCCCAGCACTCACGGGACCTCTCCTTTGCTCTTTCCCGCCGGCCGCTGCCTGGTGCAGTCTCGCCCAAGAACTTCAAGGTGAAGATGATCATGAAGACGGCGGTTTTGCTCAGCTGGGAGTTCCCAGACAACTACCACTCGCCCACGCCCTACAAGGTGCAGCCTCCCGAGGAGTCGGGGGGCGGGGCTCGGCCGGGGCTGGGGCCAGGGTTGGGGGTCAGCTGGACTCACCGCCGGGTAGGCTTGCGGCTCAGTCTGGGGTTGGGGCTTAGTTCGGTGTCAAGACTTATTAGTCTGGGATCAAGGCTCAGTCAGAATTGGGGCCTAGCCTGGGATCGGTCCCAGGGGTTGAAGTTCAGTCTGGGTTTGGGGCTCAGCAGGGGATTAGTGCTCAGTCAGAGCTGGGACTTAGCCCGGGATCGGGGCTCAGCTAGGATTCAGGCCCAGTGTCTCAGTCTAGGCTCGAGCCTCAGTCTGGAATTAGGGCTGTTTAAGGATGGGGACTTAGAGCCAGGACTTGGCTGCGATGGAAGCTCGGCCTGGGTTCGGGGCTGAGTTTGGGGTCGAGACTTAGTCTGGGATCAAGGCTCTGTTAGAATTGGGGCTCAGCTGGGATTGAGGCTCAGTCTGGGGTCACAGACTGAGTTGGCAGGGTCAGGGCTAAGTCTGGGATCCAGGCTCGGTCAGGACCAGGGGCTCAACCCAGAGCCCTGCTGAGCTGGCCCGTCCCACAGATCCAGTACAATGGGCTCACGCTGGACGTGGACGGCCGCACCACCAAGAAGCTCATCACGCACCTCAAGCCCAACACCTTTTACAACTTCGTGCTGACCAACCGCGGCAGCAGCCTGGGTGGCCTCCAGCAGACGGTCACCGCCTGGACCGCCTTCAACCTGCTCAGCTCTAAGCCCAGCGTGACCCCCAAGCCTGACTCCGAAGGCTACATCGTGGTGTATCTGCCCGACGGCCAGAGCCCTGTGCCTGTCCAGTAAGCTCAACTTGCCCCCCTCAGGGATTTTGCACCCCTCCACCAGCCAGCTCTGTGACTGGGGCCAGCCGCTTGATCTCTCTGTGCCTCAGTTTCCTCACCTGTCTGTAAAACAGAGATCGCATCAGCCCCACCCCGTGTGGTTCCCCTGAAGGTCCAGTGCTTCTCGTAGATGTCACTAAATGTGGCCTCGTGTCTGCTCCTTGAGCATTCCCTGACGCCCCCGTATGCCTGACCTTCTACTGGTTCTAGGTTCCTAGACTGGTGGGGAGACAGAGCTGGACACAGACACCCTCGGTCCCATGGTGTGGCAGTGAGAGGCACCAGGGCTGAGAGTCCCCAGTAAGGAGAGGAGGACTCTGGGAAGCAGCGAAAAATCGAGGATTACAAAACTGTGGGCATGGAAGCTGGGGTTTTGAAGGGTGTATAGGAGTTTGAGAAATACACAGTTGACCCTTGAGCAGCACAGGTTTGAATTACATGGGTCCACTTATATGTGTATTTCTTTCAAGAAGTACAGACTACAGTATTACACAATCCATGGTTGGTTGAATCCACAGATAGATAGAGAACCATGGATACAGAGGACCAACTGTACTTACATATGGATTTTTGGCTGCACAGGGGGTCGGCCCCCTTAACCCCCACGTTGTTGAAGGGTCAACTGTAATTTCACAGGGTAGGCTTTCTAGGCAAAAGGTACAGTATCATCAAAAGCCTGGAGGCTTGAATCAGGAACTATAGTCCTATGTGACTGGGGCCGTATGCCCAGTGTGTGAGCAGAAGGGAAGATTCAGAGAGGGGCGGCTCCCCATCTCAGCCCTAGATAGCATCCCTTGGTCATGCTAGTAGACAACCCCCCATGACTCCATCTCCTGATAGGAACTACTTCATTGTGATGGTGCCACTGCGTAAATCTCGTGGTGGCCAGTTCCTGACCCCGCTGGGCAGCCCAGAGGAAATGGACCTGGAGGAGGTAAGAGCCAGTGGGGCCCAGACAACGTCCCAGCTTTCGTGAGCCCAGTTGCTCCCAGCCAGGTTCGTGAGCAGCCCACATCTCTGTTCCCACAGCTGATCCAGGATATCGCACGGCTGCAGAGGCGCAGCCTGCGGCACTCGCGCCAGCTGGAGGTGCCCCGGCCCTACATCGCGGCTCGCTTCTCGGTGCTGCCACCCACCTTCCATCCCGGCGACCAGAAGCAGTACGGTGGCTTTGACAACAGGGGCTTGGAGCCTGGCCACCGATATGTTCTCTTTGTGCTTGCTCTGCTGCAGAAGAGCGAACCCGTAAGTCCCAAATGGTGTCTGCCCATATCGAGCCACACCCACTGAGTGAGGCAGGCCAGTCCCTAGGGCCCTGACCTCAGAACCAGACACAGATCCTCCTAACTGTGGTCAGAGTTGGGCAGAGGGAACGGTTTGAGGTTGAGGGTATCCCATAGGGAAGGTTTGTTAGAGGAAAGGACTTTGGAACTAGAGCTTTGACGGATATGTAGGAGTTCGGTAAAGAAAGGGCATCCCACAGTTTGCATGTGCAAAGGTCTGGGGTGCAAGAGGAGCAAAAGGGATTTCAGAGTGGCTGAAACAGAGTGAGGAAGAGGGAGAGTGAAGATTGGCAAGGTCCAGGCCTTGTAGGCCACCAGGGTCAGGGTTTTTGGGAGCTGTAGGAGGGTTTAAAGTAGGGGATGGACATGGATTTGTGTTTGAGAAAGACCCATGTGGCCACCGTGAGGAGGACGGGCACTGATGGAGGTCCCCCCACCCCATTCCTGCAGACATTTGCGGCAAGCCCCTTCTCAGACCCCTTCCAGCTGGATAACCCGGACCCGCAGCCCATTGTGGACGGCGAAGAGGGGCTCATCTGGGTGATTGGGCCCGTGCTGGCTGTGGTTTTCATCATCTGCATCGTTATTGCCATCTTGCTCTATAAGAAGTGAGCCCCCTGCCCTGCCGCCCACTTGACAGGAGGGAAGGCTTCCTAAAAAAGGAGGGGGATCTGGAAAGATCCAGGGGGGAACAGCCATCTCAGAGGATCATCGCAGAAGTCCTGTATGGTCCAGACAGGGAAACCAGGGCTCAGAGAAATTAAACCACCTGATCAAGGTCACACAGCCTGGGAAATGGCAGGGCTAGGGTTCCATCCCAGCCAGGGATTTGACTCCTGTTAAGTCTCGCGCTCCACTCGGCAAGATTTGGGGTGGGGGCTGCCTCTGTCCAGTTTAACGAGGTCACGTGGGACATGTCCCAGCTTAGAAAGAGAGAGCTGAGATGTTATTCCTTGTGGCGGGGGACCCACGCAGGAAGGATTAGCCCCATTTTCTGGAGGAGACCGAGACTCAGAGAGGGAAAGAAAGCCACCCACAGTCACAGAACAGGCCCTTGATGGCCGGCACACCCTCACCTGTCTTCTTTCTCCCCCCCCACTCCTCACCTATGTCTGTTTCCGGGAGCAGTAAGCCTGACAGGTAAGAACTGGTCCTGCCCTTTGGAGGCCAAGGAGGGGAACTGGGGTGGCGGCGTGCCTGTTGGGTGAGCGGGCGCCTGGCTGCTCCAGCCGTTGCACACGTG
The DNA here is from genome assembly GCF_964270905.1 of Leucopleurus acutus. Lineage (NCBI taxonomy): Eukaryota > Metazoa > Chordata > Mammalia > Artiodactyla > Delphinidae > Leucopleurus > Leucopleurus acutus. The sequence continues at coordinate 4,131,021 of NC_139145.1, read as the reverse complement.
TCTGTGCGTGGTCGTGGGAACCCCGGTTGCGCGCAGCTGGGTCACATGTTCGCGTGTCTGTTTGCTCCTACAAAGTAAACGCAAGGACTCAGAGCCCCGCACCAAATGCCTACTGAACAACGCCGACCTCGCCCCCCACCACCCCAAGGACCCCGTGGAAATGAGACGCATTAACTTCCAGACGCCAGGTATGTGCTGATCCCAGGTGCCAGGGACGACAGCGACGGGGGAAGGGGAGAGGTAGCATAGGAAGAGAGGAAGCTGCCACCTCGGTGGATCCCGAGGACTGCCCCCACTGAACTGTGCTTGGTACGATTCGGTTCCCAATTCCCAAATTCCTCCGTGGCTCTGGGCTTGGAACTGTCATGGGTTGATTCTGCTTACAACCAAGGGAGGCTTTCGAAGAGTTGCATTTAACTGGTGGCTGCTGTCTTCTCTGGGAGCTTAAAGGACATCTTCAGACAAAGACAAAAGCAAAACTTCTCCGAATCCTCATGTCTTTTGGCAGAAAGAGCTCTGCTTCTGTTCACACCTCTAGTTTTAAGGCCACTCAGTGGTGGGTGTTAGGGTTTTTCCCAATCCCCAGGGATGTGCCCCTAGCAAGGTGTAAGAATTCCGCCTCCACCACACTCTGTCTGTCTCTCCTCCATGGCCGCAGATGCTCATGTTCTCCCTGCCTCTTCATAGTTCCCTGTAGGTTAATAGGATTCCGCCGAGTCGCCTGCCATGCTGGGTGGGAGAACTGAATCAGGACCTTGCCCTTCATCATCTTCATGTGCAGTCATCCTCTCATTCCCTCACCTCCTCCCTCTTTTTTTTTTTTGCGGTACGCGGGCCTCTCACTGTTGTGGCCTCTCCCGTTGCGGAGCACAGGCTCCGGACGCGCAGGCTCAGCGGCCACGGCTCACGGGCCCAGCCGCTCCACGGCATGTGGGATCTTCCCGGACCGGGACACGAACCCGCGTCCCCTGCATCGGCAGGCGGACTCTCAACCGCTGCGCCACCAGGGAAGCTCCACCTCCTCCCTCTTAACGGGCTCATGCCAGCCGCTTCTCACCAAATAAGGAATTTTTAACTTAACTGATGGCTGCTGTTCTCCTTATGAGCTCACAGCATGGTAACGTCTGTCTCTCTGCTTGCACCCAGCTCTTCACTTCTTGTCTCTGAACTCGTTCATATTAACTCTTTCCAACCAAATGGAGATTTTAAAACATTTATATTGAACTGATGGCTGCAGTCCTCTTGAAGGGCTCATGCGTATAGCCTTGCATGCTATTCCTAATGTATTTATTTCTCTCTCTTTCCTGCTGCTGGACTGTCTCATGTTAGTTCCATGTTTATCCAAACGAGGATTTTGATCATTTAACTGATGGCTGCAGTCCTCCATAAGAGATCATGAAAGGTCTCATGACACCCCTAATGTACTCCCTTCTCTTTTCTGTCTCTGGACCAGCTTATCTCAATTCTGTTTCCATCCAAATGAGGATTTTAAATGTGTATGTTTAAGTGATTGGTGCTGTCCTCCTTAAAGGTCATGGCATGGGCCCGTATGTCCTTCCCCTGCCCCCAGGTTTCTCCCTCACCATCCTGCCTCTCCTCCAAAATCCCCTCTGCTGACCCCAACAGGGGACCCAAGGCCAGGTTGGTCTGGGGGGACACGTTGATAGAAGAGCCTAAAACTTTGGGATCTTTCCGAGGTCACAGCTGAAAATCAGGGCTGGCCGATGTCCAGCCGGAGGGAAGCACAGCAGCTGCCGTTGGTTCTCTGGTTGGGGCCCAGGCGGCCGTGTGTCCCTCACTCGCTCTGCCCTTTGCGTCTGTCCGCCGGCTGCTGTGCGCGCACCCCGCGAGGGGCGGGGGGAGGTGGCCTCCCCCGCGTGTTTTCATTTATTTATTGTTTGCTGTTTCTGCAGATTCAGGCCTCAGCAGCCCCCTCAGGGAGCCGGGGTTTCACTTTGAAAGTTAGTTCCTGTGTCTCTCTGTTCTTAGCTTCCTTTCGCGCCTGTTTGTTTTCATCCTTGGTTTCTCCATCCCGCCTCCTCTCTCTCTGCCCACCTGTCCTGCGCTGGCTTCTCGAGGGGGGGCGGGGGTGTGGTCTGCCGGGCCCTGAGGTTTGGGGTTGTGACTGTGTGTGTGTGTGTGTGTGTGTGTGTGTGTGTGTGTGTGTGTGTGTGTGTGAGAGAGAGAGAGAGAGAGAGAGAGAGAGTGGGAGCGGGAGTCTAGGTGAGACATGTATGTACATGTAAGTATCGCCCATGTGATAGGGGACCCACCAGTCAAATGGACACCAGCCTCAGACCCCTTAGATGTGGGCTCTGGGGCAGCACCCGGGGTGGCGGGGAACACGCAGGGGCTCAGACCAACAGCTCTTCACCAGCTGGCTCAGCACATCTTTATCGGTTTAACACCAGTGCTTCGGTGCTGGCGCATAGCCGTCAGCCTCCCTATATCTGCAGAGCGAATGTGTGAGCACATGCATGGCCACCAGGCCCCAGGAGAGGACGGGGGTCTGGCAGGCTCAGATATGGGGAGGAAAGAGCCAGATCCACCCCATGACCTCCAGCCACCCCCACCCCCCCGGGGGCTCCAAAGATAAGGGACGTCACCATCCCACGTACCAGATTAGAAGATGAGCCCTCAGGGGTCAGGGGTTCGTGGCAGCTGCCCCACCATCCAACACACACACATACCCCGTGTCTCCCCTCCCCGGTCCCTCAGCTCCACCTGGCAGAGGACTTTTGGGTCCCTCTGATCCCCCAGGGGCCGGAAGGGGTACCGGCCTCCCGCCCCTGCCCCAGGGATGGTATTTCCGAAAGCCCAGCCAGCTGCATCCGCTTCTTCATCTCTCTGTCACTTGCCTGCTTCACGAGGCACCAGGAGCTTGAAGTCCTGGGCGCGTTGACCCTTCCCCAGCCCCTGCATCCCCAGCTGGTTGCAGGGGGGCACTGGGGAGGGAGGCCACTGGGAGCTGGGGCTCAGCCCAGAGCCGCCGCCTCGTGCTCCCCCCTTCAGCCGCGCAGGCCTGGGGTCCCTGCCCCCACGGGGGCTGCCCTGAGCCTTCCCCTCCCCCGCCACTCCCTCTAACTGCAGCTCGTCCATTGCAGACTCACACTGTAGAGCACCCCCCCGCCCTCCCCCCACCCCGGCCCCCGGGCTGGCCCCCGAGTGACCGGCCACGCCGTTGGGTCTTCTCTTCCCGCAGGCATGCTCAGCCACCCACCCATCCCCATCGCGGACATGGCGGAGCACACAGAACGCCTCAAGGCCAACGACAGCCTCAAGCTCTCCCAGGAGTACGAGGTGAGCTGGCCCCCACCTCCCACTCTCCCGGGCCCACAGACACCCACCCTGACACCCCCCCGCATCCCCTTCCCCGCAGTCCATCGATCCGGGCCAGCAGTTCACGTGGGAGCACTCCAACCTGGAAGTGAACAAGCCCAAAAACCGCTATGCCAACGTCATCGCCTACGACCACTCTCGTGTCATCCTCCAGCCCATCGAAGGTAGCACGCGGGGCCCCAGGCTCCGTCATGCCCAGCCTCGTTCCACAGAGAGCGCATAGACCCCATGCCTCCTCTTGGCCACGGGGCCAGGCCAGAGTGGACTAGCTAGGGGACGGGTGGGGAAACTGAGGCCTGGTCCAACGCTAGCCAGAAGCCACTGGGAAGTTTTAGATGTGTATTTAACTGATGGCCCCTGTCCATTACATATTTCCATCTATTCGTCTACATCAGTGACGCTCATCAGGGCAGTTCCACCACTCGGGACATTTGGCGATGTCTGGGGACATGTTTGTTGTCACGGCTTAGAGGAAGGGGGTGTTAGTGGTATCTAGGGTATAGAGGCCAGGGACGCTGCTCAATAACTTGCAATGCACAGGACAGCCCCCAGCATAGAATGATGCGGCCCCAAATGGCTATCGTGTCGAGATGGAGAAACCACGAAGTACATGCCGCACGATTTCCTTGGGGACAGATTGGGGCAGTCCAGGAGGGCTTCCAGTAAGTGGGACGTGGTGGACCAGGTGGAACCAGCCTGGAAGGACAGAGTGCCCCCACTGATCTCTGGCTTCTCACCCCGGCTGTAGGCATCGTGGGCAGCGATTATATCAACGCCAACTACGTGGATGGCTATCGGCGGCAGAATGCGTACATTGCCACGCAGGGGCCGCTGCCCGAGACCTTCGGTGACTTCTGGCGTATGGTGTGGGAGCAGCGCTCCGCTACCATCGTTATGATGACACGGCTAGAGGAGAAATCACGGGTGAGGCCTGGACCCTGTGGCCCCCAAGCCCTCGGCCGGCTCCGGCCCACACTCACCTCTGTTCTCTTACCTGGTACAGATCAAATGTGATCAGTACTGGCCCAACAGGGGCACGGAGACCTACGGCTTCATCCAGGTCACCCTGCTGGACACCATCGAGCTGGCCACGTTCTGCGTGCGGACGTTCTCCTTGCACAAGGTGGGGCCCAGGCCGGGACTGGGGCCTCTGGGGAGGGGGTGATGGGGGCGGAGGAGGAAGATGAGCTTCTGCCCTGGGAGCTCCCCATGGGACAGAGAAGAAACCATGTTGTCCCAGGCTGACCACATTCTCAGGTGGCCCACTTCATGGATGGGGACACTGAGACTCAGAGGGGAACAGCTCTTGTCTCCAGCCCCAGCAGGAGGACAAACCAGCGGAATCCTACTTAGCAGTGAACCTGCTGTCCCCTTGCCATCAGTCCTCCTGCCCCACACACCAGGTCTTCCTTGCTCTCTGGCCTCACCCAGCCTGGGTTTACGGCAGGGTCCTGGCAGGGTCTTGGCCATGCAGTCAAGGGGCTTCCAGTCTTGGATGGAAGACACGGTGGGCAGTTGAGACTGGGGCAGAGGGAGTCTTTAGATATGTATTTAACTGATGGCTGCCGTGCATAACATGGTTCCGTGTGTCCTCGTACATCAGTGGTTTTCAGTTGGGGCATTTTGCCATTCAGGGGACATTTGGCAATGTCTGGGGGCACTTTTAAAACGTTTTTTTATTGAAGTGTAGCTCATTTACAATGTTGTATTAATTTCTGTTGTCTAGCAAAGTGATTCAGTTATACATAAATATACATTCTTTTTCGTATTCTTTTCCATTATGGTCTATCACAGGACATTGAATACAGTTCCTTGTGCTATACTGTAGGACCTTGTCGTTTATTCATTCTGTATATAATAACTTACATCTGCTGACCCCAACCTCCCACTCCTTCCCTCCCCCAACCCCCTCCCCCTTGGCAACCACAAGTCCGTTCTGTATGTCCGTGAGTGTGTTTCTGTTTCGTAGATAGGTTCATTTGTGTCATTAGATTCTGCATATGAGTGATATTATATGGATTTGTCTTTCTCTTTCTGACTTCACTTAGCATGATAATCTCTAATGGCATCCATGTTGCTGCAAGTGGCCTTATTTTGTTCTTTCTTATGGCCGAGTTGTATTCCAGTGTATATATGTGCCACATCTTCTTATCCATTCCTCTGTCAATGGACATTTAGGTGGTTTCCGTGTCTTGGCTATTGTGGATTGTGGTGCTGTAAACACAGAAGTGCATGTATCTTTTTGAATTGGGGTTCTGTCTGGATATATGCCCAGGAGTGCGATCGCAGGATCATATGGTAGCTCTGTTTTTAGTTTTCTGAGGAACCTCCATACTGTTTTCCACAGTAGCTGCACCAACTTACATTCCCACCAACAGTGTTAGGAGGGCTCCCTTTTCTCCACACCCTCTCTAGCATTTGGTATTTGCGGAGTTTTTTAATGATGGTCATTCTGACCTGTGTGAGGTGGTACCTCATTGTAGTTTTGATTTGCATTTCTCTAATAATTAGCGATGTTGAGCACCTTTTCACGTGCCTCTTGGCCATCTGTATGTCTTCTCTGGAGAAATGTCTATTTAGGGCTTCTGCCCATTTTTCCATTGGGTTGTTTTTCTTGTCGTTGAGTCGTATGAGCTGTCTGTATATTTTGGAAATTAAGCCCTTGTCGGTCGCATCGTTTGCAGACATTTTTCGTACGTTGTCTTTTTGTTTATGGTTTCCTTTGCTGTGCAAAAGCCTGTAAGTTTAATTAGGGTTCCATTTGTTTATTTTTGTTTTTATTTCTAGTGCCTTGGGAGACAGGGGACGCTTTTTAGTGTCATGCTGGGGAGCGGAGGTGCTCCTCGCACCACAGGGTTGCCCTGGCCGCCAGCCAGGGCCTCTCAACATTAAGCGTACATCTGGCCCAGGTGCCAGAAGACGGGCAACGGACACGAGGGGGTACAGATTTTCAGTTGATTCACACCTGAAGCACGCACTGTGTGTCAGACCCTTACCTGGGCATCAGGACACCCAAAGTGTCCTGCTCTCGTGGGACTTACAGTCTAGTGGACAAGACACAGACGATAAATATGTAAAATGACAGGAAATCTTACACATAAAACAGGGCAGAATAGAATGGGTAGTGGAGGACCTGCAGTTGGTGAGGAAGGGAGGAGATCTGGGGTAACAGCATTCCAGGCAGAGGGCACAGCCGTGCAAAGGCCCTGGGGCTGGACTGTGCCTGGGGTGTTTGAGGAACAGCCAGGAGTCCCGTGTGGCTGGAGCAGAGTGAGTGAGGGTGAGAGAGGGAGGAGGGGAGGGCAGGGAGGGGACGGGGCAGGTCGTGCAGGACGCTGTGGGCCACGGGGAGGACTTGGGCTTTTACCCCCAGGGAGGGCTGTGGGCAGAGGAAGCAGAGGAGGGGCGGGACCTGACTTGGGTGCTCACCAGTGCCCTCTGTCAGCTGAGGCGGGAATAGACTGCGGTGGGGATGCCCGGGGACCAGGGTGACTGCTCTGGTCTGGATGGATGATGGTGGGGCTGGACCAGGGTGGTCACCATGGAGGGGGCGAGTGAGAAGTGGATGGGCTTGGGGTAGACTTTGAAGGCAGAGCTGACGGTGCTGACTGATGTCTTGGATGTGGGAAGGCGGGGGAGGGGAGTCAAGGGCGACCCCTAAATTCCGGCCGGAGTGCGTGGAAGGATGGCGCCGCCATCAGCTGAGATGGGGGGAAAGGTTTGGGGAGAAAGTGGGGGGGCACAGTGCTGGCCGCGTTGAGCGTGAGATGCCAGTGAAACTCCCAGGCAGAGACACCCCCAAGCCCCGGGGCAGCCGGGCACCTGAGTCAGGCGCTCGGAGTAGTGGTGGTCTGGAGGTGTGAACGTGGCCCCCAGCACGTGGGTGGTGGGCTGTGGTGACTGGCGGTGTCCCTTTGGCCCCCAGAACGGCTCCAGCGAGAAACGGGAAGTCCGGCAGTTCCAGTTCACGGCGTGGCCGGACCACGGGGTGCCCGAGTACCCGACGCCCTTCCTGGCTTTCCTGCGGAGAGTCAAGACCTGCAACCCGCCGGACGCGGGCCCCATCGTGGTCCACTGCAGGTACCCCTGTCCCAGTCCCCCTGCTCCCCGCCGCGCCCCGCCGCACCTACCCCACCCCCTTGCCCGGGGGGGCCCTGATGACCTTGCCTGTCCCCGCAGCGCTGGCGTGGGCCGCACGGGCTGCTTCATTGTCATCGACGCCATGCTTGAGCGGATCAAGCCGGAGAAGACGGTGGACGTGTACGGCCACGTGACGCTCATGCGGTCCCAGCGCAACTACATGGTGCAGACCGAGGACCAGTACAGCTTCATCCATGAGGCCCTGCTGGAGGCCGTGGGCTGCGGCAACACGGAGGTGCCTGCCCGCAGCCTCTACGCCTACATCCAGAAGCTGACCCAGGTGGAGCCCGGCGAGCACGTCACCGGCATGGAACTCGAGTTCAAGGTGGCCTGGGGGCTAGAGGTTGCTGTGGGCCGGCTGGGGGAGGGGGCTGAGCGGGAGACCGGAGTTCCGGGGACCAGAGGGTGGGGGCGGTGGTGTTCCCCTGCCTGCCAGGCCCCTGTTAGCACCCTGGCTGGAAACACACAGCCCACCCCATCCCTGGGGAAAGCAGGTTCCCAGCCTGAGGCTGTCCTGATGGTGGCCCCCCGTCCCCTCGTCCCTCGTCCCCACAGCGGCTGGCCAACTCCAAAGCCCACACATCCCGCTTCATCAGTGCCAATCTGCCTTGTAACAAGTTCAAGAACCGCCTGGTCAACATCATGCCCTACGAGAGCACACGGGTCTGTCTGCAGCCCATCCGGGGTGTGGAGGGCTCCGACTACATTAACGCCAGCTTCATCGATGGCTACAGGTACCTGCCCCTGGCCGCTGCAGGGGCCCTGGCCTTTGCCGGGCCATGCTGAGGCTCCAGAAAGGTCCCAGCCCTGCCCTCGGGGGGGCCTCCAGTCTTGCATGGGAGAGAGCTAGACGGACCTTGCCAGTCTCGGTCACAGCTGAGGTGGAGGGAATCTTTAGACATCTGTTTAAGTGACGGCTGCTGTCCGTAACATGGTTCTATCTGTCCTCCTCTATCAGAGGGTCTCAATCTGGGCAATTCTGCCACCCAGGGGAAATTTGACCGCATCTAGGGACGTTTGGAGGGTCATAACGGGAGTGAGGGAGGAGGATTACTGCTGGCATCTCGGGGGCAGAAGCCAGGGGTGTTGCTTAGCGCCCCACGGTGCACAGAACACGGCCCCGTCACAAAGAATCATGCAGTCCCGAATGTCGGTAGTGCCGAGGCTGAGAAACCCTGGCCAAGGGAGGCTGTTCCAAGGAGGGGGTACTGCCTGTGCATAGCCCTAGGGAGAGCTTGGCCTGTGCAAACAACGGAGATTAGTTTAATGGTACCTGAGTGCGGGCAGAGGGGGGACGCAGGACAGGTCAGCAGGCAGCCCTGCAGCCTCCTGGAGAGGCGGGAATCTATCCTCGGGCTGATGGTCTCTCCATGTGGAAAATGGGATTATATGGAGGGTTGAACTGGACAGGGAGGGAGATGATGCCTGGGCCGGGGTTTCCCCGTGGCCCTGGACTCACACACACCCCGCCCCGCAGGCAGCAAAAGGCCTACATCGCCACGCAGGGGCCGCTGGCGGAAACCACGGAGGACTTCTGGCGCATGCTCTGGGAGAACAACTCAACCATCGTGGTGATGCTGACCAAGCTGCGGGAGATGGGCCGGGTGAGCCGGGGGCCGCGGGGGGAGGGCCAGGGGCGGGGCCAGGGCGGGGGGGGGGCGGGGCGGGGCCGGGGGGGGGCCAGGGGCGGGGGCGGGGGGGGGCAGGGCTGACCATGGCGGCCGCCTCCCCAACAGGAGAAATGTCACCAGTACTGGCCCGCCGAGCGCTCCGCCCGCTACCAGTACTTCGTGGTGGATCCGATGGCGGAATACAACATGCCTCAGTACATCCTGCGGGAGTTCAAGGTCACAGACGCCAGGGTGAGTTTGGGGTCGGAGTGCTGGGAAGGACCAGAACCCGGGCCGGACCCTGTGGGCTGCTCACCGTTCCGCTAGTGGTCCGGAGAGGGCTTCCCTAGTTGGGGGTAGAAGCAAAGGCCCAGGGGAAGGAGAAGCCCCCAGGGCTGGTTGGAAGAAGAGTGAGTTGGCCATTTGGACAGTCACTCCCACCACCGAGTGGGGGGGAAGAGAGGGCCTTGACCCCGCGGCCTCCCCGTTGGAGCGTGCGTCACACCACTCACTAGGGAACACGGCCCAAGGCGATCATGTTCAAGGGAGTGAGTGGGGTGTTTCCCTGGAAGCAACAGCCCGTGGGAGGGTAGTAGCGTTAGAGGGCTGAAAGCGGGCTGGGGGAGAGGTAATGGATTGATGGTGCCGGGTGGTGGTCGACGGAGCCGTAGATGGAAAAGAGCAGAGAATCCACGGGTAGCGTGATGGGGCGTGGGAATGTCAGTCAAGATGTTGCCAGTGGATGGCAAAGCCCGATGGGTAAAGAGCATCGTTAGTCGTCATGCGTGGGTAGCGCATACAGCGCTGTTGGATTGGTGGAGTGGGGGGATTGGAGAATCAGTGGAAGATGTTGCTGTTGGGTGGTAGCGGAGGAGGGTGGTAAACAAGGATGGTGTTGGGCAGGAGGAAGGTGGGACTGGAGATTGGAACGTATGGATAACAGGATGGAGAATGCCAACAGAACATGGGTCACTACGGGTTAGTGAAGGGGTGACGTGTTATCAGCAACGGGTGGAGGAAGATGAGGTTGGAGAGGGCAGATGTTTGGCCGGTGGCGGATGGAGACGATCAATGGGAAATGACTTTGGAGAGAGTAAAGAATGACGAACATTCAGCGATCAATGGTAGTAGTGCTGCTGCTGGTATAAAGTAGAGGAAGGTGGGGTTGGAGGAAGGAAGTGTTAGGTGGTGGAGGATGGAGACCATCAGGGTAAGACGGCATCACTGGATGGTACCATTTTGACGTAGAGACCGTGACTGGGAAAAGGTAGATGATGAGTAAGGGACGGTGGTGAACGTCAGTGGAAGATGGTCCCTAGAGGGGGGAGAGTGCTGAATTCCTAGGGGCGGATTATGGAAGATGGTACCATTGGGTCGTGATGAATGGAAGGTGGCAGAGAGCCATGATGTTGGATGGCCCTGCTGGGTCGTGGGAAGATGGGATTGGCGAGAAGGACGGTTGAGTGGTAGGGATGGAGTACGTCAGTGGGAGGGGGCATCGTGGGATGCTCAAGGACTGAGTCACCCGCGGTGGATGGTGAAGGTTAGGAGGTAACGGTGTTGGGTAGCGCGGGTAGAAGGTGAGCTTCCGGTGGTGGCTGGTGGAAGATGGCGCCCTGGGGTGGTGAAGGATGGTAGATGCTGGCGCTGGTGGGTGGTCGAAGACAATGGGCAGTCAGTGGTGGGGGATGGAACACGGCACCACTGGAAGGTGAGGGTACGGGGCAGTGCTCTTGTACTCTGAGATGGTGCAGAGAGGAGGATGCCAGGGAGCTGGAGAATGGGACCAAGAAGGGCAGATGTTGGGTGCACTCCGGGACGGCACAGGATGGAAGACGGCAGACAGCAGTGGTGGATGGGATTGGAGCTGTGCAGAGAGGAGCAGTTCGGGGGTGGGGGGTGAACGATGGCCATATAAGGTGGTGTCACTGGATGGTGAAGTTAGAGGATGAGCATGGCATCCTCGGGTGGTGAAGACGAGATTGGAGCATCTCAGTGAAAGATGGTGCCCTTAGACAGTGTAGGACAAGGAGTCGTCAGGGTGGATGGCAGAAAATGGGGTGGAGGATGGGGAAGGACGGAGGGTGGTGTTGGCTGGTGGTGGAGGATGGGACTTTGGCGAGGGTGGGAAAACAACCGTGACCACCACTGACCTTGATAACAAGACTGGGCTCTCTCTCTTGCTCTCTCTTTGTTCCAGGATGGACAGTCCCGGACTGTCCGGCAGTTCCAGTTCACGGACTGGCCGGAACAGGGCGTGCCCAAGTCGGGGGAGGGCTTCATAGACTTCATCGGCCAGGTGCACAAGACCAAGGAACAGTTTGGCCAGGACGGCCCCATCTCTGTCCACTGCAGGTGAGCTGCTCCCTGAGCCCTGGCCCATGGCCCGGCTAGGGAAACCGAGGCCTCGTGAGGACAGCCTCAGGCACTCCCGTTTGGGCTCTTTCCATCCCTGGGAGGCATCAGAGCAGGAGGGACGGGAATCGGGCAGTTAGGTCAGGCTCCCCCAAGCACCCGCCCCTGAACTCCCACACTGTCCCCAACAGCGCCGGCGTGGGCAGGACGGGTGTCTTCATCACGCTCAGCATTGTGCTGGAGCGGATGCGGTACGAAGGCGTGGTGGACATCTTCCAGACCGTGAAGATGCTGCGGACCCAGAGGCCAGCCATGGTGCAGATGGAGGTGAGGGCGGGACGGGAGGCGGCAGCCGGGCCCCGTGCTGGCGCTGGCCCAGGCCTCTGTTCTCTCCCCTGTGAGATGAGCACAGCCACCCTCCACTCTCTGGGCGCTTGTGGGTGGAAGGTCCTCAGCCCCTCCTGCTTTGGGCTGACCTGGGATGCGTCCATCCCGGCCCCAGAGTCACAGCAAGGTCAGGCTCAGCCAGGACCCCGGCACGGGCCACGAATCCTGAAGTGAGGCCCAGAGCAGGGAGGGGCTTCCTGCCATCGAGTTCACAGGGACATTTTAACAATGTCCTCCAGAGACTTCTGTGGCAGTCCCATGGTTAAGACTGCGCTCCCAATGCAGGGAATATGGGTTGGATCCCTGGTTGGGGAACTAAGAGCCCACATGCCGTGCGGCACGGCCAAAAAAAAAGAAAAAAATTAAAAGCAAAAGAAAAACCAATGTGCTCCAAACTCTCCCGTCTCTGGGGAGACAGAGCTGGAGTGGCAGCCTGCCAGCCCCCCGGGGGGTGTCGCAGGGCATGGCCAAGCGGCCGCCGTCCTAAGAGATGAGAAGGCAGATGGAGCCCAGCGAAGGCGCAGGCTGCTCTGGGGGTCCCGGGGAGGCCTGGGCGGCTTCAGAGCAGGAGAGGCGCTGACAGAGGCCCACCCCTCCCCTCCCCCACGCAGGACGAGTACCAGTTCTGCTACCAGGCGGCTCTGGAGTACCTCGGGAGCTTTGACCACTATGCAACCTAGAGCCTTGTCGGCCCGGCCCGACTCCAGCGGCCCCGACGCCTCCCATGCCGGGCGGGCCCCGAGGCCTGGACCCCGGCGGCCGGGACAGGAGGCGGCGGCCGTGTTTCCGCAGGGTCTCCGGGAGCGACGCGGCCCCTCGAGCCCCCAACCCCCGCGTGGGCCCAGCCACCCCCCCTGGACCGGCCACCGCCTTCGCTACTCAGCACATTCCTCATTTCCTTCCAGAACGAGATTCCAAAACGAGAGATTCCGGGGTGGGGGGAGGGGGGAGGCGGTGAGCAAAAGGGGGCTCTTCCCCAGAACCGGAGAAGGGCGGGGGCTGTGAACTTGGCCCTCGTCCTTCCCCGGGGAGCCTTCCTGCCCCACAGCCTGGAGGGCGCCGGGGATGGGGACCCGATGCAGCTCTCTTTCGAACGCAGTGTAACTATCCAGTGACATTTCCTGTTTTTTTAATAGTGTATTTTTTTTCCTTTTTTTTTTTTTTAAAGAAGAAACAAACGGGGGGGAAAACAAAGAAGACTTGACAGTCAACGGATTTAAAAGGAAAAACTTGGCTTATTCCTATTCTGTTCACAGACAGTCGGTCTATTTTTTCACTGTAGCAGCCGTTCTCGTGCACCAGCTGTGTTGGCAGGCGTGCGCGGGCTTAAGCTTGCCCCTGTGGCTTGCTTTTTTTTTTTTTTTTTTCCCTACCATCTGAAGGTGTGCCTCACTCAAGGATAGGACCTTTTGCTCCTGATTTTTCTTTTTTTTTTTTTTTTGCTTCTTTTATAATGAAATTCTCAGACATATCCAGAAGGGTGAGGGTGGAGAGCAGGGGGACTCGGGCCCACCAGCGTCAGGTCTCGAGCCCACGGGCTGGGCGCTGCCACAGAGGAGATGGCAGCGACCCCCCTCCCCGCAGCCTCAGCCCCCATCCCCCGGTCTCCTACCCCGAGGAGAAGGACTGAACAAAACGGGAGGTTCTCACTTCTTTGGGGAGAGAGAAGGCATGTGCTGCCCCAGATCAGGGACCCTTTCCGCCCCCTGGGACCATGGGGCAAGTTTTGGGGCAGAAGGATGGGATTTCCCCCCCCCCCGCCCCCACCCCTGAGCAAGTAAGTTTTTCTCTTTGTACAAGAGCAGATCTGCCGTTGCTTTCAACACTGTTTATTCAAACGGAAGCAGCTGGGTGGTTTTCCCACCTCTGTGTATGTAGATAAATCGACTTTGTATTAAAGGAAGATCGTCTGACCCCGGCCAGTGGTGGAGTCTTTGTCAAGCCCCCACCTCGTCTACCCCATCTCCCTGGGGCAGCCGGGGGCCTGGAGAGCTTGAACGCAAACCCCAAGCCCTGGCCCTGCAGGGGCTGCCTCATTGATAATAGTTACTCTTGTTGATAACTGTGACCACCACTGAGCATCTACGATGGGCCAGCCCTCTGAGGTGGGAGTCAACCCAATTTATAGCTGAGGAAACAGAGAGGGCAGGCACCAATGCAAAGGCACACAGTGGTTTGAAGTGGACCTGGGATTCATACCCCAGCCAGTCTCATCCACAGCCCACAGAAGGGTCAGTGATAAAGCTGAGTTCATGGAGGGCTATTCTTCCCCACGCTCTAGGCCACCCAGTGAGTGGACCCTACTCTGAGCCAGAGTCAGACCCTGGAGGGTGGAGGGTGAGCCATTCTGGGTCTACAGCCATGCTTGGGGCCCTTCCCCGTCTGGCTTAAGACCCTGAGATGGATGAAAGATGCCCCCTGTTCTCAGAGATGCTTCAGGGATGAGAAGAGGGTCTTAGGGAAGGGGCCCAGCCTAGGAAAGGGTGGGGTCATCCCTTTTAGACGCAGTCAGATCCGGCAGTCAGTAAGTAAATCAAAAAAGTGATCACCACCATTAATAAGCTCAAATAGATTTACCAAACCCTATATCCCCACCCCTAAAATTCTCAAACACATACGGAACATTTATAAAAATCATCGTTAATAAAAACCAGCAGTGGAGACGTTCATAAATTTCAAGGAACAAATGTTAGATAAGATAACCTGATCTTGGCCCCAGGATTAGATTCTGTAATAGCTAGACTACCCTGAAAAGGCCTACAATGAGAAATTTTAAAAGCATGTTTCTAAACGAGGCATGAGTTAAAGAAGGAATCAACATAGAAATTACAAGAAACTGAACGATTCAGATAGTACCTTGTGTAATGAAACCTGTGGGATGCAGCCAAAGGGATACCCAGAGGAAAACCATAGCCTTGAACATGTTGATAAGAAAACAAATTCTGAGAACAAGTCCACTTTTAAAATATGTGAACCAAACTTTCAGTTCCAGTAACTCTAATTGGGCATGACTGAGGTTCTTTTGCATTAACAGAATAAAAACCTTTCTTTAAAAACAGCATAATAGATAAGTCTCGGGCAAGTACAGTCAAGAAAAGAGAGCATTCAAGTCCAGGAAAATGGGGGAAAAACTACAGATTGAAGCTTTTTTAAAATTGTGAGATGAGTATCAGGGGAGACAAGCAGGAAAGACAGTAGAGAGGGAGGGATAGCGGGAGTGACAACAGAGCTGACATGGGAAAAAAGTCCCTCACTCTCCCCCTGTGGGATGGTGGGAAGAGCAGGCAGTAAAGAGAGGAAGGTGAAGAAATAGCACGTAAAGGACTACATTGAGTAGCCTCTGAGTTCTGAATTCAAGAAGTAGTGGAGGGGTCCTCTTCTTAGTAATAGACTGGGGGACCAAAGGGATAGAAAAGTCAGAGTCTAACCCAAGCCTGGTCCTCCCTAAATTATCCAAGACTTTATCAACAGGCTTCTCTGCCCACAGGACTTCTACTCAGTCCTCAAAGCCCAGTACTAAAAGCTCCTCTAAGAATGCATCTCTCATTTCCCTTCTCTGTTTCACTCAAGCCCACTGAGGCTAAGGTGTCTGAATAGGATCTACCTTGCCCTCCTTGAGTGTGTGACCCTTAGTTCTGAGGTTCCTCCCTTGGGATGCTCATGGCTATAGTTGGGGGGTAGGTGGTGGCAGACGGGGATTTATGTGACGAATTCCTGGAAGAGGAAGGCCCTGAGGAATTGCCTCAACCCACTAACAGGAACACCAAGACCTTGACCCTCCATAGGATTCCATAACAGCCATCCCCCATTTATTGGGCATTTACTGTATGCTTGGCTCGTACAATCTCAACCCTTCTGACAGTGCACCAATGGACAGGTGGGAAAACTGAGGCTCAAATGGGCCAGGTTTCTCACCCAAGATCACACAGATGGTAAGTAGTGGAACCTGGACGTGGGCCCAGATCTGGCCAGTTCCCACGGTGGTAGTGAGAAAGTTCAAGACGTCTAGGAGCTCCTCCAGACCACAGTCACATCAGCACCAAGCTGAGAGGGACAGGGTCCTAGAACAGCCCCACCTCCCATCAGCAAGGACCTATGAGGGGCCCGAGCATTCTAGTGCTCTGGAAAGCGCAAATACCCTAAATACACACTTTGTCCCTAACGAATAACGTCACTTTGAAATGTTTAAAACTAAAATACCCATGAGGAGAAATGAACAGAACTACAGTGATGCTGGATGCTGACGCTAACTCAGAAATGGAAAGACCAAACTGACAAAATAATAAGGATCTTGAGATGAATAATGCAATAGCAAACTCGAGCAAATAGATACGTACAGGACTATGTGCCCAGCAAATAAAGAATGTATGTTCTGTCCAAACACTAAGAGCCCATCGCCAAAAGAAAGGACCATGAATTAGACCATTAGAAAAAAAAAGTTCAGGCTTCACTCACTAGCCACAATGCAATAAAATTATAAATCAGTGACGACATGTAGCTCCTCAAATTTACGTAGGTGGAAGTGTTAACAAATGAGTCAAAGATAAGCCATACATAAATTACAAAGCATTTAGAACTGAAGGATAAGACAACTGCAAATTAAAACCTTTGGGATGTAACCAAAAATGTACTCGGAGGTAGATTCAAAGTTGTAAGTGCATTTATGGAGGGAGGGAGATCACTGCATATAAATGAAATATGTAGTCAAAGCAAGTACTTGGAAAATACATAGCCTTGTATGAATTTATGAGGAAAATAACTGAAAATAAACTAGTTAAGCTTTCAACTCAAGCACCCACAAAAGGACAGATAAACCCAAGGAAAGTCAAGGGAAAACATTATTAAGAAAATCTGAAATTAATGAAACGGGAAAGTACAGTAACAATAACAAAATAATATAAAAAGCCGGATCTTTGGAAACACCCGTAAAAGAGGTAAACCTTTGGCAAGAAGACAGCACAAATAAATGTTCAGGATGACAGAGGGACCAACAGTTCTTACAAGGGAGATATTTTAAAGGATGAGCATATATTATATATACAACTTTATACCACTAACTGTATAAATGATAAAACAGGAAAAAATCTAAGAAAAGCAAGTCATTAAAAAGTGAATAACCTTCAAAAACATGGAAGTGATGGTCAAAGATCTAGCCGCCGTACCAGGCACCTTCCCAGATGGTTTTTCAGGTGAGTTTTGCCAAATCTTCAAGAAAAAGATGATTTGCATCTTTTATAAGCTATGTCAGCTTACAGAGGGAAAAAAAGAGATAGTACTCAAACTGTACAGGACAAGCCAAGAAAAAAGAAATCTACCCCACTTACGTGCCTAGATTCAAAAAGGCTAAGAAAATCCTAGCGATGCAAATCTAGCGTCTCTTCAAAAGAGTAGGATGTTACGACTCAATACGGAAGGATTTATGGAATGCAAGGATGGTTTAACATTAGAAAGCCCACTCAAATTAAAGTTAGAATAAATTGCTACCTTGGAGAGCAAATTGACAGCCTCTAGTAAGCTGAAAATGTACATAGTCTTTTGACTCGATAATTCCACTCCTACACATCTTACAGAGACTTGTCTTGGGCAGATGTGGCCAAGGAGACATGCAGAGGTTTGTCCATAGTGGAATTTTTGTTTTTAAAGGACACTGTATAATACATTTTTATTATAAACAAAAAATAAATTTAAAACCTGGAAATAATATTTTTATTTTATAAAGGATTGGAATCAAATACCCACCAGCAGGAAGGGGGTGTGGAGAAAAGGGAACCCTCCTACACTGCTGGTGGGAATGTAAACTGGTGCAGCCGCTATGGAAAAACAGTATGGAGGTTCTTCAAAAATCTAAAAACAGAGTTGCCATATGACCCAGCAATCCCACTCCTGGGCATATACCCAGACAAAACTCTAATTCGAAAAGATCATTCACCCCTATGTTCATAGCTGTACTACTTTACCATAGCCAAGACATGGAAACAACCTAAATGTCCATCAACAGATGAATGGATAAAAAAGATGGGATACACACACACACAAACCTAAACGTCCATCAACAGATGAATGGATAAAAAAGATGTGATACGCACACACACACACACACACACACACACACAAGAATATTAGCCATAAAAAAGAATGAAATAACGCCATTTGCAGCAACATGGATGGACCTAGAGATTATCATCCTAGGTGAAGTAAATCAGAAAGAAAAAGACAGATACTGTATGATATCACTTATATGTGGAATCTAAAATATAACACAGGGACTTCCCTGATGGTGCAGTGGTAAAAAATCTGCCTGCCAATGCAGGGGACACAGGTTTGAGCCCTGGTCCGGGAAGATCCTACATGCCACAGAGCAACTAAGCCTGTACACCACAACTACTGAGCCCACATGCCACAACTACTGAAGCCTGAGTGCCTAGAGCCTGTGCTCTGCAACAAGAGAAGCCACCGCAATGAGAAGCTCACACGCCGCAACAAACAGTAGCCCCTGCTCGCCACAACTAGAGAAGGCCCGCGCGCAGCAACAAAGACCCAACACAGCCAAAAATAAATAAATAAATAAATTTTAAAAAATAAAATATAACAGAAATGAACATGTCTATGAAACAGAAACAAACTCACAGATGTAGAGAACAGGCCTGTGGTTGCCAAGGGGGAGGGGGGTGGGGGAGGGAAGGATTAGGAGTTTGGGATTAGCAGATGCAAACTATTATATATAGAATGGATAAACAGCAAGGTCATACTATATAGCACAGGGAACTATATTCAATATCTTGTGATAAACCATAATGGAAAAGAATATGAAAAAATATACATATATAATATATATATAACTAAATCACTTTGCTATACAGCGGAAATTAACACAACATTGCAAATCAAACTATACTCCAATAAAAGTTTTTTAAAATAACCACTAGCAGGAGAATGTATAAAGAACTCTGTTTGGTCATACAATGAAATACT
The DNA here is from genome assembly GCF_964270905.1 of Leucopleurus acutus. NCBI lineage: Eukaryota > Metazoa > Chordata > Mammalia > Artiodactyla > Delphinidae > Leucopleurus > Leucopleurus acutus. The sequence goes on along the minus strand of NC_139145.1, from coordinate 4,112,218 downwards.
ATACAGCAATGAACACGAAGCAATTGGAACTCTGCGCCACAATATAAACAAATCTCAAATACACTAAGCAAAAACAAGCGGGCCACAGGAAGAAAAGTTAGTGTAACTCCATTATAGAACATTTTAAAACACAAAGCAAGAATATATTGGAGATAAATGCATAAGCGGCAAATATATAAAACTCATCTATATGGCAATACTACTCAAAGCAATCTACAGAGTCAATGCAACACCTATCAAAATCCCAATGATGATTTTTTTGCAGAAATGGCAAAGTTAATCCTCAAATTTATATGGAAGTAAGTGCAGAGAAATCTGAAGAGCAAAACAATCTTGAAAAGGGACAATAAAGTTGGAAGACACACTCCCCGATTTCAAAATTTACTACAAAGCTACAGTAATCAAAACACTGTGATAAAGCATAAGGATAGACATACTGATCAATGGAATAGAAATGACAATCCAGAAATCAACCCATACATCTGTGACCAACTGATTTTGACAAGGGTGCCAAGACCATTCAATGAAAAAGGAAAAGTCTCTTCAGCTAATGGTGCTGGAACAACTGCATATCCACACGCAAAAGAATGAAATTTTACCCCTGCCTCACACAATATATGAAAATTAACTCAAAATGGATCAAAGACCTAGATGTAAAAGAGTTAAAACTATAAAACTCTTAGAAAAACTCATCTGTAAACAAATTCAGGGTAATTGTTCCCTCTGGGCAGGAGTAAGTGGAATGCATTCAGCAAAGGGTACACATGTAAATCCAACTCAATGTATATGTTTTAATTTTCAACTTGGGTGTTAATGATATGGTGTCCATTATATCACTTTTGTATATCTGAAATAAAAAATCAATCCATGGAAAAAAGAAATATCACCCCAAAGCATTTGATTAAAAAAATAAACAACCGTTCCTTAATTTGATAAAGTAATTGACAATGCTGAAACTTTAGAACAAAAGTGGGCAAACAGTTTAGGTTTTGCAGGCCAGAAGGTCTCTGTTGCAACTACTCAGCTGGGCTGCTACAGCACACATGCAGCCATAGACAAAACAAATGGGTGTGGCTGTGTTTCAATAAAACTTTATTTATAAAAACAGGTAGTGAACTGGATTTGGCCCACAGGCCATAGTGAGCCAGTCTCTGATCTAGAAACATATCCAGTGAACTTGGAAATGATTCAAGGAATTCCATTATCATAACAATCATTTCACATAATACTAGGGACCCCAGCCAGTGCAACAAGACAAGAGCAAGAAATGAGTTACAAGTATGATAGGAGAATGACAAAGCTTTCGTTATTGCAAGAAATACGACTGCCTACCAGACAACTTGAACGAATCATCTTAAACTGTACTATAAGTAAGAAGAAAATCCAACAAAATACCAGTTAACAAAGCCAGCATGAAAAGTCATTGGCCTGGGACTTCCCTGATGGTGCAGTGGTTAAGAATCCGCCTGCCAATACAGGGGACACGGGTTCGAGACCTGGTCCGGGAAGATCCTACATGCTGCAGAGCAACAAAGCCTGTGCGCCACAACTACGGAGCCTGCACTCTAGAGCCCGCGAGCCACAACTACCTAGCCGCATGCCACAACTACTGGAGCCCACGCACCTAGAGCCCGCGCACTGCAACAAAAGCCACCGCAATGAGGAGCCTGTGCACCGCAATGAAGAGTAGCCCCCACTCCCCACAACTAGAGAAAGCCCGTGCACAGCAACAAAGACCCAACACAGCCCAAAAAAAAAAAAAAATTAATGGGTGAAAAGAAAAGGATTAAAAACAGGGTATTTGCATAGTCTCAAAGTATCTCCATACATGTTATTTTTTTAATTACAAAGGGGAAAACAGTAACTTTACAATAGAGAAATCTGGCCAACAGGACCTTAACCAAGTGATCAAGGTCAAGGCCCCCAGTGATGAGACATATCAACATCATTGCCTCCCGATATACCAACTGAGAAGGACACAACATCACTTTTGTGATATTCTTGCCCCCGAATGCATAACCTCAATCTAATCATGAGAAAGCAGACAAACTCAGCTTGAGGGACTTTCTACAAAATAACTGACCAGTACCCTTTCACGTACCCAAGAACATAAAAGACAAAGAATGAGAATCTTATCTATCACTTAGGGAATGTGATGACTAAATGCAACATGGGTCCTGGATTGATTATGGACCAGAAAAAGGACTTGAGAGTCAAAATTGCTTACATTTGGGGGCTTCCCTGGTGGCGCAGTGGTTAAGAATCCACCTGCCAATGCAGGGGACACAGGTTCGAACCCTGGTCTGGGAAGAGCCCACATGCCGCGGAGCAAGTAAGCCCGTGCGCCACAACTACTGAGCCTGCTGTGCTCTAGAGCTTGTGAGCCACAACTACTGAGCCCACGTGCCACAACTACTGAAGTCCATGTGCCTACAGCCCATGCTCCACAACAAGAGAAACCACTGCAATAAGAAGCCCGCGTACCGCAATGAAGAGTAGCCCCTGCTCGCCGCAACTAGAGAAAGCCCGTGGGCAGCAACGAAGACACAATGCAGCCAAAAATAAATAAATAAATAAATGTATTTAAAAAAAAAAAAAACTGCTTACATCTGAATAAGGTCTGTAAGTCAGTGCTAGTATTGTATCAATGTTAATTTTCTGGTTTCAATAAATGTACTGTGTTTATGTAAGATGCTAACATTAGGAGAAGCTGGGTAAAGGTTACACAGGAATTTTTGCAACTTCTCTGTGGGTCTAACATTCAAAATAAAAAGTTATAATAATTTTTTTAAAGTCATCAGCCGGTTGTACTATCAGCAATAACCAATTAGAAACTGTAAATAAAAAAAGACACTACATCATAATGGTGATTGCCAGGGGCTGGGAGGTGGGGAGAATGGGGAATTAGTGTTTATTAGGGTCAGAATTTCAGATTTACAAGAAGAAAAGAGTTATGGGGATGTGCATATATTTCACGCCACTGAGCTGTACACTTTTTTTGAGATGCACACTTTAAAATTATTACAATGGTAAATTTTATGTTATTTTAACACAATAAGAAAAGAAAGATTGTAAATGAGGTCATATAAGGCTATCGGCTTCCACCTGGTTCCCTTGAGACATTCACTTCTTGGAAGCATCTTCTCAGGATGCTCTCTTGGATCCCCACCATATTGTGAGGAAGCCCAGGCCACACAGAGAGGCCACATATGGCTGCCCTGGTCTGCAGTCCTAGCCTCCTAGCTCAGGTCCCAGAGGTCACGTAATGGAAACAAGTCATCCCCACCACTCTTGGTCCAAATGACTGAACCATGAGCATAACAAAATGACTGAAGCTTACAACAGGAGGTTGGGGGTGGAGGTTGTACAGCAATATAAACTAGAACAGAGGGCAAAGACCAGACTAGGATGAAAGATGAGTGAAAGAGAACTTTAGTTCTTATAATAATTTTGTTTTTATGATGGAAAATGCATTTATACGGTAATTGTGATTAAAATGAATTAAAAAAAAATAAAGCCCTTCCATCCAGAGACTTAGCTCATCATGGGCAGACAGCAGCAGCCCGCAAACATGAGAGCACAGCTAAATCTTGCTAACTATGCCATCTTCCCTGGGGTCCCTGTCACAATCATAGAAAAACAGCTCCTGTTTATTGAGTGGTAACTGTGGTGTTTTTACACCACAGTGACAAAGTAGTATTATCACCCCCTTTTTGCAGATGAGAAACCTGAGGCACAGAGAGGTTAAGTAACTTGCCCAAGGTTACACAGCCTGAAAAATGGCAGGGCCAGGAATTGAACAAACATTGCACTGGGAACTGGATATTTAAGAATGCATAAGATATAACCCCTGCCTTCATAGGTTTGTTGCCAAGTTGGGGAGACAGACCCATAAACAGGACATTTCTGTTCTTTTCTGCCAGGTGGAATACATGGGGTCAATGGGTACATAGTTGGGAGGGTGGTCAGGAAAGTCTTCCCAGAGGTCAAGGCGAGAAGGATTTTAATTTCTTCACTGTGGAGAGGAAAGATTCCTGGAAGAAGGCACAACTCATGCAAGGACCAGTCAGAGAGCATGGCATTTGAAAACAGCACGGCAGATGCAACACATTTTGATTGATGTGAGGGGCCCAGACAGGCTGACAATGGGCCCTCCCCTCCAAAGGACAGTTTTAATGTTCATACACCCCAGCCAGGGTTGGGGGAGCTGGACACAGACTCCTAGAGGAGGAAGAGGACTGGTGGCTGTGCCCTTGACTGACAGCTGTTATCCCAGCAATTCCACTCAGGCCCAACTTGCAGGCTCCTCCACCAGATGAATCTTTGGGAGATCATAGAGCCATCTTGAGCCAGCTCCAGGGGGTGTCAACCTTCCCCCACTATTCCATAGACTACAAACAGCTGTTTCTGAAGTGAGGGAAGTACTGCCAGGATGATTTGCCCCACCCACTTGGAGACTGCCCCTGCTCAAGCCTTTGTCCAGCCAGCTGAATCTTTCTTCTGGTTCTACACTGAGTTAAACCAGCTGGTTATGGGCTGAATTGTGTCCCTGAAAAGTCATATGTTGAAGTCCTAACCCCCAGGACCTCAGAATGTGGCTCTTTGGAGATACTGTCTTTAAAGAGGTGATTCGGTTAAAAATGAGGTTATTAGGGTGGGCCCTACTCTAGTATGACTGGTGTCCTTAAAAGAAGAGGAGATTAGGATAGGGGTCCCCAACCCCCAGGCCATGGACCAGTACCAGTCCACGGCCTGTTAGGAACTGGGCCACACAGCAGAAGGTGCACGGCGGGCAAGCAAGCAAAGCTTCATCTGCCGCTCCCCATTGCTCCCCATTGCTCACATTACCATCTGAACCATCCCCCCCATCTCCACACCCCACCCCACCACCCACCCCGTCCATGGAAAAATTGTCTTCCACGAACCTGGTCCCTGATGCCAAAAAGGTTGGGGACCGCTGGATTAGGATACAGACCCACACAGAAGGATGACCATGTGAGGACACAGGGAGAAGACAGCCATCTGCAAGCCAAGGAGAGACGCATCAGAGGGAACCAACCCTGCCGACAGCTTGATCTTGGACTTCCAGCCTCCAGACTGTGAGACAATAAATGTCTATTATTTAAGCTGCCCCACCAGTGGGGCTTTGCTACAGCAGCACAAGCAAACCAGTGTACCTGGTTTCCCAAGTTTGGGAACCAAAGCACAGAAGGTAAGTAGAATCTGTGGGAAGGGGGATGATTTTAGATGGCCCAGGGAATGGCACTAGATAACTCTGAATTGAAAATAAGGACATTCTGTTTTAATTCTCTCTTAATTCTACTGTTCAGGTCCAGGCAAAAATACACAGTTGAGTGTTACTTATCACAACCACCCCACCTCTTGCTAACCTCCTCTTATCTTTTTAAAAAATTGAGGTATAATTTACACACCATCAAAGTCCAAATATTAAGTGTACAGCTGGATGAATGTTTACATCTACTTACCCACCCAGATCAAGATAATTAGAATGTTTCCAGCTTGCTATATAGTCTGTATGTGCCCCCTCCCTTGTTATATTGAACCCCACCCCAATGTGATGGTATGTGGAGGTGGAGCCTTTAGGAGGTGATTATGTCATGAGGGTGGAGCCCTCGTGTAGGGGATTAGTGCCCTTAAAACGGAGACCTCAGAGAGCTCCCTCACTCCTTCTACCATATGAGGACAAAGTGAGAGGATGGCCATCTATGAACCAGGAGGTAGGTTCTCACCAGGCACCAGTTCTGCCAGTGCCTTGATCTTGGACTTCCAGTCTTTTCTTTGGGCCATGACCAGGGAATCCTGTCTCCCTTGCCACCCCCATATCCAGTCCCTCACCACATCCTTCATCCCATGACTCTCCATCCCCACTCCTCCCTGGTAACTGCTCCTGCTTCCTGTTCCCAGCCTCCACCTCCTCCTGTACTTTATCCATGCAAAAGTCAGAATGATCTTTTAAAAACTGATTATATTTCTCTGTTGCTAGAATGTCAGCTTTAGGAGAGTAAGGATTTTGCTCTGATTTGACCACTGCTGATGTCAAGTGGCTGGTACACTAGTAGGAGCCTTGATCTTGGACTCCCACCCTCTAGAACTTTGAGGAATAAATGCCTGTTGTTCATAAGTCACCCAGCCTCTGGTATTCTGTGAGACAGCACCATCCCCAAGAAGGTTCCCTCACACCCCCTCCCAGGCAATGCTCCCACCCCAGGAAGAATGGCTGTTCTGATTTATATCACCATAAATTAGTCTTGCCTGTTCTTGAGATTCATAGAAATGAAATCATGTAGCACATTCTCCTTGGGGTCTGGCTTCTTTCTTTAGCATGCAGTTGTGTGTTGCTCTTATTATGTGATTCCTTCTTTTTTCGATTCATCATTGTAGTATCATCCAGGATAGTTTCACCAACCTAAAAATCCCATGCACTCCACCTACTCACCCCTCCTCATCTAACCCCCAGTAACCACTGATCTTCTTACTGTCTCCACAGTTTTGCCTTTTCTAGAATGTCCTATAGTTGGAATCATAGTGTATGTAGCCTTTTCAGATTGGTTTCTTTCACTTAGTAACGTGCATTTAAGTTTCCTCCATGTCTTTCCATGGCTTGATAGCTCATTTCTTTTTAGCACCGAATAACATTCCATTGTCTGGATGTCCCACAGTTTATCCATTCACCAACTGAAGGACATCTTGGTAGCTTCAAGTTTTGGCAATTATGAATAAAGCTGCTATAAACATCCATGTGCAGTTATTTTGTGGACATACATTTTCAACTCCTTCGGATAAATACCAAGGAACACGATGGATGGATCGTGTAGTTGAGTATGTTTAGTTTTGTAACCTGCCTTCCAAAATGTCTGGAGCATTTTGCATTCCCACCAGCAATGAATGAGCGTTCCTGTTGCTCCACATCCTCGCCAGCATTTGGTGTTATCAGTGTTTTGGATTTTGGCCATTTCAATGGGTGTGTGGTGATACCTCATTGTGCATTTGATATGCATTTCCCTGATGACGTACAATGTGGAGCATCTTTTCATGTGCTGATTTGCCATCTGTGTATTTTCTTTGATGAGGTGTCTGTTCCGGTCTTTGGCCCAATTTTTAATTGGATTGTTTGTTTTCTTACTGTTTTTTTCCCCCCACATCTTTTTTTTTTTTTTTTTTTTTGCAGTACGTGGGCCTCTCACTGTTGTGGCCTCTCCCACTGCGGAGCACAGGCTCCGGACGCACAGGCTCAGCGGCCATGGCTCACGGGCCTAGCCGCTCCACGTCATGTGGGATCTTCCCGGACTGGGGCACGAACCCGTGTCCCCTGCATCGGCAGGCGGACTCTCAACCACTGTGCCACCAGGGAAGGCCCCCCGCCCCACATCTTTATTGAGGTATAATTGACAAATAAAGATTGTATATACTTAAGGTTACAACAGTGATGTTCTGATACAAGTTGCATTGTGAAATAATTACAACAATCAAGCTAATTTACATATCCAGCCCCTCACATGGTTGCTTTTTCTTGTGTGTGGTGAGAACACTTGAACTTTGCTAAGAGAGTAAATCTTAAGTATCTGATACACTATTGCTAATTATATTTGCCACTCTGTACATTAGATCCACAGAACCTATTCATCCTTAATAACTGAAACTTTGTACCCCTTGACCAATATCTCCCCTTCCCCCTCCCTGCCCCTGGCCACCACCATTCTACTCTGCTTTTATGAGTTTAACTTTTTTTTATAAGTGAGATCATACAGTATTTATCTTTCTGTGACTGGCTTATTTCATTTAGCATAATGTCCTCAAAGTCCATCCATATTATTCCAGGGATCTGGAGCAAGATGGCAGAGTAGAAGGACCTTGAGCTCACCTTCTCTCATGAGCACACAAAAATCACAACTAACTGCTGAACAACCATCAAAAAGAAAAAGACTGGAACCATCCATGTTGTTCCAAATGGCAGGATATCCTTCCTTTTTAAGGTTGAATAATATTCCATTGTATTTATACACCACATTGTCTTTATCCATTCATCCATGATGGACACTTAGGTTGTTTCCATGCCTTGGTTATTGTAAATAATGCTGCAATGAACACTGGGGTGCAGATATCTCTTCAAGATCCTGTTTTTATTTTATTTCAATGCATACCCACTTAGGATTGCTGGATCATAAGGTAGTTTTATTTCCATTTTTTTTGAAGAACCTCCATATTGTTTTCTATGGTGGCTGCAACCAGTTGACATTCCCACCAACAGTGCACAAGGGTTCCCCTTTCTCCTCATCCTGGCCAACACTTGTTATCTCTTGGCTTTTTGATAATAGCTATCCTGATAGGTGTGAGGTGATATCCCGTGGTTTTAATTTGCATTTCCCTGCTGACTAGTCACGTTGAGTGCCTTTTCGTGTACCTGTTGGCCATGAGAAATGTCTATTCAGGTCCTTTGCCCATTTTTAAAGTGAGTTATTTGGGTGTTTTTGCTATTGAGCTAAGTTCCTCATATACTTTGGATATTAACCCATCAGATTATTGTTGGCAAATATTTTCTCCAATCCCATAGGTGGTTGCTTCACTCTGTTGATTAGTTCCTTCACTGGGTAAAAGCTTTTTAGTCTGATATAATCCCACTTGTCTATTTTTGCTTTTGGGGTCATATGGAAAAAAATCATCACCTAGACCAATGTCAAGAAGATTTTCCCCGGTGTTTTCTTCTGGTCTCTTACAATTTCAGGTCTTGTATTTAGGTTTTTAATCCATTTTGAGTTGATTTTTATATGTGCTGTGAGATAAGAGTCCCATTTCATTCTTCTGCATTTGGACATCCAGCTTCCCAAAACCATTTATTGAAAAGACTGTCCTCTCCCCATTCTGTGTTATTAGCCCCCCATCAAAGATGAGTTAGCCATTGGTGCGTGGACTTATTTCTGGACTCTCCATTCTTTTTTTTTTTTTGCATTGTGCAGCATGTGGGATCTTAGTTCCCAAACAGGGATCAAACCAGTGCCCCGTGCAATGGAAGCACGGAGTCTTAACCACTGGACCACCAGAGAAGTCCCTGGGCTCTCCATTCTGTTCCATTGGTCTTTATGTCTGTTTTTAATGCCAGTACCATACTGTTTTGATTACTGTAGCTTTGTAATACAGTTTGAAATCATGAAGTGTGATGTCTCCACCTTTGTTCTTCTGGTCCAAGATTGCTTCATTATTCAGGGTCTTTTGTGATTCCATATAAATTTTAGGATTGTCTTTTCCTATTTCTGAGAAAAATGCCACTGGAATTTTGATAGAGATTGCATTGAACCTATAGGTCATTTTAGGTAATATGGACATTTTAACAATATTAGTTCTTTTTTTTCATATATATATATTTTTTAATAAATTTATTTATTTATTTTTGGCTGCGTTGGGTCTTTGTTGCTATGCGCAGGCTTTCTCTAGCTGCGGCGAGTGGGGGCTACTCTTCATTGTGTTGGCAGGCAGATTCTTAACCACTGCACCACCAGAGAAGTCCCAGGACTATTTTAAACAGAGATGCCAAAAGTGGGCACCCTTTTCTTGTTCCTGATCTTAGAGGAAAAGCTTTCAGCTTGTCACCATTGAGTCTGAGGTGAGCTTATTGTTGAGTTTTAAGAGTTCTTTGTATATTCTGGACAACAGTTCTTGGTCAGCTGTGTCTTTTGCAAATACATTCTCCCATATATGTATTTTCCTGATGATCTGTCTCGTAAACAGGTGACACAATTTGTGGCTCTTTAAGTCAGCTTATGAATCAGAAGGAGAAGGGAGTTGGTGGATCGGGAAAGAGCTGCCCAGACCCTTAAACTTGGGAGGAACATTCTGCCGAATGAAGTTGAACGCGAGGACCAGCCTGGAAACAAAAATTGTTCTTTTGAAAAACATTTCAAAAGCCATTTTCTTCACCTGCTCGGCCTGTAACCGCTGAATTCATTAAAATCCAGAAGAAAGAGGGGAAAGGAAGCTGGTGAATTCTAATTTTCTCTTTGCATTTCAATCACGGCAAACAATGGGCGTCTGCAGCCAGAGGGCTTCAGGCGAGGCTGTCCCCACCCCCGCAGTGTCCCAAATGGAGAGCAGAGCTGGACCCTACAAAGGAAGGAATGAGGTCGCTCCATCTCAGAGTTTTGTTTGCAGGGAGCAGCAGGGCCTCCCTCCCTCTCCAGCCATATTAGAAAGGGGCTCCGGCTGAATAAGCCTCTTGAATAGCAAACCTTGCTGTCTTGGGGCCCTGCTGATGGTTCCCAGTCCTGGGAGGACTGGGTTGGCTTAACTCCCTCCCTCCCACCCACCCTCGGAGTCCTCACAATGGACACCAGGCAGGAGAGCACCAGAGAGCTGGGGGCACTTGCAAGTTTCATCCTCTCTCGGAACCCAGTGGCTTTATCAACTAGATCTGAGCTCTGTCTGCAGTGACTTCCTACCTCCAGTGTCCCTCCAGGCTTATAACCCATGAGAACCACAGTGAGCGAACCCACACTACATACACTAGGATGGCTAACTTAAAAAAAAAAATATATATATATATATACGGTAACAAGCATCGACGAGAATGAGGAGAAACTGGAGCCTTCATACACTACTGGTGGGATAAGAAAATGTACAGCTACTTAGGAGAACAGTTTGGAAGTTCCTCCAAAGGTTAAACGTAGAATTATCATAGAATCTAGCCATTCTCCTAGGTATCTACCCAAGAGCGTTGAAAACATATGTTTGCACAAAAACGTACACGGAAATGTTTATAGCAGCATGATTCACAATAGCCAAAGGTGGAAGTAACCATAATGTCCATCAATGCCAAATGGATAAACAAAATGTGGGATAACCCTACAATGCAGCATTACTCAACCATGAAAAGGAGGGAAGCACTGATACTCACTACAACATGGATAAACCTCGAAAACACGGTGCTCAATGAGAGAAGCCAGACACATAAGGCCGCATAGTGTGTGATTCCACTGATGTGAAACGTCCAGAACAGACAAATCCACAGAGACAGGAAGTGGATCCGTGGTTATCAGGGGCTGGGGAGAGGGAATGGGGACAGCGTTTCCTTCTGGGGTGATGAGAATGTTCTGAAAACAGATACTGGTGATAGTTGCACAACTCTGTGACTATACTGAAAACCACTGAATTGTATAAAGCAGTGAGTTTTAGGCTATGTAATTAACTCAATTTTTAAAAAAAATTTATTTTATTTATTTATTTGGCTGCACCTGGTCTTAGTTGCGGCGTGCGGGATCTAGTTCCCTGACCAGGGATCGAACACAGGCCCCCTGCATTGGGAGCACAGAGCCTTAGCCACTGGACCCTCAGAGAAGTCCCAGTAATTAACTCAATTTAAAAAACTTTTTTTTTAAAAGACAAATACCATATGATATCACTTACATGTGGAATCTAAAATATGACACAAATGAGTATATCTGTGAAACAGAAACAGATGCACAGACATAGAGAACAGACTTGTGGTTGCCAAGGGGGAGGAAGGGGGAGGGAGGGATGGATTGGGAGTTTGGGATTAGCAGATGCAAACTATTATATATAGGATAGATAAAAAGGTCCTACTGTATAGCACAGGAAACTATATTCAATATCCTGTGATAAACCATAATGGAAAAGAATATGAAAAAGAATGTATATATATGTATAACTGAGTCAATTTAATGTACAGCAGAAATTAACACAACATTGTAAGTCAACTATACTCCAATAAAACTACAAAAAAAGGAAATTCGCTGGTGGTCCGGTGGCTAGGACTCAGCACTTTCAGCACTATCACTGCTGAGGCCCTGGGTTCGATCCCTGGTCAGGGAGCTAGGATCCCACAAGCTGTGAGCAATGCAGCCAAAAAAGAAAAAAAAAAAAATTACTTTTTTTTAACCTTCAGGGCCTCCTGAGGCAAACTCCTAACCCTCGGCCTCCCTCCAGCCCCTCTTCCTGTCCCACCTCGGGGCCTTTGCCCGAGCTGTCCCCTCTGTCTGGCGCACTCCTCTCTGGCCTGTCCAGCCTCATACCCCACACGCATCCTTCAGCTCCCAGCTCAAACTTCTTCCAGAAGTCTTCACTGACCCCCCAGACCAGGTCGGTCTCCCTTAAACCATCCTCCTAACCCGCTGTTCCTTCCCAGTGGTGCTCACAGTTGTGATTTTATATTTCGGTGCGTGGTTATTTATTGAACGTTGGTCTCCCCCTACTAGATCGTGAGGTGCCTAAAGGTAGGGATCTGGTCTCTCTTGGTCACTGCTGGGTCCTCAGCACCCAGCAGAGGCCTGGCACATAGTAGTTGCACAATAAGTATCTGTCGACTAGGTGAATGAATTGTTACTGAACCGATTTTGGGTCCCCTCGCCCGTGCACAGCAAAACCAGTCTACTGGGTTTTGGTTGAAACCAGCAGGACTCTCCTGGGTACAAAATCCCCTCTGTGTCCCCTGCTTCTTGTTTGGGAAAGCTCTAGTCTCCTAGGCTTTCCCCGAGTTCCAAAGAGCTGGCACAGCGGTTATTAATTAGGGAAGTAAGGGGATGCAGAAACAAAGGAAAAACAGTCAAGCAAGAAAAGTAATAATAGCTTAAACAATACTTCAGTGATAAAACAGTGTCTTCGTTCCTCCTCAAGGGATATACATAACAACCTGACACAATATCTTTGAGTTGTTTTGCAGAAACTAAGACCCCCACCCAGGTGGAGGATGGTGACTACATGCTGACCACAAGCACTAGACCCCAGACTGGCTGGAACCAGAAGGCTGATGACTGAAATTCCTGAAACATCACCCTGTTACCTCACCACCAACCAATCAGAAGAAGGTCCACAAGCTGATCCTACACACCACAACCCACACCCCTGACGTTGCCTTTAAAAGCCCTTCCCCGAAAGCCACTGGGGAGTTCGGGTCTTTTGAACATGAACTGCCCATTCTCCTCACCTGGCACCTACAATAAACACTGTACTCTCCTTGCCTCACCACGTTACCAAATTGACCTTGGGTCCGTTTGCCTGTCACACAGCAATGCCAATCTACTGACACCGGGTTGTGGCCCACAGCCAGCAAGGAACTGAGGCCCTCAGTCCCACAGCCCACGAGGACTGAATCCTGCCAACAGCCGTGGAGGAAGCTTGGAAGCAGCTCCTTGCCAGTTGAGCCTTTAGATGAGGTGGCAGCCCCTGACCAACACCTTGTTATAACCCGTAAGACCCTCAAGCAGGGCACCTACTTGAGCTGCACCCAGAGCCCTGCCCACAGAGATTGTGAGATAAGAAATATTGTTTTTCAAGCTGTTAAGTTCTGGGATTACTAGTTATGCAGCAATAGCTGACTGATACACTGACCACAGTGTCAGATGCACAGAAGGGGGCTCAATGGTTTTGATTATTCCTGTCATTGTGGCAGTGATGAGCCCACTCCTGAGGAATAGATGTTCTGACTGGGGACCACCCTCCACCACAACCAGACCACCACCACCCTCCACCACAACCCTCCCTTCAAAGAGCCTGCAGCAAGTCCCGCAGCAGAGTCGTCATTTGGGACCTAAGCAGTCATGTTTAATTGCACCTGGCTTCCATTTCAGGGAGCCTCTCGCTGCCTGTGGCTTCAGGGTGCCATGATGCCCTCTTTCAGTGAAGGATCTGGTCCTCCCCTGACCCCTTACAAAGGTGTGTGAGGAGCAGTCCTGGGTTGAGGCTGGGTCACCCTCTCCTGGGGCTTTGAAACTGGAACAGGTGACAGGAGGGGAGGGAGACATCATGAGGCCATGCAGCAAACCTGACTGCCCCTTATTTCCATTCTGTAAGTCCCCCTCCATATCCTACCACTCAATCCCATCCCCTCCAAGACAGCCAGAAGTGGTTTCTGTCACTTGCCCCCAAACAATCCTGTGAGATACAAGCCCATCCTAATCACAGGGTTCAGTGACCAGGAGACAGAAGCCAAGTGGACCCTAAATATTCCTGCACCGTGGGGCTGCAAGTGGCTCTGAGGGAGGCAGGGGGCCCTAAATGATCCCAATCTGCAGAGAAGAAAGGGCATCCCCTGTGGCAGCACCAGCCAGTCCCAAGTCCAAGAGGCTGGCTCAGGGCAGAACTGGACACAGTCTCCTGCTATTACACTGCATTTTCTCATCTTGAACCCTCCTCCTTCAGCCTCCTACATTTATTTTTTTCTAAATTGACGTTACTATTGCACCAGGATAAAAACAGCCCCCAATGGTGGCCCAGGTTTTTTTTTTATAAATAATCTAAATAATGTTTTGGATTTTTTTTTTTTTAAGTGGGAAGAAAAAAACTAATTACATCTTTGAGGGAGGAAAATCGTAAATCACGGAGCTACAGTGACAACATGGGGGACTCAGGCCAGGACCGCAAGACGGCAACAACTTCTTATCTCATTACAGTTTAATTAAGAATTATGTTTGAGCATCTTCTGTTTCATTATCATCGGGCCCAGCTTACTTCTAATCTTTTTTTTACCCGGCGTACAGGAGGGTCTGGTCCAAGATGCGCGCTAATGAATTTACAATTCTCTCTTTGGGGAACTTTAATAAAATTAGCCCGTGAAGAAGATGAACACAGATATGGTAAACTTCTGGAGGGAACATTTGCTTTCAATTACAGGAGTTCTGGAGTAAAGGGCCAAGGGGGTCCCCAGGGGGACTGTGGAAGCAGCAGGAAGGATGCCAGCGGGCCCTGCTGTGTGATCCGGGCCACACTTCACTCCCCTGGCAGAGGAAGGTAGGCACTCATGAGCTTCCCTATAGATTGAGCATCTGCTGTATACCAGGCCCCAGGCTGGGTGCCCCAGATACAGCGAGGCACCTTTGGGGGAGCAGGCAGATGAGACAAACGCTATTATCAGGTCCAAATAATTGTATAAGTATGGCTATGAGAATTTCTCCCAAGGCGAGCACAGGAAGGATGCAGGAAGCTGGACCAGGGGGTTCAAACTGGATGGGGGCATCAGGAGAGGCTTCTGGAGGAGGTGGCATTTAAGCTGAGACCCAAAGGATGAGCTGGAGTTGGCCAGGAGAACGGGGGGTGGAAGGTACTCCAGGGAGCAGCCCAGGGAAAGGCCTGCGAGGTGGAAGGGGCTTGGTGCCTTTGAAGAATTTGGGGGTGAAGAGTGTGGCGTGGAACAAGGTCCAAGAGGTGAAGGCAATGGATGCTGGACCTTGAAACTGACACTGAGGAGTCTTTCCTAAGAAGAATAGGGGGCCTTGTGGACGAGGGTGTGGAAGTCCCAAAAAGCACTATTTACTAGAACTTTCTGCAGTGATGGAAATGGTCTCTATCTGTGCTGTTCAATACAGTAGCTTCTAGATACATATGGCCATTGAACACATAAAATGTGACCAGCATGACTGAAGAGGTGGATTTTCAATTCTATTTAATTTGAATTAATTTGAATTTAAATAGTCACATGTGAGCACAGCGAATGGAGTCAATAGTTTATTGTAACTTTGTATGGAATATACTCTATAAAGATATCAAATTACTATGTGGTACACCTGAAACCAATATAGTATTTTAGGTCAACCATACTTCAATTTAAAATAAATAAATAGGGACTTCCCTGGTGGCACAGTGGTTAAGAATCTGCCTGCCAATGCAGGGGACACGGGCTTGAGCCCTGGTCTGGGAAGATCCCACATGTCGCGGAGCAACAAAGCCCGTGCGCCACAACTACTGAGCCTGCATTCTACAGCCGGCAAGCCACAACTACTGTGCCCGTGTGCCACAACTACTGAGGCCCATGTTCCACAACAAGAGAAGCCACCGCAATGAGAAGCCTGCACACTGCAACGAAGAGTAGCCCCCACTGGCTGCAACTAGAGAAAGTCCACGTGCAGAAACAAAGACCCAATGCAGCCAAAAAATAAATAAATAAAAAGACATACATTGAAGATATGCACTCTTTACTGTATGGAAAGCCTCAGTTAATTTTTTTTTTGCTTTTGGAAAAAGAGAATGATCTGATGCCAAAAAAGCACATGAAAAGATGTTCAGCATCATTAGACATTAGGGAAACGTAAACTAAAACCACAATGAGGGGCTTCCCTGGTGGCGCAGTGGTTGAGGGTCCGCCTGCCAATGCAGGGGACGCGGGTTCGCGCCCTGGTCCGGGAAGATCCCACATGCCGCGGAGCGGCTGGGCCCGTGAGCCATGGCTGCTGAGCCTGCGCGTCCAGAGCCTGTGCTCCGCAACGGGAGAGGCCACAACAGTGAGAGGCCCGCGTACCGCAAAAAAAAAAAAAACTAAAACCACAATGAGATACCATTACACGTATTAGAAGAGCTAAAACAGAAAATGGTGACGATACCAGATGCTGGGGAGGCTGCAGGAAAACTGGATCTCTCACTTGTTACTGGTGGGGATGTAAAATGGTAGAGCGACTTTGGACCTTGGATCGGCAATTTCTTTAAAAACCAAACATGTGGCTGCCATACAGCTTGACAAATGCATTCCTGGGCATTTATCCCAGAGCAATGAAAACATATGTTCATACCAAAAAGTGTACACAAATATTCATAACAGCTTCACTCATACGAGCAAAATACTGGAAACCAAATGTCCTTCAGTGATTGAACGGGTGAACAAATGTTGGCAAACCGATACCTGGAATATTACTCGGCCATAAAAAGGGAAAACTGATCGATACACACAGCAACCTGCACAGACCTCAGGGCAGTCACGCAGAGCAAAGACAGTCGATCACGGAAGGTTATGTGCTGTCTGATTTCATTTATACAATATTCTCAAAATGACAAAACCAAAGAGATGGAGAGCAGATTAGTGTTTCCTGGGGGCAGGGGAGCACAGGTGGGGTTAATATAAAAAACTAGTGTGAGAACATGACCCAGCAATCCCACTCCTGGGCATAGACCCAGACAAAACTATAATTCGAAAAGATACATGCACCCTTATGTTCAGAGCAAGACTGTTCACGATAGCCAAGACATGGAAACAACCTAAATGTCCATCGACAGATGAATGGGTAAAGAAGATGTGGTACATATATACAATGGAATACTACTCAGCCATAAAAAAGAATGAAATAACACCATTTGCAGCAACATGGATGGACCTAGAGATTATCATACTGAGTGAAGTAAGTCAGACGGAGAAAGACAAATACCATATGCTATCACTTATATGTGGAATCTAAAATATGACCTAAATGAACTTATCTATGAAACAGAAATAGACTCACAGACACAGAGAACAGCCAAGGGGGAGAGGGGATGGGGAAGGGAAGGATTGGGAGTTTGGTGTTAGCAGATGTAAACTATTATATATAGGATGCATAAACAACAAGGTCCTAGGGACTTTCCCGGTGGCGCAGTGGTTACGAATCCGCCTGCCAGTGCACGGGACGGGTTTGAGCCCTGGTCTGGGAAGATCCCACATGCTGTGGAGCAACTAAGCCTGTGAGCCACAACTACTGAAGCCCATACGCCTAGAGTCCGTGCTCCGCAACAAGAGAAGCCACCGCAATGAGAAGCTTGTGCACTGCAACGAAGAGTAGCCCCTGCTCGCCGCAACTAGAGAGAGCCGCGTGCAACAACAGAGACCCAACGCAGCCAAAAAAAAAACCACCAAGGTCCTACTGTATAGCACAGTGAATTATATTCAATATCCTGTGATAAACCATAATGGAAAAGAATATGAAAAGAATATATATATGTATAAATGAGTCACTTTGCTGTACAGCAGAAATTAACACAATATTGTCAATCAACTATACTTCCATAAAATTAAAAAAAAAAAAAGAAATATTATGAGAGAATTGCTTTGTGGAGTTGGAGAAGTAGAAGTCCTGGATCTTGACAGTGTTGATGGGTACACAAATCCATCTATGGAATAAAACTGCATACACACACACAGGTCAAAAAATCAATGAAATCTGAATATCATCATCTAATTAACAGTACTATCCCAATGTCAATTTCCTGGATTTGATATTGCCCTAGAGCCATAAAAAAATGTCAGCACTGAGGGAAGCTGGGTGAAGGGTACACAGGACTCTATGTACCATTTTTGCAACTTCCTGTCCATCTATAATTATTATTAAAAAAAAAGTTAAAAACCCAAAAGATTAGATATGATTAGCAATGGGTTAAGAAACAGAGGCTCTTGGCAAGACTAATAGACCCTCACGTGTGTGTGTGCGTGTGTGTGTGTGTGCAAAAAGTCCCTGTGATTATTAGCACCATAAAATCAAAGAGGCAGAGAGAGGTGTGTGCAGAGAGAGGGTGCAATATGTTGGGAGAAAAATATGCCAAAATTGTCCCCAACAGTTGATGGTTTCTTTTACTTTACTTAAAGATTCGCGCATAGCTGCAAGACTAAAACTGTACGGACCATAGGATAAAACAAATTGCATATTTTGTTTTCTAAGATAAATTCCTTAGTGAATGCCTGCAATTATGTGTTTCAAATTCTGGCACCTGATTTGTGTGGATGTTCTGTCTGGTGGTTGGTAGCATCTTGGATCCTAGATTGCTTAGGAAGGCTCAGAGCTCCAGGGGCTGGGAGCTTTCCAACTTGTCCTAGTCGGCTTGAGCTGCCATAACAAAATACCATCGACTGGGCGGCTTAATTCCTCACAGTTTTGGAGGCTGGAAGTCCGAGATCAGGGTGCCAGCATGGTTGGGTTCTGGCAAGAGCCCTCTCCCTGGCTTGCAGATGGCCTCTTTCTTGCTGTGTCCTCACATGGCCCAGAGAGAGAGAGAGAGAGAGAGAGCTCTGGTCCCTTCAGCTCCTTAGAAGGACACTAATCCCATCATGGGGGCATCACCCTCATGACCTCATCCAAACCCAATTAATTACCTCTAAAAGGCTCCACCTCCAAATACCATTACACTGGGGATTAGTGTTTCAAAATAGGGATTCGGGAGTGGGGGATGGACACATTCAGTCCATGGCAGAATTCACCCTGAAATAGAATCACAGGCCCACATTCTCCCTCTCTTCCAAGGGCTGTCCCTGGGGCCCAGGAAACCACCTCTGAAAACAAAAACAAAACAAAACAAAACACCCTGGGATGTGGGGTTTCCAGGACAAGCCTGAATGGAGATCAAAGATGCTCTGAGGGGCTTCCCTGGTGGCACAGTGGTTAAGAATCCACCTGCCAATGCAGGGGATACGGGTTCAAGCCCTGGTCCGGGAAGATCCCACATGCCTCAGAGCAACTAAGCCCGTGCACCACAACTACTGAGACTGCACTCTAGAGCCCACATGCCACAACTAATGAAGCCCGTGCACCTAGAGCCTGTGCTCTGCACACAAGAGAAGCCACCGCAATGAGAAACCCGTGCAACGCAACAAAGAGTAGCCCCCGCTCATCGCAACTAGAGAAAGCCCCATGCGCAGCAACGAAGACTCAATGCAGCCAAAATAAATTAATTAATTTTTTTTAAAAAAATTAAAAAAAAACAAAGCTGCTCTGAGTACAGAGAAACTGGATCTCATGTTCTGTTGGTGAGAATGTATAATGGTACAGCCCCTGTGGGACACAGCTCAGCAGCTTCTTAAAACACAACACATTTACCATACGATCCAGCAATTGTACTCCTGGGCATTTATCCCAGAGAAATAAAAACTTATGTCCTTGCAAAAACCTGGACATGAGTGTTTGTTGCTGCTTTATTCATAATAGACAAAAACTGGGAACAACCCCGATGTCCTGCAACAGGGATTCACCCATTAAGCAAACCATGGTCCATCCACACCAGGGAATACTACTCAGTAAAGAAAAGGCACAGACGCTTAGATGAACCTCAAGGGCATTACTCCGAGTAAAAACAGCAATCTCAAAGCACAACGTACTGTACTTTTGCCTTTATACAACATTCTTGAAATAACCAAAATTATAGAGATGGAGGAGAGATCTTTGTGGATATGGAACAGATCTGTATCCAGATGGTGGTTACAAGAGTCAACACACGTGTGTGATACAATTGCACAGAATGAGACACAATGTACCCATGTCAGTTTCCTGGTTTGGATATTATACTAAGGGTGGGTTATGTAAGATACATATAATCATATACATAATTGTATACTGTTTCTCTCTGTACAATCTTGGCAACTTCCTTTGGATCTAGAATCATTCCAAAATAAAAAGTTAAAAAAAAACAAAAAAGAATGGGCTGAGGTCTGTGGTCTTATATATGACAAATCTTCCCAGCAGCAAAGACTCACCCGAGATCACATGACTCCCTGGGAGACCCCAAGCACTAAGAGCGAGGCAGCTCGGGTACCTCTGCAGAAGCCACTGCCCCATCTGCCCATAAGGGGCGCACGGAACTTCAAGGGTTAGGAACCGACGCCTCCTGCATTGCCCATGACCCTGGCAGAAGCTGAATTGAAACAATCAGCCTTACCAACCACAGGGTGGGCAGAAGCACGATCTACATTCGCTGACTGTTCTCACCATGCTCCAGGGCCCCGGCGAGCGGCCACGAGGCACACATGTGCAGTGTGATGGGGGCAGAGTGACGGGCACCTCCAATGATTCACGTGTGCTGCGTCCAGACACACGGAGACCACAGACCGCTTGCCCGAAAGCCTATTCTGGCAAGTCCTGCCTCCAGGCCTTTGCTCGGGCTGGTCCTTCTGCCTGATAGCCCTTCTCCTGTCCCACCAAGCCTTTTCTGGCTTGCATCCTGGTCTACAGATGCATCTTCCTCTAAGGATTTCAGACTACCTTCGCACAGTCAATCAACACACCCACAGACTGAGATCTAAGCAGTGAACACAGCTGTCCTCGGCAACCAGGGCACACAGAGAGAAGGGTACATAACACAGCAAAATCAGGGGGCAGGGCAGGCTTCCTGGAGGAGGTGACCTCCAATTGAGAGCCAAAGGAGAAACAGGAGAGAGATAGGTAAAGATGAGGGGTCCAGCATCCCAGGCAGAGGGAACAGCAAGTGCAAAGGTCCGGAGGAGGTGAGTTTGGGGGCCTGCAAGTCTTGCCTGGAGTATAAAAGCAGAGAAACAGGGAGGTGACGCCACCCAGATAGTGACATAGTTCATTCCCGACTTTGCTCCCTGTCACAAAAACAACAACTAACAGCTATTCATGGAGAAGGAACCATTGAGAATATCCTAGAACATCCAGTTAAGGCTGAGCATATCCTGCGCCACAGAGACCAAGACAGGCTGCATCAGAGGGTAAGAGAAGCAGCGGCATACCAACCGCATTGCCCCTCCCTCCAGCCAGCACAGTACCAACCAAGCGGGCTCCTCCAGTGGGCTCAGAGAACCCAGGGTGGACACCCAGCTCCCCCAGCGTTGTGGGTTGCTTCTTGGGAGCCCCCGCTTTGGTCTCGCCCCACGGAGACTGCAGGGGCATCTTCAGGGCTTGACCGCGGGGAATAGGACCAAGATGGAGAAGGGGGGAGGGGCTTGCAACAATCAGCCCTGGGATCTCGGCAAACAGAGTTCCTACCTGCGGCGTCCAAGTAGTCATCTCAGCCAGCAGCTTTGCTCATCTGCAGAACCAGGATGGTGACAGTGTGACCAAGGAACTTGGCGGGATGCAGGTCAGCCTGACGTGGACCCTCAAAGGAGGAGCCCTGCGGGCCCTGGAGCCTCGTCTGGCCCGCTCCTGCTCAGGCAGGGATGCTAATTAATAGCCCTGCCCACCACTGCGTGGTGCTGGGGCGGGGGCCCTGTGGACCAGAAGGCCTGACTGGTAACAGCTGTGGGGCTGTGAAACCCAGCAAGGCTGGAGGGGAGGGTCTGGTAGGCAGAGCTGATGGTCTGCAGAGCAAAGCCAGTGGCCCCGTACATACATACAAGGGAACCGCCATAACACTATAGGTGGATATCTCCACAAAAACTTTTCAAGCCAGGAGAGAATGGGATGACAGATTCAAAATATTGAAAGAAAAAAAAAATGTCAACCAAGAATTCTGTATCCGGCAAAGCTGTCCTTCAGAAATGAAGAAGAGATAAAGACACCCACAAAATGGACAACAGCTGAGGGAGTTATCACCGGGACACCTGCCTTACAAGAAATGTTAAAGGGAGTTAAGTGGCAACAAAAGCTACTAATGGGAAAAAAAAAAAAAAAAAAAAAGCTACTAATGGGGCTTCCCTGGTGGCGCAGTGGTTGAGGGTCCGCCTGCCAATGCAGGGGACACGGGTTCGTGCCCCGGTCCGGGAGGATCCCACTTGCCGCGGAGCGGCTGGGCCCGTGAGCCATGGCCGCTGAGCCTGTGCGTCCGGAGCCTGTGCTCCACAACGGGAGAGGCCACAACAGTGAGAGGCCCGCGTACCACAAAAAAAAAAAAAAAAAAGATACTAATGAACATCATTAAAGCATAAGGAGGTAGCATACAACTCACTGGTAATGGTAAAAATATGGTCAAAGATTCTGTGATATGGTAAGGCTGTGTGTAATTCACAGAAAAGTTGAGTTTAAAAATTAAAAAGCAAACGTGAAAAACTAATCACAACTATAATAATCTTTTATTGGATACACAATATAAAAAATATGTAAACTGTAACTTGAAAGGTGAAGGGGAAAGTAAAAGTGTAAGGCTTAGGAATGCCATCTAGGTTCAGTTATTTTCAGTTTAAAAGTAGCTGTTACAGTTTGAAGACACTTTATGTAAGCCATGTGGTAATGAAAGGGGAAAAACCTGTCGTAGTTACACACAAGAACCGGATAAAGAAATCAAAGCGTACTGATACCAAGGCCTCAAAACACACAAAAAGACAGCTGGTTAAGAAGCAAGATCTAAAAAAGAGCTAGAAAACGATGAACAAATTGGCAATAGTAAGTCCTTACCTGTCAGTAACGATTTTAAACGGAAATGGATTAAAAGCAGAGAGGTGGGGGGCAGGGGAAGGCCAATAGGGACCAGAGGCTGAAGGCCCTTTTAAGCTATGTTCATAATATCAATAGTTTGGACTTTATCCTGGGGGCAATGGAGAGCCAAGGAAGGTTACTGAGTAATGGAGGGGCACTACCAGCTTTGTGATGTCGATGGCTCTCTGTCACTCTTGGGTTGTGGTGTACACGCTTGACAAGGGGTTCAAGATACAGCAGCATCTCTGGCTGCTTCAAGCTCTGATCGCCTCACCCCACCTGACACAGTGGTATCTTTGTACCTTTGACTCTCCCCAGAGAACTCCTGTCCTCCAAAGCCTGGTTCCATCAGCAGCTCCCCAACCAGCCTTCTGGGGTCCCCACTGCAGTCTGCTCTGGCCTCCCCAAGCTCTGACCCCAAAGGACTAGAGGTGTCTGGTTCTAGCTTGATCTCCCCCAGTCTGGGGGCTCCACAGAAGCCAGCCTGAGGCCCCCATTTCAACCAGCACAGGAAGGACATAGGGGGACATGGTTATATAACTATTGCATAAAGAAATGACTGACCAGAAATTTGCCTGTTATTGTGTGAGCCAAGGAGGAGAACATTAGCTTTGTGACCTTGGGCACAGCTCTTGACCTCTCTGAGTCTCAGAGCATGAAGGAGGCCCACCCGTTGGGGGTCAGCAAACATTTTTTGTAAAGAGCAGGGGAATAAATATTTTAGGCTTGATGGGCCAGAGGGTCTCTGTCACAACTTCTCAGCAATGTCCCTGTCATTCGAAGACAGCCACAGATAATACACAAACAAATGGGCATGGCCGTGTTTCAGTAAAACTTTACTTATGGCACAGAAATGGGAATTTCATACAATTGTCATGTGTGGTGATGTATTAGTCACCTCTTGGTTTTTAAAAATTCATTTAAGAATGTAAAAACAGGGCTTCCCTGGTGGCGCAGTGGTTGAGAGTCCGCCTGCCGATGCAGGGGACACGGGTTCGTGCCCCGGTCCGGGAAGATCCCACATGCAGCGGAGCGGCTGGGCCCGTGAGCCATGGCCGTTGAGCCTGCGCGTCCGGAGCCTGTGCTCCGCAACGGGAGAGGCCACAACAGTGAGAGGCCCGCGTACCGCAAAAAAAAAAAAAAAAAAAAAGAGAATGTAAAAACAGGACTTGCCTGGCAGTTCAGTGGTTAAGACTCCGCACTTCCAATGCAAGGGGCGCGGTTTCGTTCCCTGGTCGGGGAACTAAGATCCCACATGCCAAGGGGCGCGGCCAAAAAAAAAAAGAATGTAAAAACACCCTTACTCCCCAGGCCATACAAAAACAGACATGGGGCTGGATCTGGCTGGTGAGCTAGGGTTTGCCAACCCGTGTTCTACTTGTTTGGGTGGTGGTAACCCAGGTGTTTCTCTCTATATGCAAAACCATCAAGTTGTACTCTTAAGGTTGTAGCATCATTTTATAGTTAAGCGATAACTCAATTTGTAAAAGCAAAAGGGAAAAATAAATGCGGGTAATTCTATGGGGATTTTCTAGAAAAACAAACAAGGAACAAGGCCAAATTTCATTAGAACTGAGATTTCATCTTTGTGAAAACAGTCTCAAGACACAGTGACTGCATCTCCCTGGGGACGTGTGGACATCAGTCAACACACAGAGAACAGCGTGTAGGAGGGCCCCCCGCCAAAATGTGATAGGGTCTGACCTCTGAGAGGAGGGTCCTGGCTGAGGAAAGAGGCAGAGGGTGGAGAAAGATTTAGCTTTATGCCTAGTGTTCAGTGGCATATTTGCATTTGATGTGTGCAATTAAAAATGAATACAAAAAAAAAAATGAATACAGACCCAAGACAATTGAAAACATACATTCATTCACGAACTTGCCCACAAAAAGGAGAGGAGCCCTGACACTCGCTACAACGTGGATGGACCCTGAGAACACGATGCTCAGTGAGAGAAGCCAGACACAGAAGGACCCACAGTGTGTGATTCCATTGACGGGAAATGTCCAGGACAGGCAGATCCACAGACACAGAGAGTGGGTTCGTGGTTGTCAGGGGCTGGGGGAGGGGGAAAGGGGATGATGCTAATGAGGACGGGGTTTCTTTCTGGGGTGATAAAATGTTCTGGAATTAGAGGCGATGGCTGCACAACCTTGTAAACACAATAAAAGCCACTGAACTGTACACTTTAAAAGGCTGAGCTTGCTGACATGTGACATATTCCCATATAAACTCTAAAAGGAAAACGGTGAAATCAGAATAAGCCTTGTGCCTGAGTTAACTGTATGATGCCAATTTGGTTTGGATAAGGTAGAACAGCTCTGTAAAATAGGATGATAGGGGAGCTTGGGTGAAGGGGACATAGGACTTCTCTGTACTATTTCTGGTAACTTCTTTTTTTTTTTTTTTTTTTTTTTTTGCAGTACGCAGGCCTCTCACTGCTGTGGCCTCTCCCGTTGCGGAGCACAGGCTCCGGACACGCAGGCTCAGCGGCCATGGCTCACGGGCCCAGCCGCTCCACGGCATGTGGGATCCTCCCAGACCGGGGCACGAACCCGCGTCCCCTGCATCAGCAGGCGGACTCTCAACCACTGCGCCACCAGGGAAGCCTATTTCTGGTAACTTCTTTTGTCTTAAGCGATTTCAAAATAAAAGGTAATAATAATTATTATTATTATGGAAATAGATCTGAGATTCGGCCAGGTCTGTCTGTTCCCTGGAACAGCCTCTGGGCAGCGGAGGGTGAACCAGATCAGGAGGACAAATGGCCCCCAGACCCGCCCCCCCCTCACCTCGCCAACCCCACCCCCTGCCAGGAACAGAGGACCCAGGACCTTAAAATGGAAACACTCAGACACGCAGCAAACACCTTTTAATTCAACAGCCCAAATGGCATGAGGAGATTATTAGTTTTCTGTAAGATTTGATTCAATTAATTAGTTCCCAAATATCTGCCTATCCATGCAAGCAAAGGCAAACAGAGATAAATCCCAGCCCGGCCTTGCTTCATCTTTTAAAGGCAATTAACTCTTCATTATTAGCTTTTAATTAGGGAGTAATAATGGCCTCATTAATACGCTTTATTATACTTGTCACCAGGCAGCTGTTCTGAACGGATTCTGTTATCAGATGGTCATGACCCTGGTGTCAATATGTTTAATCCAGCGGAGGCAGGGGTTCAAGGGCTGCTCTCCACCCCTTTCCCGGGGGATGCAGGGCTAGTCCATCAGCCCCGCCTAGTTGTTTTTTTTTTTTTTGCGGTACGCGGGCCTCTCACTGCCGTGGCCTCTCCCGTTGCGGAGCACAGGCTCCGGACGCGCAGGCTCAGCGGCCATGGCTCACGGGCCCAGCAGCTCCGCGGCTTGTGGGATCTTCCCTGACCGGGGCACGAACCCACGTCGCCTGCATCGGCAGGTGGACTCCCAACCACTGCGCCACCAGGGAAGCCCCCCCCTAGTTTTACTATCGTGGCCCTTCAGGGGATTCACAGGGTCTCCTGACTCCCACTCTGGGCTGATCCTAACATTTCCCCACTCAGAATCCTTCCAGAGATCCCAGTCCTCTTCCAGCAAAATGCACAAAAGCCAAGCTCCTCCCTGGGGCAAGCTCCCTCTGTCTCCTCCCGCCCTCCCATCACTCACCCTGTTCCAGCCACACTGGTGGCTGTGAATGTCCCTGGCCCGCCCGTGCATTGTCCCTCCTCTGCTCTGCAATTAGATACAATGTTAATCATTGCAACTTTCTTTGAAAGAGCTCCATGCTGGAAACCCCAGGTGGAGAAGGTTCAGTAAGAAGCAGTGAAAGCTGAGGATAATAGTCTCATGAAATACCCACAAGCAGCTGTGGGTATGAATGAATTCATGTGGCTTCACTTGCAATCACGTATGTCCACTGACTGGTGAGCATACAAAACAAACTGCGGTCCAGACCTGCGTGGAATACTATACAGCTACGAAAAAGGAACTCCCTGCTGAAACACGCAATGAGGGTGGATCTCAAGTGCACTGTGCTGAGACAAAGAAGCCAGACACACATGGCTACATTCTGCAGGATTCCATTTACAGAAAGTTCTAGAACAGGTCACACTAATCTAGAGGAGTAGAAAACAGATCAACAGTTGCCTTGGAGCTTGGAGGGTGATGAGGCAATACTGTGGAGGGAGGGAGATGTTCTATATCATGTTTTGGGTAGTGGTTATTCATGAGAATGCATTTGCCAAACTTATAGAACTGTGAGAGTGAAGATATGTTTATGGTACGTAAATGATGGCTTAATAAAAAAGAAATTTAAAAATTGTACCAGTGGCTTGGAAGTGGTTCATTGAGGTGTAAAAACTGTGCTAAAATCGTAAGGTAAATACCTAGAAAGATGCTGTTAGCGTGAGTGGTAGTTACAGGTCAGCCCAAACAGGAAACAGAGAATCTGTATGTGCCAGGACTCATCAAGTCGTGAGCGTGAGGAATTCTCACAAGCACTGGAAAGAGTGTGAATGGAAAGTACAGCAATCGACTGGCATTTATTAGCTCTGTGGTCACTCGAGCCCTGTTCCTGGTGTTAACGGTTAGGAAATGCTCTTGAAAGATGATGTGGGGCCCCTAGCAATCTGAGCCACAAAAAAATATAACAGAACCGGACGAAATACTTTTCAAACAAAACTCAGGGACCTTTGGGCTCAGCCAAACGTTTTTATCCCACTCTCAAACTTGAGCAAAATAAGGCAATTATTGTTGTGAACTGGTTGTTAAACACAGCCATTATGAAAAATAAAATTATATAAACTTCCAATGAAATAAACTATATTAAAAACAAAGCAATAGGGACTTCCCTGGTGGCACAGTGTTTAAAAATCCGCCTGCCAATGCAGCGGACATGGGTTCAAGCCCTAGTCCGGGAAGATCCCACATGCCGCGGAGCAACTAAGCCCGTGCGCCACAACTACTGAGCCTGCACTCTAGAGGCCGCGAGCCACAACTACTGAAGCCTGTGTGCCTAGAGCCTGTGCTCCGCAACAAGAGAAGCCACCACAATGAGAAGCCCACGCGCTGCAACGAAGAGTAGCCCCCGCTCGCCGCAACCAGAGAAAGTCTGCGTGCAGCAACGAAGACCCAACGCAGACATAAATAAATAATAAATTTATAAAAAAAAAAACACAACAAAGCAATAAATATTCAAAACTCATCACTTGCTACTTATTTTACCGTGTTTTGCTATCATGTGTGTTCTTCAGGTTTTTTATATTTATTGTATCTGGTGGAAACACTATATAATGGTGGGCTACTGTGCTTCTTTTTATGATTCTGCAATCAGTGACATCAGGTTGCTAGCTTGAATTCAGCGGTGACAGTATTTACACCCTGTAAATAAGCAAATACTACCAATCCAAAGAATGAATGAAGGAAGGAAGGATGTCAAGGACATCGCTCAGCCTCTCTCTTGTAAAATGGCTGCTGTGGCTCTGGCCATCATGCCCACATTCCATATGGGAGGAAGAGGTAAGAGGAATGGGAAAAAAGGGCAGCATCAGCCTTGACTGTCCCTTTCACGAGGAAGTAAAAAACTTCTCCAGAATTCCCTGCCTATGTCTCATTGCCCAGAACCATGTCATATGACCATATATAGCTGCCAGGGAGGCTGGGAAGGCAAGTACTTTGACTTCCCAGCCTTTAATGTAAAGGAGGAGGACAAGGGAGAAGCAATTGGGGATGTCTGCTGGGTTTTTCCACCAACAGCATCTGCCTTGTTTAATCACTAAAAACTTTTTCTCTAAGGAAGGATCTTTACAATTAAGTATTTCTTTGTGAGCCACAGGGTAGCCAGGGGAAGGCGAGGTGGGGTGGGTACTCAAGGGCCACCAGCTTGGGGGACAACCAGGAGGAGCTCTGGCTACATAAATAGGCGGTCGCTCATAAACTACAAATTCCACACAGCTTTATATAGCAAAAACAGCCAGGAGCAGTGACTCGCCTTCTCATGGGGACACAGCAATGAAAATGATTATGAAACCAGTCCCATCACCCTCTTCAAGCTGAGCAGCGGCAACAAGACTCTGTCCACTGAAGGACGCAGGCATTCCTGGGAAAAAGTGCTCACGTGCATTTTTGAAACATGCGTATTGAGATATTTCTCTGCAACACTGATCATGCTGCCCACGTCTGCGGCTGTTATTTCAGGCGGCTGCTCACCAGGAGTGTGGCCGGGAGGTGTTCAGCCACTCAGGAAGCCCGGGGCAATCCCTTTGGGGCTGCCATTCCTAACTCTGAGAACAAATTGGGGTTTCTTAAGAAAATGGAGCTCCGTCACCAGAGGTCTGAGCCTTCAGTGATGATTTTCTTTTCCTGCTGGAGAAGAAGATGGATGATTCATCATGGGGGTATATTTTAAAACCACATCCAAACACTTCAGCAGACACAAATGTGGGATTCTTTGCAGCGTTAACACAACCAAACTTGGGGTGTGGAGTGTGTGGTCCTTCCCCAAATGGCAAGGACCAGTTTTTTCCAGCCTGCAGTGATAGACAGGGGTCTTTGGCAAGACATGCCTGCATTTTCCCCGTCCTAGTTTGAGATGATGTCCAGCCACCAGCCGTTTGCTGACAGTCTCACTACTTAGTAATTATGGGCTTGGTTTTTCTAATTTCACAGAATCAAATAAGAGAAGGGTAAGCCTGGGTGTGGCCCCTGACCCACAGCTCAGCCAGTGACGCGGGGCTGGATGGATACAGCACGGTGAAAGATTGAACATCAAATCAGCCCTCTCGCTGGCAGGGAATGGTCATCGGGGAATTTTAAAATTCTGTGTTTCAAGACAGTTCTGACAAAAGGCTTTTAATCATCTGAAAGGATGCTCAACCTGACTCATTATAAAAGGAATAAATGTTAAGGCCATGATCAGATATAGCTTTTTACCGATCCGATAGATGGGGATCACAGGCTAGGTGAGAGCTTTCATCCTGGAAGGTACAGGGAGGAGGCATCCTCCTCCAATGCACGTCGGGGTGCACAAGGTATTTGGGGGGGTCACCTGGCTGCAGGAATTAAAAGTAAAACGACAGAAGCTTCCACATATCAGTCCTCCCCTCCCCACCCCCGTTTTTAGATATTTATTCTAGAGAAACATGCACACGTGAGTAATAACAAAACTGCTTTGCTATAGCATAGCTCATAATTGGGAAAAATTGTAAATAACCTCCGAGTCCATCAATAGGGTATTGATCAAACAAATTAACAGTCCATTTGCACTATGGAATATTACTTTTTACCAAAGAACAGGGCAATTCTTTGTGTAAAAATGTGGACCCTTCTCCAACCAGTCATTCATGCCCCTGCTCTACTCTAACTGCCCCTTTTCAGGGTCAGCAGGGACCCCCACGCTGTTAAACCCAAAGAATGGTCATTCTGGGGCTTCCCTGGTGGCGCAGTGGTTGGGGGTCCGCCTGCCGATGCAGGGGACGCGGGTTCGTGCCCCGGTCCGGGAAGATCCCACATGCCGCGGAGCGGCTGGGCCCTTGAGCCACGGCTGCTGGGCCTGCGCGTCCGGAGCCTGTGCTCCGCAACGGAAGAGGCCACAATAGTGAGAGGCACGCTTACCGCAAAAAAAAAAAAAAAAAAAAAAGAATGGTCATTCTGATTCCACCTGATCCAGCCCCCATCATTACCTATCTGGACCAACTCACTTGCCTCCACCCTGGTTCCAGGCTCCTGACCTGGCCACCTACAGTCTGTCCTCCCCGCCGCAGCCACCAGAGGGAGCCTGTGGGCACCTGAATAAGGTCCTGCCCCTCCTTTGCCCCAGCCCTCCAGGACTCCCACCTTCCTGGGGGTAAAAGCCCGAGTCCTCCCCGCGGCCCACAAGGCCCTGCACGACCTGCCCCGGCCCCTCCCTGCCCTCTCCTCCTCCCTCTCTCCCCCTCGCTCACTCTGCTCCAGAAACACGGGCCTCCTCACTGTCCCTCCGATGAACCAGTTATGGTCCTGCCCCAGGGCCTTTGCACAGGCTATGCCCTGCACCGGGAGCTCTCTTCCCCTAGATGTACACCTGACTCACTCCCTCACTTCCTTCAGGTCTTTGCTCAAATGTCACCTTCTCAGTGAGACTCTGAACATTCTATATAAAATAGTAACCCGACTCTCCACCCTCATCTCTCTTACTTTCTTTTCTTCATGTAGCATTTATAGTCTTCTAACCTGTTCCATAGTTTGGTTATTCACACTATCTGCCTCTCCTGAGAGGCAGTAAGCTCCCATGGACAGGATTTTTTTTTGCCTATCTTCTTCCCCCGTATAGCCCAAGCTCCCAGAACAGAGCCAGGACAGCAAAGGCCCTCCGCCAGCATTTGCTGAGTGACTGAGTGTGAACGGTTTGAACGTAAACTTTCACCCCTACGTTAACTGATCAGAATTCATCTGTAAGGAAGAGCTGTCCCTTCTCCGCCAGTCCATGTATGTATTAATTCAGTTATTTATTCTATTCTATTAGGTTATAATCCAATACTATCATTTATTTTATTGTTCAAATTCTTCTAGTGTTGGTTATTGGGAGTGGCTTTGGTTTGAGTTCTGTGTCCCATATATATATTTATAAAATTTTTTAGTATTTCCTTCCTTTCTGGCAACTCAATATGCACCAGACTTGTGTTTTGCCTGCCCCAGGCATAAAGTTAATGGCTTCTCCAAGGAGTTCTGGTTCCGTTTTTTAGAGAATGGTACTTAGAAACCAAAGTCCAGGTGCCAGGTGTGCTCTTTGCTATCGGGGCATCAGAGTATCCAAGCATACACACACACCTATATTTACTATTTACTTCTGTGTCTAACTGTACTATCTGACTCTATCTACCTACCTATCTATCTATCTACCTATCTATCTATCTAATCTTTCTCTCTATATTGAGGACCATGAATTAATACTGGGACTTCTGATTCCAGCCTAGCACAAGGTTTGTTCTAGCTTCCCATCCTCTTGACTTACTTGTAATTGCTTTCTCTGAGAGGAACCTGGCTCTCATCACCTACAATTTATTTACTCATTTGTTCAACCCCGGGATTCAGATAAATGAGCTACAGCATAGCTTACCTGGGAGAACCAGTTTCTACTGGAATACAGCATTGGTGTATAGGTATCTTTGTTTCTAGCCTAACAGTATCCAGTCAAAACATTGTTTTCCAAGTTACTTTGATCAGCTCCTTTCTCTCTCCCTCCCCCTTCATTTAGAGCACAGTTGGGTTCATGTGTTACTGTTTTCCATTTGGGGGTTCCCACCACATTCTGATTGACATTAGTTAGTTATTGTTTGGGGTATGTGAGACAGGACTGTGATTGTAAGAGCCAGAGCTATTTCAAAAAGGTGTACTCAGAGCGAGTCACCCCCACTTCATTCCAGCTACTATGTTCCCCTTCCCCCTAATTCTTTTATACCCTCTCCCACCAGCCCTTGTAGGTCACCAACCATGTTCCTCAGGATCCATCTGCCTGTCAGGCCCGTGGGGGGGTGCTGATGGCACCGAGACTGTGTCCTTAGGCTCACGGGGCTCACGATCAAGTAGGGGGATGGTCATGGGACCAGAGAGCTACAGCAGGGGTCCCTGGGGCTGTGGTGGGGGAGGAGACCGGAGTGGCTTGCCTGGGGCCTCCCAACAAAATACTCTCACACCCTACTTCCCAGAACCTGTGACTATGACCTTATTTGGAAAAAGTGCCTTTGCAGATATAACTATGTTAAGGGTTCTGAGATGATGAGGCGGTCCTGGATTATCCGGGTGGCCCTAAATCCAGTGACTGGCATGCTTGTACGAGAAAGGCTGAGGGACATCGGAGACAGAGAAAAGACACGGACACATAGAGAGACGGCCGTGTGAAGACATAGGGTGGAGAGGGATGCGGCCATAGCCAAGGGACACCTGGGGCAACCAGAAGCTGGAAGAGGCAGGAAGGATTCTCCCCTGGAGCATCCGGAGAGAGCGTGGCCCTGTGACAGCTTGGTCTCGGACTTCCGACCTCCTCCAGGACCGGAAGGAATAAATGTCTGTTGTTTTAAGCCACCAGTTAATGGTCCTTTGAAACTAAGCTGAGGGCAACAGAGCACTTAAGTGTTCTGGGGCCAGTGGAGGCCACCTGGAAGAGGAGGGAGGGAGGCTGTCTTGCCTGGGAGGCCCCTCCCCATCCCCCGGAAGCTGCTGGGAGGGGAGCCATCTGTCCCCGTCACCTCAGGGAGACGCCAGGCGCCCACTCACTTCTCCTGGCCTCGCCTCCGCCGGCCGCTGTGTCACCCCTCAGGCTGGCCGTCCGTGGCAGCAAATAATTCTTACTTTCTCCATTAAGGGAGCAAAAGCACGATGTAAATCTAACCCATAGATAACGCTCCCTAGCACAGGTGCCGGAGCTCCGAGGTGAGTCTCCCAGCCCAGCCGAGGGCTGCAGGGCTCTCTGAGCCTGGCTTCAGAAAGCTTTGGGAGCTTTTCTCCCTGGTGGTGATCTCGGGGCTGTGACTCTGTCCCCGAGCAGCCTCACCGGGGTGGGGGGGCAGCCAGAATGGGTGGCCAGGAGAGTAGGGGGGGACAGCTGGTGACGGGGAGATGGGGCAGCAGGCATGCAGATTTCAGCACTGTCATAAAAGCTGTGAATCGTGACAGCGGGGGTTAGAGCCAGGACTCGCAGGCTGCAGAGGCCAAGGGAGGCCTAAATTCGCTGTCCTTCTCTGCACTGGGGTGACCTGAGGGGGTGGGGGCAGCCTGAGGGGTTGAACACAGTGGGTGTTTGGTCCTCCTGCCAGCAATCAGCAGGATGAGCAGAGATGTTCCAGGTGTGGAGGAAACAGCCCCCAGTGGATGGATGACAATTGGATGGAAGGGCCCAGGCCAAAGTCCCTTTCTTCTCACCAAGCTCTTTGTGGGGTGTGTGTGTGTGGGGGGGGAGGTGCGCTAGGTACAGAGCGCCTCATCAGGGGCCTTTGAGGGACAAGGTGGATCTGGGCACTGAGGGATGCCCCATGAGAGAACGATTCTGTCGCAGGAACAGAGCGGGTATATGGAGGCTGTCACCTCTCACTGTCTCTAAGTCTGAAATGAGCACAATTTTTTTCTGTAAAGGGCCAAATACTCTATGTCTAGCTTTTGGGCTGCCAGGTGGTCTCTGCTCAGCCCTCCCTTGTAGAGCAAAAGCCGCCATAGATGGTACTCAATGAATGGGCGTGCCTGTGCCAATAAAACTTTATTTATAAAAACAAGTGGAGGACCGGATTTGGACTGAGGGCTGTAGGTTGCGGGGGCCTTGCCCTAAGAGGCTGCGGTATTCAACACCACGCACCCCTGGCCCAAATCTGATCGACCTCCCTTGAGGGGTCGGGTCTAAACATCACCTCTTTAGGATCCTGACATCCCATCTGACAGGTCTCTGAGACCACGGCTTACCCTCTGTCTCTGCCCTCCTTCTTGTCCTTTAGGACACATGTCAAAGCTGTATATAGGGTCCCTTACATTTCCATCATTTGCCTGCTTTCCCGAACTCTAAATTCCAGAGAAGCAGCGACCGTGTGCCCCTCTTCCTCAGCCACCTTCCAGGTCCTGGCACAGGGCGGTTGATATTGGCCACCTGATAAATGACTCAAACTCCAGGGCTGGGCACAGAGCCCAGCACCACATGGACCCCGCCGCTCCATGTGGCCGCACGGTTGGGGATCCAGCCTGGTGTCTTAGCCCTGGCCTCAGTCCACGATGGCCTGTCCCGAACTGCCTCCCCATTTTATGACGTTTCAGAGAGCGCTGGGAACAGCGGGCCATCTATAGCCTTGCTGAGATCACCTGGGTCAGCCACTTGCACTGCTGTTGTCTGTGGCCCCCTCCTTGGGGCTGAGGACCGACCATGTCCGCCAGGCCCCAGGCAGGCTCAGAACATGCTGACTCACCTGGTCGATGTCACAGAGACTCCCCCGCAGCAATGGGGAAACTGAGTCCCGGTGGCTCTGTTGAGGGTGCTGGAAGCAGCATCTCTATGAAAGGGGGTCTGGGAAGTGGGGTGATGGTGGCAATGACTGGATGGAGATTTCGGGACACAGCACCCTGAAGGACACCCGTTCTGCAGAAGAAACACTGAGGCCCAGGGGGGCGCCCTGTCCACGGCCCCATGCTCCTGACTTCCCCCACGTCACTGTCTTGCACAGACACTCCAGGGCCCACCTATCCAGTAAGTATATCCCCTGGGTGCTGATTTCTCCTAAAGGCCCTCCTCTGGCCCTTGGCCCCATGTCCAGCCATGTACCTTCATATGGGGGGGATCGTGCTCAAAGCTGAGCTCCTGGCCTCTCCCCACCCCGAGCCTACCCATCTCAGGTCATGGCAAAAGCCATCTATCCAGATGCTCAGCACAGCCCCCTCTGTCCTGGTCCCCAGCTCCCACCTCACCCTACGGTCTGTCCTCCTCTCAGTAGCCAGAGGGCGCCTCCTCTCAGTAGCCAGAGGGCGCCCCTCCTCCTCGGCCCACAGCCCTCCAGGGTCCCACCTCCCTGGGGGTAAAAGCCCGAGTCCTCCCCGCGGCCCACAAGGCCCTGCACGGCCTGCTCCTGTCCCCTCCCTGCCCTCACCTCCTCCCTCTCTCCCCCTCGCTCACTCTGCTCCTGACACACGGGCCTCCTCGCTGTCCCTCCAAACAGCCAGGCCCGGTGCTGCCCCAGGGCCTCTGCACGGGCCGTGTCCCAAGAAGTCCCCATGGCTCAACCTCTCATCTCCTTCAGGACTCCCAGCTCTTCACATCACAGCTGACATCCCATTTTACGTACTGTCTAACTCTCCCACTGGTGACACACCTACTGCTGTATCCCCAGTATTGGCTGGACAAGCGACACGGTCATGAATACGGGGGTCCCAGCCTCACCCCACTGTGGGAGACCCCACTGTCTCCCATATGCCCAGCGGCCGCCCACCACAAGATACGCTCCCCGGCTCAGATGTCACAAGAACTGGGTTGAGGCTGGGAGGGCCGGGGGAGAGGGTGGCCGCAGGCTCCTGACAAGCAAGGGGTGGGTCAGACGAAGAGGGTCCCTGACTGCCTCTGATGCTGGGGGCCTGTGTGGGGCCAAGCTTCAGATGTCCAGCTCAGGAAGGAAACTTCTTCCACCCTGGAGGCGGGGAGCAGGGGCTGCGGCGCCAGGCCGCGCGCCCCAACCCCCGCCCCGCCTCCGGGTAGGCTCCTCGCCTGTTCCACCCTGGAGGGGGAGACCGGAGCCCACCCCTGCCGGAGAACGCCGAACGCCGACCGCCGACCGCCGACCGCCGACCGCCTTCCCGGCGCCCACTCAGAAAAGAAGACACTGCAAAGACCTGGAGCTGTAATTCGCAGTGCTCGCGAGCCTTTAATTCATTATGAACCTAGAGGCAGGGGAATTAGGCAAAAATACAGCGCGCATCCTTAATCTCAGGTGGGAAAAAAACCAGGGTGGGTGGGTTTGTTTTTTGCTTTCGCACACAGACACGGATGTTATCTTCGTGGGGGAAGTGTGCGTTCCCCTTTGCTGTGAGACCATCTGTCTGCACGAGTTGTCTGGGAACCCACGACCGACGGACGGGGTGCAGCAACCCAGAGGGACCGGCCACGGGGGCCGGCCCACCGCCCAACCCAGGGCCGCAGGGGCGTCTGCCCGCTTCCTTTTATTCTCTTTACAATATAAATAGCATTTTCAAACTACATATGAACACAGTGACAGCGCCCTGGGGCAGGGGCTGCTGCATGCAGAG
Organism: Leucopleurus acutus; assembly: GCF_964270905.1. Classification (NCBI taxonomy): domain Eukaryota; kingdom Metazoa; phylum Chordata; class Mammalia; order Artiodactyla; family Delphinidae; genus Leucopleurus; species Leucopleurus acutus. The sequence goes on along the minus strand of NC_139145.1, from coordinate 4,075,658 downwards.
GAAACCCAGACATTCCGCTGACTCCCCTGGCACCTCCCGCCCCACCCGCCCCTCCGGGTCACCTGCCCCCTCCCCACCAAGGAAGTTGCTCTCTGCTTCCCTTACATGGTTCTCTCTGGCCTGGCAACCGTTAGAGCCTCTTTTTTTAAATTAAAAAAAGTTCTATACAAGCAAATGACGCCCTCAATCCCCCTACAGGGGACAGCGGGCTAGCTGAGAGGCGGGGGGCTAAGAAGCACGTTTTTGCCTGGAAACTCAACCCACAACCCTTACGAGGCAGATTTCCTCTGAGCTGAAAACGATTCCCTGTCGCGCTCTCTCTCTCCCGGACACACAAATCCACGCGTCACAGAGAGGATACAGGATGTGCCAGCCCCTCGGGTTCCCGGGAAGACCCCCTGCACACCTGGGCCGTAGCCGGACCCCCCGAGGACCGCCCACCCGAGGCCTCAGCTGGGGGATGGGTCTCTCGAGGGGAAGAAGCAAAAGATGGAGCCACCAGAGGAGAGAGCGTTTATTTTGCAAAAGGCCACGCAGACAAGGGGCAGGCCACCCAGGGAGCTGCCGGTCTCCTCCCATTGGGCGCTGGCGGCGGTGCCAGCCACCTGGACCTTCTCGATCTCACGACTGGGAGAGAGTGAGTGACCAGGCGCCACCGTCCGGGATCCCTGGATGCCCCCAGGCCTCACCGCAGCTACAGTGCATCCCCGCCACTCACAGACCAGCGAGACCAGAAAACACAACAAACGAAAAGACGAGCTGCTTTCATCTCCCGCAGCAATCTTGGTTCTGAGAAAAAGGACATTTTGTCTTGTTGTTTTTAAAGCCACAAATCTAGAAAACAACTTTGGGGCTTGTTTTTCCGTTTCTTTCCTTTTCTTCCTGCATTTTTTTTAAACAATAGGTATTTATAGAAAGAACCTCACAAAGGTGATTTATGTACAGAAGTCACAATCTCAAAGGCTGCTCAGGAGGCAGGCAATGCAGTAGCACCTTTTCGAGAAGAAGAGCTTACGTGGTTTACGAATCTGGGTTGAGGGGGTGGCGCGTGCCCCCGCCGGCCCCCCAGAGCCCACGTGGCCCTGCTCCCTGAGTCCGGGGGCGCGTGTGGCGTCCTGCTCGCTCCTGTCGCCGAGGTAGCCTCTCGGGCCACGGAGGCGAGGACAGGGATTCACAGCAAGCAAATGCCTGGGCCCGCCGCGCCTGCCTTGCTGGGCCAAGGGGTCGCCGGGCGGCCGGCTGTCCTAGAACGGGGCTCCGGGCCAGCACTGCGCCTGCAGGAGGCTCTCCATGAAGGCCGGGTAGTCTGGGTTCCGCCCCGAGTCCTCCGCGGCGCGAGGGGTGCCCACCCGCGGGCGCTTGGCGGCCTTCACCTCTTCTCCCGAGAAGACATTTTCCTGCGGGGCCCCCGTGGTGACCGACTGCAGGAGATCAGATGGCACTGGGGTTAGTGCGGATGGGGTGCTGCGGCCTTTAGGTCTGTGTCCCCCCCCCCAGAGTCCTGTGTTGAAGCCCTACCCTGCCACAGTGTGATGGTATCAGGAGGTGATGAGGTCATGAGGGTGCAGCCCTTGCGAATGGGATCAGTGCCCTTATAAAGGGATCCCAGAGAGCTCTCTCTCGCTCTCTCTCTCCACCATGTGAGCACACCAGAAGGCAGGTGTCTGTAAGCCAGGATCCAGCCCTCACCAGGCGCCGAATCTGCTGATACCTTGATCTTGAACTTCCAGCCTCCAGGACTGTGAGAGATAGCTTGTTGTGTTAGTTCCAGTCTGTAATATTTTGTTATCACAGCCGGAACAGACTGAAATACAGGCTCTGCTCGGGGGCCTGGCTGGAGGAGATGCCTGCCCTGCTGGGGGTCAAGGGCCCTGGGCTGCTGACCCTCAGCCAATGACAATGTTCTGAGAAACAATGCTCACTGAGTGAGCCCCCCATCAGGCAGAGGAGGGGCCCTAAGCTCTCAGTCACTGGCTCCCTAGCAGGACGGGCGCCCTGCCATCCACAGAGTGCAGGAGGCAAGGCCAGGGTGCACACAGGCCACTCGTCTGCCTGGCAGCTCCTGTCCGTCCCCCAAGGGAACCTGGCATCTGAGACCCCCACCAGCTCTGACTCAGCTCTTCCACCCATGGCCACAGCCCCCAATCCTCAAAACCTTGGATTAAACACAAAAGAAAGAAGACAGTGAAAGGCTGTGAGAAGAGGCCAGTCTCCCCTGTTCCTTTGTGCATTGCTGACCTGCAGCTCAGATCCACGTGCAGGCGCTTCTGTCTCCTCCTCGCCGGCCGGGCTAACCCTCCCGCCCCAGACCAGGCAAAGGCCGAGGCAGGAGGTCAAGGCCACCCGACGGGTCACTCTCCCAGGCAGCAGCGCTCACCCCCACCCCCAGCCACTTACCAGCCGGGACCGGACCCTCTTGGGGAGCTCCTCGTCCAGGGTGAAGATGTCACCACGCTTCACCGTCAGCTGGGACCCATCCTCGAACTCCACCTGCCAAGGGGACACAGTTCAGCTTGCTGGCTGCTCAGCCTGGCTGGCTGAGGCCCGACACCCGCACTCTCACGGCCTGCTTGCCAGACAAGCCACGGGAAGCAGCACAGGGTCAGCAGCTATCATCTTTCTCGCTGGGATACGGGTGGTTTCTCGTCAAAGATTCCACCCCTTTCAATAACTTCTTTTCCACAATTACGGTGAGAAACTCACAACCAACTTGGTTTTTAAAAAAAACAAGGGCACTGAATTGTACGCTTAAAAATTGGTTAAAACAGTAAATTTTATGTTATGTATGTTCTACCACACACACACACACACACACACACACACACACACACACACCGGGAAGACACCTCCAAAGGGGATAATATTGGACAGTTGGACAACCTTCCAGCTTGTGCTGACCTTCTCAGTTAGTGGGCAAACGCCATCATCCCCAGCAGGACCTCGTCGAGGGCCCCGCCCCAGCCCATCCCTGTACCTGGTAGACAGGACCCCCTCACCTGGTAGATGTGACTGGTCACAGAGGAAATGAACTTGGCCCTGTAGATGTTGCCATCAGTCCACCGGAGCTCAACAAACTCGCCCTCCGGCGGGGGACCCAGCCGGGCACAGTCTCTACTCTGTGGAAGGAAGGACAGGCGGGGGGTAAGGGGCGCCCTCGGCCTCGGTCACCGCGCTCGCCTGGGCTAAGAAAGGTCCCATCTGGTAGATCTTGCCACCGGGAAGAAGGCAATGCTCTCAGCTTGAACTATCAAGGGGAGCTGTGGGCAGGTGCCCAGGCCGGGGGTGCCGTGGCCATCCCAGCCCTGGGGTATCGCCCGCCTGCAGGCGTATCTAGACTGGCCTGGCTCTCTTCTGTTTCTACAGAAACAGGTGGCGCTTTCTAGCAGGGGCCCTACAGCCTGGGCCTGTCCATCAGGGACAATGGTGACCCTGGATACAGGGGACCCCTGTGAGGGATCCGGCTACCTCCCTTCCTAAGGGCAACGCTTGCCCTGCGCCTGTGCCCGCCCCTCGCCCCACCCACCGCCACTGGCCCCGCCCCCTTCGGCCCTGCGCTGCTCACGGTGATGCTCTCTGGGTACAGGTTATCGCTGTAAGACCCGTCGTCAAAGTTCACTTCGTAAAAGGTCTGCGTGGTGGTGCCGATGACGCGGCACCGGTAGTAAAGCCCGTTGCGGTTCTTGGTGATGACCACCTGCCCTAAGGACACGGCCCTCAGGATCTGGACCTAGAGGCGGAGGGGGTGTCAGAACACAGCGGGGCGGGTGGACGGACAGGGAAACAGGGCGGAGGGCAGGAGGGCACTCACAGTGTGACCCCCCGACTTGTGCTTGAAGCAGGTGATGGAGACAACGTAGGGCCAGTCGTCTGGCTCCATGAGGACGCCAGCGGCGTGGGCGCAGGTCACGTGGAAGGAGGTGGAGCAGTGCTCGCAGGAGCACTGGATGCAGGCGCCCGACACCTTCTTCATCCGCTTCCGGCAGTACACACATTTCTGCGGGGACACGGCGGTGGGAATGGGGCTCTGGCCGGTGCCTCTGCCCCCGCCCCCTGGGGCTGGAGGCCTCCTGCCGGGCCCCCAGGTCTGTCTCCTGGGAGTGACTCTGAGACCCAGGGCTGGAGTGCGGAGTCCCGGCAGCCGGCCTTGAGTGGAGGCATCCTGGGAGAGTCTTGACCGCGATGTAGAGCCCCCCACAAACCACCCCAGGCCCACCAACCTGGCCTGCAGCTGCCCCCCAGGAGCACTTCCAAGACTGGAATAGGCACCAACAATCACACAGTGAAACGTGATTCATCCATGAAAAGGAGAGAGGCACTGACACTCGCTACAACGTGGATGGACCCTGAGAACACGATGCTCAGCGAGAGAAGCCAGGCACAGAAGGACACACAGGGTGTGATTCCACTGATGGGAAACGTCCAGAACAGGCAGGCAGATCCACAGAGACAGCCAGTGCGTTAGGGGTTGTCAGGGGCTGGGGAGGGAGATGGCAGTCACCCGATAGGGAGGGGGTTTCTTTCTGGGGTGATGGAATGTTCTGGAACTACATAGAGATGATGGTTGCCTAACTCTGTGAATGTAGTAAAAGGAAAATGTTCTCTTTAAAATGGGGGATTTTTTTTAAAAAAGAAAATAAATATATAAATAAAATGGGGGATTTTATCTTAATTTTGAATGAGAGACGCTGCAGTGTAGCCCTTCATAAGGAGGGGCAGAGGGCCCACACCGTGGGAACGCCCTGCCTGGGTGACCTGCTCTGCTGGGCATCAGCTCCCAGGCCGCCGATGCTGCACCTACGCCCACGCCCTGCCACCACTCAGCAACCACCAGCCCGTCACTCTGGGCGTTTAATAAGCGGGCCTTTACTGCTTTGTAAACCGCATTCAAAAGCCAGAGAAGCCCCACAGCAAAGGCGCTGCAGGAGTGCTGCCCGGCGCCAATCGATGGCAATGATATCTCATTATTAAACCGTCGATGCCTGATTCTCCAGCCGGCCCGCGGGGACAGGTGCAGAAGCACAACACGGCCCTTGAGGACTGTGCTCTGCGTGGCTCCACGGGGAGCGGAAGGTGGAGCACAGCTGCCCTGGCGACCGGGCGGCCGCGACCCCACAGCCGAGGCCCGGGAGAAACCTGACAGCCAGGCCTGACACGCAGCTCGTTCAATCCAGCCTCCGGTGGCAGCTCATTATTCCGAGTTTACACGTCATGAGGAATACAGGCCAGGCCCCCATCGGGCCATTTATCAAGGGCTGAGCTCGGGCTGCCTTAAGGGTAAGTCCTGTGTCTGGGACTCCCTCACTGGAGGCAGTGAGGCGGGGGTGGGGATGGGGGGTGGTACAGGGTGGGGTGTGGACATTGGTGGAGAACAGTGGCCAAGAGGAGGCCAAGGGCTACGGCTGGGTGTGCCATCAGCCATGGAGGCCGCAAGGCACCATGTCCTATGCCTCCGGCCTCCCCTCTTCCCCACCGGCCCCTGCCGTCATCCCTCACCGCCTGCCTGCCAGCCCACCCTCCCTCCCATCAGGATGTGACACCGGCCTCTACACCTCACGGCAGGGCCAACGAGAGGGCAGAGCTGGTTCGAGGCACCCGCCCCGGCAGCCTCGCAACCTGACCTGGCCTGGTGAGAGGGTGAGCGCGAGGCTCAGGCCGCCGGCAGGCTGGGGCCACCCCCGCTCACCAGGACCAGTGGCCAGGGAGTCACGGGGACAGAAAGTTGGGCGGGTGACCAGGCGTGACCGTCCCCGAGGCTGCGGCCTGCACATGCCCCAGGAAGGCAGGCGGGCGGCGGGCACGCAGGAGTTAACCACCGGCTTCCGTGCGAGGCTCCATTAGGCAGTACAAGCGAGCCTCGTGTAAAAAGATTTTTAATTCGTCGTTACAAGTGCTGGTAATGAAGAGGCTGCAAGCTGGAAATGTCAGATGATCCATAAGGCGTCTGGGAGGGAGGATCTATCACGGCAGAGCGCACCGCACCATCACTCCACCTGAATAATGAGGCCTTTCCCGCCCGTGCTCCTGGAGGAATCACCCGCAGGCGCCAGCCTCTTCCTAACACCCGTCCTTGCTGGGCGGGGCTGGCGCTGGCCCCAGTGCCCCCCGTTTCCTGACCAAGCCCCGTCCGTCCCCTCCCACACGGCTCCAGCTGGCTGCCCACTCAGCCCTGCCCGGGGGCCCCGCACCTGTGGGCTCCGCGGTCGGTGTCTTTGTGCCTTCGCTGGGACTCCCCGCTGGGTTCAGTGCCCGCAGCCCCATTTCTTTGCCTCCTGCCCACTAGAGGCCTGGAGGAGCGTCACTAGCCAGGCCTGCCCCAGGCAGCTGGGAAATAAACCAGGCAGGAAAAGCAGCCAGGATGCTGTCCATACCCCTGGGCCAAGGACCCAGCTCCCAGATGCCACAAGACACATCCCATCACCCACATGTCCCCCACACGGCCACCTGCAAACTCACAGGTGGTGATGACCTGAGAGCACATGCTGGTGCTCAGATGGCATGATTAGCGCTTTCTGTTGTGGCCCAGCTGATGCTCCCCACACAGGGGACTGTTAGCAGCCCCATTTTACGGAGGGGAAGGCTGAGGCACAGAGAGGTCAAGGAATCTGTCCAGTGTCACACAACTGGCTGGTGGCCGAGTTGGGAAGGGAAGCCAGTGTTTGCTCACTGTCTGCCTACTGCCCACTGAGCCAAAGGCTCTCCCAGATGGGGGAGGGGTGTGTGTGTTACCAGCAAGAGCAGGAGGCGTGAGCCTTGCAAGACCACACCTGCCCAAGGATGGCCGTGCTCCTTAGAGGGGCCAGTGATGGTACTCCTACAACTTAGGAGCAAAAAAGCCACCAGCCCAGTTCAAAAATAGGCAAAGGACTTGAATAGACGTTTCCCTAAAGAAAACATATAGAGGGGGCTTCCCTGGTGGCGCAGTGGTTAAGAATCCGCCTGCCAATGCAGGGAACACGGCTTCGAGCGCTGTCCGGGAAGATCTCACATGCCGCAGAGCAGCTAAGCCTGTACGCCACAACTACTGAGCCTGCGCTCTAGAGCCCGTGAGCCACAACTACTGAGCTTGCATGCCACAACTACTGAAGCCCGTGCACCTAGAGCCCGTGCTCCGCAAGGAGAAGCCCATGCACCACAATGAAGAGCAGCCCCTGTTTGCTGCAGCTAGAGAAAGCCTGTGCACAGCAACGAAGACCCAACGTAGCCAAAAATAAATTTAAAAAGAAAGAAAACATACAGATGGGCAACAGGTACACGAACAGATGTCAACATCACTTAATCATCAGGGAAATGCAAATCAAAACCACCTGTTAGAATGTCTATCATCAAGAAGACAAGAGGTATTGTTGAGGACAGAAAGAAAAGGGAACCCACATGCACTGTTGGTGGGAATGTAAATTGGTGTAGCTGCTGTGGAGAACAGTATGGTGGTTCCTCAAAAAATTAAAAATAGAACTACCATACCATCTGGCAATTTCACTCCTGAGTTTTTGTCTGAAGGAAAAAAAAATCACTATCTTGAAAAGACACCTACACCCCCATGTTCACTGCAGCATCGTTTACAATAGCCAAGACCTGGAAGCAACCTAAGTGTCCCTTGACAGAAAACGGATAAAGAAGATGTGATGCAGAAATACAATGGAATATTACTCAGCTATGAAAGAGAAGGCAATCCTGCCATTTGCAGCAATGTGAATGGATGTTGAGAACATTCTGCTCCGTGAAAAAAGCCAGACACAGAAGGACCCATGCTGCGTGGTTCCACTTCCACAAGGCATAGGAAACAAACTCACAAAAGCAGACAGCAGAGTGATGGTCGCAAGGGTGGGGGAGGGGAAATAGGGAGCTGCCGTTTAACGTGTGAGAAGTTTCAGTTAGGCATGATGAAGACATTCTAGAGCCCTGCTCGATGACCACTGTAACTGGATTGGGTACTTAAAATTCTGTTTGGCGGCATATCGCAGGTTAGCCAAGAAAGAACTGGGCAGAGTGCGGGTGGCTTCCTCTGTGTGAAAAGCTGGAAATAGAGACGGGGAGGGGCGCCCTGCTTTTCTCCGGGTACTCCCATGGCTATTCAAAGAGTAACTGCTGGCCAAACTGAAATCGCGACTTCTGCTTCCCTGGCAGCTACCCTGCATCCCTGGGGCCTAGGGACTCTCCAGGGCCCCTACCAGCTTCCACCGCTGCTCGGGGATGGCGCTGATGTCCACGGGGTGGCGCTCCATCACGTTCAGGAACCGCACTTCCGGGACGGCGATGGCGCAGATCACGTGGATCCACCTGGGGGGACGGAGCGGGTGGGGTCAGGGGTCACAGGTGCGCTCCGTCCCCTTGGGGTCATCTCACGATTGTGCGCACCGGCTGGCCAGGCGGAGGGGACCTCGTCTGCTCCTGCCGGTCCGGCCCCCGCCCCGAATCGCCCCTCAGGACACCCCAGGAGGAGAGTCCCTTCTAACGCACCTCCTGTCAGTCGTCATCTGCAGGGCGCCTCCCCGGAGGTTGCACAGGCAGCACTCCTACAGGGACCAGACAACAGCCAGGTGAGGGGTGTGCAGGGCGGCGCCGCCCGCCTGCTGCTCCGGGACCTGCTCCGTCCCCCGCCCACGGTCCTTACATTTCAAACTAGCGGCCACAGGAAGCGATGGGCCGAGAGAGTGCGTCGGGCTCCACCCGAGACCCAGGGAGGTGAGGCCGCCAGCCCAAGGTCACCCTGCGGGATCGGGCGAGCCCGGGGCCCAGGACCGGCTCCCCCACGGGCCGCGCCGGCTTTCAGAGCACCACCCCAGCTGCAGGGGCGAGTTACCGCAGTCCAGGCGTGGGCCGCGCACCGGGAACACGTCCAGCCCTCGTTGACCAGCTCTGGGCGGATGCCGTAGCAACCTGGAAGACAGGGGCCAGCGCATCTGTCACCGCGGCTGCCCGCGGGCTGCACGGAGCCCCCTCCCCCCGCCCCCCACCCCCCCGGGCGGGGTGAAGGGCGGCTGCGGCATTGAGGGTAATTGTGCTCACCAACCGCTCTACCTCAATCCGGGCCACTGCACACAGAGCCGGAGAAAGTCTGGAAACTGACGCGGGGAAGGAGAGCTGGACCCCAAGCGGGAGCCCTGCCGGGTCTGGAGGCTCAGCCTGGCCCTCGCCCCCCCCCCCCACCAGTCTGGGAGGCTCGCCCAGGCTCTTCTGAGCTGAGAGAGAGGAAGGTGGCCGAGCGGTAGTGTGAGATGCAAGGTGGGCCTCGGGGAGCCCTGAGTTCAGAGCAGCAGAGCTGGGCCCAGAGTCCACTGTTTCCAAAAGCGCAGCCAGAGGCTCTGGGTTACCAAGGTGTTGGCTTTGGGATGTGGTCCGGGTTTACAGTCGCAGAGGGAGCATGGGGGAGGGGGCATGGAGGAGGGGCGGAGGACCATGCCTCAGAGCAAGGGCAGAAGGCACAGCCTGCCCCAGGACCCTGCCTCCCCCGGGGTCACTGCCCAGCAGTCCTGCGGGGACCCTGAGCCAGCCGGGGCTCGCTACCCACCAAACGGGCTCTGTGGGCTAGAGGGGCCATTAGCCAGTGCTGAGAGGTCCCTGGGGAAAGGACAGGGAGAAAGCAAGGCAGCGGGAAGGGGGCACCCTGAGGGACGGCAAGGTACCCGAGAGCCCACACCTGGCCCCCTGCTCCATCCCCTGGGGCCCTCAGCCAAGGTCAGGCCTGGGGGTGGGCCCCTCTGTCTGGTGCCAGGGCTCAAGGAAGATGCCTGTGCTGAGGACTCTGCCTCCCAAGGGCAATGAGGGAGGTTCCTCTCCCCCTGCGTGGCTGGACCTCAGGCCCCTCGAGAGCGGCAGGGTGGTGAGCTTGGCTGCTGCCCACCCCTCCCCCCCAAGCCCGACCCCGGGGGGCCCGTCTGCCCAGAAGCACGTCTCACAGCCGGGCCCGGCCGGGCAGAGCAGACGGGTTCCCAGCCAAGAGACAGTGAGCTCCGGGCAGACCTCTGCAGGGTGGGCGCTGGACAGAGATGTACACACGCAAAATTAAGCGGCTCCAGGAAGCTTTCTCCCTGTCCTGGGAGCTTAATCTCACATTCGCTGCCCCCTCCCACCCAAGAAGGGGACAGACATCCATCTTCCTGTCTCAGGCTATGGTTGGGCCTTCAGGGGTTGGGGGAGGGTAGTCACCGATGGCAGAGATAAATCCACCCCCTGAACCACTCTAGAACCTCAGCTCTACCATCAGTTCCAACTCTGGCCCCAAAGTGTGGAGTTTAAAAGCATCACAGCCCCTGACAGGTACCTGATCTCCTGCGGCCTCCCAGGCCCTGGGCGGGGAGGGCAGGCCTCGGTGGAACCTCCCAGAAGGAGGCTGACCAGGCAGTCCTGCCTTGGCCAGGGGGAAGGGCAGGACACCTGCCCCCAAAGGTCAAGACCCCCACCCCATGACGCCAGGTCCCGCTATAGGCCAGCAGCCAGAGGAAGGGGCGAGGGTGGCCGTCTCGGGAGGGTGAAGCGGGGCTGTGTGGTGGACCCCTCGGCTCTCCCCCCTCCCCAGCACTCACTGGCATGGACCTGCAGGCAGCACTTAGCACAGGAGATCAGCAGGCTGGTCCCGTCGTCGCCAATGTAGGAATTGGCGGGGAGCGGCTCTGTGTTCTCCCCGCTGGAGGTGAAGCACATCTCGGGGATCAGCGGCCGCGTCTTCTGACCGCTTTTGGAAGGCGGTGTGGCCGAGGGGCCCTCCCCGAGGGAGGCCTGGGGAGTCTCCTTCTCGGTCTGTAGGGACTGCAGGAGGAGGGCCGCCATCAGTGGAGAGCCCAGCGTGGGGCGGGCAGGGACCCCTGACATCCTTGAGTCTATCCTCCGCCCCTCCGTCCCCAAGCAGCACACCCCAGGCTACTCTTTGCGGCACTAGCACCCCTACCAGGACACCTGCAACTGCCCCACCATGGGTGTCCCTGACGTACCCTCCCAGCCCCCAACCCTGCTTCAGAAGCCCCCGAGAGATCCTCCCCAAAGGCAGTCCGACTCTGTCCCATCCACCCAGAAGCCCTCCCACTTAGGGTTACTTGCAGACAGCACAGACACTGCCCTGCTGCCCTCATCCCTCTCGCCCTCATCCCACTGCCCCTGGCTCGCTCTGCTCCGGCCACGAGGGCCCCCTCACGGTTCCTCCCAAACGCCAGGCATGGTCCTGCCCAGGGGCCTTTGTATGTGCCGTTCCCACTGCCTGGGGCGCTCAGATCTCTGCTCACATAACCAGCGGCCCCCAGGCCTTCCTTGCTCTGTCTGTCCTCGTGGTCCTGACCATCACCTGACGCCGTGTTATCTGTGTATCTATGTGGGGCGTTCTCCCCACCTGTGACTCACACGCGCCCCATGACGGCTGTACCCCAGTCCCCCCAAATCCAATCAGATGAAGAGACTGTGATGAAAACATCCTGCCCATGGCACCGGGATCCAGCAACCCTGGGCCTGTCACAGGGTGGTGGGGCTCCCAGACGAGCCTCCCCAGCACCCAGTGACGGAAGGACTCTGACTGGCTCAGGGCATAAGGAAAGAGGCCACCAGAGACCACTGGCCTGATGCACTGTGTGTGTGTGGTGGTGGGGCCCTGGGGCGCCCCATGTGGCAACTTGGATTAGGGGACCGGCTGGTTTCCAAACAGGCAGAATGTCCAGCCACAGCCCTTCCCATGATATGGGACAAGCGAAGCCTGGTCCCCGACTCTGAGGGCTCCGGACTGCGGAAGCGGCAGCCCCGCAAGGCCCGCTGATACCGTGGACGTGATTAAGCTGAGTCACAATGCTTCACTTAGCAACTGGGATTAAGGAGATTCGCCTCTTAAGCCAGTGTTCCCAGTGATGACTTCCAGCGGCGCTGAGGAGGGGCGTGCCTAGAGAAGACGTCTGTCTGGACGTTTTGTCTTACTTGTTTGCACGACCAGATGTTGGCTCACTTAGGGACCACAGGTTCTGGCAGCTCTGAGTGGCAGAGCCCTCGAGATGGGTGTGCTGCCCTCAGCACGGGGCACAGAGCTCGGCTAGCTCAGCTAATACGTGGAAGATGCCAGGCACTAGGCTGGAAGCCGGCGACCCCAAAACAAGTGAGACCCGGCCCTGTCCTCCAAGGGCTGATAAACAGAGGGCAGGAGCAAGAGCAGAGGCGGGTGGGGGAAGCTGGGGGGCATGCCAGAGTCAGCTTGGGATAGCAGGTCCAGGAAGGCTTCCTGGAAGAGGTGGCAGCTGGGTGGAATCAAAGAGTGAACAGAAATCCATCTGGCGAGGGAGAGGCCTGGGTGGGTGTGTGGGAGATGCTGGGGGACAGCACGGAGCATGCTATGTGTGCGTGCGGGGGCAGATATCACAGGAGAGGATGGCTGTGGGGCATGTGCAGAGGCCGGGGGCCGTGGTGAGCCTGGCGGGCTTTCCAGCTGGGCCGTGCGTGGCTGTGGTGAGGTGCTAACAGGAAGGGCAGGAGGCAGGCAGTGGTCAGGGCTGGGGGAGGGGGACACGGCAGGAAACCGGTTAAGGAGGAAACCGGGAGGACGTGGTGGTGGATGGTACAGGGCAGAGTGCGGGGAAAGGCCACGATCACAACTTGGAAACTCAGGACAGAGCTGGTGGCCGCGTGGCGCCAGGCCATGCGTGGGTCTTCGCCCAGCCCCAGCCCCCCGCCGCCAGACCCCGTTCACCACGCAGGCGCCTACCTGGACCCACCCCCGGGCCCCCTGCCTGCGCTGCCCGCTGGGCTGGGCTGAGGGCCTCTCAGAGGACAGCCATCTGAGATGCTTCCTTACACTCTCATCCTCTTTGAGGCACATTGATAAATTACCTTCCAATGAAACGCAGACCCTGGGTTCTCTCCCCGCAGCCCTCACAGGGGCCTTCGTCGGGCTCTCCACCGAGCCCGCTGTGGCTCCAACAGCAAATGGGTTCTTGGTCCCCATCACCCTCCCTTCAGGGGGAAGGGACTCCCTTCAGGCAGAGCGAGCCCTGGCGCCACCGGGAGCAGGCGGATGCTGCCCAGCCCGGCATGGCCTGGGGGTCCCTCGGCACCGGCTCACCTGGCTGTACGGGTAGAAGAGGGTGCAGATGGCACAGTAGGGCTCCGTCAGGGCGGCCGCCGCGTTGAACTTCCTCTCAGCCTGGAAGCTGGCCGCCTTGTTCTTCCACTGCAGGGACAGCAAAGACCTCAAGGCCTCGGGGTCACCCACGTCCTCGTCCCCAGAGAAAGGGAAGGCTTCTGGAGTAAAGTGGGAGGGGGGAGGAGCTTCAGCACCCAGGACCCCACCCCACCCAGTGCGCACTCGAGGGGATGGGTCCCCGCTTCTCGGCCCCTGAGCCCCTCCGCAGGGAGGTGCCCTGGCCCCCCTCAGCTCAGGGCTGATCCCATCTGGGGACAGGAGATGGGATGGTCAGGCCTTGGCAGGTCAGGCACAGACTCCCCTGGGAGTCGGGCGGGGGCACTGCTGCCCCAATGTCCTGTAAGATGGAGGCCACTGACAGATGTCCCTCCCATCACCTGTCACCGGGCTGGCCTCCGCCGGCCTCGACTCCCAGCTCACTGTCCGCAATCCTCCACATCCCATTCCTGCACTTCCTGAGGACACAGGGGTGCCATCTGCCCTGGCATCAGCGTCAGCAGTCCCCAGGAACCTGCCCAAGGAGGAGGGTCCTCATCCCTGGGGCCCCAACCTTCCCAGCAGCTGGGCCAGCATGGCTGGTACCACAGCCGTCCCAGCTGTAAGGCCAGAGGCTGCCTCAATGCACGGGGACCCTGGGGCCGCATCTGATCTCCAGAGAGGCCCCTCCTGCTCCCAGAGCTCCAGCCCGAGACCCGCTTCTAGAACCCTCCGCGTCCTCGCCCTCAAATTAGGTTCAGAATCAAAGAAGCCACCCAGGCACTTTTCACACTCCGCGTGCGTCTTAAACGGAAGGCTGAAGCGGAAGATGATAAATGGGCTTAGCAGGATTTCTGCACGTAAGACAATCACTCCGACTTTCAGCCGAGTGTTAAATAGAAGCTTCTCTGTCTCTGCCCCTCCAGCTCCAGTGCCACCGCCTCTTGTTCCAACTTCTCCCAGGCGCACGCTGGGTTCAGGCAGGCAGGGTCACTTCTGTTGGGACTGGCCGCTCCCCAGTCCGGCGCTGACTTTCCCTGAGGGCAGCTTGGCCTCAGGTCGGAGATCAGAGCCCGGAGCATCGTGAGTCACAGGTGTCTGCGGGGTGACGGCCAAGGGCGAGGTTTCCTCTGTTCTCGAAGCAGCTTCTCCCACTTCGGGGTCACGCGGCCCTGTCTCCGGTGCAGGGAGCGCAGGGCCAGGACGTCTCTGCTGGAAATGGACTTGGAAATGGGCCAGTTCCAGGCCCCATGCTGCTCCATGATCCTCTAACTCTGAATCCATTTCTCAAGTCTCTCCCTGGGGGATGTGGCCGGCACCTCTACCATCGTTCGTTGCTGCCCTCTGGAAACGCTCTGCGCCAGGCATCCAAACAGATCCCGAGGCTGTGAGAGGATGAGGTGTGGTCCTCGCTCACCTGGAGGGCCAGGAAGGGACACAAACGCACAAGGGCCACGGCAAGTGTGCTGGGGGTCGTGGGCAGGAGCCTCTGCTGACGGCATCTTCTCAGTTCTCACAGGATAAGGAGGGGGCAGAGGTTACCACGGAGACTGTGAAAGCATCGCACCAGGAGCTCTGGGTGACAACTGGCCTCGGCGTTCCCGGCATTCCCAGCACCCACCGTGTGCCTGGCACCAGGCCACACACTTCACAGGCCTCAGCCCCGTGCACCTCCCTGGCAGGACCCCTTGAGGGGGGCCAGAAGACCCCATTTTACAGACGGGAAAACCGAGTCACAGAAAGGCAAACGGCACCACGGTCCCCGGCTCCGGCAGTGGGCTGGGGTGTTAGCCCAGGTGGCTGCACCTGCCCCTCAGAGGCCCCACTCGACATCTGAGGCCCTGGGCCCAGTAGGGCAAGCACCCCCGGGGAAATGGAGCAAACAAGGGCAGGGCAGGCCTGGGGGCGGCCGGGCCTGACCTCGGGAGCTGTGGGCTGGGCAGGGGGCACCTCGGCCCCACAGCATTTGGGGAGGGTCTGAGGCTGTGCCGGGGGGGTCTGCAGGCCCGACCTCGGCTGGGGGTGGCGGGAGTGGGCAAGCCGGGCGGGTGGCAGAGGAAGGCAGGGCAGGGGCGCAGCAGAGCCAGGGGCACCCTTGCTCACCCTCGTCACTTGAGGCCTCCTGCTTGACCACAGACAGCGGGGACCGGGTGGGTGGCCTGCCCAGAGGGTGGCGCCGGCTCTTCTTGATCTCCATCTTCAACTTGGAAAAGGTCGACGGAGCCTAAAATGGCACAGGAGGCCTCTGTGGGAGCAGCTCTGGGGCCGGAAGTAGAGGCAGTGGAGCCCAGCTCAGAGGGACCCCAGTGTCCTCAGTCAGGGGCAAAAGACCCCAGGCAGCGGGCAGCCAACACCCACAGTGGTTTCTTTTCTTTTCTTTTCTTTTAAATATTCGTTTGTTTATTTGGCTGTGCTGGGTCCTCGATGTGGCACATGGGATCTAGTTCCCTGACCAGGAATCAAACCCGGGCCCCCTGCCTTGGGAACGCAGTTTTAACCACTGGACCGCCAGGGAAGTTCCCCCAAAGGTGGCTTCTAAACCACGTACGTGCCGTTGGCCTCCGGGACAGGATCCACAGGGGCCGTTCGGACGAGCGGGGCTGTGGCCAGCACGTGGGGCAGGGGGACCCCCGGCCCCAGGGACCCAGTGCCCCCTACCTGCACCTCGCCGGCTCCGCTCTCCTCCTCGGGCCCTGTCAGCTCCATGGGGGCCACCTGCTCCTTCCAGGTGGGGCCCTTCTGGGCAAAGTGCTCAGAGGCCTGCTGGCAGGACACGCGGCCCTTGTCGCCTGCCGCCGGGCCGGGCCGCGGCACCACGAACAGCATGGGGATGATGGGGCGCAGCTTCACCTCTGGCTCCTCGCTGGGTGCTTCGGGGGGCACCACGTTGAGAGGCGGTGGCGGGGGGTTCTCCTCGGCGGCCTCAGGGCCAGTGGCTGGTGCCGGGATCTCTAGCAGGGGCACCTCTTCGGTGGGGAACTGGGTGGGCGGGGGCGGCGGCAGCTGGGGCATGAGCGGGTGGTGGAGGTGCAGAGGGCCATAGCTCTTCTTCTTCCGGTCGCTCTTGGCCTTGGCTGGCCGCAGCTTGCCCCTCCCGTCCTCTGTGGGGACAGAAGAGAGATGAGTCAGAGGCGGGGGCCGGGGCACCCCAGGGGCCAGTGGCCAGGCACCCCCTTCGAGCCCCCCAGCCCGAGTGGGAGCCGGCTGCACTAGTTGAGGGCCCCTTCTGGCCCAGACAGGCCTTCCCCCAAGGAACCCGGGCTTCGGGCAGTTGTCACTGCTGCCAGGTCCCCCTGCCAGGCGGCCGAGCCCTGGAGCAGCAGCACCCTGGCCTCAAGAGTCCTGCCACACGCTCAGAGCACCTTCTGGAATGAGCACGGGGCGCCGAGGCGAGCTTTCCGAAAGCAGCTGGGAAGAGACCGGCTCTGAACATCCTTTCTGAGGGGAGGGGGGAGGAGGTGGGATGCATTTTCTTTTCATGTGTCTGAGTTTCCTTTATTTCTACAGTAAACGCACACGGTTTGTGGAATTTTTAAAAAGCAAAACCTTAGACAACAAACCATAAACAAGTGGTTCTACTTGTGTGAAACAGAAGTGCCAGAGGGGCCTGCAGGGCCCGGAAGACGCGAGGGCCGGCGCTGCGGGGCTTCCTGACAGGTGACGGGGTGGGGAGGGAGGTGGACAGGGAGTGTCTTCAGCAGTATCTTAATTCAGGACCACAGCGGGCGTGCAGCTCGTCAAATAAACGGAGATGGGCGGTGTGGTTGGAGGGGTCATGGCCCCCAAAGACGCCCACACTGTAGCCCCGGGACCTGTGCATGCGGAACCTGACATGGCAGCAGGGATTCTGCAGATGAGGTTGAGCTGAGGATCCCAAGGCGGACCCCACGTACTAACAGGGATCCTTAAAAGCAGGGGATCCGGGCTTCCCTGGTGGCGCAGTGGTTGGGAGTCCGCCTGCCAATGCAGGGGACGCGGGTTCGTGCCCTGGTCCGGGAGGATCCCACATGCCGTGGAGCGGCTGGGCCCATGAGCCATGGCCACTGGGCCTGCGTGTCCGGAGCCCGTGCTCCGCAACGGAAGAGGTCACAACAGTGAGAGGCCCACGTATTGCAAAAAAAAAAAAAAAAAAAAAAGCAGGGGATCCAGCTGGGGCCAAGGGAGCCATGACTATGGAAGAAGCCAGAGAGATGCTGCACTGCTGGCTGTGAGGATGGAGGACGGGGCCGAGAGCCAGGGATGCGGCACCTCTAGAAGCTGGAAAAGGCAGGGAATGACTCTCCCCTGGAGCCTCCAGAGGAGCCAGCCCTGCCCATGCCTGGATTTTAGTCCAGCGGGACCCATGTCGGACTCCTGGCCCCTAGAAATGTCGGAGAATAAGACTGTTGCTTTCAGCCACTGGGTCTCTGTGGTCACATCACACAGCCACTGGGGATGCATGCGGGCGGGGGGCTCCACGAGGCCTGCTGTGCTCAGGGCGAGGTGTGCACAGCCTCAGGGATGCCCGCCCACAAGGACCAGCGGCTCAGAGCACAGCCTTCGGGCCTTCCCTGCCCACCTGGAGAATGGGCACATGAGCTCAGGCCCTCACTGCCTGTCCCGGGTCCCCACAGGCTCAGGACGTCACATGAGGTGTGACAGCAGCTGATACCCGGGGACGTACTGGTCATCCTACTGATGGTACCCGTGAACTGTTGGTTCCAATGCCACAGTCACAGTCTGGGTCTCTGAGGGCCGGGAAAGTAAGGACAACTCGCAGAAAAGCAGTGGTCCCTCTCCCGGCTAAACCTGTTACCACGTGACACGTGACCGGGTCTGCTGGTCCCCGCGGCATCCACACTTACCTCCTGCTATAAAAACCTGTCCGTGTCTCACCCCCGTCCCTCAGCCAAAGATAACGACACAGGTGGGATGATGCTCCCAAGGGCATGGCCATCACTTAGTCCTTGACCGGCCCTGACCCAGGAAGGGGTCAAGCAAGGGCCCTCCCTCCCTTCCTCCAGGCAGATCCCCGGCCCTGAGCGCTAGGAGGGAGCCGACCCCCACCCGCGGCCCCCACTAGGCAAGCTACAGAGGCTTGAGCCAGCCTGGCCTTCGTGGAGGGGCCCCTCTGGTCGCTGCAGCCCGCAGGGTCCGGAGCAGGCAGCCGAGCTTTTCAAGAGAGGCTCAGAGGAGGGAGCGCTTGCCAGCGCCCCCCATGCCCTCTGGCCCTGAGCCTTCCAAGGGCAAGGGTGCAGTCAGGATCCCTCCTGTGCCTTTGCTCACCTGGAGGAGCCCAGCACGCTCCCCAGGACCCCCCAACTGACAGCACCCCAGGGATAGTTATCCGGCCGAGGAAAGGAAATGGGCATTCCGCAGACAAAGCTGCTTCTCCTCTACAGATGCTGGACTTGGATGGTCCTGGCCACTAAAGGTCACCTCCCTGTCCCAGGAGACGTGGGAGAGGGGGGATGGGGGGCGCTGAAAGGTGGGGGGCGGGGAGAGGTGTGGGGTAAACACTGCTCATAAGGTTTGGTGACAGCAGCCCAGCCCCAGGAGGTGACCAAGGCCCAAGAGATCAGGCTCTTTCCTGCCGCTTCTACTGATTTATAGAAATGGCGCTGAGGCAGCCCAGAGCCCCATTCTGACACGGCAGCAGGGACTTCCGGAGAAACGGCTTTGTTCTCTAAGGAAATCCACTATGCCCTCCTCCCTGACAGCGCGGCCACCCAAATGGAAGTCCAACGACGGCCTCCCGGGCCTCAGGACAGCAGAGCCTGCGAGCTGCCCGGCTCCAGATGCTGCTGGGGAAGGACACGTCCCCGGCTCCTTCCTCACGGCCACTAGGCCCTGGGAAGCTGACGGGGGCGCACTCAGAGGCCCCTGTTAGGGGACAAGCCCAAGGGCACTAGGGACGCTGGGGGGCCCGGGCCCCGTCTGTCCTCACGCCGTGGGGACCACCGCAGGCCTAGGGCAGGCAGGCCGCACTTGGAAAGCCCCTTGGTTGGCCCGCCTGAAGGAGCCTCGAAATGGAGCTGGAGCGGTGGCTCGGACCCGAGCCGGGCCCCTCCCCAGCACACAGGGCCTCTCACCACCCCCGGTGTGCAAGGGGCGCAGAATGGCAGGGAGCCCCTCTGCCCAGCAGGGTTGCTGGGGCCCGTCTGGCACTTGTTTTCCGCGGGGAGACACAGCCAAGAACCCCCCGCTGCCGACGGATGCTACGGCCGCGCCAGCTCCCGCGGCCCCCATGCCTCCTCTCCCACCGAAGCTCTCCCAGGGGGGAGCAGGGGTGCAGGGCTGCTGCCTGGCTTAGGGACCCTGCCCTGCCTGGCCCAGCCAGCCCGCATCCCTCCCGAGCGGAGCCCAGGCCAGGCCAGGGGACTGTGGCGTGAGTGTCAATGCCCCGCCCAGCCTGCTGCTCCCCGCTGGGTGCAGCCGCCCCGGTCTTGTCCTAAAGCCGTCAAAAAAGGTGCGTGAGGGAGGGGGAAGTGACCCAGGGCGGCTGCACACCCATCCCCGGCCCTGCTCTGCCCTGCGGGGGACCACGTACTCTGGGACCAGCCCTCCTGGGGCCCTGCCACTGCCCCTGCCACCCCCAGCTCCAGAGCTGCCAGAAGGGACAGTGGCCGTGCTTGGCCAGAGCTGGCCAGGGCCAGGCAGGAGGAGGGAGCCCTTGCGGTCCCAGCAAGCCAGGTGGACACGGGCTGCCTTCCCGCCAGGACCAGGGCTTGCTGTGCCGGAGGCTGCTGATCCCATCCTGGGCCAGGCCACAGGGCAGCTGCTCTTGCAGACCCCCGGCAGCGGGAGCTGGTGGGACCTGGCAGCCAGGAGGGGAAGCAGCCCCCCTCCCCAGGCCAAGGGACCCGCAGCCAGCCGGGCCCCCTCCTGCCCCTGTAGGGTCCGGACACCTCCATCCTGCCCGCCTCCGCCTACTCCAGTCAGGGAGCTTCCTACGTGAGCAGCGGCGTCAAGCACACGCCCTCCCGACGCAAACCTAAAACAAAATGTCCTGTCCTCGCGCCCGAACGCCCCTCACACTCACAGCTCTGAGGGGCAGGAAGCTGGCGTTAAAGGGAATCTAGAAACCACTTTAACGTCTTCCACTCGTTCCCCAGACGTGTTTGCTGTCACCCCCGACTGTGAGCACTTATTTATTTGATGCATTCAGAGCGATCTTCCTCCAAGGGCTTGAGGGACAGCCCCCGACCGGGGCGTGTGGCTCCCCAGCTGTGGCAGCCTCCCTCTGTCCCCTGAAGGGACCCCTTCCCCTCTAGAGGGGCTGATGTTCCAGGAGATGTCCCAACACCCCAACTCCTCCTTCTTGGGAACCAGGTTCTGGAGTGGAACAGGGACGGGGTGTCTGGAAAAGGGAAGCAGCCGGCCGTGAGCAGAGGTGCCTCCTTGGGAACGTCCCCGCTCTGCCTGGGGTCCACAGTCACGTGACACTGAGCCCACCACAGAGCACGGAGCCTGCAGGCCTTTTGGAGAAGCCCTGGGGGTCCTGGGCTGAGGCCCTGGAAGGGGGACAGAGTGGCTGCAGATGCCAGGAAGGAGGGCACACATCCTGCAGGGTTTGGTCTACAGCAGCATGTTTTACTCTCAGTGGACACAGAGACCACCCCCCACCCCGCCCCGTTTAGGTAACAATCTGCTTAGAAAAGGGAAAACCGGAGAGGAACCGGGCCTTCGCCGTGCGTGAGCCTGCGGCCACCTCTTGGGATCCCGAGACGCCAAGGCACAGTGTCCCTGTGACGGGGCCGGGCCCAAGCAGGGGGTGACGGGGCATGGGGGTGCGGCTGTCTCTATGAACAGTCGATGGGTTTGGGCGAAGGTTCATTTTAACGCAACTCAATTAACGAAAAGAGAGCCATTATTCCTTTGCTAAGCAGTTGGGTAAACAGTGCGGCTACTCTCGCTGGCTGCCCTGCATCCGGCCTCAGGCCGGCAGCCCCTTGCGCCTGCTCGAGAGGGAGGAGAGATGCCCCTGGTCGCAAGGCATCCTTCCCACCCTTCCCAGGAGGGGTTCCGCTAAAACCCTTGTCTCTCGGGACTGTCTGAACTGGTCGGGCCCAGGAGCCCCCGCCCTGGCTGGCCCCCGACGGGCTGACTCCGCTCCTGGGAAAAGCCGCTTCGGGCTGAAGCCAAGACCCTGGGGACAGGCGTCCTCCCACAGGCCCTGAGCGGGGTGTGCGTCCTCTCCTTTTACCCTCCAGCAACCCCACTGGCCTGCCGAGGTGGCGTCCAGGGCCCGGTCCCCAGGTTTCAACCTGGACTCTTTATTTCCACCTGCTTTTTCTCCCACTTACCCCGCCCCCGTGAGAGCACCGATGCCCCCTGGCAACTTTACAAGGTGCCACCTGGGGCGGCCCGGGTGCAGGGCCCAGCCTGCTCCTGCCCCGCCCCACGCAGCCCACCCTGGGGCAGGGCAGTCACCACCCCAGTCCTTGCCAGTCACACCAGGGACACCTGCCGAGTCTCCCAACCTCTTGGGCCAGAACCCCAACCTAGCCATGTCAACAACCACTGTCCTAACCTCCCTACAGCTCACCTCCATGGCCTCTGGAGTCAGATGCAAACGCCTCACCTGTTGATGGGACTCGGGGCCCTGGATCCCGGAGCCCACAGCAGAGGGTCCATCATTCATTCACCCACCGCAGCCCATGCTCTGACTCGCCCCACGGAACTGGGGCCCGGAGCACTCACGACACAGGCACAGAGCCGGAAGGACCACGTGCCCCTCCCAGCTGCAGACCACCCGCTCCGAGGGAGCCCCTCTTGGTTTTGGCACGTTTACCTGTGCCAAACCTGTGTCTGGGGGACACAGGCTAACCTGTGTCCCCCAGATTCCTATGTGGAAGTCCTAACCCCGGGGCCTCAGAATGCAGCCACATTTGGAAACAGTCATTGCTAATGTCATGAGTTAATAAGATGAGGTCATTAGGGTGGGCCCTCATCCAATGTGACCGGTGTCCTTCTGAAAGGCAAAATGCAGACAGACTGGCACACAGGGAGAGGCCGTGTGAGCGTGAAGGTGGCCGTCTACGAGCCAAGGAGAGAAGCCTGGCACAGACCCTCCCTCGCGGTCTCAGAAGGAACCAGCCTTGCCCACACCCTGACCTCGGACTTCCGGCCTCCAGACCGAGAGACAATGAACCTCGGTTCCTGAAGCCCTGTGTCGGGTACTTTGTCGCACGGCAGCCCCAGCAGATTCGGATGCTTCCCTAAACAGTCCAGTGTCTGCCTGGCGTGTTTTCTGAACTTTAAGTAAACGGGACATGGGGCGTGGGTGCCCGTGTGACATTTGGGGCTGCATGTGAGGGTCGCCCCGGGGAAGAGCGGTGGCCTTCACTGCAGCCCCGGACAGCGTCCTTGCTCCTGCCTGCAAGCCGGCCGGTCGCGTAGCCCTGGCCTCTCCTGACCCCTGTTCCTCGGGCCTTGCTCCCTCCAGCTGTATTGAAGTCAACATCCCCCAAGGCCGCTGGCCAGCACCTTTGCAGGGAGCCCCCCCTAACACATGCAGCCCCGTTTATGTTACAGCTCCTCCTCGTCTTTCAAAAACGTCTCTTAATTTTCTCCATAAAGGTCTTTTATCTTCTGTTAGATCTGCTCCAGCCTGCATCACCCTCTGGATGCTCTCATTATAGGTAGGATTTTCTTCAAAACCATGTGTTCTGTGAACACCCACATGTGACAAGTGTGGGGCGGCTCTGTGTGTCCAGCCCGTTTCTGGCAACTCCGCTAGCTCCCTGCGTCACCAGGCCTCAGCCTCTGGGTCCATTTCCACGGGGTGATTGTGCCTGCGCACAGACTGTGCCGACGCACACCCCCTCCCCGCCCCCCGCCGCCTGTGTCTTGCCTCCCCAGACTGTCCAGACCCTCCCGTGTGGACCGGGCTGTTTCGTGATGCCCACCAGGCAAGTGTCATGCCAGGCTGTCTGGGACAGGCCAGCACGCAATTTACCCAGGAAACGTTCCAGTCTTCCCTGCCTCCAGCTCCTGGGGGCCCCGCAGGGACACTCCCCCTTCCAGCCGGTGGGAACATCAGAGGCATGCGCCTGCCCCTCTCGGTGCCTGGTGGAATGCCACATCATCTGGGACACCAGCCACGAGCACCCCGGGGAGGGCCTGACCCCGAGCCAGGCAGAGCTGTGCCGGCTCACCTGCTCCAAGACACAGTCCCGAAGAGGAACCCTCCAGCGACCTATGGCCTGTGATGGGGGCCCGAGGCACTGCTGCCTGGCAATCTGCCACCAGCCCCCCAGCCCCGCCCGGCCCCTCCTTTACACCTGGGGGGCAGCTGCTAGGTGCCAACGTGTGAGCAGCTGAAGCTGCAAATTAGGAAAGTGAAACCAGCCGTGGAAAAGAAAAAGGAGCACCATAAAACATGGGAGTGGGGAACGTTCAAACGCTCACGGAGTCATGTTCCACGACTAACGGGCCCCAGGCAGTGTAAAGGGTACGGTTCTGAGACACACCCACCGTGGTGCCCAGATACAGTTTTTTTGTTCAACGCCAGCCTGCAGGTGGGGCATCCCCACTGCAGGCACGTCCAGCATCTGGCTGCAAACAGCAGACCATCCCCTTTCCCAACCGAGCAGAGAACACCTCTGTTACGGACTGTTTCTGTGTCCCCCCAGGTTCATGCTGAACCCCGCCCCGCAGTGGGCTGGTTGGGAGGTGACTGGGTCATGAGGGTGGGGCCCTGGCTAAGGATCAGTGACCTTAGAGGCCAGAGGGCTCACTGGCTCTCTCTTCCCCCTGAGGACATAGTGACAGAGGGTCACATACAAACCGGGAGGTGGGCCCTCGCCAGCACCAGGGCACACCAGCACCCTGATCTCCCAGCCTCCAGCACCGAGGAATAAAGCCCGTTGTTTCAAGCTGCCCACCTGTGGATTCTGTTTCAGCAGCTGGATGGACTTCAGTTTCTGGGAGAAGAGGGACTTCTCACAGCACTCCCAGAATGCACATTTTTAGAAAACGCCCTCCCTGCCCACAAGACACATGGATGGGATTCTGAAGGCGCGGGGCCTGGCCAGCACAGGCACCGAGCAGGACTGACCTTCGGAGCCCTCGGCCTCCCGGCCCTGCGGCAGTGGCTGGGATTCCTCCTCCTCCTCCTCGGGGTCAGCCTCTGGTGTGGCCTCCTCCTTCATGCCGCCACCAGCCTCCTCCAGGAGGGCCGTTCCAGCTGCCCCCTCGCCAGGAGACTTGGGGTCGTCCGGCTTGGGCTTCTTGGGCTGGCTCCGCTTCCGGTGAGACCTGGAGAGGGAGGCTCATCAGACGGGAGGCGAAACAACGGAAGGGAGAAGCCCTGGGCTGTGCGCCCTGTCCAGCAGACAGAGCCCCCCAGGAGGCCCGGGGAAGCGGGGGCCCTGGGTGGGGTTGGCTCCTGGGGGCAGGGGTGGTGGAGGGAGAGAGGCCTGGGGGAGGGGAGGGGATGGCAAGGTGGGTGTCAAGCGCGTGCCGATGGCAGCTGGAGATGGGATGGCGGGACGGACGGGCTCCAGGAGCCTCTGTGTGGTGGGGCGGGAGACACGGGGAGCGTGGGCTCAGATGGAAACAGAAGCTCGTGGAAAATGCCTGCGCGACAGACAAAAGGTGCACTTACGACAGCCCCGGCCTCCTGGTCTGCTCTTTCTTCCTCTCTAGACTTGGTTTCCTCTCCTCCTCAGTCTTTTTCCAGTGTCTGTTTTCTTTCAGACTAATTTGTCTAGAACGTAAATGTCAGGGGGTTTTTCTCTAGGACTTGTGTTAACTCCCTAGACGCTTCGCCGCAGGGCCTCGCGGGGCCCCGGGCTCTCCCTGCATCCTCTCCACCTGCAGGAGCTCCGAGCCCAGAGCCCGCGGTGGCCCTTTCTCTAAGCTGCGCCCCGGCCCCCCTCACCTCCTGCCCACGCCGGCCTCAGGGGCTGCGACAGTCCCCGGACGGGATGGAGGGCGGTCCTCAGGCCCCAAGTGAGAATCCCAGCTGACGCTGAGCTGTGGCTTCTCAGTGAAAATGAGGGGGAATTGGGATTAAAAAGGAAGAAAGGAAAGCGACAAGGGGAGGGGGGCTGCAGGTTAGTGGCCAGGGCACCCCTGCCGGGTCCTGGTGGGACGTCCTTGCCGGTTCCTGGAAACTTTCCAGGGAGAGGGCAGTGCAGCTTTGAGACCTCAGGAGGTGTGTGACTGGCTCGGGAGCTGATGCAGGGGCCAGGGCGGTGGAGAGGCTCAACCTTGGGCAGGGGACACCAGGACAGCCACAGGCTCCGGGTCTCACAGCCGAGGGGTTGTTTTGGAGAGCTGTTGGCGCTGGCCGTGGCTTCCCTCCCCCAGGGAGCTCTCCATGTGGCCCCAGTGGGGTCAGACACCAAGACCTTATAGGAGACCCTACAGGGTCCCTGGCAGCCGCACCTCCAAGGACCAAGTGCTCACCAAGGGGAAGCAGGGCTGTCTGACTGGGGACGGGTGGGCAGGGAGGCCCGAAGGGCTCCAGATGCCAGGACCCGCATCTCCTCCCAGGGGCATCTGCAGCAGGACGCTGGGGGCTCACGGCTTCCTTGCTGCCTCCCTGCCCAACGCTGCTGGCCCCTGGGGTGCCTCCTTCTAACTGTCCCCTGACGCTAACCGCTAACCACTGCCGGTCCCTTGCTGATCCGCTGCCTAACTTGAGGGCCCCTGGCTCTGTGCCCTGAGCCCAGGCAATGCCTGGCACACGACAAGCCCTACTTGATGTCTGCAGCATGAACCACCCTGATGACCAAAGGTGGAAAGCAGGGAGCATTCCAGGGAGGGCGCGTCATGGGCAGAGGCATGGCATCACACACAGCATGGCGTGCAAGGGCGCACTGCGAGGGGGAGGGGTGCAGGAGGACAGGCGGGCGGGGACAGGGCAGGGGAGTCGGCAACAGATGGGGGCGGGAAGGGGCACGAAAGACTCAGGCCTCCCCTGGTACACTCTCCACACCGAGCGAGTTTGGGAAATGCCAGGTGCAGCCCCGACGCGGACACAGGCGGGAAGCTCTGGGCTTTTCCCCAGCTGTCATCGGGAGGCTTCTCTCGGCGTCTGGGAATGCTGCAGGGCCGGGTGCCCACAAGCGAACCCCCATGCTGGCCCCAGCACCCAGCAGAGGGGCACCCTCCTACCGTCAACTCACCTGGCCTCGGTTTCCGGCAGCTGCCCCACTCCTCACCCCCTCTCCGGCCCTCCCCCACCCCCACCAACCCGGAACTGGCCCGGAGGCCACTTCTGCCCCTGCCCGCCTTAGGGTCCCCAGAGAGCCCAAGCCTTCCTCGGCCCCCGACACACCAGTGGGCTCAGAGCTCTGCCCCCAGCACCAAACCCCCAGCAGCCACTGGGCCGCACCAACGCAGGGACCCCCCCCACCCCCTCAACGGGTGGAACTAGGTGCAGAGACGTAGACGAAGGGACAGGCCCTACTGCAGAGGGGAAAGCGAGGTGAACGTCGGCATGCAAAGGAGGATCTGTTCTGTGAGAACATAAGCTGGGAAATAACACCGGGGTAATCTGGGGTTGACTTGCTGACCGCTGTGGGGAGCTGTGCGCACACCCTAATCGCAGTCTGGCCGTAACAGCATCCTCTGGGCCCACTCCCCAGATGCGACGCCTTCCCCTCTTTTAGCCATTTCTTCTTGTATTGACTTGCATGTGTCTCCTCACGCTGCTGCTGTTTTTTGGTTCTGGCTTCTCTGCTGAGTTGCCAGCACAGACACTTAGGCTGTGGCCATCCTGCCCACCTCAACCCCTCCTGGCTTCTCTCCCATTTTGGTTGTGGTGAGATTCTATATTACATTTTTCTGATTCTGTAAATATAGTTCATCCGTGAGCAACAGAGCTGCTCGCACTGCATTCTTTGCTCGCTCCTTCTGGAGTCAGTAACTGGCCCCCTCTCTTAGACGCTTAGCTTTCCTGGTTTTCTCCAAGATCTTGGTGTGGCCTCCTAGGCAGGGGTCACATGCTCCTCAATGACACCCTGAGGCCCTCCTCTTATCTTGAGACTGCCTTGGACACTCCTGAGTTGGATCTGGTTTCCTTGATCCCATGTCTTCCTTGGTTGATGCCCTTGTTTAGCTGGAACACATCCTCCAGCAGCTTTCTCAGAAAGGAGGGGGAACCTGGGACTTTGCTTGTCTAAAAAGATCTTTATTCCCTTCCCATACGAAGTTGGTAATTTGGCTGGGTATTTCTGGGCTGAAATGATTGCTCCCCTGACCTTTAAGACCCTTGTCCTTTGTCTATTAGCTTGTAGCATCATGATCGCCAAGTCCAGTGCTGTTTGGGCCCCATTGACCTGTTTGTTTGTTCCAGAGGCTTTGCAATCTTCTGTTTAACCTGAGTTGTGAAAAGTCTGCATTCTAGATTTCCTCAAGCTGGCTCCCAACCCACCTCGGACATTTCTTTGCTCTTTTAAAGTTTTTTTTTTTAGTTTCGTTGGGTCTTCATTGCTGTGCATGGGCTCCCTCTAGCTGCAGCGAGTGGGGGCCACTCCTCACCATGGTGCGCGGGCCTCTCACTGCAGCGGCCCCTCCTCGTTGTGGAGCACAGGCTCCAGGCGTGTGGATCTCAGCAGTTGTGGCTTGCAGGCTCCAGGGCACAGGCTCAGTAGTTGTGGTGCACAACAAGGCACAGCCTCAACAGTTGTGGCTCAGCTGTTCCGTGACATGTGGGATCCTCCCGGACCAGGGAACGAACCCGTGCCCCCTGCAATGGCAGGCAGACTCCCAACCACTGCACCACCAGGGAAGTCCTTTGCTCCCTTTTAAATGTCCAAGAGCCATCTCTTTCCTAAAAGCCTTTTTGTTTATACAGCAGGTTCTTCCATAAATGCCAAGTCACCTGCCCTCTCGCAGAAGTTAGTTTTCTTCTGCTCACTGCATGGCCTCTCCTGTGGGGTCCTGCTTTTTTTTGTTTGAGACTCTTTCACACTGAGTTTCCTCAGGGGTTTAGGGACCCCTGGCTGTGACGTACAAGGGACTAAGATGTTCGCTGGTAGCTGTGTGTGAGCAGGGCTCCTAGAAGGGGAGCGGGCAGGTGGGAGCCCTGTCACTTCACGGGGGACCCCCAATATCACATGTGTGGCTTTGTTCCGTTGGGCCACTCTGAACCGGCCCTGCAGTTGGGGATATGTGAGGCTGGCACGTATGATCTCCCCAGCAGTAGGGCCAGCGCCTTCTGCTGGGGGATGGGGTGGAGGAGGAGGCCCTGAGCTCAGCGATGCCTCCAGCACACCGCGGTCCCCGCCCCAGCAGGCGCCCGTGCCTGAGTCCCAGGCCTTGTGGCCTGAACCAGCCCGCTCCCCGTCTGCAGGTCCACAGACTCGAGTTTTCTCTGTGCTGCAAAGTCAGGTGTCACTTGCCCCTCTTTTCCTTCCTTGAGAGTCTGTCGATGCTGTTCGTACCCTCTCCTCTTCCCTGTCCCTCCTTTACAGTCGTTTTCATGGTGTTTCAGAGGAGGGTGGACATAAACGTGCACTTTACTTGCCAGGCTTAACAGGATGTCACTTGGCGAAGATGATAAGAATCAGGTATTGGTACTGAGTCCAAATCCCTACACCGATATTTCCAAGATGGGAGCAGGTGTCCTTGGACCTCAGGTGGCAGGAGAGGCAGAGTGAGGGGGCTCACTGAGGGGCCCAGGACACACAGTCCCTTGGGCATCCCAAGGTGGGGCTGTCCCAGAACTTCTGACTCCCCGGGGGGGATCTGGGGCTTCCTGGCCAGGAGTCGCAGCCCCTTCCTCCAGTGTTCCCTGACCCACGGCGAGTAGGTGTGGCCTTCAGTGGGTTTTCTGGTGAAGTCACAGGGACAACAAGCTCTTGGGGCCGCAGGGGCTGGCAGGCCCCATAGTCATGGCCCCTTCTGAGCGGACAGGAGCTGCACCGGAGGAAAGGGCTCAGGAGCGCGCAGGGTCAGGGTGGCTGGAAGGAGTGGGTCGGAGGTGCAGTCGTGTACAGCCTGGCCAGGGCATCAGGTACAGGGGGAGAGGCGAGACCAAACTGGCTCCTGGTGGGTCTGGGGGCAGCAGAGGGGGCAGGGGTGTGCTCCCTGGCTCCTTGTTTCCATGGTGACCGAGGATGGGAGGTGGAGAGGTGGTGGGCGGGAGCTGCTGGGCTGGGCGAGCAGGGCTAGCGGGCTCTAGCCTCCTGTGTGGGCAGCTGGAGGTCCCGCCAGGGGGAGCAGCAGAAGCTGGGGAGGGACGGGCCCCGTGGGTCTGGAGAGGAGCACACTTCCCCTCCCCCACTTCCCTCCAAGCCCGGCTGCTCAGATGCTCTGCACAGAGTGCGTGTGAGTGTCCAGCAGAGCACACACCTGCTGGAACACGTGGGCAACGTGGAGCATTCCTTGAAGCTCTCTTTGAAAATAATCAGGAGCCGAGAAGAAAACGCAGCCTGCATATGGAGGAAGGCTGCTCAGGCAGGCAGGCAGGAGCGGGGGAGGGGAGCAAGGCGAAGACGCCAGCTGGGCAGGGGTCCCACCTGGCGGCGATGGCGAGGGGGCCACGCAGCACGGACAAGAAGGTCACAGGTGGCGGGGCCAGTTCACCTGACAAGATCTAGGCGTGGAAGGAAAATCCACGGGAGGGCATCCTTTTCTCCCAAAGGAGCCAACACCTGCCTCTGCTCTCAGGTGACATCTGGAGCGGGGTGCAGGGGGCCGTCAGGAAGGCTGGGCCCTCGAGGGGCGGGGGCCTGGCTGAGCCTGTCTGATTGAGGACCAAGGAACGGATGCAGCATCCCAGAGGAGAAGGCAAGGTTGCACAGGGATGGGGGCGCGGGAGGGTGCCCACAGCAGGCAGACGAGGAGCCCACCCCAATGCCAAGCCCTTGGGGAGGGACACTGGGAGATGTCTGGGGACATCTGTGGTGGTCTCACTGGAGGGCTGCTCCTGGCATCAAGTGGGCGGGGGTGGGGAAGCTGCTCAACCCCCCACAGTGCCTGGGACAGCCGCCCACAGAGGACGTCAGCGGTGCCGAGGGGAGACCCTGGTCTAGGGACAGAGCCAGATTTGCCCCCATCCCCTATCCGGCAGGAGTCAAGGATGCTAGGGTGGTGCTGCCCCTCCCCCCAAACCAACTCTCCGACGGGGGAGCCGGCAGCCCTGGAGACAAGGCACAGCTGGGCGAGGACAGGTTGGCCACGTGGCCAGGAGAGAAAGTCACCAGGGACTCCTGAGGGCCACTGCCACTGGGGGTGGGGCGGGGGCAGCGGCTTCCAGCTTGGCATTGGGCCTCCAAATGTGAGTCCCCAGTCAGCCTCTTGGGAGGAAGCCCCCCCAACCAGCGACTTTTTAAAAAGGTGGGGGAGTCAGCCTTCTTTTACATACTAAAGGCTTTAAAGAAAATTGCATCCTTGGGAACACGACTGAATTTGTTATTCAGTCCCAGGTCTGCACACAGGGAGGGGAGGTGGGAGAGAGGGACATTCCAGAAAGGAGGTGTGCTGTGCAACACGATGAGGGGACAGGGAGGGGGTATGGGGCGCTTTGTGTACAGAAGGTTCCGGCCAAGGCCCGGCGGCCAGGTCCCCGTCCTCTGGGCAGGCTCGTCTGACAGCCTCTAATCCCATTCCATCCTGGAATGACGCCCCAGTCCTTGGCTGTCACTCTGTTGACCAATTAGTCTGAGCCATCACCAGTCAACCATTATGCAAATGCAGGATCACTCTGCTCCCTCCCTCGGGAAAGACCGGGAAAGAGCGGGAGCTGCAGCAGATCAGCCTCACCGAGAAGGTGCTTTTCGTGAGGAACACACAGGACAGCAGAAAGTCAAAAGGAGAGACAACAAAAGAAATCAGAAAAGAGAGACACCTTCAAGCGGGCTGCCAGGAGCAGATGGGAAAGCACCCTGGAGCTGAGAGAACATTCTCAGAGAGGGGCCTCGGATGGGGAAAACACGCGGATGAGGGTGCGCAGAGAGGAGAACAGGCCCAGCGGGGAGAAGGTTCTGGGCTGGGAGTGACCGCTTGGCCAGGATGATTTCTCCCAGTTTCTGCAGAGCGCTGGGGTGCCACCAAGGATGCACTGCCCAAGGAACACACTGGCCAAGGCCCCACCCCTCAGGGACCAGGTCCTGGGGGAAGCGCCGTCCTTGACCAGTGCGGACAAGACCCGCCAGCAGTGACCAAGGGCTACAGATGGAAACCTCGCCCGAGGCCCAGATCCGACTGCAGCCTGTTTGTGCCGCCCACAAGCTAAGCATGATGTTTACGTTTTTAAATGGTTCAAAAGTTAAAAGAGGGCTTCCCTGGTGGCGCAGTGGTGGAGAGTCCACCTGCCGATGCAGGGGACACGGGTTCGTGCCCCGGTCCGGGAAGATCCCACATGCCGCGGAGCGGCTGGGCCCGTGAGCCACGGCCACTGTGCCTGCGCGTCCGGAGCCTGTGCTCTGCAACGGAAGAGGCCACGGCAGTGAGAGGCCCACGTACCGAAAAAAAAAAAAAAAAAAGTTAAAAGAATAATAACGTTTTGTGGCATGTGAAAATGATATGAAATTCCCACTCCAGTGTCCTTAGATAAAGTTTTATTGACACTCACCACGCTCATTGTTTACGGGATGTCTTACTGTCCAGGGCATCCGCCGTGGAGCCAAGTGGTCAAGGGAGAGCCTCCTGAGCCCCTGAAGCCCTAACACCAACACGAGGATGCTCTGGGCCGCCCCGCCCACTCCAGCCATACCCCAGGCCCAGCGAGGACCTGCCGACCGTTCCTTGGGCACCAAGAAGGAATCTGTTTGAAACCTGTCCACAGATAGCTCAGGCCCTGAGAGCCTGGACGTTTCCCAGAGAAAGAGCATGATGGAGTCGGACGCTTCCGAGGCCGCACGGCACTGCCCCTCACTCCCCAGCTCCGCCACCCACATCCCTGTGGCCTCGGCACAGATGCCAAGAGGGGCAGCCACTCTGCCCTCTCCTTCCCCGCCGGACACCAGGCAGTGGCCGGGCAGGGACCACGCTGGGTGGAAGGTGGGCCGGGAGGGGGGCCTCTGAGATGGAAAGGGGTGGCAGAGGGCGTCCGGGGGACAGGTCTCTGTAGTCACCTTCGTGTCCGCGGATTCAAGCAACCCGTTATCCGAGGCACCAGAACAAGCATCTACAGATGCAAAGGGGCAGGGGCGTGGCTCTCATGGAGGGAGCTCGGGGCCTGTGCCCCACGGCTCCTGCCATAGCTCAGAGTCAAGAAGGGCCACGCGGCCCCGACGCAGAAACGGGGCTCTCACACCGGGGATGGCGCGATAGTGAGCCAGAAGCCTGAGAGGGACAGTGTGCGGGGTCCTGAGAGGGCAAAAAGGGCCCACCTCCCAGGAGCTGGTAGACAAGGAGTGGGTGGGAGCCTGAGTCCCCTGACAACACAGGCAGCGACGGCGGTGAGTCCCCAACAGCCCGTGGAGGAAGTTAGACCCGAGAAACACTCTGCCTCTGAAAGAGGGAGAAGTGGAGGAGGGAGGGGAGGGGAGAGAGAGGAGAGGAGAGAGGTGGGCGACAGCCTGCAGCCCCACCAGCGCGGAGCCGTGGGCCGGGCTCGCTGGGTGGCTCACCTGCGCAGGAGCTTGGCCTTGAGCGAGGCCCGGGAGGCGCTCCAGGTGCTCAGCTCGGGGCTGCTCAGGGCCGTGGGCCGTGTGTGGTCCAGCACCGTGAGGTCCTTGCCCTGCTTCCACAGCTCGTAGCGCTCCGGCTGCAGGATGCGCACAAAGACGTCCATGGAGATCTTGACCATGTCCTTCCGGCATGTGCACTGCATGTGGGCAGGAGAGAGACCACTGAGCCCGCGGGCCAGTCACCCCACACCGCGCAGGGCGCCTCGAGCCTACCCCATCCTCCCTAGAAATTCTCTCACGAGACAGGAAAGGGGGTCTTCTCACCCCGATGCGGGGGAAGGGGAGGCTGCTGCATCCCCGCAGTGGGAGCCTCTGGCCTTCCCCATGGAGTCGCAGCCCCCCACCTGACCGTGGTCCACCACGGTGCCCCCAGCCGCTCAGGAGCCGAGGCCACATGCTCTGAGCTTCGGCCGCCTCCAGTCAGTTCAAACCAAAATCTGCCTCCTGTCAGACATGCGTACCCCCGACCAGGTAAAATGCACATGGAATGTCTTACAACAGCGGTAATTCCAAAGGTTAGTTAGGAAGAGAGAAAAAGCTGGCAGCCCCCAAAGAGCAAACAAGGAAACAAATGTGATCTGGAGAAGGTGCTCCCCCACCCCCGTGTGCCTGCCTTGGGCTTCGGGAGAGGAGGCTGGGGACCCAGGAGACTCAGCACCTGGCCCCAGGGCGCCCGGAACTCGCCTCAAGCCAATGCTGGCCTGGCTAGTAGAGTCCCTTGTGCCTGGGAGCTCCAAGCGTGGGACAAACAAGCATAACGAGGACGGGCTGAAATGGGTCCTTCCTCCCCATCCTCTGCTGTCTAGACCCTGAAGACGTCTCCACATGCAAACCCCGCGTCCCGGGAGCCTGTCCCTCTATGCCACAGGGTCACCGTGGCCCCCAGGACTGGGTCCCGTGCAGGAGGCACTGCAGCCATCCCAGAGGAGTTGGGAGCCAGAGAAGCCGGGCAAGGATTGCAGAAGCCAGGCTCGGGACGGCGAGCCCTCGGTCAAGGGGAGGAAATCAGACAGCCCTGGTGTCCTAGTTACCTGCGGGCTAAGGCCAAGAGCGAGAGGGAAGGAGAGACTGAGGGGACCACTGGTCTAGGGCAGGGCTGGCGAGCTGCCCACAAAGGACCAAGCAGTATAGATGCTTCCAGCTGTGCGGGTCACTGATCTCTGTTAACAATCTCTCAGCTCTGTCGTCACTTGGGAGCAGCAAGGCCGACTCGTAAACAAATGGGTGTAGACGAGTGCAGATAAAACTTTATTTACAAAAAAGGCAGAGGGCCGGATGTGGCACAGGCCGAGGTTTGCCGGCTCTTGGTCTAGACTCTAGAGGACAAAGCATCACCTGGAGGTGGGCAGCCACCTTCTGAGAGATGAGCTTCCCCAGGGATGGCTCCACGAGGGACCTCGGGGTGGACCTGACCCTGGGGGCCGAGCTCGCCTCCCTCTGAAGGGGCACTGTCCTTGCCTCCTTAGGGGGACGAACCTGTCCTGAGCATTGCGACAGGAGGCCGAGGGGCAGTCGCCCCTCAGGGGCACCCGCACTGCAGCCCCTGCAGCTCTGACTCTAAACACCCCCGTGTCAGATAAACAGGCTTATCCCTTTTTAAGCCGTTCCCCAAACCACAGCTTAAAAAGTGTCTCTGGATTTTTTTTTTCCAGGCTGCGTGTGTGTGCGTGTGTGTGTGCACGCGCGTGTATGTATTTAGAATTGCGTATGTGTTCATTTTCCATCCCATGCAATTTCAAAGGACATTATGAACGTGTCTCCGTTTTAAATGCACATCTTGCCTCTGTTTACAACCACCCGTCACTGTCACTTTCTCAAAGGAAATGAAGGAAGCGGAAGGAAAAGACTTAATCGAATGCAGCGATTATGTATCTTGCCCCGAAGAGCCCCTCCCGACTTCCCTCAATTGGCTCAGAAACAGCGAGATATTTATGACCCGGAGCCTGAGGCTGCTGGGGGAGGGTCCGTGTCTCCTGCAGCCCCAGTGCCCCCATCCTGCCTGCTCCCAGGCCGCATCCGGGAGCTCCGCCTGGGGACAGCAGTAGCCTGACCACACCAAGTGGGAGGGAATATTTATGACCCAGCGACTCCCCGCAAACTCAATTCAGTTAATGAGAAACCGCGCAGCAGAGAAAGGCTGGCGGTGTAATTTGGCTGTGGAGTGGCGAGAGCACAGATGGCGCCCGGGTTCCAGATTCCTGGCTGGCCACGGCCTCCCTGGCGTCGACACCAACAGCAGCTTAAGGGATTTGTATCAAGCGGCCTTGCAATTGCTTTTCCTTAAGTAATTAAAAAAAGCACCTGTGTGCGCCGCGGAGGGGATGGAGGGGACCCGGAGCACATTGCCTGTGTCCCGGAGCCCGGCCTGTGCCCGGGCTGGGAGCAGGGCTGGGAACACTCACCCTCACGTCTCCGTGGGGTTCTGCCTGCGGTGGGGTTTGTCGCTGGTGGGGACCGAGGTGTGGGGGGCATGGGCACCAGGGAGGAAACGGTGGGAAGAAGCCAAGGCCCCTTGGGTCGTGGGGGACAGGAGGGACAGCCCCCGGTGCAGGACACAGCAACAGTCACCTCCGTGGGCTAAGCCGCTGAGCACCACAGACCCATCGCCTTGTTTCAGCTCACAGTTTGGCAAAAGAATTTGCTAAGACCAGCGAAAAGATCCAGCTACTTAAAAGCAACTTCCAGGGGCTGAGCGCGCCAGACCCCCGCCACGGACCCTGTACCACTGTCTTCTGATTTGTGGCCCCTGCCCAGCAGAACTGCCCCCGCCGCTGTTTCACTTCAGGCCTGCGAGTAAGCACAGGGGCTCTGAGCTGCAGGGCCGTCCTGGAAATGTGGCTCAGGGAGGGCGGGAGGCTGGAGGCCTGGGGCACAACCCTCGGGGCAGTGCCCAGGGAGGGACTGGTCTTCCCCTCCAGCCCGGCGGGCTCCCAGCCCTTCCTGAGGACCTGCTGGAGTCACTGCGGCTGAGTGTCTGCTGCTTGCTCTCCAGCTCCTGAGCTCAGCAGCCCCACCAGCCGGAGACCAGCCGGAGTGTGCTCTCCCTGGGACCTGGCCTGGCCATTAGTTCTGATGGGGAAACCGGGCTCGAAGGGGAGGGAGGAGGCCTGAGGGCCCCCTGCAGCCTGAGCGCACCCCGGGGCCCTCTGTACCTTCAAGACTCAGCCAGCAGAACCGCGTGGGGCAGGGCTCCCGCTCCACGAGCAACTAGGTAATGAGGACGCTGAGCACCCTGTTCAGATCAGCCAAGGCGGGGTGGCTGGTGGTCCCATTAGTGCCGAGGGGCCATCTGGGGACAGAAGGAGTAAAGGAAGAGGAGGGGGACTGTGGCGGGGGGGGACATGCGCTGCGCATGGCCTGGGACCCAGCACCAGCCTCTGTGGATGCGAGACAGGCTGTGCTCTCTGTGGGACCCCACCCTGGGCCTGCCTGCCTGGCTGGGGGTCGAGCTCCAGCCCCCATTGGCTCAGCCCCACCCCCAGATTCTGGGCCTGGAACGGTGGTCTCCCCAGGTGATGCGAGCAGAGGGAGGTGGCGCCCCGACGCTCAGAGCAGAACTGGCTCCCTGATGCAGCCGCTCATCAAGGGGGGTCTGACAGCCCCAAAAAGTGCACCTCAAAGAGCCCCTGACGGGCCCCCCATGGAGCTGCTGGCGCCAAGTTAATTAACACGGGAGGAACGAGCTGTTCAAAGTGACAGTGGAGAGGAGACACGAGCTCCGCCCCCGCACCCCCCACAAGAGGAGGGGGGACAGGATGCCCCCCAGAAGCAGACACCAGCTGCCTGCCGAGCAAAAGGCTGGCAAGCAGGGCAAGGGCGCAGCCCTGACAAGCCACGGGCGAGCCAGCGAGGCCCTTTGCTCCCCGGGGATCTCACCCAAGGATGTGAGAAATCCAGACAAAGACCGTCTCTGCTTCATCACAGAGAGAAAAACGTGCGCATGCACACACGCATGCACAGGCCTCAGGAAAACTCTAACCACAGGGCTACCTCTGTGGACCCCCTGGGTAGGTGACAGAGCCACCCGACGGCCCTGCGCGGGGCTGGTGATCCTTGGTCCTAAGCACCGATTCAACTACAGAAACGGTCTTACAATGGATCTGTTGTCAGAAGAAATACAAAACTCACAGTCAAGAATACATTAAAGCCTCAACTGCGACCAAAGACCTTTAGGGAAAGTCAAGGTTATTCATCAAAACCAACCACGGTTCTTTCAGTGGAGGGAGGGGGGGTGTCAAAAAATTTTGTAGTATTTGTTTTTCTAAATCTCTTTACTGAGCAAGTATATCATTTAAGTTGGTTGGGGGTGGGCAGATTATGAAATCTGGCCCACCAACCTGTTTTTGTAAATAAAGTTTTATTGGCACACAGCCCGGCACACGGCCCTGCCCACGGCCACACTGGTGCTGCTACAGCAGAGCTGAGCAATTACACAGCAACTGGATGGCCCCCAAATCCACAAATATCCACTATCTTGTCCTTTACAGAGTTTGCCAAACCTTGAGTAAGTCACAAAATCATTTTCACAAGGTATCTTGAAGCCCTGACCCCACCAGTGTATCTGTATCTGCAGAGAAGGAATTAGGAGGTGATGAAGGTTAAATGAGATCATAAGGGTGGAGTCCTAATCCTGTAGGACTAGTGTCCTTTTCAGAAGAGTAACAGAGACAGATCTGACCCCTGCCCCCGCTGCCCCCATGTGCGGACACAGCAGGAAGCTGGCGGTCCACATACCAGGACTAGAGTCTTCACGGGAAGCTGACCCCAGTGGCACCCTGATCTCAGGCTCCCAGCCTCCAGAAGTGCAAGGAATAAATGCCTGTTGTTTAAGCCGCCCAGTCCCTGGTACCATATTTCTGCAGTCTGAGCCGACAGAAGACAGGTGTCTGCCTGGAAACTTACTGCAGTCCCGCTTTTTACCGAGCATAGCAAGCTGCACATCCCCACCACCTGCTGCCCGAATCTGACTCTCACCAGGTGCCAGGAAGCACCTAGAACCTGGCACATGGAGGCCTGGCCTTGGGCTCCACCTCCTCAAGGCTGCACCTGCTTTCACACCTGCAGCCCGAGCCGACCACTCTCGGGGGAACGTGCCCCCCACCAGAGCCCCTGGGGACCTGAGCAGTGGGCCTGGGCCAGCTATGCACACCCCCAGCCGGGCTGGGCCCGGACCCCACTTCAAAGGGGACCCGGGGGCCCAACAAGGGACCAGCCCCATGCTGTCTGGGGTTGCCAAGTCTCCTTCCTACAGAGGTACCAGCTCCTAACCCTGAGCCACGGATCTCACACGTTGTGCCGGGGACGGCCATAGGTTTTCTGGTTTGTTTTGGCCGCGCCGCAGCATGCGAGATCTTAGTTCCCTGGCCAGGGATCGAACCCATGCCCCCTGAAGTGGAAGCGTGGAGTCTTAACCACTGGACTGCCGGGGAAGTCCCGGTTTTCCGTTTTAATGAACTCAGGTGCTCGTAAATGGAGGAACGCGGTAATGAAGTTCCCTGAAATGACACCTAAGGAATGAAGGGGTCAGATCCTTGGTCACCTCGCCAGGGCCTATGGCAGGAGACGCAAAAGGGCCAGCCTTGGGGGTGACTTTCTCTTCTATTTTTCGTGGTGGTAGGTGTGCAGGTGGGCCCTTTTTCTTACTGAACCCATCCCAATACGCTACACCTACCAGCAGTCACATTCTGTACGCAGCTCAGAGACACGTCTAAGATGTGGCCCAAGTTCCAGGCAGGATGGATATAAGACTTCCTAGAGCTTCCGAACAGCCTGGCCCGCAGTGGAAGCATACTTTAAGGGCTTCAATTTCCCAAGGTTTGGTTGTTTAAAAAGAAAGGCACTGGGCTTCCCTGGTGGCGCAGTGGTTGGGAGTCCGCCTGCTTATGCAGGGGACGCGGGTTCGTGCCCCGGTCCGGGAGGATCCCGCATGCCGCGGGGCGGCTGGGCCCGTGAGCCATGGCCGCTGAGCCTGCGCGTCCGGAGCCTGTGCTCTGCAACGGGAGAGGCCACAGCGGTGAGAGCCTCGCGTACCGGAAAAAAAAAAAAAAAAAAAAAGAAAGGCACTGATCCTAGATTGGATCCAGCAATTGAAACCATAAAATCCCAGAGCAAAATGGTTTCTCACTTTTAGCTCACGGAGTCTGTCTTCCACGTCTGAACCATTACATGCTCCAAACTAATCAGGTTCAAGGGCTGTGGCCTCACGGCCCAGCGCCAGGCCCGGCCCTGCAGCAGCTGACAGTGAGATGGGGAGAAATAAACACACGCGAGGGGGTAGAAACACGGGAGCAGAGAAGGGCCACACCCACCCGAGGTCCGCCAGAGCCTTCCTCTTGGCTGCCAGGAACAAGCACCTACTGCGTGCTCTTCTGGTCCTGCTCATGTCAGATGGCAAAGCGGGAGAGAGGAGGCCCAGCAACCAGCCTGAAGACTATTAAACATGGTTCACTGAGATCATCCCCGACAGCTTTGTGGTTGGTGAGGCCGCAGCGCTGACTCCCTGCCCTCGGGGCTCCTGCCTGCCCTGCTGTGTGCGTGTGAGGCCAGCCGGCTGGGCCGGAGGCCTCAGGATCGCAGACCCGACGTGGGGAGGCTGGGCCAGGTGCGGGCCTGTCTTCCAGCCCACGGCTCGCTGCGGCTGGGCCCCGAGCTGCAGACCCCTGAATGTTCGCTGCCCGAGGCACCTCCACGAGGGGCCTCCTCGCACAGTTGAAATGTCCTACGTCTATGTTGTCCCCGAGATCACCACCGGCCCACGTGGCTATGAACTAGTACTTGCTGGTGTGACCGAGGTACAGGACACGTAATTACTTCACTTTAACTAACTTGTGGTTAAAGGGCTGTGCGGACCGGTGGCTTCGTGCTGGGCAGTGTGGCCGGGCAGCCCCACATCCCTTCTGCTGCCAGCCCCACAGGCACTGTACCTAAAACCCAGACCCAAACTGTCTCTCCCGTCCACCCCACTTTCTGCTCCTTGGTGTGGACTAACGCTCCTACCCCACTGCTCCCCAGGGGACAGGGCTCAACAGTGTCCCCCAATGCATGTCCGCCAGGGACCTCAGAATGAGACCTTATTTGGAAAGAGGGTCTTTGCAGACAAGTTGGCCAAGGTGAGGTCACGCTGGAGCAGGGTGGGTTCTAAATCCAGTGACCGAGGCCCTTGTAAGAAGAGTGGAAGTTGGATCCCGACAGGGGGACAGAGTCACATGAAGATGGGCAGAGACTGGAGGGATGCGTCTACAAACCAGGGACACCAAGGATTACCGGCCAAGCCAGAGGCTGGAAAGGGCGGGAAGGACCATCCCCTGGAGCCTTCAGCCACGCCACACCTCCATCTCAGACTTCTGGCCTCCAGGGCAGGGCAGGGACGCCTTCCTGTTGCTTTCAGCACCCCTCCCCTGCTGATGGCATTTTGTGACCTGAAAACACCAAGGTCTAGAACCGCCCCGCCCCCCAAGAAGCCCCTGCTGGTTGACGCTGCCTGCCTGCCCGCTGTGCCCTTCGCGGTCTCCCTGGGTCGGAGCGCTCCTGGGCGTCCTGTCCCTCATCTGTGTCCTCTGCACCTCGCCGACTTGTTCCCGTCTCCCAGCAACTTGCCGATGACCGGTGCTGAGCAGATGCTGATGTGGGAGCGACACACATGCTTCCTAGGGAACAATCCCGGGGGCAGGGGGCGCTTCAGCCCACAAAGTGTTAAGCACCCAGAGACGGGGCAGAAACCACCCTCCCAGGAGCCTGCATCTGTCAGGACCAGAGCCGGCCCCCTGTTGCTGATGTAATTACCCACACGGCAGCGGGGTACGCGATAACAAACCAGTTCATTAGGAAATCCACTGGAAGCCCTCGGAAGCGCTTCATAAACAAAACCATTAGGCGCAGGGCTCCCGGGGGCTCCCCCATCCTGGCTGGCGGGGCTGCTTCCCAGGGCTGGGCAAGGTCACAGGCCTTTGATCTGCAGGATGCTGCCCACCACCCCTCCAAGGTCACTCTCTTTCTTCCTCCACACAAAGGAAGCCTCTTCCCTGGGGCACTGTGGCTGCAGCCCGGCAGCCTAGACAGTTCTCCTGCCTGCTGTGAAGGGCCCTCCCACCTCCCCCTCTGCGCCGATGATGCTGAACCCAGGCCCTAGGTGCCAGGCACTTCCCAAGGGCGCTCTGCCCGAGGGCCCCACCAGCCCCTCAGCTCTCTCCCTTCACCCACAGCCCCTCCTGCTGACCAGGACCCATGGAGTCCCTCTCCCTCTGTTCTCCAGGCTCCGAGGGGAGCCAGCCCGCCTGACCTCTGTAACAACCTCGTCATCCGAAGCCGCAAGCCGTTTACCACGGCCAAGAAACGAACTCCATTCACAGGCAGGACGGCAGAAAAGCCCAGACTGAGACTGTGGACTCAACACATGTGGTGTGAGGGAAGCAGAACGAAAAGGAAAAAGCAGGTCACTGCCCTCTGGAGCGGACCTGCAGGTGGCATCCCTGGGCGACACGCGCTGGAGACTGTGGCAGCGTGAAGGTGACCCTCGAGGAACCTCGCCAGCCCAGGGCTCTTACCCAGGGGGAAGCCGTCCCAGGGGACACTGGGCGATGTCTAGGAACACCCGTGGCTATCATGCTGGGGGGGGGGCTCCTGGGATTGAGTGGGTGGGGCAGGGAGGCTGCTCCACACTCCGCAGCGCCCAGGACGGCCCCCAGAGATGGTTCAGCCCCAGGGTCCACAGTGCCGAGGGGGAGAAACTCTGATCTGTGGATTTTAATCACAAGCTCCCCGTTCCACCAGGAAAAGCAGCAAAGCCATGTGACAAGGGGCAGTGGGCCCATCAGTGTGAGCGAGCCCGGCGGCAGCCAGCACCCTTCTCCCAGAGCTGTGTGGCCACGTGTCTGCCAGTGGGGACCCCCCAGCGCTGGGAACCCACCAGGGAGGCGGCCGGCGGAAGCTGTACCGTGATGAGCGGGCAGCACCCCCTCCAGAGAGACTGAGGTGCGAGCACTCGTGTGCATTTCCAGGGCCCACCCTCTGGGCGGGAAGCCTGAACATAGTTGCCTGCAACCCAGGCAGACAACCCCAGGCGCGGGGACAGGAGGGGAAGTAGGAAGGAAGAGACAGGGGCTTTGGGCCGAGGGGGCTGGGATGCCCGCCCATCGCCCACCTGGGGAGAGCCGAGGTCGGCCACATGCTGAGCCACCGGCTCTCCCAGAACTACAGCAGGCGCCAGCGCTCGGCGGATGCACTCAGAACCCCGTGAAGCCAGGGAGCAGGGAAGACGCGACGGGCTGGTGTGTTCAATTGGGGGGGAGGGGGAGGCCTGCAACTACGCTTGAGATTCTTTGCAAGCGTTTCCCAAAGAGACAAACAGGAGGCTCATCAGCTGCAAAGCTGTATTGGAGCGGCTTGGGCCACGGGCAACTCCCACCAGCCCTCCCAGCCACGGCAGCGGGGAGCAGGGTGGCCTCTGAACCCCGGCCCGGGGGAAGTCCCCCCCCGAAGGGGCCCACCACGCACTCGAGTCCTGCCCACGTCCGAGCTGGCGGGAGCCCCTCTCTGCTGCCAAGGCTGCTCCCCTAGACCCGTCCTCTAGGGTGTTTTCACTCGGGGGACACTGCCCCTAAGGGGGTGAAAACTCCTTCTTGGGGGCAGAAAAGCTTCACTGTCTTTGAACAGACATGTGGTGTACCCACGGTGTTAGAATCTCACAGAGGGGCAATGGGAAAGAAAGTATTGAAGTGTTCTGTGGGTGGGTGGGTGGGGGTGACAGTGAAAAAGGCGGCGGAGGAACGGCCTGCAACCCGCCCTCTAGACCAGGCTCTCATCCAGGACCTGCCCCAGGGGGCACCAGGCCACGACTGGGGAAGCGAAGGGGCTCCTGGCATTGGGAGGGGGTGGGCCCGGGGATGCCAATGCCCAGGCCGCACGAGGCTGCTGTGCTGTGGGGAGCCCTTGCCTGAGACCCATCCTTCCAGATCCGGTGGCGCCTGTTCTAGATGGTCAGAGTTTAAGCCAACACAAAACCAAGCCGGAAGGCAGAGCCATGGCACCGTGCTC
Organism: Leucopleurus acutus; assembly: GCF_964270905.1. Classification (NCBI taxonomy): domain Eukaryota; kingdom Metazoa; phylum Chordata; class Mammalia; order Artiodactyla; family Delphinidae; genus Leucopleurus; species Leucopleurus acutus. Next base: position 4,032,968 of record NC_139145.1, on the reverse strand, counting down.
TCCACTCCGACCCTCACCGCTATGCTACTGTACGCATCTGGGCTTGAAGCCACTGCCAGGCTGCCAGGGACAGAGTGACAGGAAGCTCTGGGGGAGGCTCCAGGGGAAGCACATTTTATACGGCAATTGACTGCGAACCCCGCGCACCGGCCACCACCAGCGCCATAAATCAGGGAGCCAGCAAGGCGCAGCAGTGCGCAGGCCGGCACCGCGGAGGCGGGTGGGCCCGAGGAGCGTCCGGGCTGCAGCTCTGTTCCTGCCCTCCTCCGCCCAGCCCCCACTGTCGCCCCACCTTCTGTCACCTCCCCTCGGGCTCCAAGTTAATCGCCCAGAGCAGGCAGCAGCGTTACTGAACAGAAGGCACGCGGTCTGGAGCAGCGGAAACAGTTTGGTTCACATTTCACAGCAGTGAAGTTCAAGGTGGCCCAGGCTGAGGGGCGGGGGGCGATTTTCAGGAGAGGCCCCCCACCCTGGATGCGCAAGTGGGGGGACGTGGGGGCCGGCCCTGGAAGCGCTGCATCTGGGGACGGGCCTCCCCACCTTCCACGATCAGCAGAAGCCATGGGGGCGCAGACTTTCCCGGAGGCTGAGGGCTGGCAGGCGGCGGCCCAGACAGCGGCGGAAAACCAGCTAAGTGCGCCGGGCTCCTGGCCATTCAAGCCGGCTTCTAAATCTCTCTCGCTCTGTTTAATCCGAAGTCATCTCCTGTACCTTGTGGGGTGGCCGGGATGCCAGTGTGCCCTCGGTGGAGGAAAGAGGCCCTTGTCAGGCTTCACCCGGCGCCACCCACCGGGGGAGCTGGGAGGGACTCGTGAGCTAATCCAACGTGGCGTGCAGTCTTATAGGACTAATTTGAGCTCAGACCTAAAAAGGCTGACGTGTGCACACTTTATTTTCTCCAGTGAAGCCGGAGCATCCCTCTGATCTCTCTGGTTGGTAATCCCACTACAGAGCCTGCCTGGCCGAGCATGTGCCTGGGGAAACGGAGCACAGGCCTCTGGAGGTGGCCCCTGCAGCCACAGCGGAACCCCGGACGCCCGCCTGGGGGAGGCCGCCAGCCTGCGAGACACGCGCGGACAGAGAGAGCATCTCCCAGAAGCCCCAGCTAATTCACTTAACCTCCCTCTGGTCCTTGCAAGGTCACGAGGCCCAGAGTCAGAGCTTGATGCAGGCAAGAGCCATCAGTAAAGCTGGAGACAGACAGAGCGGGGTGGGGGGAGCCCAGGGAGCAGGGGTAGAGGGAAGGGACCGCTCACAACAAAAGCAGCAGCATGTGACCAGAGGCAGGCGTGAGGATGCACATGGCCAGTCGGGGACTTGCCCACTGCCGGCTCTGATCTCAGGCCCTGTAGAGTCCTTGTTTTTAAGGTGTCCCAAATTCCACCCCACAGACCTAATATTGACCAACATTTTGGGCAAATCCCCCACCACACACACACACAATGGGATTATACATTCATGATCGAAAACCTAGTTTTTCCACCCAAAATGCCATGCCCATCTTTGCACACCAATAAATAGTGAAACCATTTTTGTGGCTGCGTAATATTACATGGTTCACCCAGACCCCCAGCCATGGGTATAAATTTTCCACTGTGAAAATCAACAATGCAATGACTGTCCCCGTATGAGGAAGGCCTGAGGACCGGCAGAGAGAGACGCACGTGTCCCACTGACGGCAGACACCCTCTGGGAGCTGCCCCCACGGGTCCCCCCAGTGGCCCATAAAGGGGCCTCCCGGTTCCAAAACCCCTTTCCCAATGCTGTCTCCTGCTTCACAGGCTCCCTAGTGTTTGTGGACCAAGGAAGGGAGGTCTGCTTGGTGAGCACGGCATCCCCCGTGGACCCCGTGGACCCACCCACACCCTGTGCGCTGATAACCTGGTAATCCAGGCGGTAGGATTTCTTTAACAGCTTCACTGAGCTATAATTCGCATGCCCTACAATCCACCTCCACTCACAGAGCTGTGCATCCATTGCCACGATCAATTTTCGAACCTTTTCATCACCCCAAAAAGAAACCCTGTACCACTTAGCAGTCCTCCCCAGCGCCTGGCAACCACTAACCCACTGTCTCTGTGGATCTACCTGTTGTGGACAATTCCCGTCGATGGAATCACTCACTATGTGGCCTTTTGTGTCGGCTTCTCTCACCGAGCATCATGTGTTTGAGGTCCATGCACGGGGCAGCACCGTTCCGGACCAAGGGGGTGGGAATGGAAGGCCAAGTCGTGTGTGTTCTTCTTCCCACATCTCCCAAACTGGAGGATGAAGCCAGCAGGAAGTCCCCGCCCCCTCCCAGAGTCTGTAAAAGCCTCCATCTGCCATCCTGTCCCTATAGCTACCGCCTCCTCCTCTGGGGCCCAGAGCAGCCCTGCAGCCTCGCCCCTCACCCTCCCCCCACGGACTCGGGTGGTCTCTGCCTGCCCCGGCCCCACGGGCTTGGGTTCTAATTCCTTCCACCGACCCCCACTCCACATGGAGGCCCAGCCCCGGCTCCACTACCAGCTCTGCCATGTGTCCAGAAGCCCAGGAAGCAAGGGGTTCATCCACGTGCCACGGGGCTAGGGCCATGTGGTCCAGAACCCTCGGTGGGAGTCCAGGAGGAAGAAACGGGCAGCCCTGTCATCAGGGTGCGCTTTCGCAGGAGCTGTTGGGCGCTGGTTTGGGTGTGAGTGTGGATGCCGCCCAGCCCCGAGGAGGCTCAGGGTCCACTCGGGACACGGCACCCCTCCTACCCATGGGGGCAGGGGCCCAGCTCCCTCATACCCCGAACGACCCCAGGATCGGGGGCCTCTCTGTCCACGGGCTTGGTAGAGAACTTCAGATTCCTCGGGGGCAGTCACCTCTCCAACAGCTAGTTCCTGAAAGAGGACCGGTTCCTACAGAGCAGATACATCGACGCCCTGCAGAGTCCCGGTTCCCACAACCCTGCTGTCGGCCCAGCCCCCCAACCCCTGCCCCAGAGAAGAGAGGCACGTGGAGATAACGTACCCACAGCCCCAGAGGTCCATCCCTCGCTCCCTGTTAAGTGCGGGTTTGTGGCCCTGGCAACAGCTAGCATCTGTCGTGCTTAAGGGACTCCAAAACCCAAGGCTGTGGACCACGGCCACGAAAACTGCCTTTCAGTAGGAAAAGGCGGCGGGCAGATGCAAGGGCTCGCACACATGCCCGGGGGAGAGGAACTAAACTGAGCTGACGAAGCCTCACTACCAGAGTCCAAAAAGCACAGCCATACTAACCAACCACCCTCTGCGCCGGAGAGAGAAAGGTCAGCCAGGGCCCTCAGCTAGGGCTGATCCTGTCCCCAGGAGACACATGGCAATGCCTGGGGATGTCTGTGGCTGTCACACTGGGGGCTCGTGGCATCGAGGGGGTGGGGCCGGGGAGGCTGCTCCACACCCCACAGCTCCCGGGACGGCCCCCCAGAGGGTGACCTGGTCCCAAGTGTCACAGCGCCACAGCGGGTGGGAGTGAGGGTGGGCCAGAGTCCGAGGGACCAGGGCCATTTGCACCCAGAGCTCTGCTGGATCCTTATCCATTTCACCCCCTTTGTAGGCGGGGATGGTCGCTGGCCACAAGGAAGGCAGGGCCATTCCCCCTGGCGCCGGGGCACGGACACGGCGGGCGCCCCCCACTGCAGGGCGCGTCAGGCAGGGAGCAGGTGGCCACGAGGCTTTCCTCCCATGCACAGAGGGCTGACGAGGGTTAGCATCAGCGATGGGGAAGGAAGACCATCCTGGAGAAGAAGCTCTACCTCAACTTGCCAGTGCACACAGAGTGCAGACTGCAAGTGGGACGAGCGTGCTGTGCTCAGCAGAGAGGGTGGGAGAGGGCAGCCCTCTGCAGCCTCTGTCAGGTAGACGGGGACCAGAGGTGCTCCTTCCAAGGGGCTCTGGCAAGAGGCCACAAGCCTATTTTCTCCAGAGTTTTAGAGCCAGGAGGATGCTGGGCACCCCTGTGGCCTGCAGGGCAGACCTGAGCCCGAGGACTGGGCACCCTGCCCGCAGTGGGGAAGTCGGGTGGGCTCTGCAGGGGGCCGGCAGTGGCACATCGGCATTTGGCCTGGCCTGCCGGGCACCAAAGCCACCAGCGCCCTCACTGGACCCTCCGGAACCTCCAGAGACAGTGGCTGGGAGCCAACCTGCTGGAGGGAACAGCCCCTCTGATGCCGGAGACTCTGTGGGCTGCAAAGAAAAGAGCAAAGGAGGTGACCTTCAGCCCTGACGGGCTGGAGCCAGAGCGCCTGCACCCTCGATTCTCTAGACCAGGGACTGCAAACTTCCTAGTAAGGACCAAACGGCAAATATTTTCCACTTTGCAGGCCAGACGGTCCTGTTACGACTACTCAATTCCACTGCTGCAGGCAAGCAGCCCTGCAGGGCACGTGAATGAATGGGCGCATCTGTGCCAATAAAACTACTTATCAACGTGAAATGTGAGTTTCATCTAGTTTTCAATTGTCACACACTCTTCCTTTGATTTTTTTCTCCCCCAGCTCTTTAAAAATCTAAATATTATTCTTTTTGCAGACCATACAAAAATAGTCGACCTGCCAGGTTTGGCCTGTGGGCCCCCGTTTGCCGATCCTGCTCTAGAAGAAAGCACAGGAACACCTGAAATTCACACAGGCTGGCGAGCGTGAGAGCTTAGCCTTTAATGCGTCAGCAGAGGGAGAATGACAGAAACGGACGGTGCGGGGAGTGAGGGGCTCGCTGGGTGCCTGAAGAGGTAACGAACCAACAAGTACAGAAGTCTAGAATCTGGGAAGTGGACGTTCTCTCCCTTGGCTGCATTCCGAGGAATGTGCTGGAAGGCGATGCAGACGGGACGGGGCACTCAGGCTGCAGGGAGAGGCCCCTGCTCAGCGGGAAGGGGCCCTGGTCCCCCCGTGCCCCACCCCACCCCCCTCCCTTAAGTCCACAGGCCCAGCACCCCGGGAACCGAACAGTCCCCTGCCGCCAATGCCCTCAGCTTGTCCCCTGCGAGGCCAGGCGCCTGGCGGCCTCTCCAGCCCAGACTCGTTACGGGGGCAGCGGAGCTTGGAGGTCTAAACCTGCTGTCCCGTTCCACCACCTAAAGGCCTGGAGGCTGACATCAGGTGGCAACGGACGGGTGCCCTGTGGCCAATGGCCACTCCTGGCAGAAGCCGCCGGGCACCCCAGAACCCGGGCCGGCTCAGAGCAACGGTTGTCACTTGTTCGGTAATTTCACGCTCCGCCGCCTGGCGATATGAGGGTGGAGCCCCATCTAAGGCTGCGCTTCCCAAGTGCCACTTGTTTGTGAACACATGGCTGAACCCAAAATTGCTTTTAATATCCGGGCAATCCCCGCTGGCCCCGCAGCAGGGTCGGCTCCAGCAGCGCCTCCGGGACCAGCCCCGGGGCCAGGCTGATAACTCAATCGCACAAAACTCCCTGCAAACATACCCCTGTGGATCTAAAGGGACAATCCTGACACCCCCGTCTCTCCTCTTGCAGCGAAGCCAGAGGCTCTGCCAAAGACAATCCCCCCACAGTTTCCTGAATTAAGTATAAAAAGCCCAGCACTTTAAATCCCGGGGCGCCTCTCCAGTCTTCCTGGCTACAAAACCCATTTCCTTTTCTCAACTGCACTGACACAGCGAAGTTAAGAGAAACAGATCATTAGAAAGACAGAGACGAGCCAGCCCGTCTAGACCGCGCTGCCCAGTGGAGACGTGACGCAAAGCCACCTGTGAAGCTTAATTTTTCACCCCATTCAAACGTGGAAAGAAGCAGGCGACATTTGCTATAAGGATGGATCTTGTTTAACCTCACCTGTTCAAAAGCATCAGTCTGTAACCCCCCTGAACACCCCTGGTGCGGGGTTTCCTGCTCTTTGCCACGTGCCCTGCCGTGGACTCGGGATGTTGCACGCCACCGGCTCCCCTCCACTCCATCGGGCCACGTCTCCAGGCTGTGATGCCCGATTGTCACGGCCTAGACCCTCTTTTGCAAGGGTCCAAGGTCTGGGAAACACTGAAGGAATCAGGATCCGGGCTCCAAGTCCTCCAGGTCCACACTGCTCCCACTTCCGGGCCTGGGAGAAACCCACCATCTGTCCCAACCCTGGGTCCTAACTCATAACGGCTGAGAAATTCCACGGAGGAACCCCAAGGCTCTGGCTTGGGAGGCTGGTAGGAAGCTCAGCAGGAGAGGCCTCTCCTGTCCCATGACCCAAGTACCACAGTGGATGCTTGTGAAGAGCCAGGCCCCCTTTTGCAGTGGAGAGAAGGTTAAAGGGACTGAAACCTGAGAGCCGGGGCCGCTTGGCCTGAGCCCAGCTCAGACCTGGGCAGAGCTCGCCGGCTTCCTCCACGGCATGCGTGGTACCAGTCTTGGGTAGAAGTCCCCTGGTCCCGGCAGCCAAGGAAGGGCTGGGCCTGCTGCCTGCCCGACAGCCCTCCCAGCAGCTTCTCCCTCCCAGGGCCCTGCCCAGTGCTCAGCCGCTCCCTGGACTCACCACTACGGGGCCTCGTGCCCCCAAAGCTGCCCGTCAAAACCACAGACAGGTGAGTGCAGGAGAAAAGGAATTTGAGAAGGAGCGCTTGGCTCAGATGTCAAATCTATTGGCCAATAATCGGCCCTCTGGGACCAGAACGGCAAATTACTGAGGAAAATCAAAGGAGTCTTCCGGCCTTTCAGTGACCTCTCAATGTGGATAGCAAGGCAGCAGGAAGCCCTCAGGCTCGAGCGCAGGGTCTGCTCTGCCAGGGTTCTGCGCCCTCTCTCTCTCCCCCTGTCTTTCTTGCACCCTGCAGCAGAAAAGCCCAGATGGGGAAGCTGGAGGGGGGCAAAGGCGCTGGGGCCCAAGCAGATCCCATGCCTGGCCAGGTGGCCTCCAAGGGGTCAACTAACAAGGAACAAATCTTCCCTGATCCCCAGACGAGGGGGAACACACCTGGGGTCTGCCAGGAGGAGGGGAGACCCGACCCCAGGCCTGCCCAGACTCCCTTCCCCTGCCTCCAGGTGAGGAACATTCTGGGGACAAGTTTGCTGAGGATCCAGAAACAGACCCTTATGGAGAATCCCAGCCTCCGGTCGAATATAAACGGCTGCCATCCAGGCCCTGGGCTGGGTGAGCAGGTGGGGGCCGGCCCCCTTTAGACCCTTCCCCAGGGTCTGCGGGCACTCACCTGGGTGGCCACCTTGCCGTAATCAATCCACCGCAGGGTGGCAAAGTTGGTAGATTCCGCGCAGTTGAATCCGTGGTTGAATCCGGCGTGGTAGCCGTAGGGGAACGTGATCATGAACTCCCCAGCCTCCTGCGTGATCTGAGGGGCAAGAGGCCAACAGGTGAGGGGCGAGGCCCGACACAGGGCATCACGGGCTGATGGCAAAGCCACAAGAAGCCACCGAGGAGCACAGCAGGGGGACGTGGGCTCGAGGACGTCCCAACAAGTGCCAGGGAGCCTGACTTTAGGAGCCAAAGGAGTCGGCCAAGTGACAGGCTGTGCCCTGGTGCTCGCAAGGCTTGGGAAGTAGGTGAGGCGAGTGGCCAGGGCGGCAACTGGCTCCCAGCCCCGCCACTCACTGAGACCCCACTGGGCCCCGAGGGGACAGTCTGCACTCTCCAGACGGGTGAGCAGCAATGCTAGGATTCTAGGTACTGCTCATTTGGCGGGGGGGGGGGGGGGGGGGTCTCCTGCTTTGGGGGTAGGTGGCCTGGCAAGCGTCCATCCACTGTGAGATGTTCCCACACGGCGCCGGGGCTGGCGAGGAGGGCCGGTCGGCACTGGCGGAGCTCTTGGAGCCCAGGGCGGGTTCGAGCCGGTAGCACGGCGCCCAGCCCTCATGCGAGGAAGGAGCAGGCCCACCCCCAAAACGTCCCCAGAAGCTGGCCTAAGTGGCCCCGCCACTGTGAGCAGAGAATCTGTCCACTACATCCCAAGACATGGGTCCTTCCAAGTGAGGGCAAAGAGACTGAAGCGACACGTCAGTGGGCCGGGAGGACACGTGTCAAGGTCACGACACTGCAGGACGAGCGTGTTTCCAGGCCTATTCAAAATGGTCTGGACGGCCAGACTCTGGTCCAGCCTCTGCGACAGAGGCCCCAAACCAAGAAGCTGGGCGTGAGGGACCGGGGTGGGGGACCCACAGTGATGCCAGACAGAGGCTTCCAGAGGTGCCAGCCCGAGGCCTGGAGAAAGAGGCTGCAGCCTCCTCACCGGGCCCCTCCCCACTCTGCACTGACTACCCCCGGCCATCAGCAAGCGCTCCAACAGACCAGTGTCCGGCAGACGGGTGACAAAGAGCAGCGGCCGCCACCCCCACTCGCTGTGTCCCGGGACGGGAGGCGGGGCTGCTGGACTAGAGGCTGTGACGCGGGAGTGACCCTCTGGGGTCAGGAGGGCCAGTCTTCTCCTAGGCTGAGCACGTGGTGCACATCAGGTTGTCTGGAGTTCTGAGAATGGGGCCCAAATGCACCCGCCCCGCCCCCCCCCCGCCCCTCGACGATGTTTCTCTCTTGGGTTGCACAGACACGGACCGCGCTGCCCATGCTCTGCGTCTGGCCTCTTCCGCTCGGCACATCCTCGGGGTTTATCCGTCCCGCCGGGCACATGGGTCGTCTGCTCCTTTTCGTTCCTGAAGGGGTCTCCTGCTATGAGGATGTGTTGCTATTTGTTCATCTAGCCTCCTGCTCACAGGCCTGTGGCTGTTCCTGGTCTGAGGCTCTGTGAGCAGAGCTGGGGGCACCTGTGGATTCATCTTCTCCCGGTGGTTGCTTGCACTTCTCCGGAGTAAACAGACTCCGGAGGGGGCACCGTGGGGCCCCAGGAAACTGCCCAGCGGCTCTTCGCAGTGGCCGCCCGTTTTGCACCCACGTGGTGGGAAGGGCGAGTTCCCCCGCCCCCTCGGCGGCATATGGGGTATGGGGTATTCGCACGCAGTGGCCCTGTGGGGTGGGTGTGATGCTCCGGCCCCCTCCCTGAGGTCTGTGGATGCCGCCCACTGCGTCCTGCCGGTGCCTGCGCACGCCTCCTTCTGCAAAGTGTGTCTGCTCAAGCCTTCTGCCCCACTTAGAGGCTCTTCACCACTCTGTCGTAGTTTTCGGGGCCTGCTAATAACCCCAGAGAGAGGAGCAGAAATCACTGGATTCATCTAAGTAACCAACGAGGAGTTAAACCCTGGCAGGGGAGGGTGGGTGGCGGGAGGTGGCGACCGGGGGTGGGGTGAGGTGGAGGTGGGGAGACTTCCAGAAGCCAACCACAGAGTCAGAAATCAATCAAAACTGACGTAGCCTGGAGAAAAGCCAGTCCTTAAGAACACGGAGATATCTTTCTTTGCAAATAATGAATTGTACCCATCAAGGGAAGTCAGTGTGCATTAAGTAATATTTTTAAATTCCTGTCCAAGTGACAGCCGCATGCAGGGATGAAGCGACAGCAGAAGATGGGGGAGGAGGGGACATGTAGTGTCCCCAGGGCCCAGCGGCCAGCATCCTTGTTCTCAGGAAGGGTCCCCTGGGCCAGCTTCTGCTGCAGGACTCGGAGCCTCGTCAAATGAGATAAGTAAAATTCAGGTTTGGGGATGTGCTTTTAAATGCAATTACTGATGTTCTTATCCTACTTGAGCTGATTCTGTAAAGTGCTATCTCGCTTTCCAGAACGCCTCCGTGCGTGCACTGGCCTGCTTGAGCTCAGGGACGCAGCAGGGTCCCTGTCACCGAGCTGGAGCCCCCGTGGGGAGAGGCATGCTGAGGGCCTGGTCCCCCGCCCGATCCGGCCCATAAATCAAGCCCCAGAACAGGAGACGTGCTCACTTAGAGCAACAAGAAGATTATGTCCCTGTCAGAAAATCTACATCCTGGTGGCTCCATTTCAAACCCACGGTGTCTGTCCTCCGTGTCACCACCATCAACATTATCCCAACAATAAATTAGAGGGCGCTTGGGATGACGGATAGGCCGTGACGCAAAGCAATCAGTAGTGGAGGGAGCGCCAGCCCCAGACGCCAGTCACAGAGGAAGCCCGGTGGTCGGCTGCTTGTGCGAGCTCTCCAAGAATAAATGAGGAAGTCCGTGGCAGATCACAGAAATACACACTTTTAATTATTAAAAAGCTCTGCTATCGATCTGCTTTTTCTTCTAGAAGTAAATACCATTACAAAGATTTATAAGTGGAGTGCGGGGCGTCACTCTGAACGCCGCCAGGAATTCAGATGAGGGGCTCCACGTGGAGCATGACGCTGCAGGGCCCGGAGCCTGGTCCTGAGTGAGCCGGCGGCCCACGGAGGGCTCCCTGCTGCTGGACAAGGGCCTTGGGACGAAGCTCTGTCTGGGCCCCGTGGGCAGCCGCGGTGGCTGCGGAGCCCGGCCTCTCTCCAGTCACCAGCAGCCCCTCTGGGCCAGGAGGCCGCCGCCGCCTTGGGTCACGCTCAGGCATTTCGTATACAAGCTGCAGGGCCACACTGGCACTGACCCGGGAGAACGAGGGTGCCCGCCAGCTGACTCCTGCGACCAGCATCCCTCTCCAGGAAGCACCACTCTGGAGAACGTCCGCGACAAAGGGATGCGAGAGCAAGTACCTCTCACTTCCGTGAGCAATGCCGTGATCTGTCTGTGAGGTTCCTGGCAAGGAATGATGTTCCAACCAGAAGACGGGGGCGGGTGGGGTGGGTGGGAAGAGGGAAGCATGGAAAGCTGCGTTTCTCAGAGCGAAATATCCCGCTACCTAATAAGCATGAGCAGCAGCTGCGGCCCCGATAGAAAGGCGAATCCCCGATCTGTGTGCTGATGCTGCAGGTGGTTTGACTGAAATGTCAGAACAATTTCTGACCTGCTGACACCCTTGGCCAGAGAGAGGCACGAAGGTCCGCCCCCAGAACTCGCTCCTGCGCCTGACGAAGCCCTCTTCGGGGAAACCTGCAGAAGCCGGGTTCCCGGACAGTCCCCTCTGCCCCCTGCCCTCGGTGCCACGGCCCACATGCCTGTCCGGTAAGTTCCGGGCACAGGCCTCTCACCTGGACCCACGCAGGGACCAGGGCGCAGACTCCCCCGTCCAGGAGGGCTGTCTGCGGGGAAGGACCAGCCTGGAGTGACAACAGCTGGGCCCACTTCCGGGACAGAGGCGGCCTGGCCCCGGTGCTCAGCCCCCGCCCGCCCTCCGCAGGCAGTGGGGTCCCTGCCAACCCGGCTCCCAGCGTGGCCTCACCCCTCACAGCCCCACGCGGACCAGTGGAGCAGCCTCTGGAGCAGGAAACTGCATGAGTTCACAGCCTTCACCATGCGAGGGAGCCAGGCGTTTCATTTCTAAACAGGTATTTGCTCTCTCAAAGGCGTCTGCCCGGGCACGGGTGGGCAGGAAGGGACTCCCACGGGGAGCACCGGCTCCTCAGCGCTTCCTGCCGGGTCAGCAGGCGCTGCCCCGACCGTCCACTCCCCAGCCCGGCGCACAGGACCTGCCAACATTCGGGTCTGGGCAGGAAGGAAAGTCAAGGCCCCTCCTGACGGCCCCTCTTCCATCCTCACTCCCCACCCTGGAAGAGCTGGAGGCTGATGGCCCTGCCCTGGCTTGCCATCGTCCTAGAACCTTCTCCAGGGTTAAGACGCCAGTTTCCTGGGGCACTCGTGGTCACCAGGGCACAGGCCCCAGAAGCCCCTCCACGAGCAGGTGGTCTGTGCTCAGCCCCTACGTACCCGGCTGAATGGGATCCCATACTTCTTGAGGATGATGGGCGAGATGAGGGTCATCTTGTGCCGAAGGAAAGCGTCGCAGCCCTGGGAGCTCCCGGGGAAGAAGCCTAGAGCAGAGAAGACCAGCATCAGCCTGGCGGGACAGGGCGGGGCCTGCCCGGTGGGACGGGGCAGCAGGGCAGCCGGGACACCTCTCTCCGGGCAGCCCTTTCCTCCGAGGCCCCGAGGGAACGAAACACACAGGGGACTGCGGGACGGGGTCCTGGGTGACGAGGGGCGCACCCACAGCACACACCCGTGGTCGCAGACAGGGTGCGGCTGCCCAGAGACCACTGCCCACCCCGAGCTCCCCTCAGACAAAAGCCACTGCGTTGCTTCCACACAGTCACTCGGCCACGTGAGAGCGCAGCCCGGACACAAGACAGGGGAGCTGCTGCTCTTGACCAGACACACGGTGACCACGGTGAGTGGGGTCCCCCACCACCCCCCAACACTGAGGAGTCCGCAACAAAGAGGGGGGCCACCTGAGTGGCGCAGGCTCTCCACCCACGTGGTCCCACCGCCACCAGGCAGGTGAGGACACGGAGGCCCGGGAGACAACCTGCCCACCTCGGCCCCAGACACACGGGGCCAACGCAGGCTGCGCCCACAGCCCCTAACCCTCTGTCTGTGCTCACAGCCCCTATGCTCTCTGCCCCACGATGCGCCACGTAACTAATTTACAACAGGGATAGCCTCCGCGAGCCTACGGAAAGCCCACCATCAGCTCTACCTGCCCAGAAACCGTGCTTCACTAACGCAGTTCAGGGACGTTCCCACATCGCCTGTTGGCTGAAACTCAAGTCAATGACACGTGTGTCTCGTGGTTAAGAAAAAGCCTGTCCCAGGTTCTGCCCAGGGTGGCCAGGCGCCTCAGCTCAAACCCGCACAGAGAGTGGGCACAGGAGGGCTGCCACACGGCTCCTCGAGGTGTGGGATGAGTCCCCACGGCAGCGGCACCAGCACGCGCTCCCGAGCGGCCACCTCCCTCTGGGACTGATCCCCAGACGCAGGCAGCCCCAGGGCCCTTCTGGAAGCCGATCCAGACCGGGCCCAGCCTCCAGGCCAGTGCGCACCCTCGAGGGCTGCTGGTTAAAGAGGGCACGTGTGTGTGTATGCACGTGCGCACCCGCGTGGCCCCACCCACACGCCAAGGCTGCAAGAGGCTCCTAACCGCAAGGACACAATGGCAAGGCTCTGGAAGGTGCCAGGGCTGACTGAATCCAGCAACTCTGCTCTGCACTAGAAGCATTTCAATTAGAGTTACGGCTGCCTGCCGCCCGGCCCGCCGGCCTCTCTGCAGTTCCTCTTTTTAATGCACAGTTTAAGTGGCTCTCATTAAAGCTCTAATAAAGAAGCACATTTTAAGTGATTAGCACCAATAACGCGCCAACACATTAATGCTCTCCCCGTGGGCTGCACAACTCTCCCAGCGAGCCCATTCGGAGCACGGCTATTCATTTTCCATATTAATCGCAAACCCATTCCGCCCATCTCAGTAATGGAGCCCCTGACGCACACCCCCAAAAAGTTTGGAAGGGACGCCTAGGAGGGCAGTGAGTCACTTGCCCTGGAGCCTCCCCCATCCTTCCTCCGAGGAAGGGAGAGCAGTCCTGAGTGAGGGGCTGCAGAGGAAGCAGGAGGCTCCTGCCCCTCCTCCAGAGCTGACAGCCCCTTTCCTGAATTCCAGGAGTCGCTTGACTTAATGAGTCTGGATTTTTCAAGAAGCAAGGACGGGGCGGCCTCCCTGCTAGCCGACTCTTCCTCTCCCAGCCCCGGCCACTGAGCCTCCCTCAGATGCCCAGGAAGCGAGCCAGCATCCAGGTCGGGGCATCAGAAAGGACCCGGCAGCAGCTCCGGCTGCGGGAACGGAGCACAGGGCGAGCTCCAGGGACAGCGGCTGTGGCACTGTCTGGGCTCGGCGGGGGGCCCCAGAGGATCCTGCATCCGGCTTCTCTTGCTTCTCTAGTTGGTGCTCCGATCACCCAAAACTTTTCTAGTAGAAAAGGCATACTGAGGGAGAACAGCCGGGCATGGCTAAGTGCAACCCCCTCTGAACAGGAAGAACAGAGAAGCTGCAGGCAAGGCCCGGGGGTGTCACGGACGTGGTCCCCAGAGAGCGCCCGCACTGATCCCCGTGGCTCTGCAGGTATGGGGGGCTGAACAGTGACCCCCAAGACGTCCATGTCCTGATCCCCGCAACCTGTGGAAGGTCCCCCCTCAGTGGTAAGAGGAACTCTGCAGACGGGATAAAGTTCAGGCCCCTGAGATGGGGATGGGCCTGGACCACCCAGGGGGCTGGTGTCATCCGGAGGGTCCTTATAAGAGGGGGTCAGAGGGACACTCGACCACAGACCAGGGAGACAGAAATGAGAGCGACGCGGCCCCACGCCCAGGATGCAGCTCCTCCAAAAGCCATAGAAGCCAGGAACCGGGCTCTCCTCCGGGGCTTCCTGAAGGAGCCAGCCCTGCGGATGCCGTGACTTTTAGCCCCTAGAGGCTCGCTGTGGGCTTCTGGCCTCCAGAGGTGTAAGAAGATAAACCTGTGGGTTAATGGGTGTTTGCGTGGTTTGAGGTTCACGGCAAAACGGAGGGGACGTGTGTTGTTTTAAGCCACTGAGTTTGTGGTAACTTGTTACATCAACAGGAAGCTAATACAATAGGAAAAGACATTTTAAATTTGCATTTTAAAAAACGTAATGGGAACAAAATTAATTGGGTTTTATTTTCGAGCTCAGTAAGTAAGTTAAATCAGCCTTTGCCATGCCCGCCTGCACTGGAATTTCTCCCGGGAGAAGCATGTTCCTGAGAGCGGCTCCAGCCCTGTCCATGAGGTCAAGGTCCAAGTTTCCAACATAAAAGGTGACATGACAATGGCCTCTGCAGAGGAACTGGGCCCGGGGGCACCCGCTCAACTCACCTGACGGCCTCCCTCCCACCCGGGACTCTGCCGACCCCGCCAACCCGCTGTGAGAATCTGCTGGGCAGAAAGATGGGCCGTTCCCACCCCCAAGTCAAGTGCAGGCAGGGAGGCGCCCACAGAGGCCGGCAGCCGGCTGGCAGGGAGCCTCACCAACACCAGGCCATGGCTTCGGACGGTTCTGTGGCCACCTGGGGGTGCCAGCTGCCTACTGCTGCCACGGGGGTCGGGGTGGCCTGAGGCCCCGTGCTATCTCCGCAGCAGACTCTCACCCTCACCCGGGTGCTGCCTGAGAGGGAGGGGCTGTTCTTGGCTGCACAGCGAGGGCCCGCCCGCTGGGCCAGCGGGGTCTGTGAACGTCTGTCCAGGCACTGACAGCCGTCCACCCTCAGGACATGGATCTCCATGGGGACAGGACAGGTGCGAGATGAGAGCGATGGGGGGAACAGCCTGGCCCCCCATCGGGGCACACAGAGGCCTCCGCGCCCCCCAGCCTGGGTGTCTGGCTTGTCTCTAAGGATCCCATGCCCTGAGGGCCAGCCTTTACCCGGGTGGTCAGAGCCCCAGACGCAGCCCGGGACCCTCTCCAACAAATCCTGTCAGCCCAAGAGGCCCTAGCGAGGGTCTCAATCCAGGTGGTGGAGGGAGCCTGGGTGACCCGACCCTGCACGGGATTAGCAGATGGCCCTGCAGTCCCCATGCGGCCGCACGGAACAGGTGCGGACCTCCAAACTGGACTTCTCGTGTTCTAGACTGAGCAAAGAGTCCATAAAGACAGAAAAGGGTGGACGCAGCACCAGGTGCTGGGGGGCAAGGGGAGCACGGGCTGCCCCCAGCCAGCAAAGCCTGCGGTCCTGTCCCGAACTCTGGGCCAAGAGGCTAGAAAATGAGAGTGTTGAAGCGACGGCATCCGTGTGGCTTTCGTGAAGTGACAGACCCACAGCGGGGGTCCACGACCTGACCGCCAGGGAAAGGAGTGGAACACAGCCAGGACACCTGGAGCACATCACCCTCCGGGACACCGACCCCCAGACAATAGCGTGAAGCCGGGGAGGGAGAGGCCGCCAGCCCACCGCCCACCCTGGCCCCAGTGGGCCCCAGGCACCTACCGATTGCCAGACGCTCCAGGCGCTTGCCATGCTCTGGGGGGATGGCGTACCTACGAGAGAAGGGAGGCACGTCAGAGGGGAGAGCGTGTGGCCACTGCACAGCTGAGGGCCCCAGGAGACACGTGGGCCCGGCACAGGGCAGAGCCGGGCGGCTGCGGTCGGCGTAAGGGAGGGGCTGTCGGGGTCGGGGGATGCCACACGGATAGGAAGAGGGGTGAGGTGGAGGCCCAGGACCCAGGACTTGGGGGGCAGTGACACACCCTCGGAATGCCAGGAGTGGAGACATTCCCAGTTAGGCGGCTTCGAAAGCAAAGCATAAAGTAAAGAGCACTGGATTGGAACCAAGGAGGAGGACGGAAGCATCCCGGGCTGTCCCCCCAGCCCCAGGAGCCGAGGGGAAAGAAGCTTCAAGAAGGAGCAAGACTCCACTCGTCACCCACTTTCATAAGTTGTATTTTCACACGTTTTTACGTTTGAAAGATGATTGCGGCTGTCATAAATAAAAAAAGATGTAAGGTGAAAGTCTGCAAACAGATGAAGCGAGAGTGTCACCTGCTGATGCGAGCCAGCGTGTCGGGATACCAGAACGCTTTCCTGGCAGAGGGCGGTGCCAGGAGGGACAGCCAGGGGCCAGGGGTCCAGAAGTCCCAACCCAACCGACGTGCCACCCCCAGACCACCCAAGGGCACTTGGGCAAGACGGAAACCTCCAGTTTCTTTTTTTTTGGCTGCACCACGAGGTATGCGGGGATCTTAGTTCCCCGACCAGGGATCGAACCCTCGCCCCCTGCAGTGGAAGCACAGTCTTAACCACTGGACCTCCAAGGAAGTCCAGGAAACCTCCATTTTCAAGCAAAGGCGAGGCATGGTAGGGCCACTGTCCAGAGGAGGAGGGAGGGTGGTAAAGCGTCCAACGGTAGAGCTACTAGAGCATCTGAGTCCCGTCCCATCTGGGAGAAACTCCAGGATCCGGCAATCCTGCCCCCTGGGAACACTGGGCCACGTCTGACACATTTCTAGTTGTCACGACTGGGGGAGTGGTCCTGGCATCGAGGGGGTTGGGGGGATGCTGCTCCACACCCCACAGTGCCCAGGATGCGCCCTAGTAGAGAATGACCCACCCGATGTCAGCAGTGCTGCAGGGCGCGGGGACCGTGCTCCAGAATAACAACGGCAATCTCTGGAATTCTAGAACGAGGCCACAGGAGGATGTTCCCCACGGCTGCGCCCTCCTCCCCCACAGGGCAGGAAGCCAAATGGGGAGGGACACGGAACATGGAAGATCGCCCAGGCTCGGTAGCTGGCTGAGTCCACTCCAGCTGAAAGGTTTATCGTTACTTTTAATAAAATAAAAGGGGGCAAGGGTAGGAGATAAGGTGAACATTGTGCTGTCTCTAATCTAACACGATAAAAATAATTAATTTCTGGCATGTTTCATGGCCCTGGAGGTGGCCGTGGCACCTTTAATTCTGCTGTCGTCAGAGAATTGCCCATTATCTGGACAAAGAGGAGGTGACTCTTTTTTAAATGGCCTTTTATCACTTACATAAAGATGATAAAAATTAATCCCAATCCAAAGCACCTCTGTGGGATTAAGGTCCCCCCACCAAACAGGGAAATGAAACATTCTGTCCCTTCTGGGAAGATGCCCGAGGACAGGAAGGAACTTACGGCTCCAAGGCTGTGATGATTAACGCAATATCGCCAGTCTACAATGCTGCTTTCACTTAATTACAGCCTGTAATTGGGAGTTGTAAAGATAAGATTAATTGAATCTGGTGGATGTTAAAAGTTTAAAACATTGGAACGTGGCTCCTCTGTTATCGGAAAGTACAAACTGCAGGACACTGGGCTGAGTGTTCAGATGAGCAGCCCCTGGAGAGATTAGAAAGGACTCGTGGATGGGAAGCCGGCAGCCAAGGGGGACATCTGGACCCCGACGGCCAAGAGCACGCTGAGCCTCCCACGGTTTGGAATGACCCGGCGACAGCCTGGGAGATGCTGAGAGGCCCCTGTGCTCCCCCAGCCCACACCCAGGGACTCAGCAAGCTGAAAACCTCAGACTTTGGGGGAAGGCGGGCAGAACTGGGGTCCTGGTCCTTAACGAAACACACGCTGAGCGTGGGCCGTCCATTCAAAGGAGGCAGGGAGGGCGGCAGAGGCTCCATCTGTGCAGTTGTAACGGCTCCCCGAGTTCGGGCGGCAGGTACCCACAGAGCCCCCTCTCTGCCATGGCCCTCCCCTCCGGGGCCCCAGGCAAGCCCAGAGCAATGGAGGCCCAGGTGAGCCAGTCTCCCAGCAGGACCGACATTCACCACTGAAGGAAAAGTCCCCAGACAGAGGGGCCTCCATGGCAGAGCCTTGCATAGTCTCCAGCCTGGGGCCGGGGCGCGCTAACCTTGTTACAGCCCCGCCTGGCGTCACACCACTGGGTCGGGGCATCCCTGACTCTCAGGCTTGGCTCTGGGAGGAAATAAAAGAAGGCAAAGCAGCTCTTTGGGTTGAGCAGGGCTGCTCGCTAACTCTCGAAGTAGGCAAGCATCTGTCTGGCCATTAGTAAGCAGGTTCTGGGGCCGTAAAACAGAGTCGGTTTTACTGGTCGCCAATATGGGGGCAGTTTGTCTTGCTCCCTGGGAACTCCGTCCCCAACACAAGGTCAAACCTCACGGCCAAAATCAATCTGCTTTGCCCGCCTGCGACCCCAGGCAGCTGCTCTCTGTACGTGGCAGCCCGGGTCGCCTGGGAGGCAAAGGGTGCTTGCATGTTTCCTTGGACAGACGGCCTGCCCGGGTCCACGTCCATCTCACGACTGGGCCGGTGCGAGGTTTCCCAGCCGGCGGTCAGCCCTGCCCAAGCCCACACAGAGCCCCCGTGGCTCCCCCATCCCGCTCACTGCCAGCACGAGGCTGGTTTCCCACGTGTTCTGCTACACGGTGGCCGTCTCCTTGGTCCACCAGCCCCCGCCTCCTCCTGGGCTGACCACATCCCACCCCCAGATGGCCCCCGTCACCATGCTCCTCCCCAGGGACTGGGCTGCAGCTGGGTGCCTCCTGGTGGTCAACTCACTCCAGGCCAGCACAGAAGTCATGGCAGAAGAATCTGGACGTGTCGGATACAGGAAAGGGCAGAGCCACTCCCAGAATCCAGGGAGGGATGGGAGGGACAACAGACCAGGGGCTTCAGGGGGCAGAGTCAGAAATGGGGGAAACCCCTTGGAGGAGTCTGCAGAGGGTCGGGCTGCCCACACGGGGTCACGCAGGTCCCTCCGGCCACAGCACACGAGCCCCGGTCCTGAGACCGGCCAGGCAGGCCCCTCTGGACCTTCTCCACGTATGTTACCAGCCCATCATGTGCGCCCCTCCCTCTGCCCTTTCTCTCCTCTGGTCAACGTTTTACACAAAGCACTTCTGGATGACACTCAACCGGAAAGTCATGGAAAATTCGGCGCTGTCAGCTCGGTGTCCCTGGCAACCGCTCCAGGTTACCCCGCAGAGGCTGCAGCAGGACTGGACAGGCTCCATAACTCCGGGTTTAATGTTGTGGAATCGCCGAGGAGGCCGAGAGAGACGAATTCAGGCATCGTTTGCCAGACACCTTTTTCAGAAAGGCAGTCGTCTGCAAATACCAGGGGCTTCGGCGAGAAAATAAAGCAATCTTAGATCCTCTATACAGCCCAGGAGGTAACGGCAGAGGACACGAGACGCATGCAAAGCCACACAACGGTAAAGAGACCGTCCCAGTCCAGCAGTTTCACTGTTCAAACGACCGGCTGACGGGAAGGCTTCCGGAGGTGACCAGAGTCCAGAGGCCACGTTCCAGAAGGAAGTGACCCCCTGGTCTGGGGAGAGATGGGAGGGCTGGCCCTGCCAGGTGGGCGTCCCCCAGCCTCTCCTTTCCAGGTTTCTTCTTTCACACTTGATGTCTGGAGTAGTGGATGCACCCCCTCCAATCACAGCCACCCCAAAAAAGGCAACGTGGAAACCTGCACACCTGGCATAGGCCAAGAGGGAGGCCTGGGGCCAGAGCGGCCAGCGATCGCGTCCAAGACCAGCGTCCTGACACGTGTGCAGGGGTCAGACGTGCTTACAGGGGGCCAGGGACGGACTGAGGCTGGACGCTGGAGGGGTGCAACCCTGGCCAGAGGTGGGCATCCCGCGGGCCCTGCTGAGGCCAGGCCGGAGTCCAGTCACGAAGCTCTGGAAGCCAGGGGGCCGTGGGTGCTGTTTGGGCAGAGGCCTCAGTCCAGCAGGAGGGAGGCTCTTGGGCCCAGAAGCAGAGGTAGTTGAAAGGAAAACACATCCTCTGCGGGCAGGCTCTCGCCTTGGGCAGGGGACAGGCTGCGTCCATCCTCCCAAGACGCTGCCCTGGGAAAGGCTTCCTGTCTGCAGTGGAGGATGCTATTAATGGTGTCATTTTCTTGGTGTTTTGTTTATTCCCCTGGAATGGCTTGATGGATGTGAATAATTATCAGACTATAAAAGCCAGCAAATGTGCTATTTTCTATTGCTCTAAATCATCAAACAAATAAAGTGTGAAACAGCATTTCTGAATATAATTTTCCCCTCTAATGGCTTAGAATTATTATCAAGAACAATGAAAATAAATAAGTAAACGCCTTGTGAGTTAAAAATTAAATGAGTGTGTCAGGAAGAGGAACATGGGCCATAGTGGAGAGCAGGGACCTGCTCGGGGCCATTGGTTCTGCAGAAGAAGCAAGGGGCTTCAGGCTATGCAGGAGCCCGGGCCTCTGGGTGTGGACTCCCACCGCCCAGTGCCCTCTGGCCCAGGGAGTGGGTGTCCGGGACCACCTCCCAGGGGGGAGGGCTGTGCTGAGTGAGGGGTGTGCACCACGGTACCTTGTGCCCAGCTGACCCCCGGGAGGTCCAGGGAGCCCGTGTACCATTGCCCTGAGACGGCCACACGAGACCTCGGGAGGCAAGGTGGGTGGGGCTGGCCACTGCCCTTCCTCTCCCGGGCCAGGGACAGACAATGCCAGATGGGCCGCTGCCTCTCAGGCCAGCAAGAAAACCTGTGGTCCCAGGGCAAGTTGTCAAGACGAGGAACGGGACACTCCAGTGGAAGGCATCACACCCCCGACGGGGCCCGGTTGCTCGGCTGGCCGGCCACCCTGGGCTACACGACCCGTCAGAGTGTATGGAGTTCCCTGTGAGGAGGGTGTGTTGCCACGGTAACGAGGTAATTCCCACACGCTCCCGCCAGCTGCAAGGGTAATGAGAGTTGATGGGGTCCTGACTCTCAAACCCTGCTGCCCATCCCCGAGAGGCCCCCTTGGCCTCTGCCAGGGCCCTGCAGAACCGTTTTGCTCAGAGCCAGGTATGAAGCGCTATAATACGGACTGTATCTGTTCCCCAAGATGCGTGTGACTCTCCTCCGGGTGACAAGAGCACTCAGGACTTCTTCCATCGCCCAGCCTGACAGCTTCCACCGGCGCGAGGCTCGGCTCCCCGCCCTTCCTCTCTGCTGAGGAGAGCGTGCCAAGAGCAGGGGTCCAGCCAGGAGCCCTTTGGAAATGTCAGTTCAGCCCAACGCGAGTTGGAGGGTGAGGAAGTTAATTTCACAGTGTCTGCACAAGGCCGGGGCAGACAGGCCCCTTGCCGTTTAACATGCTATAATGACAGTGACGGAAACAAGAAGGCAGAGTCCACGGGAAGTGCCGAGACCACATGTCACGTTGGAGGCCACCTGGCACGAGTGAGCCGCCGGCACGGGCCCAGGAGGCCATGGCAGCTCCGAATGCCAGCGGCCCCCAGCACCCCGTGTGCTGGGCATAGGGAAAAACCGTTTCTACTGCAATCCTCAAACACACGCCCTCTCTAGCCATGCGTCAGTGGGACAGTCCTGGCGCGCTGCCCCGTGGTCTGGGCAGCCAAGCAGAACGAGCTGGTCACAGAGCAGGCTTCCCCTCGCCCCCGAGTTGCCCAGGTGCCATCTCTGCGCTGGTCAGAGATGAGCTGGGCCAGAGCAGCCTCTCGCTCTGCTCCTCCGCAGGGAGGAGTGAAAGGGCCCAGAGAAGCACGGTCACAGGCGGTGTCCCCTAATGTGATCACCACGGAGACGAGCCACGACGCGTCCAAGCACTGCAGGTGCAGCATCTACATTAAATTCCAAACCATTCTGTATAAAAAATTCTTAGGACTGCCCTGGTGGCGTGGTGGTTGGGAGTCCAGCTGCCAATGCAAGGGACACGGGTTCGAGCCCTGGTCCAGGAAGATCCTACATGCTACGGAGCAACTAAGCCTGTGCGCCACAGCTACTGAGCCTGCGAGCCACAACTACTGAGCCCGCGTGCCGCAACTACTGAAGCCTGTGCACCTAGAGCCCATGCTCCACAAGAGAAACCGCCACAGTGAGAAGCCCGCGCACCACAACAAAGAGTAGCCCCTGCTCGCCACAACTAGAGACAGCCCGCGCACAGCAACGAAGACCCAAAGCAGCCAAAGATAATAAATTTAAAAAAAAAATTTTTTTTTTTAGAAGAAATACATTAAAAAAAAAAATTCTTAGCCATCCAGGACTAGGAGGGACCTTCCCACTGTCACAGTTCAGAGGGAGGCAAGAGAGGTACTCTGGAAAGTTAGGGGCAAGGCAATCCACAGCACGGCACTGAAGACACTAGCCAGTGTAATAAGTCAAGAAAAAGATATAAGGGGACTAACAATCAAAAGGGAGGAGACAAACTTTTTCATGTCAAGTAGTATAACCTTCTACCAGGGAAAACTAAAAGAATGAGCTGGTGAATTAAGAACTAAACAGTCCAGCAAGGATGCAGAATAAAAAAATAAATAAAAATCAACAGACAGCCAGGCTTCCTCTGCACCAGAAAGACATTCACAGAAGACTATAAAACCCACTAAGGTGAACCTATCCCTTGTCTAGCGGTCCAGAGGCAGGAATTCCTCACCACAAACGAAGGCAAACATAAACCTGGGCGCATGCTGGCCACTGACAGAATCGCAGAGTCTGGTCCAGGAGACGGAAGTGCTCTCTGGGAGGCTGACACCGCCGGGAGATGCAGCCCCTTGGTGTCTCTGTCTGGAGTAGGACAGTGCAACAAACACACAGGCAGGCCTCAGAGTCGCGGCGGGCTCAGTTCCAGACCACCGCAATAAAGCGAATGCTACAATAAAGCGAGTCACACGAAGTTTTTGGTTTCCCAGTGCATAAAAAAAGTTACGTTCACAGTACTGTACCATACCATAGTCTAACAGTGTGCAATAACAGCATTATGTCTAAAAAAATAGTGCATATACCTTAATTTTAAAATGCTTTACTGGTGTAGAGTGCTAACCATCAACTGACAATGCAGGGTTGCCACAAACCTTCCATTTGTAAAAAATGAAGCATCTAAGAAGCGCAATAAAACAAGGCATGCCTGTACAGCAAAAAAAAACCTTGCCCCTGCCCACATCTTTCAGTAAAGGAGGTAACAGGTGTGACTGTGACATCGCCAGGTGACTCCAGGTACACACGTGGGCAGGACTAGTTTGTCAGGTACGAGCAGGCCTCACCATGACAGTTCAAACGTGAAAGACGGACAACTAACAGTCACGCTGACGGCAGGGTTAAAGGGGCACAAGTGGTCACCCGGTACCAGGCTGGAGAAATAAAAGATGTTAGAAAAAGCAGACAGGCTCGTCCTTGAAACATGAGGGAGCAGGTCCAAAGGCCGAGTAGGACAGCCCTGGGACCACCGAGATACCCCGCAGTCCCCTGCCCCACTGGGAGGGGAGGAAGAAGAGCTGTCACCTGCCCAGTCTGCCCGGGAGGGGAGGCTGCAGGGCACCTGGCCCAGGGGAAGAAGGGGAGACTGAGCCCTTTCCTAAATACTCAGGAGAGCAACCCAGCCTGGTGGGGTGGGTCCCCTCTGCATCCCCCCCATCCCGTGCACCCCAATCTGGCCACCACTGCACAAAGGAGCTCGACCTGGGTGGCATGGCTCCCTCCCTGAGAGCAACTGAAACTGCCTGACAGCAAAAGGATGCCTGCCCTGTTTCTACCAGGAAATCCCATCTCACCCTCCGAGGAGGCTGTTCTGCGGGGGACCGCCCCCCTCATTTGTCCAAGTGTCGGGGCCCTTTATGTGACAGATACGAACACTTGCTGGGGAGATAGGATCAGCCCAGGACCAGGGTGGCTTGTCTCCAGGATAGAACCTTATTGAGCTGCGGTGGTTTTATCTTTAATGGATCGTTTTACGGGACAATAGGTGATGGAATTTGGTATCTCACACCAGCAGTGTCAATGATTTCAAGTAATGACATTTTTATTGAAACGTGCAAGAGATAAACAGAGTCCAGGGAGCATCCACTCAGAGAAAATGGGGCGTCTCAGATGGGGATGCCAGCTGACGGGGATGCCAAAGGACCAGCCTGCTGGCAGGACTAGGTGCTCTGCAGCCAGAGGGGCCGCCCAGGCTCCTCAGGGGGCTGGGGAAGGGGGGACGGGCCCTGGGCTCCACGCTCGCTGGCTTGCAGGCCGCCCCCACCTCCCCGAGGTTCCCAGGGAAACGGAGTGGGTGAGCATCCTGAAGGCCCCCCAGCTCTAGGGCCCAGTTCACGGGAGCCCATAAGCCCACTTTAATTAAGGAACAGACTTTACAGGGTGAGCAGTGTCGAGCTGCAATGAAATGCTGAAGTGGAGGTACCTGATCCCTGGTCCGGGTTTATTTCAGGCCCGTGAATTCTTTTTGTTATAGATAGGACCGAAAATGCCAAGTCACGTGTGGGCTGGGTTTTGACGTTGCTTTTGAAGCTGTGGGGGGCGCTTCTCAGGTAAGGTTTTAAAAGGCAGGCGGGGGCTTCCCTGGTGGCGCAGAGGTTGGGAACCCACCTGCCAATGCGGGGGACACGGGTTCGAGCCCTAGTCCAGGAAGTTCCCACGTGCCGCGGAGCAACTAAGCCCGCGAGCCACAACTACTGAGCCTGCGCTCTAGAGCCCGCGAGCCACAACTACTGGAGCCCGTGCTCCGCAACAGGAGAAGCCACCGCACAACAACGAAGAGTAGCCCCAACTCACCACAACTAGAGAAAGCCCGCGCGCAGCAACGAGGACCCAATGCAGCCAAAAATAAATAAATAAATGAATAATTTTTTTTTTAAAAGGCAGGCGCCCATCAACACAATCAAAGCAGTCTCTAGTGGGAGCTGGGGAAGGGCCTTGTGCTGCCAGCGGGGGGGTGGAGGGGTGCGTGCAGGGGGTCCATTTGTGGGGATGCAGTGCCGGTGAGCGCCCGGTGCTGCTGGTAAAGCCACCGCTACCTCCCCCTCGTCGAACTGGCCTCAATTTCCACCTGTAAACTGACGGGCAGGCAGCTCCCATTTCGCCCAGGGCCCACGGCCTGCTTATGCTCCCCCGCCCCAGATTTATTTCTGCTGAAACACACAGGAGGGTGGGAACAGGAAAGAACAGAGGGTGGTCCGCTGAGAGTGCACGAGCAGGACTTAAACAGCACGGGCCACGCCAGGACATGGGGGCTAGCTGCGGGGAACTGGGGAGGGTGGCTGTGAGTCCAGGTCTGCCCTCGGGCTGAGAGAGCCAGGGCAGCTTCAATGCGGGGAGGCGCCAGGCCTATTAGATCACTTCCCGTGTCCTTGATGCTTTTGTGCTCATCAGCATGCACACCCACAGATGCATGAGGCCGCTGAACCTCGTGTGGACACACACCGACAGTGGAGGCCCCCGGCGATCGGGAGGACAGGCCCGGAACTCTCCCTGCCCCACCAGAGGGGGCCCTGGGTGACCGTGACTTGCCCCTTAGCTACGGGACTGGCTCTGGAGAGCATTCAGGTGACGGTATCTTCACAAGCAGGTCCCGTGACCAGCAGTTCCAGTCTCCACGTGTAAGACCATCAGGGTCTCAGCTGATTGCCAAGAAGGTGAAGGGCACAGGGCCCTCGGGGTCACTCTCGGGGTGGCTCTGGGCCCTGGTGCTTTGAGGAGGGTTAAGCTCACACATGGGTTAAGCAAGGAAGAGCAAACAGACCAAGCCGGAGGGGAGCTGCTGAAAGAGGGCCTTCAGCACGTCTCATCCTGGTGATGAGCCTGCTGGTCCCCACTCCCCAGCTCCCGCTGCTGCGCCCACGTGAGGGGAAAACACACCCTTAGCCAGATTTTGAAGCAAAGCTAACAAAGACTCCCTCAACTCACAGATTTGCAGGAATTTCCCTTCTGGGGAGCTGAAATTGGCCGACAGCAATCTCTCCAACACGGGAGAGATCTGCCATGAAAACCAGACCCTGCGCACAGAGCAGGAATCTACAGAATGGATGGGGAGGGTGAGTGACTCCAGGCCAGGACCGCATCGGCCACAGACCCCCGACACTTCAAGCAACCCCTCATCCAAACACAGCCAGTGGGAGGATCTCAAGATGGGAACAATGCCCGGCGAAGCCACTTCTCTCAGAAGAACTGACGGTTTCTTAGAGTGGTGGGATGGGGAAGGATTCTGGCGACTGGCCTGGTGCTCCAGACTGGAGCCAGGAACGCCGGGTGGGCTGGTTTGGCTCCTGCTGCCCTAAAGCAAAAGTCCTGCAGTCTCACAAGCGGCCTGAGCCAGCAGAGTGCTATATCGTTCCAACCCCAAAGCGCCCACTTTGAACAAAAGACTCCAAAATGAAGGGCCATCTGCTCCTGCCAGACCAAGCCAGCAGGCTGTGTGACAGGCCAGCCACGCCTGCGGCCACGAGTAACACACACACAGGAGACGACGGCGCCCACAGAGGCAGGAGGGCTACCCCGACCTGCCTGCCCAGGGCTCCCACACCCATGCCCTGGACCTTCCGTCCCGCGGCTAACATCCCCCTGGAACGGTAGAGTAACATGCGTCTCCCTGCTCCTGGCCTGGCCACCTGCCCTCCAGCGGAGCCCCTCCACGGGCTGCCCTGCTGCCTCTCCTCCCACAGGTCTCAGCCCAGCGCCTTCCCTGCCTCCATCTCGGGGGTCCCGCTGCCGCGTGCCACCCACCTGGCCCTCCATGCCCACTGCGGGGGGGGGAGTGGGGGGGCACACCATAAGCTCCTGCCCTGACACGCGGTGTCTGCCCTGGAGTGGTTCACGCTGGGTCCAGAGCGGGCACTTGGCCAGGGTTTGAGCTGACCCATCTCCTTCTACAACCTTGAAGCCACCTTCGTCCAGCACAACCACGGTAGCAAAGCTACGGCTCACCTGCCCCCTTCCAGCCCCCTACCCCCATACACGCAGTCAGACTACGTTTCCCAGGCTCCCGTGCTGGAAGGTGTGGCCACGTGACCTGGCGCTGGCCAATGAGATGTGGGCAGAAGCCACGGGCCTGCCTCCCTGGCCCACCCATCAAAGTTTCAGGAACACGGCCTCCCCCTGCCCCAACTAGACGCCTATGCCCAGGGTGACCTCGGAAGCCATGCGCTGAAGGTGGCAGAGCCTCTGGTGGCCTGGGTCCCTGGGTTTCTGTAGCATCTCCTCCATCTCCCACAAGAACCTGCCGTCTTTGATTTCAGCTCGGCAGGGCTTCGTTCAATGATGTTTTGGGGACTCTAAGAAAAGGGTCCACCCTCTCCCACACCTGCAAGCTCAGGCCACCTTTGCCAACTGGGACGCCCCCTGTCCCCACGGGGGAGCGCCTGCCCAGGCACGCACTCCCAGAACCCGCCGCCCCTTTTGATTTGCAGGAGGACACTCCGAGGGGCAGGGCGAAGCAGTGGTCAGGAATGCGGGCTCACACCCGTAGCCTGGGCCCAGCCCTACCACTCCCCAGCTCTCTCAAACCACGGTCTCACCAGTCTGGTCCCACGTGTGAAGGAGGACGGCGTGGGGCAGTGGGCGAGACCAGGAGTCACTCCAAGCATAGCCTGGCACACAAGCAGCATCGGAACGTGGCCACTGCTACCACCGTATCTTCTCACACTGTCACACTGTCACGTACAGTGACAGATTCTTACACAAGCAGCAGGTAAAAGATGACACGACGTGTGCCCCAAAGTGGAAACGGCCCAAATGTCCACCAGCAGTGGAACACGTAAACAGGTGGAGGCGTGGTCACACAGCAGAAAACGCTGCAGCGTGAAAACGGATAAACTATCACCACGCACGCCAGGGACGAATCCTCCTCGCAGACAGAGCAGAAACACAAGAGACAAACCAGTCCGTGTGTGTGGGGTTCAAACCCAGCCAGCACTCAGCCGTGTCTCCCAGGGACACAGACACACAAAGACAACGGCCCAGAGAAGCAGTGACACGCGGGCCATCAGAAGCAGCTCCGTGGGGTGGGGGGAATGGGGCCACAAAGGAAGGGGGGCCGGGACAGAGAACGAAGGGGTTCATTTCCCAGCAGCGTTGACTGGGGAGTCATTCGATAAACTGTATGTATGTATTCATCTTTCAGCCAAGTACAATATTTCACGTATTTTTCTGTACCACGTAACGTCTTAGGATAAAAACATTTACCGAAAAGGGAACACACCATGACAGACATAGTCCTCAGGTGCCCCTGAGGCTCACATCCCTGCTCTCAGTCATTCCAACGTCCCTCTCGGTGCTGCTGGGAGGGGATCTGGCTGTTATAATTAAGGCCCCAAATCAGCAGATCCTATAATTGGGAGGTTACTCTGGGTGGGCCTGACCTAATCTGGTGGGCCCTGGAAAGGCATCGGTCCCTAAGTCAGAGGGGCCAAGTGTGAGGGGACCCTCGGTACCAAATGGACCTTCCCCAGAGCTCCGGGTATGGGTCCGGCCTGCCGACACTCGACTCTGCCTCTGAGGCCCTAAACCGAGGCCCTGGCAGGCCCATGCCTGGGCGCTGAGAGCCGGTCACCTCAAGCCATCTGTCTATGGGATCAGCTATGCAGCAGCAGAGAACTAAGACTGCCCAGCTGGAGGGAAGAGCAAAGAGATCAAAACTATCTGACAGAAGGACGCCAGATCGTCCACATCTGCCCAATTTGGGTACTGGGCACTGTTCTGTTAATTATTCTCTTTCCTTTTCCGAAATTTGAAGTATTAAAAAAAAAAAGAAAGAAAGAGTACACTCCAAAGAGGACAGTACAGAAAGGGGGGAGGTGTGACTTTCCAGTAGAGACACCTGAGCAGCACGACCTCAGCCAGGGGACCGAGGTCGACACCAGCAGTGATGAGTCATGTTGACGGCAGGCACCCCGAGACAATGGACGAGATGGCCCCTCATGCTTGGTCCTCCTCCCAGCACCCAGAGCCCCAGCTGTGGGAGAAAAACACCAGACAAGTTCCCACTGAGGAATATTCTACAAAATCTCTGACCACAGTCCTCCTCAAACCCATCAAGGGCATCGAGAACAAGGAAAGTCTGGGAACCCTCCTACACAGCTGGTGGGAATATAAACTGGTGTAGTCACTATGGAAAACAGTATGGAGGTTCCTCAAAAAACTAACAGTAGAGCTACCATATGATCCTGCAATCCCACTCCTGGGCATATATCCAGAGAAAACTCTAATTCAAAAAGATACATGCACCCCTATGTTCATAACAGCACTATTCACAATAGCCAGGACATGGAAACAATCTGAATACCCATCAACAGATGAATGGATAAAGAAGATGTGGTACATATACACACTGGAATATTACTCAGCCATACAAAAGAATGAAATAATGTCATTTTCAGCAACATAGACGCAACTAGACATTATCATACCAAGTTAAGTAAGTCAGAAAGAGAAAGACATACCATACGCTATCACTTGTATGTGAAATCTAAAATACGACACAAATGAACTTATCTGTGAAACAAAAACAGACTCACAGACATAGAGAACAGACTGGTGGCTGCCGGGGGGGGGGCGGGGAGGGAAAGATTGGGAGTTTGGGGTTAGCAGATGCAAACTATTACATATAGAATGGATAAACAACAAGGTCTTACTGTTTAGCACAGGGAACTATATTCAATACCATGTGATACACCATAATGGAAAAGAATATGAAAAAGAAAATATATATGTATAACTGAATCACTTTGCTGTACAGCAGAAATCAACACAACATTGTAAATCAACCATACTTCAATAAAATAAATTTTAAAAAAATTAAAAAGAACAAGGAAAGTCTGAGGAACCATCACAGCCCACAGGAGCCTGAGGAGATGGGATACCTCAGTGTCACAGGGAACCTGGATGGGGTCCTGGGACAGAAGGCGACACCAGGGACAAACAAGGCAAACTGAATGAAGCAGGACCCTAGTCAACAAGAATGTACCCATAAGGTTCATTAACTGCAACAAATGTCCCAGCCTCGTGTAAACTAATAAGGAGGCTGGGTGTGGGGTGCATGGGAACTCTCTGTACTGTCTTCTCAGTTTTGCTGTAAAATCTAAAACAGTTCTGAAAAATAAACTCTTTCAAAAGGAGAGAGAGGGAGTACACCACCAAAACAGTGGATAAACGGACCAGCCTGTGACAAACACAGAAGGAACAAGGAAACAGTGGACCGTTCGCACCGGGCACCCTCCGTCATGAACCCTCCCACCCCTGCTCACCAAGAAGCCAATTTCCAAATCCATCAGCTGCACCGCTGCCCGGCTGCCCAGGCTCACGGGAAGGCATCAGAGCATCGGGAATATCAGCAGATCCCCCACTCAGCCTCATCGGCTCTGGAGGAGAGCATATGGTGAGATTTTCCGTCGCAGAAGGCTGACCTTCCTCTGCCGAGCGGGATGTTAAAATCACTTCGTGTTCCCTGAACAAACACCAACTGTGCCTGTCCCCACCAGCACTGTGAGATTCAAGGAGGCAGCCTGCGGGAACGGACCCTGCTGCCTGGTGAGCAGAGCCCTTGGGGGAGCACTGGGATTCCCAGGTCCACGATCTGCCCCGAGCTGCACGCAGCACAGGTTGTCACCTGACGCAACTGTCTGGCTTTGCTGGGGCAGCACCAGGCTACTGAGTTTAGTGTGGGCGAGGCTGGCAAGAAGCAGTCAGATGTTTGGGCTGATCTGTGATTCAAGCCATGCTGTGTCACGCTGCACAAAAATCCTCTGAAGTTGCCTGTTGTCGCACCCGCCAGGTTAATTAATGATGCAATCCTATCCTCATAGCCTGATGACACAATGCCCCAATTTGAGACTCCAGCATCAGGAGTTAATTTTCAAATGCCACAGCCAGCTTCCAGTTTCAGATTTCCGGCACAATCCTGACAAGCAGAAAGGCTGGGCTGTTGGCATCGGGGACGACAGTGTGGTCCCGACAAGAGCGGACCGAGGGCTCTATGAGGAGGGCGGGGAGGGGTCCCGGGGTGGGGGGGTAGTAACACGGCTGTGCTTCCCATAAGCCCCCGGGTGCTCAGGCCCTCCTGGGCACGTGCTAAACCACTTCTCCCAACGCTGCGCCAGCGTCCCCGTGCTGCTGAGCTCCAGGGTGTGTGCGCGGCTGCAAAGCCCAGCTGGAAGTGACAGCTCCCAGCAGGGGCTCTCGGTCACCTCGCAGAACGCCAGGTCTCCAGTCTTCTGGGCATGGTCCCCGGGGGTGGCGGACGGGACCCTGGAGGCCAGACTCACGAACTGCCTGAGTGAGGAGACACACTGTCCTTTCCTGACTAGATGCATGCATGTGTGCTGCCACACACACACGTGCACACTCCAGGGTAACCAAGCACCGAGGGCCCCCCGGGTCTGAGAGGGTTTCCAGGATGCGAGACTTCCGGCTCTGAAGCTAGGAAAGTTGCGCTGGTCACCCTAACGCCAAGGTCACCGCGCACCCTGGAAGGAGGCAGTGGGCACACAGGTCAGGCACACAGGGAATAAACGACAAGCAGGCCTGCTGCTGTGGCCAGAGCCACCGTCAAAAGAGGTGACGGAGAAGGTGCCCCTTGCTGCCCACAGCCCTTTGCATCAAACAGTGAGTGCACAGCAAGCTCCGGACCAAGGACCCATGAGCCGGGAAGACGGGCCTCGGCTGGTTGTGCTGTTTAGGACAACAGCCATCTTCTCTCAGAAGGAGGATCCTTCTGCAGAGACGCGACCACCCCCATCATAAAACCTCCGACGAGCAGCTTCAGGCAAGGCTGCGTGGACGGAGGACAGACTCCGCCAGGGATGCTGGGTCTGGTATCTCCGCAAACAGATTCAAGAAAGCTCGGGGCCTTGGACAGCACGACCCTGCCACCTTATCTGTTGTCTTTTAATAAACAGGGGTCCTGACACCTCTCTACTCTCCAGCAGTCTGCTCTCAGGAAGAGCTCTCTGCTCAGAAACATTCTTTTTGTTGCTGGATTTCTGGTCACCATGGCCCAGAAGGCAGGGCAGAGGAAGGAGTCGTCTGCTGGTCTCCCCAGTGTGTTCACGAGGTACACCCCGAGCCTCCCTGCACCATCCCGATGGGTCTCTCCCCCGGCCCCCAGGTGCTGCGGCCACGTGGAGCTGCTGAGCGAAGCCGCTTGGCTCAGCTGCGGCGCCTCTCCCCCCAGAGACCGAGGAGGAAAGGAGGCAGCGCCTCTATCTCACGTTGGCATCCTGTATGGGGACGGGGCGCAGTGCTGGGAAGCTAAGTACCAAAGCCAATCTGTGCAGCCGTCACACTCCTACCAATCTCCACTCCAGACGGTGCCCAGCCAGCCCTCCCGCCGCCGTGGGGCAAGGCGGGGCCGCGCCTGAGTCAGGGAATGGCCCTGCTCCCCGCTGTGC
Source organism: Leucopleurus acutus (assembly GCF_964270905.1). Classification (NCBI taxonomy): domain Eukaryota; kingdom Metazoa; phylum Chordata; class Mammalia; order Artiodactyla; family Delphinidae; genus Leucopleurus; species Leucopleurus acutus. The sequence continues at coordinate 4,000,603 of NC_139145.1, read as the reverse complement.
CAGGCTCTCAGAAGCCACGAGGTCACCCAGGGACCTCCTCTGGGAGTCACCAGCGCTCTCCACCACGGGCCTTCAGAGCTGCTGCCTGCGGTCGCTTTGCTCGGCTCCATCAATCACCAGAATTCCCAATTCTGCCACCGGGGACAAAGCAGAGGCCCTGGTGGCCGCCCGGCATTGTGGTCCAGCAGTGCCACCTGTAGCCAGAGCCAGGGAGTCTACGGCCGGGAGGAGGGCAGGAGGCGCCTGTCCCCTGGGGCTCACTGGGGTGATTAATCAACGCCCGCAGGGAGCATGTCTGGGCAGTGGGCTGAAGCCGCCTGGGGTGGGCCTGCAGGGAGGTCCCGAGGGGCCGGGAGGGCACCCATCAAGGGGGAAGGGAGCAGCCCAGCAGTCTCACCCCGCCCCCAAAGGAGCAATAGACCCCTGAATCCTGAGGCCAGCACATCCAGCCTCTCTCCCAAGCTGCAGCCAGAGGCTGCAGGGGCTGGACCACATCTGCACAACAGCTCACGCCCCTCCCGTGCCCCACGGCAGGGAGCACATGCCCTCAAACGTGCACGTGCGCACACACACACATACCCATGCCCACGCACGCACACACACTCACACACGCGCAGGCACACCTCCGGAGTACCAAGTGCAGGCTGAGATGACTGCCTGCTGGGTGTCAAGTTTCCCGGCAGCAAAAGAAAGGCTGCCCGTTCCCTCTCCTGTGAAAACCCCTGAGTGAAAATGCCGAAGAAAAACTGTAGGTGCAATGGAATCAAAAGGAGAAATTCTCAACGCACCCTGGTGCAGTGCTCAGGCTTCTTAAAGGTCAGGGAGGGAGCGAAGCTCTGGGAAAGGCTCCCCGGCCCCCTCACCAGCAGCCCCTCCACCGACTGCCCTCAGGGATCCGCCCATCACACCCCAGGACCATCCACGTGCCCTTTGTGGGAGCACAATCCGAGAGACCCTCTCCCCTGCCCCCGCCTCAGGGCACCTGACACCCAGGCCAACAGAAGCCAGAGGGCGGGAGGGGCTGGGGAAGCAGAGAGAAAACCAACTGCGGGACCTGCCTGACGGCCAAGGTCACGGCCCAGACAATCCCCACGGGGAACACTGTCTGTCCCGTCCTGGGGCTCTCTGGTGGCACGTCCTCCACCCACCCGCATGTGGGCACACGGCAGCTGCTGCGTGTGGATACGGAGCCCTGCATCTGGGCAACAGCGTGAAACGACCCCAGGTGGGTGTGTCATGCGCTCATCTACGGATACAGTTCCTGGTGACATGCTACCCACAGGGACCCGAAGGGGCCGTACCAGGGGTGGGTATCGAGAGAGGCCCGGCAGACGGAGCAGCCCCGGGAAGGCTGACCCAGCGCCACCCACGGGCTCCAGGGGGTCCGCGGCCCTGCGGGAGGAGGCACTCTGAACCAGGCGGAGCTGCTCTGCCTGCCTCCCCAGGCCCACGACCTCCTGGCCCCGATGACCAACCATCCGGGCCGCTGCAAGGCTGGGTCTATCTTAAATCCCCGTCTCCAAAGCGATCTGAAGCTCCCACGTGCTGCGGGTATTCTTAGCCTGGCTGCCAGAGAGCGCCGCACAATGCCGGCCTTTCGGAGCAAATGCCATGCTGTTATCGACACAGGGCTGTGCGCGTCACTCTGACACACAAATCACACCACCAAAGTAGCAACAGACCCAGAAAGGCTCCAGAAGACGCCGTAAACCTGAGTAAGTCGACACTTTCAAAAAAAAAAAAGTGCTACTGAAACACCCCGGAATGGTTGTGATCAAGCTACTGCAGACGCAAGAGCACGGTGTGATTCGGGAGACAGACGTGGGAACAGATCTGCCGGAGAGCCCCGCCCCACAGGGTCCAGGGGAAGGCAGGGAGCAGGGGCACCACCTTCCCGGGCATCCTGAGTGGCTCCCTGCACCCCCAGCCCAGGGACAAGAGGACACCTCACCAGCCCCCGCACCCCACCCCTGCAGAGGTCCACGTTGACCCAAGAGGGAGTGCGGCCTCCACACAACGTAAACGTCTGTGCACGGGGGCTCCCAGGGCTACGGGGTCGCTGTGCTCCCAGAACCCCAGTCTCCTAACAGCAGGGGCCACCCGAGCAAACCAGGGGTGCAGCTCAGGGGGCAGGGGTGCTGCGGGCTGTCCTGGGGGACAGGCAAGCGAGGGGAGCAAGGTGTCGGCCCTGTCACCCAGGGGCCGCTGGCCCTCATGTTCCCAGCACCCTCTCTCTGGGGGACATTCCTCAAACCCAGTCCCACTGTCTTCCATCTGCCCTCGGTCCCAGCCGCTTCTCAGAGGCCCCCAGCCGCTCACTCCTCCCTGCCCCCCCAGAGAACACACGAGGGCCCCAGTCTCCCGAGGCCTCCCCACCCCCGGGCAGGCCTGCATCTGAAAGCCCAACCTTCCTCGCCCAGCAAGTGCGGGGACCCAGCAGCGCCTGCTTGCTTACTTGTTCTTTCTTTCTTTTTTTTTTAAGGAAAAGGTGGGTTTTCTCCCCTTTGTACCCCTCTGGCTGGGAGGCCCTGACCAAACCCAGGGCTAAGAGCTCCCACCGCCCAAGGGCAGCGGCTCCGTCTCCCCCTGCTGCTGCTTCCAGGGGGCCTTCAGAATATCACTGCCACTGCCGCTCAGAGGAATCTACAAAAGGATGAAAGAACCTGGGAAATTTCCAGCAGCGCACAGAGCCAAGCCAGAGGGAAGCGCAGGAGCGCCATCTAGCAGCCCTCGGGGGAGCCGCGCTGGGGCAGGACTGGGACAAGGCCACTCAGAGACCCGGGCAGACGTCCCTCCCGCCACCACCCCACCCCATGAGACACGGCCCAGGCCAGCGAGCTGGGCCCAGTAGTGTACGCGCGCGCGCACGCACGCACACACACACACACACACACACACACACACACACACACACAGGTACCCCACACAGATATCTGACACTCGTCGCACACTGGTACCTGATCCACACATATACACATTTATATACGCAATACAAACATATAGATACCTGACACACACAACACACACACAGATACCTAACACTCATACACACACATAGGTACCTGAGACACATATATACACACTTATACAACACACACATACATACGCTCATATGCATACTCAGACACACACACCCATGTATATACACACACACACTCATACACACTGACACACTCATTTGTATACACACATACACACACAAACACAAATATACACACAAACACACACACATACATATACGCAGAAACATACACTCACATACCCCCTCGGACACTCACACACACACACCCTCACATGCACGCACGCAGCCCCAGCCTGCAGATCTATCTGCACGGGGAGCCCGAAGGCCACTCACCGGCACTCAGCCCGCCAGGCCCACGGGGAGGACGCTGCTGTGCGGAGCGGTGGGCAGAGCCCCCAGGGAAGCACCCCACAGGTGTGGGCCTGGCGCAGAGCAAGGGCCCCTCCCGCCAGGCCTGGACTGGGGCCTCCATGCTGTCCCGGCCCAGCCTTGCCATGGGGAGTTAGGGGGACGGGGCGGCCACGCAGTCACTGGGGCCTCCTGGGCAGCTCGGGGACGGCACCCTGACCAGGAAACCCCTCCACTCGGTGCGCAGGACCACACTGCAGGCATGAGGCTCAGGCCTTTGTTCAACCACCATCACCAAATATACCAATCTCTCTCCAAATCTTTCCCCAAAAGCAAATACTTCCCCACCCAGAGGTTCCAATGATCAAAGGCTCACGTAAAGCCACAGAAGGCCACAAAAGGGGAGGAGTGGATTGAAAACAGGAAGCCCGTGGAATTGTAACAGGATCCCAGCAAACGCACAAAGTAGCACCACGCGAAGGCCAGGGGGTCTGTGGCCAGCAGAATAACGGCCCCAAAGATGGCCACGGCCTAATCCCAAGACCTGTGGACATATCACCTCATGTGGCAAAGGGGACTTTGCAGGAGGGATTAAGTTAAGGTCCCTGAGACAGGGATGACCCTGGATTACCCGGGGAGCCCGGTGTCATCACAGGGTCCCTCATAAGAGGAGGCAGGAGGGTCAGAGGCAGAGAGAGACGGGAGATGCTGCGCTGCTGGCCGTGAGGGTGGAGGAGGGGCCGCGAGCCAGGGATGCGGCGCCTCTAGAAGCTGGAAAAGGCGGGCACCGATGCTCCCCTGGAGCCTCCGGAAGGACCAGCCCTGCCCACGCCCGGATTTAGCCCCGTGAGGCAGTCAGCCTCCTGGCTCCAGGACTGTCAGAGAACCAATGTGAGCTGAGTTAAAACCGCCAGATCTGCAGTCCTTTGTTACAGCAGCCCTGGGAAACTCACACGTGTCCCCAGCCTTCCCTGCCCATCTGAGTGGGAACCGCTGCCAGACAGCGGGGCAGGGGCTTCACTCGGTCCACAGCAGAGGCGAGGAGAGGGTGGTCACACAGCCGACGGCCGACAGGGCGACCTGGCTTCCTACCCGGGTCCGCTGCTCAGAGGGCCTGCTCCCGCCCCTCAGCAAAGGGCCCCAGAACGTCCCTGTTGACTTAAGGGGGTAGGGGGCCCTCCCCCAGGCCGGCAGGCACAGGCTCAGCCACGTGGGGCTCAGCTCTCTGTTGGGACAAGACAGGGGCGCCTTGGCCAGGGTCCGCCTGGGTCCCTGCTGGGTGGCCCCCCCAATACAAAGGTGAGGGTTCACTGGCTGAGCTCCTGAGTGCCTCTCTGCTCCCCTGAGCCGCGATGATTATTGTGACAACAGAACCTTCTAACAGCTGGGGAGAGGCAGGGCGATGCGAAGCCCCCAGCTCAGAAGTCTCTGCTAGAAACACAGCGAACAAAGACGGCCTCCTGCCGGCCCCCTGGCAGAAGCTGCGTGTCAGGGGAGTGATCAGCTGGGAAATTCCAGAACACGACCGCCTTGGCAATCTGCCCCAGCCTGGGGGGCCCATTGCTCACAGAGTGCCCTGCAGGGCCCAGCATGCCCGCCCACACCCTGCCAACGGCTAACACCACCCCCCAATCTGGAGGCCAAGAGGGAGGCGAGGGGAGGCGAGGGGAGGCTCAGGCACAAGGCCGCCCACTCCCCAGGCCCGCGGCCCCAAAGCCCCCAGCACAGCGCGGCCCTGAGAGGCGTCACCGGAAGCCTGGCAGCAGCCACGTTCAGTGTAAGGTGCTCTGAGCGCAAACCACAGGCTCCGGGGATCTGTAAGCGCGTTTCTGGGGGGCGTGCGTGCCCTCAGCTAGCGGGGGCTGGGCCAGCGGAGCCCCCAACCCCGACCTCTGCCTGCCCTGCCCGACAGCCCCAGGTGCAGCCCCAGGAGCCACTACAGCCCCCACCCTCGCCCATTGGGCAGTCCCGCCTCCCTCAGCAGCGGCCGGCGGGGCTGCGGCCGCCCCTCACCAGGACTTGGGCTCCCCGAAGTGCAGGTAGTTGATGCTGTACAGGTCCATGTCCTCCGTGTGCCAGGCGAAGGTGGTCTTCCACATGCCGAAGTACAGGTAGGGGGTGTTGACGCCCTCGATGATGGTGCCACACTCGCGCTCCACCATGTCCAGGATGGTCCGCAGGTTCCCGATGTTCCACTGGGCCACGTCCTGCATGGCGGCGAGCACACGGTCAGCCTGCCGGCCACCCCGGCCCCCAGCCTCCCCCACCGTCACTCGCCCCCAGACGCCGGCCGTGAGACACCTGCGTCATTCCCTCGGAGCCCGGGCTGCGGTGTGACCCCCCTGCCCAGGGCCCAAACAGCATTCTGCCCCACACCTGCCTGCTTCCGAGCCTCGCCCACCCCAGGGGTCCAAAACCCACCCTGGGCTGCGCACACCCGACAGGCACAGGCCCCCTGCCCCGGGCCAGGCGGCCAGGCAACGCTTCCCCTGGACCCCACGTTGAGCTGTGTGTGAATCATGGGCGGGGAAGGCCTCGCTGCGGCCACGCTTCTTGGTGAATAATTCACGTGCCGGGAAGTCAGTGACACAGAGGAGGAAGAACATGCCGAGCGGGGCTCCCAGCGACGTGCCAGACAGGCCTTCCCGCACCTTCCCACAGCGGAGACGGGGACGGCACTCAGAGCCAGGCAAACGAGCGAGGGATCCCCACCCACCAGGCTCATCTATTCCTAACGCCACGAGCAAACAAACCCTGTCTTGTCATAAGAGCTCGTAAAACATGCTTTCATTGACTTCCAGTCCCCGGGGAAGCCTCGGGGCTGCTGAGATGCTGAATGCACGGCAGCGTTCCTTGATGCCCCAGATCCACCCAGTGCCACCCACCGCGTCCACGTTTTAGGCCCGACTTGGCAGGTCGGTCTTTGCAAGGTGAGCTGTGGCCAGAGCCCAGGACATGGAGGAGGGCCACGATCAGACCCCCACCGCGAGCATGAGAAGCCCAGGGTCGCCTCAAGTGGAAGATGCCCAAGACTGGGGGCACCAGCAACCAGTCGCCTCCCCAAAGCCCTGTCCATTTGCCACCCGCCCCCATCCAGCCCGCATGGACAGGGGACCCAGGGTCTAGACTAAGCTGGGTGATAACTCATCATGGGCCAAGGCATTCTCTGCTCTGGGCCTCAGTTTCCCCTCAGTACAAGGAGACTGTGGTACTAGGTCAGGCACGGCAAACACATGGCGCCAAAGCCCCAAATCCTCTTCCAGAACCCAGGGCAGGCTCACCCACTGAGCTTTGCCTCGGCCCCGCTGAGCTTGCACTGGGCCTTGGAGCCCTTCGCGGGGCCGTCACTACAACCGTCGGCAGCACGTGAGAGCAAACCCAGAGGTTCTCTAGGGACAAGCCTCCAATTTTTGAATTTTTATTTAAAAACAAAATTTGGGGTCCTCAAGAGAATGAGAATATAAGCCATAGACTTGGAGAAAATCTTTGTAAAACATAAACAACTGTTGTCCAAAATATACAAAGAACTCTTAAAACTCAACAATGAGAAAGCAAACAACCCACATAAACACTGGGCCGAAGACCTGAACAGACACTTCACCCAAGAAGATACACTGATGGCAAATCAGCACATGAAAAGATGCTCCACATCATCAGGGAAATGCACATCGAAACCACAACGAGGTACCACCACACACAGATAAGAATGGCCAAAATCCAGAACACTGACGACACCAGATGCTGGCGAGGATGTGGAGCAATAGGAACCCTCATTCATTGCTGGTGGGAATGCAAAATGCTCCAGCCACTCCGGAAGGCAGGTTACAAAACTAAACATACTCTTACCATACGCTGCAGCAATTACGCTCCTTGGTATTCACCCAAAGGAGTCGAACGAAAACTTAGGTGCACACAAAAATCTGCAACGGCTGTTTACAGCAGCCTTATTCGTAATTGCCCAACCTTGGAAGCAACCAAGATGTCCTTCAGTAGGTGAACGGTTAGAATAAACCACGATATATCCAGACAATGGAATGTTATTCAGATCTAAAAAGACATGAGCTGTCAAGCCATGACAAGACACGGTAGACCCGTAAATACTGGGTTGGCCAAAAAGGTCGTTCGGGTTTTTCCATAAGATGTTACATGTGACTAAGTGGAAAAAGCCAATCTGAAAAGATTATATACTGTATGATTCCAGTTATAAGACATTCTGGAAAAAGGCAAAACTATGGAGACAGTAAAAAGATCAGTGGCTGCCAGGGCTTGGGGGAAGTGGAGTGACGAACAGCTGGAGCACAGAGGCCTTTTAGGGCAGTGACACTATTCTGTATGACACCATAACGGCAGAGACTTGCCATTATACACCTGTCCAAAGCCATAGAAGGTATGACACCAAGAGTGAGCCTGAATGTCAACTACGGACCCTGGGATCAGAGTCGCAGACAAGGGACTCAATGTAACAAACACACGGACAAGGCATCAGTGTAGCAAACGCACAGCTCTGGTGGGGACGCTGACAGACAGCGAGGCTGAGGGTGCAGGGGAGCAAAGCACGTGTGGGGACTCTCTGCACCCTCCTCTCGACTGCGCCGTGAATCTGAAACTGCCCTAAAAAAGATACCTATTTAAAACTAACAACAATTATTATTATTACTATTATTATTCAGGATCCCACCTAGCACCAAGACTACACAGTGGGGGAAAGAATAGTCTTTTCAATAAATAGTGTTGGAACAAATGGTTGTCCACATGAAAAAGAATGAATTTGGACTCCCTCTTCATACCATATAAAAAAACTAACTCAAAATGGATCATAGACCTAAATGTAAGAGCCAAAATTATAAAATTCTTCGAAGAAAACATAGGGGCAAATCTTCACGACCTTGGAACTGGCAAAGGATTCTTAAATAAGACACCCAAAGCACAAGAAATAAAAGAAAAAATAACAGAAAAATTGGACTTTATTAAAATAAAAACTGCCGTGCTTCAAAGAACACAACCAAGAAGGTAAAAAGACAACCCACAGAACGGGAGAAAATACTCACTAATCATTTACCAAGTGAGGGACTTGTATCCTGAATGCATGAAAAATTCTTACAACTCGATAATGAGAAGACAAATAACCCAATTAAATATGGGCAAAAGATCTGAATAGACATTTCTCCAAAGATATACAAATGGTCAATCAGCACATGAAAAGACCCTCAACATCATTACCACCAGGAAATGCAAATCAAAGCTACAATGAGATACTACTTCACACACACCAGGATGGCTAAAATAAAAAATACAGAATATAACGAGTGTGGGTGAGGATATGGAAAAATCAGAGCCCTCAGGCTTGCCTGGTGGAAACGGAAAATGGGGCAACTGCTTAGGAAAAAAGTCTGGCAGGTCCTCAAAAAGTTAAACATGGGGTTACCATGTGACCTGCAATTCGCCCCTGGGTAGCTGTCCAAGAGAAATGAAAACACATGTCCACACACAGACTTGCACGTGAATATTCAGAGCAACATTATTCCTAATAGCTAAAAAGTGGAAACAAGCCAAATGTCCATCAGCTGGTGAATGGATAAAGAATATATGGTCCACCCATACAGTGGCATATTATTTGGCCATGAAAAGGAGAGAAGCACTGATACTCACTACAACGTGGGTGGACCCTGAGAACACAACGCTTGCTCAGTGAGAAAGCCAGACACAGAAGGACACACAGTGTGTGATTCCATTCATGCGAAACGTCCAGAACAGGCAAATCCACAGAGACAGACAGTGGGTTCGTCATTGTCAGGGACTGAGGAGGGGGATGGGAGTGACTGCTAACGGGGATGGGGTTTCTTCTGGGGATGGTAAGAATGTTCTAAAATTGTGGTGATGGCTGCACAACTCCGTGAATATACCAAAAAACACTGAATTACACGCTTTAAATGGGCAAATTGTGTGGTATGTGAATTATATCTCAATAACGCTTAAAAAAAAACAGTAAGTATGATAATCAACAAATAAATAAAACCAATCCAACTAGCACTAACTTTCCAAAACTCTACATGGAAAAGGACAGGTCATTTGACAATCAGGCATCTGACTCCACGCCCACCTGTACACGAGCACATGAACTTCAGTTATTCCATCCCATCAGGCTGCTGGGGTCTAATTCCCTTCCAAGAAGTCACGATCCATAAACCGAGCAGCAGAGCCGCAAGCTGGGATCGGGCTGGCGGGAGGAGCTGGGCAACACCAACCCCCAGGCACCAAGGTCCACACTGTGGCCAAGTCAAGAGGACAGCTGGCCGAGGTCACAGGGCATAGCCAGCTGGGGCCACCGGTCAGACAGCCTAGATTCTAACACCTGTTTGGGACTGGACACAGAGAGTGGGACTCAGCAAGTTTCCCAGCCACGGAGCCTCGATGTCCCCACTTGGAGTTGCGGGGAAATCGCCCGGTTGCTCTAAGGACTAAACATGGTGTTTAAAGAACAGAGGCGCGGGACTTCCCTGGTGGCCCAGCGGTTAAGAATCCGCCTGAAAATGCAGGGGACACAGGTTCGAGCCCTGGTCTGGAAAGATCCCACAAGCCTTGGGGCAACGAAGCCAGTGCACCACAACTACTGAGCCTGTGCTCTAGAGTCCGCAAGCCGCAACTACTAAGCCTGCAAGCCACAACTACTGAGCCTGTGTGCTGCAACTACTGAGCCCACATGCTGCAACTGCTGAAGCCTGCACACCTAGAGCCCGCGCTCCGCAATGAGACTCCACCGCAATGAGAAGCCCACGCACCACAACCAAGAGTAGCCCCCGCTCGCCGCAACTAGAGAAAGCCCGTGCACAGCAACGAAGACCCAACGCAGCCAAAAATAAATTAATTTAATTTAATTTAAAAAAAAGAACAGAGGTGCCTTCCTGCCCAGGACTGCGCCAGGCCCTGCCTGCTGAGGCCCAGGGGAAACAGCCCTCCTTGTGTTCAGAGACCAGACGTGTCCCTGGGGACACGCACAGCGGTCCTCCTGCCCGAGCAGCTTCCAGGAGGAGCCGCAAACACAATGAAACCGGAGAGAGTTGGAAGCCCAGCACTGATCCTGGGCTGCCAGGGAGGGTGGTCCAGGCCTCGGCGACCTGGCATGGGAAATGGGGGCCCTGGAGGTTGGCCCCTCTCCCCGGGCCTGGAGGCCCTTGAAGAAAGCAGAGAAGCAGGGGGAGCAGTAGACAGGCCCCAAGAGGCCCCAGAAAGCCCTGGGGCCACAGCCCCGCCAGGCCCCCCCGTCAACCCGACCCAGGAACTTCTGCACTGGCCCAAGGGCGAGCTGGCCCACGGTGCTAAAACACACCTGTGTAACCACAAAACCTGCCACGAACAAGGTGACCAGTCCTGGCATTTAGAGGTGCGTAGCCGGGAGATGGGGGAGGTGCGCCCGGGTGCAGGTGCGGGTGCCGGCGGGAGTCGACGGTTAGGGACCTGGGCTGCAGAGCGTGCAACAGGGCCTCTGGGGCCGCGTCCTCCGAGCAGGTGCAGCCCTGCTCCCAGGGGCTGCGTGCTCGCTGGGAGAAGGCCTGGCCTTGCAGGTCATCTGACCCTTTGGGATCAAGGCCAAGAGTGTGAGCTCAGGGTCCGGGACACGCCCACTGAAGGACTGCCATGCGCCCGCCAGGCCCCATGTTATTGATGGGGAAACCGAGGCCCAGGAAGGAGGAAGCAGGACAGGGGCAAACTCGGTCTGGACCCCCGGGGTGAGGGCATCTCCCTGTGGTTCTGGGGGCAGTGGGTGAGCTCACTTCGAGCTTGACCTGCATCTTCCAGGTAACAAACTAAAGCCCTCGGCACCATGCACCACAAAGTGGACCCACTAACGGAAGGTCCGGGCCCAGGTCAGCTGGGCTCCGTGAAGCCGGTGAAGTGAAGCACTGGCAGCGATCCGTGCTGGGACCTGAGCGGCAGTCGTGTGTTTCCCACGCCTTTTGGGAATCACAAGCCGCCTGTTCTAACAGGCTCCTCCCCTGGGTGCCAAGGAAGGTCCCAACCCTCTCAGGAGGGGACTTTATTCCTGCCCCCACCTCCCCGCTACCCAAGAACAGGTGGCAGCTGCCCTCAGGGGAGAAGGGCTGAGCCGACAAGAGTCATCCCCCCAGGTGACCTTCAGAGGAACAACCGGGGGGAGCACGCAGGGAGGCAGAGGGGGCCCCTGGGGAGTGGAGAGGGCCAGATCCTAGCCCAGGGTACCCCGTGCAGAACACACCCAGGAGAGATTCAGGCTTCAGAGCTTTGGAATTAACCCCGGTAGATCCATCCCAGGGTTATCCGAGGTCCCATAAGTATTTATAAATTGTCCCCCCAAAACACGATCCCACTCAAACCTCCCTCTGCTTGATGCCAGCACCCTCGGGGACCTCGGCATCAAGCCTCGACCAGGGCCTGTCTCGCCCTTGGACAGGCCGCGGGCGGCAGAGGCCCAAAGGCCGAGGAGCAGGGCCCTCCCAGCCCAGCAGAGGGACTGGACGTGAGTGGACCCAGGGGTGGCCTGGATGGCTGAGAACTCGGGCTCCCAGGTTTCCAGGAAGATGGAGTGACAGAAACTTGAGAAGAAAAGCACTCAAACAACCGAGAATTTAGAGAGACCCCTGGGAGAAGGGACGGAACGCTCGATGTCATCTTTTTAGAACTGCGTTGTGGCCAGGCCGCTAGGTCAGCGGCCAAGTGTGGGATCAGGGGCAGGGGCAGGGGCAGCACTATGACCTGGTAGGGAAGATTCTGCAAACCTCTGGCTTCTTCCTTTCATCCTGAGCTGGCATGTGCCTGCAACCAGAGCCCAAAGAGAAGGCCCCGTGGAGCGTTCCGTGTCACCCCAGCCTCTGTGGTCCAAGGTGGAGCCCGCTCGCCCCCTCCACACCTCCACATCCACCGGGACGCCTAGGGGCCTCAGTACTTACGTCATCATACAAGGAGCCACTGATGTCAGCCCCATAGATGGGCGACACGAAGGTGAGGTTCTTCCAGTACTTGCGCTCCAGGTCATCGAAGTCCTGGTGCCGGGGGGTGCAGTACCTGGGGACAAACCGAGCATGTGGGGCTCAGGGCACCTGCCAGACAGACCGAGGGAGGGGCTCCGCTCAGATACCCGCCCTCCCGGCAAGGGCACGGCCCCGGAGCCCACGGATGAGCTGTGGTGACTGCCAGGCGGTGAGGTGGATGGACGGCGGGGGGGCAGCCCTGCCTGGAACGGTACCCAGGGGTCCCGTCTCGCCAGCTATCAGGGCCCGGGGCCCCCAGGTCAGACCACACGCCAGGGCCACGGGAGCCGGAGGAGGGACCTGGGTTTTGACGGTTCTTGTCCTCCTACCACCCTGCAGACACCGACAGGCACCGTGGTGGCCAGGGACAGCGCATGAGGGGACAGACAACGCCTGCTCTCACAGGACGCTTGTTTGAGAGCAAAGAGACTGCCAGAGACGCACAGAAGACTTCAGCGACTGAGGGGGGCTGGGAGCTACGCAGAACAGGGGGAGTGAACAGCGGTGCTGTGTGCCAGGGAGCGTGCCCGCGTGCCATGAGTGCCCACGACACGCCCGTGAGCTCCCGGGAGTGTGTGCGCATGCCCAAGTATGCCATGGTGAACCAGGCACTTGGGGAGACGTGCCAGGAAGCCCCTCTCTGGGGAGGTGCTGTCAGAGCTGAGACGTCCTGGGGCGAGGAGGTGCTCCGGGGACAGGGGACACGGGCAGGCCCTGAGGGGCTGGCCCCGCAGCCAGCGCTGAGGGCAGCGTGAGGTGGACAGCGTGACCCTGGGTCGGGTGAAGGTCTGGATTTTGCCCCTAAGAACCAGGGGACTGTGAACTGGGGGGTGCTGAGGCCCACCCAGGAAACACAGAGCGGGCTTTGTGGGGGCTGCGTGCGCCCCGCCCTCCGCACCCCGAGCTGGCATTTCGCCCGCCACGCCACCCAGGCCCGCGTACTTCTCGCTATTGGCCAGGCGCCGGTACTCCCCAACCGTCATGGCCTTCTTCTGGATGTTATACTGCGTGAAGAGGCCCGACTGGCCCGTCACCACTTGCTGGATGGGCGCCGGGATGACCACGTCGTCAATGTCGTCGTATGTCTGCCGTGGCTTCCACTCCTTCGGGGGGATGATCTGCGAGATGGAGCGGGAGGGTGGTCAGCGGCGCCTCCCCTGGGCTCGGCCGCTTGGGACTGGGTGAGGGGCAGGGAGAGCCTGGGGGCACCTAGCACCCCCTGTCCGTGTCACCGAGCTCCCAGGAGACCCGGGGCCAGGCCTATCTAGGCACCACCCAGCAGGGTAGGGGGCTGTGCCTGCCTCTGCACGGGGCCAGGGCCTGGAGAAGTGGGAGCAGCCCCAGAGGACGTGCGCGATCACAGAGTCAGCAGATGTGGGCAGGCTGGGCTGTGTGCGCCCCTCGGCCTGGGATGCACTCGCTATGTCCCGGGGGCTCTGCTACCGCGCCCTCTGGCCACCACGTGCCCGGCTCGGGACTCCGCGCAGATGAGGCCCCAGAGCAGAGACCCTGGTGCCGCAGTGCACACTCATTCCAGCGCCCTCGCTCCAGTGACACCTACTGGGGGCGATCGCAGCTCTAGGTGGTGGGGAGACATGGGGACACAAAGGACTCAGGCGAGGGCCTGAGTCCTGACTGGAGGGCGCAGGTGATAAATCCCGGCGAGAAAAGGAAATTGTAGGACAGTAATAAGGGTAAAGCGGGGCTGGGTGAGCCGCCCAGAGGCAGGAGGTGGGGGGCGGGCAGTGGGGGGTGACAATTCCAAGTAGGAGGAGGCCTGAGAAGGTCACACTGCAGCCCCCACCACAGCAGGCGCCACCACGCCCCTCCCCCAGCAGGTGGCGGCACCCCGGCCCACCCACCCCCACCCCAGGAGGGTGCCACGGATGGGGATGGACCTCCCCCTCCACGTTTCCTCTCCACCAGTCGGGGGTGACCTCTGTGCAAGCCCCACGGGCCCAGGTGGGTATTTGCAAGCCCCGAACCTCCTTCCAGGGCGTCCAGTGGGCCACCCACCCAACAGCTCTGGGAAAAGGAACTAAACCAACCCATTTTTGGTGCATCAGCCACGCACCCTGGGGGAGCCGAACCCTCTCCCAGCTCAGGGCCACCAGGGAAGCACACGGCGCTGAGGCCCGAGTTGGCCGACAGCTCGGGAGCGGCTAAGTCCACTCACCATCCCCAGGATCCCGCTGTCACATGGGTGCAAAGAAATGTTTTGCTTGGCGACGAAAACACTGACTCTCCAGTTCCTGCTAAAAAGGGTGCTGCCCACCCACGACTAGCACGCATGGGGGTGTCCACCCACATAAATCAGTAACAACGACAGCAGCGACGATGAGAAAGTCAGCGCTCCTCACCCGGGCAGTCCCGCCCCACGGGGAACACTGGGCCATGTCTGGGGACGTCTGTGGTTGTCAGGACTGGGGGAGCTCCTGGCATCGAGGAGGTGGGGGCAGGGAGGCTGCTCCACACCCCACAGCACCCAGGACGGCCCCCCAGAGAATGACCTAGCCCTCATGTCAGCAGTGCCAGCAGGACCCTCATTTAGAGTTAGATGGGGACGAGCCCCCTCCCAGAAGACACAGCTGTTCAGTCACAATGCCACAGGCGCCTGGCGTTGACAACAGGGTGCTGGGCTCAGCCTGCCCGTCGACCGTTTTGTTAGATTCCCAGTGAGAAATCTGAGGAGTCAGGTGATGAACTAAAACACTCAAGGCTAGAAATGCAAAAAATAAAAAGGAGAGAGGGGGACTTCCCTGGTGGCACAGCGGTTAAGACTCCACGCTCCCAATGCAGGGGACCTGGGTTCAGTCCCTGATCAGGGAACTAAGATCCCACACACATGCTGCAACTAAGAGTTCGCAAGCCACAACTAAGGAGCCCACCTGCTGCAACTAAGACCCGGCGCAACCAAATAAATGAATATTTAAAAAAAAAAAAAAAGAAAAGGAGAAGAGGGCCCATGCCTCCAGGATACGGGATGTTCTTGCAGGGAAACGGGTTGTGGGCTGAGGGATCCGGGACCCCGAGCTGCTCTTTAACTACGTGGCTGATGCCTCCTCGTTGCAGAAAAGCCTGAGTTTCCTCCTGGGGAAAGCGCAGTGACCCTGGACCGGCTCCCCCGCCCCAAGTCTGTTGGAGAAACGCCTCCCTAACCAGGCTGCGGGATGAATGGACCACTCCTCAGCCCTCCGCTCTCAGGGGAGAGCCTCGGGCTCAGTCCTGTCCCCTCGGGCTCTGCTGTGTGACATCTGGACACTGGGGAGGAGCCGGCAGATGCTCCCGACACCTGGCTCACACGTGTGAACTGCACTTTCCCAGGCACATGCTAAGCGGGTTCTGGAAAGGCGCATGAACAGAAGGCCACTGGTCTGGAACCCGAAGCTTCTGGAAAAATCCCTCGGCCTAACACCCTCAAGTCTCCGCAGAGCAGGATTTGAAAAGAGGCTCTCCAAGCAGAGGACACCTGAAGGATGTCCCCTAAAGGCCCATGAGCATCCCCACTGTGTGGCCCTGGACGGACCCTGACTCGAAGCTGCTAGGGGGCAACTCAGCCAAGGCCAGGAGGACCGAGAGGCCACACACCCAAGGGAGCGGCGTGACACCAGGGAGGTGGCCAGCTTGGCAGGCAGCTGGGGCAGGTGTGGGAGACCCTTCTAGAGGGAAGGAAGTGAGGGGCCGGCCTCTGCCCCCCAGAACCAGCTGGACCCAAAGCCATTCTGCTGGCAGCAGGCCTGGAGGCTAAGAAGAGCCAGGGCACCGCCTGGCTGCAGGGCACTGAGAGCACTGACGCCCCTTGACCCCTCCCCAGGACCCTAAGCCACGCCCCTTCCTGGCTCCCTCCCTCCCCCAGCCCTTCCCAAGCAGCCTGAGGGGGAAGGAGCCCAGCTGGACACTGGTCCCAGAGCACACTCAGGGTGGGTGAGGAATGTGACCCACCACCCCGATGGCCCCAGGGTGGGAGCCCCCGTACCCAGAGCCCCCTCAGCTCCGGGCCCCGGCCCAGCCGTGCCTGCTGAGTGCCCACCCCGACCTAGCTGCCCCAGGCCCGACAGAGCTTTTGTCGGGGGGCTATCAAATGTAGCTTTGATGAAAAAAGAAACCTCAACACCACACACACACACACACACACACACACATACACACACACACAGAAGGGCGGTCAAGGCTGATGAGACCAGGGTGAGGGGGACCCCAGCAACTACAGAACTCGTTCAGGCCAGCAGGACACCGTGTCCCTTCTCCAAAGAGGCTGGCAGCCCTCAGGGCTGACGGCCCGCGTCGGAAGGAATTGGGGGCACCGAGGGCCGTGGCACATGCCTCCCTGGACCCGTCTGCCCCCGCAGTAGCCGGGAGGCCCCAAGGGGCTAGAGGCACCTACACGCCGTCCCTGCCTGACGGGAGCAGGGATGCTGGTGCACGCGTGTGTGTCAGCGTGACTGTCCCCACAGGATCTCTCAGCGACAGCGGGGGAGCTGCTCCCAGCAGCCCCTGCCCGCCCTCACCGTGCCCTTCCAGAGAGAATTGCCCTTGCCAGAGAGAAAACAGCAAAGAAAATACCACTTAAGAAGAGTGGAATGGAACATGCAAACAAAGGGCAGAGGGGGACTTCCCTGGTGGCGCAGTGGTTAAGAATCCGCCTGCCAATGCAGGGGACATGGGTTCGAGCCCTGGTCCAGGAAGATCCCACATGCTGCGGAGCAACTAAGCCTGTGCGCCACAACTACTGAGCCCTCGTGCCACAACTACTGAAGCCCGCATGCCTGTGCTCCGCAATAAGAGGAGCCACCGCAACGAGAAGCCCGCACACCTCAGCGAAGAGTAGCCTCCGCTCACTACAGCTAGAGAAAGCCCGCACGCAGCAACGAAGACCCAACACAGCCAAAAAAACAAACAAAGGGCAGAGTGAAAATGTGCCCTGAAAACATCTGCCTCACAAAAACATCCAGTCCGAATGGTTTCCCGTCGATTCAAGTAAGTTAGTGGAAAACTGGTCCACGGGAATTAAAGGCTTAAAAGCAGAGGCATGGGGCTCAAAGGAAAGGCAGGAGCCGGCAAAGGAGAAGAAAAGGGAAGGAGCAGAGCCGGGGTGAGGACGTGCAGGGGAGACTCGGTGACGCCACACGAGGCTGCACCCAAAGCAGCCCAGGGACAGAAGGTGCTGGCAACAGCCCGGAAGCCGAAGCCGGAGATGACAGAGGAGGAGGGAAAGGAGAGGGGCCGGGGGAAGTGGCAGGTGCTGCCAGCGGAGCACTCCACGAGGTTACCAAGACTCCTGGCACAGGGGACAACTTGGATCCAAAAACAGAACTGGCGCTGCATCCCGGCAAACGCGGAACGAGGTGAGGAACAGGACACATTCCAGGTGAACGGGGGCCCCCCACGCCCAGCCCCACGGGCACCAGGCCTCTGAGTCCCCCGCACCGCCCCCAGCTGGGGCACCTGAGGGAAAGGGGCACCTGACAACCGACCCCAGCCAATCGGTCCAGCCCAGAGGGAGGCTCCGAACCTGCAAGAACCTAGGCCCGGGGCTTCCAGAGCCACAGACCCCGATGAGAAGGCTCTGCTGGGTGTGTGCTGTCATGGGGCCCAAGGAACGAAAACCAAGGAGAGGGGAGAGGAGGTAAGATGTTGCAGGCCCACCTCTCTCCTCATCTGCGTGGCTGAGATTAAAGGCATGGATGTCACACAGCCAACCAAACCCGGCAGGGGAGGTGGGCAGAGGAAGGCCAGCACACCTGTCCCCTCGCTGCAGACACCGTCTGGGGACAGACCACCGTGACGCGCGGCCCAATACCACCCACCACCTGCTTCCGTCCAGCCACGGAGCTGATGCTGGCATTCTTTCTGGGGTTTTTTTCATTTTTTGAAAAGAAATTTTTAAATTCTTTTTTACTTTTTAAAATTTTACTTAACTTATTTATTTTTTGGCCACCCCACGCGGCTTGTGGGATCCTAGTTCCCCGACCAGGGATCGAACCCAGGCCCTCGGCAGTGAAAGTGCAGAGCCCTCACCACTAGACCACCAGGGAATTCCTTTTTTAAAATTTTTAAATGGTTGAGGGAAAATAACAAACGAAGACTGTTTCAGGACAGGTGAAAATTCTACGAAATGCACATTTCGGTGTCTATAAATCAGGTTTCATGTGCTCACAGCCATGCTTGTGGGGTTGTGGGTCATCCCCGGCCGCAGAGCTGAGTGGTGGCCACAGACAGTCCAGCCCAAGAAGCTGAAAATATTTACTATCTGGCTCTTTGCAGAAAAGGCTTAGCGAACCCCAGCTTAAATAATAGAGGGCTGGGTATTAGACAAAGTGCCGGTCATACAGGAAGCAACTAGAAGAACCCAAATCAGGTGACAAATCTCCCAGATTATGTGGTGAGCAGACCCTCACACACACAGGTTCACGTGCACATGAAGAAACTCGGCACCCGTCCCCAAGGTCTGTTCCCCGCACAGAAGAGGCGTGGGCAGGCATGCTATCTGCCGGTGTTCACACACGCACACACGCACATGCACGTCCACGTGTGATGCTCCGTGAAAAGAGACACGAGGAATCAGTGCCGTGCCGCTCCAGGCAGAGGAGCCGGGGTCAGGGTGGGTGGAGGGGGAACTCATTCTCCCTCCTACCCTGTCGCAATGCTTGAACTCGCTTCATACGTGCATTACAGTCTCAAAAAAATGTGTTTAAGTAGGAATATAAAGGCAAAAAGTAAGCCCTCCCCAGCACCGACTCCCCTGGGACCCCCCTGACGGGGTGAGACGGCTGCTGGTCCCACCATGATGCTCTGTGTCCCACCCAGGATCAGCGCCCTCGGGGACCCCGGTGCCCAGAACTGTGCCTGGCTTGGGGAAAGAACATATGTTCATGGATAAATTAGGTCAGAGGGGCTCAATGAGCAGAGTAACGGGTGCCTCTCGGGCCCCTTGCCCCTGGGTGGGCACAGGGTAGCGGCCGGGGAGAGCTGCACGGGGGCCTGGGGCATCACCCACCTTGGCCAGGCCTGCCCGGTGGGCCCCCTGGGACTCGATGTAGGCCACATATTTGTTGAAGTCCTTAAACTCCTCCATCGTTGGGCGAAACGTCATGATTTTACAACTTGGGTTCTGGGCCCCATGATCCTCGGACCCCATGGCTGCAGCAGAGAGACGGCCACACCTGCAAGGGAGACAAGAGAGCGTCAGCACCTCCATCACTGCCACGGGCCGGTTCCCTTCTCCCCAGGAGGCACCCAAACTACCCGGCCCCAAGGACAGAGGCCGCGCAGCCGAGCAGGGCCAAGGGGAGCCTGGGGGCCACTTCATCACTCTCTCTGGCACAAAAGACCAAATGACTGCAATGAATTACTAACAGAGGTAGCCCGTTCTAAGAGCCCATGCGATGCTGGAGGCCAGAGCACACATTTCAAACAAGGGGCCTCAGAAATAAAACCTTTTCTTATCAGGGCCTCATCCAGATGCACTGGCATTGACCTCACAGCTGGAATCCAGAGGCAGAAGCACGGGAGGGGCTGGGAAGGTGAGTGAGGTCCTGTGTGTTTCACTAGCAGGGAACCCCTCCTCGGGCGGGGCCGCCACAAGCAGGGGAACAGTGTGTGGGTCCCTCCAGTACTGGCCCGGCTGCTGTCAGCGAACCCAGGCCCCAGTGACCACAGGCTGCCCAAGGCCGGGACCTGGAACCAGGAGAGCAGGAGGTCCGGCCAGAGAGGCTCGTTTCCCGCCGTGTTTCACCCTGGGCTATAACCACGCCTGGCCGACCCAGCACAGAGCGTGGCACGGAGCATGGCAGGGATCGGGCTCCTCTAGGGGACAAGGCTGCAGGCTGGAGAGGCCCCCGCCCATCCCAAGAGTTACGAGAGTTAGGGGGGCCCAGTGGGGTGGCTGGTGACCCACCCCAATGAGGAAGAGGCTTAGGGGACAGACTCTAGGGAAGGGTCCCTGCTGTGACAAGAGGAGACCAGACTCCCTCCAGGACTGGAAAGAGGTCAGAACCCAAGTGCACGCAGACCCAGAACTTGGAGGACAATTAACCAAGTCCACCTCCCCCCACCCCAAAGTGAGCTGGGGAGTGAGAAAGGCAGGAAGCCCACCAGTCCAGGAAGTAGAGAGTGGGGGGGGGGGGTCCATGTCGCCAAGACGCAGCCACTGGCTCCCCAAAGGCGCTCTCCCGGCGGGCGCTAGAGGGCAGCACGAGCCCGGGAATGGGAGCCGAGGCAGGCAGCTGCCTGGGACAGACCTGGAGGCCCAGGCGGATATCAGACCAGGTCCAGGTCCTGCCCTCAACCACCCCATGCCTGGGCGCACAGGGCAGCGGGCAGGCAGCTAAGGCCGCGCTCTGAAGGTCACACTCACGGCTGGACTGCTGGGGACCCCGGAGGTCCTGGCACACACGGGGTCACCACTGCATCCGGGCTGGGACCCCTGGGCCCCTCCACCCTGTGTGCACAGGAGCCTCTGTCGCTCCTCCTCGCAGGGCAGCCAAAGCTGCGGTCCACAGGGCAGGCCACGGGTGCCCGGGACCATGTGACAACAGCTCTGAGGGGGATCACAGGGAACCACCGAGGTCACACGGGTTTATAAAGGGGAAGGGTCATCACAAACCCCCCTGCGGACCAGCAGGCACCAGAGGGCCCAGGCTGCGGCCAGGCTGACCAGCCCTCGGGATGGACCACCACGCCGTCCCCCCCCGCCCCGCTCCCCACCCCACAGCCGGGGCCCAGCGCCTGACTCCCCACCTGAGCCCCCAGAAGCCAGCGGCCCTCTCCCCTCCAGCCCAGACCCAGCCACACGGGGCTCACCCAGGGCCTCTGCTGTCCTGAGGGAGCTCAAGGCCCCGGGGGGACAGGCCTGACCCGATGATCTGGGAACATGGGTGTGGACCTGAGCTGGGCTAAGGGCTGTGAAGGGAGGCACAGGGGCGTAGGGAGGGAGGCCTCCCGGGGCAGGGATCCAGGACAGGACACAGCGGGGACAGGACAGATGACCAGCCGCAGCCATCGCTCGCCAGCCTTCCTCGTGCGCCTGCCACCCGAGCTGCCCAGTCCTGTCAACCCCACCTCCCCACCCGCCCAGATTCCCTGTACCCACCACCCCTGCCCGCACAGAGCAGCAGAGGGGGTCCGTGCCGCCCACCCGTCTTGCATGGCCATCAAACCTGTCCTCTGAGGCCTGCAGCCGGAACACGATCACCCGGGTCTCAGCTCCTCGTCCCAAGCCCCCGACGGCCGCGCAAAGGGCCATAGGTCAGCTCCGCAGCCCACCACGGATGGTGCCCAGATTCGGAAGCGGTGGACACATCAGCGCTTAACAGCCCCGGCCCTGTTCTCCACGTTTTATGTGGGTGGTGTGTCCACTCTGCACAGTTCACGAGGGGGCATCACGCGTGCCTGGAAGCCCGGCTCTGCTGCGACCATGCCAGTCTCCCAACACATCGCCACCCGCTGTGGGTGATGGGCACCAGGACCACCTGCAACAGCAACTCTCCTCTTGGCCAGGCCGGTCCCAGCAGGGGAGGAGGACACAGGCTCCCCCTCAAGGCCAGCTGTGTCACCACGAGAGAGGCCCACCCTGCCACGGATGCTGCCGCCTGCCCTCCCACAAGGCACTGTTGGTGGGAAATGAGGTGGGGCAGGACACCCGCCTCCCCCCAAGACCAGCCTGTCCTGGGCAGACGGAGGGCAGCCCCGGGGTCCTGCGCACACGAGTTCTCTCGCCCATTAAACATAACCGCAGGAGCGCTTTTCCCTGGGGGGCAGGGGGAGCAAGCAGGTGATACGACAGCAGGTAGTTTCCTGCACTGCACCTGGCATGATATGCTTCTCCGGCCACCGCTGTCATCCAGATTCGGCTCAGCAGTGGATCATGTGCAGTTTTCTTTTTTTTTTTTTTTTTGTCTTATTCATGCCGGTTGCAGTAAAGTTTTTAGTAGGTAAATATAAAGAAAAAAATTCAAATGGTTTATAATCCCAACACTCCATAACCCTTGACACGTTTTTTGAAGGAGGGCAAATAAAAATCAGACGTGCACATACTTTAAAAATAGCAAAAGGAATGTGCTCTTAACGAGACAGTGCCACGCCCAAAATGCGAGGTTCTAACAACTTCATCGTAAAAAGACAAGCAGCACAATTAAAAAGTGGGCCAACGACTTGAATAGACATTTCTCCAAAGAGGAGACTCAAACGGCCAGTAAGCACATGAAAAGATGCTTGAGGTGATCAGCCATCAGAGGAATGCAAATCTAAACTAGAGTGACACACACCTCCCCCAGCTGGGGCGGCTAGAGTGAAAAAGCAGATAACAACAAGTGTTGGTGAGAAACTGGAACCCTGACTCCCAGCTGGTGGGAACGTAAAAATGGGGCAGTCCCCCAAAAAGTTAAACATGGAACTGACCACACAAGCCAGCAACCCCACTCCTAGGTATACATCCAAGAGAAATGAAAACATATGTCCGCACAAAAACTTGTACACAAATGTTCACAGCAGCATGATCCCCAACAGCCAAAAGGTGGAAACAACCCAAGTGTCCATCAACAGATGACGGTACACAAACTGGTCCCTCCACACACGGGCACATCACTCAGCCATGAAAGGGAGAGAAGTACTGACACTCACTACAACATGGATGGACCCTGAGAACACGATGCTCAGCGAGAGAAGCCAGGCACAGAAGGCCACCGCAGGCTAAGAGGTCTGGGTTTCTTTATGGAGTGATGGGAATGTTCCAAAGTTGATTGTGGTAAAGGCTGCAGGACTCTGAATTCGCTAAAAAAAAATCGTGTGCTGTAAGTGGGAGAACTGGTTGGCGGGTGGATTCTATCTCAATACAGCTGCTACCCCCAGAAAAGAAACAGAGATTAGGGTAGGGGAGAAGGAAAGAAGAAAGTTCTGCACTTGCCAAAAAAAAAAATAATAAATAAACAAAACCTCTGGCTGCCTGGCAGCGTGGACGCCTGGAGCCTTCAACTCCTCAGCCCGCAGAAGGGCTCCCCCAGAGCCAAGCCCCCACCCCATGAGAGACGGAGGACACCCCGCAGCCCGGCCACGGAGGAGGCGTCTGCTGGGTTCCTTCTCTAACAGGAAGTGCGGCCTCCAGAGACACTTGGTGGGTCCCTGTCCCTGCCCCCGCCCCGGCCCAGCCCTTGAAGCCTCTAACAGGAAAGAGAGCGGCCCTTTCTTCCCACTCCTGATTCTGAGGCTGAGAGCAGGCATGCCTATAGGCTGCAACCACTGAATTTTACACATTCTAAATGGATGGAACTGTCTGCTTTGTGAATTACCTCTCAATAAAGCGATGATTTTTCTTAAGTTCTGTGTACGGGGAGACCCTGCACGCCTTGGCCTTCCTGGCCTGACGCTCGCCCAGCCCTCGCAGCCCGCCGCCTGGGACGGATGAGCGTGATCACACGTGGAGGGGCAGTTCCCCAGCTGTCCTGGACGGCTCCTCCTCACCCAGAGACAGGTGACAGGAGGGCTCCACCCGCTCTCTGGGTCCCAACAAATGAGTCCAGCCCAGAGAGGCTCTCCTGGGCTGCTGCACCGGCACCTCCCCCAGCGGCCTTCAAACTGAGGGACTCACGGGCTGGGCTATGGGGGACACTCTGGCCACCCCCGTGGAGGCTACCACCCGACCTGTGCTGCAGCACGGTGACCAGGTCGGGGGGTCGTTCCCGCCCCAACCTGACAGCTGCTCCTCCCGGGGGCAGAAGGCTCTCCAGATCTGGACTCCGGCCTTGGGCTGATGCCCCCCCGCCAGGAGCCCGACAGAGCGGGGTGCGCTGAGCCTGCGAGCCTCAGGGCGGGGGGGGGTGAGAGACACCCCAAGGCGTGGGTCTCCCACAGCCGGGTGCACTCTGTCCGTCCGTGAGCCAGAATTCAGAACTAAGATGACTGGTAAGGGACGCCATTTCCCCAACAGGCAGCCACATCCTCCTGGCTGAGGGGCTCTGGGGACTAAGGGTTTCTGAGGTCCAATGGCAGATGTTTTCCAGAAACTGGATGGCTGGAATCTGCAACTCTGGGGTTTTGACAAGAATACAGTATTCAATATGCAGGAAGGTGCGTCCTCTGAAAAGAATGTCACCCTACTAAAAGCTTTACTCTGAGGGGTGCACTGTTTTTGAAAAGGATTCGGGGGCTCTCTGAGCACAATGCCCCCAGTTCTTCTCTGCGGGGCCTGTGCCCCAGCCCCGGGGGCGTCTCTCCCCCAGCTCTTTCCTCCCGGGCCCTCCCCTCCACCTGCCATCAGGTGAAGCCCCAAGCCTCCCCGTGACTCCCAGCCAGCCCCGGGCCCTGCTCCCATCTCAGCCCAGTTCCTGCCACCACAGCCCAGTTCCCAACAGGAGACGATGACTGAGGGGCCCCTGAGCGGGCTCAGGCCCCAGGAGGAGCCAGCACCCCTCCACCAAGACTCAAGAGGAAACCCACCGTGAAGGCAGCACGGGAGGCCCCCAGCCCCTGTCCCCGGCCCCCGGGTGTGGGCCTGGCACTCCATCCCCGTGTCCCGAGAGCAGCTCATCAGGTGCCCTCATACAGGGAAAAGCTTGGCGGTAGAACGTCCTCCACTTCATCCTTCTCTGCTGGGAGCACCCCCTACGCCCCAGGTTCCCTGCAAGCTGGGCATGCTCCCTGATCACACAGAGCCTGAAGCCCAGGGGGCGCTCGGGGCAACTAGTGCTGCCCCACCGTACCCGCCAGCCCCAGTGTCAGAGAACCCTTTGTCCCCCCTGCCCCCTGGCCTGTGGAGCCAGATCGGCGTTGGGGGGGGGGGGTGTCATCGTGCTGGGCCCACGGAGCAGGAGAGCCCGGGCCGGGGGCAGAGCACAGGCTCCAGGAGCAGCCCGCGAAGGACGCAAGGATGCCAGCCTTGATCTGGCTCTACCCCATGGAACTGGCTGGACTGAAACAGTCCACAGTGACGAGAGGGACAAAGCAGGCAGAGAGCCCAGAGCCAGGAAGGCGGGAGGCCAAGGTCAGAAGGGCCAACTGAGAAATGTGAGGACAAGAGATGTGAGGAAGGCAGCTTGGCCGGACGGGGCTGTGTGGGCACGGGGGGGAGTGGATGGGTAGCCCCGCGCACAAGGCCAGGACCATGCTAACATTTATCTGAGCAACGCCAACTCCGAAAGGCACAAAGGAAGAATCGCCCGCAGCCCTGCACGTTGGTTCCCTACTGCTGCCGAACGAATCTCCACAAACCTAGTGGCTGAAACAGCACAACTTTATCTCCGAGTTCTGGAGGCCAGGAGTCCCTCCCGGATCTCAAGTGGGCTGTGCTCCTTCTGGAGGTTTCCTGCCTTTTCCAGCTTCTAGAGGCACCGCATCCCTGGCTCGAGGCCCCTTCCTGCATACTCACAGCATCTCCGGTCTCTCTCTGCCTCTCTTCTCTGACCACTGCTTCCATCACCACATCCCCTTCTCTGACTCTGACCCCCCTGCCTCCCTCTTAGAAGGACCCCTGTGATGACATTGGACCGCCTGGCTAATCCAGGGTGAGCACCCATCTCCAGATCTTTAACTTCATCCAGGCTGCAGAGTCCCTCTCATGTCAGGGAGCATCTTCACGGGTTCCACAATTAGGGTGTGGGCACCTCAAGGAGCGCTATTCCCTCTGCCTCAAAAGCCACATGAAAAATCCATCACACAAAGAGATAAGTGACAGTCACCATGCCCCTCCCACAGGGGACCGCTGCTGTGAGATGCGTCCTGGAAAGACAAGCACATTTGCCTAGTCGCTCAGACAAAAGCACAGTTTCGAGAAGAGGACGAAGGGGACCAAGCGATACCCAGTGGGCTGCAACATGACCCCCACGTCCTCCCCACGACTCAGACATGCACAGCGCTCCAGAGCACAGAGCCTGGAGCCACCCTCTGGCTGCAGAGCTGACTCATGGGCACAGCCAGAGGCCCCAGTGATGCCAAAGGAGCCCTTTCTGGCCGCTCGCGCCCCAGACAACCTTGGCCTGCATCTTCACGTTGGTGCCAATGCTCACACCTTGTCAGCCCCCAGGACACTCGGCCGAGCTGTGGGGAGGAGCCAGGAGGCGTGAACCACAAGCTGGGTTGCATGATGGCCTGGGGAGCCCCCGGGAGCCCCATCCCCAGGAGGCCTGGGCATGGGAAGGGCAGGCCCTGGGAATCCCCAGGGGCCCGGCTCGGCCCAATCCCCCCACACTGCCAGAGCCCCTTCACTAATCCCAGAGCAAGTGTGCGACACCTGGGGACCACGACGATCAGGGCCACGCTTTTGGAAGATGCCGCAGGGCCAACAGCGCTGGCCACGGAAGCCTCAAGAAGCCACATGGGGCAAAGTCCCGTGAATATCGTGGTCTGAGTCACAACCTCGCGTGACTCTAAAATGACAGTGTCCTGGTTCAACACCCAATCCTTCCACCTAGGTACCCCCCAAACTGCAGAGAGAGAATGAATGAATAAATAGCAACTTGTCCCCCGTGGTCGGGGGCCTTGCTCAAAACAGACAGAGGCAAACGAGGAACATTTATCACGCCTCTCCTCCTAAAAACTGGCGCTGAGGCCACCTTCTTCTCTTGATCTTTAGTATACCTTTGAACTTTAAAGAAAAAAGCTCTCTCTGTCACAACCCTCCCGGAGGAAGTGCCCACGGCGGGGCCGCCCACAGCCCATGACAGGGGCATCTTTTATTAGCCCGGAGACGTCACCTGTCTGTGCTCATAGATGCAAAACTGGGTGCTTTTTTCACACACACAAAAAAAAAGGCAGGAAAAAGCTACCAGACCTGAAAAAACAGGCCAAGCAATATGTTGAGGAGGAAGAAATCCTTACAATGAAGTAAATGAGCGAAAAAGCAAAGAGCCAGGAGGGCTCGGGGCAGGAAGAAGGCTGGGTGAGAAGCCCACCCACGGCCTGGGGCGGCCTGCACTCTCCCTCCCGCGTGGAGCTATTCTGCTTGGAACTGAACCCGCATGTCTCCAGCTCAGATCCTGCTCCTAACAAGACAGGGTGGAGCGGGACCTGCTGGGAGAGGCTTCTTCACACTCACAGGAACCCAACCACAGGGGCCAGGAGCATGAAAGGCGAAGCATGGAGCCACCATCTGACCCAGCCATCCCACCCCTAGGTGTCGTCCACCAAGACACCTGAACGTTCACGGCAGCGTCATTCATAAAACCCCAAAAGCGGAGACAACACGACTGCCCATCTACGGATGACAGATACACCAAATGTGGTCCCTCCACACACGGGCACATCACTCAGCCATGAAAAGGAGAGAGGCACTGACACTCACTGCAACGTGGATGGAGCCTGAGAACACAATGCTCGGTGAGAGAAGCCAGACGGAGGAGGACACACAGCATGTGATTCCAATGATGGGAAACGTCCAGAACAGGCCGATCCACAGACACAGAGAGTGGGTTCCTGGTTGTCAGGGCCTGAGGGAGGGAGAGGGAGTGCCTGCTGAATGTACAGTGGTTCTGGGGAGTTGATAACGGTGTTCTGGAGTTAGATGGAGTTAGATGGTGGGGTGGCGGCACAGCTCTGTGAACGTACTAAAAACCACTAAATTGCACGCTTTATTTTAATTAATTAATTAGTCCACTCCATTGTGTGGCTTGTGAGATCTTAGTTCCCTGACCAGGGATTGAACCTGTGCCCATGGCAGTGAAAGTGCGGAGTCCTAACCACTGGACCACCAGGGAATTCCCTGAATTGTATACTTGGAGGTGTGACCATTATGGCATGTAATTACATCTCTATAAAACTTAATTTTTTTGAAGTCCAAGGCAGCCTGTTTGGCACCTGCCAGACCGCAGTCAACCTGTCCCATCTGTCACGAGCACCCTGATCTCCGCGAACGCCCGAGGCCTTTTGGGGAAGGTGCCCGTGGCCTCACTCATTTCCGCCTCCCACTCTTCCCCCAGCCCAGAACATTCTCACGCCTTTCAGGGCTGGTGCTCAGTCTCTCCAGCTATAAAATGGGTTGACAGAGGGAGATGACTAGCATCCTGGTGAGGGATTACTAAAAAGTTAACCGCACAGGGCGAGCTACGTACGCAGAATGTGTCGTGCAGATGGGGATACAGAGAGGATAACCGAGTTTCAGGGACTTGACGGTCTTGTAAGAAAGCATAAGCTTTAAGGGTAAAGCAACGCTTTGGGACACACAGTCAGAACTGACCATTTCTAAACCAGTCGACGAGGACCTGGTCCACCCAGCCCCAGACAGTGACAAGCTGGCAGGGACTGGGGACGGCCCACCTTCTCTGTGCAGGACCACACGGTAAACATTTGCAGCTTTGCAGGCACGCGGCTCTGTCACAACCACGCAATTCCACCACCGTGAGGAGGAAGGCGCAAGTGAACAGAAGCAGCTGTGCGCCGATAAGGCTTTATTTACAAGAACACACAATAGGCCGAGTGGGCCGAGTGGGCCGAGTGGTCCTCGGGCCACAGTTTGCCGGCCCCGGACCCAGATGCCTGAAATCTCCCCTTTAAGGAACAAACCCTGCACTCCACCGCTTGTAAAGGGGAACCTGAGCTCCACGGCCCAATTCCTGGGTTTC
This sequence comes from Leucopleurus acutus, assembly GCF_964270905.1. Lineage (NCBI taxonomy): Eukaryota > Metazoa > Chordata > Mammalia > Artiodactyla > Delphinidae > Leucopleurus > Leucopleurus acutus. Next base: position 3,971,681 of record NC_139145.1, on the reverse strand, counting down.
TAAATCATGGCAGAACAGACAAGGCCACGTTCTAGTCCACACTGAGCCCTCATTAGCCACGTGGTCTTGGGAGGAGGCTTCGCCCAAGGTCAACACTGAACACAAGCCCTTCTCGCTCAGCCAGCTCTCCTCGCTGTGGCCAGGAGCACGGGAACTGCTTGTCCCATGCTGAGCGCCCCTCCACCTGGGTGCCCCTGCCCGTGGGTGCCAGCCATGAGGGGCTCAGGCTGCTCCCTGTTTTCTTACCAGTGACCCCCCACCTTGGGCCACCTCCAGAGGCCACCTCTGTGAACCCTCTGTCCCTGCTTAATTAGAAAAGTCCAGGAGAAGGGGGACACCGTGGAGCTGAAACCCAGAAGCAGCTGGGTCATGGGATTCTTTTCAAAGCATTGAAAAATAATCCTCCAGGGTTTCCCTGGTGACACAGTGGTTAAGAACCCGCCTGCCAATGCAGGGGACACGGGTTCAAACCCTGGTCCGGGAAGATCTCACATGCCACGGAGCAACTAAGCCCGTGAGCCACAACTACTGGAGCCCACGAGCCACAACTACTGAAGCCCGCACACCTACAGCCCGTGCTCCGCAACAAGAAGCCACCGCAGTGAGAAGCCCGCGCACCGCAACGAAGAGTAGGCCCCGCTCGCCTCAACTAGAGAAAGCCCGCACACAGCAACGAAGACCCAATGCAACCAAAAATAATTAACTAATTAATTTTTAAAAATAATAATAATAATCCTCCATTTTTGAAGACCCTCCCCTCTCCCTGTGACTGGTCATCATCTCCCACAGGGTGTGAGGTGGGGTGAACATGCCCCCTGGGGTGAACACCACTTCTGAAGCCAGAAGTGGTGTCCTGCCCAGGGACACGACACAGATAGGGCAGCTCATCCTGGGCCACCCGGGAGTCCCCCCAAACCCACTATGGTTCTCAGGGCTTCTAGAAGTGAGGGACAGGTGTTCAGATGCTGAGGGGCCAGAGTGCAGACGCGGAGAGAAGGCACATCCAGCACAGCCACGCTGAGGGGTCCAGGCTCCTCTAGGGGCATCTGGCCCCTGGACACCCCAGGAGCTCAGAACCAAACAGGGCCGCCTTCTCCACCAGCAGCCCTGGGGCCGGGGGCCCGCACACTTACTGCAAGGTTCCTGGTACACAGTGGGGAGTGAGGCTGCGGGGAGATGGTCCAATAACCGGCTTCTGTTAGGGTTTCCGTCAGGTTCCAGCAATAGCGATGGTTCCTAAAATGTGCAAAACAAAAGCACAATTAACTAAAACGATGGCCTGATTAAGTCTTAACTCCAAATTACATTCCTAGCAGCAGCGTTTAGCCCAGGGATGCCTGCCTCTGTTGCGATGTTTCCAAGAACATGAAAATCCACAACCATGAGCACCCGCCCCACTAAAGGCTTCCAGCGATGGCCCATTTTAAGCTCTCAGCTCCTAAACATCGGTAGCTGAGGAAGCAAGAGCCTCCAAACACAATCAAATCAGACCAATGATGCTTCTGGAAACCTTAAGGTACAGGCGCTCCTGGGAGGTTTACAGGAAGTTCTGCCTCTTCCGAACCCCCCTGCAGGCAGGGAAGGTGCCGCTCCAAGGAGGACAGTCGGACAGGAACTGCCGCGTGGTGACCGCCATCTACACTCCCGGGGGGCAGAGAGCACAGGGCAGAGCGTGGCAGGCATCGTGCAGCTGAGACCCCACGGGGGGCAGGGTCCCCACCACAGCATTCACAGCCAGGCTCAGGGTCACTTGCTGAATGGACACAGGACAAGACTCTAAACGTGGGGTGTGGCCCCAGGGCCTCTGACAATCTGGGCTCCAGCTGCCCCGACTCACTGGGCTCCCCGCCCCTACCTCCCGCACACCTGAGCTGAGCTGACGGCTCGGCGTCTGCCGGACCCTCCCTGCCCCTGTGCCTTTGCACATGCTGCCTAAAGCTGGACTAGCTGCTGGGGGCGGACCTGGCTGCAGGGCAGCTCAGCCAGGGTGCCCTGGGGGTGTGGAACTTGGTCCTGCACACCTTCCCTAACTCACCAGGAGCTCTAAATAGCACGAGTCCCAAAAACAGGCAACGTGTGCTGACCTTTTCTACCTTTTTTTTTAATCAGGTTTTTAAAATTACTGGGCACAACCCACTACATTGATTTCACTGTCTTCTAACAGGTGCCAGCCCCCGGGCTGAAAGGCCACACTGAGCTGTGGAATGACTGGCCCTCGGGCATTCGCCTCTTCCTCTGGACCAGCTAAGCCGCCCAGGGCCACATGTAGTCCCAAGGGCTCCTCGGCCGCTGCCACCTGCCCTGCTCCGCAGCCCCGCCAGCCCCTGACAGCGACGAGAGCAGAAGTCTGGGGGTTCAGTTAATCTGGCATGTCTCCACATGGCTGTGGCTGGTGGAACAATGGCCCCCAAGGATGTCCCCATCCTAATCCCCGGGAGCTGTGACTATGCTCTCCTTGGTGACAAAAGACTGCAGATGGGATGAAGTTAAGGATGGTTTTTTTTACATCTTTTTTCTTCTTTTTTTTGGTCGCGCCGCACGTGGGATCTTAGCTTCCCGACCAGGGATCAAACCCGGCCCCCTGCATTGGAAGTGCAGTCTTATCCGCTGGACCGCTGGGAAGTCCAAGTTAAGGATCTCGAGATGGAAGATGATCCTGCGTTATCAGGGGGCCCAGTGTCATCCCCAGAGTCCTTCTAAGAGGGAGGCGAGAGGGTGAGAGTCAGAGAAGAACTGATGACAGAGGCAGAGGTCAGAGCCATGTGCTCTGAAGACGGAGGAGGGGCCACCAGCCGAGGGTGCGGCACCTCCAGAAGCCGGAAATGGCGAAGAACCGATTCTTCCCTGGCACCTCCAGAGGATCAGTCAGCCCTGCCCACACCTTGATCCTAGCCCAGTGAGACCCATGTCGGACTTCTGGCGGCCAGGGCGGTGAGATGATAAATGCGCATTGTTTTAAGTCACTGAGTCTGTGGTCGTTTGTTACCGTAGCAAAGGGAGACTGATCCGGCGGCTTCCACGTACATCACCCGATGACAGAGGAGAAGGACCTTCTCACCCCCACTGCCCACAGGCCTCCCTGCTGAGAATAGTTGGCCTGACTTTCACTCACATCTGATGGGGTCATGTGTCTCCCTGGTCACTTGTCACTACCTCTTTGCACACTGTCTCCCCAGGTGGACGATGGGCCACCCCCACGTACAGCACGTGGGCTGCAAGGCAAAGGCCACCCGAGCCTGTGGTCCTCGGCTGGACAGACCCCAGTCTGCTGCTGCCCATGGCTGCGGGGTCCTCCTGCCCTCGTGCTCTGGGGGATGACAGCATTGACCCCAAAATAGGAGGCTGGAAGCCCTGGGGTTGAGGTTAAGGCTCAGCCCTCAGGCCACAGCCAAGGCAAGGCCTCTGTCCACCCTGACCTATGTCCACGCGGGGCTAGGTTCACCCGCCTCCCCTGCTCCCGCAAGGACTGAGGGCTCCCCGTAGCCAGCCTGTCACCACCCTGGAGGCCCTGAGACACCAGGGGCCTGGCCACAGCCCACTTGGCACAGGGCAGCCAGGGCTGAGGCATCAGGGGGCCCTTAAGTGTGGGCTGGGCACAGTGACTTCCTTTCAAGAGGGACAGTATGGAAAGGGGGGAGGTGTGACCTTCCAGTGGAGACACCTGAGCAGCACGACCTCAGCCAGGGGACCAAGGTCAACACCAGCAGTGATGAGTCACGTTGACGGCAGGCACCCCGAGATGAAGGATGAGACGGCCCTTCACAGGTGGTCCTCCTCCCAGCACCCAGTGCCCCAGTGTAACCGTGAGAAAAACAGCAGACAAGTTCCTACTGAGGGAGATTCTACAAAATCTCTGGCCACAGCCCTCCTCAAACCCGTCAAGGGCATCGAGAACAAGGAAAGTCTGAGGAACCATCACAGCCCAGAGGAGCCCGAGGAGACGAGACACCTGAATGTCACGGGGGTCCCAGATGGGGTCCTGGGACAGAAGAGGACAACAGGGGCAAACAAGGCAAACGGAATGAAGCAGGACCCTAGTCAACGAGAATGTACTCATAAGATTCACTGATTGCAACAAACGAATCTGCCTCATGTAAAACGGAATAACGGGAGACTGGGTGTCGGGGTCAGGGGGGTAGGGAACTCTCCCTAGAGCTCTCAATTTCTCTATAAATCTACAACTGTTTAAACGATAAAGTCTATGTAATTTTTAAAAGGAAAACAAAACAGAAAGGCCCTGGTGCCTCCTGCTGCCCAGGCTGGCAGGGCTGGGCCGCTGGCCTGGTAGCGGTTCCCAGGAAAGCCAGGCGCCGAGAAGAGAACTCGGGGTGGGCAGGAGGCGTCCAGCTGCACTGAGGGGACAGACTGAGCGGCGACCCAAGGCCTCAGACAGCACCACCCCAAAGAGGCACACTCTGACCATTTCTCCTTTAAAAAGGCGCCGTCTGACAGTCGGATGATGTCGCTCTTCCGAGGTGCCCGCCCCGCAGACGCTGATGGCTCCTCCACCCTCTGCAAAAGGCAGGCAGGTGGGCCAGGAAGAAGCAGCAGGAACAGGGGGAAGAGCCAGCTGTCTCCACACGCTGAGGCACCAGGAACTGCCACCGGCTGCTGGCACCTGTGGGACCCCACAGGCCTGGCCTCCCCACCCCGGGCAGGGGTGGCTGGGCCCCTGGTCCTATCAGCTCTGGGCCACCTAGGGCTAGCCCTCGGGATGGGTCCACCCACACCGCCCACGGTGGCCCGGGAGCTGGGCCCGGGGTCCGAGAGGCAGAGAGCTGACGGGCAGCTTCTGCCCACAAAGGCAGGGAGCCCTCCTCGCCTGTGTATGTTATCTGATCCAGGAGGGCTCAGCACCCAACTTGGCCTGCTCCCCGCTGCTCCCAAGGTGAGCTGGAGCCCCTCGTGGGAGCAGGGAGGGTGGAAATACTCATAGAAGATGGGGACTCCCAGGAGGACGTGAGCGCCGTGAAGGGGCACCGGACGACCAAAGCAAGGACAGCGAGGCCAACAAGTGGAAGTGACAGGCCCGACTATAAACCCACAGAGTGCCATAAACACATGCTGGCCCTTACTGGTGTGAGAGTCAAAATGTAACGGAAGTGGGGGAGAAGGGATAGCTCTCTTCCACAAAAAATTCTAGATCATAATGCAGACGGAGTGAAGGCAACATAAATGCGCCGTGAGATCTGTACGGTAATCCCTGCTGCAGGAAAGATCCACCGCAGACGCTGAAACTGACAGGCAAATGTTTATGAGAAGCAGGTGTGCTGTCGCGAGGTCCCAGAGGAAGAACCTGCAACCTTCCGGCAGAGGCTCCAAGCAGGTGCCACCTTAACCGAGGGGTGAAGGTTGACCCCACAGGCAAAGAGACACATCAGCACATCGCCCTGGGGCAGCCTCCCTCAAATGCATAACCTTCGTGTCACCATGAGAAACAAAGCCAAGGAGAGGGACGCTACAAAATCCCCCACCAGTGCTCTCCGGAAGTGTCAAGGTCACGACACACAAGGAAAGACTGAGACACAGCCCCAGTCCGGAAGAGCCTAAGGAGCCTGACGCCTGCACCGTGTGGTCCCGAGTTGGGTCCTGGGCAGAAAAGGGGCTGAGAGGGACAACCAGTGGGATCCTAATAAAATCTGTTGTTATTACTTCAGGTCATCCTTCTGCAGTTACGTTAGGCGTTAGTATCAGGGCAACGTGGCTGAAGGGTACATGAGAACTCTTTGTACTGTCTCGGCAACATTTCAATGCCTCCTAAATTATTTCAAAATAAAATATCAAAAGCAAAAAAAAAACACTAAAACAAAAAAAACACAACAACCTCTATCTCCGTCCTCTGAAGTTCACTGCACAGCAGGTTTTAGCTGGAAGAGGAGAGTCTGGCTGTAAAAAGATCCAAACCGATAAGAAAAGAGAAAGCAAGTTGACGCCAGCCTGCAATCCAGTTTCAGGACTGATTAAAGACCCAACCTGCCGAACGCAAGTTTCAGATGCTTCCTGTTTGAGAGACCTGAAGAGCTGACATTTTCATCAGTCTTTACAGACTGGGAAAAGAGCCTCTCGTTTACAAATATCTCACCAAATCCTCTGTATCCTCACAGACAACAAAATCCAACTGCGGAAGTGGCAATGGCTCAGCTAGGGAGGTGGCGGGCACCCTGTGTTGTCTGGATCCCAACCCCAGGAAGGCTCTGATCTCATCTCCTGGAAATGTAAGAACCATATCATTTTTCTTTAATGTCCGCCCCAGAGACTAGATATAAAATAACTCGGGGTGACAAAGCTACAGTGATCAAGCCAATGTGGTCCTGGCCTCAGGATGTACAGAGAGCTCAATGGATGAGAGAGGGCAGTCCAGAAATAAACCTGCACATTTAAAGTTAGTTGGTTTTCAGTGAGGTTGCCAAGACGGTCCGAGGGGTAAGGAGCAGTCTTTACCACAGTTGTGCTGGCACAACTGGATGTCCACGTGCAAAAGAAAGAAGCTGGACCCCTACCTCACACCAGACAGAAATTAACTCAAAATTAACTCACATACCTAAACGTTAGAGCTAAACCTCTAAAACTCCTAGAAGAAAACACACGAATTAATCTTTGTGACCTGGGATTAGGCAACGGTTTCTAGATACAACACCAAAAGAACGAGTGACAAAAGAAAAAATAAATAAACTGACTTTGTGCTTCGAAGGACATAATCAACAAAGTAAAGACGACCCACAGGATAGGTGAAGATATCTGCAAACCTTAGATCTCAAAAGGGACTTGTATCCGGAATAGAAAAAGAACTCTTATGGGTCAACAACAACAAAGACAACCTAATTCACAAGTGGGTAAAGGAACTGAATGGACACCTCCCTGCAGGAGATATACAAACAGCTAGCAAGCACCTGAGAAGACGCTCAACGTTACAGCAATGGAGTGAGGGACAAAAAGAGGCTAAACCCCAGAGAGGGGGCTCCCAAGCCCGCTCCCCAGTGGCAGAGCCTCACACACAGTTCTGTGATCACATTTCCCATGGTACATCCTACTCCATTCTCTGGAGACCATGGCGGGGCTGCAGAGACCAGCACAGATGCCCCCGAGGGGTCCCAGCCGGCCGTGTGACCTGGGGCAAGTTCCTAACCTCTGCACCTCGGTTTCTTCATCTGTCAAGTGGGGGTCACCGTGCCCTACTGTGGGGTTGCAGGAGGTTAAACAAGGCCACAGACAAAAGCACCGGAAGGAGACCCTGGCACACAGTAAACCCTCGTATATGGCAGCTGTCATGGGCTTTGTCATTTAAGAGCTTCACTCGGGCAAGGAAGGCAGATCTGGTGACATGCCCCCAGTGGCCACCCAGGACTGCTCCCAAGGGCAGTCTGGCAAGGTCTCTTTTTAAAAAAATACCCGCCTTCTTCCACCGGCTGTTCTTAGGCCTTTATGCTCTGGACACACAGCCCACCTGTCCACCCCAACTCCTCTGCAGGACCTGCCTCTGCAGGGTCGGGAGCACCGGGATGGGAAGGTTCCAGCTGGATCTTGAGAACCTGAGATGCCTGGAAGCGATCAACCATGACCTGCGGGGCACACTTCGGATCAACCATGTCCTGCGGGGCACACTTCGGATCAACCATGTCCTGCGAGGCACACCTAGCACGCTGGAAAGGAAAGCGTGTGCATGTGTCTTTCTAGAGCCTGACCTCCTCCAGGGGCTGGGGGAATCACAGATCAGGGAGTGGGGGGAGACAAGGGTGGCACCTCAAAGCACTGGGTAAGGGTGGAATTGAATCAATGAGGAAACATCAAAAATCCAACTGAAAAGTGGGTGAAAAGCATAAACAGGCTATTCACAGAAAAGATATCAAACTGGCTTTTAACACATGAAATGATGCTCGACCTCACTCCTAATTTCAGAAATGCTCACTGAAACTACACTGAGACCCCGGGACCACACTGGTGGCGCAGTGGTTAAGAATCCGCCTGTCAATGCAGGGGACACGGGTTCGAGTCCTGGTCCAGGAAGATCCCACATGCCGCGAACAACTAAGCCCGTGTGCCACAACGACTGAGCCTGTGCTCTAGAGCCCGCGAGCCACAACTACTGAGCCTGCGTGCCACAACTACTGAAGCCCGCGCACCTAGAGCCCATGCTCCGCAACAAGAGAGGCCACCAAAATGAGAAGCCCGTGCACCACAACAAAGAGTAGCCCCCGCTCACCACAACTAGAGACAGCCTGCGCACAGCAACGAAGACCCAATGCAGCCAAAAATAAATTTAAAATAAATAAATAAATAAAAGTAACTACACTGAGACCCCATCTCTCACGGCTCAGATCAGCAAGTACGTTTCCACTAGAAGAGCACACCCTGCTAGTGAGCCTGTGGGACCAGATCCTCTCGGTGCTAGTGAGAGTAAACCCATCCGCCACCCCAGGAGGGAACGTGCCAGAAGCTAACACACATCTTGGCACTTATCTTTTGAGCCAGCAATCCCACTTCTAGAAATCGACCCTGAAGATACTCTTCCAAGAATATGAAGATACCTCTACACCAGGGCATTCACTGCTGCACCGTTTGTACCAGCAAGATACTGGAAACAAGCCCAACGCACGTACAGGGGAGAGGCTGGGCTAACTGTGCTGCAGCCCCCAGTGGACACCACACAGCTGTGCAGGAGGGCGGGCACATCTCCATGGCCAGATGAAGCTGTTTCCAGGACACGCTGCGCAGTGAAAAGAGAAAAGTGCAAGAGTGATCCCCACTGTGCCACCTTCCATGTATAAGAAAACATACTTGGGACTTCCCTGGCATTCCAGTGGTTAGGACTCCGTGCTTTCACTGCCGGGGGCATGGTTTCAATCCCTGGTTGGGGAACTAAGATCCACAAGCTGCAAGGCGTGGGCAAAAAAAATATATATATATATATACACACACACACACACACACACACACACACAATTCTGCATTTCTGAGACATAAACTAATGAGATCATTTCCTGCAGGAGGGAGGGCGAGGAAGGGTGATGATGCATCTCTCCAGACACCTTTCTGACCCTTGAACCATGCTAATGTCCCACATACTAAATGAATGAGGGAATGAATGAAATCAATAAGAACTGTGGGGGGCTGGGGGGAAGAATCCTACAATGAAATACAAACAGTATTTCAAGTACATAATACAACCACAATAAAGAGAAAAGAAAGAACTAAGCCATGTCACTTTTAAGCATGGTTTTGGAACTATGTGCTTTTGAGATAAAGATAAAGCAAATATTGACTTACTCCAGGGGCTTCTTTTACTGTGGGTGACGCAGGGCTCTCACTGACAGAGACAGAGTTACAGAAAAGGGAAGGGGAGGCCGGTAAGCAGCCTGCACGAACAAAGGGCTGGAAGTGGAGGTGTCGGTGTGAACTCGTGGGCACTAGTGTGTATAGGTAGAAGCAGAAATGGATGTGGGTGTCTGTGCGATACATGTACACACAGACACACTAATGTATGCACATGTGTATTTATTTACACACCTATTTCCCGGGCAAAAGGGCCCAGAGGCAAAGACACCCCCTTGGCAATGAGCAACTGAACACCCAGATCTTGGTTTCTAAATGCACTGTCCACAAGAAGAACCAGGGCTCCTTGGAGAAGCAGTCAAGCCTGGAGTTGAGGTGGGAGCTCACAGCATGGGCCTGGACCACCTCACTGTGCCCGAAAGTAGGGAAGTGCCCAGAGACTGGTGGGCACGTGCCTGAAGGACACGAGGAGCCAGCAGGAGGGAGCTCTACCTCTGGATCAATCTGGGACCACTAAAGCATCCGAAAACAATGACAGCAATGGATTACAATCTACTGAATCAGTTAAGGACCCATGCGTCCTCGCTGATATAAGTAAACAGATGGGGAAGAAGCGACAGCTGTTCTTCACAGTAGAAAGCCAACTAATAAATGCAGAAGGAATGGTGGAATTAGACGATCTCTACTTGGCGAGAACCAACAACGGCTGCCCAAACAAACAGTGAATGTTGGGGGAACAACGCGGTGTTTACAAGGTCCCCAAGGACCTCCCGCAAGAAACTTACCAATTACAAATGGTAAAATTGTAACTTCAAGGACCTCCCGCAAGAAACTTACCAATTACAAATGGTAAAATTGTAACTTCAGGGTGGAGAAATCTGGAAGACACCCCCTTACCCAAGTGGGCCAGGTTGATGCCACCAGATGTGGGCTCCAGAGACAATACTCCGAGAAGGACACCAGACTGCTTCTGGCATGTTCCTGCCAGACGTGAGAGGACCAGCAGACAAACCCACACCGAGCGACGCCCCACAGGATAACGGGCCTGTACTCTCCCAACGTCCAAGCCATGAGCCAGAAGGACAGACTCAGGAACTGATCCAGATGAACAGAAACAAAAGCGACGTGACGTATTAACGCGGTGTGTGAGCCTGGCCTCTGAGAATTTTGAGAATTAACTTCCTGGTTCTGATAATTTGATAAGAGAATCCCTTGTTCAGAAGAGATGCCCACTGAGGTATTTAGAGGTAAAGAGGCATGTATGTGGAACAGTTCAGGAAGAAATGCGCAGACAGAGAGGACGAGAGAGAGAAAAGGAACAGGAGCAGCTGCATTGAAAGGTTAACTCCTAGGGGCCAGGTGAGAGGTGTCTGGGAATTCTTCGTGCCATTCTTGCAACTTTTCTGGAAATCTGAAATTACGTCTCTGAAAGTTTTTATTCAAAAAGGACAAAAAAGAGAAAGGAAGCACTTGGATTGAAAAGACAAAAACAAACAAAAAAAGGAAGCACGTGGGTGAAAGGCCAGGGAGCCAAGGAGGCTGCCAGCACCTGCTTTTGGAACATCGTGGACAAGAACAGGGCCTGCCAGCCCACCTACGTCTTTACTAGGCTCGGGGGGTCAGGGACGCAGCCTGGGCAAAGGTCACCACCTGTCCCCAGCCCACAGCCCAGGCAAGGGGCTGGCGCCACACAGAGAGCAGGGCGGACACCGGCACCCTGGGAGGGGGTGTGGCACCCCAGCAAGCTCCCCACACGGCCAGAAGGCCACCCCTGCAGACGCTCAAGACACCAGCCCATTCTTTACTCGTGTGTACAGGTCTTCAATGTTCCATGACTAACCATTTAAAACCATAATCACTGACAAAATAATCTTCCTATTTCTCTGCAAAGGTACCTCGTAATTTTGTGGGGCCGGACGACGCAGGTGTGCTCACGTTCTGAGCCCGGAGAGGACCCTGCCCCTCACCCACGGCCCTGGGGACCCTGGACAGGTTCCCTGACCTCCCCAAACAGCGTTGCCCTTCTAGAGCTTGCCTGGAGCTTCCCCTGGAGCTAGTGCGAGGCTCAGGGATGACCAGGACAGATAAAAAGGCCGATGATGGGGGCACAGGTCACCATGTGCAGGCCCGGCTCTAAGCACCTGGCATGTCTGATCAGCCCCAAAACCCTAGGAAGCAGGTACTGCTCTCACAGCCCATTTCACAGATGAGCAAGCTGAGGCACGGGGCAGTGATCACACAGCTAGCAACAGGGGAGCCCAGCTCGAGATCCGTGTCCCAACCACGAGCCTCACCAGCCTGTGCAGACTACAGGAGAGCAGCGTGGAAAGCACACAGCTCTGTCCCCACCCGGGGCCTCCAGACTGTGGGTCCTTCTAAAATCCATAAAAATGCAGGAGAAAAAAAAGTGGGCCAGTGTTTTGGTAATCTCAGGGAAGGGAAGACCTCTCTGGGCAGGTCACAAGACCAGGCGCTTTAAAGGAAATGACAAATTTGGCAATAAGCTTTAAAATATTCTATGTAACAACACATCAAAAATAAAGCCGGGAGATAAATTGAGAAACTGAGAAAAAACGTATAATGCTGAAGATGCTAACAGCCCTAATATAGAAAGGGTTATAATAAAACACTGGTTCTCAACCAGAGGCGAGTCTGTCCCCCAGCGGACACCTGGTGACATCTGGGGACATCTGTGCTTGTCAGGACTGGGGGAGGGAAGGGGCTCCTGGCATCGAGGGGATGGGGGTCAGGGATGCTGCTCAACACCTCCCCGTGCCCGGGGCGGCCCCCGCAGGAGGATCCAGCTCAGAGATATCAACAGTGCTGAGGGTGAGAAACCCTGTTATAAGTCAAGAAAAAAACACCCCAGTGTAACACATGGGCGAGGGCTATGAACTGGCATTTCAAAAAAAAGCAGTGACTAGGAGGTGACAGATTAGAAGGAGGCACAAAAGCGGGGGCTGTCGCCAGGATGATGAGAGCCCCCAGCTGTCGTAGGAGCATCCAAGCAGACCACCTTTCTGGGGATAACTGAAAAACACCCTTCAAAATAGAAGGGTGTCCGCTGGGGAGTGTGGAGTCAACAAACTAGAAAGACCTCCACCTGACACACGGCAATGACCAGGGAGCCTTCACCACGATGTCAAGAACGGTTCTATCCGGGTGGCAGGATCTGGGGAAATCTGTAATTCACACAGGCTTCTGTCTCTGCTGACAACACTTATGTACCACTTTTATAAAAACAAAGGGGACGCAGAGCCGCCTCGAGAGCCGTGCCAGGACCCAGAGGTCCCACCCCTTCAGCTCCATTCCCAGAGGTCCCATTCCCAGCAGCTCCCTGGCTGGTCCATCTGGGTGGATGGGTGCTGATCTCAGGGCAAAGAGGCAGCGCGTCCTGGGATTAAACCATCACCAAAATGATTATGGTCCCCAACCTAATTCAAATTTAAAAATACCAAGCCACACTGGAACCCTCGTACACTGCTGGTGGGACTGTATCACAGTGTAGCCACTGTGAAAGACAATCTGGCAGTTTCCTAAAGCCTCAAACACGGACCTTCCGTCTGGCCCAGCAATTCCACTCCTAGGTGTCTACCCAAGAGAAATGAAACGTGTCCACATAGAATCTTGTACATGAATGTGCATCATAGGCATTATTCACAATAGACAAAAAAGGTGGAAACAGCCCTAACGTCCATTGATGGATGAACAGATAAACTAAATGTGGTCCATTCATACAGTGGAATATTACGCAGCCATGGAAGGAGTGAAGCACTGACCCTCGCTACAACACAGATCCTCTGAGAACATGATGGTCAGGGAGAGAAGCCAGACACTGAAGGCCACACAATGTGTGACTCCCTTTATATAAAGCCTCCAGAACAGGCAAATCCAGAGACACTACAGCATTTGGTTGTCTGGGCTGGGGAATGGAGAGTGATTATTTAATAGGTATGGGGTTTCCTTCTGGAGTGATGAAAATGTTCTAGACTTCAATGGTGGTGATGGCTGCACATCCTGTAAATATACTAACAACCACTGAATTGTACATTTTAAAAGGGTGAATTGTATGGCATGTGAATTATACTTAATAAAGTTGCTATTAAAAAAATATATACCAAGCCAGAAAAAAAAATAGCACGAGAGCTCCTCAACGTTTGATCAAAACTTTGATGCTGTTTTGAAGCTTCAACTAAATGCATCCAGAACACTGGGGCTGCCCACGCTGTTGGTGACCAGAGGCACCCACTCGGTCTGCTCCTGGTTCTCTGCCCGGTGCCATCCTGACCACCACCCCTCAGGCCGCCCACCTGGGCTGTCACAAAAAGAGTGACAGCTAACAACCAAGTCACAGCCCAACCATCTTGCTGGCCTTCGCAGACTTATCTCGAGGCTGACCTGGGCCTCCCTGCACCGGGTACTCCTTAACCCCAAAGACCTGCCTCCGAGTGGGCATGACACACTGACGCAGATTTGGAATCCTGAGGCAGGATCAGGGCTACAAACCAGTCAGCTTAGATGGGGCAAAGGAGAAGAAAAGGCCAAAACTACAAGGAGAGCGATGACACAGGAGTTGGGGCCTTCCCAAGCCTGATCCTGAGAAGGCAGGGCTTCACAAATATTTTTGATCATTACAGATCCTTTGAGACGTTCATTTCACCAAATGTGAAAAGGAATAAACAAAAGAAGGGCGCCATTGAGGCCAACAGACACATCAGCATCCTTGAAAAACCCAAGTCACCCAAGCCATTTCATTGATCAAATGAGTTTAATCCTAATTAATCCTGTTCAAATGGAATCAGTATAAACTTGCTTCAAATAATACTGGGAATCAGAAGTAGATTCTGGTAAGTTAAGATGTATATGATAAGACCTAGAACAACCACTAAGAATATACTTCCAAAAATATAATGAAAAAAATCATTAAAGGAATTAAAATGTTACACTAGAAAATATTCACTTAATGCAAAAGAAAGCAGTAAAGGAGGAAGAGAGAAACAAAAGACGTTGGACAGAAAGCAAAAAGGAAAATGGAAGACGTAAATCCAACTATATTAATAATGACTTAAATGTAACTAAACAATCCAATCAATAGAGATTATCAGATTGGAAAAAGAAAAAGATCTTACTATATGTTGTCTATACTCTTTAGATTCAAAAACATAAATAGGCTGAAAATAAAAGGACAGAAAGGGGTCTAACATGCAAATAGCAACCATAAGAAAGCGGGAGTGGTTATACTAATATCACACAAAATAGACTTCAAAATAAAAGTGTCATTAGAGATAAAGATGGCCATTTTATAAAGATAAAAGGGCCACTCCATCAGGAAGATATAACAATTATAAACATATAAGAACCTAATAACAGAACCCCAAAATAAATGAAGCAAAAACTGACAGAAATGAAGGGGAAAATAGACAATTCAATAATAACAGTTGGAGACAGCAATATCTCACTTTCAATAATGAATAAAACAAGGAAGATAAAGAAACAGAAGACTTGAACAACACTACAAACCAACAGACATCTATAGAAATCCCCATCCAAGAGCAGCCAAATATCCTTTCTTCTCAGGACATATGGAACATTTTCCAGGATACACCAAATACCAGGCTACAAAAAGCCTCATCAAATTAACAAGAATTCAAATCATACACAGTAGGTTCTCTGACCTCAATGGAAATTAGAGGTCAATAACAGAAGGAAATGTGGGGAGTCACAAATATGTGAAAATTAAACAACACACTCCTAAATAACCAATGGGTCACAGAAGAAATCAAAAGTGAAATTAGAAAATACTTTGAGGTGAATGAGAATGAAGACACGACAAACCAGAACTTATACAGTGCAGCTAAAGCAGAACTGAGAGGTAAATTTATAGCTGCCTATATGAAAAACAGATGAAAGCTCTCAAATCAATAATCTCAACTTCTACCTTATGGCACTGGAAAGAGAAGAGCAAACTGAACCTAAAGCAAGCAGAAGGAAGGAAATAATAAAGATCAGAGCAGAAATTAACAAAATAGAAAATAGAAAAAAATTAACTAAACCAAAAGCTGGTTCTTTGAAAAGATCAACAAAATGGACAAACCTTTAGGTAGAATGATCAAGAAAAACAAGAGAGAAGACTCAAAGTGCTAAAATCAGGAATGTCAAATGGGACATTACTACTACTACCCACCTTATAGAAATAAAAAGGATGATAAAATAATATTGGATAATTAGAGTTACTACTGAGCAATAAAAAGGAATAAACTGTTGATACACACAACAGGTCAGATGGATCTTATGTGAAAAAGCCAATCCCATAAGGTTACATATGATTCCCTAACACTGTCGAAATGACAAGGTTATAGAGCTGGAAAACAGACCAGTGGTTGCCGGGGGCTGAAGGTGGGAGGTGGGGGTGACTTTAAAGGGGGATCACGAGGGAATTGGTCTGTGTTGACAAGACAGGTCTGTATCTTTTTTTTTTTTTTGACAGTTCTGTATTTTTATTGTGATGGTGGTTACACAAATCTACACGGCTGATAAGAGATCACACAGACATACCAAAAACTGAGTGCATACTAAAACTAGTGAAATCTGAGTAAGGCCTGTAGTGTACTGTGCCAACATCAACTTCCTAGTTTTGACAGTGGACTGTGGTCGTGTAAAATGTCACCACTGGGGGAAGAGCGCGTGGGACTTCTCCATACTATTTTTGCAACTCCTTGGGAGTCTGCAATTCTTTAAAAACAAAATGTTTTGGGAATTCCCTGGCAGTCCAGTGGTTAAGACTCAGTGCTTCCAGGACTTACCTGGCGGTCCAGTGGTAAAGAATCCGCCTTACAATGCAGGGGACACAGATTTGATCCCTGGTCAGGGAACTAAGATCCCACATGCTGTGGGGCATCTAAGCCTGTGCGCCGATCTCACGCACCTAAACTAGAGCCCGCGTGATGCTAACTACAGAGCCCACGTTCTCTGGAACTCGCGCACCACAACTAGAGAAGAGAAAAAAACCCACACACCACAACTAGAGAGAAGCCCGCACACCGCAACAAAGAGGCCCACGTGCCACAACTAAGACTTGATGCAGCCAAAAATAAATAAAATAAATAATAATAAATCTTAAAAAAAAAAAAACAAAAAAAGTCAGTGCTTCCACTGCAGGGGGCCCAGGTTCAATCCTCCCATAAGCTGTGAGGCCTAAATAACTTTAAAAATAAAAAAAACTAAAACCAAAATATATAAAAAACAATATGGGGGATATTTCATCATGGACAGGAGGGCATTCTGCCATATGGGCTGATGGTTTGGGGCTGGGTGATGAGCATGTGGGGTTCTTTACCCTATTTTGTCTACCTTTGCGTGTGTTCAAATTCCCCGTAATGAAAAGTTCAAAAAATAAACAAAGGGAACCAGCACAAGGATGGCCACTAACAAGTGCCTTCCCCATCCAGATTTACAAATATGCTTCAGAATGTTCCATCGTCAGGACTGCATGCCATCTTGTCTGATACCCTCCCCAAAACGATGGCCAGAGAGGAGACCAGGGCCGCCTGAGTGTTTTCACAACACAGATCATAACAAGACGCGGGACTGTCCAAACACCACCTTGAAGAATGGAAGTATTACAAAAAGCATTTGAGATGGGGCGGCGGGGGGGTGGGGGGGCACCCTAGGTTCTACAAGAGGTTTCTCCATTTCAAAGTCCTTGTTTCTGGGTGGAAATGATCTGCTCCAATACCAAGGTCTTGATTCTTTCCAAACAGGAAGCTTAAAAAGGCAGAACAATAAAGAAAGAGAAGACCAGTTGACACAACCAACAGAACGAACTAATACGGTCCAAGAACCGGTGCTCCCCCCGGACCTTCTACACTGGGCCAGTCACCCGAACCACAACACGAGCACTCAAGGGAGCTGAGCCCATCTCTTCACACGTAATCACTCTCTTCCTCTCTGGCATTTCCGCCTCAGGACCTTTGCACGTGCTCCTTGTGCTTCCATGTGGAGCTTCTTGTACCTTCAAGTCATTCAGACCTCTGCCCAAACGTCCCCTGGGAGGGGCCTTCCCTGTCTGCCCATGAAGGAAGCACTGCTCCCCCAGTTCTGCAATGACACCCCCCTCTGGTCCCCATCACACAGGCGCCATGGCTCCTTGCTGGCTCCTGGGCTCCTGGCCTGCAGGATAAACACGGAGCTGGCTGACAGCACAGAGCCCAGGCTTTGGGGGCTGCGGCGAGCCTGCTGTCTTCTCTGCCGCAGTCCACTGTAAGCCGAAGCTTCTCGCTGGCAGCTGGAGTGCGAGCCGAGCACTTATTAACATACGTGCCCCGTTTACAGCTCACTGGCACCTAACAAGGAGAGCGGGAGAGGACACCGAGGCCCCAAGTCGGTGGCAGTGACAGGGTTCGGGAGCTCGGGTCCCATTCTGAGCTCTGGCTCTAGACTCCAAACCAATTGCTGCCTGGGGCAGAGGCCCGGGAAAGCCCTGGAGGCTGTGGAGAGGCTGGTCACCCCCAAAGTCCCCTGGTCTTCCTGAGCGCCCAGACAGCTGGTGGGGGTGGTCCCTGTAAGGCAGGACTAGGGGACCCCAGCGCAGCCCCGCTTTCCAGGGAAGCCTTTATTTGCCATCAATGCCTCCCGTGCCAGCCTCCGCCGATAGCTGCAAGGGGGTGAGCACCTGAGGGTGCGACACCGGCACTTAGGGGACCCAGGCGAGGAGCTCCCTACCCCAGGGGAGGGGCGTGGAGCCACTCCACACCCAGCGGGGACATCCCGAATGCAGATCCATGGAGGCAGACAGCCGAGGGTTCTGGCAGGTGCCCGAGACACCCATTCTAGCCAGGCCCATCTCCACAGTCCCGACCCAAGTTCACAGGCTGAGCCCCGAGCCCGGCAGGGCTCAGACGAAACCACGGGTCTGGCGGACAAACGTTCTCAGCCGACGCTGCAGGCAGACGAAGGGGAGAGTGGGTTCAGGCTCTCTCCCCTGTGCGGCGCGGGGTGGGTCACTTAGCAACGCCCACTCCCTCGCCCTTGACCAATCCCAGCCACGCTGGGGTCCCAGCCCTCCCAGGCTCCCAGCCTGTGTGACAGGACCCCTGCCTGTCGGTCACAGGGCCGCAACGCAGGTCCCACACTAGGGTCCTTGCATCCCCGACTACCGCATCAGCCTCTCGGGGTCCTATCAGCCCCGAGCCGACCGCTGGACCCCAGGAGCACACAGAGGCCCTCACGAATCCCACGCCACTTGGACACGCGTCAGGGGCTCAGCAGGGGCCACAAGCAGCCTTCACTGTCTTGGTTTTGCCTCCAGTAACGGCTGTTTTTTACACTGGGAGGATAAATTATTTTTACAGTGAATATCCCTCTAGGAGGCTTGTTAGGAAAACAGCCACTGCAGCTTGGTCGATCCAAAGTTTTCAGGCCTTCTTTTGGCTAAAGGCCAAATTAACACACACAGGGCCTCGGGAGCACAGGTGCTGGAACCCAAGGCAGCAGCTCCGGGTCCCCCTGTCTCGGCGGCCGCACGGAGGACACCTAACCCAGTCCTCCTCCCCACCCGGAGCTGATCGGCAAACTCCACTGTCCCGCCAGGGCCCTGGCGAGGGCCTGGAGCACCGCTCACCCCAGGACCACGGTCTTCCAGCAGGTGGCCCACAGCAGACCCCAAGTCACCAGAGGAGGACCCCGAACGAGGCATGCAGAACAGGCCGCGGGGCTCTGAGCTGTGGACTGGCTGCTCCAGTCCAGCCACCCCCAGGACCACCACCCTGGCAGCGTGGTCCACAAAACCCCAGCCAAACCCTCTGACCCACCCCTTTAAAATAAAGAAGCTCCAGGAGAAGAAGAAACCAGCTTATTTTCAAGGTGCCTTCTAATAACCCTGCTTGTTCCCCAACTCTCTTCCCTAGACAAACATGGAACAGCAGCGTAAAAACCGCGGACTATTCTGGAATGCAGAGTGATTTCAGAAACTCCTCTTGCAACATCTTGATTCACATTCAAGGAAAGACAGAAGCCCAGAGAAAAATCACCCCTGTAGTCTCTGAACGCTCTCCCTGGGCCAGGGAGACACTGGGACATCAGAGCCAGGTCACTCTCCATGCAGGGCTGTCCTGGGCGCTGTGGGGTGCTGAGCAACTGCCCCAGTCCCCCCCCCCCGATGCCAGGAGCCCCCCCCCCCAGGTTGTGACAACCACAGATGTCCCCAGACACTGCCCAGTGTCCCCTGGGGACAGAATTACCCCCAGGGTGGGAACTACTTCACTCAGGGATTTTCACGGATTAACTCAGTTAATCTCATCCACCCTTGAAGCAGAGATCTCCACTGTCATCCCCATTTTGGAGATAAGGACACACACCCAGCAGAGGCGGGCTCTGAGCCCAGGCAGGCCAGGCACGTGGGTACCAGCCTCCAACTGCCGACCCCACTGGCCATTGTACCTTGAGACCTCAGGCCATTTAAGACCGTCTGCAGCTGTGGGATGTTATTTCCAAACTATGCTTGTACACGGGTCTCAGCTTTCCTGTGGCCAAAGAAGCATCCCAAGTTCCTGCAAGTCCCTTCACAGAAACATCTCAGGTCCCAAATTCAGAGCCCCCCAGTACGGCCAGCATCCATGCCACAAACGCACTGCCCTGAGCTCAGCCACAGGACCCATCAGCCTTCACAGCCAGGCCAAGGTTTCAAGCTCCCGTTAAAGATGAGAGGCTGCGTACAAGGCTCCACAGGAAGGATTGAGGCCACGGCCACACCACCCTGCCCATTGGTGCTGGCCCTCCAGTTGACATCCTGCAGGCCAGGCTGGTGCACTGGCCCCTCACATGGCCCTAGCTGCTTCATGTTGCGTCTGTCTCGTCTCCCCAGCTAGAGGCTAACAGATCCATAACTTCTGATGGGCTGGGCAGGCAGGCGGGAATGCGATGGGGGGATGGCGGGGCCCAGCCTCCACTGAGCACCAGGCATCCCCTTTATAGCATTCCCGGCCCCAACACAGCACTCAGCTCACCCAGGACCAGCGCTAGGTGTGAAATGCACATAGGATGTCAAAGACAGCGCCACAAAAAAAAATTTTTAAAAAAGAGTGGAAAATAACTCATTAGCAACTTTTATAATGATTACACGTTGAAATGATAACATTTTGGGTATACTGGGTTCAATAAAATACATTACTCAAATTAATTTCCCCCGCTTCTTTTCACCTAGAAAACTTTAAAGGACACATGGGGCTTGCTTTGCGTCTTTACTGGGCAGCGCTGCCTTAGAAAAGCTGTCGGTTTACACTTTCGCCTGTTTTCTTCTGAGGGTTTTGTCGTCTCAGTTCTCACATTCAGGTCTTAGATCCACTGGAGTTTGTTTTGGTGCCTGGCGGGGAGGGGCGGGGGGCACCGTACAGAGCCTGACGTTTCACCAGGTGACATTCCGTTAGCGTCCACCTGTGTCTCCCCTGGTGTCCTCCCGGTGCCACGAGCAGCTCCCTGGCACTTGGGACCCCCCCGGGTCTCCCGTATCCTCTGCTAAGGGGACAGCAAGTCTCTCACACATGTCACTGTCCTCAACACCAGTGGGAGGGCCAGAGCTGGCTGGGCTCTGCCCCGCTATGAGGCCACACCCCATCTGTCCCCTCACGGTCCCCGGAGAGCCCAGCTGCATTTCCAAATGGCCCAGCATGGTGACGGCACTTCCCCTGGAGGGCAAGGGGGCAGCCGGCTGCCTCTTTATCCACTGAGGATGCTGGATGCCTGGGCAGGAGCCATGGCCACCTGCAGAACTCTGCTTGGTGGCTCTGTGGGGATGTTCACAACCCGGTGGCTGCCTTCTAAGGTACAACCCACAACCGTGCCTGGGCCGGGCAGACCAGGGAAGGGAAGTGGCCCAGGAAGCAGCTCGCGTTCAGACCTACTGGCCAGACACGTGGGGGCTTGCGGGGGGTGGGGCTTGGAAAGGAGGGCACGTGTGGTCTAATCCCGAGCCACGTGAAGCTCTCGGGGAGCCCGCTCAGGGCTTGGACCACACTCAGCCAATCAGGCCAGCAGGGGGGCAGGCAGCAAACAGGACACCCCCTTTCTGGCCCTGGGGGACTCTGGGGCAGGGAACCCCAGCGCTGCCCACCGGGAGGAGAACGCACAGGAAACAGACAAGCCCAGGCGGCGGGGGCCGGGGCCACGCTGCTCCGCGGAGCGGACGCACAGAGAGGTACTACAGGGGACCGAGCCACCAAGCGAGGCTAGGCCAGCACAGCCCACCCCCTGGGGGCCCTGCCCAGCACCAGCTGGAGGCAACGGAGGGCAGAGAGGTGAGGATCACTGGTGAACGCTGGAGTCCAGAACCGGCGCATGCAAAGGGCGGCCTGAGCGCCTCCTGCAGGTGAGCTGGGGCAGCACGCCTGACGGTCGGGCCTCCTGACTCTGGCCTCCCTCTCCGACCCCTCCCCACCCCAGCCCTCAGGCTGTAGCCTCACAGAGTGTTTTGGTGCTGCCTCTGCTGGGGGCCGACTGGATGAGCATTCTGCCCGCCACAGCCCTGGAATTCTGGAACTCCAGTGCGGGGGGGGGGGGAGAAGGGGCAGGAAAACGTAGAAACTACTAGATCCCCACAGCAGGTAGTGGATACACAGCATGTCCACCCACACACGGGCACATCACTCTGCCGTGAAGAGGAGAGAAGCCCTGACACTCGCTACCATGTGGACGGACCTTGAGGACACGATGCTCAGTGAGAGAAGCCAGACACAGAAGGACACACAGTGTGTGATTCCATTCACATGAAACATCCAGAACAGGCAGATCCACAGACACAGAGAGTGGGTTCCTGGTTGCCAAGGAGGACGGGGAATGGTGAGTGACTGTTAAACAGGTATGGGGTTTCCTTTTGGGGTGAGGGAAGTGTCCTGGAATTTGATAAAGGTGATGGTTGCACAACTCTGTAAATGTTCTAAAAACCACTGAACTGTCCCCTTTAAAAGGATGAATTTTATGGTATATGAATATTATTATACAATTAAAAATATATTTTTAAAAAGGCAGGGCAGGAGCATTTGAAGAGGGGCTGTCCTAGAAAACTTGGGATCTAGTCGGCAGCACACCAGAGCCAATCTCTGGGCAGCCGTCCGTGGCTCCCACGTGACTTGAACACCTCTGGTCTGGCCTTGCTGACTAGACTCTACGCTCCTTGAGGGCAGAGCTGCTGGCCCCTTCCACTTTACCCCTTGGAGCCTGGCACAGGGGGGCCCCAAAGCTGCCCGAGAGACAGACTGGAGGGCTACCCCAGCTTCCCCTGCTTCCTCCGCGAGGGTATCCCAGGCAGTGCGCTGAGTGTCCCCTCCAAGTCCTTGCTCCTCTGCCTGCTGTTCACCTCACCCATGACAACAAGGCTCGACCCAGGTGGCAACTCTTCTGTCGCTCCCGGGCCACCACCCGAGCCACCAAGCACGGCCCCGGCCCTGTGTTTGGTTTGCATCTGTCCCGGCAGTTCTGCTCCCCCAGGCCCTGCCGTCCCCACTGCTCTCGGGATCCCGGCTCTAGGCTTTCATCACAGGCTGGGACCCGCTGTGGGCAAGAGACACTGAGCCGCTGGCCTCGTGCATGCGGGCCAGACGACTAGCGCTCTCCGCTGGGTGACAGCAGACGCACTGATAGGCCCAGGCTCGGTGCACGCCCGACGGCGGCGGATCTGCTGCAAACTCAGCCCTGGTGGATCGCGCAACCAAGCTGCTGACCACCTGGCCGAGAGCCACATGGGAGGCCTGCTGGCGGTTCCCGATTTCCTATCTTCACCTCGAGGCTGGCGGACAGCATGGCTGGGCATTTACAGAGGCCACTCCACCCCTGCTCCCCGCCGCAGCCAGCCTGGATCTACCTACGCCACACACCCCAGCCGCAGCTTGTCCACCGGCCGGCTGACCACCCTTCCTTCCGTGGGGCCCGGCACAGGGGTCTGGACGTGCAGAGACGCCCGTTTCTCGAGGACAGCGCTGCCCCTCAGTCTCCAGCTCAGAATGGGCTCAGGTTGCCCATGGAGCAGCCAGGACACGAGGAGGCGGGCAAACCAGAGCCTTCCTTCCCGAGAGGGTGTCAGAGAGCTCGCTTTCTTCACCGGCTCCCTCCTCTTCCTTGGGGGAAGGAGCTGGAACGAAGCAGGGAAGCCGGAGTTTCAACTCCAGGGCCTTCACTCACACGCAAGCTGGAGACAGCAAGGCTCTCTCCCGACCCCGTGGCAGAGATAATCAGATCCATGCAGCTCCAGGGCCGAGGTAGGAAGCTGGCCCGCGGATGCTGGCCTTTCTGATGGAGGGGGGTTTAAAGCACAGAACGGAGGACTTCCCTGGCGGTCCGGTGTTTAGGACTCCACGCTTCCATACCAGGGGTCCGGGTTCAATCCCTAGTCAGGAGACTAAGATCCCACAGCCGAGCGGTGTGGCCAAAAAAATAAGAAATAAAATAAACGACAGAACGGGCAAAGAGTGGGATCTGAAGGGGCCAGCGGCAACTCCCAGTCCAGCTGCCTGGCCAGGGTCCTGCATGCATCCTGGAGGCAGCTCCCAGGCTGCCGCCTTCCCAAGTGGGCCGCCCAGCACACGGCCCCTCTCCACCCGACGCGTGGTCCGGGGCACCCCCGGCACAGCCCTGTCGCCGTCACCGCGCCGGCTGGCGGCTTCAGGCTGGCTCCTGCTCAAAGGAGGCCTCCGGGATCCCTGCTCTCCTTCTGCACAAAGCACAATTCCGGATCCCCTGCCAGCTCATCCTCCACGAATCACTTCTCTCCACGTTCTCTCCCGAGACTGGAGCGAGCAGCCACGAAACCATGAAGGTGGGCCCACCTCCACCCCTACCTGCCCAGAAGGTGCCGTCACTTGGGTGCAACTGCAAACACAGGAGGGAAGTGGGTCCTGGGACAGATCCTGCCGCCCCACCCGCAGATCACCTCTTCACAGCTCGCTGTACAGGTTCATCTGAGAATAGGAGCCGTGATCGCTAGTGCTGGCAGCCGGGGCCAAACCCACATTAGCTCTGGTGCCGCTCTGTACCCAGAGACCCATTCGGGGTGCAGCAGCCCTTGGCGCCTTGCTTTCTGATTCTTATTCTTTGTCCACTGAACAAAACACACCCGAGGCCCAGAGCAACTCCGCTTCACCAGAGCTACAGGCCTCCCGTGGGGCAAAGACGGCAAAGCAAACTTTTCATCAATGCCCTCGGGTCCACGGGAGCCACTGAGGTGGGATGAGAAAAGAAAAGAGGGGAGGGAAGGAAGGAGGAAGGGGGAGATGGAGGAGGAACAAAGAAAGACAGAGACCAGCAAAAAAAAAAAAAAAGGACAGCAACTTTGGAAAGCCAAGAAGTTCTGAGTAATCCTCTCCAGGTTGTTTATTTCAATCAGCTAGAGAAGGCATGACCGTAAATTAACGGTATGCTTCCTTGACAAGTCAGAACACTCCTGGGACAGACCCAGATCTAAGACGCTAACAATCTGCCTGGCTGGGAAATCACTCGTCAGCCAGTGTCCACGGTGGGGAGCAAGGCCAAGGGCACGAGGTCGGCACAGTCCCGCTCCCGACACAGGCCGGCGCACTGCCCCACAGCCGTCTCCCATCCACTCACCCCACAAAGCTCAACTGTCACACACACAAGAGCCATCTCTCCACGAGTGTTCCCGGGCAGGCCAGCGGCCGGAAGGCCGCAGCAACCTCCTCTCAGGACTCCGCTGCCCCTTCGGAAGGGGCACTGGTGTTGGTAAAGAGGATGGGCCAGATGCTTACAAAACAAGAGGATTGGGAAACAGTGTCTTCCTTTTAAACCCTCAGCTTCTGTGAGGTCAAAACAAACTCCTTAGGCCCAGAACACTCCTCAATCTTCTGCCTGCGCAGGTGCAGTACAAAGGGGGCATCACGGAAAGGTGGGGCACTGCCAGCAATGAAGTATTTGCCCCTGTTTACATCTACTTTTTTTTTTTTGGCCGCACCATGTGGCACGAGGGATCTTAGTTCCCCGACCAGGGATGGAACCCGCACCCCCGGCAGCTGAAGCGCAGAGTCCTAACCACTGGACCACCAGGGAAGTCCCTACATCTACTCTTTTCTCAATTTTGAGATTGTTTTGGTGAATGGGATCATAGCATTTTCTTATATTCCCTGCACTTTAAATTTCCTCAAAACAATCCAGGATCCGTTTTTTAACAGACAGAGTATGATTCTAAATACTTGGATGCAGGAAAGATGGAAATTCATTCATCCAACAAATGAATGCTTACTGAACACCCGTTGCGGGCAGAAACTGCCTGAGGTGCTGGGGATACACACAGCGACCAAGACAGATGTCGCTCCCACAGCGGGAACCTCACACCCTACTGCAGGTGCTCCCACACTATGGCCCACAGGTCAAATCCAGCCCACTGCCTGTTTCCGTATGGCCCACAAGCCCAGAATGGTTCTGACGGTTTTTAATGGTTCGATGGGGGGAAAAAAAAATCAAAAGAAGAAAAATAGTTCATCGTATGTGAAAAGTATGTGAAATTCACATTTCCGTGTCCATAAATAAAGTTTTATGGGAACAAAGGCACAGTTGTTGGTTTCTGTACTTTTGTATTACAACAGCAGAGCGGAGAGGTCAGGTCTGAGACAGTCCCACCTACAAAGCGGAAAATAGTTACTTTCTAACTCTTTACAGGAAAAGCTGCTGCCCTAGTGGATGAGATGGACAATAAGTACATAAACAGATTGATACAAATTTCTGGTAGTGCTGAATGCAAAGAATAAAAGGCAGGTTGGGGAGAGAGAGTGGATGGAAGGGTGAATTTGGGCAGTGAGGTCAGGGATGGCCTCTCTGAGCCGAGACCTGAGTGACAAAGAGACCTGAGGGGACAACACTGTGGCAGAGGGAACAGCAAGTGCAAAGGCCCTGAGGTGGGGAAAAGTAGGCAGGTAAAGTGGTTTCGACTGAAGGGAGCAGGCACGGGGCTTGGGGGGGGAGGGTGGTGTGGAGAGCACCTCATAGGACAGAACAGGGAGGCCATGGAAAGGGTCTGCAGCCTTTCCCAAGGACAACAGGAAGCCACTGGAGGGTCCGAGCAAAGGAAGACCGTTTTTCAAGTTTTTAAAAGTCCCTTGAGGGAGCAATAGTGAGAACTGACAGATTAGTAAGGACGCCTTATCCAGCCCCCAAGATGCTCCCAGAACAAATCAAAGCAGGGAGTAAACTCAAAAACCAATCCATGGGACTTCCCTGGGGGCGCAGTGCTTAAGAATCCACCTGCCAATGCAGGGACACGGGTTCGAGCCCTGGTCCGGGAAGATCCCACATGCCGCGGAGCAACTAAGCCCATGCGCCACAACTACTGAGCCTGCGCTCTAGCACCCACGAGCCACAACTAGTGAGCCCGTGTGCCACAACTACTGAAGCCCCCACAGCTAGAGCCCGTGCTCCCCAACAAAGACAAGCTACCTCAATGAGAAGCCTGCGCACTGCAAGGAAGAACAGCCCCCGCTCACCTCAACTAGAGAAAGCCCACGTGCAGCAACAAAGACCCAATGCAGGCAAAACTCAATCAATCAATAAATATAAATAAATAAATAAAATATATGATCGCCTTAAAAAAAAAAATCCATCCAACCCCACAATCATCAGTTCATGGCCCCGCTCAGGCCTTAGTCTTGAGGCGGCACAGGCTTTTCTAAGTATTGTAGTTAAATTCATTTCATTATGTAAAAGTGCCTGCACCCGGCACAGTAACAGTCCCATGACCTCAGGCATCATTGCTCATGAAGAGGGAAGATGAAAGGGGCGAGTCACCTCAAAGCCGACTTGAAGCAAACTGTTAAAGCCGATGGACAGGCAGGGGTCACACAGCGCTAAACCTGCCCACCACGCTTCCAGATCCCGGGAGCATGTTTCCACATGGCCTGTGGGGGGCCCTGCAGGGGCTCGGGAGACCCCCACACCACGCCTGACGGCCCGTGGTGGGCACGTTTGCAGGCGAGCACCTCTCCTCCAGGAGACAGAGTAGGAAAGACCTGGACAGCCAGGCCGAGGAGTGTGCGCCAGACATAGTTTGCAAATATGAGCCCCTCCCTTTTAGACGGGGGAGGGGAGGAAAGGGACAAACGGACCTGGAACTTGAGGTCAATCAGGGTCATGGCCAAATATCAGGCTGCCGTGGACTTAAAGGGGGCTTAAAGGTTAAGTGAGAGAGGGCCACCTGGGGGCAACTGCACCCTCCAGGGGACACTGGGCTATGTCTGGGGACATCGGTGGTTGTCACAACTGTGGGGGTAAGGCTGCTCCTGGCATCAACAGGGTGGGAGCCAGGGATGCTGCTCCACACCCCACAGTGCCCGGGACAGACCCCCACAGAGAACGACCCAGCCCTGAACGTGAATGGGGCAGAGTAGGAAGGGACCTGACGTTAGTAAGAAATCAGCGCCAGGTTCAGAGCACCCTGTCACTGTGTGAAGCCACAGTGACTCTCATCCCCTTTGACCCCCTCAATGACCCAGCATGGGCTCTTATTATACCCATTTTACAGATGAGGAAAGCGAGGCCCAGAGTCATGCCCCAGAGGAGGGATGTGAACCCGGATCTTTCAGACTCTGTTTGGGGAATGGAGTCAAGGACAGGAATCCAGGGGCACCAACAAGAACACAGGTCAGAAAGGAGTCCAGGTTCAGCCCCTCTCCTCCGTCCGGTGTCCTCAGCCAGAAGTGGAGGGACCGGGGCAGGGCAGGTCAGAGCTGTGGGGGTGAGGTCCCACTGAGCAGCCCGGGGGGTGGGGGGACAGGTATCTGGAGCGCAGCCAGGAACCCCCCAGGAACTGGCAGAGAAGCATGGGGTGGGGGCGGAGGGGGTGACCTCACAGTCGTGCAGTCTGCCCGCAGTTCCTTTGCTTTCTGCGCCCTTCCCCCAGCCCCTGCCCAGTGGGCTTGGGAAGGTTTAGTGACTGCCCCCCCGCCCAGCTTTGTTCTTGAGCAAGTGACTGGCGCAGGGTCTCACAGCTCTGACCCTGCCCCCCACAATTCCAGATCCCGGGAAGAGAGACAGCCGGAAATGGTCATTTGCCCACACCTCGGCCCTCACCCCTCTCACCCCGTGCTGCCCACTCCGAGCCAGGCCCCTTGGGGCAGTGGGCACCACACCGCCAGCACAGTTGTGCCCACACCTCGGGACACCCATCTCTCCCTTTCCCCCACTAGACCCAAAGCCCCCTGAAGTTAGGGGCTTCCTGCAACCTGCCCCAGTGCTCAAAACTCAATGTCCGCAGGCCAGGTGAGTGTCAGATGGAACCAAGGAACAGATGGGCTCCCCAGGGCTGAGGCCCCGGCTGGGCCGGGCCAGGGGAAGGGGCGGGGCTCAGGAGGGCAGGGGCAAGACGCTACAGAGGAGGAGGGGAAATGCAGGGTCAAGTATAGCAGAGCAGCCAGGCAGGGAGAGAGGGGATGGAGGGCCACCGGACCACCCCAGAGGCACTGGGGAAGGGTCTTTACTAGGAGACAGAAAAGTACAACAAAGGCAGGGCGGGGTCCTAAATGACTGATCAGCCACACCTTTAAGCTCTTAACACCTCCTTAGCAGCCCACTCCCCAAAGTGGCAAGGATTAGAAAATGCGAGAAAAACAATTGTTACTAAGACCTGTATAGAAATTGTCTCGACAACGACACACAATCGCGCGCGCGCGCACACGCACGCACACACAGCGCGTGACACAGTATCTGCTTGAATCACCGCAAAACCTGGGAGCATTTATGCAACTGCACCTCTGCTCGCGGAGGTGACCTCCCCCAGGGCAGGGCGGTCTGACCGCGGAGGTGCCCCCGGCACAAAAGGGGAGCACCAACGTTTGCCAAGCGTCCAATCAGAAACACGGAAAGAGGGCCAGCGAGTTTCGGAAACCCTCCCCTCAGATGATCACAAGTTGACTCCAGACTTTTACACTCTGTCCTTTGGGATTCCAAAAAGCAAACTACAAAGACCACAGAGGCTGCCCACTGCTTTTGCGAGGGTGGTGAGGAAAAGCTGACCGGGGAGTTGACAAACCCTCCCGACGCCTCATAAGGAAGCTATTATTGGAGAATTAGGGGAGTCACCGGCTCTTGCACGGCAGCGCGGAAAGCCCAGAGGAGTCATGGAGTGAGCCCCTTTTAGGGGCTTTCTCCAGCCTGGGGACAGCCGGATAAATGGCTGCTGAGGCAGAGGGGTGAGGCAAGCAACCTCAGACCCTAAGACAGCGCTGGCAGCCAGTGGGAGCCACGGGAGCTTGCTGAATAAATGCCACGGACAGAAACACATGGAAAAGGACACACTCTTTACATATCACAGGATTGTTGGGCTCCATTGCACAGAACAACCTTCTCACTAGTTTCATAACTCGGGAAACAGTTCCCAGGTGCACCTGAATCATTAAAACAAAAGCATCCTCCCCCAACCAAACAGATGGGACACACCAAGAAGCAGTCCACGTCTCCCCAGACCCCAAGGGAAAAAAATCCCCTATAAAACCTTCCACCCTGGCCCCGGCAGACGCGCACCCCATTCTGCCTGGTGTCATTGCGCCCACTGGGCGGAGACCCAGGCCCTTGCAGATCTGGGGCAGGTCCCTTTCAGAATGAATCCGTCCCCCAGATCCCACGGGGCTGGAGAGGACAGCCCAAGGGGTCCCCGCGGGAGCGACACCAGGATTTATTTCTACAGAGAAGGGGCCTTCGAGATGGCGATCGGGCAGAGAGGGGAAGGCCGTGGGGGCACGCGTCTGGAAACTGCTATGTGCATATCAAGTGGATAATTTTTTTATAGGAAATTCTGATTGCATGCTTATTTTGGGGGGGCTCAGGGAAATGGGGTGCGAGTTTGGACGCCGCGATGGCACGGCGGTTGACTCGGGCAGTGGGGTGGGATGCAGTGATGGACATTTCGGGGGACACCGCTGGGAAGCGCCCCGTTAACCCCACCAGTGCCCAAGGGGCCGGAAATGGAGGCGGGTTTCACCCAGGGCCTGGGATATCTCTCTCTCTTTCTCTTTACTATTATTATTTCTTTTAATTATTAGGATTGTTGTGAATAATGGAAGGTGAGGGCCCCGCCAGGCAGGGCCAGCCGGGCCGGGCCACCCACGCTGTCATCTTTTGTGCGGGGCCGGAGGGGACGCCCCGGCCCAGCCCCCGCGCGCCCCCGGCCCGGGCAGGGCGCCCCCGCCTACCGCCCCCGGCCCCGCCATTGTCCGGCCGCGCCGCCCCCGCCCGAGGCCCGGCAAGCGCCCGGGGCCGGGCGGTTAACGCCCCCAACCGCCTCGCGGGCCGGGACAAAGCACTGCGGCCGCGGCCCGAGCAGGCCGCGCCCGAGGCCTGGGCCTCGAGTCCCGGGCGCCCGCCCGCCCGCAGCCCCAGGCGCGGCGCGGGGGCGGCGGCGGCGACGGGGCCCGCGCTCGGACGCGGCGGCCGCCTCCCCGCGGGCTCACCTGAGGCGGCGCGCGCGGCCCGGTCCGGAGCTGCGGCGCGCGCTCCCCCGCCCTCGGCGTCGCACCCCCAGGCCCTGCTCGGGCCGGGCCCCGCTCGGTCGCTGGCGGCCGAGCCCTCCGCGAGCGTCCCGGGCGGGGCTTATAAGGCCGCTCGCCAGCTCCGCCCCGGCTGCCATTGGCCACCGAGCCCACGCCCGCGCACCCATTGGCTGCCGCTGACAGCTCCGCCCCTCCCCTCCGCGGGGCCCACCAACACCGCACGGCCCGCCCCCTGCGCGCCTCGATTGGGCGGGCGCAGGCGCCGGTCTCGCCTCGCCACTGGCCGGCCGGCTAGGACACGGCGGCGCCCACCCACGTGCCCGCTGACCGGCTTGGTTCTCATTGCAGGCTGCGCACGCCAGACAAGAGGCCGCGACCAACAGGACGGCGCTAGGCCTCAGATTGACAAGGGCGCCTCGGGGACCGCCCAACGACCGCACGGGGGCAAGAGAATATTGGCTTACGGGGTCAGCCCCAGGCGCGGACTGGCTGGGGCGGGTGCCAATCACGGTCCGGGCCCCGCCCTGGTTATCAGGCTGCAGCTGAGTACGTGAGATCCAGCACAACATCAGCACCGCGCCTGGCAGGCTCGAAGAGGGGGTTCGAGACCCAGAGCCGGAAATTGGGTTCAGCGTTCTCCAATTCGCAAAGTCCCGAGTTAGGAAACATAGCTCCAACGTAACTCAATTTGCAAAGGAGGAGAACTGAGAACTGGTGAAATAAAAGTCAAGCAGAAAAAATAAAAAAAAGTCAAGCAGCAAGAGCCCCTGCCTCCCCTTCCCCCCTCCCCCCCAAAAAAATTCCAAGTTCATTTCCGTTGCAATGGACAAAACTTTGCAAAGGCGCCAGGCCTTCAGGGTAAAGCTAGGTGACCTTCGCCGACTTCCCTAAAACGTAAGGGAGGCAAGGAGTTTGGTGCCTCCTGACTTAGGTCCAAAGCTCAGCTGGGCCCACATGCCTCACTGTGGTTGGCCTCCAGCGAAGTAACCTCGCTGGGCCGCAGTTTCGCCTGTGGAATGGATATGACGGCGATACAACCCCTCACCGTCGGCCCCTCTCCTGGGAAGTTTGCGCGAATTGGTGAGAGGAGGCACGTAAAGCCTTTGACCATGTGACTTCGCGAAGTGAGCATTTAATTAAGGTTTGCCATTATCATCATCATCATGATTATTAATTGCATACCAGGCAGTAGGCTGGGCACGCCCCCATTTCGTCTGCAGGAATGTAAATCGGACAATTCGATATTTCCCAGTAACGTGGCGAGTGCATCTACGCTCTATTCCTGGAGGTCCTGTACCCTGAGAAAGGGTCCGGAGCGTGGAGCTTGCCTGGTTCAAGTATGCGGCTGCAGCGCTGTACACAATTGTTTCCAGATTATATAGATAGCTTGTCAGGGTACTCTGGAATACTTTTAACTATGTAGCGGTTGAAAAGGGGGTAGATCTACATGTACTGTCATGGAATGATTCCCCTACAAGCCATGTGGAGAGCTGCAGAATGGTCCAGAATTCTGAACAATACCGTTATGGAAAGGAACGCAGAGCAAATATCCTGTGGTTTCTAAGAGCCCATACCTGTGGCAATGCGCAGAACAAGGCCGTCCCCAAACTGAGTAAACTAAATCTTTGTGGAGAGGAGGGATCCACGTTGGTAAAAAGTGTAGTTGGTGAGGAGTTTAATCTGCTCTAGGGTGATTTACATCGTCATGGGGCCATATTCAGATATTCCCTCAAGCAGTTAAAATTTAACTTAAAAAGTAGGAACCAGTAACTGCTCCCAAGGAACTCCCTAACCCGTGGGAAAGACAGAAATGTAATCTGGTAGCAGTAATATAGACTCAAAAGTGCAATCGTATGGGGATCCCCCTATCCCAAGCCTTTTTCTTCTCTACTTCCCAGTTAACCCCGTTAGACAGTGAATTCCAGGTGTTTGGATTTCACAGACTCTGGAATTTTTTTTTTTTTTTAATTGGGGGACCTAAATAGGTTGTCAGCTTTCCAATTTTGCTTAGGGGGACTTTTTATAATTTTTTCTCAAGTTCCTTTTTTTTAAAATTTTAATTCCAGTATGGTTGATTTACAATGTTATATTAGTTTCTGGTGTACAGCGAAATGATTCAGTTTTAATACGTATACATACATAAATATATATATATATTCTTTTTCATATTCTTTTCCATTATGGTTTATTGCAGCATATTGAATATAGTTTCCTGTGCTATATGGTAGGACCTTGTTGTTTATCTATTTTATATATAATAGCTTGTATCTGCTAATCCCAAACTCCTAATTTACCCCCTCCCCCACCCCCTTTTCCCTTTGGTAACCATAAATTTGTTTTCTAAATCTGTGAGTCTGTTTCTGTTTTGTGAATAAGTTCATTTGTAGCATATTTTAGATTTCACATATAAGTGATATCATATGTTATTTGTCTTTGTCTGGCTTACTTCACTCAGTATGAGAATCTCTAGGTCCATCCATGTTGCTGCAAATGGCATTATTTCATTCTTTTTTACGGCTAATATCCCGTTGTATATATGTACTGTATCTTCTTTATCCATTCATCTGCCGATGGACATTTAAGTTGCTTCCATGTCTTGGCTATTGTAAATAGTGCTGCTATGAACATTGGGGTGCATGTATATTTTCAAATTAGAGTTTTCTCTGGATATATGCCCAGGAGTGGGATTGCTGGATCATATGGTAACTCTATTTTTAGCTTTTTAAGGAAACTCCGTACTGTTCATCACAGTGGTACACCAATTCACCAATTTACATTCCCACCAGCAGTGTAGGAGGGTTCTTAGGGGGACTTTTTAAAATGCCATCTATATGTTAAGAAACTTCACAGTTGTGGAATCCAGACAGGAAGTATATTTGACGGTTCACCATACAGTCCTTTCAACTTTTCTACGTTTGAGAGTTTTCATAACAAAATGTTAGGACAGAAAACTACAATCTGTCATTTAATTAAAAGGTGTCCTATGCAAAGCAGGAAGGACTCAGTCTCAGAATTTTCAAATTAACTTGAGAACAACTCACTAATCATTTTCCAGTCTTTGCAGACATGTGCAGATCTCACAAAGGGCTGGGGCTGGGAATCACAGGCATCTGTCCCTAAGTAAGGTCAGGAGGACCTCTGGCACTGGCCTTCAGATGACCCAAGGCCAGCTCATTTCTAACTGTTCTTCACATTCCTCTGCTTTCCTAAAACTCCCCTCCAGCTTCCACTTATGGGCTAGTCTGATGCATAAAAGATAGAGATGGACAGAAAAATAGACCCTCCTATGTCTTTATTTTTATCTTTTGGCTGCACCACATGGCTTGCGGCTTAGTTCCCCGAGCAGGGATCGAACCCGTGCCCCCCTGCAGTGGAAGCACAGAGTCTTAACCACTGGCCTGCCAGGGAGGTCCCTAGATCTTCCTATGTCTCTAAAAAATAAATTTTTAGAAATACATTTGGGGGGTAGATCCTTGGTGGTCCAATGGTTAGGACTCGGCACTTTCACCGCCGTGGCCCGGGTTCAATCCCTGGTCAGGGAACTACGATTCTGCAAGACACGTGGTACAGACAAAATAAACATAAAAATTTAAAAGAAAATTTTTTTAACAAAAAAATTTTTTAGAAAACAAATACATTTGGAGGAGGAATGCTAACATTCCATTTCACGCCAAGCAGATATCGCTAGACACGTGTAGTATACGTTTCACTTTTATGAGCACAGACACATAATGCAAACACCAGACCACGGCTCATGTGTTTGTTTAGGTGCTAGACAAAGCAGGCTACCCCACCAATGAACTGAATAGAAAAGAAAAACCGGCACAAAATAGTATATACACTACTGTCCTAATGTCATTCTTTAAATTTGTATATAAAACAAATACTTGGAGGGACTTCCCGGCGGCACAGTGGATAGGACTCCTCTATCCCAATGCAGGGGGCCTGGGTTCGATCCCTGGTCAGGGAACTAGATCCCACATGCATGCTGCAGCTGAGAGTTCGCATGCCACAACTAAGGAGCCTGCCTGTTGCAACTAAGACCCCACGCAACCAAATAAATAAATGTTTAAAAAGTAATAAATACATGGAGAAACATCTGTAAACAAATATGTACCATGGCTTTGCCGTGTCCTCGAGTAAGCCACTTGTCTATGCCTCAGTTGTTCTGAGGTTGAATGTTGCAGTACCAACACACACGTATAAATAAAGCCTAAAAATATTAACCCTTTCGGGGGCAGGATTATGTGCTTTGGCTTTTTCTTCACATATTCAGTTTCCAAATGTTCTGAAGGGATTATGTATTAATTTTATAACGTGCGGTAGAGGGAGAGAAGGAAGTTTTACATTAAGAAAAAAAAAAACAACCAGGTAGATTTTAAAAGGTGGTCCATCCACACCCTGGAATATTACTCAGCCATAAGAAGCAGTGAAGTGCTGACACTTGCTACAACGTTGGATGGACCTTGAAAACACCAGGGTCAGTGAGAGAAGCCAGACACAAAAAAACTATGTGTTGTATGAATTTATTTATATGAAACATCCAGAACAGGCAAATCCACAGACAGAAAGTAGGTTAATGGTTGCCAGAGGCTGGGGAGGGGTGGGAAGTGACTGCTAACGGGGATCGGGCTTCTTTCGAGGGGGGATGAAATTCTGGAACCAGACAGAGGTGATGATTGCACAACTGTGCAAATATACTAAAACCCACTGAACTGTATACTTTAAGTGGGTGTTATGGCATGTGCAATATATCTCAATAAAACTGCTTTAAAAAAATTAAAACTACCAAAAGTCTACCAGGAAATGAATACACCTTACATTGTGATTATTTCTGCATAGCAGTGCACATACACTTTTCTGGGGTTTGCTCATTTTTAACAATGACACTGTTCTTAACTTTTATGTGAGAAACAAAATAATTCCACAATTAACGCACCTCAGCGTGTTCTGCCCCTGTGTGCGGCCCACTTGGGGACACTTAGGGAGTTCCCTCTGATCCTCATAGCTGGGCATCTTTCCTATTTTTATTTCATGTTCACACTTTGATTTTTTTTTTTGAGATATAACTCATATACTGTACAGTTCAAAGGATTTTAGTACCTCCACAGGTTATGTGCAATCGTCACCAAATTTAGAACATTTTCATCTCCCCGAAAAGAACCCCGCACCCTCTAGCTCTCACCCCCTCTCCCTCCCTACTGGCTAAGCATCGCTACACTAATCTGCTTTCTGTCCCTACAGATCCCTGTGTTGAGCATTTCATGTGAATGAGATCATATCACATACGATCTTTTGTGATTGCCCTCTTTCACTTAGCATAATGTTTTCAAGGACATACTTGACATATTTGAAGGTCCAAAAGAGGCAGAGCTTTATTGTTTTTGTTTAAGATTTTTTTTTGACGTGGACCATTTTTAAAGTCTTTATTGAATTCACTACAATATTGCTTCTGTTTTACGTTTTGATTTTTTGGCCATGAGGCATGCGGGATCTTAGTTCCCCGACCAGAGATCAAACCCGTGTCCCCTCCATTGGAAGGCTAAGTCCCAACCACCGGACTGCCAGGGAAGTCCCTGTTTCTTAAATCAGATCTGCCCACGTCATTGTCTAACCATCCGTACAAAGTGCCAGTGATAGGTTGGTGTGAGTAATGGCATCTGCAGAACTCGGCACTATCACCTCCCCTGGAGTTGATTGTTAAACTTGCCTCATCCTTGGGGAATTCCCTGGTGGTCCAGTGGTTAGGACTTCACACTTCTATTGCAGGGGGCATGAGTTTGATGCCTGGTCAGGAAACTAAGATCCTGCAAGCCAAACCGTGCAGCATGGCCAAAAAAAAAAAAAAAAAAAGAATGAAAGAAACAAGACAACAAACAAAAAAACAAACAAAAACCAAAAAAAAGCCATAAACGAGACAAAAAGACAACCCTCAGAATGGGAGAAAATATTTGCAAACAAAGCAACGGACAAAGGATTAATCTCCGAAATATATAAGCAGCTCATACAGGTCAATATCAAAAAAACAAACAACCCAATCAAAAAATGAGAAGACCTAAATAGACATTTCTCCAAAGAAGACATACAGATGGCCAAGAGGCACATGAAAAGCTGCTCAACATCACTAATTATTGGAGAAATGCAAATCAAAACTACAATGAAGTATTACCTCACACCAGTTAGAATGGGCATCATCAGAAAATCCACAAACAACAAATGCTAGAGAGGGTGTGGAGAAAAGGGAACCCTCTTGCACTGGTGGTGGGAATGTAAGTTGGTACAGCCACCATGGAGAACAGTATGGAGGTTCCTTAAAAAACTAAAAATAGAACTACCATATGATCCAGCAATCCCACTACTGGGCATATACCCTGAGAAAACCATAATTCAAAAAAACACGTGCACTCCAATGTTCACAGCAGCACTATTTACAATAGCCAGGGCATGGAAGCAACCTAAATGTCCATTAACAGAGGAATGGATAAAGATGTGGTACATATATACAATGGAATATTACTCAGCCATAAAAAGGAATGAAATTGGGTCATTTGTGGATGGACCTAGAGAATGTCATACAGAGTGAAGTAAGTCAGAAAGAGAAAAGCAAATATCGTATAATAACACACATATGTGGAATCTAGAAAAAGGTACAGATGATCTTATTTGCAAAGCAGAAATGGAGACACAGATGTAGAGAACAAATGTATGGATACCAAGGGGGAAAGGGGTGGGGTGCGAGGAACTGGGAGACTGGGATTGACACATATACGCTATTGATACTATGTATAAAATAGACAAATGATGGGAACATGCTATATAGCACAGGGAACTCTTCCTAATGCACTGTGGTAAATGCGAAGGAAATCCAAAAGGGAGGGGATATCTGTATGTGTGTGGCTGATTCATTTTGTGTGCAGCGGAGGCTAACACACCATTGTAAAGCAACTATACTCCAATAAAAATTAATTAAAAAAATAAAAACAAAAGAACCTTGCCTCATCCTTGGTCTCTGACTCCTGCTGGAAACAGCATTTCAGGTCACCAGCCTCCACACCCCCACGTACCCCCATCTCCCCAGGCCTGCAGAGGGCCCCCTGGGGCCAAGCAGCTCCTTAGTTGATGATTCAGGCTGCTGACACCCACTCAAGGCAGAGCCAGTCTCCTAGTGGGGGACCACAACAGCCTCCGTTTCTTCTAATGTAAATGGGGACAGTGCCACGCACCTTGGTTAACACTAAGTGACGTCTGGCTCCAAGCTAGAAGGCCTGGTTTGGCCCCTATGGACCGCTGCACGTCACTTGGACCTTGTGGGCCTCAGTTTTCTCATCTGCAAAGTGGGAACGATGTCACCTGCCTAGTCTGACTCCGGGGTTTTTGTAAGGAGAAAATGTGTTACTAGCTATAAAAGTGCCTGGTGGGCTACAAAGCACTTTGCAAATAGAAGACACAACCAAATTCATCTGTAAAAGGCATTTATTCTGAGAATCTAAAACCTGGACAGAGAATATTGAACTTCATAGAAAAAGCCTACACAGGATTTCGTCGTTTATTCCTAATACATTAACCACCTAATAATAAGGAAAAAAAGAGAAACTTTTAAAACAATATCGCTCCAGTCTGTCTGCAGTTATGTGATTTAAAATATCCCTGTTCTGTTGAGGTATAAGCTGCAAACTTTGGTCAAGTTAGAAACATTAACAAATCATTCCAAAAAACACAAAACTCCCCCCCCCCCAAAAAAAACACAACCAAACCCTAAGTTATTAGCTTCCTCGGTACATATACAGTAACTACAAAAAAAAAATTTCATTTAGAAAGGTTTTTTTTTTTTTTTTAAAGTTTCCCTCTTGTAATTCCCAATTGGCGAGTTGAAAATTCAACTTCGAGGATCGACAAAAGTCCCATCGTCCCCACTCGCTCACCCGGGGTCTCCAGGGAGGCACTGGAGGACTGCAGTTTGAGATTCTGGTTGGCACTGTCAACAATTCAGTGCTGAGAAAGAGCCCCGTGTTGAAGAAGGAAGGAGGGACCAAAGGCACTTGAACGTGGCCCCAGGCGTTTGCTTCCGTGGCGTCCAGAGGGGACGTCGCTGGGCCGCCCATCGGCCCCCATGGAGGGGAAGAGTCCAGCGGAGGTAGCTTCAGTGTGGCCCCAGCTCTCTGCTCGGGTGGCTGGTGGGGACGCAGAAGCAGCCCAGTGGGGGATGGCTTGGAGGCGGGGGCGGGGGGGGGGTTCAACCGGGCCCAACGGGACTTCTTCGCTTTTCCTTTGAACAGCTTTTCCTTTGAACACTTTCCTGCCGGCAATGCAGGGCCAACACCACACCCAGGGCCACCGCCAGGCGGGATTTCACCTCTGGGGGCCTGACCCACCAACCTTGAAAAGATTGTTCTAGGCAGCCCGGCGCCGTCTTGCGAGTCAGTGGCCAGAACAGCTGAGAACCTGATGCTGGGAATTTCAGTGGCCTTCACGCCAAGTTGTTTCTAATTCCATCCTCAGAAGAAAAACAAATTTTTTTTTTTGTTTTGTTTTTTTTCCGCTGATAAATTGCAGGCTTTTTATTTATTTATTTATTTTTAAAACCAAAATAAAAACACGGAGAAGTCCGACTTTCTTCCTTCCTTTGAGCCATAATACAAATTCCTGAAAATTTTATAGATTAAAAAAAAACAACCCAAACCGGGAAGACGAGGCTTTTTTTTTTTTTTTTAGGGAGTGGAGGAAAAACTACATGTTTAAGTTAAGCTCACTAACAACAAAATGGGGGCCACAGACCCCCCCCCGATAACGTTTTATTAAAAAAAACACACGGCGAGAAGTGCTTGAGGATCACCGTCCGCTCCCGTAGCCAGGGAAGAGCTGGTTGAGGACGGCCTGCAGTGGCTGGTTCACGTGCATGGTGTAGCTCCGGCCCAGGTCATAGCGGCAGGCCGGGCAGCTGAACACCTGGGCCCGGAAGGACCTGTCCAGGCAATCCTGCGGGAGAGCGGGTGGTGAGAGATGCTCCTGGCCACCCACCATCCCCCCGGGGCGGTGTCGGCAGCCCAGAGGCCCCTCCTGACCCTCAGTCTCACTTGCCACTGCTGGCTGCCCATCACCAGCCCGGCTGCCCCAGGCTCAAAGACTCAAGGTCGGGAATTCCCTGGCGGTCCAGTGGTTAGGACTCCGCACTTTCACTGCTATGGGAGCGGGTTCAATCCTTGGTCAGGGAACTAAGATCCCACAAGCCGAGCGGTGTGGCAAAAAAAAAAAAAGACTCCAAGGTCATCCCGGCCACCAGGCCCGTCACATTAACCACATAATAATAACCACCAGGCCCTGCAGGTCACACCACCTGACAGGTCCATGCCCTGGCTCTCTTGTCACCGTGCCTCAGCTCAAGTCCCCTCCTCAGAGGACCCCTCCTCGAAGCCCCTGGAACATCCCCGCCTCACCTCACCCTGCCTGCTTTCAAAACAGTACCTTCCGCCTTCTGGAATCATCTTGTCGACTAACCCGCTGGTGTGTAACACACCAGACACTCCCCAGGATGGGGGCTGTGTCTCCCTGAATCTCCCGGCACCAAGCACAGGACCCAACCCAGAGTAGATGCTCAAGGAACATGTGTCGGTGAGAAGACGGGAGAAGAGGGAGGAAGGAGGGGGTCTGGATGCTGAGCCAGACTTCTGGGTTTGAACCCACTTGTCAACCCAGTGACGCCAGGGGAAGAGCCAGGTGGAGCC
Organism: Leucopleurus acutus; assembly: GCF_964270905.1. Classification (NCBI taxonomy): domain Eukaryota; kingdom Metazoa; phylum Chordata; class Mammalia; order Artiodactyla; family Delphinidae; genus Leucopleurus; species Leucopleurus acutus. The sequence continues at coordinate 3,931,216 of NC_139145.1, read as the reverse complement.
CGAGCTGTGAGGCTGACAGGCCCTACCTCCCCGTTGGAGCCACAGGCCGAAGACGCCATGGGGAGCGGGCACCTGCACAGGCGCACACACCTGAAGGATGGCGCCAGGCAGCTGGGTGAGGGGCAACACCAAGCTGGTGAAAACCTACTGCTGCCACGTCACGCTACCGCTGGACGCAGACGGCTGCTTTTGATCCCTATTTTTAAAAAGTCCTGGACTTCCCTCGTGGTCCAGTGGTTAAAAATCCACCTGTCGATGCCGGGGACACGGGTTCCAGTCCTGGTCCGGGAAGATCCCACATGCCGCGGAGCAACTAAGCCAGTGCGCCACAACTACTGAGCCTGTGCTCTAGAGCCCGCGTGCCACAACTATGGAGCCCACGGGCCACAACTACTGAAGCCCGTGTGCCACAACTACTAAGCCCGCCCTCCTAGAGCCCGTGCTCTGAAACAAAAGAAGCCACTGCAATGAGAAGCCTGTGCACCACAACAAAGAGTAGCCCCCGCTCGCCACAGCTAGAGAAAGTGCAAGCACAGCAATGAAGACCCAGCACAGTCAAAAAAATACAACAAAGACAAAAAAAAAACAAACTCCTGTGTTCTTGTCCAATATCAAGTCTATAGCCTAATCCCAGGCACAAGAGGTAGTGCTTTCTGCTCGACACACTAAGACTTGGGTTCAAAATCAGGTTCTGGATCGCTGCACGATTCACAATGGCCAAAAGGTGGGAACACCGAGTCCATCCACGGATGATGGCTAAACACAATGTGGCCCGTCCGCGCGCTGCCATGTGACTCAGCCTTCAAAAGGGGAGACGTTCTGACACACGTGACAACATGGATGAGCCTGAACACGGTGCTCAGTGAGAGAAGCCAGACACAGAAGGACCCACACGGTCTGATTCCACTCATGCAAGGTCCCTAGAGAGTGAGATCCACAGAGACAGGAAGTAGATGGTTGGGGGCCAGGGGCTGGGGGAGGGGCTGGGGAGTGAGTGTTTCCTGGGGACAGAGTTTCAGTTTGGGAGGATGAGAAAGTTCTGGAGATGGAGGGTGGGGATGGTTGCACAACAGTGTGAGTGTGCTTAACGCCACTGAGCTGTGCACCTAAAAAATAGTTAAAACGGTAAAGGTTATGTTATCTGTATATTACCACAGTAAAAATATCTTAATAGAGTAAAAACAAAATCAAATGCTGGGACGTCAGGGTGGAGGGTCAAAGCCATTTCCCCACAGCCCCTCAGACGCTGAGCTCACTGGAGACGAATGACAGTCGTGAGGATGCCCAGGACAGACACGCACTCACCAGGGCCACCTCCTTCACACTGACGGCACAGCGGCCGCAGGTGTGGTGACTCCCTGAGCCGCTCGGCCTGACCTCGCACGCGCCCCGCGTCTCAGTGTCCAACTGCGCGCTGGCCGGGTACACCTCAAAGCCAGAAGGGTGCTGCGATGCCCCTTTCCACGGGTCAAAGGGGCTCAGCACGGTTACAGGCTTTCCAAGGTCACACGGCCAGAAAGGGCAAAGCCGGAGGTCAAAGCCACACTGCCGACCCCGACGATGTGTCCTCACCCCGCCCCGCCAAGCCTCTGAGCCCCCTCGGGCTCCATACGGCCTCAGACACCCAGGAGCATCTCTCCTGGCCACACAGCTGAAGGGCCTCGGTCAGGCCACATGGCACAACTGCTGCCCAAGTGTCCATGTTCTCAGAGTCCATCCCCTGGTCTGATAAGTGACCTGACGCCCTGGACCAAGACGGCCCCAAGGCGAGAGAGCAGCTCAGACCCAGGGTGACCGGGAGGCAGGGACAGTCCCTTCTAAATTACGTGCCTACACTGTCCATGAGTTCCTACTGACCGACTCTGGCCAGAAGGCACTGCAAAGACACCATACACGCAGACCAGCGCTTCCCAAGTTGGGGGACCCCTGGGACCGAGTGGGTGGGGCCTCAGATGCTGCTCAGCCCCCCAGCACTCAGGACACCCCACGGTGTGTTCACTCTGGTGTTGTTCACCCCACGACAGAGAACGATCCGGCCCCAAACGTCAGCACTGCTTGGGGAGAGACCCTGGTCTGGCCCAATCTCAGCCCCTCCCAATCTCTTCTTTCAAAAGCATCAGATCAGGTACTGTTTCCCTCCTAAGACTGACCACTGGCCGGAACCCTCCAGACCCGCCACCCGGCCCCCCTCCCCTGCCCTTGTCCCCAAGAGGCCCTGGCTACTCCAACATGCCTGTGGGTCTAAGTTTCTGCACAGGTCACTCTGCCTACCTGGGATGCTGCCCCAAGGACCGCCTCAGGTGGCAGGTTAATGCCACCTCCTCCAGGAAGCCTTCCTCCCTGCTCCTCTAGGGGATAAGCGCCTCACGCATCTCCAGCCCAGCCCACTTAGTCATTTAGTATGACCAGATCCCAGGCCAGGACAATAGCCCAACCTCTCCCACACCGGACCTCCAGGCATCTAAGAGGCTGGAGAGGACCAGTGTGTGGCCCCCAAGGAAAGTAGGCGCCGACCTGTTGAAGGCACAGCAGAGCGCCGGTGTGGCTGGAGGTTCGGGACGATGGCAGGGTGGGCAGTGGCTGGGCGAGGAGTTTGCGTTGGATTCCGGGGCACCAGGAGGGTGGGGAGCAGGGAGCGAGTGATGGGCGCCTGTGATTAAGGCTGGGGCGCTACTGTAACCCAGGTCACCTGGAAAAGAGACCCTCAATCCCCTCGAAGGGCCGGGGGCGGGAGGTGCAGAAGCAAAACCGGCAAGCCCAGGTTGGCAGCGTGGGTCCGATCACCCCTCCAGGACCTCCCGTCTGGGGCCCTCAGTGCCCACTCACCTTGCACACGGTGTGCTGGCACACGGTCGTGATCGGGCGGTACACCAACTCCTGGCAACAAATACACTGGAACGCCTCCTCCACTTTGCTTAGGAATTTCTGGAAGCAGAGGAGAGGGTGCATGAGCCCAGCAAAGGCTCAGTTCCCCAGAGTGAACGAGCACAACGGGTCCCCAGACTCCCTGCTTAGCCCTCGCCCCGGCCCGAATCTCATCCTCCGGCACTGGAGCACACGCAGGCTGGAGATCAAGACCGCACTCCATCAGCGCTTCTCTCGGCACAGAGCCCAGCCCTGCGACACACGGCACCGCCTGCCTGCCGCCCACTGCTCAGACCCCGGGCTCCAGCAGCGGATGAGACAGAGAAACGCCTGCCTTCTTGGAGCCTGGGGCCCAGCGGGGAAGACCAGAGATTAAGCAGGTGAAAGACAGAAAGGTCACAGCAGTGCTGGGGAAAGGACAGCAGGGAGCCCCAGAAGGAGGGCGGTCAGAGTCCCCCTGTGGAGAAGGTGACCTGTCAGCAGAGAGACCCGAAGGACGTGGGGCGGCTGAATCACAGCCTCCTAAGATGTCCACGTTCGAAGCCCGGGACCTGTGGACGTGTCACCTCATGGGGCAGAGGGGACTTCGAAGGCGGGGTTAAGGCCCTTGAGACAGGGATGACCCTGGATTCCCCGGGGAGCCCAACGTCATCACAGGGTCCTTATAAGAGGGAGGCGGGAGGGTCAGAGGCAGAGAGAGACGGGAGATGCTGCACTGCTGGATACGACAGAGATACGAGGATAGAGGACGGGGCCGAAAGCCGGGGATGAGGCGCCTCCAGAAGCTGGGAAAGGCGGGCACCGATGCTCCCCTGGAGCCTCCGGAAGGACCAGCCCTGCCCACACTTGGATTTTACCCCTAAAGGCTCACTCGTTAGGGCAGCCACAGTGATTTCACGCCGGAGGGAGACTGAGCCGGGAGCGCTGGGGTGGAGGGTACTTCCCCAAAGAGAAACCCACGAGGGCAGAGGCCGTGCAACGGCATGACCAGGAGGAAGAGTCCAGAAGGAGAGGATGTCAGCAGTAACGGGCCGCTCGCCCAGGGCTCAGAGGATCTGGGTTTGACCCTGACCGTGAGCCATGGAGAGCCAATCCCCACCAGGCAGGGGCAGCCAGAGGACGCTGAGCCACTCACTTCCAGTGACCCACCAATGTCACTCACCCCACTAAGGCAGGAGGATCAAAAAAAAGACAGCGCCGGTTTGGCGGTTCCTCAGAAATTTGAACACAGAATGACTTCATGATCCGGCAATCCCACTTCTGGGTTTATGCCCAAGAGAACTGAAGACAGGGCCGCAGAGACTTGCCCACCTGTGTTCACAGCAGCACTGTTCACAACAGCCAAAAGCTGGAAGCAACCCAAGTGTCCACTGAGAGATGATGGATAAACAAATTCCATCTGTACAGTGGAATATTACACAGCCTTAAAAAAGGAAGGAGAGTCTGACACCTGCCACAATACGGATGGACCCTGAGGACATGATGCTCAGTGAGAGAAACCAGACACAGAAGGACACACACTGTCTGATTCCACTCATGTGAGGTCCCTAGAGGAGTCGGATCCACTGAGACAGGAAGTAGATGGTGGGGGCCAGGGGCTGGGGGAGGGGCTGGGGAGTCAGCGTTTCATGGGGACAGAGTTTCAGTTTGGGAAGATGAGAAAGTTCTGGAGACAATGGTGGGGATGGTTGCATGACAGGCTTAATGCCACTGAGCTGTGCACTTCAAATAGTTCAGATGGTCAGTTTCATGTTTTCTCTATTTTATCACAATGGAAAGAAAGAGGCCCCCGCCAGGCCCGGGCGAGGGTAGGGGGCTCACCGGCCCGTCCTTGAGTGACTTCAGGATCTCCGTCCACAGCTTTGCGTTGCTCTTGTCCTCCTTGATGAGGCTGCTCTGCTGGGTGGTGAGGCTGTAGGGCTCCACCTTGGTCTTCTTGGGTGCCCCTCGCGAGGACCCGTCGCCTCCTGGGACAGAGCAGGGCGGGTGAGGGTGGAGGCCCCCCCACCCCGCCCCCCGAGCACGAGGATGGGGTCCCGAGTACGAGGACGGCCGCTGAGACACCCACCAGCCGACTTGCTTTTCCGCTTGCCCTTCCTGGGGGACGCGAAGTCCTCCTCCCCGTCGTCCTCCTTCTCCAGGGCTTCCGTCTTGCTGTTTTCCTTCTCCTTCTCCCTCCTGGCCAGGGCCTCCAGGTAGCCTTCCGGGTACTGTGAGGAGGAGAAGACAGGACGGTCACCCCTACCCGGTCCCCAGCCGGGCCCCAGAGACGGACTCTGTGCTCCCTTGGCCTCAGCTCAGAGGCCTGCACCAACTTAACTCTGGAGCAGTAACTAGGCACAGAAACGCACAGGAACAAACGTTAATGGCACAGCGGCAGTGAGCGAGGTAACGCACGGTAGAGGCCCACCACCAGATCAAGCAAAGAAGACAGTCTTTTTCCTTTTGTTTTATTTTTTGGGTTTTTTCGGCCGTGCCCCACGGCTTGTAGGATAGGATCTTGGTTCCCTGACCAGGGATTGAACCCTCGGCCTCAGCAGTGAAAGCGTCGAGTCCTAACCACTGGACGGCCAGGGAACTCCCAAGACAGTCTTGGTATCTTTCCGTTTCGATAAGAAGTAGGCAAACTTTTCAAGCCAGGGGCCAGGCAGTAAAAGTTTCGGGCTCTGTGGGGACAAAAGCCGGCCCAGCCCCTGCGGGATTGAATGGGCGTGGCTGGGCCCCGGGAAGACTTCGTTTACTCACCACTGGCCCAGGGCCTTAGCTCCACAACCCGATTCTGATGGGTCTTGGACTCCTCTGAGCCCCATCAGGCATTATCTAATTAGAAATGGGGTTCTAAGGCACCTACAACCACATCCGATTCTCCAGTGTTTCATCGAGAAACCCTCAAGCTTTTCTAGCAACACAAACTTGCAACGAAGGCCTAAGTTCTAAATAAAACATCCTCCTCTCACCAAACAGTGACATGCCTGACCCATGGCTGTCTCTCCCCAGTTCCTCCGCCTCTAAAAGTCCCTGTGTTTGTGACCACCTAGAGGGGTGGGACAGGGAGGGTGGGAGGGAGACGCAAGAGGGAGGAGATATGGGGACATATGTGTATGTATAGCTGATTCACTTTGTTATAAGGCAGAAACTAACACACCATTGTAAAGCAGTTATACTCCAATAAAGATGTTAAAAAATAATAATAATAAATTAATTAATTAATTAAATAAAATACAATTCCCTGTGGAACAACCAGTGTGTTCAAAAGGCAACTCTTTGTGGCCTCCCGGTGGGGGGGCAGGGGGCGGGGTAGGTGCTATCAGACTCTCAACAGCAATTAAGATTCCTTAAATAGTCCCACCACAACTTATCAGCTGGAAATCGGATCACCAGGAGGAACAGAAAACACCATAATTATAGTGCAAAAAAGCTGGGCGAACTCTTGAAGACGGAGGACTCTGCTGCTATAAAGAGGTGAGTGATTGCTCCAGGGGATCAGTCCGCCCTATCTTTACATTTAGACCTTGCTCTATTCTATATTTAGACCAATTTTATTGGTTTGTCTGCTTTGGGGGTAGGGAGAGGTGATGGACAGACAGGAGAAAGAGAGATGGGGGACTTCCCTGGAGGTCCAGTGGTTAAGACTCGCCTTTCAATGAAGGGGGCACAGGTTCAATCCCTGGTCAGAGAGATCCTGCATGCTGCAAGGTGCGGTCAAAAAGAAACAAAAAACCAAAGAGACAGGGAAGAGGGGGAGGAGAAGAGGGGACGGGAGGGGACTGGCCAAGAGAGAGGAGACCGGACTCCAGATTGATTTCGGGTAAGCTCTTCAAACACAGCTCAGATAAGGAAGCCCAGCTCTCAGCTCTAACATCACAAAGCAAAGACACAAACCTGCCTGAGCCACCCCTCCCCTATATCCACTGGCTGAAGGACAGGGATGGTACAGCCAGCGAGGTGTCACCAGCTCACAGCCTGGAAATCGCCCGGGATGAGAAAAACCCCAGAGAGCATGGCTCCCCGCTCAGACGCTCCCGGCCCAGGCCCCGGGCACGAGCTCCAGCTGTGAGCACAGGCCTGGACGCACCTGCATGGTCAGCCCCAGCTTCTTGATCCGGTCCTTCCCCTCCTTGGTCCAGGGCCCCGGCTCGACGTCATCCCTGCGCAGGAGGAAGCGCCACACCAGGAAGCCGGACTTGCCCTTCTCGGGCCAGTACCTCACGACCTGTGGGAAGAAGCGCGGGGTCAGTGACCTGGGGGCCAGGGGCGGGGGGCAGGCACGGGGGCCCCCACTCACCTTGTAGATGCCGTCATACCGGTTGCCCTCGATGGGGGCGTACTTGCTGTGCTTGCGGCCCTTGACGTTCCGCACCACCCGGACCGGCTTCCCTGACCGCCAGTCCTTGGCCTCGGCCCCTTTGAGGTCGTTGATGGGGGCAAAGCAGTTCAGAGCCAGTGCCCTGCGGGGAGAGCCGGGCCCACACGCTGGACTGCATCCCCCAGAGAGAGGGGGTCGCGGCGTCCCAAGCCTCCCCCCGCCCCGTGAACATGTGACCTTTGGAAAGTCAGTGCTTGCAGATGAAGTCAAGTTCGGAGGCGGTTAGAATGGATTAGGGTGGGCCCTAAACCCAATGACTGGTGTCCTTATAAGGAAAGGGAAACTGAGGGAGTTCCCCGGTGGGAACTCAGCGCTCTCACTCTTGAGGGCCCGGGTTCAATTCCATGTCGGGGAACTAAGATCCCACATCCCACAAGCCACACCGAGACATGGCCCCAGAAAAAAGAAGAAAAAAATTTTTAAATAAATAATTAAAAAATAAAAATTAGGACTTCCCTGGTGGCGCAGTGGTTAAGGATCTGCCTGCCAATTCAGGGAACACGGGTTCGAGCCCTGGTCTGGGAAGATCCCACGTGCTGCAGAGTAACTAAGCCCGTGCGCCACAACTACTGAGCCTCCGCTCTAGAGCCTGCAAGCCACAACTACCGAAGCCTGCGTGCCACACCTACTGAAGCCCGCGCACCTAGAGCCCGTGCTCCGCAACAAGGGAAGCCACCGCAATGAGAAGCCCGCGCACCGCAACGAAGAGCAGCCCCCGCTCACCGCAACTAGAGAAAGCCCGCGCGCAGCAACGAAGACCCAACACAGCCAAAAATAAATAAACAATTTTTTAAAAAATAATAAATAAATAAAAATTAAAACTAAATAAAAAAAGAAAACAGACACACTAGGGGACAGGGCCCCATGAAGACTGAGGCAGGGCTTGGAGAGTCACATCTACAAGCCAAGGGACGCCAAGGAAGGACCCTCCCCTGGAGGTTCCAGATGGAGGACGGCCCCGAGACACCTTGACTTTGGACTCTGGGCCTCCGGAATTAGGCAAGAATAAATTCCTGTTGTTCTAAACCACCCAGTTGTGCAGTGTTTTGGTACCAGAGCCACAGGACACTAACACGATGTGGGGGAAGACGTCACCCAGGAGAAAGCAGGTGGCACACAAACGCGGCCTGGGCCGGCAGGCCTGTCCCAACAAGGGGCCCAGCGGCCTGGGGTCGGTGGACTGGAGGTCAGCTCAGCATCTGATGCAACGCCGCCACCTTCCTCAGGTGAGCAAGAAAGAGAGCTGCCACCGCACAGCTGTTCTCCCGTGCAGATGGCGGTTGGTAAAGAACGGATTTCTTAGAGTTTTAAGTCCAGACTTTTATCACTGCTCACGAGCAGCTCCTCACACTGTCAAATCTCCTCCGAAAATGAGATTTTTTTTTTTCTTCTTGGCTGCCCCATGTGGCATGCGGGATCTTAGTTCCCCAACCAGGGATCGAACCTGCGCCCCCTGCAGTGGAAGCACGGAGTCTTAAACCGCTGGATCACCAGAGAAGTCCCCAAAATGAGATTTTTTTTAAATGGCTAGCGAAATTTAAATTGCACGAATACATGCACGAAAATGAACCCTTCCCTCTTTTTTAAAGAAAGATATTTAGGCAAAGAGCTTTCTGGAAAGAAATACCAATTTGTATTTCTACCAACAGTGGAACGCTAGTCTATGCCTTGGCATTTCTCAACACTGGAGAATTTGGGGCCAACTTTACAGGGTAAATAAATAGTATCTCATCATTACTTCAATGTGTTATTTCTTTGATCACTAAAGGTGAACAAATTTTCATGGCCACTGTAGATCTGTGTTACTTGGCAGAATGATTTGCATGTCCTTTGCTTTTTTCTGTTAGTTTTTCTTATTGATTTGCAACACAGCTCTTTACATATAAGGGCATAACCACCATCAGGTGTCATGTTTGTGGCAGACTCTTCCCCCAAGAGTCACCTGCCTTTTCATTGTACTTATGGGTTTTACTGGTATAAGTTATAATACTTAGGTCATCAAATCTCTGTCTTTTCCTTTGGGCTCTGTGATGCTGTATCCCATCCTGTAATCGAGGCTCAGCAAACTCCTGCCCACCTTGTGGTGTTGCAGATAAAGTTCTACTGCAACAGAGCTGTCCACACTCCTACATGTGCTCTGTGGCTGCTCACGTGCTATGACGGCACAACTGAGTGGTTGCCACAGAGACCGTGCGGCCCACAAAGCCAAATACGTTTATTATCTGGCCTTTTGGGGGAAAAGTTTGCTTCAGTGCATCTGACTGACTCACAGGTGGACAGAGTAGGGAAGAGATGGACATTCGTGGTCCCTACGTTCCATCACAATCTTAATGGGAATCTAACTTCCTGCACATGAAAGCCCCAAATGGGACCCATCCCCTCCCCTGTGAAGCCACCAGAGGACAAGGCAGACAGACACGTGCTGGTGAAGATATAGGAACACTCGATTCTGCAAACCTGTTGGTGTTGGTGAGTTTCTGATCACAAGACTGCTCTGCAGTCCGCTTGTTGCCGGAAAGGTCTCGTCCACCGCTACCTGTGTATGTGAACGAGTTCCCGTGGTCCTGAAACAGATACAGAGGGCAGGCTGAACCCTCCGCACAGAGGAGAGGAGAGACCCACTCAAAACAAACCCACACACACCCGTCAGGATGTCAACCGTCAAAGAACCAGGATGTCAGGATCAACTACCAAAGAAACAGATAATAACAAGTGTCGGTGACAGTGTGGAGAAACTGGAACCCTGTGCACAGCTGGTAGGGATGGAACATGGTGCAGCTGCTGTGGAAAACAGTATGGAAGTTCCTCAACAAACTAAAAACAGAATCACCATGGGATCCGGCAATCACACTTCTTTATACCCAGAGAACTGAAAACAGGGACTTGAAGAGATTTTTGCAGATCCAGGCTCATAGCATCACTCACAGTAGCTAAAATGTGGAAACAACCCAGGCATCCACTGACGCATGACTGGATGAACAAAAATGTGGTCCGTCCACACACTGGAATATTGTTAAGCCTTAAAAAGGAAGGAGATTCTGGGCTTCCCTGGTGGCGCAGTGGTTGAGAGTCCGCCTGCCGATGCAGGGGACACGGGTTCGTGCCCCGGTCCGGGAAGATCCCACATGCCGCGGAGCGGCTGGGCCCGTGAGCCATGGCCGCTGAGCCTGCGCGTCCGGAGCCTGTGCTCCACAGCGGGAGAGGCCACAACAGTGAGAGGCCCGCGTACCACAAAAAAAAAAAAATAGGAAGGAGATTCTGACACATGCTACACCGTGGATGGACCTTGAGGACACGATGCTCAGTGAGATAATCCAGACACAAAAGGACGAATACTGTGATTCCACTCACAGGAGGTCCCTAGAGAATCAGATCCACAGAGACAGGAAGCAGATGGTAAGGACAGGGGCTGGGGGAGGGGATGGAGAGTCAGCGTTACCTGGGGACAGAGTCTCAGTTTGGGAAGACGAGAAAGTTCTGGAGATGGACCGTGGGGATTGTTGCACGACAGTGTGAATGTGCTTAATGTCACTGAGCGTGCTCTTAAAAATAATTAAGATGGTTAAGTTTTACACTGAGTATTTGCCACAATTACATAAAAACAAGACCAGCTTCCCACACTCACCACGTCGTCCTCATACCCTCCAGCCAGGACCAGGGAGTACGCCCCATCATTGCTCCGGCCGTGGATGCCTGCCACATGAGGTCGATGGACCCCAGACTCGCTGACCTGTGAACACCACCGAGAAATAAGCGGCACCTCCTGGACCAGCCGCTGCTCGACGGCCCTCTTCGCTCCCGCCTTTGGAGCCAGCGCCTGACTCTTCCACTGAAAGCATCACTTCTGTTATGAGAACCTCTGCCCCCGAGAGATCGAGTCCTGGCTACACCAGGGAAGGACCTGGCGTGAATCCCCAGCCTCTTGCCCTTGGGATAGCCCTCCCCAGTGGAGGGGCTCCTGGAAGGCCGGGGCCCGACGTCTGCAGGTACCTGGACTCTGAACCTCCACATGGTGCCCACGGGGATGCCCGGGATGGGGCCAAAGTGGTTGGACGGCACGATGGTGCACTCCTTGGTGCGGCCCACGCACGCCATGCCCTGTCCATTCCAAAACAGAGGGGAGAGCAGCGTGAACGGCCGCAGGGGCGTGGGGGGCGGCAGGGGCACACGGGGCGCGGGGGCCCCTCACCTTGCCCCAGTCCCGCTGAGAGGACGACGTGGCCGACGCCATCTTCGCCTTCTTCTTACTCTCCTTCAGCTTCTCGCCTGCCTGCACCACCTCGCTGGAGTCGATCCGGCACTCGGGGCAGTACCTGTGACCACAGGGACGTCACCCTCTGCCCGTGGCTGCACGGCCACCTCCTTCCAGCCCCCTGCCGTCCTGTGCATCCAAGACCGGGGTGGCGGCAGGGGGCTGAACTTGAATCCACGAGCGTGACATAAGAAAGCGAGTTCCTCGGTCGCACGGGCCACATCTGAAGTAGCTGCGTGTGGCGAGTGGCGCCCGTGGTGGACGGCGGACCCTGACCCCCTCCCGCTGGTAATGGCAGTGCCTCCCACGGCGAGGCCAAGTCCAGCCGGCACATGGCAAACTCACAGGGCAGCTCGACGGCACCTGCTCCCTGCCGTGGACTCGGTTTCCCCAACTCCACAGGGAGGGGACGGTGCAAACGACAGCCACTGCCGTTAGCAGGTCGGGGTCCTCAGACCACAGCCCAGTGCCACAACCGTCCCCTCCAGCGCTGGGGACACCTGCTGCATTCCTGCCCGCCTTGCCTCCTCCCTGCAGGGAGCCAGGGCCCAGGCCTCGCACCCGCCCCCCACCGTCATCGCGGGGTCACCGGCAGCCTCCGGGCACTCACCACTCCTCCTCGGTGGGGATGCTGCTGAGCGGCGGGCACAGGCAGTACGTGTGGAAGGCCATGTCGCACTCGTCGCACAGCAGCTGCTTGTCGGGGTCCTGCTTGCCCCCGCACAGGTGGCAGGCGCACATGCGGCACGGCTTCCGCTCGTCGTCCTTGCAGTGCTTGCAGGAGGGCCCGCTCTTCCCTGGACACGGGAGGATGGGGTCAGCTCGGGCAGGACCCCGCCACGCCAGGCGCCCTGCCCGCCCACTGCAGAGGGGCGGGATCGGAACTCACTTCTTGTCGGGTTTTCTACCATGGGGTTCCCCTCGCCAGGGCGCTCAATCTTGAAAACCTCGTCCACAAAGATGATCCGACAGTCGTTGAGAGAATCGTCCCTGCGAGAGACGGGCCGTTAGGACATCCCACGGGGCCAGCCCTGCCCAAGCGCCCGAGAAGACTTCGCCACGTCAACACAGTTCTCAGAGCCTGTGAACAGCTCCGCCTCTAACTGCATCAGAGAAGAGGCTTTTGCAGGGCACTGTGAACTCGATTAGCTACTCCCCTTGCAAATTCAAGTCCTACCAAATCAGGAACAAGGTGAAAACAACAGACAAACCAGAGTTTCATCACGCGATGCATTTGAGAGAATTATTTCTAACTTGCGGGTAGACAAGGCCCAATTAACAAGGCCCAACAGGCAAAAGCAACAAAGTAAGGTCTGATCAAAATACAAAAACTCCTCTAAGTTAAAACAACCCCAGGGATCATCTCACCACCTCCATCAGATCATCCCACCACCTACATCATCGGCAACCATCTAGGGAAAGCAAATGCAAGTCAGGTGTATAATTTCACACTGTCTGAGAACCACATTCAAAAAGTAAAAGCAGATGGAATCAATTTGAGGATGTTTTATGTAACCCAATGTATACAAAGTATCATTTCAACATGTAATGAACATTAAGGAATTATTAACAAGCTAGTTTGCATTCTTTTTCAGCGCTACATCTTTGAAATCCATTGTGCATTTTACACTCACGACGCATCTTAATGTGTCCTGGCCACATTTCAAGGGATAGGCAGCATGTGTGGCTCGTGCCTGTGAAGCTAGATGGGAAGGTCCAGATCTACCCACCAGTTCACAGGAAACACAGGGAAAGAGGAACAGAGGAACAGAGGAAATGACACCGTGAGGATGCTGGTGGGAAATCCAGACTGTGCAGATTCTGTGGGACAAACAACCAGGCTTCCCCAACAAATAAATTAGTCTGCCTGCCAATGCAGGGGACAGGGGTTTGAGCCCTGGTCCTGGAGGATCCCACATGCCGCAGAGCAACTAAGCCCATGCACCACAACTACTGAGCCTGTGCTCTAGAGCCCACGAGCCACAACTACTGAGGTCCACGTGCCTAGAGCCCGTGCTCTGCAACAAGAGAGGCCACCACGGTGAGAAGCCCGTGCTCTCCGCAACCAGAGAAAAGCCCATGCGCAGCAGTGAAGACCCAACGCAGCCAAAAATAAAATAAATAATTTTTTTTTTAAAGAAGAGAGAGATATCTGCCAACCTAACTGAAATCTGTGGACGTTATTTAGATCTCAAACAAATAATTCAAAAAAAGAGTGAGCTAATTGGAAGACTGAACAATGACTGGCTATATGTTAAGAAATTAATTTTTATGTTGTAATAATAGCATTAAAACTATGTCCCCTTTTTTAATGTCCCTTTAAAAGAGTCATTTTGAAGAAATATACTTGAAAATATTAACAGATACAATGAGTCGATGTTTGGGAGTTACTTCAATGTAACGGTGGTGGTCATAATCTCAGATGAAGGAAAATTAAAAGAATTCATTTCTAGCCAACACACCTTTATAGAATAATGAAGTTCTTCAAATAGATAGGAAATTAAAAAGGAAAGCATCTTGGAGGAAAAAGAAGGAAGAAAGAATAGAAAGAGCAGAAATATGGGTCCATACAATAAATTATGCAGGGCTTCCCTGGTGGCGCAGTGGCTGGGAGTCCGCCTGCCGATGCAGGGGACACAGGTTCGTGCCCCGGTCCAGGAGGATCCCACATGCCGCGGAGCGGCTGGGCCCGTGAGCCATGGCCACTGAGCCTGCGCGTCCGGAGCCTGTGCTCCGCAACGGGAGAGGCCACAACAGTGAGAGGCCCGCGTACCGCAAAAAGAAAAACAAAAAAATAAAAAAAATAAATTATGCTCCTTATGGGTTTTCTAAATCATATATGATGATTGAAATAAAAACCATAACACCATCTGATGCTCAAGACAGTGACTATAAAGGAATGTGAATGGAAGAAAGATTTCCACACTTCCCTCAAAGTGGGAAAAGAGATACCGGTATGTCACACGTTTATATGATAAAATCCAGAGAAACCACTGAGAAAACCGTATAAAGCAATACACTCCAAAAGACCATCAATAAATCAAGACAGAATCCTAAAAAATGCTTACATAACCCACAGGAAGGACAGAAAAAGAGCAACAGGAAAAAGAAACAGAGAAAACAAATAGAAAACAAATAACAAGATGGCAGGCTCAAGCCCTAACATACTAATAATTACCTTAAATGTAAATGGTCTAAATACAACTGACCCTTGACCAACATGAATTTAAACTGCACGAATCCAGTTATAGGCAGATTTTTTTCAATAGTAAATATGGCAGTACCACACAATCCCCAGTCGGTTGAATCCTCAGATGCGGAACCACGGATACAATGGAACCGCAGAGATGGAAGGCAGGCTGTAAGTTAATGCTCAGATTCTTATTAACTGCACAGGGGTCAGCATCTGTAACCCCCGAGTTGTTCAAGGGTCAACAATGTATGCAAGTGGGACTTCCCTGCTGGTCCAGTAGTTGAGACTCTGGCTTCCACTGCAGGGGGCACAGGTTCGATCCCTGGTCAGGGAACTAGATCCCACACGCATGCCACAACTAAGAGTCCACACGCCGCCACTAAGAAGTCCGCACGCCACAACTAAACGATCCCGCGTGCCACAACTAAGACCCAGCGCAGCCAAAATAAATAAATAAATGTTTAAAAATAAATAAATAAATGCTTATATCAGACCTACAATAATCTAAGTTGCTACCTCAAAAAAAAAAAAAATTACAAAGATGAGACCAGGGAATTCCCTGGTGGTCCGGTCCAGTCCAGTGGTTAGGACTCCGACTTGCACTGCAGGGGGCATGGGTTCGATCCCTGGTCGGGAAGCTAAGATCCCACATGCTGCAGCTATAACTAACTAACTAACTACATAAATAAAAATATTTTTAAAAAAAGAGAGCAGAAATGAAAGAAATGGAAAACAAGAAAACATAAAAAAGAAACCAAACAAAAAGGTTATTTTTAACAATCAAATCACTGTACCAGGGCCGAGCCCTGGGCCCTTGCCCCTCAATGCCCCCATCGGTCTCCTCCCTGGTCTCCCTGCGGCTATGCTGCCCCCTACAGTCCATTCCCAGCTCGGCTGCCCGAGTGATGATTCCTAATCATAGGTCGAAGCCTGTGGCTCCAGTGCTTTCAGATCTGATGGCTGCCAGCAACAGAGAATACACACCAGTTCTGCACCACTCCCGGCCATACCCTGAATGCTTCCTTCCTCCCTCTCTCCCTCCACTCCAGCCCACTGGCCTCCTCGCAAGGCCACAAATGCACCAGGAATGGTCCTGCCCCAGGGCCTTTGCACTTGCTGTGCCTATGCTCAGGACACTGTTGCCCCGATAATCATGTCTATATACAATACATACAATGGAGTATTACTCAGCCACCAAAAAAGACGTTCATCATGAAACATGGACGAACCTTGAGAACATTATACTCGATGAAAAAAGCCTGACACAAAAGGACAAATCCTGTGTGGTCCCACTCATAGGAGGTGCCTAGAGTCATCACATCCACAGAGACGGGAAGTAGATGGTGGGGGCCAGGGGCTGGGGGAGGGGCTGGGGAGTCAGTGTTTCCTGGGGACAGAGTTTCAGTTTGGGAAGATGAGAAAGTTCTGGAGATGGATGGTGGGGATGGTTGTCCAGCAATACATGTGTACTTAATGCCACCAAGCTGTGCACTTAAAAATGGGTAAGATGGTAAGTTTTCTACACACAGAGGCAAGGAAGAACAGGGCTCGGCAAACATTTTCTGCAAAGGGCCAGATGGTAAATATTTTCGGCTCTGTGGGCCACACGGTTTGTTTCACAGTTACCCAGCTGTCCTCTTGGTGTCCTCCTAACACTGAGCAGCCACAGTGAATCAGTGAACAGATGGGCGTGGCCTGGTGCCAATAAAACTTTATTTGCCCACCAGGGGCGGGGCCGGCTCTGGTCTGCGGCCAGCAGCCTGCTGATCCCTGATGTGAAGGGCACCTCCATGTGGGTGTGTGTAGTTTGGTGTACGTTCAGGCCTGTTTGTGCACAGAGTAGCCCTGGAAGGCGCCGGGAACCATCATGTCTCCAGAAAGAGGAGAACCAGGTGACCAGGGGACAGAAGAGAAGGGAGAATATTAACTGTGTGGCCTTCGGTACTTTCTGGATTTTGCCCCTTTTAGACTTTTCACCTGTTTGCCAAATTCAAAACGACAAACAAAAGAGAACAAGGAAGCTTGAAATCTCTGCCTGGGGCCCAGAAAGTTCCCTAGGCGGGGTGAGCAGGTGGGGTGTGGAGACCCAGAGAGGAGGCAGAGACCAGGCAGAGGCCGGCAGGCACTGACTCACCCGATCCTGACGTTGGCGTGCAGCTCCCGCACCGTCCGGGTCTCACGTTTCCGCAGGATCTCCGCATCGTACCAGAAGCCACGATCCTTGGGGTTGTCAGGGTTGTAGTTGACCATGACCATCTGGCCCACCTCCAGGTCCTGCCATTTGATGATGTGTCGGGCGCGAGCCCGGACGTTCCGTGAGTTCATCTGCACCACTCCGTTCTCCGGGTAGCTGGGGGAGGGGGGGAAAGCCCCACGCTCAGACCCCAGGTGCCAGGGGACCTCACTCCCTTGACGAGAGAGAGAAGCCAGGCGGAGAGGGCCGCCGGTGTACGGGTTTGGGTTGTGCTCATCACAGCAGACTGGAAAGCCCCCTCCCCATGATCTCATTTGCTGGTGTCAAAAACACACAGCTAGGGCTTCCCTGGTGGCGCAGTGGTTGAGAGTCTGCCTACCGATGCAGGGGACGCGGGTTCGTGCCCCGGTCCGGGAAGATCCCACAGGCCACGGAGAGGCTGGGCCCGTGAGCCATGGCCGCTGAGCCTGCGCGTCCGGAGCCTGTGCTCCGCAACGGGAGAGGCCACAACAGTGAGAGGCCCGCGTACCGCAAAGAAACAAACAAACAAACAAAAACAAAAAAAACAAAAACACACAGCTATAGTGACACGTTCCAATTACAGAAGGTGTTGTGGGTTGAACTACATCCTCTAAAAACCTATGTTATGATTCCAACCCCTGGCACCTTGGAGTGGGACCTAATTTGGAAATAGGGTCGCTGCAGATATAAGGAGTTCAGATGACATCATAATAGAGTGGCCCTAAACCTAGTGACTGATGTCCTTACAAGAAGAGAGGATGAGACGCAGACAGAGGAGAACGACACAGGAAGAGGAGGCAGAGGCTGGTGGGATGTGGCCACAAGCCAAGGACTGCTGGTCCCACCAGAAGCTGGAAGAGGCAGCAAGGATTCTCCCCTTCAGGTTCCAGAAGATTCACAGCCCTGTCGCCACCTTAGTTTTGGACTCCTGGCCTCCAGGACTGTGAGAGAATAAACTGTCAGAGCAATGCTAGTGGTACTTTGTTACGGCAGCCATAGGAAACTAAGACAGCAGGAAATGCAGGGAGGGAAGAACTTAACTTCTTCCACATACATGTGTTGAAAGTGATTTTTGTAAAGGGATATACATATTTCGTTTATGTAAATGCAACATACTAGAGATTAGAAAATGATAGGAAGTCATTATTCTGGATATGCAGGAATATTCCAGCCGCCTCAAAAAAGGCATAAAATAATTGAGCTAAAAGTAGCATATTCTATTAGCAACAAAGTTAAGCCTCGGCTGTGAGGGGGACAACCCCAAATCTATTGAGACTAGCTCCATAGCCTGGTACTCATTATTTTTCCTAACAAACCACCAAGTACAAGGGCTGCCCAGCTTTTCCTGTGAAGGACCACATAGTCAATATTTTCGGCTTTGTCATCGGAAGGTGTCTGTTGTGAACATTCAACTCGGCTGCTATTACCACGAGAGCAGTCACAGACAAGGTGTAAACGAATGGGTATTGGTGTGTTTCGATAAAGCTTTATTTACAAAAACAGGCTGTGGGCCAGATCTGGTCTGAGAACTAGAGTTTGCAACCCCTGACCAAGAGGATGGGAATGTTGCAAAAACTGCAATTCACTCATCCAATTACTCCCGTAATTCTTAGTGCTAAGCTTAGGATGTGCCAGAAACCGATGTAGACAGTAGGGACCCAGCAGAGAACCACAGAATGTGAGCTCCCTGTAGGCAGGCACGCTTGCCCTCTGTTAGGTACTGAACTGTATCCCCCAAATTCATACACTGAAGCCCTAACACTCAATGTGACTGTATTTGGAGACAGGGCCTTTAGGGGGTGTCATCAAAGTTAAATGAGGTCAAAAAGGCAGGGCCCTAATCTAAGGGGATTGGTGTCCTTATCAGAGGAGGAAAAGACACCAGAGCTCACTTGCTTGCACTCTCTTTCTCTCTCTCTCTCGCTCGCTCGCTCCATGCACACAAAGGCCATGTGAGGATGCAGTGAGAAGACAGCCATCTACAAGCCAGGAGGAGAGCCCTCACTGGAAACTAACCCTGACTGCACACTGATCTTGGGACTCTCAGCCTCCAGAACCGTGAGAAAATAAACATCTGGGCTTCCCTGGTGGCGCAGTAGTTGAGAGTCCGCCTGCCGATGCAGGGGACACGGGTTTGTGCCCTGGTCCGGGAAGATCCCACGTGCCGCGGAGCAGCTGGGCCCGTGAGCCACAGCCGCTGAGCCTGCGCGTCCGGAGCCTGTGCTCCGCAACAGGAGAGGCCACAACAGTGAGAGGCCCGCGTACCGCAAAAAATAAAAAAGTAAAATAAACAGCTAAGGTTGAAGCCGCCCAGCCTGTGGTATGGTATGTTGCTACAGCCGCCAGAGCCCACTCAGACACCCTCTGTGTTCACAGACAGGAATCCCCCATGCCTATCGCAGGGCCTGGCACACAGTGAGTGCTCCATAAGTACTGTGTATTCCGGAGAGGGAGAGAGAGGACACCTAAGATGGTTTCACACAGTGCTATGTGGTATGAAGAAGACGGCACAGGAAACAGGCAGACTGCAACCCTGAGGGGACGACTGGGCAGGGTTTTCCGACGAGGTCCCCACGACGCTGGTCCTCAGGGTGGGGGGGCCTCTGTGTAGTTTGGGAGCACAAGGGTGGGGTCTCGAATTCCAATCATCACCCCCAACGCAGTTCCAAACTCCAGGTCCCACGTCCACAGAGCCGTTGCCCCAGGCCCGCCTGCCCCGTGGATACTCACTCGTCATATTTCACGTGATACACGATATCGTCCTCCAGCTTCGGGCTGGAGGTAGAGCTGCAGGGCTCGTCCTGGGCCGGCACCTTCCTCGTCACCCTGATGACCTTGGCCTCAAACCACGCACCCATGTTCGTGTCCCTCGCGTCCACGTACTCGCCAGCCTGCGGGGGCAGAGAGCTCTCACTCGGCCCAGGGAAGGGATGCCTGACGAGCAAAACCGCCAAGAGCCTGCTTTGGTTCCTGGGCCCGGATGCTTCTCACTGTGGCACTGAGGACACGGGGCCTGGGTCGTTCTCCAGAGGGAGGCGGTCCCGGGCCCTGGGGGGGTCGGAGCAGCATCCCTGGCCCCACCCACCCGATGCCAGGCAACCCCCAAGTCATGATAACCACAGATGTCCCCAGGCACCGCCCAGTGTCCCTGGGGGCAGAACACCCCTGCCGCGTGGCCCAGGGAGGCCAGAACTGCCCATTTTTCCGTAGAAGCTGGGAATCCAGATCCTTCCGTGAAATGTCATGATCTTAGAGGGAGGATGGCAGCGGATCAGGACTTTGACAGCCTCTGCGAGGACCACAGGGAAGACACCCACAGGCCCGGACACGGGATTCTACTTTAGGGGTTAGGAAGGAATCCCTAAGTACCTATGTTTACACCAAGGAACCCTGGGGAGATGGTCACAACAGGACGGGGGTGCCCAGCCTCGGGGATGGAGGGCTGGGGGGCGCTCCCGGGGTACAGGCACCAACTGGGCGGAGCACACCGACCCCGGCCTCCGCGGGAGCCCCACCTTGTAGAGGCCCAGCTCCGTCTCATCCCACTCATCCTCGTCGGCCTTCCCTTCCGGCTCGGCCGCGGCCTCGCCACTGTTGGAGGACTTGTCAGACTCGCTCTGGGCCAGGCAGCAGCCAGAGTCCGTGTCGGAGAGCTCAGAGTCCCTCTCTTTGCTGCCACCGCCTGTGCCACCGCCGCTGGGGGCGGGCAGCACGAGGCTCTGCCGGACCAGCAGCTGGATGGTATCGTTCAGGCGGACGTCATAGTCAAACAGCGTGTGGCCGTCCTCCATCTGCAGGGACACAGGACTAGGTCAGCAGACACAGAGAGCTCACCATGGGCGAAGGACCGCACCAGCCCTCGCGGAGGCCCCGCTCTGGAACAGACCACCGGCAAGTGAAACCTGCCCACGCCCCGGGGTGCCCAGTGACCACTTCCTCAGGGTCCCCAGGCCCTCTCAAGTGAGGACGGCTGCTGCCACTTGGGGAACGTCCCCCGGGAGCACACAGCCTAACCCCGCTGTGCCGTGGCTACGCATCGGGTATCAGGGGAGGTGTTAATACTTTATGTGCTTTGGAACTTCTGTTACAGTAAACACACATCACCTGTACCCCTGGCTCTCAATCGAGGGTGATCCTGCCCCCAGGGGACGCTGGGCGATGCCTTAGGGACATTTTTGGTTGTCATGATGGGGTTGGGGGCGCTAAGGATCCCCAGGACGGCCCCCACAGAGAATGACCTGCCCTGATGTCCACAGTGCCGGGGAGGGCGAGGGGGGGAAGCTGGCCTGCATGAACCAAAGGGTGGGTGCCCCGTGACATCCATCAGGTGCCTTATAAGGCTCTAGCTCAAACCTCATCCACTCAGGCCGCCTCTCTATTAACTCCTTTGTGCTAATGAATTCCACCCACACTAGTCACTGGCTGATGGGTAGCCTGGGAGCCGGTGGGGCATGACTCATCAGGTGTGTGAAGGAGTTTGTCTTCTGAACTGCATCTCTAGGGCACCCCTAGGGCACAAAAGGCTTTGCACTGGGGCTTTTATCAGAAGCTGCCCCAGGGCACTCCACCAACACCCAACGATGGCTGGGTGTTGAAGACCCTAAGGCAGGCTCTGCTGACCTCCGGTGATCACTCTGTTGGGGGGGGGCCATCATGGACACCGCAGGGGGTGAAGGTTGAGCAGCACCCCCTGGATCCTGGGAGCACCCCCCACCCCGGTCGTGACAACCAACTGATGGCCTCAGACATCACCCAGTGCCCCCAGGCAGAACAACCTGGTTCAGAAGCGGTGCCCTAAAGGAAGGAAGAACACACAAAAGATCGGCTTTCCCTCCTTCCCACTTTTCAACCCAAAGCTGGTGGTTCAAAGGGCTGATTGCCATTGATATGCAAACAGCACCTGGGGTCACGGGGAAGACAAGTTCCAGGGCACTTGCTGCAGTAGTTGTTAATCCTTATTCATCTTATTCATTGCAAACCTGAGGATCAGATGGCTGATTGACCCCTCTTCCGGAGAAAGGCACATCTGAACACACCAACACTTGCCTGCAGCTGCAGGGGCCACCAGGGTCCCTCCAGAGCCCACCCTGGACATCCGGGCCCACGCTACCTGTTCACCCGGAGCCCAGCAAGAGCCTCCAATGTGCCCACCACTGCCCAGATGTCAGAGGGGGCCAGGGAGTGAGAGAGCGCCAGCCCTCCAACACGGGGCCGACCCAGGACAGCCGTGACAGCGGGGAGAGATGACACATGTGGTCACAGCAGCATGACGCTCAGAAGCCCAAGGGTGGAGCAACCCAGGGTCCACTGACGGGTGAATGGATCAACACAGGGTGGCCATCCTCCCTAAAAAGGGGTGAAGCACTGACACTTGCTACACTGTGGATGGACCCTGAGAACACGATGCTCAGAGACAGAAGCCAGACACCAAAGGCCACACACTGCCAGAATCCCCGGATAGGACGTCCCTAGAGGAATCAAACAGAAATTGGATTCGCGGTGGCCACGGGCTGGGGAGGGGGGTAAGGGAGCGATCAATAAACGGTGCAGGACTTCCTTTGAAGGTGATGAAAATGTCCCCAAATCGGCTGTGGTGATGGTTCAAGTCCCCGTGAATACACTGAAAACCAGTGAATTGCACACTTTAAATGGGTATATTGTATGGTATGCAAATTATATCCCACTAAAGATTTTTTTTTTTAAAGAAGAATCTGAAAAGGCTACAGACCGTATGATGCCAACTATAAGACGTTCTGGAAGAGGCACGACTATGGAGACATTAAAAGGATCAGTGGCGGCCAGGAGGTAAAGGGAGGGAGGGACGAACAGGCGGAACACAGAGGCTTTTCAGGGCAGTGACACTATTCTGTATGACACCATAACAGTGGCTACACATCATTACACCTTTGTCCAAACCCATAGGGTGTACAACGCCAAGAGTGAACCCAAGTGTAATCTACGGACTCTGGGTGATGTTAATACGTCAACATAGGTTTATCAGTTGCACCAAACGCACCATCTGGTGGGAGACAGCTGTGCACAGTGGTGGGGGGGGCGGGGCAGGGGGTATATGGGCAATCTCTACCTTCCCCTTAATTCTGCTGTGAACCTAAAACTGCTCTAAAATTATAAAGTTTGTTAATTTCTAAAAAAAAAAAAAAAAAGTAGATGGGAAAAATAAAAATAGATGGAGAAAGACAAGTGTCTCCAGCACCACCATCATAAGGAAACCAGCAGAGAGTAAGCCAAATGTCATTAAAAACGATGACAAGATGCAGGCACCCGGTGCCCAGTGCCTCCACAGCCAGGGAGACACCCCTCAGCACTGCGGACATTCGGGGCCGGTCATTCTCTGCGTGGGGCTGTCCTGTGCACCGTGGGGTGTGGAGCAGCCTCCCCAGCCCCATCCACTCAATGCCAGGAGCAGCCTCCCAGTCGTGACAACCACAGACGTCCCCAGACACCACCCAGTGTTCCCAGCGGGGCCGCACGGCCCCGGGTGAGAACCACTGAGCTAGAGGCCCTCAGGTGCGCACCGGAGGGACAGGTAGCCCAGCGCCCACTATGCTCACGGCAGCATCGTTTGCAAGCAAAACCATGACTGGTTCCTACCAAGGCATGTTACACAGCTGCGTGTGACAGTTAAACGCAGGAAAGTAGATGCGTCTGCCACACACGTCAAGGGAGGGAGGATGGTTTCAGAGGATGGGAAATAAATGGAAGCACCCGGGGTGGGGGGCAGGGGGGAGAGCCGGGGCCGGGCTTCTGTTTTGCAAGGAGCACTGGGACGGAGGTCAAGTGGGAGATGGGGCAGCAGAGCTAAGGGGGGAAGCAGAATGCACCAGAATGGCAGCGGGGGGTGTGCAGGGAGCAGCGGGGAGCAGGGGTGGTCAGGACCGGGCCAAGGACCCGCGGCTAAAGACGGCGGCGAGGAATCCTGAGGGAGCCGTGGAGGAGCCGGGTTGCATACCCACTGGTCTCCTCTCTCCCGGCATTTTCTACCCATGATACCAGCCCCACACGTCTGTGACGGGTCTGAGAGCCCGAGAGACAAGAGGCACTCACACCCACACACCCGCACACACACACACTCCCCCCTCCCAGTGCACATTGGACAGAGGCACAAGCAGGGTGGGCTGGGTACGGAAGGGGCCACGTGCTGGGGCAGGCTGGCCCAGGGCTCTGCCTACAGGACGGAATGCACGGGCTGGTCTGACTGCTTCCTGGGACCACCTCTGGAACATTCCAGAAGGGCCCCACAGTGGGCAGGAAGGCGCTCGCACAACCGCTTGCCATGGTGAGAGGGTGTGTGTCGGGTGTCCCTCTCCCCAACGCTGCTGGCCCGAAGCTGTGCACAGCCCCTCGGGAAGCGCAGCGGGGGAGGGCTGGCCCCAGGCAAAGGGACAAAATGTGCCGAGTCTAGGTTCCTTCTAAGACCCTAAAACTCCAACTGAGGCTACAGGCATTAATAAAAGCTGCGCAGAGTGAATGGCAGGCGAGCAGTACCTGAGGTTGCAGGTTCTCACGTTAAAATTAAACGTGCAGTTAAAATCCTGCATAACCAAAATTCCAGGTGAAAATCCCTTAAACTGCCTGTAGTAAAACATATACACATGGTTTGGGGCAGGTGACCCTGCTCCGCAGATTCAGGTGTAAAGGCAAAGCCGTCCAGGGCATTTAGATCACATCCCTCTCTTTTAATCGGGAAGTTTCCCGGACATTGGGAATTCTGGGCACACGCATGGCACAAAGTGGAATAAAACACAGAGACCGCTTTACAACACAGCTTCCTCTCCGAGGCCTGGATTCAAAGTTCACCACAGTGACACTTCCGGCTCACTTTCTGCCCCCTCGGGGCATTTTGTGGGGATACTTTTCAGGTGCTGAGTGCTGCCCAGAGGTAAAGAGCACAGGCTATAAACACCCCTGGGCTTGGCAAGGGGTGGTTCTCCTGCAGGCTTAGAGGCGGCCATCAAGAGCAGTGGAGGGTGTAAACCAGACCGCAGGCCCCCTAGGAGGGCGCGTGAGCTCCAGGCCAAGACGGACCTCCGGCCAGAGGAGGGCAGGGGGGTCTGTAACGCCCGATGGCCGGGCTGGGAGAGAAAGCACGTGAGACACCACACGGCCTCCCCTCCTGGGGCTATGGCCCCAGCCCACACCTTCCTATCTAGGCCTCCAGGCCCCCGCAGCAACCTGGGGTTCAGGCCAGACAGACTGATGGATGGACAGGGAGGGGAGGGAAGAAAAGGTACGAAGCAGGACCCTGGCCATGGCACACGGGCACATTTCCCACCAGGGCGGGGTGGGGGGACACGACACAGAGGCACAACCCTCTCTTCACGTCCCAGCCCATCCATGGGTAGGTCCTGACAAGTGAACTCTGCTCTCTGACCCCACCGGGCCACAGCCGAGGCTATGCCCTGGAGCGGCATTTCGGGGGTCTGCAAGGCCTAGGCTATCTGTCACGTGGTGACATCGTGATGTCACTGGCCATCTTCGGCCTCGTGATCCTGCAGGGGTACCAGAGCCTGTGCCTAAGGGAACGTGCCCTCGTGTTTTCTCGAGCTGTGAACTTTTCTCAGCTTCCAATTTCTAATAGGATACGTGTTTTGTAAATAAAGTTCTACTACGACCTGAATCAGGACACACCCATTCATTTGTGCTCGGGGTTCAGTTCAGGACTTTCGATGGCAGAGGTGAGCGGACAGATCGCACAGCCCACAAAGTTACCACTGGGTCCTTAACAGAAAGGGTCTGCTAATCCCTGACCTAGAGGGCATGTCTCCAGCCAGGAGCTCTGGGGGTGGGGAGGAAGGGACCCTCCGTCATGCAGCCCAGCCGGAAGGACAGGTCTCCAGGAGGAGACTGTCTTATTTGCCGCCTAACCCTGTCCTTTGGGAAAAAGGGCTGACATTCAGGAAAAGCCAACCCAGCAGGGACATCTGGTGAGGCGCTGTGACACGAGTGACCCTCCAAAGGCCACTCCTAGGATGCCATTTCACCTGATCTTTCAGACTGCTTTCCTTAAGTAAATTACCTACTAAATCATCAGTTCTCAACTGGGGACAATTTTGCCCCCAGGGAGCACTTGGCAACATCTGGGGACTTTGTGATCTTTATGACTGGGGGAGGGTTCCTGGCATCAAGTGGGTCAGACCAGGGAGGCTGCTCCACACCCCACAGCGCCCGGGACAGCCCCCCACGGAGGATGATCTGGCCCTGATGTCAGCAGTGCCCGGGAGAAGGCCCTGCACCAAATGATTTATTGCTCCTTTACCGTGAACCAGGCGTGAAGCTCAAACACCAGCCCCCTCCCTGCACGTCCCTGCATCCATGACCTCACTGAATTCTCACCGTGCACATGTGGTGGGTCCGCAATTAGCCCCACCTGATGGGAAAGCACAGAGACTGACCCTGGCCAGAGACACTTGGCCAGGGCACTTGGGAAGATTAAGCGCAACCATTGTACCTGACTGCGTTAAAGGCACCACAAACGACAGCTACTGCTATTTTTCCGGGCAGCCAAAAAAAAAAAAGAGGCGCCAGATGCCTCTCGCCTTCACCCAGGCTGGGCCGGCCGCCTGGCGTCCCTTCCCCCATTCGGCTCCCTGCATTTCCGTCAATCAAGTGACATAACCGCCAACCTATTCAGCCTAAGTGAGCCGCCACGAAACCCTCCCATATCCTGGAGAAAGACTCAACTCTTGTTCTGCATTATTGGCTCCATCGACCTCACTGCAGACCTTGGACTGAGATGCCGTTTCTTTATAAAGGAAAACCAAAAGAAGGGAAAGGATCTCGAACACTCTCTAGAACATTCCGTAAAAACAACAGCTCTCTTGCACCCGCTGGAAATTGCACTGCTTCCTATCGTGACTAGCCCAGTCTGTTTGTAGACCTGACTTGCTTCAAGGTGCT
This sequence comes from Leucopleurus acutus, assembly GCF_964270905.1. Taxonomy (NCBI): domain Eukaryota; kingdom Metazoa; phylum Chordata; class Mammalia; order Artiodactyla; family Delphinidae; genus Leucopleurus; species Leucopleurus acutus. The sequence continues at coordinate 3,904,407 of NC_139145.1, read as the reverse complement.
ATTGCTGCGTGCCTTTGTTCCCCACCCTCCTGGCACCGTCCACACCTCCGGTGAGGCTGGGCCACTTCCTGGTCGCGCAACCTTGGGGAAATTGCATCACGGCTGAGGCCTGGCCTCCTTACCCGGAAGACAGAACCGGCTACGCATTGGCCCGCTGAGCGGGCTGAACGCAGAGTGAGCGCAGGGAAGGGGGTGAGTGGCAGTTAGAGGTCCCGTGGGAACGTGGAACCTTCTGAGAACTTCAAAAGCTGTGCTACGAGGAGAAAGGCAGGGTTCAGAGCTGTCTCTCAGCGCCGATATCCTGATGATTAGAGGCACGATGCTGATCATCACACTTTTTAACTCACACAGACGTTACGAAGGCTTTCGTTAGCCTTCGTGTGGATCACCTATTATGTTCCTGATGCAGGGAGGCAGCGGTTTGGTTACATGGGTGTAGACGTTTGTCAAAACTCCAAAAAGTCCGCTTAAGACGTGTCTCTCACTATATGCAAATTACATCTAAAGAAACAAGAACCACAAACAAACATTGTACTCTAGTAAAGGACAGGCAATGCTGAAGGGTTTAGGGGGTGACGTGAACCAGTGCCTGGAACTTTCTCTGCAATGCATCCCCCAAAATAAGATGGATTGGTGGACGGATAGAGGCAAGGGAGACAGCTGCAGTGATAAAGCAAACGTGGGAAATGTCAGTGCTAAGAGCCACAGGTAGGTGTTTAGGTGTTCATGGCTCTTTGAACTTTTCTGCATGTCTTTGAATGTAAAGATTAAAATGCACGGTGCCCAGCCCACAGCAGGCACCCAGAAATATTCACTGCCTTGAACTTAAGGGAACTCGATCCAACCCGCCTTTGGATGATGCCACGAACTGTTTAGCCGGTGCCCGCAGGCGGTCTTCAGAAACTCGGTGGAAGGACCTTCTGCTGAACACAAAGACTGAGAGGCAAATCAAAATCAGTTTGGATGCTGCAAAGATGAGCCCCCGCTGGAGGAGAGGGGAGAGAAACAGCATCTCAGGGGAGCTCCACTCGCGGCCCTGCCTTTTCTCCACCAGCGCCACGCACGTGACCGCAGTCAAATCCCCCAGTTCGCCAGCTCGGCTTTCCCTCCCCAAGGCGGGGAGCGTTAACTCAGATGCTTAAGACATTCAAGTCCTCGTATCTCGCAGAGGAAGGAGGTTAAAGGTCTCGGAGGGCCCCTCAAGCCCAAGAAATTAATCATCAGGTCTCATTTTCAGGAGGCAGGCAGGATCCTCCCAGCCCTCAAAAAATCCTGGCCAGGCGGGGAGCATTTATTTTTCGATCTAGACACCAGATGGCGGCAGCACCCAGTTCAAAACGCGAAACAACAAAGTCAGAGAGCCCGACTGAACACTTTTAATCCCATGCGCTGTCTATGCCGAGGTCCCTACAGGCCACCCAACTCCAAGGTGGCCCCAGCAGATGGGAACAACACTTTCTGTCAGACCATCTCCCACTCAGGGAAATCCCACTCACAGCCTGGCCTGCCGTCACCCCGCCCACGCACCAACAAGAATGGACACCCTCAGGGGCGCCGCTAGAGAAAATGTCCCCAAAGTGGGCAGCCCACAAACCAAGGGTGGCCATTTTCAATTGCTACAGGGGCTGGGGGTGGGGTAGGGGAATCTCGAAGAAAGGAAACCTAGGAGCAGGGCCAGCTGAGCCCGCGGAAAGCACAAACCCCTGATCAGGGGCGGCCCCGCTGCCGCCAGAGAGGAGGCCCAGAAGTGGCGGAAATTCCTGATTAGCAAGCACCATCTCCGACTCTGAATAAGCTGATCCAAATTTCTAGAAAACCCTGTGGGGGTCGGAAGCTAAATAGGTGCAGACCGTGGGCCATCAGCGTGCGTGTTTCAAAGAAAAACCTGGTCCCTTCCGTCCTAGCGTCTCAGTATTGATTCTAGGCTCTTCCTCGAGATTCATCAGCCCTCCATCGGCCACCTCCAACTTATTTTTTCTAGAAATTATTTTGAGGGGAGGGTCAAAAAAAAAAAAAAAGGCGGGGGTGGGGGTGGGCTGGGAGTTTAAAAGCCCCCAGACGCAACAGATTCGAGTGCCTGATGTGTCAGTCTAGGAGTCGAGAGCCTTTGTTCCTCGCTCAGACACTGGAGGTTTCTGTGGAGAAGAGGACCGGACGACAGGGGAAGAGTGTGTGTGCGGTGCCTGGATTGAGGCAAGAACAAAGGTGCTGGGCGGGCAGGCGGGCAGCCTGCAGGGCGGGTTTACCTGCTTGCCCCGGTAGAAAAGCCTCTGCAGGCCTGGCTCCACATGGAACAGCTCCTGGATCTTCTTCCTCAGCTCTTCCACTTTAGTCAGCCTGGACAAGGAGTCCACAGTGTGGGCCACCTTCCCATCCATGGTGCGAACCTGGATCCACATGGTGCCTGCTGGTGCTAGGAGGACAAGAGAGCAGGACCCCTCGGTCAGTGCTGCCGTCACCACCACCACCGGGCTGTACCATACTCAGGTCATCCTTGCTATGAATGTCCAGACTGTGGACACCGGGCAACTCTTGGAACGCCCTCCCAGCCCCGTAATCCCCCTAGACTGCCGCGGCTGGCCCAGTGCCTGGCTGAGTGAATTAAGGAGTTAATGCATTAGCACCGGTGGAGGACTGAGGAGGGAGAGGAAATTAGCGGAGAGGAAAAAGCATCCCGGACCACTCAGTCAACCCACCCTGCCTTTCACAGAGGGAAAAAAACACCAGCGTCCAGAGGAGGAAGGGGGACACAGCCAAACGGTCAGGGGCCGAGTTTGTTCATTCATCCATTCATTCATTCCCTGGATGAATACTGACGCAAGAGGAACCCAAAAGTCCGGCTCGGGTTGGAACTTCAGAAGTCCCAGGGAACTCAACTAAGTGTGACCGAAGGGGAAGGAGCCCACCAGAGACCCGGGAGCTCGGGACCCCCGGTGCTCGCGGGCCCCCGCCGCCGCCCCCGCGCGCGTGCGCGACACACCCGCCCCGCGGTGGCCATGGCAACCGGCCGCCCCGTCCCGGTCGCCCCCGCGCGCGCAGCGCTACTCACCTCAGCCCCACGGCTGTCCCGAGCTCCAGCCTGCGTTTCCCGGACCCCGACGCACGGCCCCGGAGCCCCTCTTGTTCTCCCGCCCGCCCGCGCGGGCCAAGCCGGCGAGCCCACGCCCACCCCCACCGCCAGGACCTGCCGAGGGGCCCGCGCGCCAAGTCCCGCCCCCTTCACTTGAGCCGCCTCGATCATTGGCTCCGCCGCGGCCGGCCGCCCCGCCCTGCTCGCTCCCCATTGGCCCAGACGCGCCCGGGGAACTAAGGGCGCGCGAAATCGGGCTCGGGCGCGACAATTGAATCGCGGGGCACCCCGCGCGCAGGCGCGGAGCCTGACATCCTCCCCCGCGGCTCGCCCGGCCCTCCCCCACCCAGCCGGCGCGACCCCCGCGGGGCGCCAGGGATGTTCCGCTCGCCCCTGCCCGAGCCCGGGCTGCCAGGGGCGACTCCTAAGGGCCGGCAGGGCTGGGGGCAGAGCCCGAGACCGCGTGTAGGGCAGCCCCGGCGCGGGGGACGCGTGCGCCCGTGCTGGCCGAGAGTCCCGGAAAGTTTTGCAAAGTCAAGGCGCCGGGTGCGCCGAGTCCTGCCCGCCCCCCACCCCCGCCCACCCGCGCCCTGGCCCGGGCTGGCACCCCAATCCGCCTGACTGCTCACGATTCACTCGCCTGATTTTGCGCCGGCCCTTCTGAGGATGGCAAAGGAACCGCGTGTGTGGCTGGGACCCCGCGCGAACGTGCGTGCGATCCCGAGCGCCCGGACGGCCACCACTGCCCGCTGCGCTGCCAGCTGCTCTGATTTTTTTCCCGCGAAAACTTGGCGTTTGGGAGTTGCGGGGCCACAGGAGGCCGCGCCGGGGGCGGGCGCCTGCCTGGTGATTGGCCGCCGCAGTGGCGGGAAGCGAGAAAGGGGGTGGGGGGCGCCCCCGCCTCTGTCCACCCCCCCCTCCGCCCAGCGGGCCACGGCCCCGCCCAGCCTTGCGCGCTCTGCTGGGCGCGCCCAGCGTGTAATGGGGTCGGGTGGCGGGACCTGAGTCCCCCCCCACCATGGGTGCCCTTCAGGAGCCCTAGGGATCCCCCCGGGGGCAGGGGCCCCCAGCGTAGAGACCCCCGACCTCCTAAGTCCGTTGCTTCAGCCCCTCTCCCCAGGCATGCACTGACCAGTAAGGCAGGAAGGCGGGAATCAATGTCTAAATTCTGCCGGAGAATTTGAGGGGACCCCCCCCAGGAGACCGCCTGCACCCGATGACGGGCCTCATCGCCCCAGCCTGATTTCCTAGCGTCAGGGCTCGCCAGCGCTCCCCACCCTACCCACCCGCAGGGCTTGTTTGCTGGTTTTTCCCGCCTCGTTTTCCCGCCTTCTCCGGGCTGTCCAGGCGGGCAGAGCTGCCCTCCCCCCTCCGCCCTGCCTGCTCTGCTCTGGCCAGTCTTGGCGGGCATACAGTGACCCATGCTAGACACCTACAAAGTGCCTGAACAGGGTGCTCAGAGCTGGGAGCGTAAGAGTGGGCAAGGTCGACCCTGTTGGTGGTCTCCCGGGACGTTACATTCTTATCTGGGGAGACCAGCAAGAAATGAATAAATAAAGCAAATCATTTCAGATACCGCACATGCAATGAAGACAGGACAAGAGCTGGAGAGTGACCAGCGGCCGTATGGGGGGTGGGGAGAGAGGGTACTCTGGTTAAGGTGGAGAGGTGGGCCTCTCTGAGCAGATGACATTTGAGCTGAGATCTGAGATGAGAAACCAAGGACAGATGGGTCAAGGCGGGAAGAGCAAACTCAGAGGCCGGAAAAGGCTTAGCAATGGACGGAGAGCAGGGCAGACACAGCAAAGGGGAGGGCCGGCGGGAGCTGAGGAGGTCAGAGGGGTGTCTATAAGACCTCGCAGGCCACCAGGAGGACTTTGGTCTTTCTCCTGAGAGCAGTGTGTAGCATGGGAGGGCTGTGAGCAGAAAAGCGATGAGCTCCAATTTATGTTTTTACAAGGCTTCTCTCGCCACATGTAGAGTTCCTTCTGTCTTGGCGCTGGTACTTCTGCTTTTGTTTCCCCTGGCGGTAGACAGATTAATGGCCCCCCAAAGATGTCCACATCTTAATCCCTGGAGTCTGTGAATATAGAAGCTTCCATGGCAAAAGGGACTTTGCAGAGGGGATTAAATTAAACATCGTCAGATGGGGAGATTAACCTAGATTATCTGTACTGGCCCAATGTCATCACAAGGGTCCTAATAAATGACAAAGGGCGGGAGGGTCGAGTCAAAGACACAAGGATGGAAAGAGAGGATGGAGTGATGAAACTTAAAGGCAAGGAATGCGAGAAGCCTCTAGAAGCTGGAAAAGGCAAGGGACAGATTCCCTCCTAGAACCCTAGAATGTAATCCTGCCAACACCTTGATTTTACCTCCATTTCAGACTTCTGACCTCCAGAACTGTAAGAGAATTAATTTGTGTTGTTTTAAAGCACGGACTTTGTGGACATTTGTTATAGCAGCCAGAGGAAACTAATACACGAAGTCCAGGTGCTCCTGTTAATTTTCTCCACCTTCAGGACTTCCTCAATGCAACTGATTGCATTTCTGGGTGCTCAGCCATCAGCCACATGGAGACCACGTCACAGAACGGGTAGGCAGGCCTCCCAGAGCTTGTGAGGCAGATGAAATCTTCCACATTGACAACAGCTGCCCCAGGAACCCAGCCTGCTCCTGGCGTGAGCATAGCATCCATTTGTGCCGGCTGTTGCTAAAACTCAACGTGGCCGAAAGAAGAAATAGACCATATATTCTTCATGTACATTTGGTGCAGGGCACAGCCCAGGCTCCTTGGATGAGGTTAAGTGACACAGAAAGAGGTGTCTGGCTTTCCCTGAAGAAAAGACCTGGAGTGGTGGGGATGCAGGGCCCCATTTCTCTAGTCATTTCGAGAAAGTCAGAGGGGTTGCTTGGGTTAATTAACTATGAGCAAGAGACTATGCCAAGCATCTCCAAAAGAAGTTTAGTAACTAGTTAGGAAGACAAGACATCGATGTCTGCAAAAGACATCACATCCAATAAAGCAAGATATGACAAAGAGTAAATGAGGTCTGCCAGAACCTGGAGAACAGATACTTTGTAGAGCCTCTTCTGCTACAGACCCTCCCCCTGCTTAGGCACCGGCCCACGCACGAATTGGACACCACGAATAACTGCTAGGGTGCCAAGGGCCCTAGTTTCCCTTTTGCAGAACAATATGCTCTCGACAGTCATTAAGTCATTCAACAAACTTTAATTGTCCTCCCTTGCCTGAACCAGGCTCTGGGTTTGGCAAACAAATTCCTGCCCTAGAGGGACTTCCCAACCAATGGAGGAGACGCTGGCATAAAGACGAGTGTCAGCTGTGCAGAGAGAGAGAATGCTTCGTGGTGGCATCCGCGTTCACATGGAGCCCACCGCGCTCTGAGCATCTTCAAGACACAGCAGATTCCATGTCCTGGCCATGGCTATCATTTTCCTTCTAACACACACTGATATAAATATAGAACTATTAAGGTGGAAACGACTGGGAATTCCCTGGCAGTCCAGTGGTTAAGACTCCGAGATTTCACTGCTGAGGGCATGGGTTCAATCCCTGCTCTGGGAGCTAAGAGCCCACAAGCTTCATGGTGTGGCCAAAACAAACAAACAGACAAAAGGTGAAAACGATTATCTGTGTAGGACCCAGCATCAATCTGTGAACCCTGAGAAGGGGGTGCACACACCCACATTTGGGGGCCATCGGATGGGGCAGAAAATACCCCTGGGCTCATGCCCTGTGCCTCTCCATCTGTAAATAGAGCTCACGATGCCTGCCTCACCACAGGGCCTGGAAGAATTCTTCCCACCCAGGCCCCTAGACCTCTGGCAGGATGACAGTTGTTCCCTAGTCGCCAGCAATGTTGGGATCTTGTGGTTTTCTTGTTCGTTTGTTCGTTATTTCCTAGGAAAAAGAGGTCAGGCTACCATTTCACCAACCAGTGAGGACTTTGGGATTCCCAAGCAGCCGCCCACTCCCAACAGCCTTGCCTCTCATCCTGGCCATTGGGAAACCCTTCCCGGAACCCTGGCTGGATGATGTCACAGACAGATGACGTCACTGTGGCCAAGGAACCGGGGATCTCAGTGACATGGGGGAGAGGGGAGGATGTTTCTCCGTCACCCCAACCCCCTATGTCTGTGGTGAAGTCCATTGAATTAGTGCTGCCCAAGGATGCGGTCTACCTGGCCGGCTCCAGCATAAAAGGGCAGGTGGTTCTAACTCTGAACAGCACCCTGGTGGACCCCATCGTGAAGGTGGAGCTCGTGGGAAGAGGTTATGTGGAGTGGAATGAAGAAATTGGGGCATCCCGCGATTACAGCCGAGATGTTATTTGCAACAACAAGGCTGACTATGTGCACAAGACAAAGACATTCCCAGTGGAGGGTAAGGACAAGGCCAGCCGCCAACCTTAGCCAGAATAGGAACCGGGGTCTGGAAGGTAAACACATCTGTTAGTCAATCAACAAACCCCCGGGGATATCAGAAATGGGCAGAGGCCTGGTTCCCGTGGTCACAGGGAAAGAGATAGGAGGGAGAAGGCTAGGAAAGCTCTCCGTGGGAAGGACTGACTAGTCCCCAACTCTGCCAGGTTCAAATCTAAAGTCTGGACAGACATCAGGAAGCCTAAGCTACCAGGAAACTATATGTCCTTTCCAAAATATGTCCATGGGGGTGTTTCCGGGTAGTCCACAGTCAAGCAGAACACTTGGCCAATGCTTGACTGAACAAAGTTCAATTGTAGATTTTTTTTTTTAATTTTAGATAGGGTAGCCTGGGAAGGTCTCTCCAAAGAGATGACTACCAAGCTCAGATCTAGTGATGGAAGGGGGACCTGCCCAGATATCCAAGGGAGGAACGGCAACCTGCTGGGCCTTCATACTCAGCAATTAGGCCGCCTCTCTGTGTCCTAGTTAACCCACCTGGAAAATGGGAATAGGAAAAAGTCCTGCCTCCTAAGACTGCCTTGAGGACTTAATGATTTAATGGCATGTCGAGGAGAGGGCTCAGAATAGTGGGGTGGGGGGGAGGGGTATACAGTAATGCTTGTTAGGTGTTCGTTTTTTCAACCAAAACACTCCCCCACCCCTCACCACCCACATTATCAGCTATCACCCTTCTCCATTTCCAAGGGAAGCATCCTTTCCCCTCAGAAGCATCAGCCCCAAGCCTGCGATGGGTTCACTCATTTACTTCACAAACATGTATTAAGCACCTACTGTGCACAACAACCATGGCAGATGCTGGGGATACAACAGCGAAGAAAACAGACAGGGTCCCTGGCGTCGCTGGGGTTGCCATCAGGCAGGGAAAACGCTCTAATAAGGGGGTTTTGGAGAAGTGCAAAAAAAAAATAAAACAGGGAGGTCACAGAGATGGGGGGTAGTGTGAGTCCCTCCCCGGTCTTCCATCACCACTCAGTCAATCAACAAATATTAAGCACCTACTGTATGCTGTGCACTGAAGGCCAAGCTCTGCCAGGGCAGGGAGATTTGCCTGCCTTGGGACCCAAGGTGTGTTTGTTGAATGAATATGCGATCGAATTCTGCAGCCAGACCTCCAGTTTCCCAGGCCCAGAGCACAGGTGAGCAAGTCCTGGTCAGTGGTTTTGAGTGACCACCCCAGTCGCATCACCTACCCAGGGCATCGGTCTCCAGCCCAGCTGAGACCTAATATTTATGGGCCTAGGCTTTTTCGATCCCTAAAAATCACAGAGCTAAGCCTAGCTCAGGGACAAACAGGCCAGGTCCAGAACAAGCTCCCTGCCAAAACAATAAAGAAAGAAAAGAGGGAAGAAAAGATTCTAGAACCTTCTGATGGCATCGGTGTGTTTTGCTTTCAGATAATTGGTTAAGTGCAGGCAGCCGCACCTTTGACTTCCATTTCAACTTACCTGCCAGGCTCCCTTCTACCTTCACCAGCAAAAGTGGCCATGTCTTTTACTTCGTGCAGGCCTCCTGCATGGGTCGGGAGCACATTCTAGCGAAGAAGAGAAGGTACTTGTTGGTTCAAGGGACTTCTTCGGATTTCCACGCAGAAAACCCATTGCAGGTAGTGATGCAGAAGGAGCAGGGGTAGGGCATGTCCTCAAAGCTCCCCGGAGGCAGGGGGAGGCGGGCAGCCAGGAGACAGGGGAGGCCGTGACCCGGAAGAAGGGAAGGTGTTGGCCGCTCCTCCGGCCCAGTGATTTCGCAAACGGGGAATCAGAAACCAGGGCAGGAACTAAACCAGCGGCTCTCAACTGGGGTGATTCTGCCCCTGCGGGGGACACTGGGAGATGTTTGGGAACATTTTTGGTTGTCTCAACTGGGGAGAGGTGATGAGTGGGATCAAGAGAGTGTGGGCCAGGGATGACGCTCCACACCCCGCAGTGCCCCCCACAGGGAATGACATGGGCCCTGAATGTCCTTGACATTCAAGAATCAAGAGTGAGCAGAGGGACTTCCCTGGTGGCGCAGTGGTTAAGAATCCGCCTGCCAATGCAGGGGACACAGGTTTGAGCCCTGTTCTGGGAAAATCCCACATACTGCGGAGCAGCTAAGCCCGTGTGCCACAACTACCGAGCCCACGAGCCACAACTACTAGCCCGCATGCCACAACTACTGAAGCCCTTGAGCCTAGAGCCCATGGTCCGCAACAAAGAGAAGCCACCGCAATGAGAAACCCGTGCACCACGATGAAGAGTAGCCCCCGCTCGCCCCAACTAGAGAAAGTCCGCGTGCAGCAACGAAGACCAAACGCAGCCAAAAATAAGTAAATAAATAAATGTTATTAAAAAAAAAAAAAAAAGAGTGAGCAGAGGCCCCTCTGTGACCCCTGACTGAGGGTCCTGGGCGCTCGGTGACTCTCCAGGAACTGATAATGGAGGTGGTGTCCCCCACCAAGAAGCACGGAAAGGGGATGCAGGGGGAAGGAAGGGCCTTGTGGCATCAGTCACCTGAGCGGAGGAAGTTTTTGGACAGCTTCTGGAGGCCAGGTGCAGAGGTGGAAGTAAGGGAGGGTGGACTTACATTGGCCAAAGTCACTTCACCTCCCTGGGGACCCATTTGTCATCAGAGGGTTGTGGCTGAGAGGGCTGGCATTTTAGTTTTCAACGTCCAAGTTAAAAATCCTAGCATCTCCACCTACCTGTGTGTGACCCTCTGCAAGTGATGTGGCCTCTCTGTGCCTGCATTTCCTCATCTGTCAAATAGGCACAGAGATGGTGCCTGTCCCCTAGATCTCAGAAGGAGCAGTGAGTGGACTTCATGCAAGTTCTGGACCTTGCACAGTGGCCGGCAGTGGTGGTAGGACAGAGCCCCAAAATATTAAGTCCCCATAAATCTTGTCACTGCTGCTGCTGTCACAGGTAGCCTTTTTTTTTTTTTTTTGGCTGCACCACATGGCATGTGGGATCTTAATTCCCTGACCAGGGTTCAGACGTGCACCCCCTGCATTGGAAGCATGGAGTATTAACCACTGGGCTGCCAGGGAAGTCCCGGGTAGTCTTATCTGTGTAACAGGGATCATCTCTAGCCCGGCCTACTTCAGGGGGGTAGATGCTTGGAGGGGTGGATCAGATGAAGCAGACCTGAGCTCAAGGCCCGCTTGGCCACCTGCTCCCTGTGTGACCCAGAGCGGGCTCTGGCCCTTCTCTGGCTCTTCCCTCAAGAGTTAATCTAGGGTGCAGGGGGCACAAGGCAGGAATTGGGGCAAAATGCTGGTATAGGACCACACCTAGCTTGAGATCTCTGCTGCCAGATCCTTCACTAGCCGATGGCCTTGGGCAATTAACAGCACCTCCCAGACCCTCGATTGTCCTGATCTGTACAATGGGAATACTACTACTACTAATCTTTCCTCGATTGTGGGGATCACAAAGCACCCAGCACGATGTGTACACATAGGGGATGCCTAGTAAATGGGAAGAGCTCAAATCGTTATTATAGCAGCAAAGGGAGTTATTACAGATATGTTTTCCTTTTTATTACTTATTTATTTATGGCTACACTGGGTCTTTGTTGCTGCACACGGGCTTTCTCTAGTTGTGGCGAGCAGGGGGCTACTCTTCAGTGCGGTGTGCGGGCTTCTTACTGTGGTGGCTTCTCTTGTTGCGGACCACGGACTTTAGGCATGCGTGCTTCAGTAGTGCGACGCGCGGGCACCATAGCTGTGGCGCGCGGGCTCTAGAGCGCAGGCTCAGTAGTTGTGGCACACGGGCTTAGTTGCTCCGTGGCATGTGGCATCTTCCCGGACCAGGGCTCAAACCCGTGCCCCGTGCACTGGCAGGCAGATTCTTAACCCCTGCACCACCAGGGAAGTCCCTACAGATATGTTTTGAGAGTACAGAAATATGGTGTTTTCTTCAGCTACTCAGTACTGTTTTAATCAGATTGTAGGGGGCAGGGTGAGGGCAGGAGCTGGTGGACCAGGGCAGAAGCTACTGCTCTGGTCCAAGTAGACACGGATTGACTCCTATAATCTGTCCTTCTCATAGCAGCTGAAAGGATTCAGGTGATGACCCTGCTCAGCCTTCCAGAGCTCCCACCTTCCACGGAGTAAAAGCTCAAGGCCTCCCCGCGGCCCCCAAGGCCCTGCACCACCTGCCCTGTCCCCTCCCTGCCCTCCCCTCCTCCCTCTCTCCCCCTCGCTCACTCTGCTCCCGACACACTGGCCTCCTTGCTGTTCCTCCAACATGCCAGGCATGGTGCTGCCCCACGGCCTTTGCACAGGCTGCGCCCTCTGCCTGGAACCCTGTGACAGGATCTTCCTATCCCTCCCCCTCATCCTTCAGATCTTTGCTTGGAAGCCAGGTCTTCAATCACCGGGATTGCTGATGCCCCCATGAACCGCCACAACCCCCACAGAAGGCAATATCCATATTAAAATGAACACGCACTTTGCCCCATCCATTTCCCTTCTAGAAAATTCTCCCATCACTATCCTTTCACGTGTGTGACATGACCTCTCACTGCACTGTTTGTGGTGGTCAGAAACTGGCAACAGCTTAAATGTTTGTTGCTAAGTCAATTAAAGTAGCAGCACACAAAGGTCAACTCTACAGATACAGCAAAGAGAGAAAGAGAGAGAGACCAAGACACAGAGACAGAGAGTGAGGCAGCTCTCCCTCTCAGCACCTCCAAGTTACTGGGTTGAACGAGTAAAGCAAAGTTCAGAACAGCGTGTCTAGCCGTTGGTGGTAAAAACAAAAACTGCACAGAACTTCCTTGCAGGTGTAACAAACAGACGTCTCTTTCCAGAGACCAGAGAAACCGGCAACAGACACTGCCTCCTGGGAGGGAGCAGGGGAGGGGCAAACTTTTCCCCTTCCACTTTTTTTTTTTTTTAACATCTTTATTGATATACACCTCACATACCTTATAATTCACCCCTTTAAAATGTCCAAATCAGGACTTCCCTGGCGGTCCAGCGGTTAAGGTTCCATGCTTCCAACGCAAGGGGCGTGTGTTTGATCCCTCATGGGGGAACTACGATCCCATGTGCTAAGCGGTGCGGCCAAATAAAAAATAAATAAATAAAAATAAAATAAAATGTCCAAGTCAATGGCTTTTAGTGCATTCCCACAGTTGTACAGCCCTCACCACAGTCAGTTTTAGAACACTTTTATTATCCCCCAAAGAAGTCTTGCATCCCTTAGCTGTCACCCCCAAACCTCTCTGTCCCCTCCCCCAGCCACCACTAAATCCATTCTCTGTCTCTGTGGATTTGCCTGGTCTGGACGTCCCTCCCCTCACCTCTTGATGGACCTTGGATTGTTTCCACATTTTGGCTGTTAGGAACGATGCTGCTACTAACATACATGTGCAAGGTTTTACATGGACGCAAGTTTTCATTTCTCGTGGGTAGACACCTAGGAGTGGAACTGGGAAAGATGGTAACTCTATGTTTTACCTTTCGAGGAGCGGCCAGACTCTTTTCTACGGCGGCCACCCCATTTTACATTCCCACCAGCCATGAACGAGGGTTCCAATTTTTCCACATTCACTCCTCTCTGTGTACCTTTAGAATTTTGAAAGACGTGACCCGTTGCCTCTTCCAACAAGCAGTACCATTGGGTAGAGGACATGTCCCCAAGACCTTTCCTAACCAAGAAGTCTGAAAGAGTTGGCATCCTGACTCCCCTTACCTCACCCCCTTGCCTAACCTCATAGCTTATCCCTACCAGAAATGTACCATTAGGGCTTCCCTGGTGGCGCAGTGGTTAAGAATCCGCCTGCCAATGTAGGACACCTGGGTTCGAGCCCTGGTCCGGGAAGATCCCACATGCTACGGAGCAACTAAGCCTGTGCGCCACAACTACTGAGCCTGTGCTCTAGAGCCCATGAGCCACAACTATGGAGCCCATGTGCCTAGGGCCCATGCTCCGCAACAAGAGAAGCCACCGCAATGAGAAGCCCGCGCACCGCAACGAAGAGTAGCCCCCGCTCGCCGCCACTAGAGAAAGCCCGTGCACAGCAACGAAGACCCAAAGCAGTCATAAATAAATAAATAAATAAACAACAACAACAACAAAAGAAATGTACCACTAAAAAAAAAAAAAAAGGAATGTACCATTTATATGTCCATCTCCAGACCAGAGCGGAGACTGGACTGGTCTTCACTGCTGTGGGTTTTCCTTGAACTTTGCACCAAGTTGATACAAACGAATACTGGTTGAATGAATGATTCCCCCCAAAGTTTCATATATGCCAAAGGAATATGGGGTCCCAAAAAACTCCTGGGTATGGAAAATCAATGTTGAGTTTGTGCCCTAATATTCTTGGAAATCAGAGCCCTGTGGCCACCCCACCTGGCCTGGTGCGGGGGTCTCTCTGATGGGCCACCCCTGATGCCTCTCGGCACTTCCTTCAGGACCAGGACAGAACTGCTGGCTTGGCCTTGAGTTAGGGCAGTGAGTCTTTAATGCCTGCAGGGTCCTAACGCATGCAACGAATTTTCGAATAAGACTGGAGGGGTTTAGAATGAAATGGGCTGCAATTAGCCTTCCAAGAGGAGGGAAAGAGTGGGAAGGCTGAAGATAGGCAGAAGCCAGAGGCAGAGGGTAGGAGGTGAGGCTGAAGGGGTCGGGGGGTCAGCCTGAGGTCTCCAAGAGGAAAGGCATTGAACCTAGAACAGTGTTTTTCAAACCTCAGGTCATGACCCGCTAGTGGGGTGCAAAATCCATTTAGCAAGTTGCAAAGCATATTTCTACAAAATGAAAGGATAGGCAGGACCAAAATAGAAAAATATCAAAAAATATCAATTTTGTGGGTTGCAAACGTTGTTGTTCTTAATATAAAATAAGAAAACAGAACAGAGAATAAAATAGGTAGAATAGAAAATATTAGAAAAAGTCCACTTGGTGGGTTGCCATTAATTTTTAAAAATGAAAACAGAGAATAGAATACGTCAGAAAATATAAATTTGGTGGGTTGCAACAGACTTTGTTTTTATAAAATCAATGTGTAGGACTGAATAGAATAGTATTGAATACGTAAAAGGGGATAGAATTTACCAGAAAAAATAAATTTGGTGGGTTACAACATTTTTGTTTTATATAAAACAAAATGATAGAATAGAATAGCGTAAGTAGACTAGAAATACCAGAAAAATCAATTCAGAGGGTCCAATCAACAGTTTTTAAAAGAATAGATTAAATAGAATAGAAGAGGATAGAAGAGGAATTCTCAGCAGGCATGTAGCAAGGATAAGCATTATTTCATGAAACTTATTTCTCTTTCATAGATTTAGATGCCGATGGATATATAGATTTGTGCTTTTCGCCACAATATTAAAATCTACGTTTCAACTATGAGTTGTGGTTTTTTAAAAAAGAATAATATGTAACAAATACTCTATGTGGCCTGCAGAGTCTAAAAGATTCATCATCAGGCTCTTTACAGAAAAAAATTCATCAACTCTATGTCCTAGACCAACTCTTTCTTTTAAATTGTAGTATAGTTGATTTACAATATTACATTAGTTTCTGGTGTATAACAGTGATTCAGTATTTTTATAGACTATACTCCATTTAAAGTTATTACAAAATAATGGCTATATTTCCCTGTGCTGTATAATATATCCTTGTTAATCATTTACTTTGTATATAGTAGCCTGTGTCTCTCTCTTTATTTTTAGTGGAGTATAGCTGCTTTACAATGTTGTGTTAGTTTCTGCTGTACAGCGAAGTGAATCAGCCACATGTATACATGCATCCCTTCTTCCTTGGATTTCCCTCCCGTTTAGGTCAACACAGAGCATTGAGTAGAGTTCCCTGTGCTATACAGCAGGTTCTCATTAGTTATCTATCTTATATCGAGTAGTGTATATATGTCACCCCTAATCTCCCAATCTGTCCCACCCTCCCCTTCCCTCCTTGGTATCCATACGTCTGTTCCCTACGTCTGTGTCTCCATTTCTGCTCTGCAAATAAGTTCATCTATACCATTTTTCTAGATTCCACATATATGCGTTAATATATGATACTTGTTTTTCTCCTACTGACTTACTTCACTCTGTATGACAGTCTCTAGGTCCATCCATGTCTCTGCAAATGGTGCAGTTTCATCCCTTTCTATGACTGAGTAATTTTCCATTGTATATATGTACCACATCTTCTTTATCCATTCCTCTGTTGACGGACATTTAGGTTGCTTCCATGACCTGGTTATTGTAAGTAGTGCTGCAATGACCATTGGGATGCATGTATCTTTTTGAATTATGGCTTTCTCCAGGTATATGCCCAGGAGTGGAATTGCTGGGTCATATAGTAGTTCTATTTTTGGTTTTTTAAGGAAGCACCATACTGCTCTCAATAGTGACTGTATCTATTTACATTCCCACCAACGGTGTAAGTGTGTTCCCTTTTCTCCACACCCTCTCTAGCATTTATTGTTTGTAGACTTTTTAATGATAGCCATTCTTTCTGACTGGTGTGAGGTGATACCTCATGGTAGTTTTGATTTGCATTTCTCTAGTAATTAGTGATGTTGAGCATCTTTTCATGTGTTTGTTGGCCATCTGTATGTCTTCTTTGGAGAAATGTCTATTTAGGTCTTCTGCCCTTTTTTTTTTTTTTTTTGGCGGTACGCGGGCCTCTCACTGTCTTGTCCTCTCCCGTTGCGGAGCACAGGCTCCGGACACACAGGCTCAGCAGCCATGGCTCACGGGCCCAGCCGCTCCGCGGCATGTGGGATCTTCCTGGACCGAGGCACGAACCCGTGTCCCCTGCATCGGCAGGCAGACTCTCAACCACTGTGCCAGCAGGGAAGCCTTACTTTTAGTTTTTTGAGGAACCTCCATACTGTTCTCCACAGCGGCTGCACCAATTTACATTCCCACCAACAGTGTAGGAGGGTTCCCTTTCCTCCACATCCTGGCCAGCATTTGTCATTTGTAGAATTTTTGATGATACCCATTCTGACAGGTGTGAGGTGCTATTTCATTGTGGTTTTGATTTGTATTTCTCTGATGATTGGCCACGTCGAGCCTTTTTTCGTGTGCCTATTGACCATCTGTATATCTTCTTTGGTAGAGCAACTCTTTCTTGTATGTAAGCCCAAGAAGTGTCTTCAGATGCTCCTTCCAGCTCTTTTATGATGTCAAACACACATGGAAACAATATAAATGTCTATCCTTCCCTAGCGGTCCAGTGGTTAGGACTCCATGTTTCCACTGCAGGGGGCGCGGGTTCAATCCCTGGTCAGGGAACTAGGATCCTGCATGCCGCACAGCACGGCAAAAAAAAAAAAAAAAAAAAAATTATATATATACATAAAATATGTATATTTTATTTTTATATATATATATATATATATATATATAAATGTCTATCCTGGAGGGGGAAGGGTAAATTAACTATTTTGCAGCACATTCCATTGCCATCGTGGAAACAAATGAATCAGAATGACAGGCACCAACATGAATGCCTTTCAAACACAGGATGTTAAGCTAGAAAAGCAGGTTGCTGGAAAAGATATGAGGCTTGATTTATTTAAAGCATTCAGATATGTCAAACAATACTGTGTACTTCTACCACAAATAAATAAATGCACTCCTAAACAGTACAAACATTTGCATGAGCATGACAAATGCCACACACACACACACACACACACACACACACACACACACACACACACACACACACACGCTTGTAAAAGTATTAAGTTCCTCTGGAAGAAGATACAGGAAGTCAGCAGAAGTGGAGAGCAAATCATTGGAAGCGCACTCCACCTCACAACAAATCTTTTATTTTATTTCATTTATTTATTTATTTTCTGGTCACATGGCTTGCAGGATCTTAGTTCCCTGGCCAGGGATCCAACGTGGGCCTCGGCAGTGAAAGCGCCAAGTCCTAGCCCCTGGACGGCCAGAGAATTCCCTCGAATCTTTTACAGTAGTACCCACAAATAAAAAGCCAAATGTTACCCAAGCCACACATTAAACATAACGTATATGTGACTTTATTTGCAATCCAGCAGCTAACCAATTGATATAAAGGCTGCTTTTTGAAGCCTTTAGTTAAACACGTTACATAATTTCAACTCTACAGTTTTCATGATTCAGAGCCCATAATATTTTCTCCTTAAGTCTGAACTACTTGGGTAAGCCCTAGGTCTGGGCTTAGACCATAAGACATTCCCTGTCTTCCAGAAAACTAAGACTCAGAGAAGTCAAGGCACTGGTACAAGGTCACACAGCAAGTGAGTTATGGAGCTGGGGATAAAGGCAGGGCCTTGTGAATTTCTTAGGTCTATTTTACAGACAAGGAAATTGACAGTCAGAATGGCAAAGGATTTTGATTAAATGGCAAAGCTGGGAATGACTTTGGGCTGCAAAATCCCCAAGACTCCAGATTCCATCCCAGTGCCTCTTACTAGGAGAGTCCCAAAGGCTCAAGGCTTTGGTGGACTGTTGGGTGAGCAAGTGGATCTTGTGGCCGCAATGCCTCACAATTGTCCATTCCCCCCACCCCCTTCTAGAATCCTCTGGTCGTGGAGGCCAAGAAAAAGATCTACTACAATTGCTGCAGACAGGGCACCATCTGCCTGCAGATCCAGATGGAAAAGAACATCTTCACGCCAGGGGAGAGGGTCATTTTCACCACGGAAATCAACAACCAGACCAGCAAGCGCATCAAGACGGTCATCTTTGCCCTCTACGCCCACGTGCAGTACGAGGGCTTCACACCCAATGCAGAGCGACACTCAAGGGTGGACAGCAGTGAGCTGCTTCGGCAGGAGGCCAACACCCAAATCACACCCTTCAACACCACCAAGATTGTCAGCACTTTCTACCTCCCGCCCGTGCTGTCCGTGAGCTGCGGCACACGGGACAGCGAGATCATGAACACCTACTACGAGCTGGTCAGCACCGTCCACCTGCCCTGGTCCCTGACCAGTGTCAAGGTCAAGGTGCCCATCATTATCACCAGAGCCCCCGTGGACTCAGACAGCTGCGGGCTGCTGGACGGGAGCAGTGTTATCGTGAGCCTGGATCATCAGAATTAAATGCCCAAACGTCTAAATATTTCAAGTTTTATCAAACTCTAAGGCAGGTCCTTCCTTTGCCTCGTGCAGATGGCCTTCAGATGAGTCCAGGCTTGGGCAGCACGTAGTCTGAAACTTGCCAAGCTCCAGCCGTGCGGTCCTCCATTTCTCCCATCCCAAGAAAGATCACTCAATACCAGTAGAGGACAAAGCCTTCCAGGACCGCACCCCAGTTAGCACCCCAGACCCATCTGCTTGCTGGCTCTTACAGTGCCAAGACCAGGGATCCCCAACTGGGAGCGACTCTGCCCTCCAGAGGACACTGGCAAAGCCTGGTTGTATCGGTTATCCCAATTGAGGGGAGCAGGGTGCGCTCCTGGCATCCAGGGGGTGGGGGCTAGGGATGCTGCTCTGTGCCGCACAGTGCCCAGGACGGTCTCCCACAGAGAATGGCCCAGCTCCAGATGTCAGCAGTACCGAGGTGGGGAGACCCGGGCTGGGGCCATGTATGGGGACAGATGGTTGCTGAGTCCCCAGGCTGGGTCTGGGAGCCTCTTATCCAAGTCGTATCCCTCGTCCACTCACAGTCCCCCTCCCCGGCTCCCCCACCACATTCAGGGTAAAAGCCCAAGTCCTCCCAGCACATCCA
Source organism: Leucopleurus acutus (assembly GCF_964270905.1). Classification (NCBI taxonomy): domain Eukaryota; kingdom Metazoa; phylum Chordata; class Mammalia; order Artiodactyla; family Delphinidae; genus Leucopleurus; species Leucopleurus acutus. The sequence goes on along the minus strand of NC_139145.1, from coordinate 3,885,196 downwards.
CCCACGTCCAATCTATCAGCAAGCCATAGGGGCCCCTCTCCAAAATGTCCCCAGAATCCGCCTATTTCTCTGCCCTCCTCTGCATCCAGCTTTCCTCCCATCCATCCCCTGGACCAGGGCGGTCACCTGCACCTGGGTCTCCTGACCCCTGACCTGGATCCCCACGTTCTGTCCTTCCTGCAAATAAAAATCCAGGACCCCCAATTAGACTTGCATTTCAGAAGAATAATTTTTTAGCATAAGTATGTCCCTCACCACAGTTGGTATCTACTTATGCTTTAAAAAATCATTCGTTGTTTACCTGATATGCCAGTTTAACTGAACATCCTGTATTTTATCTGGTCATCCGATTCCCCAAGCAACTAAAAGACTCTCCGCACAAGCCGGGCCACCATACTCCTCGGCTTAAAATCTTTTAAACCTCCGTCGGGTCCCCAAAGCATCCGCTGCGGCCCACCAGGTCCTGGGTGGTCAGGAATGAAGGAATGGGCCAGAGTGTTTATTCTGGGCTAATGACTCTGAAATATTTCTCCAAGCACCCGCAGGCGACAAAATACTCAGCACTTGCCTCACCCCTGCCGCGGGCCCTCCGTAAACCATGCAGAGGGGAGGCATATACACTTGAATGGCGGGCCCAAGGCATCCCGGAACATTCTGAGATGCTGTTTCAGATCAAACTTTTTTGAGGGGAGGCGGTGCAGATAGAATGCACAGATTTAATTTGCTATTTCTCTCTTTAAAAAAAATTTTTTTCATGAGAGAGATCTCTCACTTTCAGCCATGTTTACAGGGTGTCTCCAAAAGAGCTTCTGTGGCAGTCCTGGCTCCCTGGCAGGGGTCACTGCTGGGCCTGGGTGGGGATGTACCCCTGCTGATTTGGGTATGTAATCTTCCTTTTGCAGTGGACAAAAGGATCCAACCCTGAGGCGGTGTCATTCCGCTGCCCTGCTTCCCGAAAATTCAAAATGGTTTATTTTAGGGAGGAAGAGGATGATCTTGCTTGCCATAATGTCCTTGGCCCCAGCCTGAGCATCCTTGAGGCTCTGGAGACCAGGTCTGGGCCATCCCCACCTCCCCAGAACTAGATCCAGAAGGGCTGTGCTCTTCAAAGCTGCAGAGCCAATGTCGCCTCCTCCAGGAAGCCTTCCAGCCATGCCTCTTGCCCTCCAAAGGGCTCCCCAGTCCCAGACCCTTCCTCCATCTGGTCCTGACCTCATACACCACAAAGGCCTTTGTCCAGCTCTGTTCCATATGGGGGGGAAATTAAGGTGGGGATATCACAGCAGAGTCCTCCTCAGGGCCCCGGCACCACTCCAGCCCCCAAGTGGTTGTTAAAGCTATAACAAGCGATTGTTAATGTATAACAACAGTGTTCGGGACTCTGCTCCTCTTGGATGGTGGGACAGAGCGTTTCAAGAATCCCAGAGGTGGATCATAAGCCAGCTGGTGACTACCCCTCACAGCTAGGGTGTCATCAGGCCAGAAGGGGGCGTCTGTGAACTCTGGGGGCGCCTCCGATTCTTTCCCACCATACTATCCTTACTTCCTTCTGTTTGGGACAAGGGATTTCTCCTCTCTGGGCCTCAGTTTCCCCATCTGTAAAATGGAAAAAACAAAAGTTGTTAGCCCTAGAGTTTGGAGAAGATTAAAAGGATTAGGGACTTCCCTGGCAGTCCAGTGGTTAAGACTCCATGCTTCCACTGCAGGGGGCAGGGGTTCCATCCCGGTCGGGGAGCTAAGATCCCATATTGCTGTGCGGCCAAAAAATTAAAATAAAAGGGCTAGTATGGGCACCGCTTTTAGGAGAACTTCTGGAACACAGTAAGTGCCAGCCAGATGCTAATTATGAGTTTTAGGATTTATTTCCCTTCCATGGACTCCTCCAACTCCAACAGCTCACCAGTCAGGTCTCAGTGACCTCCAGGTCCCTGCGCCTAGGGTCACCTCACTGTCCTTGTCCTTCTTAGACTTTTTATTTGGAAAAATTCCAATTCCTATGGAAAAAGCTTGAAAGAATTATACAATAGACAGGTGACCATCCACCTCGAGCCTCCAGTTGTTAATTTTGGCCATATTTGCTCTTTTCCTCTTTTTCTCTCTCCCAGATTGCTTTGCAGTAAATTGCAGCATCACGGTGCTGGGTCCCTGTACTTTGCCCTTCTTCCAGTACCCTGAGAATTAGAAGCGTCTAGATAATCACAGTAACACGATCACTCCCAGGGCAGTTCCATCCTCTCACCTCTATATACTCCATATTCCAATATCCTCACTCTTCCGATATGTATCTTTTTTTATTGTGGTAAAATACACGCGGCATGATTTACCATCTTCACCATGTTTTAGGCGTACAGCTCAGTGGCATTAAGCACATTCACACTGTAGTGCAACCACAACTAGCTTTCCTAGCTTCCCAAACTGAAACTCTGTCTCCATTAACCAGTAACTCCCCATTCCCCTCACCACCAGCCCCCCTTGTTTTTAAAGGCTGAATAATATTCCGTTGTCTGTATACGTCACATTTTGTTTATCCATTCACGCATCGGTGGACATGTGTTTCCATCTTTGGGCTACTGTGAAAAACGCTGCTACGAACACGGTACACACATAAATATCTCTTTGAGACCCTGCTTTCCATTATTTTGTGTATATACGCAGAAGTGGCCTTGCTGGATCATATGGCAATGCTATGTTTAATTTTTTGAGGACTTGGTATACTGTTTTCTTTCTTTTTAAAAATGTTTTATTTATTTATTTTTGGCCGTGTTGGGTCTTCATTGCTGCAGGCGGGCTTTCTCTAGTTGCAGGGAGCGGGGCTACTCTTCGTTGCGGTGTGTGGGCTTCTTATTGCGTGGCTCCTCGTTGTGGCGCGTGGGCTTCAGTAGTTGTGGTTTGCGGGCTCTAGAGCGCAGGCTCAGTAGTTGTGGCGCGCGGGCTTAGTCGCTCCGCGGCATGTGGGATCTTCCCGGAGCAGGGTTCCAACCTGTGTCCCCTGCATTGGCAGGCGGATTCTTAACCTCTGCGCCACCAGGTAAGTCCCGACCATTTCCTCTTTATGCAAACATCCACTTCCCTTGATTTCACTGATTCCACACCCTTCTCATTCTTCTCCCGCTCCTCGGATTTCGGATATGGGGCTTCTGCTTTCTTCAAAGTCACAGCACCCAGGTCTCCTCTTCCAGGAAGCCTTCCAGTCCTGCCGAGCAGAGCCTCTCACCCTCCTCTACCAGGTCCTGAAACATAGATGAGCTTCAGGGTTCATTTCTGCAGACATCCATATCCCACTGCTTGGTCAACATTTTGAACTCTGGAAATGCTAGGTCAAGGGCATTGGACTTGATCCTATGGCTTATGCAGAAATGTTTGGAGTACTTTTCTTTGGAGACGGGCTAGAGAGTGAGGATTTGAGAAAGGAGATTTGAAAAATCACTCCACTGATCCTGTGGATGGAATACAATACATCCAGGAAGCCGCTAGTTCGGAATAACATCAGAAATAATGAGGACAATGATAATAATACTGTGGCACAAACTGGCTCCTTTTCCATCCAACTGTTTCCTTCTTCCTCCTGGGGACGTGGCTGGACTACATTTCCCAGCACCCCTTGCACTTAGGCAAACCCATGGGACTGATCTGGCCAATGGGGTGTAAGAGGAAGTGATAAAAGCCACTTCCGGACTGATCCTTTAAAATCTTTCCCTGAGAGACTTGTTTGCTCTTTCCCCTTTTGCCAGCTGCTTGGCGAAGATTGTTTGGAGGCGAGCTGCCCAGGAAACTCGTTCTGTACTTGATTGTTGCATATCCAAGAAATAAAACTTTACTGAATAAACGACCTCCACTGAAGTTGGGATTGTCTTTATTTATTTATTTTTTAATTGAACTATAGTTTGTTGTGCCAGTCTCTACTGTACAACAAAGTGAGTCAGTTACACACATACATTCTTTTTTTTAATATTCTTTTCCATCATGGTTTATACCAGGATGTTGAATACAGTTCCCTGTGCTATAAAGTAGGACCTTGTTGTTTACCCATCTTACATATAATAGTTGGCATCTGCTAATCCCAAACTCCCAATCTCTCCCTCCCCCACCCCCTCCCCCTTGGCAACCACCAGTCCGTTCTCTATGTCTGTGAGTCTGTTTCTGTTTTGTAGATAGGTTCATTTGTGCCATATTTTAGATTCCACATATAAGTGATATCATATGGTATTGGTCTTTCTCTTTCTGACTTACTTCACTTAGTATGATAATCTCTAGTTGCATCCATGTTGCTGCAAATGGCATTATTTTGTTCTTTTTTTTATGGCTGAGTCGTATTCCATTATATATACATATATATACCACATCGTAGATTTTCTTATTCCAGCCATAGGATTTCTCCACCTCCATACAATTGACAGTTGGGGTCAGATAAATCTTTTTATGGGGAGCAGCCCTGTGCATTGTAGGATGTTAAGCAGCATCTCCGGCTTTTAGCCAAGAGACGCCAGTAGCATCCCCACCCACCCTACCCCACCCCCACCCGGCCACAGTTGTGACAACAGAAATTTCCCCAGATGTTGTCAAATGTCCCCTGGGTGGGCAGAATCACCCTTAGTGGAGAGCCTCTAGTCTATTCTTATCATGCAGGTAGCTACGTTTATGGACACCCTTGTACATTTTGGGGACATGGACTCAGTGTGGCCACAGCTAAACCTGCCATCATATCTTCCTCCATCCCTGCCTCCACCTGCGTTTCATTGAAGACCCCACCTGAGGGTCATCACTGACCTTTTATTCTCCCAAGTCCTGTTTGTCTTACTTCCCAAATAACTATTAAATCCGTCCATCTGATTCTCTCCATCTCCTCTGCCACCATCAAGGCTTCCCTGGACTATTGCAGTAGCCACCTCCCAGGTGGCCCTGCTTTCATTCCTGCCCTCTACAGTCCATTCCCCACACAGCAGTCAGAGAGACAGCTTTTCTAAATGCAGTTGTGATTACAGGCTCAGCTGGGTCGGGGAAGCTGCTTCCAAGAAGACTCCCTCACATGGCTGTTGGCGGGAGACCTCAGTTCTTTGCCACCTGGGCTTCTGGGGTATCCTCATAACATTGCACCTGGCTTCCCCTGGAGCGATTGACATGAGAGAGAGAGAGAGAGGGAGAAAAAGAGAGAGCAAGAAGGCTATGGTGCCTTTTATGATCTAGTTTCAGAAGCCTCACGGGTATTGGACACAATCACTTCTGCCATATTTTGTTTGTGAGAAACAATTCCCTAAATTCAGCCCATACTCACAGGGAACAGACTTAGGCTCCACCTTTTAAAGCAGTGTCCAAAATGCGTGGACATATTTTTAAAAACCACATTCCCTTCACGCAGCTCAATATCAAGAAAACAAACAACCCAATCCATAAATGGGCAGAACACCTAAATAGACATTTCTCCAAAGAAGATATACAGATGGCCAACAGACACATGAAAGAATGCTCAACATCATTAATCATTAGAGAAATGCAAATCAAAACTACAATGAGATATCATCTCACACCGGTCAGAATGGCCATCATCAAAAAAATCTAGAAACAATAAATGCTGGAGAGGGTGTGGAGAAAAGGGAACCCTCTTGCACTGTTGGTGGGAATGTGAATTGATACAGCCACTATGGAGAACAGTATGGAGCAACTAAAAATAGAACTACCGTATGACCCAGCAATCCCACTACTGGGCATATACCCTAAGAAAACCATAATTCAAAAAGAGTCATGTACCACAATGTTCACTGCAGTTCTATTTACAATAGCCAGGACATGGAAGCAACCTAAGTGTCCATCAACAGATGAATGGATAAAGAAGATGTGGCACATATATACAATGGAATATTACTCAGCCATAAAAAGAAAGGAAATTGAGTTATTTGTAGTGAGGTGGATGGACCTAGAGTCTGTCATACAGACTAAAGTAAGTCAGAAAGAGAAAAACAAATATCGTATGCTAACACATATACATGGAATCTAAGAAAAAAAAAAAAAGGTCACGAAGAACCTAGGAGCAAGACGGGAATAAAGACATAGACCTACTAGAGAATGGACTTGAGGAAACGGGGAGGGGGAAGGGTAAGCTGTGACAAAGTGAGAGAGTGGCATGGACATATATACGCTACCAAACGTGAAATAGATAGCTAGTGGGAAGCAGCTGCATAGCACAGGGAGATCAGCTCGGTGCTTTGTGACCACCTAGAGGGGTGGGATAGGGAGGGTGGGAGGGAGGGAGATGCAAGAGGGAAGAGATATGGGAACATATGTATATGTATAACTGATTCACTTTGTTATAAAGCAGAAACTAACACACCATTGTAAAGCAATTATACTCCAATAAAGATGTTAAAAAAATAATAATAAAAAAATAAATAAAAACCACATTCCCCAACAATTCCTCGGCAAATTCTATTGAATCCACTTTCAAATTCCTTCTAGACTATTACCCTTTCCCTTAACACCACCCTGGTTCAGCAACCCGAGTGTCCATCAATGGATGAATAAATAAATGCTGTCCATCCGTGCAATGGAATATTACTCAGCTTTAAAAAGGAAATTCTGACACCTGCTACAGCATGGATGATCCTTGAGGACATGATGCTCAGAGAAGTAAGCCAGACACAAAAGGGCAAATACTGTGTGATCCCACTCACAGGAGGTCCCCAGAGGAGTCAGATCCACAGAGACAGGAAGTAGATGGTGGGGGCCGGGGACTGGGGAAGGGGCTGGGGAGTCAGTGTTTCCTGGGGACAGAGTTTCAGTTTGGGAAGATGAGAAAGTTCTGGAGATGGAGGGTGGGGATGGTTGCACAACAATGTAAACGTGCTTAGTGCCACTGAGCTGTGCTCTTTAAAAAGGTTTAAATGATACATTTTGTGTTCTGTGTATTTTACCACAGTTAAAAATTTTCTTTTTTAATATCCGACCCTTATATGGTGCTTCCCATGTCCCAGGCACCATGCTAAGCTATGTGTTACCTCATTTGATCCCCTCCATCATCTGTGAGTTAGGGACAATGATTATCATCCCATTTTACAGTTGAGACAACTGAGGCTCAGAGAAGAGCAGTGATTTGCCCAAGTGCTTGCAGCCAGGATTAGACGCCCTAACCCTTGTACATGCTGCTTCTCCCTGAACCTCGGTGGTTCTCATTACTGCTTCCGCTGAGAAGGAAGACACACAGCTGAGGCTGGTAACGTTGCCTGCTAGGGTCCCCGGGTGTCAGCGAGTGGCTGAGCTGGGATGGGGACCCTGGAGAGTCTGAGTCCACACAGCCACTGCAGGCTCGATTTGTGAGGAGCAGAGGGGCCTGTGCTGGGCTGTGGGTTCCAGTCTTCACTTATATCTCCTCTCTGGGCCTCAGTTTCCCTTACTGCAAAGCTTGAAAGGACAGTAAGGAAGCAGCCAAGGGAAATGGGTACCTGGGGTCCAGGAGTCCAAAACACAGGCTCTCTGGGTCTTGGTTTCCTCATCTTTAAAGTGAAGACTAAGGGGACTTCCCTGGCAGCCCAGCGGTTAAGACTTCGCCTTCCAGTGCAGGGGCTGCAGGTTTGATCCCTGGTCAGGGAGCTAAGATCCCACATGCCTCGCAGCCAAAAAACCAGAACATAAAACAGAAGCAATATTGTAACAAATTCAATAAAGCCTTTTTTTTTTTTTTTTTTTGCGGTATGCGGGCCTCTCCCTGTTGCGGCCTCTCCCGTTGCGGAGCACAGGCTCCGGACGCGCAGGCTCAGCGGCCATGGCTCACGGGCCCAGCCACTCCGCGGCACGCGGGATCCTCCCGGACCGGGGCACGAACCCGTGTCCCCTGCATCGGCAGGCGGACTCTCAGCCACTGCGCCACCAGGGAAGCCCCAATAAAGACTTTAAAAAATAAATAAATAAAATGAAGGTTAGCAAGTTCCCTGGTTGCCTAGGTTCAATGTCTGGTTGTCAGGGAACTGATATCCCACAAGCTGTGAGGTGCGGCCCCCCCAAAAACAAACAAACCTTGTTTAAAAATAAAATAAAATGAAGATTATACTTAATAATAATTAATAATATTATTATTACTTTTCACCTCAGCAAGACTACATTTGGGGCTGGACTGTTTTCTGTGGGAGGCGTCCTGGGCACTGTGGGGTGTGGAGTACCATCCCTGGCTCCCACCCACTGGATGCCAGGTGTACCTCCAACCGAGACAACCAAAAATGTCTCCACACACCCCAAGGATCGCCCTGATTGGGACCCCCTGTCCACACTATCAGGTTGGAGGCCTATGTTGAGTTATTAGTATATCTGATCCTAAACGCTACTGAGATTCCCAGCTCTGCGGTTTCTGTGCTCTGTGACCTCGGGGGAGTCGCTTCTGTTTCTGAGCCTCAGTTTCCTCATCGGTAGAACTCGGATTCATCAATAGCCCCTCCCTCCCGAAGTCTCTGGATTAACGTCTATAACCGGTATCAACCGCAGTAAGCACTCGCTCCAGAGGCAACGTTGCTACCCCAGTGGGGGGGTCTTCTGGAAGATTCTGGCCCACAACAGCGGGCCCCTGCACCCTCCCTGCTGGCCGCCTCCCCTCCGGGCCTCCGACTGGGGGGACCATACAGGCGGGCGTTGGGAACACTTCCTGTGCGGTGGCCGCCAGTGCCCGCTGGGCCAGGTGTGCCAACGGGAGAACGCAGCTGGGGCTGCCCCACTTCCTGCCCTGGGTGGAGGCGCCTCTCACGCTCCTTTGCCGCCACCCCCAAAATAACATGCCCCCCCAAACCAAAGCCACTCGCGCCAGCTGCAGCCTCCAACTTAGGAGACGCAGGACAGGCGGGGGCCAGCAGCTGTCATCACGGCGCCTGTCCCGCTGGGAATGTCCCCCCCCAACCCCCCCGCTGCTGCCACCTCCGGCATTCCAATCCCGAGGGGGTGACCTGGCCTCCCCCAAGGTCCGGACACAGGAGCTCTGAGCAGGCAGGGCTGGCTGGGGGGGAGGGGACTCCTCTGCCACGCTGGGTGACAAGGGACCCTCTCCGGCCAGAACCCCCAGACCCGAGGTGCCTCCGATCTTCACCTCAAGGGACCGTTTGGTGGGGGAGGGGCTGGCTGCCAGGACAAAAGCCCCCTCCTCTTCCCGGGAACAAAGGGGAGGCCGGGAGAGCCAAGGACTGCGTGTTCTTTCCCCGACAACGTGACATCCTGGCAGCTGGCACTCGGAGGGCTGGGCCAGAGCCTCTGGGCCTGGCCACCCGACACAAGGCCACTCAGTATGGGGGCACTGGGATGGAATGGCTGCGGTCCCGAGGGATCTGGTTCCTGATCAGCTGCCCGTAGGCTTCTGTCCTTCCAGTACATTCTGACAAGGAAGTCTGCCGGCTCGGCCTGCAGAACTTCACAGAAAGGCCAGGAGGCCTCCGCTGTCGGGCTCCGAGCTGGATGGGCCACCAGGATGGAGGGGGACAAAGGCCACGTGGACGCCTTGCTGCTGCCCGCACCCCTGGCCCTGCATCCCGGGGCCAGGGGTACCCAGTGGGACCCCACACCCCACCCCACCCCACCCCATCCCGGCCCGGGAGGGGCCGGCCCAGGGGACAGTGGCTCTGGGAGCAGCTCCCCTCCCCCAAGCCACGCACGGGGCAGCGGGCAGCTGGCGCCACCAGGGCGGGGTGAGGGGGGGGCGGGGACAGGCCAGGGCCTGCATGTTAAAAGACCCCCAGCTTCCTGCGGCGAGCGGGACAAGGAGACAAAACCTTGTCTTCCGGCCATTGGGGCCACAATCGGTCAGGCTGTCCACCCACTGGCCGGAGCTGCGGTTTGGGGGGACATCGTGGGCAGATCTGTCCTGGCTGGGGTAGGGTTGCCAGAAAAAAGTACAGGTCCCGCAGGTAAACAAGTAATTACTCAGCGTATGTCCCTTGCAATACTTGGGACATACTTATGCTAAAAAAAATTTCACTGTGTATCTGAAATTCGCATTTAACTGGGGGTCCTATATTTTTACTTGCTAAATCTACTACCCGAGGCCAGGGGCTCTGGGAGAAGCAAAACTGCTTACCAACATCCCCCCAGACTTGCTCCTCTGCTGGTCCCAGCCTCAGGGGTGGTCCCACTGTCCCTCCACCCTCACCCCTCACTGGATTCCCAGCCAGAGGCCCGTATCAGCCTCACCTTCCAAACCATGGCCCGTCACTCTCCCGCTGCAGTCTCTCTCCCATCTGCCCCTCATCCTCAGCAGAGGGGGCCATGAGTTCCTGCCTGCCCCCCAGATATCCAGCCCCTCTTCCCTGAATCTCAAAGGTTCCACGCCTCCATCCCCAGAGATCTGAACGGGGCCCCTCCTCTGCTCTGAGTCCGACAGTTGCTCCCCACTGCTCCCACAATAAAGGCCCAAAACCTCTGCTGGACATTGGAAGCCCCGTCCCCAGCAGGGCTCCAACAAACCCCTATACCCAACTCCCAGCCCCCCTCTCCTCAAACGAGCTGTGGTTTTCCAAAAGCTGCCTGTTCTCTCAGGTCCCCAAGTATGGCCCGTCACCCCCAACCTGAGTCAGGTCCCATCCTTTCTCTGCCCACAGGCCTCCATGGCTCCCACCTTCCTGAGAGTAAAAACCCAAGTCTCCCCGGGGTCCACAATGTCCTGCACGACCTGCCCCTGTCCCCTCCCTGTCCTTACCTCCTCCCTCTTTTCCTCCTTGCTCTCTGCTCCAGACACACAGGTTCCTTGCTGTTCCTCCAACACACCAGGCATAGTCCTGCCCCAGGGCCTTTGCACATGCTGTTACTGCTGCCTGGAGCACACCTCGTCCTAAAAGCTACACAGTCCAACAGCCTTCCCTCCTCCAGGTCTCGGCTCAACTGTCACCTCCTCGGTGAGGTCTCCCTGGTCTACCTTTAAAAAAAAAAAAAAATTATTTATTTAATTTGGGTGCGCCGGGTCTTAGTTGCAGCACCTGGGATCTTTAGTTGCGGCATGCAGACTCTTAGTTGTGGCATACATGCAGGATCTAGTTCCCTGACCAGGGATCGAACCCAGGCCCCCTGCATTAGGAGCTCAGAGTTTTACCCACTGGACCACCAGGAAAGTCCCTGGTCTACCTTATTTAAAACTGTAAACCACCCCGACTCCTCAGCTTCCTTTCCTGCTCTATTTTTCTCCACAACTCTTATCATCTTCTAATATACTATGCATTGACTGTTGCACGTGGTCTGTCTCCCCAACTAGGACATCAGCTCCGTGAGGGCAGGGATGTTCTGTCTGGTTCACTGCTATATCCTGAGCAGGGTACACAAGGGGTGTTTAATAAATACTTCCGGAATGAATAACCATCACTGTTTCTGGAACAGCCTCCTGCACACCCCCCTTCCACCTTTCAAGACTTACCTGAAGCAGGTGGGCTCGTGTTCCTCTCCCAGGTTTCCTTTATCCACAGGATGGCCCAAGATAGCTTTCCAATGCTCCAACATGCCCCTGCTGACCTTACTGCAGAACCTTCTGTGACTCCCCAGTGCCCTCAGGACTCTGTTAGCCTGGCCCTTGCCAACCTGTCTGGCTCCATCTCTCCCCCACCAATACTCCCCATCCCCTGGCCACGGTCTACCCTCCAGCCTCACTCTGCACCTTCACCCTCTCTGTTCCCTCAGCCTGGAACAGCTTCTCCAGTACCTTCACCTGACTTCATCTCTCAGGCCTCAGATTAGACATCACCTCCTCCTAGAAGCCTTCCAGGACCACCACCCACACCTAAGTCCAGCACCTCTTCTGGGCTCCACCATGCCTGAGCATCCCCATCACAGCCCTGACCACTTCTATTTTAACCACCTGGTCACCAGAGGCAACTTGTCATCAGACAAAGGAGACCCCGGGTCCACAGCACTTTCAGGAACCCACAAAATGGCTTCATTTTAATTTCTCTTAAAATCAAAAGAAACAATGAATAAAATAATACCAATTCAATTGTAAGAGATCATTTGTAATATCTTTTCATGAAGGGAGGCGTCAAGTGCCTCAGGCCCGTGAAGGTTTTTTGTTGCTGTTGTTGTTTTGTTTTTTTGGGGTTTTTTTTTTGGTCGTGCCACGTGGCATGTGGGATCCTGGTTCCCTGACCAGGGATTGAACCCTGCAGTGGAAACCTGGAGTCCTACACACTGGACCGCCAGGGAATTCCCCCCCGTGAAGTTCTTAAAGGGGCCCTGCTGATCCCTTGTGGGTCTCCCCACTGGACTATGAGTGCTGCAAAGGCAGAGGTCGAGACTGGGTCCCCACGGCTGCCTGGCAGTGGCCTGGCATACAGCAGGCACTTAATAATTGTTGTGTTGAATAACTGAATATCCAGTGAATCGCTGGGTCCTCACAGCCAGGCCTGGCTCACACATCAGAGGAGATGCTTGATAAATGGATGGATGGATGGATGGATGGATGGATGGTGGATGGATGGATGGATGGACGGAGGGAGGGTCAGAAGGCAGATTGACCAGGACACCAATCTGGGACCAGCAGCGCCGCCTTGTGGCACACTGCTTGCCCGTCTCTCCCTCTCTTAGGTTCCAGTGGAAAAGTTCTGGGGAGTTTTCAGAGCCTTTCCACTGGAAGGGGATGGAGACGAGGAAAAGGAGGAGGAGGAAGCAGCAGGCAGTGAACTTAGAAACAAAGACCTTGGGTCCAAATCCCGCAGCCACCTGTTTGTGGCTGTGTGTCCCAGGGAAAACTACATCACCTCTTAATTCTTCAGCTTCCTCATCCAGAAAATGGGGGAAATCCAAATCTGGCCTCTGAATAACGTAATGAAATAGCTCAGAAACAGCAGCTATTTCTCACCTCCCACCCTAGGACTCCTGGACAGGTGCTGTCCTCAAGGAGCCCCCCAAGGCTGGGAAGTGACAGAGTTTTCATGAAGACATGGCTGGGGCAGAGAAGTGGACATGGGTTTGGGGGTAGGGTTGTCAGGTTTAGTAAAAACAACAAAATAAATAGGATGCCCAGCTCAATTTGAATTTCAGATCAACAATGAATAATTTTCTAGTATAAGTATATACCAAATATTGCATGGAATACACTTAAACCCCCAAAAGGTATTTGTTGTTGACCTGAAATTCAAATTTAATCAGGAATTCTGTATTTTATCTGGCAACCTTAGCCTGGGGGAGCCTGGGGAGGCAGGCAGGAAGGCTTCCAGGAGGAAGGGGCAGTGGTGCTAAGAGCTGATGGTGTGGCCACCTTTCCTTCCCCTCCCCCACCTACACATGCACCCTTGACTGGGTTCACAAGGGACTGGAGGTGGGGTTGATCTCCACACCAGGGAAGAAGGTGAGTGAGGCTGCTCTCCTTTTGTTCAGAAGATGTGGGGCAAAATCATCAGGACTTTATATTCCACATCAAAATTGAGTTACATCCCCTTGACCAGGGATATTTTGACCACATCCCAGCACTGAAGGCCACTTGGAAGCTGAAGGCAACCAGGCATATCTCCTGGTGACTTTCCAGCTGTGTGACCTTGGACAAGTCACTTTACCTCTCTGAGCTCTACACATCGCAGACCTGTTCTCCTCCAGTGCTCTCCCCCCCTCTCACTCTGCCTCAGCCACATAGGGTTTTGGCTGCATCTCCAATTCACCAGGCGTGGTTCAGCCTCAGGGCCTTTGCACGTGCTGTTGCTATCATGAGGAATACTCTTCTCCGGATCTCTATGGGTCTCCCTCCTCTCCTCCCTCATTTATGTACTCAAACGGCACTCTGAAAGGCCACCCCTGACCACCCTACTAAAAAGTGTAGCTCCCACATTCTCAATCCCAGTTCTTTGCTTTTCTTGGTAGCATTTACCAACACCAGACCCGTTATGCATTTCACTCATTTATCTAGTTTATCATCCATTTCCCCACTGGGTGGTTAGCATCACAAGGCTGGGATCTATTTTACTCACTTCTGTGCTCCCCTCCCCAGCACAGCAGCTCAGTAAGAATTGTTGAATGAATGAGTAGGAAAAATGAATGAATGAGTGCGTGGGAAAAAAAGCCTGCCGCAAATGTGAAATTTGTATCTGCTATAATTTTATATAATTGCTTTAATCATTTGGGGGTTTCAGAGTCACTTAGGAATCGGACAGGCTGCATGTGGTTACTTAAATATGTATATTCAGTTTCTTAGTGGGCAACAGCCATATGGTGCCAGGGGCCACTATACTGGGTGGCACAGAGTTCTAGAACATTCCTCTGATCTCAGAAAGCTCTATCACACAATGCTAGTATAGACCCTCTCAAAAAAAAGAAAAGAAAATGCACTAGTCACAGACACCCAATTTTTTCCATGTTCTTTCCGGAGGTTCCAGAATTCCCACCCCAACACAAATAATTTAGCAGAGGTGGCAAACTTGTGGCCCCTGGACTGGATATGGCTCCATTAGGTTTATTTGGTCCAGAGGTTTTTTTTTTTAAAGAGGCAGGACACTTTGTCTACAGTCTGGAATCCCCATGGATCTGTGAATACGTGGGTGGGTCTCCCCCAAGGTAAAGCTCTGCTCCCTCTAGGCAGGACATGCTGTCACTTTTTTAGCAGAGGCATTTACCTCCTGCCTGGCCCCTGGGGCCATCTGAGTTTGAGACCTTGGTTTATAGACGAAGAGAATAAGGGATTTTTTTTTTTGGTGGGGGGTGGTGAAAATCCAAGTGAGCACCTTCAGGAAGGGGTTGATCCAGGAGTCAGAGATCCAAGAGTTGGCCCCTGCACTGTCCCTGGATGACTGTCTCTGGGTCTCGGTTTTCTCATCTGTAAAATGGGGATGATAAAGGGATACACAGTGTTGGGAGGATAAAGTGGCGTGACGCTGGTCAGGGCAAGTTGCTCATAATGCTGGGTCCAGGTTGGCTCCATCACCCTCTCGCGGAGTGGGGAGAGAGGGAGGAGGGGCGGAGGGGGACGAGGGGGGGAGGGCTGGCCCCTGACACGCAGGAGGCATCACGCAATGCTCTCTGAGTTCCCACTGCCTCGATCTGGCCACTGGAGAAAGAAGGGCGGGGGACCCCAGGATCGCACTCACCTCCCAGGGCCGAATTCCTAGGGTCCCTGGCAGGGAGGGGCGTCCCTTGGCTGGATCCAGCGTCGTACAGGGTTCGCCCACTAGGTGCACAATTGGCAGGGCGCGCGCCCGCGAAATTCCAGCCCTTCCCGGACTTCACTTGTTGCTCCAACGTCCGGAGCCGGGCGAGGGGCGTGGCCTAGCGGCGGGCGGCCCCCCCAACAAGATTGGTCCTTCAGCCCGTCAGTCCCGGGTGCCCGCCCCCAAGCATAAAAGCCTGCCTTGGGCTGGCCCAGGACGGTTTTGGAGCTGGCCTTGAAGTAGTGGTCACCGTACCCTGGACGTCCCGTTGACCACGGTGAGAGGCGAGGGCCCCCGATTAAGTGGGGGCGGGGGCCACCGAGTCCTGGGGTGCCCCAGAGGAGGAAGGGCAGGAAGGGTGTTCCTGGGGGCTCTGCTTGTCTTCGCGGCCTGGGGAAGGGTCTCCAGCCTGGGCTGAGCACACCTCCCCCCCCAAAAAAAATACAACTTCTGGAACAGGCTCAGACTTTCAGACTCTCTTCTCTCAATATCTAGGACTTTCGGGGTGGGGTGCGCGAAAGAGCCCCCTAGAAGTGGCAGTATCAAGCGGTGGGGGAGGGTTAAGTCTCCTGTCCCAACCACATCCTCTTGCTTTGCAAACGCACTCTGGAGGCAAGCCACAGCCCATTCCGCCCTCTCTGGGTCTTCAGAGCGGGCCCCCTCCCTCCCCGCACCAGGGGGCAGTCCCTCTGCCTAGCAAAGCCCATTCCCTTCCAAATAGTTTTGCCGCCTGAGGACTCGGCCCCTCCCTTGATCTTCTGACACACCCAGCTGACCCTGGCGAGGTCTTGGGGCAAATCCCGCCCCCTTTTCCTGGGTGGGTATGGCCAGTGGATTGCACGAAGTGGTGGTGGGAAGGCCTACCCCCTTATCTGAGTCCTTGGGACCTCTGTAAAACCAGAGCCTAGGCCTGGGGTCCGTCCCTGGGAACTTCGGAAGTTGGATCTTCACATTCCCTGGCTGCAGCTGGACGACTGCGTGACTCCAGCCAGTTTCAGCCAGTTCTTGCTCTCGCTGCTGGGGCCAGCTGCAGGCAGGTTGCTGACTCCAAGGACTTTAATGGGGGTGCTGACATCTGCAATGGGTGTCCTTGGTTAAACCATTTCCAAAGGAGTTGATGGACAAAAGGGATGGGAGGGAGGACCTCTGAGCTGCCCAGGTGAGCTCAGGCTCCAGGGAAGGTAAGGGGAAGAACAGGGGTCAGGTGATGATCACTAGGGGTAGGTGTGCCTCCTTGCCCCACTTCCCAGTTGGGGGACCTTTGTACCAAGCAGAAGCTCAATCCTGGCTAGTTTCACCCATTTATTTGTGGCAGGCAGAGTGGTGTGAAATGGATCTGTTTATTGAGCACCTACTGTGTGCCAGGCACCAAGCTACGTTCCAGACTCTCCTCCAGTCTACAGGGACTCTGTGCTAGGAATGGTTCTATCCCCATTTCATAGACGTGGCAAGTGAGGCTGCGAGAGGGGGTGCTGCCTTCCCAATCTCCCACAGCTAGGGAGTTGCAAAGCTGGGATTAGAACCCAGTTTGGACTATAGAACTGGTGCTCTCAAAGCATCAGTTTGCTGGGTTCCACTTGGGGGATAGCAAAACACGGTGTCTGGAAGGAAATGCTCAAACTCAAGGTCAGGGGTTCACCACAGGCTTATCCCAGAATGATCTGGGGTGGGCTGGCTTCCATGGCAGTCCAGTGGTTGAGACTCTGTGCTTCCACTGCAGGGGGCATGAGTTCGATCCCTGGTCAGCTAAGATCCCACATGCTGCGTGGTGCAGCCAAAAAAAAAAAAAAAAAGGACCTGGAGAACCAGACTTAAGGCAGGTTTAGCCCCATTTTACAGATAAGAAGACTGAGGCTAGGGGCGAGGAAGCTCCTTGCCCAACATAGCACAGCATGGGTGGAGCTGGGACTCCTGAAATCTAATCTGACAATGCTCTAGGTGTCTCATCTCATTTGGCCAGGAAAATGGAGCATACCTGTGGCTGCCATCTTGCCTGCAAATGTGTGCATTAGATTCACCCAGGGGGCCTCCCTTGCCTTCCCCACATCCCTGAGACTGACTTGACTGTCTGCAGAGGGGCCAGGAATAGTCTCTCTTTTTTTATTTATTTAACTTAAAAAAAAAAAAAAACTTAACTTTTTTTTGAACAGGTAATGTTATCTACCTGGCTCAAAAGTCAGAGGCCTGCCCCAGCTACCCGATCTTCCTCCCTGAAAGGTGGCCACTGTAACAGTTTCCTGTGTCTCTTTAAAGATTCTGTCAAATACAAGCAAAAACTTTAGCCCCAGTCACACCTTTTTGTCTCTTAATATCTTGGTCCCGGTCAATTACATGTAAGCTTCCACACCTAAGCCACTGCCCTGGGCTACCACTTTAGTCCCCTTCTGTTCGGCCACCAGATTGTTTCCAGTGTCTGTGGCCAACACAGGTACACACATCTCTGTCCACGTGGCAGTACCAGTGTGGGACTCTCCTGGCAGTGAGGTTTCTGGGTCAAAGGCAAGATGCCTCTTAAAACCCAGTAGTAATCGACAAATTGCCGTCTACAGGGGTTTTGCACCATAGTATTGATAGAGGTGAGCCCTTGGAGGGCCGCACACAGACCTTGCCCTTTAAGGTGTGGCCCCTGGGATCAGCTGCATGAGCAGCAGCTGGGAGCTTGTTAGACCTTTGCTCTGCTGAATCAGCACCTGTTTTGAGCAGGCTCACAGGTATGTGTCAACAGTTGAGAGGCAGGGCTCTAGGAAATTGGGGGTGGGGGTGGTCAGAGGGCAGGTGTGAACCCGGACATCCCCCTGGAGGGAAGAGAGGAGCAGGCTGTACCCTGACTGGTCCTTCTGCTCACAGTGCCTACTTCTGAGAAATGTCTACCAACGAGACAGAAGCCACTGCCAGCACCCAGGTGTCAGCGGAAGAACCGGTACAGCAGGTGAGGAATTTCTGAGATCTGTGGGATGAGGCTTCCCACCTGGTGGTGCCTTGGCAGGGAGCTGATGCCAGCACAGGGGGGGGTCAAGAGACACCCTTCTGAGTAGGTTGGGCAGAGCCATTATACAAGCCCCTAACAGGTGCCCCTCTAATAGGTGGAGGTGGGAGAGCTGGGGATTCCAAGGGCTCTTGGGAGAGTAGGGGTACAGCTCTGTTTGAAACTGCCTGGCTCCCCCCAGGCAGACCTTCCCTGTCTCTGCAGGTTCTCTTAGGGTCCTCCTTTTAGGAAGCCAGTTTCTATCTCACCTCTTTTCCCCAGTTTAAATAAAAGCCCATTTTAATAAACAGCTTTTTAAAAGTTAGGTATCATTCACATACCATAAAATTCACCCTTATGAAGAGAACTACTCAGTGATTTTTTTAGTAAACTGCCCAGTTATGCAGCCATCACCACCACACCGGAACTTTTTCGTCTCCCCCCAAAGAGACCCCACACCCATTAGCAGTCGCTCCCCATTTTCTCTCCTCCTGGGAACCCCTGGGTTCTGTCTCTGTGCATTTGCCTATTTTGGACATTTCATAGAAATGAAAACATACACTACGAGACCCTTTTGTATCTGGCTTCTCTCACTGAGCGTCATCTTTTTGAGGTTCATCTGCATTGTAATGTCTGTGGTGCTTCGTTCCTTTTTTATTTATTTTTATTTTAAAATTAATTTTTATCGGAGTATAGTTATTTTTACAATGTTATGTTAGTTTCAGGTGTACAGCAAAGTGATTCAGTTATACGTATACATATATCCCCTCTTTTTTAGATTCTATTCCCATTTAAGTCATTACAGAATATTCAGTAGAGTTCCCTGTGCCGTACATTAGGTTCTTATTAATTATCGCGTTCCTTTTTTAAACTTGTGGTAAAATACACATAACATAAAAATATACTATTTTAACTGTTTGGAAGTGTGTAGGTCAGTGGCAGTAAGTATACTCACAGTGTACAACCATCATCAGTATCTAATTCCAGAACTTTTTCATTACCCCAAATCAAAACCCCATACCCATTAATAGTCACGCCCATTCCCCTCTCCCCCAGCCCCTGGCAACCACTCATCTGCTTCCTGCTCATGGATTTACCTTTTCTGGATATCTCATATAAGTAGAATAAGTGGAATCATTTTGTAAAAGTAGAACCTTCTGTGTTAGGTACCACGTAAGTGGAATCATACAGTAGTTGTCCTTTTGTGTCTGGCTTAGTTCACTGAGTATAACGTCCTCAAGGTTCTTCCATGTTGTAGATCTTGTCAGGAGTGCCTTTTTTAAAATAAATTTGTTAATGTATTTATTTTTGGCTGTGTTGGGCCTTCGTTGCTGCCCACGGGCTTTCTCTAGTTGCGGCAAGCAGGGGCTACTCATCGTTGCAGTGCGCGGGCTTCTCATTGCGGTGGCTTCTCTTGTTGCAGAGCACAGGCTCCAGGCGCGCAGGCTTCAGTAGTTGTGGCACACGGGCTCTAGAGCACAAGCTCAGTAGTTGTGGCACACGGGCTTAGTTGCTCCGCAGAATGTGGGATCTTCCCGGACCAGTACTCAAACCTGTGTCCTCTCCATTGGCAGGCGGATTCTTAACGACCGTGCCACCAGGGAAGTCCCTACTTTTAGTTTTTTGAGGAATCACCATAATGTTGTCCATAATGGCCGCACCATTTTGCATTCCCACCAACATCATACAAAGGTTCCAATTCCTCCACATCTTCACCATTACTTTTTAATATCTGTTCATTTGATAGTGGCCATCCCAGTGAGTGCGGGGTGTGAGGTTGTAGCTCATTGTAGTTTTGACTTGCATTTCCCTAATGATCTGTGATGTGGAGAATCTTTTCTTGTACCTGTTAGCCGTTTGGAGACTATATATTTTTAAAAGCATGCTTTAGACCACATTTTCTTTATCCATTCACCAACTGATGGACATTTGGGTTGTTTCCACTTCTTGGCCATTGTGAATAAGGCAGCTACAAACATTCGTGTACAAGTCTTATGTGGACGTGTGTTTTCCTATCTCTAGGGTAGAATCTTAGGAGCAGAATTGCTGGATTGTGTGGTAAGTTTGTCATTAATTTCTGAAGAGACCTCCTGAGCAAACACTGGAGGAGGACTGCCTGAGTCCAAGGTCCAGCTTTGCCACTGGCTTGTTTTGTGATCTTGGGTGGGGGGTGACTTCCTTAGCCTCTCCATGCCTTAGTTTACCCTTCCATAATGTTGGAATAATATTCCCAATCTCCTGGGACTGGCGATTAAGTGAGCTAAAACAAATTCTACAAATAGCCCCTGTGAGAGTTAAGTCTTCTGCCTGCGTCTTCACAGGGGTCATCTTTGCAACTCCTTCAGGACAGAAATGACTTCCCATTTTATGGATTGGAAACCGAGGCTCAGAAGGCCTGTCCTGAGTACTCAGTTCTGCTCTTGTAGGGTAAGAGTGGCCATGTTCAGTATGTAAATGAATGGGTGTGGCCATGTGCCAATAAAACTTTATTTACAAAACCAGGTAGCATAGGATATTTTTCAGCCATGTAACAGAATGAAGTACTGACACACAATGCAATGTGGATAAACCTTGAAGATATGGTCAGTGAGAGAAGCCAGCCACAAATGGACAAATCTTGTGTGATCCCACTCACAGGAGGTCCCTAGAGGATTCAAATCCATAGAGACAGGAAGTAGATGGTTGGGGGCCAAGGGCAGGGGGAGGGGCTTGGGAGTCAGTGTTTCATGGGGACAGAGTTTCAGTTTGGGAAGATGAGGAAGTTCGGGAGACAGATGGTGGGGATGGTTGCACAACAGTGTGAATGTACTTAATACCACTGAGATGTGCGCTTAAAAATGATTTGAATGGTAAATTTTAAGTTATGTGTACTTTGCCACACTTTTTTTTTTTTTTTTTTTTTTGCGATACGTGGGCCTCTCACTGCTGTGGCCTCTCCCGTTGGGGAGCACAGGCTCCGGACGCGCAGGCTCAGTGGCCATGGCTCACGGGCCCACCCGCTCCGCGGCATGTGGGATCTTCCCGGACTGGGGCACGAACCTGTGTTCCCTGCATTGGCAGGCAGACTCTCAACCACTGTGCCACCAGGGAAGCCCTGCCACACTTTTTTTAAAAAAGGAATGAAGCACTGAGACACGCTACTACGTGGGTGAACCTTGAAAATGTTACTCGGTGAAAGAGGCCATACACAAAAGGCCACATGTGTGATTCCATCGGTGTGAAATGTCCAGAACAGGCAAATCCGCAGAGACAGAAAGTGGATTCATGGTTATCAGGGGCTGGGAGGCAGGGGCGTGACAGCCAGTGGGGACAGGGTTTCATTTTGGAGTGATGAAAAAGTTCTAGAATTAGACAGTGAATGTTGCACAACCTTGTGAATACACTAAAAACTTCTGATTTGTGCATTTCAAAATGGTGAAATTTTATGACGTGTGAACTAGATTTCAATAGTGCTGCTAGGAAAAAAAAAAAAACAGGCAAAAAGAAAAAAATCAGGCGGTGGACGGGACTTCGCCCCCAGGGGTCCGTAGTTTCCTGGCTTCAGTTGTAGACCCTGAGCTCCAGGACAATGGGGTTCTTGTGTCATGTCACTGCCTGGCGCACGGTGGGTGGCAAGGTCATGTTCAAACAAGTGGGCTGTGGGGACCAAGATACAGGAAGTGCCCGGCGGAACCCCAGAGTTCCTGAATTGTGCAACCGCGTGGGTGCAGAGGGAGGGGAGGCGAGCTGTTTCCCTGGCCTGAGCTGCCCTGCCCGTAGCCCAGCGTCGTGGACCGCGTGGCTGGCATGCCGCTCATCAGCTCCACCTGCCACATGGTGTCCGCCACCTACATGTCCACCAAGGAGAGCCATCCCCACGTCAAGACTGTGTGCGACGCGGCCGAGAAGGGCGTGAAGACCCTCACAGCGGTCGCCGTCAGCGGGGCGCAGCCCATCCTGTCCAAACTGGAGCCTCAGCGTGAGTGAAGCCTGGGAGAGCCTGGACCCGCCCCTCCTGGCTATTTCCCAGGCCCGGGTAGGGGGGGGGAGGAGGCGGGGCGGTGGTCTGAGGACCTTCCCACCCTGGAGGGATGCGCATGCGCCATAACATCAGCTGTCTGTCTCCCCGCCCCCCCGCTGCTCCGCAGTCACATCGGCCAGTGAATACGCCCACAGGGGGCTGGACAAACTGGAGGAGAATCTGCCCATCTTGCAGCAGCCACCGGAGAAGGTGACCGCCAGTGGGGGGAGGTGAGGAGGGGTGGGATGCTCAGCTGAGACGGGGGCCTGCCTAGGTATCCAGTCTGTGGTCCCACCTTAACCAGAGCAGATGAGTGGGACAGCTTCCTCCCTGACCCCTCCTCTGTCTGTCCCCAGACCCCCACCAGGCAGCTGCAGGAGCATTCTGAACACCAGCCAGATGGGCCCTAAACCCCCTCGTGTCTCCCAGCTGGTGCAGAGCAAAAGCCAAAGCCTTACTCATGGCCCTGCCAGATCTGGCCCCGCTGCCTCTCTGCCCTCCCTGCCCACCTCACTTGCTCCATTCCATCTGCACTGGCCTCCATCCTCCTGTTCAGTCACATCAGTGCCCATAGGTACCAGACACGGTGATGGAAACAGAGTCCTTGCCCTCATGGAACTTTCATACCAGGGAAGCAGGGAAAGCAAA
Organism: Leucopleurus acutus; assembly: GCF_964270905.1. Lineage (NCBI taxonomy): Eukaryota > Metazoa > Chordata > Mammalia > Artiodactyla > Delphinidae > Leucopleurus > Leucopleurus acutus. The sequence continues at coordinate 3,862,509 of NC_139145.1, read as the reverse complement.
TACAGTGAACACACCCATCTCAGTGCTACCCCAGGATCTTTGCACCTGCTGTTCCTTCTTCATGGACCAGGATTCTGGGACTCTGTTCTAATCTCACCTCTTCAGAGGCCTTCCCTTCCCTCTTAAAGAAGGTCCTTCCAGTTCAGTTCTGCCCAGTAGAACTTTTTCTGTACACCTTCTTTCTGTGCACCATCCAGTATGGAAACCAACAACCATATGTGGCTTCTGGGCCCTTAGAATGTGGCGAGTGTGACTGAGGAACTCGAATACTAATTTTAATTATTTTAATTATTTTTTTTAACATTGAGATTATTCTCTTTTTTTATTTTTATTTATTTATTTTTTTGCGGTCCGTGGGCCTCTCACTGTTGTGGCCTCCCCCATTGCGGAGCACAGGCTCTGGACGCGCAGGCTCAGCGGCCATGGCTCACGGGCCCAGCCGCTCCACGGTATGTGGGATCTTCCCGGACCGGGACACGAACCCGTGTCCCCTGCATTGGCAGGCGCACTCTCAACCACTGTGCCACCAGGGAAGCCCTAAAATTTATTTTTATTTATTCTTTTAAATTTAGTTGCACCGGGTCTTAGTTGTAGCAGGTGGGCTCCTTAGTTGTGGCTTGAGGGCTCCTTAGTTGTGGCATGCAAACTCTTAGTTGTGGCATGCATGTGGGATCTAGTTCCCTGACCAGGGATCGAACCCAGGCCCCCCAAATTGGGAGTGCGGAGTCTTAACCCCTGTGCCACCGGGGAAGTCCCTAATTTTAATTATTTTAAAATTTTAAATAGCTAATTTTAATTATTTTAAATTGAAATAGCCACATGTGGCTTGTGGCTCCTGTATTAGCATCATTCACATTACATCAGCTTGTTTGTTTGTTTGTTTTTAATGTTTATTGGAATATAGTTGCTCTACAATGTTGTGTTACTTTCTGCTGTACAGCAGAGTGAATCAGTTATACGTATATCCCCACTTTTTTAGATTTCCTTCCTATTTAGGTCACCACAAAGCACTGAGTAGAGTTCCCTGTGCTGTACAGTAGATCCTCATTAGTTATCTATCTTATACATAGTAGTGTATATATGTCAATCCCAGTCTCCCAATTCATCCCGCCGACCCCCCTCCAGCTTTTTGGTTTAACAGCTTTCACTGAGATGTAATTCATGTACCATACATCTCGCCCATTTAAAATGTACAACCCAGTGGTTGTAGTACATTCAGATTGTGCAGCCACCATCATCCCTTTTAGAACATTTTCATCACCCCAGAAACAAATCCCACATCCCTTAGCTCCTTCCCCTCCCCCAGCCCCTGGCCCCCACCATCTACTTTCTGTCTCTGTGGGTTTGACTCCTCTAGGGACCTCCTGTGAGTGGAATCAGGCAGTATTTGTGCTTTTGTGTCTGGATTATTTCACTAAGGATCACGTCCTCAGGGTTCATCCATGTTGTAGCAGGTGTCAGAATTTCTGGGTGGACCACATTTTGTTTCTCCATACTTCCGTCAGTGAACTCTTGGGTTGTTTTCACCTTTGGGCTGCTATATACCCGTGCTCATTGCAGCAGCATTCACAAGTTGCGTTAACTTTTTTTTTTGGATGTGCCACGCAGCTTGCGAGATCTTAGTTCCCGGACCAGGGATCGAACCCCAGCCCCCTGCAGTGGAAACGCGGAGTCCTAACCACTGGACCACCAGTGAATTCCGTGCATTAATTTTTTGTTTTTGCGGTACGCGGGCCTCTCACTGTTGTGGCCTCTCCCGTTGCGGAGCACAGGCTCCGGACGCGCAGGCTCAGCGGCTATGGCTCACGGGCCTAGCCGCTCTGCGGCATGTGGGATCTTCCCAGACCGGGGCACGAACCCGTGTCCCCTGCATCGGCAGGCAGACTCTCAACCACTGCGCCACCAGGGAAGCCCCATGCATTAACTTTTAAAAAACGTTTCAGATAGTGTGTTACATAACTGCTTATTTGTCTCCCCAGCTGGGATGCGGGCACAGACTGTCTGCTTTGTTGCTGTGCCAAGTGCCCATCATACAGCCTGGCACGTAGGAGATGCTTATTAAACATTCACGTACTTCATCGCCCCTTTTTCCTGGTGGGACGGAAGTGCCGCACTAAGGCAAACCTGTTCACGTTGAGAATCTTCCCACCGGAAATAGGTCGGGGGCAGTGGGACACTCCAGCCACTCCTCCTGTTCCCTTAGGCTTTCTGCTGAGACCACCTACTTTGTCAGGCAGCTTATTCACCCGCTAGCTCTCAAGCGCCTCCTGTCTGCCAGGGACCACGATATGTCCCCCAAGGGCAGCCCCGTTACACAGAAACGGAGTGGGCTGGGGAGAATTGGAACAGAACCCGAACCCATGTCTTACCACAAAGGGTGTTAACAAGTTGGGCATGTGGAAGGTGAAAACGGCCACAAAGGATGGAGAATCATCGCCCAGGAGCCACCTCCTTAGGGCTGAGTGCTTGCATTCTCCTCCTGTCCTGCCGGTGTCACCAGGCCAGCATTCCTTCTGTTTATAGACGGGATGAGCTCAGGGTGACATTGGACAAGGTTGTCCAACAGAGCGGCAGCTCTGAGCTCCTGACTTCCTGGGAGGCTCTCTTCTTCTTCTTCTTTTTTTTTTTTTTGGCCCTGCCTTGCATTTTGTAGGATCTAAGCTCCCCAACCAGGGACTGAACCCAGGCCCTTGGCAGTGAACGCCCCAGGTCCTAACCACTGGACCGCCAGGGAATTCCCATCGTGGGAGGCTCTCCTGATTCTGGGCCTTGTGAGGTTCCCCTTCAGAATGAGGTAGCTCTCCCTGGTCCTGTGGGACAACAGTGTTGTCAGAGCTGGGATTTGAACCCGGGCCAGCGTGAGCTACGTGACAGCCCCACTGTGTGCTCAGTGAGCTTAGGGCTGGTGTTCAAATCTGACAACCGTGCCCTCTCCCCCCAAAAAGTGACTGATTCCCATGAATAGGAGGGTTTAGGTGTTAAGAGGGGCGCCAGCTTAGAAGGGTAGGATGGGAGGGGGCATGGTTTTTAACTTTCCAGAGTGCTCTGTGGGTAGAGATCTATTTAAAGACTTAGATTCAAGAACACCAGGCATGGATCAAGCGGTACCCACTGTGTCCTGAAGCGGCTTCTCCAAGGATGCAATGCAAAGCTAGTCCAGAGGAGGGCAAATCTGGCCTTCTGCCTGTTTTTGTAAATAATGTTTTATGGGCAAACAGTGGCTTACGCATCGTCTATGGCTACTTTTGCCTGAACACCGGCAGGTTTGAGTCGTTGGGACAGAGACCCTCTGGCCTGCAAAGCTGAAAATATTTACCATCTGGCCTTTCCTGGAGAAAGTTGCTGACCCCTTTTAACCAGTCAAGGTTACAGGCAGGAGAATCAAAATACCAGGTTAAAATTCAGGCTCTGCTCCTTAGCAGCTGGACAGCCCTCAACACAAGCTGTTCAGCCTCTCTTGGCCTTGCTTTCTCTTCTGGGGAATGTGTACACTCCTGTGTCTTAGAGATTTGCTGAAGTGGGTTCATCACCTGAAGGCCGAGAACATACTAAGTGTTGGTTCTTTTTTTTTTTTTTTTAATTAATTTTCATTGGAGTATAGTTGATTTACAATGTTGTGTTAGTTTCAGGGGTACAGCAAAGTGAATCAGTTATACATATGCATATATCCACTCTTTTTTAGATTCTTTTCCCATATAGGCCATTACAGAGTATTAAGTAGAGTTCCCTGTACTATACAGTAGGTCCTTACTAGTTATCTGTTTTATATATGGTAGTGTGTATACGTCAATCCCAATCACCCAATTTATTGCCCACCACTGAGTGTTGGTTCTTAACATCTTGATACGAGCTTCGGGGTCCACAAAATGCTCTGATGTTTTGGGCACGTCACCAGTTCACAATGGGGAGTTTAAGGTAGTCAACGTGTTAAATTGGCAGTTAATGGAGACAAAAGGTTTGGTTATTTGGGCATGTGCATAAAATCCCTCCTGTTGCTTTATTTTTGTTTGCTTGTTTGCTTTTGGGTTTTTTTTTTTTTTTTTTGCGGTACGCGGGCCTCTCACTGTTGTGGCCGCTCCCGTTGCGGAGCACAGGCTCCGGACGCACAGGCTCAGCGGCCATGGCTCACGGGCCCAGCCTCTCCACGACATGTGGGATCTTCCCGGACCGGGGAACGAACCCGTGTCCCCTGCATCGGCAGGTGGACTCTCAACCACTGCGCCACCAGGGAAGCCCCTGGGTTTTTTGGGTTTTTTTGGTTGCATTGGGTCTTCGTTGCTGCACGCGGGCTCTGTCTAGTTGTGGTGAGCGGGGGCCACTCTTCGTTGTGGTGTGCAGGCTTCTTATTGCGGTGGCTTCTCTCGTTGCGGAGCATGGGCTCTAGGCGTGCGGGCTTCAGTAGTTGTGGCTCGTGGGCTCTAGAGCGCAGGCCCAGCAGTTGTGGCGCACACGGGCCTAGTTGCTCCGCAGCATATGGGATCCTCCCAGACCAGGGCTCGAACCCATGTCCCCTGCATTGGCAGGCAGATTCTTAACCACTGTGCCGCCAGGGAAGCCCTGCTTTTGCGGTTTTTTTGACCGCACCATGTGGCTTGTGGGATCTTAGTTTCCCAGCCAGGGATTGAACCTGCCCCCTCGGCAGTGAAACATGGAGTCCTAACCACTGGACCACCAGGGAATTCCCCTCCTGTTGCTTTAGTGTAGCTCTAAGCGTCTCACTCTAAAGCGGGGTCCCTCTCCCTCAGCACCACTGACACTGGGGCCAGTCATTCTCTGTGGGGGGCCATCCCAGGAGCTGTAGGGTGTTGAGCAGCATCCCTGGCCCCCACCTGCTCAATGCCAGGAGCCCCTACCCCCGCAAGTCGTGAGGACCACAGATGTCCCCAGACACCGCCCAATGTTCCCTGGGGGCAGAAACACCCTGGATGAGTAGTGCTGTCCTGAGGGACTTAACATACTGATTACCTGTTCAAACAGGATTGCAGTTCTTAGTACAGGATTGGAGTGGTCCCTTCTAGGGATGTCGCTAGTTTCCGGTGTCACACAGGTTCAGTGCTCGAGCCAAGCACTGTTCTAACCCTGTGATTTAGCCGATTAGGGCTGCTGTAACAATTACCCCTAACAACAGACGTTCACGCTTGCACAATTCTGGAGGGTGGAATTCCGAGACAAGGTGTCGGCAGGGCTGGTTTCTCCGGGGCTCCTCTCCTTGGCTTGTAGATGGCCATCTTTTCCCTGTGTCCTCACGTGGTCATCCCTCTGTGCGTGTCTGTGTCCTAATCTCTTTGTATAAAGACACCAGTCAGACTGGATTAGGATCCACTCTAATGGCCTCATTTTACCTTAATTACTGCTTTAAAGGTCTCATCTCCAAATACAGTCACATTCTGAGGTCCTGGGGGTTAGCGCTTCAGCACTGTTCAGCCCATAACACCATGGGGAGAAGAGGTGGAGGCCCAGAGAGGTCGAGTGACTTGCTTGAGGCCACACAGCTAGGATATGTCAAGCCAAGGACTCTAACCAGGCTGTCCGGCTCCAGAGCACATGATCTTAACTGCTTTCACCTTTCAGGGTCATCCTGGAGCTGGAACTCCTCCCTTCGGCCCAGGGTGCAGGGTGGGGGTACCCAGGTACAAAGGGAGGACGGAGATACTGATGCTGTCCTTTCTCGTAGGTCCTGGCAGACACCAAGGAGCTCGTGTCGTCCAAAGTGTCGGGAGCCCGAGAAGCTGTGTCCAACACCGTGTGCAGCGCCAGGGACACCATGGCCTCCCGGGTGACCGAGGCGGTGGAGGTGACCCGGGGTGCTGTGCAGAGTGGCGTGGACATGACCAAGTCCATGTTGACCAGTGGCGTCCACTCGGTCATGGGCTCCCGCGTGGGCCAGATGGTGCTGAGCGGGATGGACACGGTGCTGGGCAAATCGGAGGAGTGGGTAGACAACCACCTGCCCATGACGGACACTGAGCTTGGTGAGTGCAGCCCACAGGGCTGGGACCCTTCCCCAGACCACCCGACGTGTGGTCCCTCTCAGCCACGAGGAGTCAGTCCATCACATGCTGTCATCTCATCCCTGCCCCCTCTTCCCGTCTATCTTAGCCCACCTGGACCAGCTCCGTTCCCTCTGCCCTGGTCTGTGGTGCCTGTCCTCCCTGAAGCAGCCTCCAGAGGGCGCCTGTGAGCACTCAAGTCAGGCCCCTCCAAGCCTCCCACCTCCCGTGGATAAAAGCCCAAATCCTCCTGGAAGCTCCCTTGTACTTACCTGCTTGCCCTCATTCACTCTACTCCAGGCACACTAGCCTTCTTGCCCATCCTGGACCGTGTTCCCACCCCAGGGCCTTTGCACTGGCTGTTTCTTCTACCAGGAACTCTGCCCTGACATCCAGATGTCTCGTTCTTTCTACCTCCAGCTCTGTGCTCAAATGCCACCTCCCAATAAGGCCTCTAAAATTGCACCGTCCCTCATGCATGTTGTGTCCTGAAACCTCCCCCCAGGCCCGGCTCTGATTTTTCTCTTCAGCACTGGTCGTCAGTTCCACAAAGCAGAAGCTGTGTCCTTTCTGAGTCTAGAACGGGGCCTGGCACTTAGCAGGTGCTGAAATCCCCAAATAAAATCACTCAAACTCTTCTCTATCATTCCCCCACCCCACCCTAGGCATATATTTGTTTGTTCAAACGTTCCTTGAGCGCTGGCTGTATGCCAAGCCCTGTCTAGGTCCTAGGGATATGTCAGTGAACAAAGTTCTGCCTTCATAGAACCTAAAGTCTAATGTGTACAGAAATCAGATTTAAGGAGATGTTTCTGAGGAGGTGACTTTTCCCTGTCGTGCATGGAGGGAGGGAACGAGCTGTGCAGATGTCAGGGAAGAGACACAGGGAACACAGACCCGGGTGCAGGGGCGTACCTGGTGTGTTGGAGGGACAGCAAGGAGGCTCGTGTGTCTGGAGCAGTGAGCGAGGGGGAGAGAGGGAGGAGGGGAGGGCAGGGAGGGGACCGGGCAGGTCGTGCAGGGCCTTGTGGACCACGGGGAGGACTTGGGCTATTACCCCAGGGAGGTGGGACCCTGGAGGGCTGTGGGCAGGGGGCGGGGCCGGCGGGGCCTGACTCGGTACTCACTCACGCCCTCTGGTGGCTGCTTTCGGGAGGATAGACTCTGGGTGAGGAGAGGGTGGGAGCCAGGGGAATCCGGGTTCAGGTGAGCTGTGATGGGGCTGGACCAGGTGGTGGTAGGAATAAAGAGAAATAGACAAACTGGGGATAAAAGTGTTGAGACAAAGCAGCCAGTCTTACTCATGGGCTCATACCCATGGCTCTTGGGGTTGGCCTTGACCCCGCCTTCTAGAGATGGCCTTCCTTTGCACACGTACTGGGAACTTCCAGCCTGGCCAGCAGCTGCAGACTCCAGTGCCCACAGCAGCAAGGGCCCACGAGGGCCACGTGTAACCAGACACCATGCTCCGTCCAAAGGGAGCAGCCTCTCGGCTCTGGCCAACTTTACCCAGAGCTGGTTTGTTTGAATGAGATGCCAAATATTTGGGATGACTGGAAAGAAATGACGACAGACTAGATCAGGGTTTCCCAACTGTCATTGGAGTCAGGTCATCCTCTGTGGGGGGCTGTCCTGGGCATTGGGGGGTGTGGAGCAGCCTCCCTGACCCCACCCACTCGATGCCAGGAGCACCCCCAATTGTGACAACCACAGATGTCCCCAGACATCGCCCAGTATACCCTGGGGGCAGGATCACCCCCAGGTGAGAACCAGTGCTTTGCCTGTTCTAGAACTTCATATAAAGGGAATCATGGGAATTCCCTGGCGGTCCAGTGGTTAGGACTCCACGCTTTCACTGCCGAGGGCGTGGGTGCGATCTCTGGTGGTCGGGGAATGCTACAAGCCATGTGGTGCAGCCGAAAAAAAAAAAAAAAGAGGAATCGTGATTCCCTCATGGGTACACAGCTCCTAATCATTATCTCTAATCTCTTTTCCCATTGGGATTGCAACGTGTCACTGTTCTAGCTGTTAGCTGGAAAACTTCCATGGACAAAGTTCTCTGTTGCAATCTTGATTACCCCAAGGTACGGTTTATAGAGGAAAAGCAGGGCAAGTAGTTAACGTTCCCCCTTTTTATTTATTGTGGCATCACAGGCTGGTTCACCAGCACCCTCCAAGAGTGCGTAGTGAGTCTTTATATTATAGTTTGAACACGAAGATTAACAAAACGTGTTGCGATCCGAGGTATTTATTTTATTGATATGTCAGTGAACAAAGTTCTGCCTTCATAGAACCTATGCCCTATTATTTTCGATTGCTTGGAGCCCTCCTTGAGCTGACTCTGAGACCCCATGATTCTCCCTGGGAATCCTCGGCAGAAAGCCATGATCCCTTGCTTTCTGGAGAAACTCGATGTTCTAGGTGGGGTGAGGTTCCTGGTGGGGCAGGATGGGACAGTGTTCCCAGTGGGGCGACGTTCCAGGCAAAGGATCTTAAGCCCTGCGGTGTGTGGCTTGAGCATAGCGTGTCGCTTGTCCTTTGTGTTTTCAAAACCTGACTCCAGACCTCTTGAAGGAAGGGACCTGGCTGATGTCTTCCGTCCTGTATCCCAAGTTCAGTGCCTGCTGGCTTCTTGTAGTGCTCAGACCAAGTCACACTTAGCTATGGGTCTTGGCCCCCAAAAGTAGGGGGAGAAGCAGGGTTTGCTGGGAGGCAGGTTGTGAAGCAAGCCTGGGAGCCACTTCAGAGAACAGGTCTGTCTGAGCAGCTTTGACTTTCCGCTTTCCTTTGTGTCCATCCGCTAAGGGTGAAATCACTGTGCGCAGTGGTGCTTGAGGTACTGGGGAGGTCTGTGAGTAAAGGTGCCATGTTAGAGCTAGGATATTACTCGTGGGCTCGGGGCGGGAGCACAGCCCTGCTCCCCCTCTCTCCCAGTTCTCCCCTTTGCCAAGGGCACCGCCCCCTCCAGGGGCCCTGCCAGCTTGCTCTGACATGACTAGGCTCTGCCAGACATCCTTGGCCTGAATAACAAAGCTGCTTTCACTCACAAGGGCAGAGCTCCCGGGTTCCCAGAGGGCCGTGGAGAAGTTCTGGCCATTAGGATGGGTTCAAAATGTTGCTGCTTTGGGTTTAGTCTTTGCAAACCTGCCTTTGGTGGGAGAATGGGGCAGAGTCTGTTTTTCCCAAGATTCCAGCTTTTATTTTCGCTGCCTCTAAATGTCCCAGGTGTTTGGGGGTTTTGTTCAGTTTTTAATTTATTTTTTAATCTTTTTGTAATTCATTTTTTTAATTAAAATAATTTTTAAATTGAAATTTAGTTGATTTACAATGTTGTGTTAGTTTCAGGTGTACAGCAAAGTGATTCAGTTATATCTATTCTTTTTTAGATTCTTTTCCATTATAGGGTGCTACAAGATATTGAATATAGTTCCCTGTGCTATACCGTAGGTCCTTGTTGGTTATCTATTTTGTTCAGTTTTTAAAATGTCATCATGAAATGACCCTTCTGTGACATCCTTGTCCCCCAGCTGACTATGTTAGACTACCTCGGGCCCACCGCCTGCTTTTGTAAATAAAGTTTTATTGGCACACAGCCACGCCCATTCATTTACATTTACTCTATGGCTGCTTTTGAATACCAATGACAGAGTTGATTAATTGCACAGTAGAGCCTGCAAAGCTGAAAATATTGACTGAACTGGCCTCTTACAGAAAAAGTTTATTAATCCCTGGATAAGAGTATGTTCTTCCAAAATTTTTAATGTTTATAGTGTCAGCGAAAATCAATAAACAGCGAATAATAAGAGAAAAGAGTTTAATTTGAGCCAAACTGAGGACTATACGCCGGAATCCTGCTTCCCAGATAACTCTGAGAAACTGCTCCTGAGAAGCAGAGTTTTCAGCAGTTTTTTATCTTGTCAGAACAAAAAACATTAAACAAGTCAGGGTTACATTTCTTCAAGGTTTCAAAAAAAGAAAGAAAAAAAGGAACAGACCAGCATGTACACGAGTCAGTATGGCCTTGGCACCTAGGAAGGAATCTTATCATCAAAGGAGGACCAGCATTTTGGTGTCCCAGGAAGGGAGGCATTTAATCTTGATTTTGAACATGGACATTCTTTACTTCTGGCCAATGTGCCCTTTTCTTTAATAATTGAAGCAGATGTACAATGTAGGTTTGATAGGCCACAAAAAGGCTATTTTAGGTAGCATCAAATTCAAGTTAACTCAGGTATAAGCCAGAATGACTTCCCTATCTATATCTTAATATGTGAAAATTTCTTCTTATCAATAGAAACAACCGAATTCCCCTGACTGAAGTCTTACCTTGATTGAGCAAGGGGTCGATGGCACCATGTGGGATTTTGTTGCATGATTTTCCCCTTTCTTTCATTTCTGGAACAGTGCCCAATCCAAAGGAGAGGCATATTTAGGTGGCTAAAGTGGAGATCTCACTCATCAGACCAGCCCCACTGTTCCTGCCTGACCAGAGCACATTTCTTGCGTTATCTTGGTCATGTGTACTCCCTGTTCTGTTTATTTGCTATTCTTTCAATCAACTTTGCCAGATTCTTTTAGAAAGGGAACTTTATCACTTACTATAAACAGATAAACCACAAATAGGTAATAAGAATAGCTAAACACTCGTTCATTTGCATGCCTTTCCGAAGGCAGTGAAATCTCGGAGTCCTAACCCCTGGACTTCCAGGGAATTCCCCAGATTTTGGGAAACTGAGGCTTATTGGCCAAATCACTTCTGCATCCAGGGGGCCACAAACATTTTCTTGACAGGCCAGGTAATAAATAATTTTGGCTTTTTAGGGCCATACAGTCTCTGTCGCAACTATGCAATTCTGCCATTGTAGCACAAAAGCATAGACAGTAGGTAAATGAATGGTTGTGATTTTGTGTCAATAAAACTTTATTGGTAAAGGCAGGTGGCATTCAGCCCAGGGGCTATAGTTTGCAGACCCTGCCATAGGGCCTTACAAAGCCAGTGATTTATTAGGACCGAATTTAAACTCAGATCGGGTTACTTACAAAGCTCGAACTTTTATCACTACTATAGTAAAGTCTAAAGGGAGCAGGATAAGATAGGATCAAATTATCAAGACAGGTGGATTTCCATCCTGTTGCCTTGTAACTTTATGAGTATTTTCTGGACTAGATAGTCCGGACTTTCCCTTAACGGCTGTGAAGATGGTTCTCCTATGGCTCAGACTTCTCCTCCCGTCAAGTATCGTGGTTAAGAACGTGGGGCCTGGCTTCAAATCCTGATTTGTGACGTCCCAGCTGTGTGCCCTTCGGCAAGTCGCTTAACCTCTCTGAGTCCCCGTTTCCCCGTCTGTAAAAATGGGATAACGGTGTCTCCCTCTTAGAACTGTTATGATTTAACAAGAATGCCCGCAAAGCACCTAGAACATTGTGAAAGATTGGCCACTATTAATATATGTTAGGCGCTAATACAGGCAGGATTGGCAAACTTTTTTCTGTAAAGGACCAGATAATGAATATTTTATCTCTGCAGGCTAAGAAGCCACATGTTCCAGAGGCCACCTCTGTTGTTTGACAGCAGCCATAGACAACATATAATAAACATAGACGGTTGTATCCATGGGTCGGGTTGTCCCGAGGGCCGTAGTTTTCAGACTCTCACGCCAGTCTCAGGCCTTTTTTTTGGCCATGCCTCACAGCATGTGGGATCTTAGTTCCCTGACCAGGGATCGAACCCGTGCCCCTTGCGTTGGAAGTGTGGAGTCTTAACCACTGGACCGCCAGGGAAGTCCGTAGTATAAGGCCTCTTAATCCTGGGATAGTCAGTCCCTATCATACCCATTTCGCAGATGGGGAAAACCAAGGCAGGGAAATCCTTTTACACTTGAAGACCCGGGGCACAAACTCAGCCTTCACAGTGCTTCTCCTGCCTTCCCCCCGCAGCCCGCCTCGCCACGTCCCTGGAGGGCTTCGACATCGCCTCAGTGGCCCAGCAGCGGCAGGAACAGAGCTACTTTGTGCGTCTGGGCTCCCTGTCAGAGAGGCTGCGCCAGCGTGCCTACGAACACTCTCTGGGAAAACTGCAGAACACCAGGCAGAGGGCCCAGGAGGCCCTGCTACAGCTCTCACAGACGCTCAGCCTGGTGAGGCCCGCGGTGACGGGGGCGCTGGCCAGCAGCGTGTGTGCCAGCAAACCCCTCCGCAGCCTAGTGGCTTATTCCTCCCCACACATCCGCCTGGGCTCACTCACGGGGCTGCGGCCCTGGATGAGTTTGCTGGGGCTGCTGTAACAAAGTCCCACACACTGGGCAGCTTAAACACAGACGTTTATTGCCTCACAGTTCTAGAGGCTGGGAGTCCAAGATCAAGGTGTTGGCACAGTGGTTCCTTTTGAGGCTTCTCTCCTTGGTGTGTAGACGACTGTCTTCTCTCTGTGTTCTCACCTGGTCATCCCTCCATGCATGTCTGTGTCCTAATATCCCCTTTTTATAAGGACACCAGTCATATAGGATTAGGGCCCACCCTAAGGACCTTATTTTAACTTAATTACCTCTTTAAAGACCCATCTCCAAATACAGTCACATCCTGAGGTGCTGGGGGTCAGGGCTCCAACCTGTGAATTTGGAGGGGACACAGTTCAGCCCATGACAGGTTGGCTGGAGGCTGGGTCTCTCGGTGTGGTCTCCTCCTCCATTAGGGTACCTCAGGCTCTCCCCTGGCTGTGGCCTTAGGGATCCAGGTACAGCGGGAACACGTGAGCACTTTTTTTTTTTAATTTATTTTTGGCTGTGTTGGGTCTTTGCGGCACGCAGGATCTTTCGTTGCGGTGCGTGGGCTTCTCTCTAGTTGTGGCACTCGGGATGAGCACTTTTTTTGTTTGTTTAAAGTCAGTTTTATTTGAGGTATAACTTACATTTTACATACAATGAACATCACCCCTTTTAAAGTATACAGTTTGAGGAATTTTACAAATATAAACAGACATGTAACCACCACTGCAGTCAAGATGTGGAACATGTTCATCACCCCAAAAAGTTCCCTCCTGCTTCTTTGCAGTCAAATCCTGCCCCCTGAAGTTTTTAATTTTTCTGTTCTCTAAAGAGGGAAATTTCTAATTTTTTTCCCTGTTTGCTTAGCTTCTACTCAGTATTATCTCCTCTCTCTTTTTAAAAAAATTTTAATTGTGGTAAAACACACATTTTAACCAATTTTTAACCGATTTTAAGTGTATAGTTCAGTGGCATTCAGTACCTTCACATTGTTGTGCAACAGTCCCCACCATCATCTCCAGAACTTTCTCATCCTCCCAAACTGAAACTCTGTCCCCACGAAACACTCACTCCTCAGCCCCTCCCCCAGCCCGTGGCCCCCACCATCTACTTCCTTTCTCAATGGATGTGACTCCTCTAGGGACCTCCTGTGAGTGGAATCAGACAGTATTTGTCCTTCTGTGTCTGGCTTCTCTCACTGAGCATCCTGTCCTCAGGTCCATCCATGTTGTAGTGAGTGTCAGAATCTCGTTCCTTTTTAAGACTGAGTAAAATATTCCATTGCAAGTGCTTTTTAAGCCCCTGCTTGCGCTCCATCTGCTTGTGTCCCATTGGTCAAAGCCCGTCACGTGGCCAGGCCCACTTGCAGGGCGGGGTGGTGGTGGTGGTGGTGGTGGGGAGAAACAGGCAAGATGGGAGGAGCTGCAGAGAATCTGTGGCCACTTTCTTTGCAAGTACCACACGGGGCACAAGCATGTTGGTGACCCTGAAACCCACAGCCTGTGGAAACACTCTGAGAAAAGCAGCGTACCTCCTCCTTCTCTCTCCATCCCAGATGAAAGGACCACCCCCGCTCCCTCTGGAATCCCACATCTAGGATTCCTGTGGATTCCCATGCGCTCTGCTGGTTTTGGTCAAGGGCCAAGGCAGCCACCCTCTCTCTCTCTGCTCCAGATGGAAACCGTCAAGCAGGGTGTCGACCAGAAGCTAGTGGAGGGTCAGGAGAAACTACACCAGATGTGGCTCAGCTGGAACCAGAAGCAGCTCCAGGGCCCAGAGGAGGATGCAGCCAAGCCAGAGGTACCCACCGTGGGGGAGCATGGGATACCTGGGGCCCTGACTTCCCTCTCCCCACCTCTGCTTGATGGACCTACCTGCTCGGAACGCTTTCCCCAGCCTCGCCTCCCATTAACTGCCTTCGGGACCTGATGACACCTCCTCCAGGAAGCCTGCCTGGATTTCCACTCTTGGGTATAGGCGTTGCTTCTGAACCATGGGATGCCTGATAGTGATGGGTCTCAACCTGCTGAATTCTAAGCCATGTCCCATTTACTTGAGTCCTGACTCCTTCCCTGCCCCATCCCAGTGTCCCGTCACATCCTTCAAATTCACCTGCCCGGTTCTGAGTGTCAGCTTCTCACTAACGTGCTCTGGCCCCTCCAATCTATCCCAGGCATTGGCCTCTTGAACGAGCCCTGACTTTTGCCACCTGTGCTGTCACTCATCTAAGCTTTCACTGAATCAGTGCCTTAGACAATTCTCATGCCTCATTCTGAACCATAGTCCCTCTCTCTTAGGGACTCATAATATCCTAGCACAATAGCTTCTCAGCTTTACCTCTCTGGGCCTCGATTTCCCCATCTGTGAATGGGATATAGGACCGTCTGCCAGGTTGTTAAGGTGAAATGAACACGCATGTTCACAGCAGCATGAGTCACGTCAGCCAAAAAAGTGGAAACGGCCCAAATGTCCATCAACAGATGATGGACAAACAAATGTGTCCCTCCACACACGGGCACATCACTCAGCCACGAAAAGGAGAGAAACCCTGACACTCACTACAGCGTGGTTGCAGCCTGAGAACATGATGCTCAGTGAGAGAAGCCAGACACAGAAGGACACACAGTGTGTGATTCCACTGATGGGAAACGTCCAGGACAGGCAAATACATAGACACAGAAAAAGTGGGTTAGTGGTTGTTGGGAGCTGGGAGAGGGGGAATGGAGAGGGAGTTTCTTTTGGGGTGATGGAATGTTCTGGAATTAGAGGTGCTGGTTGCAGAACCTGGTCAACGTACTAAAAACATGTACACTTAAAAGGGTGAGTTTTCTGGTATGTGAGTTATTTTATACACACACACACATTGACATGTAAGGCACATAGTAAGTGCTAAAAAATAATATTTATGAGGTATGGTGAATGTCTCTGTAAATGCAAAACTGTTCAGCATTCAGACCCCAACCGCGGAAAGCCGTCTCCCTTCCCCCCTCAACTGCTGAACGCAGCAGCCAGAAAATAGATATTGATTGTGTCGGCACCTCCCTGCCAGGTCCAAAGCCAGAGTCCTCAGGTGAGCAGGCTCAGGGCAAAGTCTTGCCTCCCAGCCTGCTTTGATCTCCTCCGCGGCCCCGGGGAATTTTCAAGGACCCGATCTCAACTGCAGTCTCCCCCACCGCTTACAACTTCTGCCTAGAAAGTTCTTCCGCACCTTCTCATTTTTTTAAACTTAAAAAAAAACAACAATTTGGGCTTCCTGGTGGCGCAGTGGTTGAGAGTCCGCCTGCCGATGCAGGGGACGCGGGTTCGTGCCCCGGTCCGGGAAGATCCCACGTGCCGCAGAGCGGCTGGGCCCGTGAGCCATGGCCGCTGCGCCTGCACGTCTGGAGCCTGTGCTCCGCGACGGTGAGAGGCCCGCGTACCGCAAAAAAAAACAACAAAAACAATTTTATGGAGATATAAAAGTCAGAATCTTGTACTTTAAAAAAGTTTTGAGGTATAATTCACATACTGTACAATTGACCCATGTAAATTATACAATTCGTGGGTTGTGTGACTATCACTGTAATTCAGAACATCCCCATCACCCCCAAAGGAGATCTTCTCCCCAATAGCAGTCAGGACCCGTTTCCACACCCTCCTCCATTCCTGGCAACCACAAATGTACTTTGTCTCTGTGGACATTTCATGTAAACAGAATCACACCCTGTGTGTCCTGTGTCTGGCTTCTCTCACTGAGCATCGTGTTGTCAGGGTCCATCCACGCTGTAGTGAGTGTCGGTGCTTCACCCCTTTTTATGGCTGAGAGATGTGCCCGTGTGTGGATGGACCACCTTTTGTGTCTCCATTTGCCAGTTGATGGGCATTTGGGTTGTCTCCACTTTCCGCTACTGTGAATAACACCCCTTTAAGCCTTTGTGTACAAGTCTTTGCATGGACGTGTATTTTCGTTTCTCTTGGGTGGATGCCTAGTGGAGTTGCTGGGTCATACGGTAACTCTGCAGCTTACCATTTTGAGGAACTGCTAGACCATCTGCCAAAGTGACTGCACCACAAGATACGAGGGTTCCAGTTTCTCCCCAGCATGGGGGTGAGGGGGTATCTCTGCCTGTGGGTTTGAGTTGCACTTCCCTGATGATTAACGACGTTGAACATCTTTTCACGTGCTTCTTGGCCATCTGCGTATTTCTTTGGAAAAATGTCTATACCTGTTTTTTTTTTTTCTATACCTGTTTTTCAATTTGATCAGTGATTATCTCACACAGTTTGAAACTCAAAGAGCCCGTATTCTTCTTTTTTTTTTTTTTTTTGCGGTACACGGGCCTCTCACTGTTGTGGCCTCTCCCGTTGCAGAGCACAGGCTCCAGATGCGCAGGCCCAGCGGCCATGGCTCACGGGCCCAGCCGCTCCGCGGCATGTGGGATCTTCCCGGACCAGGGCACGAACCCGTGTCCCCTGCATCGGCAGGCGGACTCTCAACCACTGCGCCACCAGGGAAGCCCCAAAGAGCCCGTATTCTGAACCACCTGTGCTCGACATCCTCTCCTGGGGAAAGGTTTTCCCCAAGGTGGGCGGTAGAACCCCCATTTTCTCTTTCCCGGGCTTTGGGTCCAGTTACCCCCTAACTCAGAGGGCCCTGATGGCCACCCTCCACCCCTTCTCAGCAGGTTGAGTCCCAGACGCTCACCATGTTCCGTGACGTCGCCCAGCAGCTGCAGACCACCTGCGCCTCGCTGGGCTCCAGCCTCCAGGGGCTGCCAGCCCACGTCAAGGATCAGGCGCTGCAGGCTCGCCGCCAGGTGGAGGACCTCCAAGCCACCTTCTCCGGCATCCACTCCTTCAAGGACCTGTCCAGCAGCATCCTGACACAGAGCCGCGGGCAGGTGGCCAGGGCCCGAGAGGCCCTTGACCACGTGGTGGAGTATGTGGCCCAGAACACGCCCATCACGTGGCTGGTGGGACCCTTCGCCCCCGGAATCACCGAGAAGGCCCCAGAAGAGAAGAAATAGGAGAAGCAGGAGGGAGGCTCCTAGGGCCCGGGACCCCTCACTGGGAACACACGTCTCTAACCCTTCCAGCTCACCTCTGCTGCCACCTTGGGAAACTGAGGTCCTTAGAACCAACCAGTCCCTCACCCTGTCTGAGCTTGGAGGAAGCATGTCCTGAGCATCACAGCGATCATTAGGATGAGATTTCCAGAAAAAAAAATTTTTTTTTTCTAGAAGGTTCCAAAACTTTTTTTTTTTCTTCCTCCAAAACCAGGAATATAGTTCTTACATCCACTCCTTTTTCTACATCAAGGCTCCTGGATATCAGCCTTGAGCTAAGGGACTTGGACTTCTGTGAAGTGGGCCTCCTGGGGATGGGGTAGGGGCAGAGCAGCTGATACTCATTCTAGAGCTGAAGGGGGTGAGGCCTGCCTGGTGGGGCTTCAGTGTTGCCTTAATAAATTTTACCTGCAGCTAAGTCCAGGTTTGTGTGTGTGTGTGTTTATTTTTCAGCAGCTAAACAACTCTGGAGTCTCTGTGTGACCTTCTCAGCCCCTTCTCTGCTTTGCTCCCAAGGGCGTGAACGGGACAGGGCCGGACCTGAAGGTCTGTACCCAGTGCCTCGGACAAGGCCTGTCTGGGTTGTCAGAAATGCACTCACCACGCTTGCTCGGCTTGGAGAGAACCAGGTTGTGGGGGTCTTTCACCTCCCCCCGCCCACGTGCCAGAGTTTTACCCCCGTGTCGTGTTCTGTTCAGCCAGCAGAAGCGAGGAGCCTGCTGCTTTTCCTGTCCTGGGCCTCCCCGGCCATGTTGGGGAACCGTGTGGCAGGCCGACCCCCAGAGATGTCCACGACCTGATCCCTGGGCCCTGTGACTACATTCCCTCACGTGGCAAAGGAGATTTTGCATGATGGGATTCAGTTAAGGATCTGGAGACAGGGAGATGGTCCTGGATTATCCGGGTGGACCCTAAACATCATCACAAGGGTCCTTTTAAGAGGGAGGCTGGGGGACTTCCCGGGCGGTCCAGTGGTTAAGACGCGTGCTTCCAATGCAGGGGGCGCAAGTTCGATCCCTGGTCAGGAACTAAGATCCCACATGCAAACCGCAACTAAGAGCTCGCATGCCACAACTAAGAAGTCCGCGTGCTGCGACTAATACCTGGTGCAGCCAAAAATAAATACGTAATAAATTAATTTTTTAGAAAAAGATGAACGAGTCTGGGGTTATAAAGTACAGCTTGGTGACTTCAGTTAACAGTCTTGCATTGTGTGTTTGCTAATTTAAAAAAAAATTTTATTTATTTATTTTTGGCCATGTTGGGTCTTTGTTGATGAGCGCGGGCTTTCTCTAGTTGCGGCGAACGGGGGCTACTCTTCCTTGCGGTGCTCGGGCTTCTCATTGCGGAGCATGGGGCTCTAGGCATGCAGGCTTCAGTAGTCACGGCAGGCGGGCTCGGTAGCTGTGGCTCGCGGGCTCTAGAGCTCAGGCTCAGTAGTTGTGGCGCACGGGCTTAGTTGCTCTGTGGCATGTGGGATCTTCCCAGACCAGGGCTCGAACCCGTGTCCCTTGCATTGGCAGGCAGATTCTTAACCACTGCGCCACCAGGGAAATCCCTGCATTGTGTATTTGAAAGTTGCTAAGAGGGTAGGTCTTAAAAGTTCTCATTTCAAGAAAAGAAATATTTGTAACTATGTGAGGTGATGGATGTTAACTAGACTTATTGTGGTCATTTCACAGTGTATATTGAATACATGTATCAAATCATTATCTTGTACACCTAAGACTAATGCTATGTTGTATGTCAATTACATCTCAAAAAAAACCAAACAAAAGGTTAAACATTTGGGGGAAATAGTATGAAAAAGAACATGCAATGACAAATTCAAAATTAGGTGCCACAGAAAACCTGCCTGTCCACACCTAGTGATAGATACTTGCTGTATGTCAGGCACTGCGGTAAAATGATCTAGACTAAAAGTCTGCAAACTATAGCCTGAGGGCCAGAAGTACCCAAAGAGTTGTTTGTTTGTTGGCATGGCTAACGAGCTAAAAGGGTTTTAAAGCAAAGGTACACAACAGAGACCTCCTGTATCCCGCAAAGCTGAAAATATTTACTATCTAACCCTTTATAGGAATAGCTTGCCTACCTGTTTTGAGACCACTGTACAGGACTTCTTCCTGTTACATCTTACTGCTTAGACTTAAATATTTCTCCCAGTCCCTAGAAGATGTGAACAAGGGTGAATTACTGATATTCACAACAATGTGGCTGAAACTCACAAGCATGATGCTGAGTGAGAGGAGGCAGACACAAACGCATCGGCACGCTGATTCTCCTTTGATGAACAAAACTAAACTATGGGACTTTCCTGGTGGTGCAGTAGTTAAGAATCTGCCTGCCAATGTGGCAGGGGACATGGGTTCAAGCCCTGGTCCGGGAAGATCCCCCATGCCGCGGAGCAACTAAGCCCATGCGCCACAACTACTGAAGCCCCCTGGCCTAGAGCCCGTGCTCCGCAACAAGAGAAGCCACCACAACGAGAACCGCTTGCACTGCGACGCAACAGAGAGTAGCCCCTGCTCGCCACAACTAGAGAAAGCCTGCGCACAGCAACGAAGACCCAACGCAGCAAAAATAAATAAATAATTCAATTAATAAAAAAAATAAAAACCTAAACTATGATGAGAAACCAGAAGGGTGGTTTCCCAGTGGGTAGGGATGGAGAAGGGCCCCTTGGGGAATTCTAGGGGATGGAAATGATCTCTATATCTCAATCGGGGAGTTGGCTACAGGGAGTGTGTACATACCCAAAAAAAACCACTGAGCGGTCTGTCCCTTTAAGCTTTATAGACTTTGGTGCCTATGAATTATACGCCAACACAAATTAAGACAGAGAAAGTAGCATGAGGTTGGCGGTGGGGGAAATGAGCCTTTTTGTTCGCTTCCGGGGGGAGTGCAAACAGGTACACTGTTCTGGACAAAATCGGGCGGTGTTTAGTAAGAGTGAGAATGTACTCCACGTCTGAAAAGTCCTAGAAGTTCCCTTTCTCTTCAGCCACCCTAGAGAAACCCTGTCAACGGAGTCACATAATCCTTTTTTTTTTTTTTGGCCCCAAGGCATGCAGGATCTTAGTTCCCAGACTAGGCATGGAACCCGTGCCCCCTGCAGTGGAAGCACAGAGTCTTAACCACTGCACCGCCAGGGAAGTCCCATCACCTAGTCCTTTCTATCAGCTCCAATAGGCAGGTGCTGTAATGATCGCTGTGTTACAAGAGAGTGAAACTGAGGCAGGGTTCAGCGGTCCCCCCTGTGGCCCCACCTCACGGCAAGTGTCAGAATAAGGATTTGAACCCAGCACTCAGTCTACCCTCCCCCTCACGCCATCCCCGCACTGTTCATAACCACCAACTTATAAGGTGTTAATGCCTGCCTGGGGGGAAGAGTGGCAGGAACCAGCATGTCCAACGACAGGGGACTCAACAAACTGTGATATGGCAATGCTTAGTGAGACCATAATACACTTAAAAAGAACAACGTTGGGGGACTTCCCTGGAGGTCCAGTGGTTAGGACTCCATGCTTCCAATGCAGGGGGCACGGGTTCGATCCCCGGTCAGGGAACTAGGATCCCTCAAGCCGCGTGGCACAGCCAAAAAAAGAAAACAAAGAGCAAGGTCGGGCTACATATATTGGCTTAGAAAAATGTTGGAGACATCTTCAACAGAACAAAGCTAAGTATTGATAACACCTATATCCAGGGTCAGCAAACCAGCAAACCACGGCCACTGTCTGGCCTGCGGCGTTGGGTCTTTGTTGCTGTGCGCCAACTTTCTCTAGAGCAGGGGCTACTCTTCGTTGTGGTGTGCAGGCTTCTCATTGCAGTGGCATCTCTTGTTTCGGAGCACGCGCTCTAGGCGCGCGGGTTTCAGCAGTTGTGTGTGGCGCACCAGCGTAGTTGTTTCACAGCATGTGGGATTCCTAGGGATCAAACCTGCATTGGCGGGTGGATTCTTAACCACTGCGCCACGAGGGAAGTCCCTGCCACCTGGTTTTGTAAATAAAGTTTTATTGACACACAGCTGACACCCATTTACTGAGGTATCACCTGTGACTGCTTTGGGGCTACAGCGGCAGCATAGGTAGTTGTAATAAAGACACTATGGTGCCTAAGACCGACAATATTTTACTAGCTGGTCCTTTACAGAAAAAAGTTTGCTGACTTCTGGCCAATTTGAATAAAAAGCAAAGCCAGACCAAAGGATACCAAATATCACATTCATGGATGCGTGTAAACGTGTGTGCCAAAGCGGAAAACGGAACGAATGGGCCCCCAAGTGGGAGTAGGCATGTGGACCTCAACCAGGACCTTCTTTTTTCTTTAAATGAAGGGAGGTGCACAACCACACCTGTCTGCAGGTGGTCAAATTTATCCATCTGCAGCCCATGGCTTCCCATGGAAACCTCGGATGTTCCAGCCGTGCTACCGTCTCTGAGCCTCAGTTTTCTCACCTATAAAATGGACACGGTCAAACCTACCAGGAACAGTTGTTTTAAGACATGGATAAGGATTTCCCTGGCGGTCCCGTGGTTAAGACTCCACAATTCCACTCCAGGGGGCACGAGTTCAATCCCGGGTCGGGGAGCTAAAGATCCCACATGCCACAGAGCGCAACCAAAAAACTAACTAACTAAATAAAAGACATGGATCAGATGACCACCAAGATGTGTTTGGCCTGGGAACAGGCACCTAATGGACGCTCCAAAAATTGGTGATGGGTGTGGGGTGGAGAGGCATATGGGAAGATGGGTTTCATGCCTGCTCCGCCTCCAGCTCAGCAGGCCCTAAAGGCAGGGACCACTTCTTCCCCCACCCCCACCCCATGTATCCCCAGAACCTAGACATGCTTGGCACACAGTAGGCGTTCAAGAAAATTTCTCCCTCACAGGCGACAGGCACTAAGTGAGGCACTGAGGTGGGGGGACAGGGCGGGGGTGGGGGACTTAGCATCCTGATAACTACCATTTGCATTTCCCTCCCAAGAACCTTTCAGTGAACTTTGGCCTGGAGTCCATGCACCGTTTGGGAGAGCTGATGATAAAATTCTGGGTGTCCAATGAACAGACGGGAAAAAACCCTCATATCTTCATTTGCACTGACTCAACTGGTATTTGCCATTTCCTCAATTATGAATGAAGGACTTGTGGCTTTGTTTCTGGTAGAAAGCCACAGGCATTTCCATATCAGATCACACTGCTGCAGGTGGCTCAAAATACAGCTGACCCTCGTTATTACTGAACACTCACTGTGGGGATTGGATTTTGTTAGTTAATGTGGTGATACACACAGAGGTAGAACCCTGAGCCTGTTTGTTTGTTTCGGTATAGCTCTATTTCAAAAGTCTTTTTGAAGTGATTGTCTTGCAAGTATTTGAAAACAATTTTTTGTGGTGGTTAAATATACTAAACATGAAACTTACCTTTTAACCTTTTTTTTTTTTTTTCCGGTTTTGACTGCACGGTGTGGCATATGGGATCTTAGTTCCCCGACCAGGAATTGAACCCACATCCCCTGTGGTGGAAGTAGGAGTCTTAACCAGTGGACCACTAGGGAAGTACCACCTTTTAACCATTTTTAGGTGCACAGCTCAGTGGCATTAAACACATTCACATTGCTGTGCAACCATCCCCACCATCCGTCTCCAGAACTTTCTCATCTTCCCAAACTGAAACTGTCCCCATGAAACACTGTCCTCCTCTTCCGAAGTGGTGGCACCCACCACCTACTTTCTGTTTCTATGAATCTGACCTCCCTAGGGACCTCCTGTGAGTGGAATCACACTGTTTGTCCCTCCCTCTCTGGCTTATCTCACTGAGCACAATGTCTTCAAGGTTTATTCACATTGTAGCTTGTCAGAATTTCCTTCCTTTTTAACATCGAATAATATTCCATTGTGTGGGTGGACCCCATTCATCCAAGGATGGATCACTAAGTTGTTGTTAAAGAAATTTTTAATAAGTATATGTCAACATAATGGACTTCCCTGTAACCTCCTATATTGGGCTTGATGCATCTAACAAATGATATATTTTTTTAATTGAAGTATCGTTGATTTACAATGTCGTGTTAGTTTCAGGTGTACAGCAAACTAATTCAGTTATATATATATATATATTTTTTTTCAGATTCTTTTCCATTATAGGTTATTACAGGATATTGAATATAGTTCCCTGTGCCATACAGTAGGACCTTGTTGGTTATTTATTATTTTAAAAAATATTTATTTATTTTGCTGCTCCAGACCTTAGTTGCGGCACACGGGATCTTCGTCACCTCGTGCGGGATCTTTCGTTGCAGCATGTGGGATCTAATTCCCAGACCAGGGATCGAACAGGGGTCCCCTGCTTTGGGAGCACGAACTCTTAGCAACTGGACCACCAGGGAAGACCTGGTTATCAAACCTGTATTGGCGGGAGGATTCTTAACCACTGCGCCACGAGGGAAGTCCCTGCCACATGGTTTTGTAAATAAAGTTTTATTGACACACAGCTGACATCCATTTACTGAGGTATCACCTGTGACTGCTTTGGGGCTACAGCGGCAGCATAGGTAGTTGTAATAAAGACACTATGGTGCCTAAGACCGACAATATTTTATATATTTATATATAGTAGTGTGTATCTGTTAATCCCAGACTCCTCATTTATCCCTCCCCCCACCCCCTTCCCCTTTGGTAACCAGAAGTTTGTTTTCTATAGAAAACGGTATTTTGACAAGAGGTTCCGGGTGACAAAGGGGCCCAATCAAAGGTATATTATTTATGGCTTTTGTGGGCCTCTTCCTCCACTAAAAAAAAAAAATTAAATTACATTTTACAACTGTGTTGGTATAAAGACACATATAATTCAGGCTGGATTATATTCATTTTCTTTCTTTTTTTTTTTCCTTTCTGATTTTAAGAGAAATGAAAATATTTTCGTGGGTCCCAGAAGTATGACGGGCTCTAAGCACCGTGATTTAACTATGCCCAATAGATATGTAAGCCCTGGGTTCAGGACCCCTGTGAATTTTATTTTATATATATATTTATTTTTTAGTTACAGGCTTTAGTTAGTTCTGCTCCCTGTGAATTTTAAAACGTCATGTTTGCAGCTTCAAGATATGCCATCTTGGGAATCCCGTCGCGGTCCAGTGGTTAGGACCCTGCGCTTTCATTGCGGAGTGCCCAGGTTCAATCCCTGGTGGGGGAACTGAGATCCCCCAAGCTGCACTGCGCGGCCAAAAAGGTATGCCATCTTGCTGTCCCTTTTCCAACCACATGGGCGTCCCCAAATCCCTCCAGGGTGGCCATGATTCCCACCCCCGTCCCCCCCAATTATCCCATCTCCTCTGTTCGGTGTCCTGGAAAACATTAATTACTAATTGAGATGAACTAATTTAAACGCTGTGGTTCTTCCTCACTAGACGGTGGGCTTCCGAGGGCTGTCGTCACCCTTGACTCCTGTTGTGGTCCCCAGCGCCCGGGCACCCCGGAGGTGCGCAAACGTCCCCTAAGGGGCAGCCGGCGGAGGGACAGAGGGCGTCGCTCGGGGCGTCTCAGGGACTTTCCCGGTCCCGCTGGGAAAGCGTGATCTCACCCCCTTCCTCCCTCCCCTCCGGACGCGGAAGGGGCGGTCGGAGGCCGTGCGCCTGGAGGCACCAGCGTGCCTTCCGCGCTCTGCCATCCGCTGGCACCGCCGCCAGGCCGTCCGGCCGCCAGCCCCAGCCCCGAGGACACGAGCGGCGCAGCCAGCCGCCCCCGCGATCCCTGGTAGGTGAGGAAGGGGCGAGGGCCGGCTGGGGAGGGGCAGGGGACCCCCGCAGGCCTGCAGGGGGCCCGGCTGCCCACGCCCCTCGCCAGGGTTCGAAGCCAGCTGCCCCGCACTGGGAGCTTTGGACGTCCTTGCGCCGCGTGTTCAGTGCCCCTCGCCCCCCAATGCTCCAACACCCCTCCCTGGCCCAAGTCCTCCCCATCCCCCCAACTCTTCCCCAACACCCCGAATCCTCCTCAACATGACGTACTACCTTCCAATACTGCTTTCCTCCTCCGCGTTTCTGATTTCTTCCCCAAACTGGGCACTCTCTCTGCCCCAGCCCCGGTTCTTCCCGCCCGGTGATCGCCACCCCCCACTGCCGCTCCCCCAGCTCCTCCAGGGCCCCGAATCCCCACTTTATCCAGGGGCTTCCGTGACCCCCCCTCCCACTGGGGGAGTGCACTTCCCTCAGCGGGTCCCATCCATCAGCTGAGATGGGTCTCGGGGAATCTTCAACCCCCTGTTCCCCACCCCTTCCCGTGGGGAACGGGGTTGGTTGGTACCTGCCCAGGAGTCGATCCAAGTCTGCCCAGGCCGCTGGTACCACTCGGCTGGGCCCAGGACTTCTTCAGGGTACCTGTGTTCCTTTCCTCTCCTTGCGGCTGAGGCAGGGGTTTGGGGGAGGGGACACCACAGTGTGACCCAGGCAGGCGGAGGTCTGGGTTCCAGAGTTTGGGGGAGGGTTGCCCCAGGCTGCAGAAGCTGCCTGGGCCTCTGTGTCCTCCTCCGAATAAGGGCCATTCATTCATTCCTCAGCAAACATTTATGGAGCACCTGCTGCGTGCCAGGAGACACTGTTCAGTACACTGGGCACACAGTAGGGGCCAAATAGTGTCCTCATGGAGCCACAGGGAGCAAAAGTGTGAGCTGTCACAGTAATGTGTGCCAAATGCAGAGGGCAGCTATCCGGTACCTTGGCCAGGCTTGAGGATTCCTCAGATCCAGGCATGGGAGGGGTACTGCACATAGTAGGTGCTCAGTGAATAAAGGCAGGGGCCCTGCAGCCACGCTGCCTGGTTTAAATTACTGCCCCTTTACTTTCTACCTGTGTGATCCCGGGAAAGGCACTCTACCTTTCTGTGCCTCCCTTTTCTACTGGTAAACAGGCAGTCAAAATAGTCTTAACTCGCAGCGTTGTCCTTTGCTTTGCACAGTGCCCGGCACATAGTAGGTGCTCAGTAAACACTTATTTTTTAAAAAAATATTTATTTGGGTGCCCCGAGTCTTAGCTGCAGCACATGGAATCTTCATTGCGGCGTGCGGGATCTTTAGTTGTGGCATGGGAACTGTTAGTTGTGGCATGCATGTGGGATCTAGTTCCCTGACCAGGGATAGAACCTGGGCCCCCTGCGTTGGGAGCATGGAGTCTTAGCCACTGGACCACCAGGGAAGTCCCCTGGAACATTTCTTAATTAGCCAAAAGGAGTGAAGTGCCCCTACTATGTGCCAGTCCTGGTAGGAGCCGATTACGCTGTCTTCTTGGGGAGGAAGGATTCAAGCAGAAAACATTTATTGGGTGCCTACTGTGTGCCAGGCACTGCTCTGTCCACTCACTGATTTTTTCAGCCAATAAGTATTTATTTATAAGGTATACTTATTTATTTATGTAAGTATACTGTGTGCTGGTCTCCAGAGATCCTTCCTGGAGATCACCACCTGGTCTGGATCCCATCATTGCTTGCTTGAGCCAGTGGTCACCTCCACCCATGTCCCCTCCCCACCCTCTCTCCTGCCCTCACCCCACCCCCGAATCTGTCCTCGCTGAAGTAGCCAGAGGGCACCTGTGAGCACCTGAATTAGGTCCCCTCCCAGCTCTGCATGCAGCTCCCCAGGTCTCCCTCCTCCATCTCACAAGGCCCTGCCTGACCTGCCCCGTCCCCCCCCCCCCCGCCCTCCCCTCCTCCCTCTCTCCCCGTCGCTCACTCTGCTCCAGACATGTGGGCCTCCTCGTTGTTCCTCCAACACATCAGGTCCAGTCCCACCCCAGGACCTTTGCACATGCTGTCCCCACTTCCTGAAACTCTCTTTCCCCAGATCTGCACCTGAGTTGCTTCCCCACCTCCTTCAGGTCTCAGCTCCCGTATGTCACTTCCTCCCAGAGGTCTCCCTTGATCTCCAGTTCTCGGCAGCCTTTCCCCCAGTCCTTGCCTTTCTCCCCCACGCTGGCTCATTTTCTTGATGGCTCTATCCGTTCTCTGCAATGAACTACTTTCTCATTCATCCCGGGTCTCCCCCAACTGGACTGTGAGCTCCAAGAGGGCCGGGGGTCTGCAACAGCACCTACAATAGCTCTTGGCACACAGTAGGTGCTCAATTAATATTCCCTCTGTGTGTGAAGAGATTGCGCAAGAGTGTAGACAGGAGAGGAGGGGGTAGGCAGATTCCAGATTTGGTGAACAAATATAAAAGAAGAGAAAAAAGAAATTCTGCCAGTATTTGTTTCTGATTTGTACGGTTTCTTATATTGTTATTCTGAACTCTCGCTCAGGACGAGGGCCACTCTCCTGCTGGTTTTACACACGAGGAAACTGAGGCTGAGAAAACAGGCTCCACCGCTGGCAGGTGGCAGAGCCGGGTCCCTCACCCCGGTGGGTGCTTCCCCACCCCCACCCCGCTGTCCCCGGCACCCACTGTCAGGTGCAGAGTGGACTTTGCCCTGGAGGCTGTGGAAGGTGGGCAGAATGAAAGCCAGGTTTCCAGAAGGTTGGGGTGGCCGCTGGGCAGGGCAGATGGAGTGGACAGGGGACATGCGAGGGCACAGTGTCTGGGGAGGGGGCGCTGCATCGGGGCTCAGGCTGGCGGGCGGGGAGATGGAGGAGAAACACGGTGTGACTTTAGGCAGTTTGCCAGGAGTGCAGGCACGGGAGGGCCTGCCTGCATGATTCTTTTTTTCTTTTAATATTTATTTACGTGGCTGCGCTGGGCCTCAGTGGCGGCACGTAGGATCTTTAGTTGTGGCACGCGGATCTAGTTCCCTGACCAGGGATCGAACCTGGGCCCCCTGCATTGGGAGCGTATTTTTATTTATTTATTTATTTATGGCTGCGTTGGGTCTTAGTTGCTGCGCGTGGGCTCTCTAGTTGCGGTGAGCAGGGGCTACTCTTTGTTGCTGTGCACAGGCTTCTTATTGCGGTGGCTTCTCTTGTTGCGGAGCACGGGCTCTAGGTACACAGGCTTAGTTGCTCTGCGGCATGTGGGTTCTTCCCAGACCAGGGCTCAAACCCGTGTCCCCTGCATCGGCAGGCGGATTCTTAACCACTGCCCCACCCGGGAAGTCCCCGGGAGCATAGCGTCTTATCCACTGGACCACCAGGGAAGCCCCTGCTTGGCTAATTCTGAGTCTGGCTGTGAGCTTTTCCACAAGCCCAGCCCTGAGCCTCTGCTGCGGGGGCCTCCAGCTCGGGTACTGCTGGGGGCAGACAGCTGTCAGGTACCCTAAGGCTCACGGAGCACCGAGGGTGTGCTAGCCACGGCTCTGTACCATTTCTACACGGATTAACTCATTCGACCTATGGCAGTCCTTGCAGGAAGAGGTCATCCTTGTACCCAGTCCACAAAGGAGGAGACTGAGGCACCAATGTGCTCGTGGCCTGTCCAAGGTCACAGCCTGGAAGCCATACGGCTGAGATTTGAACCCCAAGCGCATGCTCCCACCCACTGCTCTCTCTTGCCCCGGAGCTGACTCATTTCGGGTGGGTGTCCCATAAAGGGGGGGAGGCTGTGGCCAAGCGCAGGACAAGGGCAGCTGCCACTCTGTTCTTGTTGACCGTCTGGATTCCAAGAGAACCCAGAACACCAGAGTTTCACACAGCACCTCCTCTGTTCAGCGTTGGCAGCTAACTCAAATTTTCTTCTCACACTGCTGCCCGTGGTGTAGTTGCGGGAGTTGGTGAACTTTTCTTCCTTTTAACATTTTATTGACCTAGAACCTGAATTCAGAATAGGACACAGATCCTAAGTACTGAACTTGCATTTTCAGAGTGAACAGTGCGTGATGAACTTAATGTCTGGCCCCGTTCATGCCCCGTCCTTCACGCTTTATCAGCTGTGCCCTTTGTTCGTTAAAAATTGGAGGGTGCATGTCACCAGGTGATTGATTTTTCTCTCTTTTTTTAATTGGAGTATAGTTGCTTTACAATGTTGTGTTAGTTTCTGCTGTGCAGCAAAGTGAATCAGCTCTACGTATATATATATATATCCCCTCCTTTTTGGATTTCCTTCCCATTTAGGTCACCACAGAGCATTGAGTTCCCTGTGCTATACAGTAGGTTCTCATTAGTTATGTATTTTTTATAACTTTTTTTTTTTTTTGGCTGCAACACGTGGCATGCGGGATCTTAGTTCCCCGACCAGGGATCAAACCCGGGCCCCCTGCAGTAGGAGCATGGAGTCTTAACCACTGGACCACCAGGGAAGTCTTAGTTATCTATTTTATACATAGTAGTGTCTATATGTCAGTCCCAATCTCCCAATTTATCCCACCTGCCCTGCCCCCTTGGTGTCCATACGTTTATTCTCTATTTCTCCTTTGCAAATAGGTTCATCTGTACTATTTTTCTAGATTCCACATATATGTGTTAATATACATGTGTCTTTGTCTCTCTGACTTACCTCACTCTGTATGACAGTCTCTAGGTCCATCCATCTTTTTTTTTTTTTTTTTTTTTTTTTTAAAGTGAAAGAAAGTTTATTCAGGTAGAAACACACTCCATATACAGAGTGTGGACCATCTCAGAAGGTGAGAGAGGCCCATCTTTTTTTTTAAATTAATTTTTATTGGAGTCTAGTTGATTTACAATGTTGTGTTAGTTTCTGCTGTACAGCAAAGTGACTCAGTTATACATATACATATATCCCCTCTTTTTTCAGATTCTGTTCCCATAAAGGTCATTACAGAGTACTGAGTAGAGTTCCCAGCGATTTTTTCTTTTTAAGTTACTATACACGCAGCTGTTCCCAGGAGCCACTGAGAGGTGGAAAGAACAGTTGATCTGAGGGTCATTGCTGTAGAGGGAGATATCTGATACTTCAAGGAGTTTTGATAGTTCGGTAAGTTTTGGCTGACTTGTGGTCCCACCTGATCGTCATCGTTTTTATGCCATTTTGTTGCCGACAGCAAGCTCACAGCAGAGATGGGAGAAACTATACACTTTGCCTTTCTCTCTCTTTTTTTTTAAATTAATTAATTTTTATTATTTATTGTTTGGCTGCGTTGGGTCTTCGTTGCTGCTCGCAGGCTTTCTCTAGTTGCGGCGAGCGGGGGCTACTCTTCGTTGCAGTGCACGGGCTTCTCGCTGCGGTGGCTTCTCTTGTTGTGGAGCACGGGCTCTAGGCTCATGGGCTATAGAGGCTATGCAGGCTCAGTAGTTGTGGTGCATGGACTTAGTTGCTCCACGGCATGTGGGATCTTCCCGGACCAGGGCTCGAACCTGTGTCCCCTGCATTGGCAGGCGGATTCTGAACAGCTGCGCCTCCAGGGAAGCCCCACTTTGCCTTTCTGTTACTTGTGCCTGCATTATGGCAACAACGTCTGTCCTCCACTTTCTTCCAGTAGTCTGGCCATGAGCTCATTTCAGGGGCTGTTTCAATTAAAACTAGATAAGTCTGTTTCTCAGGCCATATAACCAGGCCCATGTAAGCTGGAATCTCTGGCGATACACTTTGGAGACCACAGGCTCAGTGGGTTCTAGGGCCAGGCAGCCTGGCTTCCAATCCAGCTGCGGCCTTTACATACCTTTTCTCAACTAATTCTTCAAGATCTGGTGTGTATTTTTTCAGATCTCAATTCAGAGGCTACATTTTTAACAGTTTAAGTGAAATCTGATCCTACCAAAACAAAGTTGGGTCTTTTTTTTTAAAGAGGAGATAATAGTACTTATAGAATTTATTTTTTGATACATACAATTATTTAAATGCATTGTATTTTACCTTGATAATTATTTTTTTTAATATCTATTTATTTATTTGGTTGCACCGGGTCTTAGTTGTGGAAGGCGGGCTCCTTAGTTGCGGCATGTGAACTCTTAGTTGCGGCATGCATGTGGGATCTAGTTCCCTGACCAGGGATCGAACCTGGGCCTCCTGCATTGGGAGCGTGGAGACTTATCCACTGTGCCACCAGGGAAGTCCCCAAAGTTGGGTTTAATGGGGAAACATTTTTTTTTTACACTGACCCAGTTTTTCCATTTTAATGAATTAAATATGAA
Organism: Leucopleurus acutus; assembly: GCF_964270905.1. Classification (NCBI taxonomy): domain Eukaryota; kingdom Metazoa; phylum Chordata; class Mammalia; order Artiodactyla; family Delphinidae; genus Leucopleurus; species Leucopleurus acutus. The sequence goes on along the minus strand of NC_139145.1, from coordinate 3,831,209 downwards.
TAAAATTTAATATTTACTTTCTCCCCGGTAGCTGTAGCCACATTTCCAGTACTCAGTAGCCACATGGAGCTGGGGCTGCCATAACAAAGTCCCACAGGCTGGGGGCCTTAAAAACCAGAAATTTATTGCCTGACAGTCTGGAGGCTGGAAGTCCAAGATCAAAGTGTCGGCAGGGTTGGTTCCTTCTGAGGCCTCTCTCCTTGGCTTGCAGACGGCTGTCTTCTCCCTGTGTCCTCACGTGATCCTCCCTCTGTGGGTGTCTGTGTCCTAGTCTCCCCTTCTTATAAGGACACCAGTCTGGGCTTCCCTGGTGGCGCAGTGATTGAGAGTCCGCCTGCCGATGCAGGGACATGGGTTCGTGCCCCGGTCCAGGAAGATCCCACATGCTTGCGTACCGCAAAAAAAAAAAAAAAAAAAAGGACACCAGTCTTATTGGATTAGGACCCCACCCTTATGACCTCATTTTAACTTGATTACCTCTGTAAAGACCACATCTCCAAATGTAGTCACATCCTGAGGTCCTGGGGGTTAGGGTTTTAACATCTGAACTTGGTGAGGGGGGAACCCAGTTCAACCAATAACAGCCAGTTATCCCCCGTAATAATTATATGGGCTGGAGAGACAGGCATCTGGTCTTAGGGTTACAAACATGGGTGCCATAGGGCTGTTCTGCCCGTCGTTAGCTGTGCAATCTAAGTTTGCCCCTCTATGGAATGGGAAAAAAAAAAAAAATCATATGCCTGTTTCGTAGCCCAGGTGTTGGCAAACTTTTCTCTGGAAAGGACCAGAGAGTGAATATTTTCATCTTTACGGGCTACATGGTGTCTGTTGCGGCTACTCAGCTCTGCCACTGTAGCCTCAAAGCAGCCATGGACCCTGTGTAAATGAGTGAGCGTGTCTGTGTTCCAAGAAAACTTTATTTACTAAAACAGCCCATGGGCCATACTTTGTGACCCCTTCCTAGGGAGTTGTGCACAGTGTCATCAGGGCAGGCTTGACCAAAAAGTTGAAGGAAGGTAGGGAGTGAGCTGTGGGGATACATGGGGGAAACAGTGTTCCAGGCAGAAGGAGCAGCCAGTGCAAAGGCCCTGAGGCAGGACTGTGCCTGGCAAGTTTGAAGGATAGCGGGAAGGCCAGTGGAGCAATTAAGAGATATGATATACTAGGTTTGTATATTATATATACATATACATATACCCACTTTGTTGCCGTAAGTTGCCATATATTGATATTTGTTTTTGAAAGAAGCAAAAAAGTTTATGAAAAGAAAAAAGGAACTCTGCAGTAATATATGGCTAACATTTAGTCTTTCTTTATGGAAAAATAATTCAGGAGCTAAGAAAGCACTTAAGCAATAATGATCTTCCTTCTTTTTTGCGGGGGGACTGTCAGCTCCAAGAAGGCAGAGTATTCCTGTTTTATTCTTCTCTCTGTCCTGATACATTCAGTGTCCAATACATGGCAGATGCTGGAAAATTACTGCTTGAATGAATGAACGAATGCTGTGTATGTATAACTTTCGCCTCTTCACACACTTCCTTTATTTATTATTTGCAACAAGTATGTTCAGAGTTTTTACTCTGCGGATGGCACATTGGCTTGCTTTTTTTTTTTTTTTTTTTCTTTTAAGCTTATAAGGTCTCTTTAAAATATTTGAATCGATTGCTAACTCGACACAACTGAGCAGATTCCTGAAAATCTGCGCTTCTGGCTTCTCTTGAAAAGTTAGCAGATGTGGTCCCACTGAGCCCATTTTCCTTCTCGGCAACACACATGAGGCAAGACCACGGCATTTAGACAGGTCGAGGTGGTTCTAGGTTTTCAGGTAAAAGCCCAAGTGCCCCCCTTTCCCCCTACTCAGGCCCACAAGTTCCTGCACGACCTGCCCCGTCCCCTCCCTGCCCTACCCTCCTCCCTCTCTCCCCCTCGCTCACTCTGCTCCAGACATACAGGCCTTCTCGCTGTTCCTCCAACACACCAGGCATGGTCCTGCCCCAGGGCCTTTGCACAGGCTGTTTCCTCTGCCTGGATCGCTCTTCCTTCAGATGTCCCCACTCTCTCCCCATGTTTATGTCCTGTCGAAATCTCTCTTCTCATCAAGACATTCCTAAACTACGTTGTTTAAAACTGCACACAGGGACTTCCCTGGTGGCACAGTGGCTGGGACTACACACTCCCAGTGCAGGGGGCCCAGGGTTCCGTCCCTGGTCAGGGAACTAGATCCCACAGGCATGCCACAACTGGAACTTTGTGTGCCACAACTGAGGAGCCCACGTGCCGTAACTAAGACCTGGCACAACCAAATAAACAAAACAAAAAACCCCAAAACTGCACCCCTCCGCCCCCATTCTTGGAGTTCATGACTCTCCTTCCCTCCTTGTTTCTCCGCGGCATTCATACTGTGATATATCATGAATTTCACTCATGTATCCGCAGATCATTTGTCCCCGCATACTAGGAAGTCAGCTCCATTTTAGGGTCTCTGCTATTTCCTGGTGCCTATCAGCATTTCAATATGTCAAGCCGCTTTCAATTTCGAAACAGCCAGACAGCCGCTCATCTCCTTGCGTCCTTCCTCCCCCCGCCCCCCCTCCCCCCCTCCCCAGCACCGCCTCTCTCTCTGATGCTTCTCGGCCACTTCTCTTCTGCCCACTCTGCTCGGTCACATCCCCGTCACACCTCTGGAACCATCGACCTTGGTCCTGGGCCATTTGACATCCGCTCAGAATGAATTAAAAAAAAAAAAAAAAAAAAGCTGAGTCATGTATACAGTGCCGTCTGTGATTTATCAGCAAAGGGGGTTGATGGATGAATCAGCTCTTCATCTAGACCAGACATCCTCAACGTCAGCGCTTAGCAAGGTCTGGGGCTCGGACATTCTCTTGAAGGGCTGTCCTGGGCACTGTGGGACGTTGAGCTGCATCCTGGCCCCCACCCACTCAATGCCAGGAGCACTTTTCCCCGCAGTCGTGACAACAGAAATGTCCCCAGATGTCGCCATGTGTCCTCTGGGGGGATAGAGTTGTCCCTGGTGCAGATGCACTGTTCTTGGCTTGGGGGTGGGGCGGGTCCCAACGTGGACACCAGTGGGGAACAGGCAGTAGGCCTAGCTGAGGGGCAGAGAAAGTGTTCGCGGCCCCCTGGACTGGACGTGAGGCTATGCTTTTTCCAAGTCTGAATGTGATGTAAATTGAGCGCCTGGGGATTTAAATTTGGGGGTTTGGGACACTCTCCATGGTGTCTTTGTTCTGTGTCCTTGGGAAAGACCTTTTCTCTGTGTGTGTTTTCTTTCTTTCTTTTAAATTTTTATTGGAGTGGAGTTGATATACAATATTGTGTTACTTTCTGCTGTACAGCAAAGTGAATCAGTTATACACATACATATATCCACTCTTTAAGATTCTTTCCCCATATAGGTCATTACAAAGTATTGAGTAGAGTTCCCTGTGCTATACAGTAGGTCCTGATTAGTTACCTATTTTATATATAGTAGTGTGTATATGTCAATCCCAGTATCCCAATTTATCCCTCCCCGCCTTTCCCCCCTGATAACCATAAGATTGTTTTCTACATCTGTGACTCTATTTCTGTTTTGTAAATAAGTTCATTTGTACCATTTTTTTAGATTCCATGTATAAGTGATATGATATGGTATTTGTCCTTCTCTGTTTGACTTACTTCACTCAGTATGACAATCTCTGGGTCCATCCATGTTGCTGCAGATGGCATTATTTCATTCTTTTTTATGGCTGAGTAATAGTCCATTATATATATATATATATGTACCACATTTTTATCCATTCCTCTGTTGATGGACATTTAGGTTGCTTCCATGTGCTGGCTATTGTAAGCAGTGCTGCAATGAATATTGGGGTGCATGTGTCTTTTCAAATTATGGTTTTCTCCAGGTATATGCTCAGGAGTGGAATTGCTGGATCATACGGTAGCTCTCTTTTTAGTTTTTAAGGAACGTCCATACTGTTCTCCATAGTGGCTGTACCAATTTACATTCCCACCAACAGTGTGGGAGGGTTCCCTTCTTCTCCACACCTTCTCCAGCATTTATTGTTTGTAAATTTTTTGATGATGGCCATTCTGACTGGTGTGAGGTGATACTTCATTGTAGTTTTGATTTGCATTTCTCTAGTAATTAGTGATGTTGAGCATCTTTTCATGTGCTTTTTGGCCATCTGTATGTTTTCTTTGGAGAAATGTCTGTTTAGATCTTCCGCCCATTTTTTTGATTGGATTGTTTGGTTTTTTTTTTGTTATTGAGCTGCATGAACTGTTTGTATATTTTGGAGATTAATCCCTTGTGGGTTGCTTCGTTGGCAAATATTTTCTCCCATTCTGTGGGTTGTCTTTTCATTTTGTTTATGGTTTCCTTTGCAGTGCAAAAGCTTTTGAGTTTCATTAGGTCCCATTTGTTTATTTTTGTTTTTATTTTCATTACTCTAAGAAGTGGGTCAAAAAATATCTTGCTGCGATTTATGTCAAAGAGTGTTCTGCCTGTGGTTTCCTCTAAGAGTTTTATAGTGTGCGGCCTTACATTTAGGTTTTTAATCCATTTTGAGTTTATATTATTTTATTTTTTTAAGGGATTGGGTTTTTTTGTTTGTTTGTTTTAATTTAGTTAGTTATTTTTGGCTGGGTTGAATCTTCGTTGCTGTGCACGGGCTTTCTCTAGTTGTGGCGAGTGGGGGCTACTCTTCATTGCAGTGGGCGGGTTTCTCATTGCAGTGGCTTCTCTTGTTGTGGAGCATGGGCTCCAGGCGTGTGGGCTTCAGTAGTGTGGCACGTGGGCTCAGCAGTTGTGGCTCATGGGCTCTCTAGAGCTCAGGCTCCGTAGTTTTGGCACACAGGCTTAGCTGCTCCGCGGCATGTGGGATATTCCCGGACCAGGGCTCGAACCCATGTCCCCTGCATTGGCAGGCAGATCCTTAACCACTGTGCCACCAGGGAAGTCCCTAATTTCATTCTTTTACATGTAGCTGTCCAGTTTTCCCAGCACCACTTATTAAGAGACTGTCTTTTCTCCATTGTATAGTCTTACCTCCTTTGTCATAGATTAGTTGACCATAGGCGTGTGGGTTTATCTCTAGGCTTTCTATCCTGTTCCACTGATATCTATTTCAGTTTTTGTGCTAGTACCATACTGTTTTGATGATTGTAGCTTTGTAGTATAGTCTGAAGTCAGCGAGCCTGATTCCTCCAGCTCCATTTTTCTTTCTCAAGATTGCTTTGGCTATTTGGGGTCTCTTGTGTTTCTATACAAATTGTAAAATTTTTTGTTCTAATTCTGTGAAAAATGCCATTGGTAATTTGACAGAGATTGCATTGAATCTGTAGATTGCTTTGAGTAGTATAGTCATTTTGATAATATTGATTCTTCCAGTCCAAGAACATGGTGTATATCTGTCCATCTGTTTGTGTCATCCTTGATTTCTTTCATGAGTATCTTATAGTTTTCTGAGTACAGGTCTTTTGTCTCATTAGGTAGATTTATTCCTAGGTATTTTATTTTTTTGATGCGATTGTAAAAGGGATTGTTTCCTTAATTTCTCTTTCTGATACTTCATTGTTAGTGTATAGGAATGAAACATTTCTGTGTATTAATTTCATATCCTGCAACTTTACTGAATTCATTGATGAGCTCTAGTAGTTTTCTGGTAGCATCTTTAAGATTTTCTATGTATAGTATCATGTCAGCTGCAAACAGTGACAGTTTGACTTCTTCTTTTCCAATTTGGATTCCTTTTATTTCTTTTTCTTCTCTGATTGCTGTGGCTAGGACTTCCAAAACTATGTTGAATAAAAGTGGTGAGAGTGGACATCCTTGTTCCTGTTGTTTTTTTTTTAAGCGTTTTAAAATATATATATTTATTTAATTTATTTATTTTTGGCTGTGTTGGGTCTTTGTTCCTGCACACGGGCTTTCTCTAGTTGTGGCAAGCGGGGGCTACTCTTCATTGTGGTGCGCAGGCTCCTCATTGTGGTGGCTTCTCTTGTTGCGGAGCATGGGCTCTAGGCACGCGGGCTTCAGTAGTTGTGGCACACGGCTCAGTAGTTGTGGCTCGTGGGCTCTAGAGGTCAGGCTCAGTAGCTGTGGTGCACGGGCTTAGTTGCTCCGTGGCATGTGGGATCTTCTCAGACCAGGGCTCAAACCCGTGTCCCCTGTATTGGCAGGTGGATTCTTAACACTGTGCTACCAGAGAAGCCCTGTGCCTGTTTTCTTATCGACAGTATTGGAAGGAAATATTGCTGGCCCCATTCATACATTGATTCATTCATTCAACAAGTATTTGTTAGGTACCTGCTGTGTGGTTCCACAAACCCTCTAATGCCCAAGGTGACTGGGAGGCAGACAGATGTGGAAGGTTTAACACACAGGAAAAGGTCACCCAGTGGCCAATTCTGTTGTGGGGGGACATGGAGAGACAGACTGGGATAGAGAACCGGGGTGGTCATGGAGGGCTCCCTGAGGTTGCACCATTGTACCTGGGGGATAAGGATGAGCTTCAGGTCACCCAAGCAAAGATCTGGGGTAAGGTGCTCCAAGCAGAGGGAACAGTGCATGCAAAGATCCTGACGTGGGAACCAGCTTGGCATTTTTCAAGAAATGGAGAGAAGAGGAAAGAGCCTCCAAAGGGCTTAGCAGCAGTGTTAGGCATAGATCTGGCCCTTGGTCATGGTTAACTCATTATAGTAATAATGCAACCTGTATCAGTTAGCTATTGCTGTGGAACAAATTACCCCAGAACTTCGTGGCTTCGAAACAACAAACATTTATTATCTCATATAGTTTCTGAACATCAGGAATCTGGTGGCAGATGAGCTGGATGGCTCTGGCTCTAGGTCTCTGATGAGGCTGCAGTTAGGCTGTCTGCCGGGGCTGCCTCATCTGAAGGTTTAACTGGGGCTGGAGCCTGAGATTGGCGCCCCCATGTGGCTGGAGGTGGGGAGCCTCAGTTTCTCCCCTGGTGGGCCTTTCTAGAGGACCACTCACATCATGGTTTACCCCCGACAGAGTGACAGAGAGAGTGACTAAGAAGGAAGCCAGTGTCTTTTATAACCTAATGTCACAGGTGACAGCCTATCACTTCTGCCATATTCTATCAATCTCACAGAACTCTGGGACAACATTGGAAGGACCACCCAAGGCTTGAATACCAGGATGTGGCGTCACTGGGGGCCATCTAGGAGGCTGACCCTTCCTGAGTGACTTCCAGTCATTGGGCTCAGAGCTTTCCATACGTTAACGCAACTCAGCTCCCTGAAACAATCCCATAAGTGGGCTTATTATCATCCTAATAGGCAGTATAGTCTTGTAGTTACGCACATAGCCTCAGCCTCTAGAGCCAGACAGCTTGGGCTCAAATCCCAGCTCTGGGAATTCCCTGGTGGTCCAGTGGTTAGGACTCCATGCTTCCACTGCAGGGGGTGCAAGTTTGATCCCTGGTTGGGGAACTAAGATCCCGCATGCCTTTTGGACAAAACAAACAAATCCCAGATCTGTCACCGGCTGTGTGACTTGGGGCAAATGACTTCACTTCTCTGGCTCACCTTCTTCCTCTGTGAATGGGGAAAATAGTAGCAGCTACCCGCTGGGTGACACCAGGCAGGTACCTCTGCTGTCCTCTTGCAGAGGAGGAGAGGGAAGGTGGGGGAGGTGAGAAGTCTTGCCCAAGGTCAAGGTCTGGTGATAGGTCTGGTGAGTTTTGAAGGCATGGGGGGGGCGTTGTCTGGGCCGCCTCCCAGAGCCCCCTTTCTGGTGATAACCATGTCTTTCTGCTTCACAGGTCTGCTCTGCAGCCCCCAGGGGACCTAGTACCCGTGAGCAGGTAGGGACACCGGGCCTGCAGCGCAGGGGGGCGGCGTGTGGAACATGACTCCATCACCCAGTGCTTCTCCCGCCACCGGAGGCCACACCAACCTGTGCCCATGGCCAGCACAGGGCCGTCGCTTTCTGGCGCCTTTGACATTCTAGGCGCGGTGGGCCAGGATAAGCTCTTGTATCTTAAGCACAAGCTGAAGACCCTGCGGCCAGGCTGCCGGGGGGCGGACCTCCTGCATGCCCTGGTGCTCCTAAAGCTGGGCCAGGAGACCGAGGCCAGGATCTCCCTGGAGGCGCTGAAGGAGGACGCCGTGGCGAAGCTGGTGGCCCACCAGTGGGCTGGTGTGGACAGCACTGAGGCCCCAGAGGAGCCCCCAGACATGTCCCGGGCCGTTGCCAGGATGTACCACCTTCTTGCCGAGGAGAGGCTGTGTCCAGCGCCAATGCGGGAGGAGGCCTACCGCGCAGCCGTCCGTGCTTTCAGGTCCAGGGACGACCCACAGCTGGGAGAGCTCCAGGAAGAGGCACGAGACCGGTGCGGATGGGACGTCCTTAGGGACCTGGAGGCCATCCAAACTCTCCACTCCGATCTGGGGTGCCTCCTGCCGTCCTCAGCATCACCCTCCGGGACCCGCAGCGATCCGCGGCCCATCGAGGACCTTTCGGACTGGAGCAGAGGGCATTCCCTGAGATCCACCGGCAGCCCGGCCTCCCTGGCCAGCAACTTGGAAATTAGCCAGTCGCCCACCATGGCCCTCCTCAGCACTCACCACAGCCCCCACGGGCCCAGCAAGCTGTGTGACAAGCCCCGGGCCAGCCCGGTGCCCGAGCCTGCCCCTATGGGCTGCCAGGAGCCCGAGGAGATGAGCTGGCCCCCATCAGTGGAGGCTGCCGGGCCCCCGGTGCGGCCAAACAGCCCAGCCCCCAGGCTTCCCGAGGTGGCCGCAGATGCATGCCCCGCCAGCCTGCACGACCCCCCGGAAGCTCCAAAAACCAGCAGTCACTACTCGGTGGAGTGCACGGATGTGCCAGCAGCTCCCAAATCTCTCCCCTCGCCTTCCAGAAACGCCTGCCCTGTCGCGGATCAGACGCCAATCCAACTTTCAGAGGAAGACACCACTTACCCGGCGGCTCAGCCACGCCCACCGACTCCATCGGCCCCCAAAACGTCCCCTCCCTTTTCGTCTCCATCGACCCCTCCTAAGGCTCACCCTACCGTCTCGAAGCCGAGGCCCCCTCCTCCTGAGCTGGAGTCGCCGGAGCAGAAGTTCTATAACTTCGTGGTGCTGCACGCTGGCGCTGACGAGCACATCGCGCTGCGCGTGCGCGAGAGGCTGGAAGCCCTGGGCGTGAGCGACGGCGCCACCTTCTGCGAAGATTTCCAGGTGCCAGGGCGCGGCGAGTTGCACTGCCTGCAGGACGCCTTAGACCACTCGGCCTTCACCATCCTGTTGCTCACCTCCAACTTCGACTGCCGGCTGAGCCAGCACCAGGCGAACCAGTCGCTGATGAGCAGCCTCACGCGGCACGGGTGGCAGGATTGCGTGATCCCCTTCCTGCCCTTGGAGAGTTCCCTGACCCAGCTCAGCCCCAGCACGTCCAGCCTGCTCACCGCCCTGGTGTGGCTGGACGAGCACTCGCCTATCTTCGCCAAGAAGGTGGCCAACACCTTCAAGTCCCAGAAGCTGCGGGCCCGCAAGGCCAAGTGGAGGAAGGAACAGGATGTCCGGGCCCTGCAGGAGCACAGCCAACACCTGGAGGGTGAGCGGCAGCAGGCAGCGGCGTGGAGTGCCGCACAGTCAGCTTACTTCCATAACTACCTGTCCTACCAGAGGCAGATGGAGAAGCTCCAGGTAGCTTTCGGGAGCTACATGCCATTTGAGACTCGGCAGCCTCCTGTGCTTCAGGCGCCCTTTGGGGGACCGGGGCCCCTCGGAGCCCCACCACCAGCCTTTCCCACCCGGCCGGGCCATCAGCCGCCATCCCTGCCTCCTTGGCTGGCGGGCATGCCCCCACCGGCTTTCCCGCAGCCCCCCATGGCTTTCCCGCAGCCCCAGGCCTTCCCGCAGCCTGCGGACTTCCCACAGACTTCACCTGTGCACCCTCAGAGCTCTGGGCTGCAGCCCCTCATCATACATCATGCACACATGGTACAACTGGGACTCAACAACCATATGTGGAACCAGAGAGGGACGCAGGCGCCCGAGGACAAGACGCCAGAAACAGAATGACCAAGTGAGTGGACCTGATAACCTCGGCCTTGATTCCCCATCTCCAGGGGTCAGTGGAACATGGGGTCATTTGCTACTTTCAGGACACTGCCGAGAAAATTGACCCCATGACTTTCTGGCCCTCCAGGTAGCCAGAATTGGATTTGTTTACAAATTCTCAGTCAATCCCTCCCTCTCTCTGGACCGTGGTGGTGGGGAATGGGTTGGGGGTATGGGTATGGTGGTGTTTTTTGGTTTTTTTTTTTGCGGTACGCGGGCCTCTCACTGTTGTGGCCTCTCCCGTTGCGGAGCGCAGGCTCGTGACGCGCAGGCTCAGCGGCCATGACTCACGGGCCTAACCGCTCCAAGGCATGTGGGATCTTCCCGGACCGGGGCACGAACCCGTGTCCTCTGCATCGGCAGGCGGACTCTCAACCACTGCACCACCAGGGAAGCCCCATGGGTATGGTGTTTTAATTGTAATAAATATTTATTGAATGCTTTGACAGCGCCATTGTCCTCTGGGAGACCTCTGCCTGGCCATCTGTCAGGATAAAAACGTAGCTGCTATTGCCATAAAAGGGACAGGAGCCAAACAGTTGCGCACGTTTGCTTTCATTTCATTGGTCAGGATGTAGTCACATGGCCCATCTCCGGCTGCAAAGGAAGCTGGGAAATGTAGTCCTCTGATGGGTCACGTGCTTTGCCAGAAGTGTTGGTTCTAATGCCAGAGAAGGTGGAGAGAAAAGACATTGTGAGTACATTTAGCTGTTTCTGTTGCAGCCCTTTTTGGGGGAAGCGGGGGTCTGCTTTGATGCTCCCACCAAGGCTGGGCTCTGATCACACTGTGTAATCTTCAGCAAGTGCCTTCACCTCTCCGAGCCTCTGCTTTCTTATCTGAGAAATGGGTTTATGAGGCCATTGTTCCAAGGTCATCAGCAGATCGTGTGCGATAACAGTGAAATACCAGGGACAGTGTAAGTGCTCATTAACTTTGTGCCCGGTATGAAGGGGATTAATCTTTTTCAGGGTCTCAGACCTTTTGAGAATGAGAATAGAATTAATATTTGTTGAGCACTCACCGTTTATCCGTCTTGGAGGCTTTAAATCTAAACCTTTTTTTTTTTTTTTTTTAATTTTTGGACTCACTGCACGGTATGCGGAATCTCCCTGACCAGGGATCTCCCCGACCAGGGAATCGAGCCCGCGCCTCCTGCAGTGGAAGCGCAGTCTTAACCACTGGACCATCTAAACGTATTTTAATCCTCAAAAATGACCCCCCCCCAACGGTAGAAGCTTCTGTTGCTGGTCCCCATTTTACAGATGGGGAAAACTGAGGCAGAGAGAGGTGAATTCTGGTCCCCAAAGTCACACAGATGGGAAGTGGGGAGATTGCAATGAAGTAGTCGGATTTCCAAGGGAGGGAATGAAAGCCAGCCCAGGAAGGGCTATGTGGGCCAGGTGATCCGGGAAGCTGCAGGCCTCCTCTCGCCCAACAGCGTGATTTGAACACTGACTTAGCATGCCCTTTCCTCCTCCACCAGCCACACCAAAGGGCGGGCCTGGTGTGAGTCACCCAGACTGTCACGCAGCACTTACTATTTTAGTCGCTGACTCAGATTTTGTCGAAGGTCTGCTTCCGGCTTCCCTGCCATGACATGAAACTTGGGGAGATTGGATTCTCCGGGTGGGGTTGTGGAAACAGTTTCTTTTCTTTTTGGCCGCTCTGGTGTGGCTTGCGGATCTTATTTCCCCGACCAGGGAACGAACCTGGGCCACAGCAGTGAAAACGCCAAGTCTCAACCATTCGACCACCAGGGAATTCCCAAACAGACGGCTTCGGATCACTAAGGCTAGAGTCAGCTGCAGTTAACAGGCCATTTTTGCAGTTGACCAATATTTATTGAGCTCCTACTGTGTGCCAGGATTGTCCCAGACACTGGGGTGCAGTGGGCGCGAAGACAGATGTGAACCATCCCCTGCTCTCTTTTCAATCGCAGGTAGAGGTGGAGGGAAGGGAGCGGTGAATGAATCATCAAATGAGGAAGCAAGATAATTTCAGAAACTGAGGAGACTTCAGAAGAAATAAACTGGGCATGCACAGTGATGGGGGTGCCTCAGGAGGAAGAACTTTGGCCCAGGTGGCCAGGAAGGCCTCTCTGAGGAGGTGGCATTAGAGCCGATACCTGGAGGAAAAGCTTGGGAAGGAAGGGTTAGATCTTCTGGGCAGAGGAAACAGGCAGTGCAAAGGCCCTGGGGCAGGACCGTGCCTGCGTTGTTGCATGAACAGCAAAGATGGGCAGAGTGAGTGAGGAGGAGAGAGGGTGGTGAGGACCGGGAGGGGGAGGGGACGGGGCAGGTCGTGCAGGGCCTTGTGGGTCTCAGGGAGGACTTGGGCTTTTACCCCCAGGGAGGTGGGACCATGGAGGGCTGTGGGCAGAGGAGGGGCGGGGCCTGACTCAGGTGTTCATGGGCGACCTCTGGCCGGGGCGGGGAGGGCAGACTGGGGAGCAAGGGTGGAAGCTGGGAGCCCAGAGGGGACTGGTCCAGGCCAGTGAGGATGGGGGCTGGACCGGGTGGAGGCAGAGGAGGGAGAAGTGGGCCCATTCAGAATGTGAGCCCCTATTTCATCCCTGAGATGTTGTGAGTCGCAAGTCACAGCCCTTTTCCGGGCCTCATCTTTCTCACCTGTACCATGGACATAGTGACCTCCAGTCTGGAACTCCAGTACCTACATGTCCCTGTGTCAACCCAGTGTATTTATCTATTTTTATAAATTTATTTATTTATTTATTTTAAATTTTTGGCTGCATTGGGTCTTCGTTGCCGCACATGGGCTTTCTCTAGTTGCGGCGAGCGGGGGCTACTCTTCATTGCAGTGCACAGGCTTCTCATTGCGGTGGCTTCTCTTGTTGCAGAGCATAGGCTCTAGGCGTTCAGTAGTTGTGGCTCGTGAGCTCTAGAGCACAGGCTCAGTAATTGTGGCGCACGGGCTTAGTTGCTCCGTGGCATGTGGGATCTTCCTGGACCAGGGTTCAAACCCGTGTCCCCTGCATTGGCAGGCATATTCTTTCTTAACCACTGTACCACCAGAGAAGTCCCCAACCCCGTATATTTAAAGGATGATCATTTTGAAATCCCTGGGCTAAGGTCTTTACGTGCTGGATGAACACACTTAATCCTCTCAACAGCCCCAGGAGCTAGAAACAATGCTCCCAATTTACAGATGAGGAAACTGAGGCCAGGAGGGGTGACGTCATTTATCCAAGGTCACACAGCTTATAAGTAGCCTTCTGGGGCAGGAGAAGGAGCCAGGCATCTCTCTACTGGATTCTAGCCCATATGGAGACTCTCCAGCCTGTTAATTTATGACCTCCGTTTTTTATTTTTATTTTATTTTATTTTTTGGCTGTGCTGCACAGCATGTGGGATCTTAGTTCCCCAACCAGGGATCAAACCGGTGCCCCCTGCACTGGAAGTGCAGAGTCTTAACCACTGGACTGCCAGGGAAGTCCCTAGATTTTAAAAATTCTTTGAAATATTCCTGTTCATTTTGTTACTTGTTAATTTGTGGCTTCTCCACTACACCCTGCCTACCCTGAGAGAGCTGGGGGCCCATGTGTCTTGGTCACTGCAGTATTTTCAGAACCCAGCACAGGATGTGGCACACAATAACTGTTCAGTAAAGTAAATCCTTCTGACAAACAATTAGTGAGCACCTACTGTGTGTAGAACATGCTGGGTGCCCTGGACACAGAGCTGGTCCCTGCCCCCATGGAGCTCACTGGGCAGTGAGTGGAGAGGACATGGATTTCTCCATCCATTTAGCCAACCAACATTTATTGAGCTCCTACTGTGTGCAGGCCCTTGGGCACAGGGATGACTGAGTAGTCACCCTCTCAGGTGACCTGAGACACCCCCATTCTGTCCTCTCAGGGCTCACTGTCCAGTGCCAGAGACAGAATTATGAGGAGATCAGGCCTGTGATGAAGTGTAGGGGGCTGTGGAGGCCCAAAGGGGACCCTTGACCAGCCTTGGGGGAATTAAGAGAATCTTCTGGAAGGAGGAAGTAAGCTGACACCAGAGGCCTAAGTCGGAATGAGCCATTGGTGGGGAAAAGTGTCCCTGGGGATGGGCACAGCATGGGCAAAGGCCTGGAGGGGAGACCACGTAGGGAAGGGCAACTTCACACACGGCCACAATTCCTGCTGCCCCAGCGCCCCCTGGTGGCAGCCACCACCGCGGAGGCCAGCCTACCCCACATGGCCCCGTGGGCCTGGGTTATTTCCTGGAGAAGTCCCATGCCCCCTCTTGGCCAAACAGCCTTAAAGAAAAATAGGGGGAAATTTTTGGAAAAGTTTCCCCTTTTTTCTTTATATATTTTAGATTGTGACCTTTTTTTTCTTGGCCACGAGGCATGGCACCTGGGATCTTAATTCCCTGACCAGGGATGGAACCCGGGCCCTTGGCAATGGGAGCACAGAGTTCCTACCACTAGACCACCAAGGAATGCCCTAAAATCTGTTTTAAATTGCACTTCTCCAATCCTCTCCTCTGCTCTGACTTACGTTATATAAGATAATAATAATAACAAGCACAAACACTTCGATAAAACTTACTATGGGCCAAGGATTGCTCTAAGAGCTTTAGTGCAATCCTTACCACATCCTTACAATACCCTTAAGAGGTGGATTTCATTATTCCCATTTTACATATGAGGAAACAGTCTCAGAGAGGTTAAGTAATCTGGCCAAGGTCACACAGCCTATAAGGAACAGAGATTCTAATGAAGAATATAACATGAATTTTTTTTGTTATGAGAATTATGTTATTTTTTAAGTGTACACTTCAGTGGTTTTTAGTATATTTCACTATATTGTGCAATCATCACCACTATGTAATTCCAGAACATTATCATCACTCCAAAAAGAAGCCAAGTCCCCATTAGCAGTCACTGGGCATTCCCCTCCTCAGCCCCTGGCAATCACAAATCTGCTTTCTGTCTCTGTGGATTTGCCCATTCTGGACGTTTCATATAAATGGGATCACACACTATGTGGCCTTTGGCGTCTGGCTTCTTTTATTCAGCAGAACATAAACTTGCATTCCTAGGCCACTCCCATTATCGGGAGCACTGGTCACCACTCTGTGTGTCCTCATTCTTTTTCATGGCTGCATAGTATTCCACCTCCAGAGAGCCCCTTCATAACCAGTATGAGAAACACCCTTGGAACCTGCATTGCTAGAGCAGAGGGGTGCCTAGGGGTCAGTTAGGCAATCCACTGCAAAGCAGAACAAAACTATGAGGAATCCTACTTTTATTTTTATTTTCTGGTTGCACCATATATACCTGGTGTGCCCAGGCTCTCGGGTCAGTGAGATTATCAATCAACAAACACACATCTGCAAACACATGGGCAGAGTTGTTTGCCAGGGTGCTGGTGTGGAGGTTTGCAGATGGCCCGCGATGAGGCAGTGAGCGTCTGTTTATTCTCTTTCTTCTAGAAGCATCTGCTTCCTACCAGGGCCTGGCGCTTGTGCTGGGCCTTTGCCAGGGGTCGTTGTGACACTGGAGCTCAAGGTTACCCTGACCCAGACCCCGGCCAGGCAGGGCCTCGGGAAACTGAAAGTCCAGTGGAGCCAGAAGGAGGAAGTTTCTGCAGGCTCTGCAGCCGACACCCACCTCCACCCCCTACTCCTCTGCCCATGCTAATAAAGGGCCTCCTGAAAGGTAGGGTCAGCCCTGAGAAGGGCCAGTGTGGGATTTTTCCTGCAGTGTTTGTTCCAGTATCAGCCCTCTTTCCTCCCAAGGCTGCAGAAACTGCCCTGGTCAAGGTCATGGGTACCTTTGAGTTGTTAAGTCCAGAGGTCACTTCTCTGTCCTCTTCCCCCTCTCAGAGGCGTCTGACCGGGCCAGTCGGCCTCCTTCTAAGAACTGCATTGTCACATGGTCCCCGGGCCCCATACTCCTCCTCCCTCCCGCCTCGCTCTCCCTCCCACCCACTTACCCACCCACCCACCCATCCCCCACCTCTCCCGGACCCCGTCGGGCTTCTCCCCTACCCCACCCCACCCCTCCCTGGCGGCCTCGTCTATGCCCTCAGCCCTGTCTCCAGCTCGGACCTCCTCTGAGCTCCAGACTCAGGGTGCAGCTGCCCCTCTACGTCTCCACTTGGAGGGTTCACGGGGGTCTCACACTCAACACCGCCACGCGGTGTCTGACCATCCTCGCTAACCTGCTCCTCCCACGTCTCATCTTTGCTGACAGAAGCTCCGTACTGGCAGTTGCTCGGCGAGAACCTGGGAGTCACCCTAGACTGACCTGTCAGCCAGTCCTCCTGCTTCTGCGTTCAAAAAACTGTGCAGAACCCACCCACTTCTCTCCCCTCCTCTGCCCCCACCTGGACCAGCGCTGTCACCTTCACCCTGGTCCCTGGGCTCCCATCCTCGTCCCCACAGCCTGTCCTCCCTGAAGCAGCCACCAGAGGGAGACCGTGAGCATCTGAGTCAGGCCCCGCCCCCTCCTCTGCCCAAGGCTCTCCAGGGCTCCCACCTCTTTTTTTTTTTTTGCGGTACAGGCTCAGCGGCCATGGCTCACGGGCCCAGCCGCTTCGTGGCATGTGGGATCCTCCCGGACCGGGGCACGAACCCGTGTCCCCTGCATCGGCAGGCGGACTCTCAACCACTGCGCCACCAGGGAAGCCCGCTTCCACCTCTTTTGCGGTAAAAGTCCAAGTCATCCCTGTGGCCCACAAGGCCCTGCACGACCTGCCCCGTCCCCTCCCTGCCCTCACCTCCTCCCTCTCTCCCCCTCGCTCACTCTGCTCCAGACACATGGGCCTCCTCGCTGTTCTTCCAACACTCCAGGCATGGTTCTGCCTCAGGGCCTTTGCACGTGCTGTGCCCGCTGCATGGTGTCTTTCCTCCAGATTCCTCCATAGCTCCCTCTCTCACTTCCTCCAGATCTTTGCTCAAATGTCGTTCTCTCAAGGGAGGCTTCTTTGAGCCCCCATTTAAAATTCATTTACAGTAGCACCCAGCAATCCCCCTGACTCTGCTTTATTTTTTTATCTTTTTTAAGATTCATTTATTTCTTTGTTTCATTGGTTGGTTGTTCTGGGTCTTAATTGGGGCACGTGGGTTCCTTTGTTGTGGCAGGTGGGCTCCTTAGTTGCAGCATGCAAACTCTTAGTTGTGGCATGCATGTAGGATCTAGTTCCTTGACCAGGGATCGAACCCAGGCCCCCTGCATTGGGACCGCGGAGTCTTATCCACTGCGCCACCAGGGAAGTCCTGCTCTATTGTTTCATAACACTTAGCACTTTTGGACAAATATAAGTCACTTATTCATTGCACACTTTGTTATTGGCCTTCTTTGCGAGGACACGAATTTTGTCTGACTTCACTGCTGGATCTTGGGACTGGCACACAGTAGGCGCTCAATAAATGAACAGGCATACCTTGTTGTATTGTGTGTCACTTTATTGCCCTCTGCAGATATTGCATTTTTTCCATATTGAAGGTCTGTGGCAACTCTGTGTCCAGCAAGTCTATCGGCGCCATTTTTCCAACAGCATTTGCTGCCTTCGTATCTCTGTGTCACATTTTGGTAATCCTTGCAAAATTTCAAACATTGTCATTGTGAATATATTTGCTACGATGATCTGTGATCAGTGTTCTTTGACATTACTATTGTAATTGTTTTGGGGCACCATGTAAGATGGTGAACTTAATTGATAAATGTGGTGTGTTCTGACCGCCCCACCCACTGGGTGTTCCCCCATCTCTCCCCATCTCCTTGGGCCTCCTTATCCCCTGAGACACAACCATACTGAAATTAGATCAGTTAGTAACCCTACAATGGCCTCTAGGTATTCCAGTGAAAGGAGGAATCGCACGTTTCTTTAAATCAAAAGCTAGAAATGAGGGACTTCCCTGGTAGCGCAGTGGTTAAGAATCTGCCTGCCAATGCAGGGGACATGGGTTCGATCCCTGGTCCGGGAAGATCCCACATGCCGCGGAGCAACTAAGCCCATGCGCCACAACTACTGAGCTCGCAAGCCACAACTACTGAAGCCCGCGTGCCTAGGGCCCGCGCACCGCAGTGAAGAGTAGCCCCCGCTCGCCGCAGCTAGAGAAAGCCCGCGGGCAGCAGTGAAGCCCCAAAATAAATAAATAAATTTTTTAAAAGAGCTAGAAATGATTAATCTTAGTGAGGAAGGCATGTCGAAAGCTGAGACAGGCCAACAGCTGGGCCTCTTGCTACAAATAATTAGCCAAGCAGTGAATGTAAAGGAAATGTTCCTGAAGGAAATTAAAAGTGCTACTCCAGTGAACACGTGAACGATAACAGAGTGAAAGAGCCTCCCTGCTGATAGGGTGGAAGTTTTTGTGGTCTGGATAGAAGATCAAACCAGCCAGAACATTCCGTTAAGTCAAAGCCTCATCCAGCGCAAGGCCCTAACTCTCTTCAGTCCTTTGAAGGCTGAGAGAGGTGAGGAAGCTGCAGAAAAAAGTGTGAGGCCAGCCGAGCTGTGTTCATGAGGTTTAAGGAAAGAAGCCGTTTCCATGACATCAAAGTGCAAGGGGAAGCAGCAAGTGCTGGTGTAGAAGCTGCAGCAAGTTCTCCAGGAGATCTAGTTAAGACCATTCAGGAAGGTGGCTACACTAAGCAGATGTTCAGTGTGGATAAAACAGCCTTCTATTATTGGAAGAAGATGTCATCTAGGACTTTCATAGCTAGACAGGAGAAGTCAATGCCTGGCTTCCAAGCTTCAAAGGTCAGGCTGGCTCTCTTGTTAGGGGCTAATGCAGCTGGTGACTTTCAGTTGAAGCCAATGCTCATTTACCATTCCCCACATCCTAGGGCCCTTCAGAATTATGCCCAATCTACTCTACCTGTGCTCTGTAAATAGAACAACAAAGCCTGGATGACAGGATATCTGTTGACAGCGTGGTTTACTAAGTATTTTAAGCCCACTGTGGAGACCTACTGAAATGCAGCAGGACCCTGTGGTCCCTCCCCCCACCCCTACTCCCCGCCCTGTCCTCAGCCTGCCTTTGTCTGTGGAAAAACTTTAGCCAAAGAATAAGCTTATTCAGAGAAGTGAGAAGTTGCAGAAACAAAGGAAAACAGTCCAACAAGACTAACTAATAATAGTCATTAAGCATAGTTAAGGACTTTTAGTTCCTTCTCAAGGGCTGTAGATAATATTTTGAGCCCTATCCCGTGAGCTGTCTTGTAGAGACTGAAACTCCCACCAGGTGGAAGAAGTTAACTACATGATGACCAGACTGTGGCCATGACATAAGCTGCCACAGTTCCAAGAATTAGCCTCAAGGAAATGGGAAAAAACCGACCCTGGAACTGAAGATTAACTGTACTTAAAATAATCAAGATGATACTGATCAGACCACCGCATGATCAGTTTCAAGATGCCTGTCAGAGCTGCCTGTGCTGTTTCTGCATCTAGCCCCCTCCTTCCATCTATAAAAGCTCTTGCCCACTGATTGTCAGTGGGGGGCGAGTTGGCCTTTGGACAGTTGCCCCCACCCACCCCCGCACCGTGGTTGCCAGTATCCGAAATAAAGCAAACTTTCCTTTCCACCAAACATGCCTCTTTATTGGCTTTTGAGCTGCAAGCAGCCAGACCCCACTTTTGGTTACACTACAGCTCAGAGAAAAGGGTTCGTTTCAAAATATAACTGCTCATCGACAATGCACCTGGTCACCCAAGAGCTCTGACGGTGACGGACAATGAGATTCTTGTTGTTTTCATGCTTGCTGACTCAATATAGGGAAGAAACTTTGTACTCTATTACAAGTTAATCACTAAAGGGATGTTGCCTGTAAGCTTAAATGATACATAATGGCCCATCTCTGGGAAGCCGGTCTCCCAGGAGCATTCATTTAAAACACCTTAGTTCAGATCGCAGGAAACCTCCTGACCAGGTCCACCTGTGAGTGGCTGCAGGCAGGAAGAAATTAACACAACCCAGAACCAGAACTTTACCCCCGCCCCTTCTAGTATAAAAGCACCCAGAATTCTAACTCGGGGAAGGTGGTTCTTCGGGACACTAGTCCACCATCTTCTCCGTCTGCTGGCTTTCCGAGTAAGATGGCTATTCCCTTCCCCAGCACCTCATCTCTTGATTTATTTGCCTGTCGTACAGCACGCAGCACAAGCTTGGATTCGGTAACAAAACAACACCCATGCTGCAGCCAATGGAGCAAGGGGTCATTAACACTTTCATGTCTTATTCTTTAAGAAATTCATTTTTGGGAATTCCCTGAAGTCCAGTGGTTAGGACTCCGCACTTTCATTGCCCGCGGGTTTGATCCCTGGTCAGGAAACTAAGATCCCACAAGACGGGCGGTGCAGACAAAACAAAAGGAAAAAAAAAAAAAAGAAGTACATTTCGAAAGGCTACAGCTGCCATGGACGGTGATTCCTCTGATGAATCTGGGCAAAATCAACTGAAAACCTTCTGGAAAGGACTGACCATTCTAGATGCCATGAAGACCATTCGTGATTCATGGGAAGAGGTTAGAGTATCAACATCAACAGGAATTTGGGAGAAGTTGGTGCCAACCCTCATGGATGACTTTGAGGGGTTCAAAACTTCAGTGGAGGAAGTCACTGCAGATGCTGTGGAAACAGCAAGAGAACTAGAATTAGAAGTGGAGTCTGAAGATGGGACAACTGCTGAAATCTCAGGATAAAACTTTCACAGGTGAGGAGTTGCTTCTTATGGATGAGCAAAGAGAGTGGTTTCCGGAGATGGAAGCTACCCCTGGTGAAGACGCTGTGACGATTGTTGCAATGACAACAAAGGATTTAGGATATGACAGAAACTTAGTTGATAAAGCAGCGGCAGGGTTTGAGGGGATTGACTTCAGTTTTGAAAGTTCTGCTGCAGGTAAAATGCTATCAAATAGCACAGCACGCTACAGAGAAATGGTTCATAAAAGGAAGGGTCGGGGGCTTCCCTGGTGGCACAGTGGTTGGGAGTCCGCCTGCCGATGCAGGGGACGCGGGTTCGTGCCCCGGTCCGGGAGGATCCCACATGCCGCGGAGCGGCTGGGCCCGTGAGCCATGGCCGCTGAGCCTGCGCGTCCGGAGCCTGCGCTCCGCAGCGGGAGAGGCCACGGCAGTGAGAGGCCCGCGTACCGCAAAAAAAAAGGAAGAGTCAATTGATGCAGCAAAGTTCACTGTTGTCTTATTTTAAGAAATCGCGGCAGCCACCCCAGCCGTCAGCAACCATCACCCTGATCAGTCAGCAGCCATAGAGGCCAGACCCTCCACCAGCAAAAAGATTACGACTTGCTGAAGGCGTAATGATTAGCATTTTTTAGCAAGAATGTACTTTGTTTTTTCTTTTTTTTTCTTTTTTTTGCGGTCCGCGGGCCTCTCACTGTTGTGGCGTCTCCCGTGGCGGAGCACAGGCTCCGGACGCGCAGGCTCAGCGGCCATGGCTCCCGGGCCCAGCCGCTCCGCGGCATGTGGGATCCTCCCGGACCGGGGCACGAACCCGTGTCCCCTGCCTCGGCAAGCGGACTCTCAACCACTGCGCCACCAGGGAAGCCCAGGTATGTACATTTTTAAAAGACATAATGCTGTGGTACACTTAGACTACAGTGTAGCGTAAACATAATTTATATGCACTGGGAAACCCCAAAATTCATGTCACTCACTTTATTCCGATATTCACTTTATTGCCATGGACTGGACCTGAACCCAGTGTATCTCTGAGGTCTGCCTGAATCTGAATTATCGCATAAGTCTGTTTTTATCTTTAAAACAACCTCTTTTTTAAATTATTTATTTATTTTTATTGGAGTATGGTTGCTTTACAGTGTGTTATTTTCTGGTGTACAGCAAAGTGATTCAGTTATGTATACGTATGTATATATATATATATTTCACATTCTTTTCCATTATGGTTTATTACAGAATATTGAATCTAGTTCCCTGTGCTATACAGTAGGTCCTTGTTGGTTATCTATTTTATATCTGCTAATCCCAAACTCCTAATTTATCCCTCCCCCACTCCCTTTCCCCTTTGGTAATCATAAATTTGTTTTCTATGTCTGTGAGTCTGTTTCTGTTTTGTAAATAAGTTCATTTGTATCATTTTTTTTAGATTCCACATATAAGCGGTATCATATGATATTTGTCTTTCTCTGTTTGACTTACTTCACTCAGTATGACAATCTCTAGGTCCAACCATGTTGCTGCAAATGGCACTATTTCATTCTTTTTCATGGCTGAGTAATATTCCATTGTGTGCATACATATATATATTTATTATTATTTATTTATTTATATATGACATCTTTATCCATTCATCTGTCGATGGATACTCAGGTTGCTTCCATGTCTTGACAATTGTAAATAGTGCTGCTGTAAACATTGGGGTGCATGTATCTTTTTGAATTAGCGTTTTCTCCATACATATGCCGAGGAGTGGGATTGCAGGATCATATGGTAGTTCTGTTTTTAGTTTTTTTAATTAATTAATTTATTTATTTATTTATTTTTGGGTGCGTTGGGTCTTCATTGCTGTGTGTGGGTTTTCTCTAGTTGCGGCGAGCAGGGTCTACTCTTCATTGCGGTGTAAGGGCTTCTCATTGTGCTGGCTTCTCTTGTTGCACAGCACGGTCTCTAGGTGTGCAGGCTTCCTTAGTTGTGGCACATGGGCTCAGTAGTTGTGGCTCGCAGGCTCTAGAGCGCAGGCTCAGTAGTTGTGGTGCACAGGCTTAGTTGCTCCGCAGCATGTGGGATCTTCCTGGACCAGGGCTTGAACCCGTGTGCCCTGAATTGGCAGGCGGATTCTTAACCACTGCACCACCACGGAAGCCCTGTTTTTAGTTTTTTTAAGGAACCTCCATACACTCGTCTACAGTAGCTGCACCAATTTATACTCCCACCAACAGTGTAGGAGGGTTCCCTTTTCTCCACACCCTCTCCAGCATTTGTTATTTGTAGACTTTTTAATGATGGCCATTCTGAACAGTGTGGGGTGATACCTCGTAGCTTTGATTTGCATTTCTCTAATAATTAGTGACGTTGAGCATCTTTTCATGTGCCTATTGGCCATCTGTATGTGTTCTTTGGAGAAATGTTTATTTAGGTCTTCTGCCCATTTTTCATTTGGGCTCTTTGTTTTTTTGTTATTGAGTTGTATGAGCTGTTTGTATATTTTGGAAATTAAGCCCTTGTCAGTCGCATGGTTTGCAAATATTTTCTTGCAGTCCCCACGTAGGTCGTCTTTTCGTTTTGTTTTGGTTTCCTTTGCTGTGCAAAACAACCTCTTGATTCCATGTTCCCTTCTTGCCTGTGGGTGAATGGTTCCATTCATTCATTCTGCCATCCACTCATTCATTTACTGAACAGTGTGTATTGACACCTACTGTATGCCAGGGACGGTTTCAAATCAGGGGACATACTGTTGATTAAAGCAGACCCTGTTCCTACCCTCTTGGGGCTCACAGATCCGTGGGGGAGACATTAGACTAGGCGGTTACAACCGAGGTGGTCCGGGGTGTGATGGGGGATGGTAGGGGGAGGGGAGAGCGGCTGTGGGAGGCTTCCTGGAAGGCATCACTCCAGGGAGAAAGGGTAGTCCAGGTGGGGAGGGGGGAGACACAGCCCAAGGGGTGGGAGGAGCCAGTGTGATCCCACCCTCGTGCAAGACCTGTCCCCCCACCTCCCCCAGAACAGGATGCTTCCTTTATTCGTGGGGACCCAGAAGATACTGCGATGAGCATTTGTTGCCACCAGGGGGCGCCGTCGGACAACAGTTCCTGCCTCTCCTCCTCCACCACCACCCACCCCCCACCCCGGGCTGGCGACGGCCTTCCTCCTAAGAGAGCCCAGAGGGGCAGGACCCCCAGAGAGTGCCAAGTTCCAGGCCATGCCAAAGGCCTCTCTCCCTGATTACAACCTCCGTAAATAACAACAACCGCAGCCGTATAAATATAAACACCATTAACTGGGTGTTTAGAAATCCTTCCGTCGAATGCTGTTGGGAACCAGAGCCCAGAGAGGGCAGACAACTGCCTTAGGTCACACAGCAAGTCCTACCCCTGCCTGGCCTACACAGTGTCTCCTCCCAACCCCAAATGCCCCTGGGTGGGGATCTTTATTTTTAACCTGGTCAGTGGACACCGCCTTTTTATAGCCCTGGGAGGCGCCCAGGGTTTCCAATTTCCAAAGGAAGTTTTTAAAAAAATTGTTCCCTTCCCAAGAAAAGGAACTGCCTGACCTCTCAGAGGGGCCTGGCCCAATCTCTTATTTTCCCTGAGGCTCCCCGGGGTCCCTCAGACCCCTCACCAGGTGCTATGCCCATTCCCACCCCTTGCTGGGTCTTAGAGTCCCCTTCTGTCATTTGGGGCCATCATGCTCTCTGGCAGCCTCCTGAGGATTCCCAAACTTTGCTTACCTGTCTAACTGTCCTCAGCATCTTTGCTGGCCATCTGCCCTCTTGTTTACTTAATTTCTTTCCTATTCATTGAGTCCTTTATTTTAAAAATATTTATGTATGTATTTATTTACTTTGGCTGCACTAGCTCTTAGTTGCGGCATGCAGGATCTAGTTCCCTGACCAGGGATCAAACCCGGGCCCCTTGCATTGGGAGCACGGAGTCTTACCCACTGGACCACCAGGGAAGTCCCTCCTTGAGTCCTTTAATATTTATCTTTAAAGAGGTTTAAAAAACAGCTCTTCCCCACCCCCCGCCCTGGAATTAGATACTGGTGATGGTTGCAAAACCTTGAGATTATACTAAAGCCACTATGTATGCTTTAAAATGATCAATTTTATCTCAGAAAAAGATTGTAAAAAATACGAACTCGTCTTTATTTTTAAACTTGGGTCATTTTCAGGATTAACATCTGTGAACTCACATGTTGGGAGCAGGGGGCCTAGCGATGCTTTGTTCCTCAAGACACATTCAAATAAATACATAACTACTTAAATTTTTTTAAAGCTCATCTGTGTATGGGACTTCCCTGGTGGTCCAGTGGGTAAGACTCTGCACTCCCAATGCAGGGGGCCAGGGTTCAATCCCTGGTTGGGGAACTAGATCCTGCATGCCGCAACTAAGACCCAGTACAGCCAAAATAAATAAATAATAAATAAATAAATATTTTTTAAAAGGCTGATCTGTGTATCATATGTATAAATGAGTGTGCAGGCAGTAGGTGCCTATAACTATGACAGCTACACTGAACATTTACTGTGTGCCAGGATGTTTTCAGGGGTAAACTCGTTTAATTCTTCATACAGTGCTGGTAGGAAGCTGCTACCATCAACACCATTTTACAGAGAGGAAACTGAGGCTCAGAGAGGGGAAGTGACATTCCCAAGGTCATGTGGCCTGTGTCCTAAAGCACCACGCCACACTGTCCAATGAGCATGTTCATTCTGAGTGAGGAAACTGGACTAAATCAGAGGATTGATTGCAAGGTGGTGCCCCCGGGGCAGAATCTGGAGCCCCACCTCATCTCCACCAGCACATGTGTTTCATTCAATTCTATTAAACTTTTTAAAGAACCAGCTTTTGGTTTCATTGGTTTTTCTCTATTGCTTGCCCATTTCTATTTTATTGATTTCCACTCTTTATTCTTTGGGCTTAATTTGTGCTGATTTTTCTAGCTTCCTAAGGTGAAACTTTAGATCAGGCATTGGCATGCTTTTGCTGTAAAGGGCTAAACAGTAAATATTTTAGGCTTTGGGGGCCAGATGGTCTCTGTTGCAATGCAATTCTGCCATTGCAGCATGAAAGCAGCCACAGGGAAGGTGTAAGCACAGGAGTGTGGCTGGACTTGGCCCATGGGCCATAGTTTGCGGATTTCGTTTTTCTTGTCATCTAGTGCAAGCATTTAAAGCTATACATTGTCCTCTAAGCACTGCTTTAGCTGCACTGCACACATTTTTTCATATGTTGTGTTGTATGCTCCATTCAAAGTATTTTCTAGTTTTGTTTGTGACTTCTTCGACTGAAGCTGGGTCAGAGCTGCCTACCTGCCAGCTCACTCACCTGTGTTACCTGCCTGCCCTGAGTGGTGGCTGAGTTTAAGGCTCTTTAGAAGTCAATGTTAAGCTACTTCAGCAACTCAAAGGCCTACCTTCCCTGGGACTGAAAGCCTTCTATTAGTCAACACATACTGATTGAGCTCCTACTATGTGCCAGGCATTTTCCTAAGTACCAGCTGTACAGTGGTGAATGAGGCAGCTACAGTAGGGTTCCCACTAGGCCCTAGAGTCACCCCGAGTCAGGAACTCTGCTCCATTTCTCCACAGCCCGTTAAACAGCCCCACCATCCATCTACTTCCTGGCTCTGGCCAAAAAACCTAGGAGTCATCTTAGACTTCTCTCCTTCCCCAAACCAATTCATCAAGTCTTGCCAGCCTTACTCCAAAATGGATCTGAAATCTGTTCACTTCTGTCCATCCCACGACCTCTCTCTAATCTGTTCCTCCAGCTGTAGCCAGTGATCTCAAGGCTTAAATCAGGCCATTGTCTCTCCTTGGTGTGAAACTCTGCCATTGCTGCCCATAGCCCTGAGAGTAAAACCCAAATTGCTCTTTAGGGCCTAAAGGCCCTGCACCATCTGCCTGTGTCCACCAGCTCCTCCTGCACTCCCCTCACTCACTCTGATCCAGCCACACAGGGTTCCTTGCTCTTCTTGGAACAAGTCACGTGAGTTCATTTATTCATTCAACAAATGCTTAATGAACTACTGTGAATCAGGCCCTCCTCTAGGTGCTGGGGACACAGTATGGAATGAGCTTGAGTAGTTGACATTCTAAGGAAGGGACATGATGAAAAAACAGGAAGGAAACAAAGAGAAAGATGATGAGGACTTCCTCGGCAGTCCAGTGGTTAAGACTTCATGCTTCCAATACAGGGCGTGCAGGTTCGATCCCTGGTCGGGGAACTAAGATCCCACGTGCTGCGTGGCATGGTCAAGAAATAAATAAAATAAAATAGAATTTTTTTTTTTTTAAAAGAAGATGATGACAGGTGTTAAGATTTTAAGGATTAAGAAGGAAGTACCCAGGAGGATGTGGTGGAGGCTGTCTGGGGCTGCGTTTTTAATGATGATCTGGGAGGGCTTCACAGAGGAGGTGACATCCGATGGAGACCTTTCCTTGATGGGCTTTTAATAGAAGACATCAGGACTCAGGTCGGGGGAGAGGGTTGCACTGGGGGATTTCAAATGTCCCGTCCGGTGTTGAGGGTCACTGTCTCTTTTGCAACCTACTAGAAACACAGGTGCTGGGGTCAGGGGAGGGAGCACTTCTCCCCCGCCTTGCAGGAGGGGTGGTGCTGCCTGTGTCTGGTCTGGGTCTTGCCTAACACATGTTGTGGCAACCACTGGGTGGAATCACCCTTTGTCCAGTCCTAACTGAATTTCCTGAAGGAATCCACACCCTCACCCTTTCTCCAGGGACACAGAGTTAGTGCTCTGCAGTGCCAGCCAAGTGCCACCTTCCCAGGGGCTGGTCATCTCAGCTTTTGGGCCTGTGATGTGAGCCCCTGAGCAGTGCTATCTTTAACCTCAGGCCGGGACGCTCTGCTCACTGTAAACACTGCTCAGATAACAGTCCTGGAATCCCACGGGGGCGACAGGCTCCGTGTATGGCAAAGCCATCGGGGCTGCTCCCAAGTGGTTGGGGGGGGACTGAAAGCCCCAGAGGCAAGAGGCATTCATTCATTCACTCACCACATGGGTCACTCAGTGGGGACCAACACAGACCCTCCCAGGGCTCCAGAAGGTCTGAGAAAGGCATTAACCAAGTAGACAAGCCAATGAGTAGAAAGAACTTCAGGCCCTGATTTCAGTTCTGCAGAGGCAGGAAGTGGGGTAGGGAGTGACAGTGAGTAGGGGCAGTGGCTCCCACTTGTGGGGTGGGCTGCACACTTTGACACCCTCCCTCTTGGGTCTCAGCCTTGACCCCAGTGAGCTCGGGCAAACGCCACTCCCTCTGAGCCCTGGTCTGCTCACCTATCAGCAAGGTGGGTCACCATCCTGGCTGTGTGGCCTTGGGCAGGCAACTGGCCTCTCTGAGCTTGTCTTGTCACTGGTAATGTGCAGGTAATCACTGACCCAGGCTGAGTCAGCCAGCACGACCCATTCCTGGGCTACTACGATTGGTCCAATTCCAGTGACCATCAGGACTGTGGCTGGCGTATGCCATTCTGCCGGCTGCCACGGCGGGACCCAGGAGGAAGCAGATCATTCCTAAACTCTGAGCTGCTGCATCAGTCCTCACTGGAAACCTGCCTGAGCTTTAAGATGGCTTTCTCTGGAGAGTCTCAGGCAAAAGTCACAATTCTCAGGTGTGAGTCTTTAAAGAAAGCACTTGGCCCAGATCGGTTTCCCTCTTTGGCGACTCCCGACAAATACAAGCTCTTAATAGCCTCAGTTTCCCCCATTTGCAAGATAGGAATAATGGTACTTATTTCCCAGGGCTGCTGTTGGCAGCCCACCCAAGCACACAGAATGGTGCCTGCCATCCAGTCAGGGCTCAATAAATGCTGCTGGTCTACATGTTTCCTGAGAGCATCTGCTGACTCAAAATCCACTCTTTCAGGGCAACAACCATATATTCACACCATAGCTGAGTGGGTGTTAGCTGGTAAGTGTGGTTGGGGCCCAGTGAAACCAGGAGTTGGAGAGACCACAGCGTGGTCTCCCCACTGTCCCAGGAGCTAAGGATGCAGGGGAGATGACTGGCCTCAGGTATAGCTGGCTCAATCCTCCCCCCGCCTCCAAGGGGGCTCGAACCCTGCCTGGCACACAGTGGGCCCTCAGGAAACACTCAATGACCCACCACCAGGGCACTGCTGTTGGGGAGGGTTGACACTGTGAATGTGGGAGAAAAACAATTTAACCAGCGAGACGGCAGGACAAAGGGAGGGGTAGGGGCACATCAACTTCATGCACAGACCTCCTGGGCCAGAGGGTCCATGGGCTCCATTGGGGGTCTCTGTGAAGCAGGGCTGAGCTAGGGGCCTTCCTGTTTCCTGAGCCCTTCCTCGCCTTTCCTGAAGGTCAAGCCCTCTTTTCTGTGGCAACCCTCCTGAAAAGCAGGGCTTTTGACTAAGTCAGTGGGTTTTTTTTTTTCCCCTGCAGTAATACATCTTCCTAATGCACTCTGACACAAAGCCCCAGGACACAAACCGAAACTCGGGTGGGAGCCATTAGCCTTTACGTGGACCTTCTACACCTGGTGGCACCCTCTCCCTGCCTTCTCCCCCATCTAGCCCGTGCGGGACTGCCAGGCAGCCCTCTCCCCATGTCATCCTTTTAACATCAGTAAGAGACTCGCAATGGACACTGCCTCGTTTCTTTATTCCGGCCTTTGGGAGGGACAGTGACAGCATTTCCCACCTTGACGGAAGGCGAAACCTGGTCTTTCCTTGTAAAGAAATAATGTCCTAACTAACACTGCAAATCCAAACGAGACCTAGGTCCCTCGGTGGGGCGGGACATCCAGGGACCCGGTGTGGCTTCTGGAGGCTTCCGTGTAGCTGCCCCTTGACAAGGCTGCGGGAGAGGCGCGGGGTGGGAACGACCTCTCTCCTGAGTCGGCGGGCAGCTGCTCCCGTCCTCTTCTGCTCTCCCAACATGCCAAGATCACTCTCCTGCTGGCAGCCGGGGCAGATGGAGGATGCCCCCGAGGGAATCTCGCTGGGGCGGGTTCTCTGGCAGGGGCGCTGGACGCCCCGAAGGATGGCAGACCGACTTTGTACCACCTTAGTTGGCAACCCACTCCCAGCATCCAGCGTCTCATCTAGCTGACTTAGTGGCTTAACGGTGTACTTGGCATTGTCTCAGGGTCACCTGGATCCAGTTCCCCAAGCAGCTAAAAAATGGCTACAGCCACTTGGGTTGCTCGCCACACACCTGTGCCCTCCAGTGTGATTTGTGAGGCAGAAGTGACCTGCAGTTTTAACTTGGAAATTGTGAAAACCAAAGCCCAAACCAACCACGCTAGCTCTTGCTGGGTGGGAAGCGGCCGGCAAGCCCTGCTCCTTCAGTGTTTGGCCGGCTCCTCGTTTGGAAAATTACTTCTCCTTCTAGGGTGAACGGGAAGTCGGGCGGCCCAAGTAAAAGGCAAACGAGTGAAGTGTTCAGAAAGGTACCGTCACCCTCGTTTTGGGGACTGATAGGCCGGGATGGCCCCTCCCTCCGTCAACTCTTCACACAACGAAGCTCACTCCTGCCGGCCGTGGCCATCTCGGGCACGACAAAACTCTCGCTGCGTCAAGTGAACTTAGCCCGACAAACCAAAATCTTACAAAAAAAAAAAAAAAAAGTATATGGCAGCAAAACCTCAGGACTCCTGAGCCACACCTGTAACCTGCCCGCTTAGTAAATAAACGGAACACCAAACCACAAAAGCTACGCAAAGGGCAGGCCGCCCCCCGCAGAGAGCCCGGCCCACAGCAGGGCGGAGGGAGCTGGTGCAAACGTGCTGTAGGGGGCGAGTCTCCCACTCCCCCTCCGCCCGGAGACCCCCAGTCCTAACACTGCACTGGGCGGCTGGGTCTATCCGGCCACGTAAGGGGCAGAGGCCTGACCCGACTCTCCGTTTCTTCTTGCGTTTCTAGCAAGGGAGGATGGCGATGGCTTCAATCCCTCTGCCTCCGGGTCAGAAGGAGACCCTCAGACCCTCAGAAACCCAGGCAGACAGGACTAAGGTGCGGGAGGTTGAGCGTCTTCTCCCTGTTGAGGATGGGCGCGCGCGCGGGCTCCTCGAGAAAGTCCTTTCTCCTAGCGCGTGATCCTGAAGGCTTCTAGCACCGACAGCTCGCTGACTCCTTTCCCCTCTCCCTGCGGAGAGGAGGGGGCCGTGGAGGCGGGAAAGCCCTTCCCCCATTCCAGCCACAGGAAGTGCTCCCCGGCGGGGCGGGGACAGATGCAGGTCCCGCCCCTCCCAGGTTCTCCTCTGGGCCCTGTTAGTGCAGCTCGATGAAAGCCTCCAGCTCCTCGGGGATGAAGCCCTTGTAGGGGATCTTGTTCTTGTCCAGGGCGCGGGCCGCAAGGCACTGCAGGGTCACGTAGTTGAAAGGCTGAATGGTGCTCTTGGCTAGCAGCTTCTCGTCCAGCAGCTCGTAGGCTGTCTTCTTGAAGGCGTTGGTGGCGTCCATGTGGGCCCCTGCCTCGATCAGGGCGTTCATGATCCCCGGGCAGTTGTTCTGCGCCGCGATGTGCAGCGGGGTGTTGTTGTCAAAGTCCCGGCTGTCTGGGTCGGCCCCGCAGTCGAGCAGCACCTTGACCACCTGGAGGGAGGGGAACCTGCCCACCGGGTAGCGGCCCACGTTCGTGGTCTCCGCGTCCACGGCCATGTGCAGAGGGGTGAAGCCGTTCTTGCCGCGGGGGGCGCACTTGAGCAGCCGGTAGACCTTCTGGTGCTTCAGGTGCTCCTGGTCAGGCGTGCACTCCACTTTCTCCAGCAGGTAGAGCAGGTGGAGGATGATGGCCAGGGCCTTGGTGAACTGGGCCGAGTCCCCGGGCTCCTTGGGCAGCTGCAGAGCCCGCTCCACTTCCCGGACTCCTTTGCACAGCACCCCCATGAGGTCTGCAAAGCCGACTGGCGTCCCCAGGCTGCCCTTGGCCGAGCGGTCCTGGAGCACGTAGGAGAAAAGTTCGGCAAAGGAGAGGAAGCTGCTGGCGGTCATGGGGCTCAGAGGCTCGAGGTTATTCTGCTGCATGTCTAGGGCATACTTCCACAAGCGGATGCAGCGCTCGAAGTTGCCTGAGTCGGCGTACACCGCACCCCGGTACCGAATATAGTAGGAAGTGTCTGGGTGGGAGGGACCCAGGATGCGCTCTCGGATCAACAAGGCCTGCATGCGCATCTCATCCGGGTCGGTGATAAGCGCCTCCAATTCCTCGGCGGTATTCACCTCCCTGGAATAGTCATAGGCGAGGACCAGCTGCGAGGGCTCGGGTTTGGGCAGATACGCGCCCCCCTGGTGACGAAGCTCCATGGCCCGTCTCCAGTGTTTCAGGGCCCCGAGCAGATCTCGCTTCTTATCCACGTAGGTGGCTCCCAGCAACTCCAAGGCTTCCACGGCGGCTTCCCGGCTGGTGGGGCAGCAGCTCTCGAACGATTCCTCACTCAGGGATTCCTCTGGGGAGGAGCTGCCGCAGCGGGCGCCCTGGGGCTGCGCGCACGCCACGCCGGCGGAGGGGCCTTCTCGGGCCAGCCCTGGCCTCGCTTCCTCCCCAGCGGGCTGCTCCTGGATGAGGTACTCCACGATGTTGGTATGGCCCGTCACGCTGGCCGCCAGCAGCGGGGTCATGCCGTAGCCGTCCCGTTCCATGCGGGCGTTGCACCCGAGCAGCAGCTGCAGGATCTCCAGGCTGCCGGACTCGGCGCAGTCGTGCAGGGCCGTGTTGCCTTTGGCGCTGCGCCGGTTCACCTGGGCGCCCTGCTCTAGCAGGTAGCGGGCGATCTCGCGGTGACCCTTGTAGCAGGAGATCATGAGGCACGTGTGACCGTGCCGGTTGGCCACCTCCAGGTCGGCCTGGTGCTCGCCCACCAAGTAGCGCACCACCTCCAGGTGCCCGTCGAAGCAGGCGGCGCGCAGGGGCGTCGAGTTGGTGCGCGTGGTGCGGTTCACCGAGGCCCCACGGCGCAGCAGGCTCCGCACCACGTCCAGGTGGCCGGCGGCCGAGGCGGCCCACAGCGGCGGAGCACCCTCGATGGTCTCGCCATCGAAGTGCACCGAGCCGCCCGCCTCCACGCTCGCGCCGCACCGGTCCACCAGGTACTCGACCACGTCCAAGTGGCCGTAACGGGCGGCGATGAGCAGCGGCGTCCCCCCGCTGGCCACCTCGCCCGTCAGCTCTTCCAGCTCCTCCCGGCTCCGGCCGCTGAGCAGCTTCTGAAGCAGCTGCAGCTTGCCGTCGCGGGCGGCGTTGTACACGGCGGTGTGGAGGTCCATGGTCCGAGCCTCCGCCAGGCCATGGGCCAGCCGCCGGGGTACTGGGGGACGGGGCGGGGGACAGCGGACTAGCGCCCGGAGGAACACGGGGCAACCTTCACCGTCTCCCCCGCCGCCATCTTAGGGGCTTCTGGGGCGGGACAAAATGGCTGCCGCGACCTGGTTCCATTGGAGGCTGGAAGGGTGCAGGGAAATGTAGTTCTCTAAGCCGGCACACTCCATGAAACAGAAAAGGAACGGTAAGGTATTAAAACTACAACTCCCCGAAGGCCGAGGGCCAGCGGCGGCGAAGTGGTATCACGATGCATGGCGGGAACGGCAGTTCCAATCACAGCCAATTGTGGCGGAAACTCCTCCCTCGAGGACTACCACTCCCGTCATGCAATGCTATCGCGATGGCTTGTGGGACCTGGGAAAGTTTGGCTACGTACTTCCTGTGGCTGTCACTGTACCGGAACCGACGGAAACGCAGACGCAGGCCAAAGGAGTACGTTCCGCAAAAGGCAGGGAGAGCGACTCGGAGCCAACCAGGAGCGAGAGCAAAGGCGAAGCCAGGCGAGTGGTCCGATTTGGGTTTCGCGAGGCCGAGCCGCTCACCGGCAGGGGGCGCTCGGGAGAGACAGGAAAGTGGGGCGGGGTGGGGACGTTAGGAGAGCAGGGAGTACAGGTGGCCCTAAGGTTCAGTGTCCGGCGCTCGTTCACTTCTCATTCATTCGTTCATTCATTCACACACTCATATGTTTATTTGCTCACTCATTAATACCCTATTAAAAATTTAGTTTTCCTTCCTTCAACCCTCAACATCCTCAATACAAAATCTAAATTAATTTGCCTCAGCCCTTGGTCATTTGGCTGGGGAACTTCTCCAATAGCATTGTGAGTAAACCTCTGGGGTTGGGGGCTTTGAGAATCTCAGTTACTTGCTCAAGGGCACAGGGCAAGTAAATGGCCTGGTCGGGATTTGAACCCAGGCAGAAGTGGCTACGTAATTTGCAGGGCCCAGTGCGATAGGAAAATGTAGAGCTCCTTGTCCAAAAGTGATGAAGAACTTCCCAACAAGGACAGCAGGGCATTAAACCAAGCGTGGGGCCCTTCTGAGCATGGGGTCCTGGGTGACTGCACATGTCGACACCTCCGTGAAGCCTGAACCCCACCTCCAAAGTCAGACCCTTACCCCCAACACTGTCTTGCCTCTAATTTGCTGCTGCCTGCTCCAGGGTTATTGAGGATTATTGGAAAGATGAAGGAGGTTGCTGTGTCCAGGAATGTTCGAGAAATGCATGGTGTTCTCTACCTCCCGACTTTTGTGTGTGCTGTTCCCTCTGCTTGGAATGCTGTTCCGTACCTTCTTCCCTTGGCTACATCTCGGGCCTTCTTCAGGCCTCAGCTGAGACTTCAGGTCTTCTTGGATGATTCCTTGACCTGGAGCTTACTGGGTGCCCTCCCTGGCACCACTGATGTTCTGCTTCGTGAATCTTAGAGAAATACTCTGTTCTAGTCAGTTCAGGGTGTTGTAACAAATACCACAGGCTGGGTGGCTATATTAGTCGGGATTCTCCGGAGAAACAGAACCCAGTAGGAGATAGGTAGACAGATAGATATGTTACTGAACTCAGGTTCAGCTGCTCGCCGTTCAAAAGCTAATACTCTAGTGGCAAATGTCAGTAGAAAGGAAAGATGCTTTATTCCGAAAAGCCAGCAATTTGGGGAGAAGGTGGACTCATGTCTGGAGACCAACTCCAGAGATTCTGCTCAGCCATGACAATTTTTAGAGGGAAAAAGGGGGAAATCTCAGTTAATCATTACGGTAGGAGGTCAGCTTCTTTGTCCATTTTCCATTGTGTACAGACTGCTGACTTCTCCTGATCTTATTTTGGATGGTGTCTTGCACGCGTGGTCCACCTGCCAATTTGCTATGGGCAGCTGAGGTTAGAGAGTCAGTCATTCTTTTTTTGTTGTTTTTTTAAGATAGATTTTATTCATTTTTAAAATTTTGTTTATTTTTGGCTGCGTTGGGTCTTTGTTGCTGCACATGGGTGTTCTCTAGTTGCAACGAGCGGGGGGCTACTCTTCGTTGCGGTGCGTGGGCTTCTCATTGCGGTGGCTTCTCTTGTTGTGAATCACGGGCTCTAGGCGTGCGGGCTTCAGCAGTTGTGGCATGTGGGCTCAGTAGTTGTGGCTCGTGGGCTCTAGAGCGCAGGCTCAGTAGTTGTGGTGCACGGGCCTAGCTGCTCCGCGGCATGTGGGATCTTCCCGGACCAGGGCTGAAACCCGTGTCCCCAGCACTGGCAGGCGGATTCTTAACCACTGCGCCACTAGGGAAGCCCTAGTCAGTCATTCTTTAATCCTTCATTCTTACTCCTTCTAATCTAGGAAAGGAATCAACAGGTCAGGCAAGGCGTTGTGTACATTTAGTAAAGCAAAAATCAGGAGTTAGAGTAAATGTTACCTAGTGATCTCATTTTTATGATTAAGGTTTAAGGGGAACAGAAATAGACAAACAGGAAAGGGGCCAAAGAGCTGCTTACAAATTCCCACTTGTCAGACATCATTCCATTTCTGTGGGATTAAGGGCAAAGGTCCATGTTCCGTAACTTCTTCATGCTGACATAGGACGCTGTGTTTTCAGAGTGGAAGATGTCGACATGGGTCTGCAGCATCTCTTTGCTGACAATTTTAGTCTCCTGCTTACATATAGGGGCAGAGCAAGCTATAATTATTCTAATGCTCACACAGATATAGATTATTATGAGCAATAATGTTAATCCCATTCTTTCATCGGACATTGAGTCTGTGACTCTAGTGTCCTAGTCGTTAACCGCTTGAGCCCGCTCTTTTGTGACTCAGGGAGACCTGGGAGACTTGAGCTTTTCCGCAGACAAGAGGCAGGGGACATAAAGGGGCCTTTGTATTTGGGGAGGGCCCTGCAGGGTTCTGCTCAGTTCCATATCTATCTATCTATATGTGTGTGTGTGTATATATATATATATATATATATATATATGTATATATAAGGAATTAATTCATGTGATTATGGCGTCTGAGAAGTTCTATGATCTGCCGTCTGTAATCTGGAGAACAAGCAAAGCTGGTGGTGTAATTCAGTCCAAGTCTGAAGGCCTGAGAACCAGGGGCTCTGATGTCTGAGGGCAGGAAATATGGATGTCCCAGCTCAAGAAAAAAGAGATTTCACCCTTCCTCCACCTTCTTGTTTTATTCAGGCCTTCAGTGGATTGGATGACACCCACATTGGTGGGGCTGATCTTCTTTTTCTTAGTCTACTGAATCACATGCTAACCTCTTCCAGAAACACCCTCACAGACACACCCAGAAATAATGTTTTACCTGCTACCTGGGCATCTCTTAGCCCAGTCAAGTTGACACATAAAATTAACCATCACAGTGGCTTAAACAAACAAACGTTTATTTCTTACAGTTCTGGAGGCTGGAAGTTCAGGATCAGGGTGGCAGCATGATCAGGTTCTGATGAGGACTCCCTTCCTGGTTTATAGACAGCTGTCTTCTCAACTGTGTCCTGACGTGGAGGAGAGAGAAGGAAAGAGAGAGAGAGAGAGCTGTGCTCCCTTCATCCCTTTATAAGGGCATCAATCGCATCCTGAGGGCAGCACCCTTGCAACCTCATCTAAACCTGATCATCTCCCAAGGCCCCAACTCCAAATACCATCCCGTTGAGGCTTAGTGCTTCAACATATCGGGGTTTTTTTGGTGGGGAGGTGAAACATTCCATCCATAACATACTTTAAAATGACTTCCTGAGATTCAGGGCTTGTTAATGGAATTCCTGAATTGTTGAACATAAAAGAGGGAGAATTGAGGGAGCTCCAAGGAGCGGGGGGTGGGGGGGGTGGAGGACAGACCCTCTCCCACAGGCTTGGTGGGGCAAGTTTCTTTTGGAAGCAGGGGGGCATGCCTGAATGTGGGGACCAGAGGCAAAGGCAACTGGGAATGCCCCTTGATTCACACGTGGTGCTTTGAGGATTTGAACCCAGGCTGTCTGTGCCCATAGCCACAGCACTGTGGGTCCTGATGAACTTATATCCTTTACGTCATTGAGTGCACTTAGTTTTGACTGTTTCTGATTGCGTAAATGTTATGTACTCTCATCAAGAAATGCAGACAAGCAAAGGAGAAAGGAAAATCGTGAAAACCCTTCCTAGCGTCCTGCAGCCAGAGACAAAACCGTCACTGATCGACAAGCACTTCTTTCGTTTTGCATCTTTCTGGTCACAAATCTGAATTTCTTCCACTCTTACCTGCCACGAACTGTTGAAAAGAACACCTTCGATTAATAACAGCTCTTTCAGGGGCAAAAACAAAAAACAAATGAACAAACAAAAACCCACACCATGCTAAACATACGCATGGCTTTTAGTTAAATATGGTTCAGGTTTTTTTTTGGTTCCTGAAACACAAAAGCATGGAAAAGTGATCATTTTGGGGATCAAGGAAATACAGGTATTATGCTACCTGCCTTTTGACAGTATAGCTTGAATATTTCCCATGGTACTCCCATGGTACTCAACAGGTACCATGTTTTAGATAGACAGTCTCCTGTTAGTAGACATTTATTGCGTGCCCACTAGGTGCCAGGTACTGCTCTGGATACTAAAGCTACGATCGTGAACAAGAAAGACAAAATTCCCAACCGTGGCAGAGCTGACATTCTAATCACATTTTTTCCCTGATAGTATTTTTCATGGC
This sequence comes from Leucopleurus acutus, assembly GCF_964270905.1. NCBI lineage: Eukaryota > Metazoa > Chordata > Mammalia > Artiodactyla > Delphinidae > Leucopleurus > Leucopleurus acutus. The sequence continues at coordinate 3,793,471 of NC_139145.1, read as the reverse complement.
TGTATAGTATTCCATGGTGTGGACTTGTGCCATGATTTATGTAGATAGACCCCATCTATTAAAACCTCCACTCTAGTGCACATGCTGGTAGCAAAATTTTTGTGTTTTCTTTATTTTTCTAGATTGGGGTAAAAGATACATAACATAAAATTAAGTGTACGGTTCCATGGCGTTAAGTACATTCACATTGTTGGGCAACCATCCCCACCATCATCTCCAGAACTTTCTCATCTTCCCAGACTGAAACTCTGTCCCCATGAAACACTGACTCCCCCTCCCCCTCCCCCAGCCCCTGTCCCCACCATCTACTTCCTGTGTCTATGGATGTGACTCCTCTAGGGACCTCCTGTGAGTAGGATCAGACTGTATATGACCTTCTGTGTCTGGCTTCTTTCACTGAGCATCATGTCCTCAAGGTTCATCCATACTGTAGTTTCTTTCCTCTTTAAGCCACTATAGTTGTGGATTTTCTGACACACGATGGGAATGTGTCCTAACCGGCCCAATCTTAGGAGGGAGAGCTGGGGAGAAGAAGGCCGGAATTGGAATGAGGTTGGGGATAATTGATAGGGCAAGATAGCAGAGGAATTTGGGAGGGGCATCCAGAAAGTGGGAGGAGCTCCCCTTGCACTCATCTACCTTCCAGAGAAAAGACTGAGAACAGGATGTGGGGATGGAAATGGGGAGATTTGGGGACCCCCACGTCATGGAGTGTCCCCAGCTGTGCTCCGCTGCAAGCAGAGTAAAGACACACACTCACAGCAAGTTCTAACTTCACTCGCCCAGGCTCCCAACTTCGATTAATAACAGCTCTTTCAGGGGCAAAAATCAGCCATGCTGATTTATATTCTAAGCACTTACTACCTCAGTCCTGTTCAGAATTCTCCCCTCCAGGCTGTGCTGAAGCCGGCATGCCCTGGCTTACAACGGCCAAATTTTCTAGATTTTTGACAACCAGAGATTAAGCCCAGCCAGTACTGAACACTAAATTATACAGATTTAACACTTAACAGATCATAAAAAAACAAAGGTGATACGCAAATACTCATCACGTCCCAATTATTCACGCAAATACTCATCACGTCCTAATTATTCACTAAGCATTACTGTTATCTATGCTTTCGCGGTAACATGCCTATGAAGGTACATGGCGGAAATACCATATGATGGTGTGGACCTGCCCATCTCCTCCCAGTTTACCACTCTGTGACGCCATCAGGTAGCTTGAAACCATCCTTGATGGGGTATCTGCATCCTCAGCAACCCTCCCCACCAAGGCCCCCCGACCTTGCTCTATTTTCTTCCCACAGCACGTATCAGTTTGCAACCTGACTTCCTATATCACTGACGTGTTTACGACCTTTATTCTCAGTGTGCTTGCTTACCATGTCAGCTCGGACAAGGCAGGGATTTTGGTCTGTCATGTGTCCCAGTTTCTAGCAGTGCCCGGCACACAGTAGGCTCTCAGTAAATATGGGGGATGTGAATAAAGGGGTCACTCCAGGAAGCGCATTTTAACCACAGTTCCACCTCGCCTAATGTTCCGTGGCCTGGGCACCATCCACCTTCTCCTCCTTCATTCTGTTTTATTTCTGACGCCCCGCAGGCTTCTAGGGAGGCAGCCACGAGGAGACACGGTGGGGGCCGCTACTTGGGCCGTGACTGCGGTCCACCCAGGCGGCGGCCCCCTCCCCAGACCTTCTGCATCTGGGGAGCCTGTTCTCCCAATGCCTGTCCCCTTGCCAGGCCCGGGAGGCTGCAAACGTCCGGCCCCCATGCGCCGGCACATCTCCGGGCCGCCCGCCAGGTGCGCATCGCGGGGCGCCAGCAGCTGCGGTGTTTCCCCTCCCGCGCAGCAGCCTAAACGCGGCAGCCGATGCAGGGCCACGGCGCAGCCACCTGCGCGCTACGGGCGCACCAAGAACCAAGGAGGCCACGGGGACCTCTAGGGCCGTGCCCAACCCCAGCTGGGGGGCTTTTCATCGTAGGGCGCTTTAAAATCTTTTTAATGAGAAAATATTTTAAACATTCAGGAAAATAGGGAAAATAATATGACAGACCCCCAAGATAGCAATGCCAAAGAGTAGGCATCCTCATTCATCCCATAAATATTTCATGAGGTTACCAGTGTGTCTGGCACTGTTTTAGGAGCTGGGGTAGAACTGGGAGAAAAATAGAGCAAACCCCCTTAACTCTGGAATCTGGTTCAAGGTGGGGTGGAGGGGAAGGCTGGTAAGAAATTAAATCAGTGTATTCATTTGCTAGGCCTGTGTTACAGGCTGAATTTTTGTGCCCCCCCCAATTTATTTGTGAAATCCTAGCCCCCAAAGGTGATGATATCAGGAGGTGGGGTCTCTGGGAGGTGGTGAGTTCATGAGGGTGGAGCCCTTCCTGATGGGATTAGTGCTCTTATAAAGGGACTCCAGAGAGCTCCGTTGCCCCTTTGCCCAATGAGGACACAGCAAGAAGATGGCTGCCTATGAACCAGGAAGGGAGCCCTCACTGGACCATGCCGGCACCCTGATTTTGGACTTTGCAGCATCCAGGACTGTGAAAAATAGATTTCTGTTGTTTGTAAGCCCTTGGGTCTCTGGTATTTTGTTATAGCAGCCCAAACTGACTAAGACTTACTGGGTGGTTTAAGCTGCAGGTATTTATTGTATCACATTACGGAGGCTGGAAGTCCAAGGTCAAGGTGTTGGGGGGTTGGTTTCTCCTGAGGCCTCTCTCCTTCCTGTTCCTCCTCCTCCTCCTTCCTTGCTAGTTTAATAGGTGTTTGTGGCACTTTTGAAACATGGCCCCCACGTTCACTGACCCTTCTCTCATCGAGAGCCATGGTCTGTGTCTGCTACACCTGAATGTAGGTGAGTGCGTGCCTGCTTCGATCTCTATGGTGAGGCAGAAGTGACGCTGGGATTTCTGAGGCTAGGACAGAAAAGGTCACCAGTTCCCCCTGGTTCTCTTGAGGTGCCCCATCTGGGAAGTCAGCCACCATGAAAGAAGTCAACTACCCAAAGACCATCATGCTGTAGGCACGTGTAGACCCTCTGATCCACTGTCCCAGCTGAGCTCCACCTTCCGGCCCTCCCCTCCACGGTGTCCCCTAGGTGACTGAGGCCATCTAAGACCTTCCAGACCAGCCATCCACCTGACCCTACCCACAGGCCACAGAAGCTGAGTCTGCCCAGAGTCCTGACCAGAGACGTACAAAAATCCGTGAGATATACAAAAATGATTGTTCTAAGCCTGTACGTTTTGGAATAGATTGATGCAGCAGCAGTAACTAGAACAGCGTTAAATGTAGCTTGTGGCTTTAATTTGCGTGTGTATAATTACTGAGCAAATCACACAGTTCCCCTGAGAGTTTGTTTACTGTCTGCTCCCTCTCTGGGGCACTGCCTGTTCATCGGGGAATATGCCATAGTTGAGTTTCTAAGAAATAGCCTGGATATGTCTCCCCTCCCTGAAGGGACAGATAGATTGATTTTGTTTAGCACAGCCTGAGGTATTGGTATATGTCTTCATTTCATTCATTCAGCCATGCTGATTTATATTCTAAGCACTTACTACATGCTGCGCCATGTGCTGGCAGCTGGGATGCAGCAGTGAGCAAGAAACACAGCGTTCTCAGGAGCCAGGAATCTGGTGGAGGGAGAGAACTTAAGTCAGGGTGTGTAGTCAGGGATGCGGGAGCCCAGGGGACCCATAAATTGTGCCTGGCTGGGGAGGGAAGGAGGAAGTTGAGAGTGGCTTCATTCATGGACAGGAATTTTTCAGGTAGAGTGTTTGAATGGAGCAGTGTTCCAGATCACTCTAGTTGTCCATTTTGGCTTAACATACTACCCCAAGCTTAGTGACTGCTGGGACGGAATTGGGTCCTCCCCAAATTCTTACGTTGAAGCCCTAACCCCGCAATGTGACCATATTTGCAGATACAGCCTTGGAAGTCACACAGTGTCACTTCCTCCCCATTCTCTTTGCTCGACGGAAGTCACTAAGTCTTGCCCACTCTAAGGGGAGAGAAGCAGACACCACCCTCTCAACGGAAGGGAATTAGTTGTGGGAGGGATGTCAATAAATTTGTAGGTATGTGTTGTGGGTTTGTTTTTGTTTTTTGGTTGTGCTGGGTCTTAGTTGTGGCAGATGGGCTCCTTAGTTGCAGCTCGCTGGCTCTTTAGTTGTGGCATGCATGTGGGATCTAGTTCCCTGACCAGAGATTGAACCCGGGCCCCCTGCATAGGGGAGTCTTAACAACTGCGCCACCAAGGAAGTCCCTGTTGATATGTTTTAAAGTCACACACACACACACACGCACACACACACACACACACACACACATACACACACACACACGGTAGCAAAGATAAGACCACAGGGTAGGTGCTGTGCATTCAGTGCCTCATTGAATCACCCCACATCCACAAGACAGCAATTCAGGTACTTTCTCCACCAAAGATGAGGGAACACTCCCTTCTCCTTAAAAGCCCTCAAATTAATCACACAATTGGTTCTTTTTTAACACAATGAATGAGAGATTCAGAGGTAAACACATCTGTCCAAAGGACATTTCAACAAAGTCCTCTTAATTTTTCCCTCAAGACAAGACATTGCTGAGTAATAAACAGATGTCATCCGCACTACTTTCCTAGCTGTCTATGGTGAAGTGTCTTTTTTTTTTAATTGTGCAAGTCTTAACTGTAAAGACCACCCCCTGACATATTAAACTGTATTACGTACATTTAGTATATTCACAATATTCTGCAGCTGTCATCTTTATCTAGTTTCAAAATATTTTCATCAGCCTCGAAGACAGCCCCATCCCCATTAGCAGTCACTCCGCGCCCTCCTTCCCCAACCCCTGACAACCACGAATGCACTCTCTGTCCCTGTGGAGTTGCCTGTTTTGGACATTTCATGTAAATGGAATCACACACTATGTGGCCTTCTGTGTCTGGCTTCTCTCACTGAGCATCATGTTTTCAAAGTTCATCCACATTGTAGTGAGTGTCAGGGCTTCTCTCCTTTTCATGGCTGAGTAATGTTCTGCCATATAGATGGACCGCATTGTGTTTATCCAATCATCCATTGATGGACACTTGGGTCGTTTCCACCTTTTGTCTGTTGTGACTAGTGCTGCAATAAATATTCGTGTATAAGAATTTGAGTCCCTGGTTTCAGTTCTTTGGGTATAGAGGTAGGAGTGAAATTGTGGGCTCATATAGTAATTCTATGTTTAACTTTTGGAAACATCACCATACTGTTTTCCTGTGTCTGTGATTTTTTTTTTTAAAAACAGCTTTACTAAGGTAAAATTCACTTACAAGAAACTAGACATAGGGCTTCCCTGGTGGCGCAGTGGTTGAGAGTCTGCCTGCCGATGCAGGGGACACGGGTTCGTGCCCCGGTCTGGGAAGATCCCACATGCCGCGGAGCGGCTGGGCCCGTGAGCCATGGCCACTGAGCCTGTGCATCCGGAAAAAAAAAAAAAAAAAAAAGGAAACTAGACATATTTAAAGCACACAATCCTGTCATCCACAAATAAAGGCAGTTTTGCTTCTTCCTTCCAAAGAAAACAGTGTTCACCCTAGGTTTTCATAGGTATCCTTTATTAGGTTGAGAAAATTCCCCTCTATTACTAGTTTCCTGAGACTTAAAAAAAATCAAGAATAGATGTTGGATTTTGTCAAGTGCTTTTTCTTCACTTATTGAGATGATCATGTAGTTTTTCACTTAATTGTTCATATAATGAATTACTTTGATTCGTTTTCTTTTTTAGAAAAAAAGATTTATTTATTATTTATTTATCTTTATGGCTGCATCGGGTCTTAGTTGCGGCATGTGGGATCTTCATTGAGGCATGTGGGATCTTTTGTTCTGGCACGCGGGCTCTTCTCTAGTTGTGGCGCACAGGCTCCAGGGCGCATGGCCTCTGTAGCTTGCAGCTTGCAGGCTCTCTAGTTGAGGCTCGCGAGCTCAGTAGTTGTGGCACGCGGGCCTAGTTGCCCCGCAGCGTGTGGGATCATAGTTCACTGACCGGGATTCGAACCTGCGTCCCCTGCATTGCAAGGCGGATTCTTTACCACTGGACCCAGGGAAGTCCCTACTTTGATTGGTTTTTCAAATGTTAAGCCAACCTCGCCTTGTTTGTAACTTTTTATTTTGGTATAATTTCAAACATATAGAAAAGCTGCAAGAAGAGGTGAAGTATTTTTGCATATTCTTTACTCAGATTCCTCAACTGTTTGCATTTCATCACATTTGCTTTATCATGCTCTCTCTTTCTCTCTCCCTATATAAACACTATTGTGTTCTATAGTCTAATTATATAGACTGTTGTCTATACAGTATATATTTTTGCATGTAACATATTGTAAGTGTATAAATATAATATCCATAATATTCATATTATATAATACATAATATTTTATAACATAACTTGACAAAATATAATAATGTATTATAAATACTATGTTACATGTTATGTATACATATTATACATAATAATATATAAAATAATATATAATGTATAAATATATTATATCTTCATATAACATATAAAGTAAAAAATATATATATACAATGTACATATAATGTTTCCCGGACAATTTGAAGAAATAAGTTGGAGTCTTGGCAAGCTTTACTCTGACGTCTGTCAAATATCCCTTCTCTGCCCTGAAGAGCATATTCTGTGTAACCTGTCGGGTCACTGTTAGTTAATAAGTCTCACCTTTTCGAGCCCTGTTAACCATTTCCACCTCAGAGCTTTCTCCATCCCCTTGGTTGGCTAGATACATGTCTGGGAAACCTGGGGTGACGTGGAGGCCCCTGGGACCACCTCTTCACCGTGCCCTGTCCCTTCTACTTTGCTTTGCACGTGTGCCTGGTGTGTGCTGTTTCCGTCTGTCCCTCCCTCCCTCACTGGGCTGGGGCTGGGCCGAAGAGAGGGAGCTCTGAGCGTACCCAGGGGTGTGAACACTGACCACCCACACGGCTGTCTGCTTGGGTCTGGGCCTGGGCACCGGCTGGGTTCCCGGGATCCAGAAGGCAGAGATGGAAGGGGACAGATTCCAGAGCCAGATGTGGGTTGGGGGAGGAAACTCAGCCATCTCCTTGTGATGCTGCCTGCCTGTTGTCATGGAAACCCAAGCCATTCTCTTTTGAAGGACCCATTAAGGTGCAGGATATAATCAACGGTGTCTCTGGCAGACCCCCACGCTCCCTGGTGGGAGGCGACCACCATTTGAACAGCAGCTCCTGGATGATGAAGCATCTGAGTTCTGCCCTCGCCACCTGTTTCCAGCACTGGCTGGAGACAATGCACTGTGTGACCATAAGTCTCTGCTCCTGTCAGCACTTTAGCATCCTCCCCTGTGGAAGTGACAGAGGGACACGTCACAACTGCCATGTTGTCTCTGCGTACCAAACTATGATAGGGGTGTAAGGTAGCGGTTCAACATGCACATCCTGGCCACAGAGTGCCCAAATTCAGCTCCTGACTCTGCCACCCACTAGCTGTGCAACCTTGAACAACTTGCTTGACCTCTCTGGACCCCAGTTTTCTCTCCTATAAAATGAGGTATAACGATGGTACCTACCTTATAGGAGGTAATGTAGCTAAAGCTATCCAAACAGTGTCTGGATAAAGAAAATGTAGGATATTCGTGCAATGGAATATTATTCAGCCATGAAAAAGGAACAAAGCACTGACAGGCTACAACATGGAGGAACCTTGAAAGCATTATGTTCAGTGAAAGAAACCACACACAATGGGATGCGTGGTATGCGATGCCATTTATATGAAAATTCCAGAATAGACAAATCCAGAGAAACAGAAAACAGACTGATGGTTGCTGGGGGCTGTGGGAAGAGGGAAATGGGGAGTGACTGCTTAATGGGAATGGGGTTCCTTTTGGGGTGATGGAATGTTCTGGAAGTAGGTAGTGGCGATGCTTCTGGACCTTTGTGAATGTACTAAGTGCCACTGAATTGTCCCTTTAAAATGGTTGAAATACAAATTTTATGTTATGCGTATTTGCTTTATAAAATTTCAAGATTTTTTTGATGGTGTGATACACACAGTGACACTCAGATTGAAGAAAGACAAAACTCTTTATGTTACTTGGCGCTCCAAACTAGAGGATACAGGGCTTGCACTGGACAGGGTAACAGCAAGCTGGAACTGTAGTGCGGTTAGCTAGGTTTCCCGGGCTTCCTGGGATTGGCTAATTTGAATAATTTCTTGGGTTCCAAGACCATGGGGCTGTCCCTAGTTGCCTGGTTCCTGGCCCTGGGGCAATCAAAGCAGGTGTGTGGTGGCCCTTAAGTATGAGAGCTGATAAGGGAAGTGGTCCAGGTGTGGACTTAGGCAGTTTCTCAAGAGGAACTGATCAGCCTCTGTCCAGGGCCTCAGAAATGGGTCCCTCCCTCCCTTCCTTCTTTCCTTCCATCTTTCCTCCCTCCCTTCCTCCCTCTCTTCCTTTCTTCCTTCCTCCCTTCTCATTTATCTATCAATCCATTATTTATCCACCTTTATACTTTTGTCATCATCATTTCCTGAGCACTTACTGTCTGTGGTGCCATGCACATACATACACCATCTCCTTGATCTTTACAACAGCCTGAAGAGAGAGGCCATAATCACCCCACTTTACAGACAGGGAAACTGAGGCTGAGAGAGGAGAAGCACTTGACCAATGTCCCTGCTCAGCATCCTTCACCTCCCTGCCCCACTGCCCATCACAGAATAGAAATTATTTTAGCACCCACCTTCCTGGTGCCCAAAACATTGCATGTGGGTCTCTAACCCTCACCATCCTACAAAGACTTATTATGATGCCAAGAAACAGGCACCAAGGTTGGCTAATTATTATTATTTTTAATTTATTTTTTGGCTACATTGGGTCTTCATTGCTGCGTGTGGGCTCTCTCTGGTTACAAAGAGCAGGGGCTACTCCTCGTTGTGTCGTGCGGGCTTCTCAATGCGGTGGCTTCTCTTGTGGAGCACAGGTTCTAGGTGCACAGGCTTCAGTAGTTGCAGCACTCAGGCTCAGTAGTTGCGGCATGCAGGCTCTAGAGCACGCAGGCTTTAGTAGTTATGGCGCGTGGGCTCAGTAGTTGTGGCTCACGGGCTCTAGAGCGCAGGCTCAGTAGTTGTGGCGCACGAGCTTAGTTGCTCCGCGGCACGTGGGGTCTTCCCGGACCAGGATCGAACCCGTCCCCTGCATTGGCAGGCGGATTTTTAATCACTGCGCCACCAGGGAAGCCCAAAGTTTACTAATTTTAACTTTCAACCCAGATAGTGCCGCAAAGGCACAATCTCATATGCCCCCCATGATCCTCTGAGGCATTTCATTCCTGTAATGGATAACTCCATATTTCAAATCCCCTGTCTTCTCACAAGTGCTTTTACCTTTTGGAACTGTGTTGCTGCCACTGTGGGCTGGATTGTCTGTTTTATTTGTTCTGTCCTTGTCTGTCTCTCCAGGGTCTTGAAGCAGCCGCCAGGACATGGGTGTGTTTTAGGTAACTCTACCCACTAGCTCTGCCATGTTACCCATTCGTACGCCTTCCCTCTTCAAGAGCTTACAACTCTATTTTGAAATATGAGCCTGGATATACAGGCTTATAGGAGGTCTCAGGTGGAAACTGGCTTGGAAAACGTGAGCAACATTGGGTGGATTTACAACTGTTTGAGATATCTGTGGCAGAGATTGCCAGCTGTCCTCAAAAACTGTTCTTCCCTTCTTTCTCACAGCACTAGAACCCCCAAATTTTATCTGAGCATATCTGGCGGTGTAAAAGATAGACAGTATTTTAACAAATGGCGCAGCACACCATGGGGATGAATGTGACACACTAAGGATAGCAGAGCAACAGTATAGAAGGAGTCCAGGTCCTGCCATCATGGAGCTCCATACCAGCCCTGAACTGCGTACACTCAGTTTTGTGACATAAAATAAATGTATTACATTTTTTTTTACTTAAAGAAGTTGAGCTGGGGGGACTTCCCTGGTGGTGCAGTGGTTAAGACTCTGCACTCCCAATGCAGGGGGCCCGGGTTTGTTTCCTGGTTAGGGAACTAGATCCCACATGCATGCTGCAACTAAGAGTTCACATGCCACAACTAAGCAGCCCGCAAGCCACAACTAAGGAGCCCAACTGCCATAACTAAGGAGCCTGGGAGCCACAACTGGCACAATCAAAAAATAAAAACAGAGGAGTTGGATGTTTCATATAGTAAAATGCATAGACCTTAAGTGTACAGATCAATGATTTTTGACAATTGTAGACACCCATATAGTCACTACCCTAATCAAGGTGGATAATGTTTTCAGAACCCTCAACAGTTCCCACGGACCCCTTTCCAGTTGATTCCTACCCTCCCCCAGGGGCAATTCTGATTTCTATCAACATAGATTAGTTTTGCCAGTTTTTGTTTGTTTGTTTGTTTGCCACACCGCATGGCTTACGGGATCTTAGTTCCCTGGCCGGGGATCCAACCCGTGCCCCCCTGCAGTGGAAGTACGGAGTCCTAACCACAGGACCGCCAGGGAATTCCCTGCCAGTTCTTAAATGCCATATAAATGGAATCATGCAGTATGTATCCTTTCGTGTCCAACTTCTTTTGTTCAGCATGACTTTCAGTCATCTAGGCTGCCGCTTGTCTCATCAGTTTGTTCCCTTCTTTTTTTTTCTTGCCCATAGTGTGGATATACCAGTTTGTTTATCCATTTGCCAGTTAGTTTTTGGCTATTCCCAACAAAGCTGTTGTGACTGTTTTTGTAAAATTTGCTCTGTGGAAATAGATATTCTTTTCCCTTCTGTGTAGATCCAGGCATAGAACTGCTGAGTCAAAGGGAAGAAAATAGGGACTTCCCTGGTGGCACAGTGGTTAAGAATACACCTGCCAGTGCAGGGGACATGGGTTCGAGACCTGGTCCGGGAAGATCCCACATGCCACGGAGCAGCTAAGCCCATGTGCCACAGCTGCTGAGCCTGCACTTTAGAGCCTGTGAGCCACCACTGCTGAGCCTGTGCACCATAACTACTGAAGCCTGCGCACCTAGAGCCCCTGCTCCGCAACAAGAGAAGCCACCGCAGTGAGAAGCCCGCGCACCGCAACGAAGAGTAGCCCCCTCTCTTTGCAACTAGAGAAAGCCCGCGTGCAGCAGTGAAGACCCAACAACGAAGACCCAGTGCAGCCAAATTTATTTAAAATTAAAAGAAGGGCTTCCCTGGTGGCGCAGTGGTTGAGAGTCTGCCTGCCAATGCAGGGGACACGGGTTCGTGCCCCGGTCCGGGAAGATCCCACATGCCGTGGAGTGGCTGGGCCGGTGAGCCATGGCCGCTGAGCCTGTGCGTCCGGAGCCTGTGCTCCGCAGCGGGAGAGGCCACAACAGTGAGCGGCCCGCGTACCGCAATAAATTAATAAATAAATAAATTAATTAATTAAATTAAAAGAAAGTTACCTGGCCTTAAAAAAAAAAAGGGAAGAAAATAAACTTCCACTTTGTTAGAGTAACCCCACTATCTCCCTATATATTGATGTTCCCTCCTTCTTTGCCTCACTCTCTGGTTTCTTCACTTCTGCTTTCTTGGGACCACCTTCCAAATAAACCAGACTTGTCTCAGACTCTACTTTCATGGATTTCCCAAGTTAAGATAATTGGACACTGACCAGATAATAAGATAGCTCCATGGGTTGTACCTTCAGTTCAGTTGTCCACAGCACCTCTGAGGGTGATGGCTCTTCCTTACAGGTGCCTGTGGCCTCCATGCTCCTGTGTCTGATGAAGGGGTTCAGGCATCAGCATTTACATCTCAGCTGAATACTTATTAGGTACTTGCACTGAGCTGGGCATGGGGGTGGGTACAGAGATCAAACTGCTGAGATTAACTGAGGTTCCCGGCCCCCCAGTGGTCTATGGGAGAATAAAAGATCGGAGGTTTTTTTTTTTTTTAAACGAAGGATTCCCCTAAATGACAATCAGTGGGGAAGCTGGTCAAAATGCTGATTCCTTGGCCTGCCTCACCTCTGGATTATTGAAACTGAGAGGGCCCTGGAATGTGCATTCTCTATGATTTTCCTAGGGGAATCATCCTCATAATAAAATTGGAGAGGGCTTTCCTGGTGGCACAGTGGTTAGGAATCCGCCTGCCAATGCAGGGGACACGGGTTCAAGCCCTGGTCCGGGAAGATCCCACATGCTGCGGAGCAACTGAGCCCGTGCACCACAACTACTGAGCCTGCGCTCTAGAGCCCGCGAGCCACAACTACTGAGCCCACGCGCCGCATCTACTGAAGCCCACGCGCTCTAGAGCCTGTGCTCTGCAACAAGAGAAGCCTGGCCACCGCAGTGAATAGTAGAAGAGTAGCCCCCGCTCGCCGCAGCTAGAGAAAGACTGCGCGCAGCAATGAAGACCCAACACAACCAAAAATAACAAATAAAATTTTAAATAAATAAATAAATAAAATTGGAAAATTCAGGGACTTCCCTGGCAGTCCAGTGGTTACGACTCTGTGCTTCCAATGCAGGGGTTGTGGGTTCGGTCCCTGGTCAGGGAGCTAAGATCCCACATGCCGTGTGACGTGGCCAAAAAGTTTTTTTAAATATTGGAGAATTCAAGCAAGAGATGGTCGTGAGTGAGCTAGTTATTGAGTGTCACTGGTGGGGGAAATGATAGGCAATTACACTCAGCACGGAAGGGCCAGATCATGCAAGTTGTGTGAGGATATTTGAATTTTATCTTGCAGGCAGTGGGAGTCTTGGAAGTGTTGAAGGCAAAGGTGGGACTTGATCAGATTTGTGTTCTAGAAAGACCCCTCACTGTATGTGGCGAATGAATTGGCTGTGTGTGTGTGTTTTGGGGGAGGAGGGAAGAGACTATGAGACGACCAGGCAGTGATGGAGGTAGGGGGCTGGAGAAGAGGACAGATTTGATGAGAATGACTTGCCTTGGGGAATATGGGAGGGGGAGGGGGAGGGGAGTGTCTCTGGAATGTGGAGAGCCTGCCGCATGATGGGGGCATGGAGGGCAGGGGCAAGTTGGGGGTTGGGTGGATTGGGCATTCACCTTGACATTATTAATTTGGAGTGATGGTGAGACACCTAGGGAAAGATATTCATAGCAATACCAGGGGGCTTCCCTGGTGGCGCAGTGGTTGAGAGTGTGCCTGCCAATGCAGGGGACATGGGTTCGATCCCTGGTCTGGGGAGGTCCCACATGCCGCGGAGCAACTAGGCCCGTGAGCCACAACTACTGAGCCTGCGCGTCTGGAGCCTGTGCTCCGCAACGAGAGGCCGCGACAGTGAGAGGCCCGCGCACCGCGATGAAGAGTAGCCCCCGCTCGCCGCAACTAGAGAAAGCCCTCGCACAGAAAAGAAGACCCAACACAGCCAAAAATAAAATAAATAAATAAATAAGATTTTAAAAAAAAAATACCAGGGCAGAACCTCCTCTTTCATTGGTGTCCCTAAAGGGCAGTATCTGGGTGCCTTTTCGTATCTGAAAGCGCTCCCATTCCCAGAGAACAATTCTAAATATACCAGAAAGTCTCTCACAGTTAGCCTTAACCCAGATGTTGAACTCTCTCTCCGCTCCTCATTCATGAAGAGCCTCTGGTGTCTTGTAATCATATCTTCTCTGCTTGTTAATGGACCCACTGAGGCAGTACTCCCGGGAGAGAGAAAGATTTCGTTTGTCTGGGGCTGAGGAGGGAGACAGGGGTTGCCAGAGCTAATGAGGAATCAATGCCTCATAATTGCTAATTAAACGAGTCTGGCTGTCTCCTGGGGCATTAGTTGGTTGGCCGGCCCTTGAGTGTCCACAAATTTAATTATACTTCCCAATAAACACCTGCGTCAACCATCACCCTGTGGTATCTCTGTGGGGGAGACCGAGGAGAAGTAGGATCTTCGTGCACCGAAACCATCAATTCATTTATTGATTGATGTATTGGTTTATTCCCTTATGCCTTTATTGAGTCAACAAATATTTATTGAGCATCTGCTGTGTACCAGGCCCTGGATTGGGTGCCGGGGACTCAGCAGTGAAAATACAAACACAGTCTCTGCCCTCATGGAGCTCACAGTATCATGGGGGAGACAGTTCTGTAAATAGTAACACAAAAATAATTAGACTAAGTGCCAGGTGGAAGATATCCCGGGTCTATGAGAATGTATAATGTAGACTTGACGTGGGGAAAGGTGAGGCAACAAAGAAAGTTTCCCTTGATGAAATGAGACTTGGATGAGGAGGCAGAATGTGCCATGGGGCACTCGGGGTGGCGGCATCCATTCCAAGCTGAGGGAACAACAAAGGCAAAGGCTGTTCGTAGGCTGGGCTGAGCCGAATGTCGTGTCTGTGACTTGATTAGGGTGTCACAGAGAATTGGGGGTGAGCCTCGATGATGCCACAGCCCACCTACTAGACGCAAGATTACACGTGTTCTGTAATTGGTCCATGGAACTGATGGTAGGGTGGGGGGAGAAAAAAAATCATTCCCCAGAACTTTTATTGAAAAGTCTCCCCAGAATCCTGATCTAGGGAGGCCTTCAAAGGTTGCCCTCATTGATCCTCCAGGAAAGTGTAGTGAGATGGTTAAGAGTCCTGGGTTCAGAGTCAGATATTTTGTAGTTCCAGGCCCGTGGGGGCATAGGAGTGACATGGCCAACACCACACACTGCTGTGTATTCATGGGGTGCATGCCCCTATTCTGTTCCCTCCCCTGCCTTTATTCTGTGGAATTAGTCAGCCCAACCCCTGGGTGGAAGTGATTCCTCCCTGAGCCCCCAGCCCTCACACTTGCTTATTCGTCTTGGGCGGAGGTCGACGGGAGTCCACGCTATGAGGAAGCTGTGACTTGTTGTCATAGTACATCAGAACAACAAAATCACTAGTCTTCCACACAGCACTAGACCACAACCGTTCCAGTCGTCTTCGCCACCGTCTGCCCTACGTCTGAGATCCCCACCCAGCTCTTTCCCCTCACCTGAGCTAAGCCATAACACCTGTTCTCCACTGCCCCCTGTTTCCCGTTGCTGGTCCTCCTGGAGAGAGGCAGGGTCTGATCTCCAAGGGCCCAACTCCCACCCAGCCATATCAGAAACATGGATTTTGGAGTTGGACAGATGTGGGGTTGACTTGCAGCTTCACCCTTGGGCTGAGAGCCCTTGGGCTTCTTACGTCCCTGCCCCTCTCTGGGTCTCAGTTTCCTCACCTGTCACCTGAGTGTAATAACACCCATGTCCTGGGGCTGAAGATGGCATGATATAATGTATGTAACATGCTTGGCACAATGCTTCTCACAGAAGTCTGGAAAGAGCACAGTAATGCCATCTTGGCAGGCGCCTGTCCTCACTCTGTCCTACGGATTGGCCATTTCTCACCTGTTGGGAATTACAGATTTTTTTCTGTGTGCGGTTTCATCTCACCTGCTTATCTGGAAAACAATTCGTTGAAAGATCCATTAAATGAGGGTCAAGTCTCCGGAAACGTCAGACACTTCAGACCACCCTCTGTTCCCCCGTCAGGGGACAGGGCTTCCCGGTACCAGGGAAGCTGTCCAGTGTCCTGGTTCTGAAATGAAGTCGGCTCCGGGAACCCCCTAGGAGCTGTCCGGAGCCCTGGTGCTGAAGCAGATTGTGGCTCCCTTCCTGGACCCCGAGCGGCGCTGTCCTGAGTCTCGGTGCTGAAATAAATAGCAGTTTCCTTCCTTGTTGGTCGGAGAGCTGTCCTCAACCTCGGTGCTGAAGAAAACTTGATTTGCTTCCCTTTCTTCCCCAGCTCACCCTAGTCCCCTCTGTTCTTCTCCCTCTTGGGACCTCCCCTCCACTACAATTCTTTCCCCTCCGATCCTCTTCCAGGTGCGCCTCCCGGCACAAGGCGGGGGAGAGACGGAGAGGTCAATAACTAGGACTCGTACCTGCTCCTCACCTAGTGGCATGTTTCCAGAACTTACCTCCCAGGTAGTCAGCGCGGTTGGTCTCCGTTTTCCAGACCGTCAAACTTCACAGTCTTTGTCGCTTTCTGGGAAACTGTCCATGCGCTGACCTGCAAACCAGCCCCATTCACAGGGGCCCGGATCCCTCAGACCACCCCTCCCCCCACGCGGCTTCGGCCCTTCCCCTGTGTGCCTCACCTGCTTCCCGTCTTGCAGGCAGATGCAGGTGTCCACTGGCTGCCTAGGCGGGGACTTGCGCTTTTATGGGCTTCAGGGGAGGCGGGGCGCCGGGAACCCAGGGAGGGGCTTCGCCAGCCTTCCAATGGAACTCCGCCTCGAATGCAATTCCAAAGATTACCTCATAGGTTGTGGCCTCAGCTTCAGAATAAAAGTCTGGCATCTGCCCAAAACCTGGGTTAGGGGTTTTCTGGAGGGGGAGGGAATGCTCATTGTGTTCCTCAGGGTCTTCCCACAGGGTCCAACCCCCTCCTAGGTCTCTGAACTCCGTGTTGGCTCAGGGACGCTGGCCAGTACCTGCTTCTCCCCATCCCCAGCTTGTGCAATTGCTGGATCAGGAGAGAGAAAGCTAGTAAACTGTGTTGGGGTAAAAACGGCACAGTGCAGAATATTTAAGTCCAGTTCCAGATAGGGAAACTGAGGTCTGTGGGACTGGAGGGCTTAGAGGAGGCTGGGGCCGAGGTGAGACTCTAGCCTAGATCTTTCGATTCCTTGATTCAGAACCCAACTCATAACTTAGTGTATTGTTTTGCTTTATGGAGCAGGGTCTGAGCCAAAAAACACACGAACTTGGGTTCAAACTCAGATTTTTCTCCTCCTTGCTGTGGGTATTTGGGTATAATCAAACATCTTTGTGCTTCAGTTTCCTCAGTTGTGAAATGGCAATGATGGTAGTAACTTCTCAGAGCATTGAGATGAGGAATTAATGATATGGTGTGGATTGCATGTTGAAATAAATAATCAGGACTGGGGCTAGGGTGAGGGAGGCACTGGCCTCAGGTGCAAAATTTAAGGGGCTACAAAAAAACCCCTCAGTAATCAAGATAAATAATATTTCAATGCAATGTTTTAAGAAATCAGAATTACTGCAAAAAATCCACAATGAACAAAATACCAAACTTTATCAGTAAAGACAGGATCGACATTACTAATCTTTCCTTTTGCCTCAGGCTCCAGTGCAGCATGGCATGGCACTAGAAATAATCTGAACATGATAAGTTTCCCAATAATGTAGCTATTTATTATTTTCTGAGACATTCCACTCATTTATTTACTCAACAGACTTTTATTGTATTAGGCACCAGGGACATATACATGAATTCAGCAACCCATCTTGCCTTTAGGGGGGGTGAAGACATGAAGTTATAACTATGCTCAAATGTAGTATGTGTGACAATAGAGGGATTTGTGTCATAGCTTGTGCTGTCCCTAGTATGAACGTCCTATGAAGGAGCTGCTCATTTTGTGGAATTTGACCTCACAAGTGAGCTGCCTGTAGATCACCCATGGATTCAGGAGCATCAGATAAGATACCTAGCGTTTGTCAGCAAAGTGCCAAACCAAAGATTAGCCCCATCCACACACACTGGGGGAAAGTTCAATCAAACCCATAATGATGCGTGCAGAAGCTGTAGGGAATCCTAACACATAGTAGGTACTCAACAAATTCACTGTCAGCTATGTGACTTGTGGGAGTTCGTCTGAAACACTCTGGCTTAATTCTTCCATCCTGCCTCCCATGCGGAGGCCAGTTCTGGCTTCCCACCTCCAAAGGAGGAGCAGGGAGCCTGCTACAAAAGGAAGAGGAAGAAACAGGAATGCAGCCTGGGGGTGGCTGCCTCATTTATTTGTTTCCCTCTTTAAAAAAAAAAAAAAATTTCTATTTTTTTAAAAAGAAATTCACACCCACAGGAAAGTTTCAAGAACAAGGCAATAAACTCTCATATCATCTTTACCTAGATTCACCCACCCATCGTTAACATTTGGCCACATTTGCTTTCTCTTTGTCTTTTTCTCTATAGAGATCTTTGCCTCTGTTCTAATCATGTAAATTGCAAACACAACTGCCCCTTCATCCTAAATACTTCAGCACGCATTCCCCAAGATCAAGTCTGCTATGTAACTTAATGCAACGATCTCAACCAAAAAGTTAAAGTTGTTACAACACCACTGTCTAATCCAGAGTCCATATTTCAGTTTCACCAGTCATCCCAGTCCTGTCCTTTATGGTATTTCTTCCCAAGCCAGGATCCAATTCAAAATTATGCATTGCATTTCATTGTCCCGTTTTCCATCTCTTTTGCAGAGGGGTGGGCTTTGTAGTAACAAGAAGACTCAGACCCCAGGCTCTTCCTTTCAACCCTGAGATCTGGCTCCGTCACTGTCTTCTACAAGGCTGTGCAGTGTACACAGGGTCTGACCCCCCCTTATTTACAACAAGAGTTTGTTTACAGGATTTCTTAAGCCCCCTCCTCCTCCAACATTCTGGAAAGATTTGACCAGATCTGTTCCCCCCGCCCAAGCCTACTTTATGCATTCGTTTACTCCACACAAAAAAAATTTTTTTGAATGTCTGCTATGTGCCAGGCACTGGGAAATACAACAGGGAACCAAGCTGATGTGATTTTTGGCCTCCATTTAGTGTAGAAGATAATAAACAAGTAAACAAAGGAACAAGATAACCTCACACAGAGATGACGGCTATGAAAAAAACAGACTGGGGGATTGTGATAGTGCTGGAGTCAGCAAACTTTCTGTGAAGGGCCAGAAAGTAAATATTTTCAGCTTCGCAGGCCAGCCGGTCTCTCTCGTGGCTACTCCCCTCTGCTGTTGTAGCTCCAAATCAACCTTGGAGAATATATAAATGGATGAATGTGACTGTGTGCCAATAAAACTTTATTTGTAAAAACAGTTGCAGCTCATTTGACCCAAGGCCCACAGTTTGCTGGCCCCTGTGGTAGAATGGGATTGGCTGGTGAGAGGGACATTGCTTTAGGCTGGAGGTTGGGGAAGATCTCTCTGGGGTGGGGCCATCTGAGCTGAGACCTGAAAGGTGGGGAGGCGATGACTGTGGGAAAATTTAAAGGACAAATATGGGGCTGAAGGGACAGTTGGTGTAAAAGCCCTGGGGGCAGGGGTACCGGCCCTGATGGATGTGTTGGAGGATGGTCAAGGGTGGTAATAGATTTAGTCAGAGAGAGATGGCCAGGGGTCTGGTCACTCAGGACAGGAGCAGATCACAAACACAGAAAAACCTTTCCCCCTTTCTTTCTCTCCCTGCTCAAGCTTTTACTCTGTGCGGGGCTCTGTGCCCAACACTCTACGTGCCAAGTATTCCTAAGGCGGCCCCGTAAGATACCTATACCAATGTTGTCCCCAACTTACAGATGAGGAAACTGAGGCCCAGAGAGGCTAAGAAACTAACCCAAGGCCACCCGGAAAGCAAGTGAGAAGCAACAAAGCTGGGATTTGAACACAGCTCTGACTCTTGGTTCCAAAGTTCACGGTCCTCACCACTTCCCCCAACATGCCTTCTTTTGGGGCTCCCCCTCATACCTCCAGGAGAGCAGAGAACGTCTTCACACCTAGAATTTTGAGATTCTCCTGCCAATTCTTCCAAGCTGCAGAGCAGATACGAAATGCCCCATTTTACAGATGTGGCAGAGGCAAACCCCTTCTCCACAGACTGCAGTGAGCGGGGGCTGGAGCTGGGATGGGGACCCCGGTCTGCTGACTCTAAGGTCTAAGTTCTTGTCAATGTCCATTCTGTTCCCTGTTCCCTTCCAGAGGTCCTGTATGCATATTCGAATTTATACATCATCCTACACACACATATTTTATGTTTTTAACCTTTTAAAGAATTCATAAAGCAGACATATTAAGGTATAATTTATATACAGTAACATTCACATTTTTAGGTATATGGTTCTATAAATTTTAGGTGTACAGTTCTATAAATCTTTTTCTTTCTTTCTTTCTTTTTTTTTTTTTTTTTGGCTGTACCGGGTCTTAGTTGCAGCACACAGGATCTTCGTTGCCCCGTATAAGATCTTCATTGAGACATGCAGGATCTTTTAAGTTGCAGCATGCAAGATCTTTAGTTGTGGCATGTGGGCTCTTAGTTGCGGCATGTGGGATCTAGTTCCCTGAGCAGGGATGTAACCCGGGCCCCCTCCATTGGGAGTGCAGAGTCTTAACCACTGGACCACCAGGGAAGTCCCCAGTTCTATAAATCTTGACAAATACATAGTCATGTACCCAACACCATAATCAAGATACAGAACAGTTCCATCATCCCCCAAAGTTCCCACTGCCCCCTAATTAGGGGTGGGGGTGTGTAGTCTATCCCCTCCCCCACCCATAATTCCTGGTAACTGACATCCATCACCACAATTTTGCCTTTTCCAGAACGTCATTTAAATGGAATCACATAAGGGGGATGGGGGGATGCTGCAAAAAAAAAAAAAAAAAAGGAATAACATGGTGTGCAACTTTCTGTGACTGGTTTCTTTCACCAGCATAATACGTCGGAGATTCATCCATGTTGTTGTGTACGTTGGGAATCAGCTCCTTTTTTATTACTGACTAGCATTCCACTATGTGGATGGAGTACAGTTTCCTTAACCATTCACCAGTGCAGGGGCGATGGGTTCAGGGACATCTCTAGGTTTTGGAGATAATGAATAAAGCTGCTCTAAACATTCACGTACAGGTGTTTGTGTGGACGGTATGTTTTCATTTCTGTAGGGTAAATACCTAGGAGTGGGATGGCTGGGTGACCTGGTAAGTTTGACTTTATAAGAAATTGCCAAGGGACTTCCCTGGTGGTCCAGTGGCTAAGACTCTGTGCTCCCAATGCAGGGAGCCCAGGTTCGATCCCTGGTCAGGGAACTAGATCCTGCATGCCACAACTAAGACCCGATGCAACCACATAAATAAATATTTTAAAAAAAGAGAAATTGCCAATTCATTTTTCCAAAGTGGCCACACTGTTTGGCCTTTCTGTGAGCAGTGGATGGAAGTTCCAATTGCTTCACATCTTCGTCAGCACTTGGTATTGTCAGTTTCTTTTTCAGCCACCTAATAAGTATGCATTGTCTTCTCTTCCTTTCTTTTAATACATAACGAAGCATTCTACTCATACCTTGCAAAATGCTCTTTTTCACTTAATAGTATGTGTAGAAGAACAAGACATAGTCTTTTTTAAAATTAATTATTTTGGGCTGCATTGGGTCTTTAAAAATATATATATATATTTATTTTTGGCTGCGTTGGGTCTTCGTTGCTGCACGCGGGCTTTTGCTAGTTGCGGCGAGCGGGAGCTACTCTTCGTTGCTGTGCGAGGGCTTCTCATTGTGGGGGCTTCTTGTTGCGGGAGTATGGGCTCTAGGTGCACGGGCTTCAGTAGTTGTGGCGCGTGGGCTCAGTAGTTGTGGCACGCAGGCTCAGTAGTTGTGGTTTGTGGGCTCTAGAGTACAGGCTCAGTAGTTGTGCCGCACGGGCTTAGTTGCTCCGCAGCATGTGGGATATTCCCAGACCAGGGCTCGAACCTGTGTCTCCTGCATTGGCAGGCAGATTCTTAACCACTGAGCCACCAGTGAAGCCCAGGAACAAGACATAGTCTTTGACAAAATGTATAGTAAGAGAGACAGACAGTCCCAGGCTATTACAGTTCCCAGTGAACAAAGCTGTGATGGAGGAGATTTGGGGCACTGTGGGAACCCAAGGGAGTCACCTGCCCCCATCCAGGTCGAGGAAGGAGGGGTAAATCAAGGAGGGCTTCCTGGAGGATGCAGCACTGTCTAAACTGAGACCTTAGGCTGAGGAGGAGTGAGCTGGGTGAAGTTGCAGCAAGTGTGTTCTTGACAGCAGGAACAGCACGTGCAAAGGTCGGGAAAGAATCTGGACTTGGCACATTTGGAGTCAGGACCACTGGTTGCAGAATCTTTCCTCCTTTTGCCTGCCTTTGGGTCTGACTGGTCCATTTAATCAGATGGGGTGACTTTCTCTTGCAAACAGTGGCACCTTAGGAGGCTCCATTCCACCTTCCAGAATAGAATCATCATAGCTGGCATTTAAAAATCACTTACTGTGCCCTTGCTAATTCGAGCTCTGCCCTTGTCATCTCGCTGGGAATCTCAGCTTCACGGAGAGTCCCCTTTGTTCATTTTTCTCTCCCTGGATCCCCAGGATCTGCAACATTTGCCTGTATCTCAGGCAGGTGCAGGTGGGCAGAAATGAATGAATCTCTTTAGAAAATGTTCCCCAGGAGACTCCATTTAGGAATAGTAGCTAATTATCTCTGGGGATAATAAGCCAGCAGTGAGTATTAATTAATAGCTCATCACGGCAGAAATAAAGGTTTAGGAGTGAGAGTTAAGGGTCTGGGATGATTCTTCCTCCCTGTCCCCTGCCTTACACACACACACACACACACACACACACACACACACACTCAGAGGCACACACACGCAGCCCCTTCCTCAGCCGTTACTATAGAGACCTCCTTCCTGCCACCCTCATGAGCATTTACAAATCGAGAATGCACAGATGGTGGCCTCAGCAGGCCTGTTGTTCTCTCTTTTAAGGACAGTTCCTGGAGCCCCAAGGATTAAGGAAACAGGGCTACTCTGGACAACATCTGCCTGGAGCCCTGAAACCTGACCCTCAAGCCCAGGCAGGGGGAGATTAATGGAGGCGTTTACCCAGAAGGGGCAGAGCGCACAAACAGGACCACACACAGGTTGCCCTCCCCACCTGAGGCCGCCAGGGAATCCCTAATGAAGGTCTCAGTCCTGAGGGAGAATCACCCCAAAGGTCAGGCAATTTAACACTTCAGACCCTGTGACAGAGGGGAGCATCTTGCAGTGTGTGTCCTGGAACTATTGCAGTAATATGACCTAGTGTTTCCTGAACATCTATTTTGTGCCAAACACTGCCACTTTATATGTAATAAGTACATACTGGAGAACTTTATGTATAATATAATTATGATGATACTAATGCTTAATTATCTGTCATTAACTATAATGACAAGGATCTTGCCCATTTTAATCCCCACTGTATTTCCCAGTGCTCGGAATTGATAGCCATTGAGTGAATGAATGATCTCATTTACTCCTCACAGCCACTGCAGAATAACTGAATCCCATTTTTCAGATGTGGAAACTGAGGCCCAGAGAAGTGGAGAGATTCCCCCAAGGACACGCAGCAAGTAGGGAGCAGAGGAGGGGTCTGAAAGGAGGTCTTCCTATTACAAAGACTGCCCCCCCTCCTTTTGATGAGGCCCAGAGAGCGAAAGCAACTTTCTCAAGCTCACACAGCATGTCAGGGACCCAGCCAAGATTAGAATCCACTTTCCCACCCCTCTCTTGGATGCTCTTTTCCTTGGCTCTACCATAGTTCCTTTCAGTCCTAGCACCAAACGCAATGTCTGGAACACGTTGGGCCCCAATAGATATTTGTGAGTGATGCTGTGGGTACCAGGTTGGGGCGTTCCAGAACCTTCCAGAACCCTTCTGAGGTTGTTATCTGCTCTGATCTTACACCCTTGCCCTCCAGAAGGGCAGAACTTGGAGTTTTGTTCCTGTTTGAAAGATGAGGGGAAAGGGAAGCACAGAGAGGCCAGATTGCTAGCTTAATGTTATGCCAGAGAGGGTGGTTGGCTGGGGCTGGATGTCTCCTCCCATGCCATCCTGACGCTCCCTTGAATGCCTCCTCTCTCAGTATCTACCTGTTTTCAAAACCAATTTTCTATTTATTGAGCACCCACTAGGTGTGGGATCTCTCTACCTCATCATATCCTCACATTAACATCCCTAGCTCCCTGCTATTAGCACCCTTTCCCAGAGACAGAAGCAGGCACAGAGAGGTTGAGACACTTGCCCAATCACACCAGAGCAGGGAAGAGGAGAGGGCTGCCATTTGAAACCAGAGTCCCCATGTGTAGCCACATTCCGTGGTTGGTGTCTGTGTCCTGAGTGGGACCAGCCCCCGGTCTGTGAAGGGTGATTCTTGAGCTGCCAAGCTGCCAGTCTGTATAGACCTGGTTTCCTCTCCAGCCCTGAGTCCTGGAAGGACCCTGAATGAACGCCGTGTTCTCCCTTCTAAGCTTTCAGACATGCTTCAGAAACAGTATTGATAAAATTTCCGGTACAACCCTCCCCTGCAACTGTCCTTCCTCTGACTGCTTATCCTAGTGGCAGAGAAGGGGACAGGAACAGAATTCAGAGGAGGGGACAGGAACAGTATTCCTGACAGTCACAGTGGTGGAGGGCAGCACATCCGTAGCTGAGGCGGAGAAAAGTTGTGCGTGTATCAGGGAGGCCTCTTTGAGGCTGGGCTGTTTGTACCGGGACAGGATAGGTGAGAGTCAATCAGCGGAAAGAGCTGTCCAGGCAGAGGGAACAGCAAGTATGAGGCTGGAGGTGGGAACCAGCCCTGGAGAAATTGAAAGCAGGCCAGATATGCCCTCCTGTCCACTCAGATCCTGGGCCACATCCTGTGGTCAATGATATATAATAGTCCTTGGAGCCTATGTTCTCTGTTATGAGGCTGAGCATTCAGACCCACAGCGTGGCTCACTACACAGTAGGTGCTCAATTAATGTTTGTTGATGAAAGTATGAACAAAGCAAAGAACTGGAAGGAATTTAAGAGATCAGCCAGTCGAAGGATGGAAAACTCAAATGCCCACAGGAGAGTTTCACGTGAAAGCCCCTGATTTAGGCTCTTTAAAAAAAAAAATATTCAAGGAAACAAACGCCAGTGACAGCCAACTTGGCACGAGGCCCCTTATCTAATCCCTTCATTTTATCTATGGAAGAAACTGAGTTCGGAGCCATTAAATGACACTTGGGAGGTCTCACAGCCCATAACTGAGAGCTGGGACAATGACGATGATTAGCTTCTGTTTACTGAACGCCTACTATGTGCCTCAATAAATACAACTCCCACGAATAGATATTGGGATCTCCCGAGTTGTTTTTTAACTAATGAGGAATCAGAGGCTCAGAGAAGTTAAGGGACTCAGAGTCACGCTACGGTAAAAGGCCGAAATGGGATTCGAACCCCTGTATCCAGAGCTAAGCCTTTATACACTCCCTTCAAGAGCGTATTTTCCGTATTTTTCGTACCGGCGGAAATCGAGACTCAGCGGACTGGGAGGGCTGGTTGTGGGGAGGTGTGTGTGTGTGTGAGTCAATAAAGCCAACAGCGATTGAACAGTTCCTCTGAGACCACGAATCTTAGGAATCAAACCCATTGATCTGATTCGCGCCCCCAAACCCAGAAATACCCAAGCACGAGTATCTCCAACCCTGCCGCAAGCGCGCCGACTCTCCTCCCCTACAGTAGGTGTACACAGTAGGCGCTTAATGAGCGCTTTGATGGCGGTTATGGAGCAAAGGCGAGGCTGCTGGAGTAAGAGGGTCCTGCTTCCGTGCCCTCCCTGCTCAACCCCTCGGGGTCTGCCCAGCCCCCAGCCCCAGCCCCCTCGCATCCGGGAACTCTCCCACAGCAATTACGGTAATTAGCTCCGAGCTGCTGGCGGCGGGGGAAGGAGGGAGGAGGGAGGGAGGCGGACTTTGGCCCAGACTGACCCGCTTCCGGGCGGGCGCTCGGATTGGTCTGCCCCGGCCACGTGACACGCGCCGTGGACTTGTTGCTGGGCATCCCGGCGTTGCCAGGGCAACGCCTGCCGCGTGTCCTCTCTGCCAAGTGCCGGGGAGAAGTGGCTGTGCTGAGGGTCTCGAGACTCGCAGGAGGCGAGGAGGGGGGATCCGGTGAGCGAGGCGAGCTGCCTCCCTCCCCCAGCTCTCCCCAAGCCCATCGCCCGCAGCCCAATCGCCCTTGGTCCCCCGTGGACGTGTCATCTGTGAAGGTGGACACAGCAGATTCAGGGTCGCAGATGGAGCCGGGGGCACACGCAGAAGAGTCCCTTGCCAGGAACTCCCCCATGCGCAGACAGGGTATACAGGCAGAGCAGAGGGGCACAGATCTAGCATTGACAAACAGTTGCTGAAAGCCCACCAACCTCAGAGCCTGTGTTCAGATGGGGCAACACTAGACAAGGCGGAGATGAGACAGTCCCTGTGCCCCCAATCATCATCCTCATCACAGGAGCCCCTGCACCTGACAGCTCCCACGTAGAGGGCCTCAGCTAAGCAGTGTACCTGCATTTCATCCTCATTACACTCCTAAGTTATTCCCATTTTACATATGAAGAAACTGAGGCTCAGAATAGGGCAGACATCTAGCTAGCCAGGAGGAAGGTACTCCACCCTTCAAAGGTGTGTCTATTAAAGCCCACATACTTAATTCACTTTATAAAACATAAGCCAGTAATAATAGTAATAATAATGATAATAGTATGTTAGCTATTGCTGTGTAACAAATTACCCCAAAACTTAGTGGCTGAGAACAACAATATTTATCATCTCACAGTGTCTGTGGGTCAGAAGTTTGGATGTGACTTAGCTGGGTGCTCTGCCTTAGAGCCTTTCTGGCTGAATTCAAGGTGTTGGGCAGGGCTGTGGTCTCATCTGAGATCTGACTGGGGAAGGATCCACTTCCAACCTCATGTGGTTCATGGTAGGACTCAGTTCCTACAGGGCTGTTGCTGGAGGTGGCTGTCAGTTCTTTGCCTTGCGGGTCTCTCCAACATTGTGGATTGCTTCATTAAAGCATATTAGCCCATGGTGGGAATTCCCTGGCGGTCCAATGGTTAGGACTCCACGCTTTCACTGCCGAGGGTGAAAGTTCAATCCCTGCTCAGGGAACTAAGATCCTGCAAGCTGCACAGTGTGGCCAAAATAATAATAATAAAAATAACTTTAAAATAAAGCATATTAGCCCAGGAGACAACAGTCTCCTAGCAAGACGGAGGTCACAGTCTTTTATAACCTAATCATGGAGATGACATCCCATTACTTAGTGTGTGTGCACTTACTTATTGTGGCAAAATATGTATAACACAAAATCTGCCATTTTAACCCCTTTAAGTGTACATTTCAGTGGCATTGAGTACGTTCAAAATGCTGTGCAGCCATCACCACTATTTCCAAAACTTTTTCATCACCCCAGACAGAAACTCCATGTCCATTAAAGCAAAAGCTCCCCATTCTCCCTTCCCCTCAGTCCCTGGTAACCCCTAATCTACTTTGTCTCTATGAATTTGACTATTATAGGTACCTCAGGTAAGTGGAATCTTACAATATTCTTTTGTGTCTGGTTTATTTTCTAGGCTAATATTTTCAAGGTTCATCCACGTTGTAGTGTGTGTCAGAATTTCCTTCCTTTTAAAAGGCTGAATAATATTCCATTTTATGGATGGCTCACATTTTGTTTATCCGTTTATCTGTCAATGAACATTTGGGTTGCTGTCACCTCTTGACTACTGTGAATAATGCTGCTATGAACATGGGTGTGATAATATCTCTTTGAGACTCCGCTTGCAATTCTTTCGGATAAAGACCCAGAAGTAGGATGGCTGAATCATATGGTAATTATATGTTTAGCTTTCTGGAGAACCTACATACTGTTCATACAGTTTTCCACAGTGGCTGTACCATTTTATATTCCCACCAAGAGTTTGCAAGGGGTCCAACTTCTCCACATCCTCAACATCACTTGCTATTTTCTTTTTTCTAAATTCTAACAGGGTGTGACAGTTGGGTGCATTTTGTAACAAGGTCTTGCCAGGTGAGTTTGAGAGGCTTGAAGGACAAAGAGCGATTAAGGACTGAGGGACTCAATCAATCAATGTGTTGGTTATGAAATGAGAGTTACAGGCTTACCCCAAAGCTTTGGGGTCATGGGGCAGGATAGCAAGAGGATTATAGGAGTGAAAAGCAGAGAGGAAAGTGGTTGGAAGAGCTTGGAGTGGTGTGATATTGTGATTTATAATAGGATAGATATAGATACAGATATAGATATATTTGGACTTTTTCTCTGTTCCTGGCACAGAGCTCCTAAAACCCTTGGAATTTCCTAAGTGATAAGAGCAATAAAGATGAAATGGGTGTTGTTTGTTATCCAATAGCCAATGATTTAATCAGTTTTGCCTACATAATGAAACCTCCATAAAAATCCCTTAAAGTATGGGTTTGGAGAACTTCCAGGTTGATGACCACATGGAGGTGCTGGCAGGGTGGCGCACTCAGAGGGGGCATAGAATCTCCGTCCCTTTCCCCATACCTTGCCTTTTTTTTTTTTTTGCTGTACGCGGGCCTCTCACTGTTGTGGCCTCTCCCGTTGCGGAGCACAGGCTCCGGACGCACAGGCTCAGCGGCCATGGCTCACGGGCCCAGCCGCTCCGTGGCATGTGGGATCTTCCCGGACCGGGGCACGAACCCGCGTCCCCTGCGTCGGCAGGCGGACTCTCAACCACTGCGCCACCAGGGAAGACCTGAGTTGTATTCTTCTATAATAAATGTGTAATCTAGTAAACGGTTTTCTTGAGTTCTGTGAGCCATTCCAGCAAATTTTCCAACCCGAGGAAGGTATCAAGGGAGCCTCCCATTTACAGCTGGTCAGTCAGAGGCACAGGTGATGGCCTGGGCTTGTGATTGGCATCTGAAGTGGGAGCAGTCTTGTGGGACTGGGTCCTTAACCTGTGGGATCTGATGCTATCTCAGGGTTTGTAGTGTCAGAATTGAGTTGAATTCAGGGTACCCAGCTGGTGTCTGAGAACTGTTTTGTGTGTGGGAATAGCCTACACCTTTTGGTGTCAGAATTGAAGTATTAAGAGCAGTCATAGAGAGGAAACACAGGAGTGTTTTTTTCCTCCAGTTGGAGTTTCAATGGAGGAACTCTGGTTGCCAGCAACAGAAGCCATACCAATGAGCCTTACAGAAGAATTGGGTTGTTCACAGGATTAGCTGAATATAGGACCCGGGGCAGTTCTGGGGATCTGGAGAGCAAGACCCAGTGGATATCCCCTTGAGGGAGCTTCAGTTACCACGGTTGAGCCTGTAGCAAAGGCATTATTCATCTTGACCTCCTCCCACTCAGGTGGAACATTCTGAGAAAGTTCCACCAATTGTCTCAAAGTCATGAAACTGTCCCCTGACTGAGTGGGATGTGTGAATTGACAGCCCATCCAAGACCCAAGACCTAGGGAAGGAGGTGTTCCCCGGCAGTAAATCGGGGTGCTACCAACCCTCAAACCTCACCAGTTCACTATAAACAGTGCCTCAGGAACCCAGGCATTGGGACAAAGAAGAATGAGCTGACCCTCAGGTGCAGGAGAAAAGTCTCTGTGGTAAGAGTCACCCAACGCATGCAGCCTGGCAGCAAGTTTGACCATGTACTTCCCCTGCTCTAACCTCTTCCGTGGCTCCCTATTTCCCTCAAGATAAATTCCATGCCTCAGTTTGCTCATCTGCAAAACAGAGCTGCTAATAGCATCAACCCCCTTAGGATGTAGTGAGAATAAAAGAGTTAACAACAGGGAGGGCACGTGAACGGTGTCAGGCATATAGTTACCACTCAAGAAATGACAGTGACCATGATGATAATTACCTTTTGTAAGCCTTCGCCTCTCTCCTCGCATGCCCCCAGAGATTCTGATATGCTTTCCTTCTGCTCAAAAAACTCTCATTATGCCTCAGAAATGGTTTCTGCTTATGTAAAATGGAGGCAGTGACAGGATCCCCCTGACAGGTTGTGGTGAGTATCTTTCTTTAAACCCACATGTCACATGCTTAACCAGTGCTGGGGGCATGATAAGTGCCCAGAAAAGTTTAGACAATATTATATATCTTTTACGAAAGTTTTGAGATAATTGTAGATTCATATGCATTTCTAAGAACACGGGAGGATCCAGTGTATCCTCTACCCAATGATGACATCTTGCAAAACTATTGATGCACGTCCGGAATATTGGCACTGAACATTTCTGTCACTGCGGGGGTCCCTCCTGTTCACCTTTTAAAGCCACACCCGCTGTCCTCCTACTCCACCCTGTTAACCCCGGGCAACCACTAGTCCATCCTCCATTTCTCCAGTTTTGTCATGTCAAGAAGGTCCAGAAAGGGATGCATCCAACATGTAAGCTTTGGGGAATGGCTTTTTTTCATTCAACATAATACTCTGAAGATTCATTCAAGTTGTTGGTGTTATCAGTAATTTGTTTCTTTTAACTGCTGAGTAGTTCCATATATTGGTTTTTCACTTTTTATTTTGAAATGAATATCAAAGTTTACAAGACTAGGGACTTCGCTGGTGGCGCAGTGGTTAAGAATCCACCTGCCAATGCAGGGGACACGGTTCGAGCCCTGGTCTGGGAAGATCCCACATGCTGCGGAGCAACTAAACCCGTGCGCCACAACTACTGAGCCTGCGCTCTAGAGCCCGTGAGCCACAACTACTGAAGCCCGCACGCCTAGAGCCCGTGCTCCGCAACAAGAGAAGCCACTGCAATGAGAAGCCCATGCACAGCAATGAAGAGTAGCCCCTGCTTGACGCAACCAGAGAAAAGCCCCCGCACAGCAGAGAAGACCCAACGCAGCCAAAAAAAAAAAAGTTTACAAGACTAGTACCATGACCTCTTGGGTACCCATCACTTCACTTCACATTTTGTTATTCACGTTTTAATATATATATATCCTGTCATTGTCACCGAGCCCGTTAAGGGGTTTGGCACCTCTAAGAAAAAGGCTGTCCTCTTACATAATCATACAATGAATTCATGAAATTTAATATTGAGTCAATGTTATTATCCAATATGTAATCCACATTCAGATTTCTCCAACAGTCAGCATTGTGTTCATTAGAGCTCTTTTCTTTTCCGATCTGGGATGTAGTCAGAATCACACGTTGCATTTGGTGTTCCTGTCTCAACAAGCTGTCGTTGCCTTCCATGACATTTGAAGAGAGCAGAAAAGTTGTTCTGTAGGTGGTTTTGCTTTGAATTTGTCTGATGGTCTCTCTAATTCATTTCATTCATCCAACAAGCATTTATTGAGTGTCTACTGCATGCCAGGTGCTGGCATCATACAGCAAGTGGGACTTCCTAGTTGTGTAGTGAAACCATCAAGTAGATGGGCTGTAGCGTTGCTTTGAGATTTCCAGCCCTTCCCGGCCAAACATCCGGCTCTGCCGTTCACTCGCTGTGTGCCCTTGCACTGGACACTTTCCCTCTCTGGGCTTCACTTTCCTCACGTGGAAAACGTGGCCAATGTTAGTCTTTACCACTGATGGGGGTTCGGAGAATTCAGTGGGACTTCCCATGGCGAGACTGGTAGATACCGAATGCATGATAAACAAAGTTAACTTGTGATTTTCATTACTGTGTGAATCTAGGTCAGGGTCTCCCAACCTCCGTACTTGGGGCCGGATCATTCTCTGTGGTGGGTCCATCCAGTGCACTGTAGGGTGCTGAGCAGCATCCCTGGCTCCCACCCATTTGATGCCAGGAGCCCCTCCCGTCATGACAACCACAGATGTCTCCAGACATTGCCCAGTGTCCTCTGGGAAGGAAGGACCCCGCTGCCCCTCTGGAGGGAGGACCACTGATCTGTGATAAGTGATTCTGAAGAATGATGATGATTGAAGCAATCCATGATTGAGCGACCAAGCCCTCCACATCTACTCAGCCAAGGGTTGAGCGACGCCGAGGAATATAAAGTCACATCCTAAGAATCTAAGGGTCTCTGGTTTCACAAGGGTAAGGTTTCCCGAGGTGTGGTGAGACACTGCTTGCTGCTCAGCCCGCTGGGCCCCCGGAGCTCCACCCCCGGCTCATCAGCTGTGTCTCCATGGGTCCGGGGCGTGCCTGCCTACCCAGCCTCTGTCGCCAGCCTCGCCAGCCTCAGCCGTGAGAAGAGGGGCTCAGGTTTCAGCTCAGGGCAGCTGCTGGGAGGCCCCGGTCAGGTGAGGGACTTGGGAGCAAGGCCTCGCAGATGAGGACGGAGCCCAATAATCCCTGTGTCACTCTTGTCCCTTGCAGTGTCCCAGCTCACCTGTGAGAGCCAGCTCAGGGGCCCACGAAACAGGGAGAGTGTGTGGGTGGGCGAGCATACAGTCAGTCGGTGGCAGTCATCTGGGTTGGGACGTTTGCTCCCCCAGGGGACATTTGGCAATGTCTGGAGACATCTTTAGATGGAGGTGCTGCTGGCATATAATGGGTAGAGGCCAGGGATGCTGCCGAACATCCTGCAATGTGCAGGACCACCCCCGAAAGCAAGACTGATCTGGCCTCAAATGTCATTAGTGCTGAGGGGGAGGAGCCCAGATCTGTGTCGATGGAAAGGGGTTCATTTCATCTTTTCAGAAATTGTCTTACTTGTTGTCTTTTTCTTACTATGTGAGTGCATATTACCTGCCGATAAAGGTTAGAGAAAAACAAAAAAGCAAATAAAAGTCACCCACGGCTACCCCATGCAGAGGGAATTGCTGCTAGCAGTTTTTAATATCCTCCCCCCTGATATATCTGTGTTCTCATTTCTACATTTCCAAAAATGGAATAACTCAGCACAGTATTTCACATAACAGATAGGAAAATCGTTTTGTATCTTGAAATTCCTCCGTTATATTTTCTGATACAGCTGCCCCACCGTTTAAGTAAGAGCCTCATCATTGGACATACTTACTGGTTGCTCACAGTTTAGGGCCAAAGCATGTTTGTGACAGAGCTCTTCGGGACTCATTCTTTGTGCAGGTTCACATTTATTTCCTCAAGATAAGTGGTTGGAAGCAGAACTGCCATATTAGCAAACACGCTCATTTTAAAGTTTTTTTTTTTTTTTGCGGTACGCGGGCCTCTCACTGTTGTGGCCTCTCCCGTTGCGGAGCACAGGCTCCAGACGCGCAGGTTCAGCGGCCATGGCTCACGGGCCCAGCCGCTCCGCGGCATGTGGGATCCTCCCAGACCGGGGCACGAACCCGTGTCCCCTGCATTCGCAGGCGGACTCTCAACCACTGCGCCACCAGGGAAGCCCTAAAGTA
The DNA here is from genome assembly GCF_964270905.1 of Leucopleurus acutus. Classification (NCBI taxonomy): domain Eukaryota; kingdom Metazoa; phylum Chordata; class Mammalia; order Artiodactyla; family Delphinidae; genus Leucopleurus; species Leucopleurus acutus. The sequence continues at coordinate 3,760,564 of NC_139145.1, read as the reverse complement.
TTTTTTAAATGACAACTTATCTATTACCTACAACTACAAGGCAGTTGATAACTGCATTATTCACTACAGTGCAATTTGAAAATGCAGTCTGTAAAAAAGGTTGAAGAAGGATGTGAAGAGGGAAAGTACACTTCTCAGTTAGCCCCACCACTCAGTACCATCTCTCTTGGCAGTTTGGAGCACACCCTGCCAGAGCTTTTTCTATGTGGACACAAACCTATGTTCATGAATTGCACTTCTACAAAATGCGAGCTGCTCTGTTCCTAAATGTAAAATTCCTTTTAAAATGAGTCAGACCATCTCCATCCCCCCGGCTTCTCCTGTCCTAATCAGTTCAAAATCACATAGACCCATCTGATTCTCATTTTTCTCAGGTGGTGTGGCCCGGGGGTTGGAAATTTCCTCACTCATTTGTTTATTCACCACGTGTTTATTGAGCATCCGCCATGTGCCCGACATTGTTCTAGATGAGCAATGAACAAGACAGGCAGATATCCGTGCCCTCACAGAGTTTATAACCCAGAAAGGGAGACAGACGGTAAACGAGGAAGCATTCCAACACAGGGCATTGGAGAAAAGCACAGAGGGGTGTGGGGTGACCAGGGCAGGCTTCTCGATGGAGGGGTTGCGTGGGCTGAGACAGAAAGGTGCATTGGCACAACTAAGAGACCCGGAGAGGAAGGAATGTTACTGGAGGTGAGCACAGCATGTGCAAAGGCCCTGAGGTGTGAGGGAACATGACCCGTTCTAGGCACTGCAACCAGGTCGGTGTGGAGCAGAGTGAGTGAGGGGGATCCTCGTTCGGGATGTCGCTGGAAGGGTCCTGCTTTTGAATATGGCTGAGACTAAGCTGGGTGTGGGGAGGTGGGAATTGGGTAGGGAGCACAGGAAGTGTCGAGGGGACTCCCAAGACCCTGGCAGGGTGGATGGTGGTGAGTCTTGATGAGGACCAGGTCTGTAGGGGACAGATTACGGGGTGGGGTCTGTGAAGGTTAAAATTGCAGGTCTCGGTACAGCCTCCTTTCTCCCCTTCTAGAACTTTGAATATATGTCTATGTCTGTTAAATCCAAAGCCAGTAAAACTTATACCGAGGTAGCAAATGTTTTCTTTAAATAGGGGTGGGGAGGAAGAGAGAGAGAGAGAGAGAGAGAGGGAGGGAAACTGGCGAATGCAGACAATGTCCTCCTGAAACCATGGTGACTAGAATGACTTAGGAGGGGGGGCTGCTGAGGATATTAATAATAATTTGCTGTGTGGATTTTTCCAGCATGGGTTATTGTGTAGGCAAGGCAGTGTGTTTGCCTCTGTGTGCATACGTGTGTGTGTGTATGTGTGTGTGCGTATGCATGCATGGGTGTGGCTGTGTGTGTGCACTTTTGCATAGGTGCCTGAATGTGTGTGTGTGAGTGACTTGCAGATGTGTGGCTGTGCATGTGTTGCACATGGGTGTGACTGTGTGAGGTGCACTTTTACGTAGGTGTGCAGAGTCCCATGTGTGTTCAAGTGTCCCCTTCCAAGCACTTGTGTGATTGATCAGCTGTGTGTATGTGTGCATCTGTGAAGGCATCTGAACTGGCTTGCACATATGTGTGCATGCAACGCTGTGCGAGCGACTCATGCCCATGGATGCAGGTGTGTCTCCATGTGCATGTGTATGTCATGTGTGTGCAACTCTAGAAGTGCGTCTGCACACGCTTAGCTGTGTGCACCCGAGGGGAGCTTAAAGTGAAAATCGGAAAAATGAAGACTCACAGTCTACCTAGCAGTTGGTGCCGATGTCAATTTCCTGATTTTGAGAATGTACTAGAGTTATGTAAGATGATAGTACTGGGGAGGAAGCTGGCAGGAGGGTACAAGAGACCGTCTGTGCTATTTTTGCAACTTCCTGTAGAGCCTATAATTATTTAAAAAATAAAAAGTTTTTAAAAATCTGAGGATGAGAAACACGAATATCATACATTTTCGTGTCTCCTCAAAACAAGGAAGAGAAAAATGGAAAGACAATCTAAGCAGCCGACCAATGATTTCTTTTAAGTGAGCTTTTTATCTGAGAACATGGTCGATGTCCCCAAGTCTCCTGGGTGGGAGATGACGATCCAGGCATGTGTGCTGGGGGCTGGGGAGGGGGAGGTGGGGAGGCTCAGGCTGGACCCAGGCAGGTGCAGTTGGTGTTAGTATGCATGTGGCTGTCTGGTGACCTGGGAGGACCTGGGAGGGGACTGGGAACCTGCAGAGTGAAGGGCAGGATCGGCCGCATCAGCTAACGCAGGGGACTTCACAGGTGAAGAGGAGGAAATTTAATCAAGGTGGAGAGGACAAGTCAGTGATATCAAATCTCTTGGGTTGGCAGGGGAGGGAGGGGCAGAGCAACTAATCCCTGGGTTTCAGGTTGTCTGACCACCTGCTGCTGTGGAGTGCCTCCTGAGACCCCAGGGTCCCAGGTTGAATGGGTGTGGGGGGAGGGAGGGAAGCAGAGACATGGAGATGTGAAGGGAGAATGAGGAAGAGAGGGAGAGAGACAGAGGCCAGGCAGAGCAGAGAGACAGACAGAGAGGCAGAGGCATAAAGAGAGACAGAGAGGTGGAGACAGAGAAAGAGAAAGAGACAGACACAGACACCTAGAGGTAGAGAGGGAGAGAGAGACGGAAACTAAGCCTTTGCTGCCTCTGTTGAGCCTTTGTCTGCTTGCCTAAAAGGATGGATCAATTAATTGGTCCACTAATGGCATTCTCTCAACAGGCCAGTAATGTATCAGTTATCTATTGCTGCATAACAAACAACCCCAAAACTTAAAGGCTTAAACAACAACAATTTATTATTTCTAAAGATTCTGTGGTCTGGCCAGGTGGTTCTCGCCTGGGCTCATTCACGTAACTGGGTTCAAAGGGCAACTGAGCTGGGCTGGAAAGTCTAATATGGTCACATCCACATGTCTGTATCATGGGGGATCTGGAAGGCTAGGATCTATCTCCTTCTACATGCTGTACTGCTGGGGCTGGAAGCCTAGAAACTACATTTTTCAGAATCTCTTGAAGCTAAACTTTGGGTGCAATTAAATTCTGTTAAGGGAATATAGTCATGCAGTGTTTGATTCAAAGACTATGTTTCTGCCCCATCTGTGCTGTGTTTCTTGGCAAGCAGGGTGGTGATGTGATATGAACAGAGGCGTGAAGGTCCAGGTACCATTTTTTGTGGGCATAGAAAGGCAGGGAATGGGGGATCAATTTCTGTTGCTGTTTTCATTGACAGTTGTTGTTGACCAATAACAACGTGTTTGAGATGGGTTTTCTGTTAACTTGCAACCCAAAGAATCCTAACTGATGTGGTCAGGAAGGTGAAGTCTTCATGGATGAATGTTTTATCCAGAAGGAAGCAGAGGATTTAGTTTAAGGAAAATGATTTCCATGAGGTCATGTTCCCAGCTCAGCCAAAGCAAAGAGCAAACATGCTGGAGCCAGATAGAATAGCAGAGCCAGAATAGCCCACAGAAAAATGTTACTTGAACTGTAGCAAGGTAAACTGAGTCCAACAGGGACAGAAGGGCTTGCCCAGGATCACACAGTGATGCCAGATGAAGCTCTTTTCCCGCTGGTGGCTGGGTGGGCGGGTGGGTGGGGGTGGTGCGGAGGAAAGGTGTGGGGAGGGAATGGGAGAAGATTTCTCTGTGTGCAGAATTGCTTCTAGAACAGGAATAAAAAATGAGTCATCAGCAAGATGGTTGAGAGATAGAGCCTTAAAATGTCACTGGTCTGGGAAGGGCCAGCTCTGAGAAAGGATGGAGAGATGTACAGACATCAGGGGAGATTGTGGCATAGATAACAGTTTTTTCAAGCCCTCAATTTGGTCTCAATTTCTGGATGAAGAAGTGCACAGTAGCTGATGTTGCCAGGGTCCTGGGGTGCAATATTACCTCTATTGTCCTAGGTATGGGCATACCAACGGTTACGGCATGGCATATTGAATCAGGTACTACAAAATCTCTGCTTGTCTCTGTGGTGGAAACAATGAGATCTCAGAAACCAAGGGTGTACCAGTTAGGGAAGACTAAGTTTATGCTGCAGTAACAAACATCCCCCAAATCTCAGTGGTTCAAAACCCCAAGATATATTTCTTGCTTGTGCTAGCCCCTCTGCTGGGATTTGGCAGAGGGCTGTATGTGTACTCCTCCAGGATACAGGTTGATGGAGTCACAACCATCTCAAACTTTACTGGTCACTGTAGCTGAAGGAAAGAGACAAAGTGATGAGTAGTGCCCTGGCTATTAAAGTTTCCACCTAGAAAGGGCACATGTCACTTAAGCTCACATTTAATTGGTCCAGGGCAAATCTCATGTCTCCCAGCTGACTTCATGGGTGGCAGGGGAGTGCAATTCTGCCTAGGAGAACACTGGACATTTTAGGAGGACAGCATTAATGGATAACTTGGGAGATGGGGGAGGGGGAATGTTCTCTAGAAATGAGATACTCATACCAGTTTTTTTTTTTTAATTAATTAATTAATTTTTGGCTTCATTGGGTCTTTGCTGCTGCATGCGGGCTTTCTCTAGTTGCAGCGAGCAGGGGCTACTCTTCATTGCTGTGCGTGGGCTTCTCATTGTGGTGGCTTCTCTTGCTGCAGAGCACGGGCTCTAGGCATGCAGGCTTCAGTAGTTGCGTCTCGTGGGCTCTAGAGCACAGGCTCAGTAGTTGTGGCGCATGGGCTTAGTTGCTCCACGGCATGTGGGATCTTCCCGGACCAGGGCTCCAACCCTTGTCCCCCGCATTGGCGGGCGGATTCTCAACCACTGTGCCACCAGGGAAGACCCACCAATTTTTTAAAAAAGAAAATAATGGCATACTAGCAAAGTCAAACTATGTCTAATGCTAATGGATACTGGCACTATTCTAAGCATTTGATATGACTTAACTAATTTAGTCCTCACAACAACTCCATTTGACAGATAAGGAAACTGAGCCCAGAGAGGTTAGATAGTTTTTCCAAGAACCCAAGCTCTGAAGTAGCAGAGGTAGGGATTTGAACCAGGCAGTGTGACTCTAAAGCTGGTGCTTTTAAACACTACACTATAATGCCTCAAATCCAGAGAAGGTTTTATTATTTTTCTTTTTTTATGGTACGCGGGCCTCTCACTGCTGCGGCCTCTCCCGTTGCGGAGCACGGGCTCCAGATGCGCAGGCTCAGCAGCCATGGCTCACGGGCCCAGCTGCTCCGCGGCACGTGGGATCCTCCCAGACCGGGGCACGAACCCGTATCCCCTGCATCGGCAGGCGGACCCTCAACCACTGCGCCACCAGGGAAGCCCCCAGAGAAGCTTTTAGGAAAAAAAAAAAAAGAGGCCAAGAAATGTCAGTGGCTGCTGGACCACATGGGAGCCCCTAAGGACTCTCAAAGTGACAACCACTCCAATGACAAGGGAATCACACTTGAGAATGTTAGAACAAGCTTTGGGAACACTGAAGCATTTCCGAGCAGTGCAGCCACAGGAAAGCTGTGAAAAGATGTCTGTGTTCACCTAATATGTGGAAGACATTTGTGTAGAGGCCATGGACCAAGAGAGCTTTGAATATGGGACTGTGGTTAGATGCAGGGGCTCTGGACCATGCAGCCTAGACTCAAAACCTGACTTGTCTGCCTCCTAGCTGTGTGACCTCGGGTCAGCAACTTACCCTTTCTGTGCCTCAGCTTTCTCACCTGTAAAATGGGGGTGATAAAACACATTTCACTGATTCTAAGCCATGCATTTTTTAACATCTGTGAAGGTAGGGCATGCCTTATGATCAGTGGCAGTTCAAGGCTTGACTGGGGTATATTTTCTTTTTTTAAATGGCACATGGTTGAGGGGGCATCATTGGAGATGCTCCTCCCTCTCAGGACCACAGGGTGGGATATGTGACCCAGTCTGGCCAATATCCTATCCACTTGGCTGCAGTGATTGGTTCAGGGATGGGCAGATGATCCAGGCTGAGCCAATCAGATCCTTCCCTGGGACTTTCATGCTAGATCTAATGTTAAAGATTCTCTTTGTCCACTGGAGTTGCTAGGAGAGACGAGTGTGTGTCTGGGGAGTGGATGATAGCATGGAGAGTTCAAAGACAGAGATGTTGGTGTTTGAGCCCCTGGATATATCCATGTCTGAGGTGAGTTAATCTTGTTCTTCCTAGTTCCACAAACCAGCAAGTTCCCTTTATTGTATATTTTTTTCCTCAAGACAGTTTGAGTTGAGTTCCTTTTACTTATAACCAAAGGATTCCTAAAGAGGACAGGTATCCTTTTGCAGACCCCCAGGAAAATGACTCAAAATGAGGAGACCCTAGCACCCTGGAAAATGAGTTTATCTCTAATATGTCATAGATGTTGATGAGCCTATGCTTCAGAAGAGGGAAGTCAAACCCTCCAATTTGGTAGGTGTGGTAGCCAATCTCCAATATGATCCCCAGTGACCCCCCCCAATATGATCCCCAGTGACCCCCCCCCCTTTTGTATTTACACCTTTGGGCGGGCTTCTCCCTCACTATATCAACGTTGGTCTGTGTGACCAATAGAGCTCTCTCTCTCTCTCTCTCTCTCTCTCTCTCTTTCTCTCTCTGATCAAGCATTCTGGGGAAAGCCAGCTTTCATGTCATGAGGACACTCAGGCAGCCCCTTGGAGAGGCCCATGTGATGAGGAACTGAGGCATCCTACCAACAGCCATGTAAGGGAACCATTCTCCAACCCCAGTCAACTCTTTAGCTCTCTCTGACAATCTGACTGCAACCTCAGGAGAAACTCTTAGCCAGAATCATCCCATGAATCTGTCCTGGACTCACCCTCAGAAACAACAAGATCATAAATATTTTTTGAAGCTTCTACATTTGGGGGTAATTTGTTACACAGCCATGGATAACTAATATACTGGGGAAGGAATGGGTTCCACATGGGCTGAATTGCAGGACTGGCAAGTGAGTTTGGGTCTAGCTGGTGCAGGGGAGATGGGAGTCAGGAAGGTCGAGCTGTACTTGTGGGTACCATCTTTGAATCTCAGGGAAGGCCAGTCAAACCTGCCTGTGCCATCCAAAATGTTCCACCTTGAAATGATGGTGGCTGCACATAGGGTAGTCCTTGAAGGGATGGCCTGCTGCTCAGCTACCCAGCCCAGCTGCTCCAACTGCCCCTAAGAGCCTGGGAAAGACCTGGCTCCGCTCTTCTCATCCAGCTCCTTCCAGGGTACCCAAGGAGGTCAAGGAGTCCCCCACATCTCTGCTGTAGACCTTCAGCACAACCCTGAGTCACATTTCTTATCAGTTGCCAGGGGTTCTCCTTCCCCCTCCCAATGCTTCTCCATCCTCCCACCACGGCTGTGGTTCAGGCTGACATCATCACTTGTTTGGATGGTGCCTCCGTCTCCTCTTGGTTCCCTATGACACTTCCACCTCCCCACTCCCACGCCCCCAGGGAGCTCTTGGAAACATCAGCCTGAGAAAGTCACTCTCCTGTATAAAACCTTCCCGTGAGAACAGAAAATGGTACAATCTCTCAGAAAAACCATTTGGCAGCTTTTAGAAATGTTAAACATATACCTCCCCTAGGAGCCATTCCACTCCTTGATATTTACCCAAGAGAAATAAAAACATATGTCCATATGAAGATGTGTCCATACACGTTTATAACAGCTTTATTTGTAATCGCCAGTTGAAAGAAAGCTGTTTAAAAATGACGACAACGTCCCCTGAGGGCAATCTGATGACATCTACCAAAATTACAAATAAGCATGTCCTTGGACTGTATAACGCCACTGCTGAGGATTTACACTCCAGCTGGAACCACACATGTGCTACATGACACACGTAGAAGACTTTCTCCCAGCACTGTGTGTTTATAGAAAAAAAGAGTGAAAACCACGTAAATGCCCATCAGCTGGGAGCTGGTTAAATCAATTATGAGAAATCCAAGCAATGAAATATTATACAGTGAGTAAAAGCAACAAGAAAGCTCTTTATTTACAGAGAGAGAAATACCTCGGAATGTTATTATTAAATGAATAAAGCAACGTGCATAATGGTTTGTTACCAATTGATCATGTGTGTATGTGCATGTGTGTGAAATATGTTTCTGTTTAGAGTCTTTACACTGGCTATTTGCTCTGCTTAAAATGCCTCATTCCCTCACTTCTTTAAGCCTCTGCTCAAATGTTGGCTTCTCAGTGAGGCCTTCTTTGGGCACCTTATCTAAGATTTTTCACACAACCCCATCTTATATTCCCCATCCCTTTCCCCTGATTCATTTTTCTCCTTAGCATTTAACACCATCTAATATGATATAGTTTATGTACTGATACTGTTTCTTAACTATCTCCCCCAGGACAGTGTGAACTCCACCAGGGCAGTGATTTTTTTTTACTTGCTTTGTGCATGCTGTGTCCCTGTTCCTATAACGGTGCCTGGTACACAGTAGGCACTCAACAAATGTTGGTTAAATGAGTGAGTGGATCTCTCTCTGAGATCTGAAGCTGCCCATAGGCATGTTCTAGATGGACCACCACAAACAAATGGATTTTTTTTTTTTTTTTTTTTGCGGTACGCGGGCCTCTCACCGTTGTGGCCTCTCCCATCGTGGAGCACAGGCTCCGGACGCGCAGGCCCAGCGGCCATGGCTCACGGGCCCAGCCGCCCCGTGGCATGTGGTATCATCCCGGACCAGGGCATGAACCCGTGTCCCCTGCATCAGCAGGCGGACTCTCAACCACTGCGCCACCAGGGAAGCCCCTACAAATGGATATTTAAGTGTCCCAAAACTCTTAGAGGCTGCCTTTGAAACACTTCCTATGTATTGGTCCATTTCTTACTGTATCAGTCACCTATTGCTGCATAACAAATTATCCCAAAGTGTAGACATTTAAAACAATGAACATGAATTATTTCACAGCTTCTGTGAGCCAGGAGTCCAGAGCCTCTTAGCTGGGTGTTTCTGGCTCAGTGTCCCTCGCGATGTTACAGTCAGATTCTTGGCCAGAGCTGCGTCATCTGAAGGCTTGACTAAGGCTAGAGGAGCTGCTTCTGAGATTACTCACACAGCTGTTGGCAGGAGGCTGGAGTCTAGTCAGATTTTGTTTCCTTTTAGTTTATTTTACTTGGAAATAATTTTAGACTTATAAAATGTTGCAAAAATAGTACACAGAAGTCCCATCTACCTTTGACCCATCTTCTTTTATTTATTTATTTTTTTAAAATTTTGGCTGCATTGGGTCTTCATTGCTGCACGTGGGCTTTCTCTAGCTGCAGCGAGTGGGGGCTACTCTTTGTTGAGGTGCGTGGGCTTCTCATTGCAGTGGCTTCTCTTGTTGCGGAGCACGGGCTTTAAGCGCATGGGCTTCAGTAGTTGTGACACACGGGCTCAGCAGTTGTGGCTCGCGGGTTCTAGAGCTCAGGCTCAGTAGTTGTGGCGCACGGGCTTAGTTGCTCTGCAGCATGTGGGATCTTCCCGGACCAGGGCTCCAACCTGTGTCCCCTGCATTGGCAGGCAGATTCTTAACCACTGAGCCACCAGGGAAGTCCTGACCCATCTTCTTTTAATTTAACATTGTTGATAACTGCAGGAAATGAACATTGATGCAACACAATGAACTAATTTAAGATCTTATTCAAGTTTCCCTGATTGTCCTATTGAATACTATTTAACTGAACTATAGATCTTATTCAAATTTCACCATTTTTTCCTCTTAATGGAATTAGTATCATTGGATTATTCATCCTATTATAATTATTAACTTAATCTTATTAAATATTAATAGGATGCTGGTCCAGGCTCCCACATGGCATTTCATCTCCTCCAGTCTTGTCTTCCACGACCTTGACAATTTTGAAGAGCACTGGTCACCTTTTTTTTTTTTTTTTTTTGCGGTACGTGGGCCTCTCACTGTTGTGGCCTCTCCCGTTGCGGAGCACAGGCTCCGGATGCGCAGGCTCAGCGGCCATGGCTCACGGGCCCAGCCGCTCTGCGGCATGTGGAATCTTCCCGCACCGGGGCATGAACCCGTGTCCCCTGCATCGGCAGGCGGACTCTCAACCACTGCGCCACCAGGGAAGCCCGGTCATATATTTCGGTAGAATGTCCCTCAGTTTGGGTTTGTCTGATGTTTGCTCATGATAAGATTGAAGTTAGGCATTTGGGAGAAGGATGCCATAGAAATGATGTGTTCTCAGGGCAACTGATAGAGGGAGGTACATGATGTCAATGTGTGTCATCACTGATGATGTTAACCTTGATCACCTGGTTACAGTGGTGCCAGCCAGGAGTCTCCACTGGAAGGTTACCATTTTTCCCTTTGTAATTCACAAGTATCTTGGGGGAGATTCAGTGAGATGATGCACATACCCTGCTTCTCCTCAAACTTTGGCCACTGACTTTAGTGTATGGATAGATGTGGAAGATCAAACCAACAGGACAATTCCCAATTTTCTAACTTAGGCACAGTTGATGCCCCATCCACATCCCCTCAGCGCACCTCAGACATCACCTATTGTCAGTTCCTGAATCTTGTAAGTCTTGGGTGTTCTCTGGGTGGGCACTGAACTTGGTCAGCACGTGGGGGAGCCATTGCCCCAGGAAGGGACCGTCAGGTATTGATGGATAAAGGGAGAGACAATTCCGAGGTATGTCCTATAGGAACACCTTCTGCGTTGCCCCCTCCCTGCTCTGTCTCACTTCCCTCCCACCCCTCCTGGGGCTTCCTCTGCTCCTACATGAACTATCAGCCCCTAGACCTTGTCTCCCGGGCTGTGAAAAACTGGTGTTCAAGGCATTCTCATGAGCTTCAGCTTGGATGCAAGGATGCTTTTTTTTTTTTTAACAGCTTTATTAAGATATAATTCACACACCATACAATTCACCCCTTTAAAGTGTACAATTCATACTGTTTTGTTTTGTTTTGTTTTGTTTTTTGCGGTACGCGGGCCTCTCACTGTTGTGGCCTCTCCCGTTGCGGAGCACAGGCTCCGGACGCGCAGGCTCAGCGGCCATGGCTCACGGGCCCAGCTGCTCCGCGGCATGTGGGATCTTCCCGGACCGGGGCACGAAACCGTGTCCCCTGCATAGGCAGGCGGACTCTCAATCACTGTGCCACCAGGGAAGCCCAATTCGTACTGTTTTTATTCTGTCCGTTTTTAGTATATTCACAGAGTTGTGCAACCATCACCACAATCTAATTCAGAACACTTTCACTCCCCTAGAAGAAAAACCCGTCCTCATCAGCAGACCCTCCCCATTCCCCCTCCACCAGCCCCTGGCAACGACTAATTCACTTGTGGTCCCTGTGGATTTGCCTGTTCAGGATGTTTCATATAAATGGAATCATACACCTTCTGTTTGTGTGTGATTCTGTGTCCTTCTGTGTCTGGCCTTCTGTGTCTGGCTTCCTTCACTGAACGTCATGTTTTCAAGGTTCTCCCACGTGTCACATGCATCAGTGCTTCATTCCTTTTTAAGGCTGAATAATATTCTATTGTACGGGTGCACCACATTTTGTGTATCCATTCATCCATTGATGGATGTGTGGATTGCTTGCACTTTTTGGCTCTTAGGAATAATGCTGTTATGAACCCTGCTGTATACATTTTCACATAGATGTATGTTGTAATTTGTCTTGGGTATACACAGGAGTGGAATTGCCAGATCATGGGGCAACTTATTGAGGAAGGGGATGCTCCAAGCCCCCAGGCTTGCCAACTGTAACTGCTGTCTCTGATTATCTGTTTCTTATGGAATTATTGGTTTGCCTCTTCCACTGGAAGATCAGCTCCACCAGGACAGAGATTTCCCTGTTTTTTCGCTGCCAAGGTGTCCTAGGGTCTAGCACAGCGCCTGGAATGTAGCAGGTGCTGGGTAAATGAGTTAAAGATCAAAACGAGTCCCATCTGGAGCTTAGCGCAGGGCCTGGCACACAGTGAACGCAGGGTACCTGTAGCTACTGGTTTTACTGCGAAAATAACTTGGGGGCAGGGCGGGGGGGTCCTAGGCCGGTTCTGTCAGTTGTGTCCCTGCCTGAGTCTGTTTTTGGTCTCCTCCCCAATCACCACTCCTGCCTCCTTTCCTGGGAGGATCCCCCAGGCTTTCTCTCTTGTCCTCCCCATCTCCCTTCTGATGGCTCTTCACGGGGCCTGGACCACTTTCTCTTTTTATGTCTGGTCGTTTGCATCTTTCTCCTCTCTGTCACTCTCTCTGTTTCCCTCTCTTTTTCCCCCTGTATCTCTCTCCTCCCCCGCCCCCTCCCTCTCTCTGCCCTTTCTCTCCTGGTCCTCTGGGATTCTCCCCCTTGGAGACTCTGTGTGTCTGTCTTTGTCTGTCGGTTTCTTCCCCCTTTTTCTCATTTCCCTCTCTCCCTGCCTGCCAGACTTTTGGTCTGTCTTTATCTCCATCTCTTCCCCTCTGTCTCCTTCTCTCTCTCTGTCCCTGACCTTCTGTGTCTCTGGTTCTCCTTCTCTCTTCCTCTCCACCTCTGTCTCTGCCTTTCTGCTCCATCTGACCCTGTGTGCATCTTTGTCCGCTGTCTCTGCCTCTCTCTGGGGCTCTCCCTCCCACCTCCCTGCCCCCATCCCCTTTAAGTGCACAAGGCAGGGAACAGCAGCCCCGCGGATCTGGGGACACTCCCACCTTGGTTGCCTGGGTGCTGGGGCCGGGGAGGGGCTGTGGGCTCATTACTCTAATGGTATCTGCAGTGGGCGCACAGCTGGCCCAGGAAATGGGCCACTTAAGCCTATTGGAGCTGATGGCAGCCTGCGGCCACTTCTCCCCTGCTGCTTTCAAGCAGAGCTGGGAGAGGGGAGTGAGCGGGGAGAGGTGGGGAGAGGGAAGGGGAGGGGAGGGAAAGAAAGGGGAAGGAAGTGAGAGGGGGAGGGAGGAGAGGGGAGGGAGGAAAGGTGGGAGGAGGATGCCTCTCCGTTTCAGGCCTGGGATGTCCTGGGAAAATGCACTGGGCTGGCTGGGAGGGGCAGGAGGCTGGACCCCGGGCCCCAGGAGCAGGGCCCCCCTTGTACACACAGTTGCACACCCCAGAGAGCACCACCCAAGGCTTTCCACTCAGGGACACCCCACGGCCCGTCTCCCCAACCCCCATGATCACAGATGTCATTAGCACAAACACGCACCAGGACACAGGCACAGACCCTCACCAATGGACACAGATGAACAGGTCACGTGCACACTCACACACTCACGCTCACACACAGCATTGAGACGCACGGAGAACTGAAAAGGACACGCACTCAAGTAGGTGTCTCGCACACAGCCAGGCACACGCTTACAGGCTGGAGATGCACAGATGGGACAGAGCGACCACATCAAATACACACGGGCCGCGAATTCCCCTTCACACACCCTCACGCCATGGTCAGGCGCGATCCGTGCCACAAAGATCCACGGATTCACAAACACACGAGCACACGCAGAAACAGCGACATCGGTAACAAAGGACACACACAACCACAGCCAGCCACGTTGGTCCACCCCAGCCTCTGCTCACGGCCACGTGTCACCAGGCGGAAAAGCAAGCCCAACCCGGCCTGATCCGCCCATTTTTTTTCCTCAGAGAAGCTGGAGATCCGGATTTTTATGTGAAACCACTTAAAAAGAAGATAAAGAGTGTGCAGCCCAAACCAGGAGAACTGATGGTCTAGACCTCAGCCTCCAGTTTGTAAAAGGGTCCCTAGTCGCACCATGAATAGCTGAGCAACCCCTAGGCCGCTCTGAGCCTCTACCTTGTCTTCTGGAAAATTCCATCATAATGGTCCTCCTCTCCAGGGCCTGTTGTGAGGACCGTGGCATGATGCCAAGTCAGCCAGGGGACAGAAGGAGGGCCTCCTGCCCCCTTCATCTCCCCGTGTCTGTCTGCCTCTGCTCCTCTGGTGGGTCTTACCCCTTCTCCGTCTTTCCGTCACACGCACACACATATTCACACGAGTGGCCTGGACCCCAGCCAGGAAGAGGCAGGAAGCCCATTGGGCTGAGTTAGGTTCTCGCAGGGGCTTTGATTTTGAAGAATCTGAAGAGGAATATGTGTGTGTGTGTGTGTGTGTGTGTGTGTGCGCGCACACGCGCATGCATGCACGCACACGCTCGTGCGTGGGTGCCTGGTGTGCCTGCATTTGCCTGTGTACCTTTGCCCACAAGCCAGCGTGAGCCATGAGCTGACACATGGGTGTGTGGCTCTGTGCACCCAGGATGCATGTTAGGGATGGGCGGTGAGAAGGGACCGCTCTGAGACCCACCTCTGCCTAAACTGGGTCTTCATTTCATCTTCTTGAATGGAGGCCCCTCTATCCCTCTTCTTTGGGTGGGGTCCCCATCCCAGAGCCCCACCCCCACCCCGGCTCCCATCTCTGGCTGCTACTGGTTCTTGTTCTGTGACTGTGGGCAAGTCACTGCCCCTCTCCAAGCCTCAGTTTCCTCATCTGTAAAGTGGGGAGGAGAACAGTTCCCTAACAGGCAGGTGGATGGGGAACATTAAAAGAATGAAAATTACCAGGAGGGAAAGGGGTGACGGGATAAATTGGGAGACTGGGATTGACATAGACACACTACTATATATAAAATAGAAAACTAGTAGGGACCTACTCTATAGCACAGGGAACTCTACTCAATACTCTGTAAAGACCTATATGGGAAAAGAATCTAAAAAAGAGTGGATATATGTATATGTATATAGGGATGTATGTATAGGATTCACTTTTCTGTACAGCAGAAACTAACACAACAGTGTAAATCAACCATAATCCAATAAAAATTTTAAAAAATAAAAATAAATAAAAGAATGAAAAAAAGAACAATGAAAAGAATAAAGAATTTAAAAAGCAAGGGATTTGAATAGCCATGTCTCCAAAGAAGGTATACAGATGGCCAAGGATCACAAGAAAAGATGCTGGACATCGATGAAGGAAATGCAAGTTGAGACCTGCAGCACCTCCACCAGGACGGCTCGAGGTCACAAACAGACAATAACAAGTCTGCGAGGCTGTGGAGAAATTGGAACCCTCGTGTATGGCTGGCTGGCGGGAAGGGAAAATGATGGAAAACAGTCTGGAGGTTCTTCCAAAAGTTGACAGAGAATCACCATATGACCCAGCAGTTCAACTCCTAGTTATTTACTCAGGAAAAATGAAAACATATGTCCACACAGAAACCCGTACATGTATGTTCATAGCAGCATGATTCATGCGACCCAGTGATACTTGCAGGGGACTCTACGGACCCTACAAACCCTACCAATCTTGCTTGCAGAAGCAACGTGTTTATTAGCAAAGGTTTTCAAGGGATAGAAACACATGGGAGAGGGTGGTAAAACTACTCAAAAGGTTAACATATTCTCTTATTTGTTTAAAGCATTTAAATTAAGGGGCGGGAGTTTGCTCCATCCCCACCAGTAACTTTTCAGAGAGAATGAAGAGTGTCATGGGCATTTTCTGATGGGACTCAGATCTATCTCTCTCCCTGTCTCTCTCTCCCCAGTCTCTTCCCCTCCCACAGATTTGCTTTACAAAGCCTCATTTCATTGATTTTTATTTTTTTATTTTTTGGCTGCTCCGCGCGGCATGAGGGGTCTTAGTTCCCCAACCAGGGATCGAACCCTCGCTCCCTGCATTGAAAGCATGGAGTCTTAACCATTGGACCACCAGGGAAGTCCCTCGTTGATTTTTAAATATAACTTATCTCATATATCACGTCAAATCAGGGCACATAGATCTACCACTCTCTTTTTAAAAATAGGATCTATTTTTGCATAAGCAATCCATGCACCGTGGGACAAAATTCCAGAGTGTATGTTGGCAAATCTTTCCCTGTCACCCAAATGCCTCTTCCAGAGGGACCATTGATACTGGTTTATTTTGTCTTCTGCGATTTTAGTTTTATTGGGACAAATATACATAGAAATTTTCACTCTTGGCATGTGTATTATTTGATATATAATGTATATTCCTATATATTATGTAATATAGAGATAAAATAATATATACATATAGAATATAAATACATGTGGAATATATGTATATATTATATAAAATATAACAGAATTTTATATAAAATGTATAATTTATCTATACATAGAGAGATGGAGAGGGAGATATAATGAGTGACCAGGGTCCCAGCTCTGTCCGTGTTTGCCCAGTTCCCAGAAAGGAATTTTTTTAGCTTTGGGAAAAACCTATTCTTACTCCTTCCCTCCTTTTTTTTTTTTTTTGGAGGGGGGCGGTATAATTCCCTTTGCTTTTTCTCCCAGTTTTGTTATGACATAGAACCTTGTATTAATGTAAGGCATGCAACATATGATTTGACACTTGAATCACCACAACCAATAAGTTTAGCTAACATCCGTCGTCACCTCACATAGTAACAAATAGTTTCCCCGTGATGAGAGCTTTTAAGATGTCTCTCATAGCAACTTTCAAATATCTGATACAGTATTGTCAGCCTTTTAATATATAAAAGCCAGCACACTCTACGCATTCTGTGCTCTTTTTTTTTTTTTTTTTAACTTAGCAATCCATCTTGGAGATTTTTCCAGATCTATTAAGTGAAAGCATCCTGCTTCCTATTTCACAGCGCCTTCATTTTTTTCAACATCCCAGCGTATAGACCTATCATAATTGATTTAGCCAGTTCCCTATGAGGGGGAATTTTGGTGGCTTTGGAATGTTGCTGTAACTACATCTTGGGTTACCACCGCTTCCCACGTGAGTGGGACAACTCCTGCAGGTGTGTTTGTTTTAAAATATAGCATATTAGCTGGAGAAAGGGGGGAATGGGGAATTAGTGTTTCACGGGACCAGAGTTTCAGTTTGGGAAGATGAGGAAGTTCTGGAGATGGATGGTGGTGGTGGTTGCACGACAGTGTGAATGTACTTAATGCCCCTGGACCATACACTGAAAAATGGTTACAATGAGAAATAAATTTTATCTTATGTGTATTTGACCAAAATTTTGTAAAAATAATTTTAAAAAATATAGTCTTTATATTTTTAAAAATATTTTTATATATATTTAAAAATATAGCATTGGGGAGTTCCCTGGTGTTCTGCTGGTTAGGATTCAGCGCTTTCACTGCCGTGGCCTGGATTCAATCCCTGGTTGGGGCACTGAGATCCTGCAAGATGCATGGCGTGGCCAAAAAACATTATATATATGGCATTAATAGAAAATTTGAGGCATATTAAGGCCAACAGATCAGGAGACAACTGCCATTGAAAAGAGTTTGTTACGGTTCCCAAGAGGAGGGGTCACTCCATGCCAATCAGGGCCAAATGGGGATGCACCAGTGTCAGTCAGGAAGCAGAGGGAGGGGGAGAGAGTATGGGCCAGAACCTTTATTGTGGTTTACTAGAGAATGAACAGGCAAGGCAGGGTATGCAGGCTTAGGATGGGCTCCTTTGAATAATTTCAATGGACTTTGGCTGTCCCTGGTTGTCTGGTTCCTGGCCCTGGGGTCATTAGGGCAGGGGGATAGTGACCCAGAGTATAAGAGCCCATAGAGGAGGGGGTTGAGGGTGTGGACCCTGGATTGGTTGGTTGGTTTTTGAAAAGTACACTCATGGTCAAGTTAACTATCTCTGGGAATTAGCTAGCCCTGGGAGGGGCCATTTTCCAGGGTCTGTGAGGCCCCAGATGTCAAAGCATCAGAACTAAAAAGGCATGGTTAATACAGTGTCCCTAGAGGGGACATCTGGGTCCTGGGGAGAATGGCTTTCCAATTGGGAAGAATGTTTCCAGGTTTCCTCCCAAACCACTGTTCTTTTAGGCCACTCCAGGTCTCTCTTGTGAGCCAATTAAGTCCCTGTGGGGAGGGGCAGGTAAGGCCTGGGAAACACAGTTCTTTTTAAGAACTTAACTCTTTCTGGGCCGAATTTAAAACCAGCCACTCCGCTCAATATTATGTAACAACCTAAATGGGAAAAGAAAGAACTTGAAAAAGAATAGATACAGGTACATGTATCACTGAATCACTTCGCTGTATACCTGAAACTACCACAACATTTTTAATCAACTACACTCCAAGATAAAATAAAAAGTTTACAAAATAAAATAAAACCAGCCACTGATGTGACTGCCCAAGTTCAGGGGCCATTAGGGGAACCAGGAGCTCTGCTGAGATGAGACCAACAGCCACCATTTTATCATCCAACCTCCTGTGAGTGGAATCATACAATATTTGTCCTCTGTGTCTGGCTTATTTCACTCAGCATCATGTCCTCAAGGTTCATCAGTGTTGTAGCAGGTGTCAGGATTTCCTTCCTTTTTAAGCTGAATAACACTCCACTCTTGTGTATATACTGTGTTTTGTTTATCCATTCATCTGTCAGTGGGCACTTGGGTTGATTCCACCTCTTGGCTCTTGTGAATCATACTGCTATGAATATGGGTGTGCAAATATCTGTTTGAGCCCTTCTTTCCAATTCCTTGGGGGTACATACTCAGGAGTGGGATTACTGCATCATACAGTTTAATCTTTTGAGGCACTGCCGTACTGTTGTCTACAGTGGCTTAGCACGAGAGATGTTTGGTGTGAGAAATCTTCCTTTGACAAATAGCTAAATTTGAAAACAAATCTCGGTGGCCCTGTATTGACATGAGAGTATGTTTCTCCTACATTAAGCGAAGAAGCAGATTCCAAAAGAGTGAGTACGGTGATTCTTTTGATGTGCGTTTGAAATACACATACATCCCTCAGGGTCTGTGCCTTTCCCCAGAGACCCACACGATTCACTCATCCCCTCTACTCAGGTCTCCGCACAAATGTATCTTCCCTGAAACCTTGTAAAAAGAACCTCCCCCCTTGCCCCACTTAATTTTTCTTCCTTCACTTACTCCTTCCTGTTGTATTATAGTTGATTCTACTTATTCATAGGGGTTCTGTTTTATAAAGTTGCCACAAACACGAACCTAGCCAATGCTGGACCACTGCTCCTGGGGGAAGTATAAGGTTAGGTTCCTGTGAGCCTCTGGGTCACAAGATTTTCATCAACCAGTCAATACATAGCCTTGTTTTACGTGTGTTTCTGTTTAGGGACATCTCATTTAATATATATTGTTGATTCAATAGCATTGAACTCCCAACCAGTAGCACTATAATTCATGCCTGAATGAAGCTCATCTAACACACGTATTTTCCCCATAGGCTTAGGACACACTGGGCGGTACTTCAGCACGACGCTTGGGGCCACTTTAGAGAGCCAAACCCCCACCACCACTGCCACCAACACAAAAAAGACAACACAACACTCACATCACCCAGAAAAGGACACTTGTCCACAATCTGAGCTGAAATCAGAAGACGGGCTTCGCCTGGTTCAGCCTCAGCAGGGAAAATGTGTGGTGGGTGACACATTTTTTCACCATTCTGCACATGTCCACGAATGACTGTGAAAGTCAGACGTATTCATTTTGGAGTTACAAATAAATGTTAGCAACGAGGTGATTTTGCATATACCAAACCTGAAAATAATGAGGATTGACTATATAAAGAATGTGTATTTAGGGAATTCCCTGGCGGTCCAGTGGTTGGGACTCCATGCTTCCACCGCAGGGGGCCCAAGTTTGATCCCTGGTCAGAGAACTGGGATCCTGCATGCCATGTGGCGAGGCCAAAAAAAAAAGAATGTGTATTTAAATTTCATTATTGTTGTCTGTATTCCCCGGCTAAACTATCACATGGGCAGGGGTCTTGATCTCTCTTGTTCAGAGCTGTGTCCCCTAGCTCCAAAAAGAGAGACTGACACACAGTAGGTGCTCAATAAATATTTACTGGTGGACAAAAAAGAACAGATAGATACATTTAAAAACAGCTATCTTGGGACTTCCCTGGTGGCGCAGTGGTTGAGAGTCCACCTGCTAATACAGGGGACGTGGGTTCGTGCCCTGGTCCGGGAGGATCCCACGTGCCGCGGAGCGGCTGGGCCCATGAGCCATGGCCGCTGAGCCTGTGCGTCCGGAGCCTGTGCTCCGCAACAGGAGAAGCCACAACAGTGAGAGGCCCGCGTACCGCAAAACAAACAAACAAACAAACAAAAACAGCTATCTTGTGGTATAATTGACATCGAATGAGCTGCATTTAAAGTGTACAATTTGCTAGGTATTGACATCCATGAAGCCATCACCACCATAAAGATAATGAACACATCTGTCACTCCCAAAACTTTCCTCCTGTCCCTTTGTCATCCCTCCCTCCTACCCCTCCCCATCCCCAGGCAAGCACTGACCTGTTATCTGTCACTATAGATGAGTTAGCACTTTCTGGAGTCTTCTATAAATGGAATCTATAACCGTATGTACTCTTTTGTCTGGCTTATTTCCCTAAGCATAATTGTGTGTGATTCATCCATACTGTTGTGTGGATGTATAGTCCGTTCCTTTTTCTTGCTGAGTAGTATTCCATTGTGTGGATGTACCACAGTCTATCCATTCACCTGGAATGACATCTGGCTTTTCCAGGCTTCTTGTGATACGATACAATGAAATTCTGACATAACCACCTGGAGTTAAGAAAGACCCCACAAGTTAAGGGCATAGTCACCAACAAGACTGTCTTCACTTCAGATGCATTCACGGACCAACAAGCTCTGCTGAGCCTTGGTGCTCAGAGTTTTTACTGGAGTTTCATTATATAGGTATGATTGATCCAATCATTGACTATGAGATTGAACTTAATCTGCAGCCACCTTCCCCCCCCCCCCCATCCCTTAAGGTCAGGTTGACATCTTAAGGTTGGTGTTTCCTGCATGACCAATCCCCATCCTGAGTCATCTCATTTGCATAAACTCAGGTGTGGTCACGCCCCAGCACAAGCAACCAACACTCCTATTGCTCAAGGAAAATCCAAGGATTTAGAAGTTATCTCTCAGGAACCTGGGACAAAGCCCAGATACTTTATAATACAACAGTTGATTACAAGTAAAGCTGCTGTGAGCATGCAGGTACAACAAGTCTGCGTATGCATATAAATTCCCTTTTCTCTTCGGTAGGATAGAAAGAGTGGGCCATGGCATCGTAAAAGCATTTGATTATGGACACTTTCAAACACACACACAGGGAAGAAGACAGAATAGTGAGTTCCCATCCCCGTCTCAATGTTGTAGCCATTCCCAGACATTAGGTAGCATTCACAAATGTTTTAATGATCTCTCAAAGATATGGACTCTTTATAAAAAGTGTAATTCCAATATCATCACCACTCTTTTAAAAACTAGCCATAATCTTTAATAAGCTTAATATCATGGACTAGTAAGTAGCCTGTCAGGACGCATAACGTTTTGCACAATTGGTTTCTTCAAATAGCCCACATGTGGTGCTGGAGTACATTTTTTTTTTTTCATCTAAAAGAATATTCACCAAAAAGTTACCAGTGGGGAAAGGAATTAGGAGTGGCTGCTATTTTCTCCTGATTGTAGATGGTAATAATGATTGTTAAAATTTATTTTTAAAATGTGCTTACCTCAGTGTCTGTCACCTGTGGACTTTCAGCTTTTACTGTCTGAGCGTTTGCTGTGTCCTCAGCACCGAGTCCTTTAGAACATGTTTTATCTTATTTAATCTGGACAGCTGCCCTCTGCAGCAGGCTTGGTTATTCCATTTTGCAGATGAGGAAACTGAGGCTCAGAGAGGTGGAATGACTTGCCCTCGGGAGCACCCAACTAGTTAGAGAGGGGGGAGGTCAGCCTGGAAGCCCAGGTGTGCCCAACTATAATTTCTAAATCGAATCTATATTTTCTGAAGATTCTACAACAAATATCTACCACTTTGGGGAAAACAGGGTGTATTCATCTCCTGTGGCTTCTGTAACAAATTATCCCAAATTCGGTGTCTTTACAACAATAGAAATTTCTCCTCTCACAGTTCTGGAGACCAGAAGTCCTAAACCAAGGTGTCGGCAGGGTGGGTTCCTTCTGGAGGGTGTCGGGGAGAAACTGTCCCATGCCTTTCTCCTAGCTTCTGGTGCTTGCCCGAAATCCTTGGTGTTCCTTGGTGTGTGGATGTATCTCTCAAATCTCTGTCTCCATCTTACCATCATCTTCTCCTCTGTGTCTCCCTGGAGGTCCCCCTCCTCTTATAAGGACACCATTCATTGGATCTAGGGGCCACCCCAAATCCAGCATGACCTCATCTTAACTAATTACATCTGCAAAGACCCTATTTCCAAATAAGGTCACACTTGGAGGTTCCAGGTGGCTGTGAATTTTGGGGGGACACACTGAAGCCAGTACATAAGGTTAGCTTTTTAGGCGCAAAAAGGCAGGAAGGAGGACCCTTCACCTGCTCTCCATAGCCTGGTGCCCCAAGAGCTCTGTGCCTGGGTCCTCTGGCCGGGATGGGGCCAAGTGCAGAGCCAGCAACGAGATGGGGAGTGTGAACCAAATCATCAGTGACAAATCATCGCCCCAAATCATCAGTGACACAGCCAGGGAAGGAGCCAGTCTTCGAGGCTCCAGGCTTCCAGGCCCCTGCACTGTGGGTTTCTGACACTTCCAACCCTCAGCCAAGCTCAGGATGGGGACACAAAAGTGGCCAAGCAGGGCAGGGACATTGGGGTTCCAGAGACACTTGTCCCATCTCCTCCCTGCTGCCCCCCCCCGCCACCTGTCGTTGTATGAATTCGCCAGAAGGACCTTTGATGGTATTTCTTCTACTTTTGATGGAGACATCACCCGCACACGTGAAGCAGACAAATCTTGTGTGTTCAGCACCCTGAGATCATACATGTGTGTAGACAGTGTAACCACCATCCAGCTGCTTGTATGGAACACTCTGGGCTCCCCAGAGGGGGCTCCAAGGAAGTCTTTCAAACGGTAAATCTGGTCCTGTTCTCCCTCACCTAAAATCTTTCCATGAGTCCCATCACCGTGAGGATGACACTCACAATAATCATAACGATGACAGCAGTGTGGTGGGTGCTCAGGGTACACCAGGCACTCAGTCTACACCATAGAGCTTGTCTGCATGGACTGCCTTTCCCTCCCGACATCCTTTAGACGCAGGTACTCTTATTATGCCCATTTTATAGATGGGGAAGATAAGGCATGGAGTGTTGAATTCGTTTGGGCTAAATTTGAAGCCACATCGTCTGGCCCCATCCCCACCTCCAGATGGTCATGCGGCTTCTCCTTGTTACACAGGTGTATGCTTGAATGTCACCTCCTGTGACCCCTAGCACCTAGCAGTCCGGGGTTAGGGGCTCAAGCCAGAGATGGGGAGAGACAAGAGATAGGGTAGGAGTAAAAAGACAGAGAGAAAGAGGGACTTCCCTGGTGGTCCAGTGGTTAGGACTCTGCGCTTTCACTGCAGGGGGCGAGGACTCAATACCCGGTCCAGGAGGGATCCCTGGTCCAGGGGGTTCGATCCCTGGTCAGGGAACTAAGATCCTTCATGCCGCGCGGTGCACAGCCAAAAACAAACAAACGAAGGCAGAGAGAGAGACAAAAAGAAGCAGAGTCGGAGAGAGAGTGCAGAGAAAGAGAGAGAAATAGGCATAAAGGTAAAGCGATCATTGGAGACAAACAGAAGAGCTGATGTTCCTAGCAGGAGCTTCCTATATGTGCATGGCTGGGGACCACTGATGAGATCGACAGGCACCGATGCCAGTGGGGGCAGGGAAGAAAGCGGCAAGACCCCAAACCCAGGCACCTGAGTGTGGAGCATGGTGAGAGGGGGCTGCGATGCACCAGCGTGTGTGCACATGAGCTGAGCATGAGGGAGAGCCCTGCGTGGATGCAGCTCTTTGGCCTTATGGCCAGGCTAGCATCCTCTCTCCCTCTCTCTCTCCCCCATCCCGGGTCTCCCAGCTTTTTCCCATGACTCTCTGTCTCTTGTCATTGAGTCTCTGTCTCTGTGTCTCCCTGGCAGCCAGTGCTGTGGGTGAAGGGGCGTGTGTTGGTATAGAAGGCAGCTCCTGGGGGTGGGGTCACCATGGCAGCGGCTGACGCCTTGCACGCCATCATTCACGTTGAAGTGGACCCACCCACGGCTGACAGTCACCCTGTGGTCCCAAATGACAACCTCCACCCCATCTCACCCACCCAGTGTGGACTGCAGAACCACAAGCAGCCTGCTCTGACACTGAGAAGGGGAAATGGATGGGAACCCCCTTCCCCCCAAACCCCAAAAACCTGGCCAAGGAAGAATCATGGGGCCTCTCAAGCCAGGCCCAGCTGAGGACTTCCATCCCCAGGTCCCCAGGGAGGCAGGCTGGGGGTGGGGGGCGCTCAAGAGGAGGAGGAAGGGGGGAAGGGGCTCAGGGAGGAGAGGGGGCTCCGAGTGGGGAAGGGGGCTCACAGAGAGGGAGCAAAGTCAGAGAGTGGCTCAGCGAAGGGGAGGGGGCTCCAAAGGTGAGGGGGTCTCAGAGGTGGGCTCCAAGAGGGGGAAAGCTCCAAGAGGGGTGGGGCACCTGGGATTGAGGACTCCCCAGAGAGGGCCTGCGGCAATCCTAGAAGGCTTCCAGGAGGCCTGGCCTGCTTCCCCCTGGGAGAGTCCTTCCCACCGCCACCCCCCAACCTGGAGGAGTGGACCCTGGACCCCACGAGTAGATGGCCAAAGGGACTGACCAGCTGACCCTGGTTTACCAAGGAAAGCTGGCCGCCAGTCAGGTTCTGAGTGGCACAGGGGCGTGTGTGTGTGTGTGTGTGTGTGTGTGTGTGTGTGTGTGTGTGTGTGTGTGTGAATCTCCGTCTTCCTAATCAGGTCTGGGGGGAACAGACATGGCGATGGACAGAACTCAGCCCCTTCTGTGCTTTGGGGGGTTTCAGCTGCCCCCCACTGGTACAGGTACCCATGGGCCTGGAAGCCCCAGCCTAGGTGCCCCGACCCTGGATCACGTGGTCCCCTCCCCTCCCCCACTTCTTCCCTCCTCCTTCCTCAGCCCACTGGGCCCCCTGCCGACTTTAATTGGCTTTCGTGGAGCTGAATTCACTGGGACTCTGCACAGCCCTGTGAGGTGGGGCCGGGCTGCAGCTCTCCCGCCTCCCTGCCTGGCTAATTGGGGGGCTTCATTGTCGAGAGGAGGCCCCCCCAGCGCTCCCCACCGCCGCCTGCTCGCTCCCGCAGACAATGCTGGGAGCCCGCTGTCCTTAAGGGCGGGCTGCTGTAATTTGGTCTAATTCATCCGGGGAGACAGCGATTAGAGCTAATAAATGGCCCCCAACCCTGCTTTGTCTCACCCGCACCCCCAGCCCCGCTTCCATCCTCCCCCAGCGGCCCAGCTCCTCTCCCCTCCCCCAGCCAGGAGAGGGCCGGGAAACAGAAAGGCCCTCCAAGCCTCAGTTTTGCCATCTAGGAAATGGTTATAGCGCTGGTCCCCAGGAACTGGTGCCCACCTGTCTCCGCCGCAACTTGGAGGCGGGGGCAGCAGCCTGCTCAGATCGGCGACCCTCCCCCATATCCTGGAGACACCAGTGGGCCCCATTCCTTAATGGAATCTCCACTCCACCCCCAAATTCAAGGTCATGGTTTGTGAATCTAGCAAAGGGCTCTGGGCCCACCAGACTGGGCACCCCTCCCGTCACGTAGATTAACCCTGACATCAAGCCACTCTTTTTTTTTGGCTGTGTTGGATCTTCGTTGCTGCGCGCGGGCTTTCTCCAGTTGTGGCGAGCGGGGGCTACTCTTCGTTGTCTTGCGCGGGCTTCTCATTGCGGTGGATTCTCTTGTTGCCGAGCACAGGCTGTAGACATGCGGGCTTCAGTAGTTGTGGTACGTGGGCTCAGTAGTTGTGGCTCGCGGGCTCTAGAGCGCAGGCTCAGTAGTTGTGGCGCACGGACTTAGTTGCTCCGCGGCATGTGGGATCTTCCCGGACCAGGGCTTGAAGCTGTGACCCATGCATTAGCAGGTGGATTCTTAACCACTGCACCACCAGGGAAGTCCCATAAAACCACTCTTGATGGTGGCTTGAAGCACCGAGAGGGTCAGTAGCATGTCTGATGTCACACAGAAATTAAGGGGCAAGGTTGAGGGAATTCCCTGGTGGTCCAGTGTCCAGTGGTTAGGATTCCACACTCCCACTGCAAAGGGGCATGGATTCGATCCCTGGTCGGGAGCTAAGATCCTGCAAGCCATGCAGCACGGCCAAAAAAAAAGGCTGGGGCAAGGTTGAGATTTGAACCAAGGCTTCAGGAGTCCAGTGCCTGTGTTCCTAACCACTAAGATATAGTAGCTTCGGGGATGAACTTAGCTTAGAGGATGAATTAATTTAGGGGAAGCAGGGAAGACATATGGGAACATATGTTTATGTATGACTGATTCACTTTGTTGTAGGGCAGAAACTAACACACCATTGTAAAGCAATTATACCCCAATAAAGATGTTAAAAAAAAAAAATTTAGGGGAAGAACTTTGAATGTAGTCAACTCATGGGCAAGTTGGCCTTACTTCCTCAAACAAAGGAAAGAGACTTCTAGAAGGAAGACAGGAAACATTCATTCATTCATTCACACAATTAATGTATTTCCTGAACACAACAGGCTGTGTACTGTGGACAGAACAGTGGCTAAGACAGGTGGGCATGGCTTGGGGAAAAGCAGAAACGACAAGGAGACATCTGAAGGGACAATCTGGAGATGGCGGTGTTTCCCTGCCTGAGTGGGGACAGGTCAGGGCACAACTGGGGAGGGGGCTGGGCTGAGCAACAGGGGAAAGGGCACCACTGACACCCTGGGGACCGGGGGCCTGCGGTGGGAAACCCTTCCTGCGTGTCGCCGTGAGCCGCTCAGTGCTTGCAACAACTCCAGGGGGCAGGTGCTATGGTCACCCCCATTTTTCAGATGAGAACGCTGAGGTCGTCACAGGGCCCTCCTTGCCCAGCATCACAGGCGGAGCCCAGTAAGCATCAGCTGCGCTCGTTGGCACATCCGTCTTTAGCCTCTGCAGCCGTGTCAGGGGTGGGGGTGAGGAGTAGGCCTGGTGCACACAGAGAGGACAGTAAAGGAGCTGGAAAATTCAGCTGAAGATTCACGGTGGGAGTTGTCACGTGGTGGTGCAGCCCGGTCGACGGATGGGGTGGCGGATTCTTTCTCATGGTGGGCTCCAGACGGCGTCAGGGATGAGGATCCCTATGTTGGATCTGAGGCACTGACAAGTGTCCGTGTGATGACACTCCCAGTCAACAGCAGGATTCATACCAGTTCCCCCACCCGGAGGGGCCCTGGGGCCAAATAAAAATCACCACGGATGCTCTGTATCAAGGACCTTCTTTGTGCCAACCCCATAGTTAGCCTTTATTTTATTTAATCCTCCCATCACCCTCCACGAGAGAGCGTTATTATTATCACCCCCATTTCACAGATGAAGAAGTTGAGGCTCAGAGAGGGAAAGCCACCTGCCCAGTATCACACAGTGAGGCTGAGTTTACCAGGATAGCCAAGAGTGAGTGAGACAGAAACGCAGTCCTGGGGAAATTCCAGTGGGGGGTGTGTGTGTGTGTGTGTGTGTGTGTGTGTGTGTGTGTGTGTGTGTGTGTGTGTCGGGGTGGGGGAGACAGATATGGGGATGAGAAAAGCTTTCTCACGTCCCTCCATCACTGCACCCCCTCCCCCCCCGCCACTTCCCATCTCCCCCCACATTTAGCCTTCAGACAGTGACGGTTTGATTGTGCAGAGCTAAGAATAACCCTCAACGGCAAAGTGCCCTGGAGATGCAGGGAGGTGAGAGGCAGAGATGGGGGGAAGGAAGTAGGCAGGGAGGCAAGTCTCATCCATGCATGCCCCCCACCCCCACGCCCAGACTCCCTGATCTGTAGCTTCTGTCAACAGCCCAGGGCTGCTTCTTCTCTTATCTACCATTCCTGCAGCCCCATAAAAAAAATAACAAGCCAACTTTGTCATCATCTCTTGATTAGGAGGGCCCTTTCTATATTTATAGGTACTGGGCTAGCTGCGGACAGGTTTCGAGACTTGCGTTCCGGAGTCAGAATGCCAGGGTTAGAATCGTCACTCCCCGGCTGGCTGACAGGTGACTTCAGCTCTTTCAGCCTCAGTTTCCCTATGTATAAAATGGTATTAATGATCACACTTCACAGCGTCGCCGGAGGATGAAATACGTCAGAAGGGCACCCACGAGGTCTTTGATTAACGTTATCTGCAGTTATGGTTGTGGTGATGGTGGTGTGTGAGATAGAATTTAAGGACCCCCAAACACCAGGGATTGTGTGTTGGCGGGGGGACTCCACATGGGCTGCGGAGGAAAAGGCCTCATTTCATAAATCGATCAAAATTGCACAGATAAGGTGAGCAGTTGAGTTCCCAGCTACTGCAAACATCCCCAGATAATCAGGCAAAGAACTGATTCATTCAAACATGATCATTGTGGTTCCAACACCCAGGGAACAAATAGTTTAAAAGTATTTCTCAACAGCAAAAAAGGAGTGAGCGAGGTTGTTTATGAAATTAATCTCTCTCCCTCTCTCTCTCCCCCTCTCCCTCCCTCCCTTCCTCCCCTCCCCCCCATACACTGCTTTTTGTGTAACTTAAATTGCCAAGACTCAGTTTCCCCGTCTGTAAAATGGGCATAATGAGAGTCCCGACCCCCATAACTGTGGGTTCTGATAAGGAAGTGATTAAAACAACTAGTTCAGGACGTGGCACCTTAACTATCATTATTTAACTACTAGTTAACCAGTTCATTAGCTAGGAGTTAACTATCATGATTTTCTTAATTAATTTTTAATTAAAAAGGTGATCCCAGCTCACAGAGGACATCAACTGTATCAGAAATGACTTATTTATTGTTTTTAAAAGACTCAAAGCAAATATCCTATATTCTTACCATTTTAATAGGTTTTAATTATGACGCGTGGCTCACCAAAATTCAACAGTGCATAAGGGTGTGCCGTGAACAACGAGGCTCTCTCCCACCTTGTGAAAAAGATTCGATGGCCTTTTATTTTATTTTTCGTTATCTTGATGACCTTGAATTTTATCTATATAGAAGGCCGTCTAGTCTAGTTACTGCCAGAAATTACTTTCCTCGGTGTCTCCTATTCGATTCTAGCAATTTCCAAAGCACGTCTATTTTCACGCGTCTGCCCATGCAAAGGGGAGACCCATCTGTTGTTTGCTCTTTTTAACTGTAAATGTCTCGAGGTTGCTGGGGGAGGGGGGGTGTCTTTCTACATCAGCACATCCCCTCTGCTCCTTCCCTAGCTCCACTGAAATCGGGGGCGCCGGGGGGGGGCGGGGTACCACTCTTTATTTTATTTTATTTATTTATTTGGCCGCGCTGCGCGGCTTGCGGGATCCTAGTTCCCGACCAGGGATCCAACTCATGCCCCGGGCAGTGAAAGCGCGGAGTCCCAAGCACTGGACCGCCTGGGAATTCCCCGGGATGGGGTAGGGTGGTTCCATTCTTTAAATGAGCTGTTGAAGAAAAGAGGTTTTTGCATGAGAGCCGTGATTCTACTGTCCCACAAGCTTTTCTGTATGTTTGGAATGGTTTCCACAACGGAACCTCAATTTGGATACAAGTTGAGGAGTAGAAAGTCAGTCTTGCCCAAGCTCGCAGCCCCCAGCCTCCAGGAGCCTCACCCAAAGGTCATGGCCAGCCACCCCTGCTGCCCATTTCCTGGATTCCTTCCAGGGGTATTCCGTGGATACACCCGACTGTGTTCATATACATTTGTATCCTTTCTGGATCGTGATTATTCTGATAAATGGTGGTGTAGGACATACACCTCCCCAAACTGTCCCAGCTCAGAGCACAAAGGGCCTCCTAATTCATTTTATGGCTGTGAGTGGACAATTGGGCTGTTTCTGTTCTTTAGCCCAGAAAGCTCTTGGGCTACACTGTCTTAATATTCTCGTGAATGACCCTGGTACGGCCCAGGCTGAATGTTCCGATGGCTGGTTCTGATTCAATGACTTTTATTTTATGTTTAGTTATCTTGATTACCTTGAACTTCAACTATGTAGTACACAATCTAGTCTTGTGCCATGGACTTTGGAGCAAGACCATCTGGCTTCGAATCTCTAGTCTGCTGCTTATAAGCTGTGTGACCTTGAGTAAGTTATTTAACCTCTCTGTGTCTCCTTGAGTGTGTTACTAACTTCTCCATGCCTGGGTCTCTTCACCCATTAAAAGGAGGCTGCTGCTGATGATAACGCCAGTATCACGGGATTGTTGGGAGGACTAAATGAGTTTAAAATGTGACATTGTCTCGCATTTCCATTATTCTATGCATGCTGTTCCCAGACATACAAAGGGATCTGTTGCAGCCAGCATTTGCAAGAAATGTTTCCCAGACTGGAAACATTAAATCCTTACCCCCTTCCCTTCTTTCTTTCCTCTTCCTTTTCTTCCCCCCAACCTTCCTGAAGGCTCCTGGAAAGCTAGACACTTTGGTAGGACAGGCCAGCAACCCTGCCTGCTGAGGCCACCTGCTTCGGGACAAGCGGGTGCTTCTGCAAATACTGGGGCGGGGGGAGGGGATATTAGGGGTATCTGACTCTGAGATGCTGAGGTCTGGGGCTCAGAGTGGCGCTGGAAGGGAAGATGGGGTGGATGGCAGTCGGGGGATAATGTTGGGTGGGTGGCGGAGATACTGTGCGATGCCCGGGGTCTGGGCTCCTGCTGCCACCTAGTGGAATGACAGAATTATCTTCTTTTTTATCGGGGAACCTGAGTTTGTAGTCTCCCCAGGAAGATGTACCAGACCTCACACAGGCAAACACAGGCTCAGAGAAGGGGAGCGACTTTCTGGGAATCACACAGCGCACTGGATGCCTTGAGTATGTTTGAAGGACACAACAGATAATTTTAAAGGAAGTTTTTTTTGTTTTGTTTTGCAGGTAAGTGAGCTCTCAGGCCTCGATGGGGCTCATGGGGGAGAGAACATGTTTTCAGAGGTTCCCCCCCTCCACCAGGAAGCCCACCTGTATTACTCCATCCCCACTCCCAGGCATTTTCTCTCCACTGGCCAGCTGTTCATTTGTTCATAATTTCAACAAATGTTTACCGAGCCCGTAGTGACACGTAGAGAACAAAATAGATTCAAACAAACAACAAAAAACCCTGAGCTGGTGGAGCTCGCAGCCCAGTGGGGTAGGCAAAGGAGAAACAAGTAAACATCTACAAATGGGATTATCTCAGAGACTGATAAGTCATTGAAAGAACAATGAACTGATAGGGACTGAATTTATGGGTGCCAAGGTTGGGGGAGAAGATTAAAGTTAGCCGGGCTCAGGGAAGTCACCTCTGAGGAGGTAACATTCAAACCAAGACTTGGAGGAGAGGGAGTGAGCCCTGGAAATAACTTGGAAAAGCCAGCGGGCACGGCCCGTGCAAAGGCCCTGGGGCAGGACCGTGCCTGGTGTGTTGGAGGAACAGCCAGGAGGCCTGTGTGTCTGGAGTAGAGTGAGTGAGGGGGAGAGAGGGAGGAGGGGAGGGCAGGGAGGGGATGGGGCAGGTCGTGCAGGGCCTTGTGGGCTTCGGGGAGGACTTGGGCTTTTACCTCGAAGGAGGTGGGAGTCCTGGAGGGCTGCGGGCAGAGGAGGGGAGGGAACCTGAGTCCGGTGCTCACAGGTGCAGTGGCTGCTGCGGGAAACAACAGGCTGTGGGCGGGAAACAACAGGTGACTGCACTTGTCCAGGTGGGCCATGATGGGGAGGACCAGGGAGATGGCCATCAAAGAGGGAAGAAGTGGGACTTCCCTGGTGGCGCAGTGGTTGAGAGTCCGCCTGCCGATGCAGGGGACACGGGTTCATGCCCTGGTCCGGGAGGATCCCACATGCCACGGAGCGGCTGGGCCTGTGAGCCATGGCGGCTTAGCCTGCGCGTCCAGAGCCTGTGCTCTGAGAGGCCCGCGTACCGCAAAAAAAAAAAAAAAAAAAAAAAAAAAAGAGGGAAGAAGTGATCAGATTCTGGGTATATTTTGAAAGCAGCGCCAACTGGATTTGCTAAGGGATTGGGTGGGGGTGGGAGAGCAGGTTCTTGCTGAGTGCCTGGAAGGAAGGAGCTGTCCTCTACTGGGGCAGGAGATGGAGGGAGAAGCAGTTTCATAGTTCATCTGGGCTACTGTTACAAACCACCATAGACTGGGTGGCTTATACACAGGAGACATTTATTTCTCACAATTCTGGATTGCTGGAAGTCCAAGATCAAGGTGACAGCAGATTCAGTGTCTGGTGAGGGTGTTCTTCCTGGTTCACACATGATGTCTGCTTGCTGTGTCCTCATTGGAGGAAGGGGTGAGGGAGCTCCCTGGGGTCTCTTTTATAAGGGCACTAATCCCATTCACGAGAACTCCACCCTCATGAGCAAATCACCTCCCAAAGGCCCCACCTCCTCAGACATCACATAGGGGGTTAGGTTTAACATATGAACTTTAGGGGGACACAAACATTAAGTCCTTAGCAAGCAGGTTGGGGAAGATAGGAGCTCAGTTAGGGCCATGGTAAGTGTGAGTCCCCCACAAGCCCTCCAAGCGCAGACATCCAGGGGCAGTCGGATCCCGAGTCTGGAGCTCAGGGGAGGCCTCGGTGTCATCGGGGTATAGAAGGGGTTAACGTCCTAGGAGTGGAGGAGGAGAAGGCTGCCAGAGGGGAGGGGAAAGACCTGAGGACCCAGCCCTGGACCAACGAGGGAGAGAGAAGGAAACCAATGGGGCCACTGAGGAGAGGAGGGTCCCTGAGGATTTCCCAGGAGGAGGGGGCGGTTGGGTCAGGTGCTGAACTTAACATGAAGTCACCAATACATTTCCCCTTTTTATGGCTGAATAATATTCCATTGTGTGATGGTCCACATTTTGGGTATCCATTCATCCATTGATGGACCCTTGGGTTGTTTCCACGTTTTGGCTATTGTCAATCATGCTGCTATGAACATGTGTGTACAGGTTTTTACAGGGATGTGTTTTCACTTTTCTTGGGTAGATACCTAGGAGTGGGATTGCTGGCTCAGATGATAATTGTTTAACCTTTTGAGGAACTGCCAGACCATTTTCCACAGCAGCTGCCCCATTTTTCACTCCCACCAGCAAAGTCCAAAGGGTCCAGTTTCTCCACATCCTCAGCAACACTTATTATTGTTTTTCTTTTTCCTGTATGTACATATGTATGTATGTATGTATTTCTGGCCAGGGAATTGAACCCGTGCCCTCGCAGTGAAAGCCCAGAGTCCTAACCAGTGGACCGCCACGGAATTCCCTGTTATTGTTTTTCTTGATTACAGCCCTCTTAGTAGGGGTGAATTGGTAAGTCTGGTCAACATTAGGTTCCAGATATCCCTCAGGAAAAAAAAAAAAAGAAGGAATTCGCTGGCAGTCCAGTGGTTAGGACTCCGCAGTTCCACTGCAGGGGACTGCGTTTGATTCCTGGTCAGGGAACTAAGATCCCGCATGCCCCACAGTGCAGCCAAAAAATAAAAAAAATTTAAAAATCCATCAGATCAGCCCACTCATCACCAGCTCTGGGTCAGCTTGACTTCTGCCTTACCCACTCCACTTTCCCCAGTTCACATAGTACATGTCAGTAAATACTTGTTGAATGAATGAATGAATAGATGGAATACTATGCAGCCGTCAAAAAGGATGTCACAGAAGAATGTTTGATGACGGGGGGAAGGTGTGGTCGCTAGAATAATGCCCCCCACAATGTCCACATCCTACTCCCCAGAACCTGTGAAGATGCTCCCTTCCATAGCACAAGGGACTTTGCAGGTGGGATTAAGTTAAAGATTTTGAGATGGGTAGATTATTTTGCATTATCTGGGTGAGTCTGATGTAACAAAGGGGTCTTTGTAAGAAGGAGACAAGAGAGTCAAAATCAAAGAAAGAAATGTGACAACAGAACCAGAAGTTGGAGTGATGTGGGACCATGAACCCAGAAGTGTGGGCAGCCTCTAGAAGCTGGAAAAGGCAAGGAATGGATTCTCCTGGATCCTCAAGGAACAGCACCTCCAGAAGGAATGCAGCCCTGTGGACACCTTGATTTTAGCCCCATTTGGACCACTTTTTGGACTTCTGACTTCCAGAACTGTCAGATGATAAATTTGTGTTGTTTTCAGCCAGTGTTTATGGTAATTTGTCGGAGCAGCAGTAGAAAACTAAAACAGAAGATCTTCAAGATATATTACTGGGTCACAGTGCCCTTCTGAGCCATATTGGGATCTGAGGCAAAAGGAAAACTGTGTGCTTCTTGGTATGTTTTACGTGATTTTTAGTAGTTAATTCCTCCCCCCAAAAGCATATGTTGAGAATATTATCGATATGTTTGCTTCCATTAAACACAGAAAAGTAAAATTATAAAAAAGAGAAAAGTAAAATTATAAGTTCTTAATGTTGTGAGTTCTAATATACCTTTTTTTTTTCTTTCTTTTTCTTTTTTTTTTTTTTTGCGGTACGCGGGCCTCTCACTGTTGTGGCCTCTCCCATTGTGGAGCTCAGGCTCCGGACGCGCAGGCTCAGCGGCCATGGCTCATGGTCCTAGGCGCTCACGGGCATGCGGGATCCTCCCGGACCGGGGCATGAACCCGTGTCCCCTGCATCGGCAGGCGGACTCTCAACCACTGTGCCACCAGGGAAGCCCTCTAACATACCTATTTTTAAGTTTCAATATTTTCAACCATGTCCTGGGGGAAAATAACCATTAAAAATGCGTAAAAACAGACATATGGGACTTCCCTTGTGTCCCAGTGGTTAAGACCCCCACCTTCCGGCCTTCCCTGGTGATGCAATGGTTAAGAATCCGCCTGCCAATAGAGGGAACAAGGGTTTGATACCTGGTTAGGGAACTAAGATGCTGCCTTCTGTGGGGCGGGACCTGTCCTGTGTCTGTATGTCTGTCCTTCCGCAATGATTCCTGCTCTGTGGTCAGACACCTCCCCGCAAAAAGATCCTACTTTCTTTAAATAGTCATGGACTTTTAAGGTTTCCTTTAAAATGTTTACCATTGTTATTTCACATCTAACTGTAGAAAAGTTTCACTATTGTATCAGAACTTCTCCAGAAAAGTGTCACAGACCTTTTCTCCTTTGGGGAATTACGCCTAAATCATGATCTCCATTAAAAGGCAGATCTTAGTTGCTGCAGGGCAACTAAGCCCAGTGCAACGCAACTAAGACCGTATGCAGCCAAGTAAATAAATTTAAAAAAGCAAAACAAAACAAAAAACAGATGTAGAGGGGCACACGTTTTTGCTCTTGCCTCAGACTCCAATATGGCTTGGTAAGACACTGTCAGAACCTGTCTTGCTTTAAGATTTTGATATTTTGTTCACCATGGGGTTGCTTTTTGCCATTATTTTGATATTTTAGAATAACGCAGGCTTCCCTGGTGGCGCAGTGGTTGAAAGTCCGCCTGCCGATGCAGGGGACGCGGGTTCGTGCCCCGGGCCGGGAAGATCCCACATGCCGCGGAGCGGCTGGGCCCGTGAGCCGTGGCCGCTGAGCCTGCGCGTCCGGAGCCTGTGCTCCGCAACGGGAGAGGCCACGACAGTGAGAGGCCCGCATACCGCAAAAAAAAAAAAAAAAGAATGCATTAAAATATTATTTAGTTTTTTTAGAGCCACCTTAATTTTTGCACTTGAGGTCATTGCCTCACTCTCCTTCTAATCCTGGCCCTGTAAGGGGGAAAAACAAACAAAACAGATTTTACAGCAATCTGATCCTAACTCCTTGCCATTACCTCCCTTCCTTCTACTATCTCTCTTAAAAAAAAAGAAAGAAAAAAAAAGATTGGTCCAAAATGAGTTAACTCTGGGTTATAAGATGAGAAGTCATTTAAATTATCTTCTTTCCATGTCCGGCTTGTTTTGGTTTTCTTCTTTTCACTTCGCAATTTGCTGCACCTGGCGTCCTTCAGCGGTCTTGCAGAAAGTTCTTGTAGAAAGTGGTTTGGGCTGAAGCAACAATGTCAACATTTGTAGACAGGCAAGAGTTTAAAATCTATCTATGAGACGAACTAATGAAACATTGTTGGGCTTCAGGGTGGGTTTGAGAGCAGTTTCTCTCTTGGATTGTTTTAATAGTGTGTTTGTGCGTGTTGCGAAGGGGGTTATTGGATTTTTTTAATTCTGTATTTTCCTCCTTCCAGCTTCCATTGCATCAAGCAGAGTGATGGATATTCAGTAAGAGCGGATATTCAGGAAGTTGCTGCCCAGACCACCGTGAAGGAAGGAAACAAATAATGTTCATTTTAGGAGCTACAATGTAACAATCTCCGTAACATTGTTTATGATAAGCTTAAGAAGGGCGACCCTAACATGTTTCCCTAGTGCTGCGGTTATCACGTTCTCCTCACAATAGAAAGGTCCCCGGTTCGATCCCCAGCAGAAACATTTCTACATCTTTACTGTAGAATTTTAAAATTTGCTTCAAAGTAATTTCAGTAGAAATTCAGCGTCGGTGCCTTTTTCTTTTTTCTTATTTCTCTAGCCTTTTTTAGATATTATGGAATTTAAAAAGTTATTGCAAAGTAACACAAACTCTAGGTCGATGTTTGACGAGAA
This sequence comes from Leucopleurus acutus, assembly GCF_964270905.1. Classification (NCBI taxonomy): domain Eukaryota; kingdom Metazoa; phylum Chordata; class Mammalia; order Artiodactyla; family Delphinidae; genus Leucopleurus; species Leucopleurus acutus. The sequence goes on along the minus strand of NC_139145.1, from coordinate 3,724,131 downwards.
AGTTTTAAGTGGACGGTAAAACTAAGAAAAAGCTGTAAAACACACCTGCGTTGGCCGGGAATCGAACCCGGGTCAACTGCTTGGAAGGCAGCTATGCTAACCACTATACCACCAACGCTTGGACGAACACGTTTTTCTCTAGGAGCCCTTAGTAGAAGTATTATCGGTTAGGCCGGGCAATACCAAGTTACTGGGGGTGTCTCTCCCAACGTCCCTGCTCGCACAGGAAGACGCCACGTTTAGGACGTTTCACCCCACTTGCCGCGGGGCCGTGCTGGCGCGTTCGCCTCCCCAGCGCCCCGGACTCCTTGGTGCCGGCCGGGAGGTGGCCAATCCCAGGCCGCCGCCTGGGCCGCTCGACTTCCGGGTCAAAGGGGCCTGAGCTGCCGGGTGTCCCGTATCCGCTGCCGCCGCTGTACCCTGCGCCCGCCACTTCCTGGGCTGCAGTCCCGGGCATGGAGCCGCGAGCTTGAGACGCCGCTGGCCCCGGGACGCCCTGCCCAGCCCGGCCCTCGCCCCGCGCCGGCCTCGAGCCCCGGTGAGCAGTGCCCGCGCGCCCCGTCCGGCCTCGGCCGCGACCCTGAACCCGCCATTGACTGGCCCCACCTCAGTCCCGACTCTGGATCCTCCACTGACCGGCCTCCCCAGTACCCTCCGTCTCGGCCTCCGCGCACACCGGCCCCGCCATTGCCCAGACTCGCGGTTGCTCCAGTCCCCGCCTCCGTTTCCCCTCCGCCCCGGCCTCTCCTCACTCCTTCCCCGCCCGTTCCCTCCATCGGCAGGGCCACCTCTCAGCCTTTCCAACGCCCGGCCTCTCCCGACCTCCTCTCCCATCCCGTTGCTACCCAGACCACCTGGCTCTGACCCCTTCCGGGGGTGGCCTCACCCAGTAACGCCTTCCCTTCCTTGTCGGCTCTGGAGGTCCCCACCTTCTCCCCGTCCCCATCCAAACCCACGCTATCTATATGAGACCAGAGACCACTTCCTTGACCTGCTCCACCCCTTCACCCCTCCCCAGCGCTCGGCTTCCCCGCCACCCACATCCCCACAGGTCCAGCCCCTTCCCTCAGCTTCGCTCCCAGGCCAGTCCAGCCACCCACCTTCTTCGCACAGAGGCTCCGACCAGCCTTGACACTTCCCCATCCATGCGGCAGCTGAGCCTTCAGGAGTAGCCCGTTCCCTTTGAGCCCATCCCTGACCCCCTCCCCCCAACCGCGAGGAAGTCACTTGCCTCAGCGGCAAGAACAAACCTTTCCAGGAGCTGGGACTAGAGCCCAGGAGGACTGCCCTGTGGCCACCAATCCCTGTCGTCCCTTGCTGGATCCTGGGCGAATTGGGCCCCGTGGCAGGACTTTCTTCCCTGGTGTGGTTCATAGAGCGCTTCAAGGCTGTGAGGCATCCTTAGGAACTAGTGGGTACAGAAAATCAGGCCCAACCATCGGGGACTCCCCGAGTGGCAGGAAAATGAGTAGTTAGCCGGTCCCTCCATTAAATCACAGCGTTAATAAGACATTTACTCTGTCAAGGTCCGTGTCCCACGTCTGCAGCTGGAATGGAGGCTCTCTGGACCCTTTAGAAGGTCAGTGGTGCTGGGCTGGGGTGGCCGGGAAGGCTGGGTGTGTGCTGGTGGGATTCATTTGCCTGCTCCTGGATACAGAATTTGGCAGGAAGTGGTTTTCTGCAGCCCTGGGGTGACTGGTCTTGGGGACAGTTAGCCAGGCCCCAGGCCAGGGGCTGCAGCTTCGTGTGCTCTTGCTGGAGACTTTTCTTTCTATCTAGCATCGTATGCTAGATGTCCACGGACAGAAGCCCTGGAAGGACTGGGGGAGAAAAAGGAGGGAGCACTAATTCCAGCTGGATTTGGTGGATGTGTGGCTGCATCTCCCCCTCCCCCGCCACACACACACCTTATACGGTGCCTGGCGCTCAGTCTGTGAATGGTGTGGATTCTGGCTCTGAAAGGAACTTGAGTCCAATTCTCCCCTTGGTGTAATTTTAAGTAACTTGGTTAGATGGCAATATTAGCTGGCCCGTAGTTTCTGCTATGTCAGCTGCTTTACCCGTGCCATCTCACTTAATCCTCACAGTAGTCCTAGGTGTAGGCACTGCAGTCCCACTTTTTTTTTTTAATAAATTTATTTATTAATTTGTTTATTTTTGGCTGAGTTGGCTCTTTGTTGCTGCATGCGAGCTTTCTCTAGTTGCGGCGAGCAGGGGCTGCTTCTTGTTGCAGTGGCTTCTCTTGTTGAGGAGCACGGGCTCTAGGCATGCGGGCTCAGCAGTTGTGGCTCACGGGCTTCAGAGTGCAGGCTCAGTAGTTGTGGCGCACGGGCTTAGTTGCTCTGCGGCATGTGGGATCTTCCCGGACCAGGACTCGAACCCGTGTCCCCTGCGTTGACAGGCGGATTCTTAACCATTGTGCCACAAGGGAAGCCCTGCAGTCCCACTTTGTAGCTGGGAAAATTGAAGCACAGAGAGGTTAGGCGGCTTCTCCAAGGTCACATAACCCAGTAGTGGCAGAGTCAAGATTTGAACCCAAACCTCTCTGACACCAGAGCCCACAGTTTTCACCACTGGACTGAGGTGAAATCAGTGCTTCTTTATGGTGACATTTTGCTTCACTTCTTCCATCAGATCTCTGTCCTGGGACCAGGCGCTGCTTTCTTTTCCTTTAACCATCAGGGCACCTGTCTCGTCAAGAAGGGGGTGGGGTGCCCACCAAACCAGGGGTCCCTTTGACTTTGTTCAGCGTTCAAGTGAGTACAGGGACTCGTTCATTCAACCTGAGACGTTTGCTGTATTGAGTGCTTCCTGTGTGCCGGGGCCACAAAAGGAACAGGACAGATGGGGGCCTGCCTCCATGGAGCTGACATCCTGGTGCGGGGTGCTCACACACCCAGAGAGGGCTTCTCAGCCTCAGCACTAGCGAGATTTGGGGCCAGATTATTCTTTCTGGTGGGGGAAGGGCATCCTGCTAATTGTGGGGGACTTAGCAGCATCCCTCGTCTCCACCACCCAGATGCCAGCAGCATGCCTCCCAGTCGTGACAACCAAAAACGTCTCCTGGGAACACCAGCCCTTGTCAAGACCCCCTGGCTTGACCGCCCCCAAGAGACTCTGACCGCCCCCAAGAGACTCTGCGCTCCATGACCATCTGACCCTCAGAGGTCCTAGGATGCTGCACACATTTAAACACACAAACCAAGAGGGAGGGACAGGAGGCGACTCACAGACGCCAGGGGCCACCCTGATTTATACCATCTGAACCACTGGGGATTTATTTTGGTGTCTAGAGCCTAAGGATCTAACTCCATTTCTTTCCCCCAGACAATGAATACAGAGTTTCTCCCCCTGGGCACTGTGGACACTGGGACCAGATCATTCTCTGGGGTGGGCCATCGTGGCCACAGTAGGGTGACGAGCGGCATCCCTGGCCCCACCCACTGGATGCCGTGGCACCACTCCCCCAGTCAGTGGGAACAGCCAAAACTGTCTACAGACATCACCAAGGGTCCCCTGAACGGGGGGCGGGGAGAGAGGGAAAATCACCCCCATTGAGAACTACCATTTTAGAATGAGTGCTTGCAGAAAGGCCCAGATGTTGAGATGGGGATAACAAGGTAGCAACTTCGGACTTCATGCCAGGAAAGACCCCTGAAGAGGTGATACTGGGACCCAAAGGATAAGAGGGAGCACATCATACAAAAAGCAGGGCAAGGGTGTTCTAGGCAGAGGGAATGGTAAGTGCAAAGGCCCTGAGGTAGGACTGAGTCAGCGTGTTTAGGGGAGATTAAGGCCAGCGTGTCTGGAGATCATGGTCAAGGAGGTGGGGTCAGGAAGGCCATCAGGGAGCAACCACAGTGGGGAATTTGGGTTTATTTGATTTCCAGCAAGTGCCGTGGGTGGTGGCCCCCGAATCGTTTGAAACTCTCATCTCAGGGACTCTCACCTTGGGAGAACCACCCGGTTTCTGGCAAACGCCCGGACAGGTGTTCGAACTTCGAATTTCAGGACAAGGCCTGCACCATCTGCCTCATGAGGAGGCCCTTGGCATCAGGTGTTCCCCGCAGACAGGAGGGTGGCCTCGAGGAATGGGAGCGGGGAGGGGGGCCCACAACCCCACACTGCCAGAGCTGCAGCCCTTCGGTCTGCCCCCCTCGCAGGCTCACCCACCCAGAGGTCAGCCGAGTGGTTAATGCGGAAGGTTAAGAAGGTGCGGCTGGACAACACAAACCCAGGACGTTGGAGAAGGTAAGGGGCATGCCGTGGGAGCCTGGTCGGTGGGGACGCGGTAGAGGTTCCCGAGTTTCCAGCAGAGTCTTAGGTCTGGGAAGGCACCTTGGCCACCCCGACGTTTCTGCATTTCCCCAGGGTGCGCGTCTGGCTGTTCTGCGTGGGCAGCAGCGTGGGCTAGGGAGGGGGTGTTCAGCCTTGGCATTTTTGACACTGGGGCTGGGTCATTCAGTGCCCGCGCTGGCATTGTCGGGTGTGGAGCATCACCCACCCGTCACGACAACCACAGATGTCCCCAGACATCACCCCGTGTCCCCTGGGAACGGGATCAGCCCCAGGTGAGAACCCCTGGCCAGATGGTCAGGATGTGGGTTTTGGGGTCCAACAAACTGGGGCTCCTGTCCTTCCTCGTGGGTGACTTTGGGCGAGCCACATGACCTCTGAGCCTACTTTCTAGTCCAAATGAGGACGAACCCAGAACTCACTAACCAGGGTTGCAGTGAGGATTAAACGTAATCATCCACACAAGGCCCAGGCGCTTGTAAGTTCCACGTGTGGGGCCCGGCGCGGGATGAAGGGACCACAGGAAGTCCGCACTCTAGCCGACCTCTCTCACTATCAGTTTTCTGATCCTCAGGCTCATCTGCTTTTAGGGAGCGCAAGGATCGGGGAGGCAGGAAGGGAACGGAAGATGGTTCTGGAAGACAGGGCTGACGTTAAGCACAGTCACTCGTTTCCCGGATGTGGGCTCTGAAAACGGGTGGTGTGCGTGCATTCGGGTGTCGGTTAGTGATGGGACCCCGAGTCTCGTCTCTCATGTGCGCTAGGTACCACGTGGGCACGGGCTGGGCTGCACACTGACTTGAAGAAGCTGAAGGCCCAGGCAGTGCCAGGGCATATGGCCTTCATAGGGCAGAGGATGGCCTGCTGCTTCCAGGGAACCGCACCCGCAGGCATGCGCGAGTTCCCTGAGGGCCACTCTGAGGCATTTCCGGAGTGTGGCGGGCCCCGCCCCTCCCCTCCCCTTGTGCCTTATGAGAATCTGCTTCCCTCATCACTGGCCCCGCCTGGGTCTCCACCAGGTGCCCCTGTGGGCGGGTGGTCCCAGCCCGTGAAGCACTGGCTCAGACAGATCACAGAATGCCATCGGGCCTCGCCTGTGACTGCACCAGCGGGTCCCGAGCTGTGCACTGGCGGCACCGTGGGCTTTGAGGCGTCCTACCGATTGGCAGAAGGAGAGCGTAGGTGGACCTGGCCTAAGTGGCTTAAAATCCACTTTGATTTCCCCAGCTGTGTAAACTCTTGAGGCAAGAAGCCGAGCCCCAGCTGGCACTGAATGAGACGGGCCGGCACCCTACGGGCTGCATTGCATTCACCTGTTCCCCCTCCGAGGCTCCCTCTGCGTCTGGGGAGGAGAGGGGCGAGCGGAGGGCCGGGGTGTAGCAGCAAGCCTTAGCCTGGGACCTCGGGCTGCCTGGCCACATCTAGAAGATTCCTAGGACTTTCTCCCGATGTTTCATCTCGTTTCTCATCTCCTGGATCGTGTTTTTGCTTCCTGGGCTCTCTGCGCGGATCGGAGGCAAGATCATTTTTATCGTTCTTTGCTGTGGAAAGAAGTCGTGAGATTCCGGGAGTGCTTCCGCCAGCCTCTCCGCTTCTGGGGTTCCCCGTGGGAGCCCTGGAGGCCACGGTCTGTTCTTTTGCCATGAGTGGGGCTTGAATTGTGGCAGCCGAGTCGGTGGGGGGCTCGGCGGGTTAGAGGACATCCCCTGCCTTGGTTTTCTGGGCTTGGTGCCAGCAGCGCTTGGGGCCGTGTGGGCTCTGCAGCACTCAGCCGGTCCTGGCCCGGCCCCTGCCCAGCACCGCCCGTGGCCCCTGCTGCCCTCGAGGTGAACCGCAGCTCTGCGGCAGGCCGGGACGGGCCACGCGTGCCCCTCGGCAAGGCTTCTGTCCTTCCAGGGTTTGCTTTATTTGACCCGAGGGCCCCGCAGGCTCTGATGGCCTGTGATCCGTGTCTTCAAAGCCGCCGTGGGAGGAGCTGAAGTGTCTGGGGGACAGGACACGCCAGCTTGTTGCCCCGCCACCGCTCTTCCCCAGCCCGGCTGGGTCAGGGAGGACTGAGCAGGGGGCGCGGTTGGAAAGGGCACTCTGATAATCAGCCTGCAGTGGGTGCTCAGGAACCATGGGAACCGCCTCGTGTCTCTTTCTCCCCTTGCCTCTCAGAGCGGGCAGGGGTCCTTTGTCCTGTGGTGGTCACTTCAGGGTCTCGTATTGGCAAGGGGCAAAGCCTTCTGGGAGTCTTAAGCCTCCCACTGGAAGGGGGGCACCAGCTCTGTCCATGACTTCTCTAAAGCCGTCCCCTCCTGCAAGGGAACTCAGACTTGTGCCTGCAAAGCCGCTAATCCCAGAGGATGAGGAATCCCAGCGTCTGGCGAGGCCTCCAGCCATTCGGTGCCCTCGCAGGAACTCGAGCCCGGCCCACTCACATTGGCTGGCCTCGCTAGACGACCCTGGCTCTTCCAGAACCGGGTCACCGTGGCCATGTTTAGATTTCCCTAAAACAAATATTTGTCTGGCCAGCCCTGTTCAGTCAAGAAGTGTGCTGAGCAGCGGGGGTGGGGGTAGGGGGGAGCCGTTGCACAGCAGCCGCTGCCCCTGGACGGGGAGGAGAGAGTGGGATGGCCTCTGGGGGAGGGTTGCACATCCATCCTCTCACGTGGAGCTCCCCCGATGTCCAGCGAATATCTGCCTGGGCCTCTGAGCACCTCTGGTGAGGCACGAGAGGTTCCCCCGCTGGCCAGCAAGCTGACAGCACCGGTGAGGAGGTTTGCAGACCCACTGCTTAACGCTCAGTTCTTGGTGCGGGAGTGACTGTGTCTCCCAGCGGGCTGTAGGGGAGACCATGATTTCTGTGGCTCTCCGAGGAATGCTTCCTGTGTGCCGGGGCCGTGTGAGGTGCTGAGACGCTGCTGTGAACGGGACAGACGCGGGGGAGACAGAAAGGGGACCCGTGAACAGCCACTGTGACGAATGCTCGGAGGGCAGGGCAACCAGGTGGCAGGTGAAAGGTGAACGGAGAGACAGGTTTTGGTACAGATGTTCACCTGAGGACCCGACAGATACTTAAGCTGAGATCTGATTAGAAGTTAGTCCAGTAGAAAGAGGAAAAAAAGTGTTCCAGGCAGAAAGGATAGCACAAGCAAAGGCCCTGGGGCAGGAAGCAGTCTGGCCTGTTTGGGCAGCTGAGAGAAGGCCAGTTTGCCCGAGGCCTAGTAATGAAGGTGGGTGAGGTGTGAGGGCCTGGCAGAGGTCAGAGGGCAGAAACCATCGAAGGCCGTGGTGAGCGCTGGTTTCTAACCCTGGAGGGTGTGGAAAAACAAGGAAGGGTTTTAAGTCAGGGGATCCGATTTGCAGTGCATGTGCAGTCAAGCTGAGAGACGGTTGCGGTCATTCAGCTGAGAGGTGATGGTGGCCTGGATCTCAGGATTCGTGGATGGAGAGAAGAGGAACGATTTGAGAAATACTTAGGCGGGGCAGGGAAGGTTGCATGGGGCTGGGGCCCTGCCAGGGGAGTTGGAGAGTCTGATGGGAGGCAGCTTGTAAGTGGAACCTAGGTACCGCCCCCCCACCTTCTCATTGTCTTCCCACCCGTCCCTCCCTCCTCGTAGCTTCTCGCTGAATTCCGAGGGGGCGGAGAGGATGGCCACTGGGGCGCCGACATCCGACCGGGGTGACGCAGTCGAGATGGAGGACCCAACCTCCCGCTTCCAGGTGCAGAAGCACTCGTGGGACGGGCTCCGGAGTATCATCCACGGCAGCCGCAAGAACTCGGGCCTCATCGTCAACAAAGCTCCACATGACTTCCAGTTTGTGCAGAAGACGGACGAGTCGGGCCCCCACTCCCACCGCCTCTACTACCTGGGTAAGCCCCCGGGCTCCCCTCGGACCCCCACGGCTGCCCTCGAGCCGGGCAGCATTTCTGGGACAGCTGTTACTAAGTCCTCTAGTCTCCAGATGTTGCCCAGTCCAATTAGTTAGAAGGTCCCAATAGAGGGCCTGGCCCTGGGCAAACTGTCCCATGAATGACGTAGTGCTACCCATGTTGCGATGCCACCTGTGGATGACATCTGTTTACAGTGAAAGTGTGGGGCAAGGGTCCCCCACGGGGCTCAGATGTGTATGTGACCAGAGCAGAGGGCAGTCCTGCTCCATCTGTGTTACAGCAGCACCATGGTTCGGGCCTGGCCTGTGGGTCTGAGGCCCTGAGATTGTTTCTAGCCCTCGTCAGCGGGGCCCGCCCCCTGAGTCACTTCCCCGCCACCTGGGCTGGGCTGGGCCTGGCTAGTGAACAACTTGACTTCCCCTCAGTGGGAGTTGAAAGTAACTCAAGTAGATGCTTGCCGGCTAGCAACGCGTTAAGAAGGAACCTGAGGCTCAAGGAAAGGTGCCACGGTGGCACCTTTGCCTCGTGGGCTGACAGTTGGGGTTTGCTCTCCCTGCCCGAGATCCCTGGCGGCTAAGCAGGTGAATGGCTAATCACGTCTGCCTCCCGGTATGTGCCTTGAGAGCAGCACTTTCTACGTCATTGGCAATTATTTATGTGTTTGTGTTCCCTGCCGGCCTTTGGGGCACAGATGAGGCGTCGTGTACACCTGTGGCCTCAGCAGCTGGGCCAGGGCCTGGCTCCTGGTAGGGGGACAGCAAATACCTGTTGAGCAAATGAATTTCGCTTAAAGGTCTTCCAGGGCAGAAAGGAACAGTGCCAAGCATGTCCCTTTGTAAGTAGCCTGACACGTTATTGTTGGTCCAGAGCAGGTTTTTAACCTCAGCACTGGACATTGGAGGCCAGCACTTTCTCTGTGTATCCTCAGCCTGCCCCCAGTCAGCCCGCCGTCAGTATTGGAAGCGAGTGATGGAGTGAATGAATGAGTGAAGGTCATCCCCTGCCTGAGGCTGACCCCACGCCGAGGACCGTGAGAGTGACTGAGATGGACGCCAGATGGCTCTCCCTTTCCCACAGTCCATGAGTCCATGCCGTCTCTCCTCCTAGAGGCCCATGTGGAAACCATATGGCAGTTTGGCAAGCAGAGGCAGAGAGAGGAATGGTCTAGAAGGGTCGGCAAGCGACGGCTATCTGTTTTTAGAAATCTAGTTTGGCCGGTGCACAGCCATGCCCACTGGTTTACAGACCGTCTATGGCTGCTTTTGAGCATAATTGCAACAGAGGTCATATGGTCCGCAAAGCCAAAAATACTTACTGTCTCTGGCCCCTTGCAGAAAAATGTTTGCCAACTCTAGCCTAGGAGAGATTAGGGCATGCTTCAAGTTTCATTTACCCAAGGGAGAGTTGGCTGTTAGGACCGAAAGTGGCCAAGGCTCTGGGACAGTGGTGAGCTGTTGCCTCTCTCTTTTTTTTCCTGTGGTTCCGTGGCCCCCAATCCCTTTCTCCCAACGCAGTCTCTGTTGGACCTCTCACTCTCTCAAGTTCAAGGTGCCGTCCTGGTCACGGTACTTATATGAGCTTCCTGGGGCTGCTACTGAAACAAACGCCCACCGACTCAGTGGTTTAAAACAACAGAAACGTATTCTCTCTCAGTTCCGGAAGCCAGAAGTCTGAAATCAGTTTCTCTGGGCCAGTCAAGGTGTCCGCAGGGCCAGTCTTCTTCCGGAGGCTCTAGGGGAGAATCCGTTCTTTGCCTCTTGAGGCTTCTGGCGGCCACCGGCATTCCTTGGCTTGTGGCTGCGTCACTGCAGTCTTTGCGTCTGTGGTCTCATCGTCACTGCAGTCTTTGCGTCTGTGGTCTCATCGCCTCCTCCTCTCCTGTGTGTCTGTAATCTCTCTGTCTCCCTCTGATAAAGCAGGAGATTACATTTAGGGCCCACTGAGATAATCCAGACTAATCTTCCCAGCTAGAGGTCTTTAACGTCATCCCGTCTGCAAAGGCCCTTTTGCCAGGAAGGTAACATACAGTTTCCAGGGATTAGGACATGAGCGTAGCCATTGCTAAGCCAACCACAGAGCTGCCGAAAGGGACAGAAATGCTCCGAGCTACTTTGAGCCACCAAGGGCCCCTCATAGTAAGGACACGGGTGTGTCAGGGAACCCCCCAGCCTCATGACCAGCACTGAGAAGCCCAACCATATGGAGTCCAGGCATCTGCCCTCGTATGTTTCTCTCCATGGCTCCACCCTCACTGCCCACCTACCTTCCACTGCCACACTCCCGGGATTGCACGTCTGGTTCCAGCCACCAGCAGAAATGGACCAGCTTTCTCTGAATTTCTGGGACAGCGAGTATGATTGGCTCAGACATCCACTCATCCAGTCATCCTTGGCCTGGGGCGGGCGGTCCCTGCCATCTATAGCAGGTGCTGAGGGCCCACTCTTGTAGGGGGCAGCTCCAGACAAGGACTGTGGACCCACTGTGGCTCCAAAAAGTGCCTAGAACAGCCCAAAGCCATCCTACTTCTCTTGGGGTGACGTTGCTCACCCTTGAGCTGATCCAGTCTGCATCACTCAACACCCTCGGAGTACCCTTGACCTCACTCCATGTCCAAGTTCCTGGGGCAGGTCTCCCCAGAACCCCCATGTATTTATAACCTGTCTGCACTAGCCTGGTGCCAGGGGAATGCTGGCAGCCAGAAGCATTTATGGATTGAACAGAAAGGACCTCTAGGGGCGATGCCCAGCCCGCCCCCTGCTCCCCTGAGACCCCTGCCTCCTGGGCGGGCCCCAGGCTTGCCAGTCACCGTCCTCTGGGAAGGCTCATTGGGAGCCCAGTGCACGTGGGATGGAACAGAAAAGGGAACGTGCCTGCTGCTCGGGCACGTCCCTGGAAGATGGTTCCAGGGCTCAACTGCTCCTAGTGGGTTGGCTCCTCCCCCCTGCAAACGGGTGTCCTGCATTTGGTGGAGGAGGGCACGGGGCCCCAGACAGTACTGGGAGTCCCTTAGGGGGTCCCTCTTGTCCTGTGTCCAGGTCCAGGGTCACACGCCCCACGTGGCCCCTCATCCAGGCCACGCGGTGTTTGCCCAGGCCTGGGCCACCTGCCGTGCTGGTGGGCTTTGGGGTGGGGTGCTGTCCCCAGAGATGGAGTGGAGCTGGTAAGAGGAGGCGCAGGGGGGACCGTGATAGCAGAAGTCAGCGGCCGTGGTCAGCCGTCCCAGACCCTTGCCGTGCACACCGGCATAGGTGCCTGCCGAGGGCAGCTCCTCCAGGGAATGTGCCGGGATGGGCTGTTTCATGTCACTGCTTATGAATTGTTGGCAGGGGGAGGCAGCTCTGATGTCCTTGGCAAGGCTGCCCCGTTGATTTCCTGTTTGGAAGGCTCCGGCTCCCAGAGAGCCTGTGGACAGGGGCTGTCCAGAGCCCACAGCGCTCGGCCGAGAGTGGCCACCTGCTCCCTCCCAGCTTTCCACGCTGGCCCTCCCAGCCACCACGCTGCGTGGTGTTTGCTTTTTTTTAAATTGAGATGTAATTCACATCCCATAAAATTCTCTCTTAAAGGTGGAGAGCTTGGTGGTTTTGGGTACAGTCACAGTATTGTGCAACCATCACTGCAGTCAAATTCCAGAACATTCCATCACCCCAGAAAGCAACCCTGTACCCATTAGCAGTCACTCCCTATCCCCCTCCCCCAGCCCATAGCGACCCACTGACTTGCTTCCTGTCTCTGGATTTGCCTGTTCTGGACGTTTCACAGAAATGGAATCACAGGGACTTCCCCTGGCGGTCCAGTGGTTAAGACTCCGCGCTTCCACTGCAGGGGGCGCGGTTCCATCCCTGGTCTGGGAACTAAGATCCCACAAGCCGTGTGGCCAAAAAAAAAAAAAAAAGAAAGAAATGGAATCATGCACTGCACGATTCTCGTCCCAACTTGTCTTGTGAACTTCGGAAGATGGCCCCGTTGGCAACTCAGACGGGCGGCGTCACATCCGTGCCTCTAGCTGGGAATGATTCCAGCTGTGGTAGCTTAGAGAGTCCTTAGAAGTCGAATTGTGAATGCTTCCCACTTGTAGCTTGCGTTTTCACTCTTTTTTTACTAACTATACTTCATGAGGAAACTTTGTCATGAGTGGAAGACGCGAGTCACTTGCCATATTGAGAAGCTACCCATAAGAGTTACTGTGGTGGAATAGGTATTATTTATGAAGCTCTATCTAGCTCTGGAGGTGCCAAGCTTGCGGGGCGGCCCGCCTGTTCTCCCACTCTTAGAAGTGAGAGCGCTGGGGCTTCCCTGGTGGCGCAGTGGTTGAGAGTCTGCCTGCCGATGCAGGGGACATGGGTTCGTGCCCCGGTCCGGGAGGATCCCACATGCCGCGGAGCGGCTGGGCCCGTGAGCCATGGCTGCTGAGCCTGCGTGTCCGGAGCCTGTGCTCCACAACGGGAGAAGTCACAACAGTGAAAGGCCCGCGTACTGCAAAAAAAAAAAAAAAAAGTGAGAGCGCCTACGAGGAAGAGAGGCCAGCACCAAACCGAGCCTTCCTCCTGGAGAAATTTGGGATTGAGAGGGGTCAAAGCGGGACGCCTGCTTTCTGTGACCCGCTGTTGGCCACAGCGCATTCCTGGGCCACCGCAGAGCATCCCGCCTGCTGCCGGGGGGCTCTGCCCCAGTCCCTCACCTTGTTGCCCAGAGAGTGGGGAACCCAAAGCTTCCCGAGAACCATTCTGCTCCCGCCATTAACTTTGTTAACAGCCATAGTATCGTCATCCATCGAGGCAGAGGCACTTCCAGTTGGGACTTCCCTGGCAGTCCAGTGGTTAGGACTTCGTGCTTCCACTGCAGGGGGCATGGGTTTGATCCCTGGTCGGGAAACTAGGATCCCACACAGGGTGTGGCGTGGCCGAAAGAAACCTGGTTAGAAGATACGTCCTTGTTTTAGTTGCCGCTGTTTGTGCTGAGTGCTTTTATCTCTTACCTCACTTCATCCACACAGAGGTCTCGCTAGGCAGCTACTGTATTTTACAGATAAGGTTACATTAGCTCAGCGGTTCTCAGTCGGGGTGCTCCTGCCCCAGGGGATGATGCTCAGCAGTGTCTGGGGACGTCTGTGGTTGTCACACTGGGGGTGCTCTTGGCATCCAGTGGATGGGGCCAGGGAGGCTGCTCCACACCCCCCAGTGCCTGGGATTGCCCCCCAGAGGATGACCGGTCCCGGTGTCCGCAGCACCGAATGGGAGAGGCTGGACTGGATACACATTTCCCAGTCCTTCTGGAGCTTTGCCCGTTCTCTGATCCTCGATTAATTCCTGGACCAGAGCCCAACCTGTGGAGAGTTGGGAATCACTGACCAACCCCCTGTTTTTCATCCTCTTGTGTGCTGTTTCTTTTTATTTATTTATTCATTTATTTATTTTGGCTGCGCCAGGTCTTAGTTGCGGCATGCGGACTTCTTAGTAGTGGCATGCATATAGGATCTAGTTCCCCAAGCAGGGATCCAACCCGGGCCCCCTGCATTGGGAGCATGGAGTCTTATCCACTTGGCCACCAGGGAAGCCCCATTGTGCGCTATTTCTTCAGTAACTGAGGCTAAGATATTCAGCACTAACATCGCAGGTGGAATTGCCTGCTGCTCCTGCTGGCGGGTGTAACCCAGGGTCCGTGGCTTCTCTGGGGAGGGGTGTGCCGTCGGGGTGCTGTAGAAGCAGGAGGAACCAGCCGGGCCCAGCCATGGGGAGTCAGGGCCCGAGGCCGGTCCCGCCCGAGTCCCTCGCCCCGACCCTGGCAAGGGCGCCCATTCTGGTTTTCCTCTCTTCCTCCCAAGGGATGCCCTATGGCAGCCGAGAGAACTCCCTCCTCTACTCCGAGATCCCCAGGAAGGTGCGGAAGGAAGCACTGCTGCTCCTGTCCTGGAAGCAGATGCTGGATCACTTTCAGGTGAGCCATGGGAGTCGGGCCCTCCCGGTGGGCAAGGCAGGTGGGCGCACGGCAGCCCCTTCTTCGGCCTCACTCAGCTTCCTTGGGCCCTGCACCCACCCCACCCCTCCTGAGGGGGTCCCAGCCCATCCCCCGCTTAACGGCAGCCCCTCAGAGAGGAGCGCCTGGCCCTGGACACCTGTGCCACACCCACCCCCTCCCTTTGGTGCACACCCGAGCCCCAGCGTGTAGCTTGCGGCGACAGCTCCCGTCAGAAGCACGTCTTCCTCTTAAATGCCTCACCAACGGCGTGCAAGTAACTTGGGCCGAGACCCTTTTATAGAAATTTAGCTAATAATGGATGCCGCTCAAAGTCACCTCGCTTCCAGAGGGGCAGACGGCCGGTGAGCGGCGAGAGTGCTTTGTGCACTGGTGTATGTTGATTTATTTTTGATCAAAAATAAAATATGACAGTACGCAGGGAAGGGAACCCGTGCAGCCCCTCTCTTCTGCCTGTCCCCTGTCCCGGGCTGACCAACTCCTATTCACACGGCTTTCCTCGCAGCGTGGGGCTCATTGTGCTTTGGATTCTGCTCTTTAAAAATGCATTTCTGGGAATTCCCTGGCGGTCCAGTGGTTAGGACTCCGCGCTTCTGCTGCAGGGGGCGCAGGTTCGATCCCTGGTCGGAGGACTAAGACCATGCATGCCACGCAGCACAGCCACAAAAAAAAAAAAAAAAAAATTAATAAATTAAGAAAATAAAAATGTATTTCTTCCCTTTAACGTTCCTCTGAATTTCCACATCATCTTCAGAATTCTTCTTGGGGCAGCTGCATGGTGTCCACCATAGTTTACCTGCCCGCCCTGCCCAAGGTCAGGTGTTAGGGTGGTCAGGTGTGGAATCTGCCCCACCCCTACCCATGCCAAGAGCATGAACGGCTGGTGGTGGGTGGCTTCAGCTCGAATACTCTCGCAGGAAGAGGCTGTGACCAGGGAGGGAGGGCGGGGGTCTGTAGGATGTAGGGTGGCCCTGGGGGCAGAGGAGGGCCTCATGTGTCCTAGAGCGATTTGGTGGGGGGTGAGGAGGTTGCAACTACAGGTGAGCCCCGCAGCCCTGCCCGTCTGTGCCGCTCTGTGGCCAGGGTGCTGGAGCCTCCAGCTGCTGATGCCGGTGTTCCGCCCCGCCCCCCGGCCCTGCCCAATGTGTCCCCAGGCCACGCCGCACCACGGGGTCTACTCCCGGGAAGAGGAACTCCTGCGGGAGCGGAAGCGCCTGGGCGTCTTCGGCATCACCTCCTACGACTTCCACAGCGAGAGCGGCCTCTTCCTCTTCCAGGCCAGCAACAGTCTCTTTCACTGCCGGGACGGCGGCAAGAACGGCTTCATGGTGCGCCCCCGCTCTCTGGTGGGGGGAGGCGGGGCAGGTGGCGGCCTCCTGGCCCCCTGAGCTGGGTCTCTGTGTGTCCCCAGGTGTCCCCCATGAAGCCCCTGGAAATCAAGACCCAGTGTTCCGGGCCCCGGATGGACCCCAAGATCTGCCCCGCCGACCCCGCCTTCTTCTCCTTCATCAACAACAGCGACCTGTGGGTGGCCAACATCGAGACGGGCGAGGAGCAGCGGCTGACCTTCTGCCACAAGGGTGAGGCCGGGTGGAGGGCGCCGGGAGGAGGGCGGGGCGGACGGAACCGGCACCCCTGGTGTGGTCTGTCATCACAGCCACCAGTCCAGCTTCTAGAAAGACTCCCACCCCTGTCACTGTGCTCCCTGCCGGACCACCAGGCGCCTTCCCAGACCGTGATCCCACGGCCCCCCTCCCATGGCTCCTCCTCTGGCCCCACAAAGAGTCCAGCTGCCTGGTTCAGGGTCTTCCTCTGCGTGAATCGCCCCGGCCACTGGGGCCTGGCCTCCACGCCGGACACTTGTGCGCCTCTGCTCCCCTCAGCCCCTCCTGCCTCCACTCTCCTGTCCCCATGCCATTCTTCCAGCCCAGAACTCACCAGACCCGGCCTTCCCCTCAGGCCCCAGCTTGTCGACAGTGACATCAATCCTGTGCAGATATATCTGCGGGACTGCATGGGTTGTGGCCTCTGACCCTGATCCCTGCCTCCTGTCCTGCCCCAAGGCCCTGGTGCCCTCTCACTAAACCTGAGCTTCTCAGCCAGGGGCGACTGGGGTACTGGCCATGTGTGAGACATTTTCAGCTGTCACAGTGAGGTGAGGATGCTCCTGGCATCGAGTGGGTGCGGCCAGGGAGACTGCTGCACACCCCACAGCGCCCAGGATGCCCCCACAGAGAACGGTCCAGCCCTGATGTCAGCCGTGCCAGGGGAGAAGCCCTGCTCTAAACCAGACTCCTCATCTCTCGCCCGGCCCCCTCCCCATCCAGGCTTGTCCAGTGTCCTTGACGACCCCAGATCCGCGGGTGTAGCCACCTTCGTCATCCAGGAAGAATTTGACCGCTTCACTGGCTACTGGTGGTGTCCCACAGCCTCCTGGGAGGGTAAGCGCCTTTCCATTTTTAGAAACACTTCTGCAAACACTTCTGTTAGCAGAAGCACAGTGTACATGCTGGTCTGCTCTTTGCTCTTTTCATTTAAGATAAACCTCAGCAACCTTCCCATCAACATCCGTGTCTCAGTCCTTTGAGGCCGCTGTGACAATACCACAGCCAGGGCGGCTTATAAACAGCCGGCATTTATTTCTCGCTGTTGCAAGGGCTGGGAGTCCAAGTCCAAGGCAGACTCGGTGTCTGGCGAGGGCCTCTTCCTTGTTCACAGATGCTGTCATATCACCCTGTCCTCACATGGTGAAGGGTCAGGGAGCTCTCTGGGGTTCCTTTTTGTGTGTGTGTGTGTGGTATGCGGGCCTCTCACTGCTGTGGCCTCTCCCGTTGCGGAGCACAGGCTCCGGACGCGCAGGCTCAGCGGCCATGGCTCACGGGCCCAGCCGTTCCGCGGCATGTGGGATCTTCCTGGACCGGGGCACGAACCCGTGTCCCCTGCATCAGCAGGCAGACTCTCAACCACTGCGCCACCAGGGAAGCCCTGGGGTTCCTTTTTATAAGGGCACTGATCCCCTTCATGAGGGCTCCACCCTCGTGACCTAATCACCTCCCAATACATCACACTGGGGGGTAGGGTCTAACATTTGAATTCTGTGGGAACACAGACATTTAGTCCATTGCAGTCAGCACCCAGAGAATCCTTTAACTGTGGATGTCCTGGGGGCATGGATGTACCACAGTTTAGTTAAGAAGTCCACACTGATGGGCACTTCAGCTGTTGCCAGTTTCTGGTTTGGGTTTTGCTTTGGTGTTGTAAACAATACTGCAGTGAAATCTTCCTACATTTATCCTCGTGACCTCCTGGGAGTATGTTAATGGTCCTCAGACAGGGGTGGTCTGCCCCACCCCCCACGCCCAGGGGACACTGGGCCGTGTCTGGGGACATCTGTGGTTGTCACGACTGGGGGTGCTCCCAGTATCGAGGGGGTGGGGGCAGGGGTGCTGCTCCACACCCCACCCCAGGGTGGCCCCCCGCAGAGAATGGCCCGGCCCTAATGTTTGCAGCGCCAAGTGTCGAAAATCCTGCCTTAGAGAAAATTCCCAGCTGTAAGAGAGATGAATTGAAGCTACATGCATCTTAAATCTTGATGGGTTTTGCCAACAAGTTAGAAAGAAGCCAGATCAGCAGGCCACTTTGTATCTGTTTTTCTGTGCTGTGCGTGAGGCGAGGGTGTCTTATCTCCGCTGTTCAGTGGACCAAAGTCTGTTTCCTGAGCACGGGGAGAGTCGTTTCTTGCGGTGCGTGAGTACCATCACACCCTCTGCTGCACGAGCAGGGGTGGGCCAGGCCTCCGCTGTGCATAGAGTCCTCCCTGGCCTTAGCGCCTCTGTGCGTCCGTGGGCGAGCGGCCACGCAAGCCAGGATGCTGGGGACCAGGCCCTGGCCATCCACCGCCTCAGCCGAGTGCCACCTCGTCTGCTAGTCACCCCTGCCTTGACTTCAGCGTGTCTTCTCCTTAAATCAATTTGAAAAGAAAACATCATGGCCCTACCATGAATAGAAGCTAGGCATGAAAACCGTGCAGCGGAGAGAAACCAGCACCGAACATGCTAGCCAGCGCCCAGGTAAAGGATGACTTGCCAGCGTCAGGCGCCTAAGGGCTGCTGGTGCTGCCGAGACGGGGCCGGGATCAGCACGTTCCTGGGGAGGACGCCGCACGCGCTCCCCCTTCGTCTGGGCCGGGGTCTTTCACCACCGCAGTGCTGTGTGTGCCCGTGGTCCGTGTCTCTGGGGAAAAGGGCTCCAGGTCAGGAGTCAGGGTCCTGGGTCAGGTCACTCAGCTTGTGACTCTGCGTGCCTGAAGCAGGTGACCATCCACCCTTCGACTTCCGGCCTATAAAGTGAGATCTCTCCCCCTCGGCCCTGTGGCCACGGAGGCTGGGTCATTCTCTGTGGGGGGCCTTGGTGACTCAGTGTGTCACCTGTCACCTGAGTTGTGACAGCCACAAATGTCCCCAGACATTGCCACATGGCCCCTGGGGACACAGAATGGCCCCTGGTTGCCATCCACTGGTCTCAATGACATCAAGATACTCACTCTGCTATTCTTAACAGCTCAGAACCCCTCAGATAGAGCCCCTGAATGCTGAGGCCAAGGGACGTCTACCCCGTTTGCTGTAGCCCCACTCATGGCATGCACCCGTGGAGCTACATGACCATAGCAACCCAAGAGGGTCTTTCCTGGCCAGGAAACTCAGGGCCCTGGAACAACCCATGCCCAGTGGACAGACATAGGAGCCCTTATCGCTGAGTCTGAGCTGCAGCACTTCCACTGCCTTGGCCCTGTGGCTGCCAGCGCCCCATAGAGCAGGTGTGGAGACCTGAAGGCAGGGTGGGCTTGGCCGAGGTCAGCGGATGTCATTGGTTCGTCCTAGTGAGTCAGGCAAGGGTACAGGAAGCAGGTGGGGACCCTTCTCAGCAGCCGAGAAAGGAACAGCCATGGGCTCCGTCCCCTTGATTTGGCATTGCCAGCGCTCACGCCCCTTGCTAGGCTGTCAGCTCCCAGTGAGTCGCTTACTTCTCATGACAACTTCCACTGTACCCCTTCTTGAGCCCTGCCCCAAGTGTTAGTCTGCTCGGGCGGCCGTGACCACGTCCCACAGATGGGGCAGCTCAGACCTCACAGCCTGGAGGCTGGACGTCTGAGATGGAGGTGTCGGCAGGTTTGGCTCCTTCTGAGGCCTCTCTCCTCAGCTTACAGACGGCTGCCGTCTCCCCCTGTCCTCACGTGGTCTCCCCTCTGCGTGTCTGTGTCCTAACCTCTTTCTGTAGCAACAGCAGTCATACTGTATCAGGGCCACCCTCAGGGCTGCATTTTAACCGAATCACCTCTTTGAAGACCCCGATCTCCAAATACAGTCCCGATCTGAGGTCCAGGGGTTGAGACTTGAATGTAGGAGTTGGGTGGGCGTGTGGTTCAGCCCGTAAGTCCCCACGTGGCCATCTCCCTTGCCTCCCCGTGCTGGGAAGAGCGCCGTTCTTGCTCTGGTTTTACAGGGAAGGAAATCGAGGCCCCAGGAGGACATGTGACTGGCTTCAGGCCTAGTACACGGCAGAGCTGGGTTTCCGGCCCCAGGGACCATTCTTGTCTGGGCCCTGCCATGGTAGAGCAGAGTCCCCGTGTGGGCAGGGGGGTGCGGGGCGGCAGAGGGGACACCCGGCACCCTCAGCAGCTGCCCTGCCCCCTCCCAGGTTCAGAAGGCTGCAAGACGCTGCGGATCCTGTACGAGGAAGTGGACGAGTCCGAGGTGGAGATCATTCACGTGCCCTCTCCCGCGCTAGAGGAGAGGAAGACGGACTCCTACCGGTACCCCAGGACAGGTGAGGGCCCAGGACACATGAGGGCGGCTCGGCTCTGAAGCCTCATAGAACACGGTGAGACACCAGCCAGGATGGGCCCACAAGACCCAGACAGGGATGGCCCCGGAGAAGCAGGCTGCACTTGGGAACAACAGCCAGGCCAGCGCCACCGTCAGTGGTGACTGGTGTCCTGCCTCGGGGCCCAGGAGACAGTAGGAGCCCTGGGGAGGCAGTGGGAGGTGTGGGCCCCCTCCGGGGGCGCATCAGACACTCACTGCCTTGTGAGAATACAGGGTTTGCCCAGAAATACATGGAAGTCCCAGAAATCTACCAATTCTTAAATGTGGCTCGAATCATTTAAAAATACTTAGCAGGACTTCCCTAGCGGTCCAGTGGTTAAGACTCCACGCTTCCACTGCAGGGGGCACGGGTTCGATCTCTGGTCGGGGAACTAAGATCCTGCATGCCGCACGTGGCACGGCCAATTTAAAAAAAAAAAAAAGACTTAGCCACACAAAATACACGTGCAGGCCAGGTTCAGCATCTTTGGGACCTCCGTGGAAGCCTACGACAGACTCGTTCTTGCTAACTGTGGGCCGTGCTAGGCAGAGCCTTCCTACGGAAACTTCCAGTCCCTGGTGTGAACGGGGAAGTCGGTCCTTCCCTTCCCCTGTTGGAGAGACGAGGAAACAGAGGCACCGAGACATTACCTGCTGGGGTGCTAGAGCCACGGGGGCCAGAGTTGAGATCCGTCGTAGGAATAACAGGGGCCTGAACCAAATCCCACCCTGGAGGGCATGTCTCGGTCACCCCAGCCTATAGGCCACCTGCCTCCCGACAGCTGAAGACTGGCTGTGTCACTGGGACGTGGGCCACCTTTTTGCATCATTGGTGCTTTTGTTACGGGCGTGTGCTGTCTTTGCAGCCAGCATTCAAGCTCTCCAGAGGCAGAGAGGCATCTTCCTCGTGTTTGTGTCCCCCTCACGGCCCTCCCACCAGCCCAGGCCTGACCTATGTTCTTAAACAGCAGAGACGTTGCCACGTCACTGTCGGGACTAAGGTCCAGGCCCAAAGTCAGACAGTCCTGCCTGGGGGACTTTGTGCCTGGGCCAGAGAGGGTGACGCACCTACAGAGAGACCTTTGGCCACCTGGCGCCTTCCTCCCCTCCCCCCACGCCGGCCATGTCACTGCCTGTGAGGATCACCCCCCACCCCAGCCACTGCCCCCAACACCTGCTCTGAGCCCTCTTGGCGACACCTGCCAGATCCACCTCGCTTTCGTTTCTGCAGGCAGCAAGAATCCCAAGATCGCCTTGAAACTGGCTGAGTTTCAGACCGACAGTCAGGGCAAGGTAAGAGGGGTCTGGGCGCCCGGGAGAAGCTTCTGGATGAGGAGAGGAGGGCCGGGGTATGCGCTGGGAGACGGGTCCGGAGGCGGCTCGCCCCCATTGCATGGCAGGTGCTTCTCTTGGCCAACTGAACCTGAAGAGTTTCTGCCCGGAGCCCCGGCTTCCAGGCTGGGCCCTGCCGCCCATCACTCTGAACCTGGACTCCGAGACGGGGAGTGGTGAGCCCAGCCCCACCTGCCTCCAGGTGGCCCCGAGGCGTGGGGAGGGGACGCCCGGGCATGCGAGGGCGGTGGCTCGCAGAGCTTCCAGAACAGGGAGCTCAGAGGGGTGGGGAGCAGTTGCCTGGAGCACCCCGACCTCAGGCCAGGGGTGCCCCACCCCAGCCTCTGAGCAGCTCCTCACGTATCACTTCACCGGCCCCCATCTGTTCTGCATCCTTCCCTCTGTCAGCTGGTCGTCGTCGCAGACAAGGGTCCTCATCGCCCAGGGAGTCGTTCCTCAGGACCCCACAGCCAGGAGGGCAGAGGAGGCTAAGGGGAGAAGGGCTGTAGGGATGCCCAGCCCCACGTGGGGATGTCAGAGGGCGACGCCCCTCGCAGTAGAGGTTGGAGCAGGCGGACGAGCCGGGAAGCCCCTGCATATTTTTGCCAAAATGGCTTCCCATGTAATGTTTCATAAAAGAGGCGTGAGATTAAATACACCTATTTTCATGATTGGGGGGGTGGTTTTGGGTTTGGGCATGATTAGGCCCTAACCAAACCCCTTCTGCACTCTTGACGAGAACATTACGGCAGATTCTACAGGGATCTGTCCTAAGTGGCTTTGCTGAGCCCCCACCAGCTGTTGTAAATGGTTCCTGGCTGCGTCGGATAGGCAAGGTCCCGAGCCGGGCGTGGGTTTTGCCCACTGAACAGGCAGGTGGGGCAGGCGGGGGTTGGTGGCGAGCCTGGGTGTGGGCCGTGCTGAGGCCCTGCCCGCCTCTCCTGTCACCCCTCCCGGGGAGATGCCCTGCCAGCCCCGTGTCACCTCCAGGAAGCTGCAGCAGCCAGAGGCTGTGTCTTACCCAAGGCCACCCGGCTCTTCAGTGACAGCCCAGGCCAGAGCCCTTGGTTTCCAGGCAACAGGCTGTCATAGCAAAGTACCACTGGGAGGTTTAAGCCACTGAAGTTCATCATCTCCCGGTTCTGGAGGCTAAAGGTCCAAAATCAAGGTGTTGACAGGGCTGGCTCCTTCCGAGGCCTTGAGGGAAGATCTGTTCCAGGCAGCCCCCCTTGGCTTGGAGACAGCCGCCTGCTCCCTATGTCTCGTCACAAGACGTTCTCTGCCTGAGTGGTGCCTCTGTCCCTTTTTATAAGGACACCCGTCCTGTTAGGTTGGGCCCCCCACCCCAGTACGACCTCATCTGAACTAGTCACACCTGCGACCACCCTGTTTCCAAATAAGGCCCCCTTCTGAGGTACCAGGAGTTAGGGCTCCAACATGTGGAGCCGGGGGGGACACAGTGCCCCCCAACAGTGGCTGTCTCCTCCTGGGCAGCACATGGGCAGGCCGGACTGTGACCCGAGTCTGCTTTGCCTTTAGATTGTGTCGACGCAAGAGAAGGAGCTGGTGCAACCCTTCAGCACGCTCTTCCCGAAGGTGGAGTACATCGCCAGGGCCGGCTGGACACGCGACGGCAAATAGTGAGCGTCTCCCTCACTAGGCAGAAGGTGTCCCTTCGCAGTCACTTTCTACCTCTCCTGTCCAAGTTGGGGCAGACACCTCTAAACCAGGGCCCCAAACCGCCACCCGGGGGCCAAATCCAGCCCGCTGCCCATTACCATACAGCCCACAAGCCAAGAATGGCTTGTCCGTTTTTCAGTGATGCAGGGGGAGATCCAAAGAAGAGTATTTTGGGGGCTTCCCTGGTGGTGCAGTGGTGAGGTCGCTGTGCTTCCACTGCAGGGAGTGCGGGTTCGATCCCTGGTCAGGGAACTAAGGTCCCACAGGCCACGCAGCACGACTGGGGGGGGAAAAAAAAAAGAAACTGTCCACTTAGAGTAGAATATGAAACAAAGGATAAATAAAGGCTGAGGATTTGGCAGAAGTCGGCCAAGTTTACAAATGATGTGAGGTGTTTTCAGAACAAGCTGGATTGCACGGTTCTGTCAGCACCCCCGTCTCCCCTTGAGCGGACGTGCCGGCTACGGACCCTTTGCGTGCTGCAGGGTCACCTGCTCAGGTGTCAGTGAGGTCGGCAAAGGAGGTGCCGTTCTGATCAAACACAAGTGTGGAAAGGGGGCCATTGGGCCCTGGCTGGCCTCCGCTGGCCCCTGAGGTGCCGGTCCTCTCTTGCCTCGCCCCCCAGTGCCTGGGCCATGTTCCTGGACCGGCCACAGCAGCGGCTTCAGCTCGTCCTCCTGCCCCCGGCCCTGTTCATCCCCACCGCCGAGAACGAGGAGCAGCGGGCAGCCTTCGCCAGAGCCGTGCCCAGGAGCGCCCAGCCGCACGTGGTGTACGAGGAGGTCACCGACGTGTGGATCAACGTAAGGGCAGGGGTGTGTGCCCCGCCCGGGCCGGGGTCCCGCATCCCCGCCCCCAGCTCCCCAGCGGGACGGGGGCTGGCGATGTGGAGAAGCCAGCTCCGGAGGGAGAGTCGGTGGGGTCTGACCTCTAGCCAGGCAGTCGGCGCCTCCCCTTTCTCAAAGGGATGTGTCCCCCCACCACCCCCGCCCCCGCCTCTGACACATCCTCTCTCTCTCTCTCTCTGCCCGGACAGGTTCACGACATCTTCTATCCCTTCCCCCAACCAGAGGGAGAGGACGAACTCTGCTTCATCCGCGCCAACGAGTGCAAGACCGGCTTCTGCCACTTGTACAAAGTCACCGCTGTTTTGAAGCCCCGTGGCTACGACTGGACCCAGCCCTTCAGCCCCGGGGAAGGTGAGCGACCCTAACTAACACCTTGCTCATCGCCTGTGGTTCAAGCCTGTGGTTTGCTCCCTGGTCCTGCCCCAGAGGGAGTGGGTGCCAGTGACTAAGAGGCCGGCCTTTCCCAGTGCCAGTCCTGGTCTGGCAGGGTTCTCACAGCCGGCTCCCGGCTTAGTCAGGCGGCAGTATCTATTGAGCGCCGACTACATGCTAGGGCCTTTGCACACCAAGTCTGTGCTGTCTGGCTCTTTATAGGAAAAGCTGCCCCGCCCTAGGTGCGGGGTCAGGGTGGGGGGGCGGGTATCACTGTAGGAAGAGAAAAGCGAAGACCTCTGCTCTGGTGGAGGAGGCAGGCATCATCCACATACAGTGAGAGGCCAGGGGCACAGCAGTGGATAACGTGCCACAGAGCAGAGAGCGGGTGGAGGCAGAAGCAGCCACAACACGGCGCTCCAGGCCGAGGGTCAGCCCGTGCAAAGGCCCTGCGGCAGGGCAGGGCTGGGCCTGGCGTGTTGGAGGGACAGCCAGGAGGCCCGTGTGGCTGGAGCAGAGTGAGCGAGGGGGAGACAGGGAGGAGGGGAGGGCAGGGAGGGGAAGGGGCAGGTGGCGCAGGGCCTCGTGGGCCGCGGGGAGGACCTGGGCTTTTACCATTGACCTTCGGCCGGTTTAGAATGATTCTTGTGGCTGTTCATGGAGCAGAGCCTGAGGGAGGGGGGAGGTGACAAAGTTGGGGTCAGGCAGTGGGGCTGAGCTGACTCTGCTCTAGATCCAGGTGGGCCCGATTCTGGATGTACTTGACTGCTGAGCTGACACGGTGGATTGCACTGGGGTCTGAGAGAAAGAGAGGGAGGGACGGCGTGGACGTCTGAAAGGGTTTTGGAGTTCCAGTCTGAGACAGAAAGACTCTGAGGGGACAGTTTAGGAGAGAACTGTTGAGCTGGGTTTTGGACGTGTTCAAGTTGAAGCTCCGTGCAGGTTCTGGGGACCAGGGTGGATCCACGGTGGGAATGTGGGTGTCCTCACACACGGATGGCATCTCAGCCTGGGGACAGGCTGGGGCACCAAGGGCGGAGCCTGGGTAGGTAGGGTGTGGTCTGAGTGCCAAACAGGGCTCTCAGAGCTTGGAGCAGGGTCTCCCCGGCACTGCGGACATCAGGGCCGAGTCACTCTCTGGGGGGTGTCGGGGCCCTGTGGAGCAGCATCCCTGCCGCCACCCACTCGATGCCAGGAGCACCCCTGTTGTGACAACCACAGATGAACCCAGACACCACCCAGTGTCCCCTGGGGGTGGGACTGTCCTGGATGAGCCACAGGGCTTCAAGGCCATGCCCGCTAAGGAGACTGAGGCCGCCACGGTGTGAAGACGGTCACCCAAGGGAGGGGGTATCCGGGGGGCTCAGGCGCCGCAGGAGCCCGAGGGTCAGGAACAGACTAAGCCACAAGCTGCCGGGGCGTCAGGTGAGATGGGGACCAAGGAGTGACCACCGTCTGGGCGTTGTTGTCCTTCAGGGTTGAGCGCGGCCGTCACAGGCCAGCTGAGCCGTCTCAGAGACACTCGTCAGCATTTGCTTTCCTGTTTGGAAACCCCCTCGCCTTGGAGATCTCACTGGAGAAATCCTCATCCTCCCTCTTGAAATGGGCAGCCAAGAGCTCTCGTTCTGCCTGGTGGTTGTTGAGTGGGGCTCATGGCAGGTGCCCCCGGGGGACCCCTGCCTTTGAGGTGGGCCCTGCTGGTTTCCCCTCCGCCCTTTGGCGCCCCGACTGCATCCTCCCCACCGCCCTGCCTCAAGGCCTCCGCCTGCTGCAGGCGACTGAGCGGTCCAGAAGGCGAGGCCAAAGGAGTGGGTTCCTTAAGGGCGTCCCGGCCGAGTGGGAGGGCGGTCAGGAGGCTGGGGGACCCGGTCAGGAGGAGTGTGTCCAGGTGACACAGGTGGCTCCCCAGCGAGGGGCCGGGAAGGGAGGAGGGAGGAGCCTGGCATGGTCTGCGGGACCCTCTGGGCCGTGAGCAGCGTGGGCTTGAGCCCAGAAGACGACTGAGGGCAGTCAGAGCGAGTGGGAGCAAGGCAGGGGGACCAGCAGGTTGAGCCATCGTCCAGGCCTCCTGGGGGCCTCCTGGGGGCAGCAGGAGAATTGAGGGCACAGCGACTGGACTGGGAGCAGGCGTGTCGGCAGGGCCGGCCCCAGAGGAGGCCTGTGCGACTGGGCTCCCTACCTGGGCCCAGCAGAGTGGGTGTCAGCAAAGGCGTGAGTGGGCAGGAAGTGGCACATCCGGCCCCTGGTGAGTGAGGGGCGGAGGAACAGCCCTCCCTCCCGGGTCTCCTTGTGACAAGTCACCCGGCCCAGGTCTCTGCACTGGAAGTTCCTGACTGTGCAGCCCTGTGGATCTGTGCGGGGACATCTGTCCCTCCCTAGGTGACGTGGTCAGTAGTTTGCTTCAGATCCAAGAGGATAGAAAACAATTTTAGGGACTTACCTGGTGGCACAGTGGTTAAGGATCTGTCTGCCAATGCAGGGGACACGGGTTCGAGCCCTGGTCCGGGAAGGTCCCACGTGCCACGGAGCAGCTAAGTCCGTGTGCCACAACTACTGAGCCCGCGCACCTACAGCGCGTGCTCCACAACAAAGAGAAGCCACCGCAATGAGAAGCCTGCGCACTGCAACGAAGAGTAGCCCCTGCTTGCGGCAAGTAGAGAAAGCCCATGTGCAGCAACGAAGACCCAGTGTGGCCAATAAATAAATAAATATTTAAAAAAAAAAAGAAAAGGAAAGAAAACAATTTTAGCCAGTGCTCATAAACTGTCTTAATAATTTCTAACATGTGGCAAGACACATTCCGTATTGTTATGTACCTGGTGAAAATTCAACAGCGAGGCCTACCCACCAAAAAACCTCCTGTAACTCCACTGAGCCTTTGCTCAGCCCCAGAGTTTAATCAAGATCTGGTTACGTGGCCTAAGCAGTCACAGGTCCAAGCATGGAAGGTCGCGGTTTGACCTGCAGGATTCTAAAATTGGGTGCTTTTTTTTTTTTTTTTTTTTGGCCACATGGCCTATGGGATCTTAGTTCCCCAGCCAGCCATTGAACCTGCGCCCCCTGCAGAGGAAGTGCAGAGTCTTTACCACTGGACCACCAGAGAAGTCCTGAAGATTGGGTGCTTTTGATAAAAATGCAGATCCCTGGTTTTTCTGGGGAAATGCTGGCGCCCCATCCACATGGTGGGAACCTCGCACCTCGCTCCCTGGGCCGTGGTGTGCCGGGTCCTTGTACCATCCCTGGGGCCCAGCCGGTGTACCTGCCCATCACCTGGCTGCCTGGGCTCCGTGGAGAATTCGTTGTGTGCTTTGAGTCCCCATCATAGCTTCCCGGGCTCCCTTCACCTCTTTTCCTTTCTTCCAGATGAATTTAAATGCCCCATCAAGGAGGAGATCACACTGACCAGCGGCGAATGGGAGGTTTTGGCAAGGCACGGCTCCAAGGTACCCGAGTCTCCATGCATGCTTGTACACGCATATGTGCACAGACACAATGCACACGCGCTCCCGCCCCCTCCAGACCCCCCGGGCCTGTGGCTTCTCTCTCCGCCCCCCCCACCCGGCCACTCCCTCCTGCTCTGCACGCCGAGGGCCACGGGGGTTGTGCTTCCCACCCGCTGGAGACCCTGGGTCCAGGAAGCAGGCTGTCCTGAGCATCCTTTGTTGGATCCTAGTGGGTGAGGCCCAGCCCATTCTCAGTGCCACCTGGAGCATTCACGTAGCCTCCATCCACTCCATGAAGCCACCTGTCCCCAGGACAGCAGTCTGTGAGTCTGTGGGACACTGGTGGTGCCCACCGTAGAACTGTCCTGCAGCTTCCAACGGGGGCCCACCCCCATGCCTGCCCCGGGAGGTTTGGGAACAAAAGATGCAGCTGCAGGGCTGAGAGGTGCACCTTCCACTCCCCGACCGATGCTCCATCATAAAGACCAGGGCTTCCCTGGTGGCGCAGTGGTTGAGAGTTCACCTGCCGATGCAGGGGACACGGGTTCGTGCCCCGGTCTGGGAAGATCCCACATGCCACGGAGCGGGTGGGCCCATGAGCCATGGCCGCTGAGGCTGCGCGTCCGGAGCCTGTGCTCCGCAGCAGGAGAGGCCACAGCAGTGAGAGGCCCGCGTACCGCAAAAAAAAAAAAATGTGACCAGAGTATCTTCACCGGGGTCCAGGTCTACAGAATTCCAGATTTTCCAAAGAGACCCCTTAATCAGACCTCCTGGATCCCTGCCTCACACCAGCATAAAGGCCTCCTGGACCAAAGACTTAGATGGAAAAAACTAAACCATACAAATAACCAGGAGGAGTTGTGGCCAACCCTTTTAAAGTTGAGAGGTGGGCTGCCTGTGTGCTGCCCAGGGCTGCCAAGAGAAGGGGGCCAGGCACCCCTGGGCAGCGCAGCCAGGGGACGTGGCTCGGCCTTTCTGGGGTGCAGAGGCGGCATCTATTACAGCGTCAACCTATGTCTCACCTGACCCGGCAGCCCCAGGTCTAGGCGTGGACCTTACGAGGCCACCCCAGGGCACACTCGAGAGGTTAACGTGCAAGTGTGCATTGCTGTGCTCTTCATACAGTGGGAAATAGTGGTTAGAAAACGCTCGAGCAAGAGAAAAGTGTTATTGCTGAGTTCCGGTTCTGTAGGTAACTGTGTCCGTTCCCGTATGACCACACCTGGCCCTACTCAGTCGCTCTGCTGTGGTTGAAGCTCACTGGAGGCCCCTGTGCTCATAGCCTCGCTCAGCCCCTCACTAGCTGGGTGCTAAGACTCAGTTTCCTCACCTGTGAGATGGGACCATCAGATAGCGCTGGTCCTCTCCACAGCAGTTTCTCCCTTGGCGCCATGGACACTCGGGGCCAGAGATGGGCACTGTGGGTGTGGAACAGCCTCCCTGGCCCCCACCGTGGGGATGACAACCACAGATGTGTCCAGAGGCTGCCAAACGTCCCTGGGGGGCAGAACAGCCCTGGGTGAGGACCCTGCTTTAAAATACTTGGACGCCCTCAGCGCAGCATCTGGCAGACACACAAGACAGTCCTTTCTCTAAGGACTTCCCTGGCGGTCGAGTAGTTAGGACTCGGCGCTTTCACTGCCGAGGGCCTGGGTTCAGTCCCTGC
This sequence comes from Leucopleurus acutus, assembly GCF_964270905.1. Lineage (NCBI taxonomy): Eukaryota > Metazoa > Chordata > Mammalia > Artiodactyla > Delphinidae > Leucopleurus > Leucopleurus acutus. Next base: position 3,694,777 of record NC_139145.1, on the reverse strand, counting down.
TCAGGGAACTAAGATCCCACAAGCCATGTAGTGCGGCCAAAAAAAAAAAAAAACCCCAAACCTTTCTTTAACGTGAAAGTTTTACCTTCTGCATGCCTTATCTTTTTACCCAGAAATTTTCTTTAAAAAAAAGGCATTTTAAGAATTAAAAAGGGAAAGAGAGCCCTCTGCCACCGCCACGGCCGCGTGCTCCACGTGGCCTGTGCCATGGCCCCGGGCCTCGGTGGGTCCCCCACCTGGAGATCCTTCCTGCCTGCATATCTTCTAACACGGTCCTTGTGACGACAGCAGCACACGACTTAACTACCTGTGGTGTGGGGTTTTCCCACGACATCCTCCATTTCTAGAAAACCAGCATTTATTTTTCAAGTACCGTGACAGCGAACACATCAGTGTTTGTTGTAAAAATTGAATCGTTCTAAATAATCCCCTTCCATCCTCACCCCAGACCCCTGTGACCTCCCCACTCTGCCTCAGAGGTGACCACGGGGGGAAATCACTGCAAATCTTTCCTATTTTCACACATCTCCACAGGAGCATCATAATTTTAGAGGATTTGTAGGGTTTTTTTAGACAGTACAGCTTTATGTGGCCACGGAGAACTGTGCCGTAATTACGGAGCCAGTCCGTCTTTTGGGCATTCAGGGTGTCACCTCTCTTTAGTCTGAAGACCACTTGGAGCACCTTTGTGCCTTCGTTTTGAACTCACCTCTCTGGTGGAGTCCTCAGGAGCAATTCCCAGGGGTGTAATTGCCGGTTCGGAGGATGTGCCTTTTTGAAGTGCCTCTTTAAGCATCTGTGCTGCGTGGTCAGCCCCAGCAAGGCAGTGCCTGTTCCCGGCCCCAGAGCAAGGTTCCTTCCTGCACCTCCTGAGGACAGTGCCTAAGAACCATGCCAGGGGTCTGATGGGCGTTCCCCCAGGAAACCGGTGGGGCAGGGAATTACCACTTCTTAACCCTGAGCACCTGGGTCAGAGAGGTGGGCTGTCCCCACTGGGGACCAGGGCCGGGGACTGGCAGGCCCAGGACAGGCCCTCCCTCAGCCTCTGTCCCAGCACTGGGGCCTCAGCCCCCCTCAGCGGCTGATCTGGATCTGCCTGGAAGGAGCTGTCCAGACCCGGAGTTCTGATTGCAAGTCAGACCGGAGAACACGCAGTTAGCCCAGCCCTAGTGGGGTCTGCTCCTGCCCCACGGGGTCTGTGAAGTCTCCCAGACAGCTCTCCAGCCTGTGGGCTCAAGCCAGCTCGGAGAGAACGGGTCCCCTGTCCACAGAACGCTGGGCCCTCCCTGGGGGTGGGGAGGGCGGCCCTGTCACCAAGAGCCCCCGTGCCCCCGCAGATCTGGGTCAACGAGGAGACGAAGCTGGTGTACTTCCAAGGCACGAAGGACACGCCCCTGGAGCACCACCTCTACGTGGTCAGCTACGAGTCAGCCGGCGAGATCGTGCGCCTCACCACGCCCGGCTTCTCCCACAGCTGCTCCATGAGCCAGGTGGGCACCTCCCTGATGCTCTCTCCCTTGGAACATTCTGGAAGATCAGGCAGCATTCTGGAACGTGAGCACAGGGCTACCCCCATCCCGGACAAGCAGCCAGTGGCTGTTTGCTGGCTGCAGAACCAGCAAGATAGGCACACTCTGGCATCGGGCAGGTCTGGCTCTGACCCCCACCCCCGCTGGGTCCAGCGGCCTCCGCCTGGGGTCCCCTGGCCAGGGGACAGGCTCCTCTCACCTCAGTCTGCTTATGTGCAAGGCAGGGCTGGTGGTAACAGCAGCAGAGTTAGGCAGGGGAACACACCACACGGGGTGAAGATGGCATGTGGTTGATGCAGGTGGCGGGCGAGCAGGGAGGGGGAGGGGGAGGCGCCCCGCGGTCTCAGCACCCCGTCCCGCCTGCAGAACTTCGACATGTTCATCAGCCACTACAGCAGCGTGGGCACGCCACCCTGCGTGCATGTCTACAAGCTGAGCGGCCCCGACGACGACCCCCTGCACAAGCAGCCCCGGTTCTGGGCCAGCATGATGGAGGCGGCCAGTGAGTAGCCCCAGGCCCCCGGGCTCCTGAGCGAGTCCTTCCCCTGGGGAGCCCCAGCTTGCTCGTCGCAGGCCTGGTAAATAAGGCAGGTGAGAGGGGGCCATCTGGGCGAGCACAAGGCATTGAGCGGCGCGGCCCCGAGAGCGGGTCGAGCATAACCACAGGCCCCGACCTGTCCTGTGGGCCCCCCGAGACAGTCTCTGGTTTCTGTGCTGCTGTTATGGATGGAGCACATACTCGGTGCAGGAGCCAACTCTGCCAGATGGATGGGGTCCCTACACGGGCCATCCTCGTCCTCAGGGGCGGCCGTCTCCAAGGGCGCCTGTGCAGAGCAGACGCTCCAGAGCCTTCATTTGTGGAAGGAGCTGGGAGTAGGTCGTGAGGGGCCTCGGGGAGCACGAGGCAGCTTGTCAGTTTGCCCAGGAGCCTCCGGGGTGCCAGGACTCTGCCCGGTTGACCCCATGTTCCAATGCTGGCTGCGGAAGCGAAGGCAAGTCAGCTCATCTCGCTGAAATGTTTGCTTATCCTCTGAACGGTCCAGTGGCCCCCCATGGGATGTAAACCAAGCGCTCACGTAGCGCCTAGCTCATAGGAAGCGCTCACCAAAGAGGACGCCCTTTCCTGAGCCCAGCCCTGCCACTTGCAGATTTCTAGAACATTGTAGGAAATAGGAATCCCTGGAGTTTGGGGTGGGTTTTATGGGCTGGAAAACAGTTTGTCACATCACTGCCCCCGAAAGCTGAATAAGTAAGCAGCCCCCTCCATCTGACAGCTCAGGCCCTGACTCTCCCCATGTCACCATGGACGTGACAGCGTGGGAACTCTGGCCCTGGTTCACAGAAGAGGAAACAGGGAAGGGAGGGGCCTGCCAAGGCACCCAGCACAGCCAGTGGGGCAGCACTGGGGGTGCGGGTGTCCCGATCCCCAGCCCCCGGCGTGCAGGCAGGCAGACGGGGGCACCGCTGCCCCAAAAGTCCAGTCTCACCACATCTGTGAGAAGCTGACAAGCTGGCCCGTGGGCCAACTCCGGCCACGTCCAGTCATTTTGGCATCACCCGTGGTGACTTTGGGGCTGCAGCAGCAGCAGAGTCAAGTATAGTCAGCCCCTCCCTAGCCACAGCCACACGGACGCAGCCAACCACAGAGCATTCCAAAGAGAAAAACTTGAGTTGTGCGTGGCAGCTGTTCACATAGCGCTTGCATCGTATTTACATAACGTTTGGTATCGGGCATTACAAGTAACCTAGAGGTGACTTAAAGCTAAAGCACGTGGGAAGGTTTGCATAGGTTATATGCAGATACGGTGCTATTTCACATGAGGGGCTTGAGCACTGGCAGGTTTGGGTATCTGAGGAGCGCCCTAGAGCCAATCCCCTGAGGATACAGAGCGACGAGCGTGGTTACAACCCAGAGACACACGACGGCTGTTCTGCGTGTAAAGCCAAAAATACTTACTACTTAGCTTTTTACAGTAAATATTTGCAGACCCCTGACCTACATCGCTATTTACTTATTTTCCTCTTAAATGGACACTCTGTTTAACCTAAATGAACTTAAAGGAAGAGTTGTCTTCACCACTGGATTGGAAAACCAGTGTTGCTTTGCAAAGACACAGGTAACCATGAAAATCAGAGAGAGCCCCCTCCCCGCCATGAAACTGTCCATTAATCAGATCCCAGCGTTGTCATCACCTCCGTACTAGATGAGCCAGTGTCGGGGCTCTGGAGTTGGTCCCGGCCAGACTGTGGCCTGACCCGAGCTGGCTCACAGGGTGCAGGGTCACTTCCGCCCTCAGCCTCTGATTTTAACTGTCGGGCAGCACAGGAGATGGGGTGCCTCCGGTCCACCCTCCGGGGCTGGGGGAGTGTGGGCATCGGCCAGACATGGGCCCTGCTTCGAGGTGGGCTTCCCGGGCCCGCCCCGGCCCAGCCCGGCCCTCGGAGCCACAGCCACTCTGTCTCCGCAGGCTGTCCCCCGGATTACGTGCCCCCGGAAATCTTCCATTTCCACACGCGCTCGGATGTGCAGCTCTATGGCATGATCTACAAGCCGCACGCCGTGCAGCCAGGGAAGAAGCACCCCACTGTCCTCTTTGTGTACGGAGGCCCGCAGGTGGGCGCTGCCCTGCTCCCCACACCCTCCCCCCTCCCCCAGTGCCCCTCCCCATCCCCACTGGCCACGCGGGGTCCTTGGGGGCCCCTGGCTCTCCGCACACCGCACTCTCCGGCACAGCCACCCTTTCACCTGCTGATACTCCCGTGTCCCTCTGGGAAGCCCCCCTAAACCCGGCGTGTGTGTCTGGGCCACCTGCCCAGCAGTGACCCACTCTCACCCCTGGTCACCAGCTTGGGGACAGAGGTGGCCAAGGGCCCTGGGCCCAGCTCTCTGTGAAGGGGACAGGCCAGGCAGGCAGGTTGGCAAGCAGGTCCATCTAAGAGAGCGGTTCTCTGCTGGAGGTGGTCTGTCCCCCAGGTGGTACTTGGTGATGTCTGGGGACGTTTGTAGTTGTCGCAGCTAGGGTGGGGGATGCTCCTGGCATCTAGTGGGTAGAGGCCTCGGATGCTGTCAACACCCTACAGTCAGCGGGATGCCCCTACCCGCAGAGGACGATAAGGCCCCAAACATTCATCGTGCCAAATAAGGGACTAGCGTAAGTGACGTCACTTGGGGAACACAGTGCCCGCCACCCGCAGCAGTTTTTGTGTCTGTTTTTAGAGATAACTGAAGGGTAGAAAAGAAAGAGGCTGAAGAAATAAGGGAGTAATTCCATGGAGGGCCTGGGGCAGAGTCCCTGGCCGAGAAGGGAGCCTGGCCGGGGCCTTCCTCTCTGTAGCACATCCCAAGCACAAGGCCTGGTGCACAGTGGGCCCCCGTCTGACCTTCCCCTCCCCACCACTTCCACAACCTGCCCAGGGCCATCCATAGCCTTCACGATAGAGCACAGGCCCCGTCTTCAGGCTGTAAGCCCCCGTCCCATCCCGCTGGCGTCTCGCCTGTCTAGCCCATCCTGCCGGTGTTTTACTTGTATTTCTCACACTCGCCTCATCTCGCCTTCCCCACAGGTGCAGCTGGTCAATAACTCCTTCAAAGGAATCAAGTATTTGCGGCTTAACACTCTGGCGTCTCTGGGCTACGCCGTGGTCGTGATTGACGGCAGGGGCTCCTGTCAGCGAGGGCTCCGATTTGAAGGGGCCCTGAAAAACCAAATGGTAACATCTCTTCTCAGTCCCTTCCTGTGTGGTGAAGGGGGACCTGGGGCTTGGGGGTGGCCCTGGGGCACCTTCATCAAAGATGGTCCTGGCCAGGATGTCAGTCATAAGTGGGGCGGCCTTTGGAACCAGAGGGAACATCCACTCTGTTGCTCAGCTCTGAGTTGGGCCTATGGGGAGACAGGTAGACACACGCCCCACCTGGTGCCTAAAACCCAGATGCAGCCAGACACGTCATTATAGGCCTGATCAGCAGGAAGTCCCAAGGGTTGGGCAAGACAGGCACTGGTGGCTGTGGAAGTGGTGCTGATGGTGGTGATGGTGGTGGTGGTGATAATAACGATGGTGATCGTGATGCGGATGGTGATGGTGGTGGTGATTCTGAGGATAATGGTGATGAAGGTGGAGATGGTGATGAGGATGAGGACGGTGATGAGGATGATGATGGTGGTGGTGGTGATGAGGATGGTGCTGGCGGTGGTGATGACGGTGATGACACCAGCTGTTCATCAAGCCTCAGCATACGCCAGGCCTCAGAGTACAGGACACTCGGCATCTCGTTTCATCCTCACACCCACTGTAGACTCGGTCCTATTCATGTTGACGTCCTCGTTTTGGGGATGAGGAAACTGAGGCCCAGAGAAGGGACATGACTTTCTCAGAGTCAGCCAGGGGATGGCGGGGCAGGGTTGGTGCCAGGCCTGTCTGACCGCCACCCCAGACAGCAGATTTGCATGGGGCCTGGAGAGAGGGGTAGCTTCCAGAGAGCTGCTTTTGATCCAAGAGGAAGAGGGCTCCCTGCAAGGGAAGAGGTGGGACAGCAGGGCGCGTGCCTGGGAGGAGGCCACTGAGAGGTGCCTGGCCTCATCCCCCAGGGCCAGGTGGAGATCGAGGACCAGGTGGAGGGCTTGCACTTCGTGGCCGAGAAGTACGGCTTCATTGACCTGAGCCGGGTTGCCATCCACGGCTGGTCCTATGGAGGCTTCCTCTCGCTCATGGGGCTGATCCACAAGCCCCAGGTGTTCAAGGTGGGTCCTGTCCCCACCTCCTCCCTCCTGTCTGCCAGCGCCCACCCGTGCCCCTTGGAGCCCGCCCCCCCGGGGGAGGCATCTTGGCAGGGGCCTTGCCACGTGGCTGTTTCTCCCCGCAGCAGCCCCATGGGGCCGAGCCCCCCTCCTCATTGCCCGCCACTGCTGACCCCAGGATGGCGTCCGGCTGCACAAAACCCCGCCAGCAGCTCTCTGTGGGAGGCTGAGCCCGGGACCCCGGCCTCGGATGGGCAGAGGTGGGGCATGGTGTGAAGAGCGTCGGGGGAGGGGCCCCCAGGCCGGCGGCACTGTCAGGGCACCGCGGGGCGGCGATGAGGAGGCGGAGGCGGCAGGAAGGCAGTGGGCCCAGGGAGGGGCCGATCCCGGCCCCGGCGTGCTCATTCAGCTCACCCACCCTCCCGAGACAATGCACGGTCCACGGGGGAGACACGTCTGAGGGCCCCTCCCCTGCCAGCCCCCGTGTGCATGCCCGCTCCTCACGTCCTCTGGGGGAGGCCCCGGGACAGCCGGCCAAGCGCAGGCTCCCAGGACCTGACCTTTGTGTGTATGTGTCTCTCTCTTTCTTTCTCTCTCTCTCCCCCCGCTCCATCCACTGTGGCCCTCAGGTGGCCATCGCAGGTGCTCCGGTCACAGTCTGGATGGCCTACGACACAGGGTACACAGAACGCTACATGGATGTCCCAGAAAACAACCAGCTTGGCTACGAGGCGGGTTCCGTGGCCCTGCACGTGGAGAAGCTGCCCAATGAGTAAGACCCCCACCTGCCCTGACTTCAGGGTCGCCAGGGCTGGCCCACCTGTGGCCGGCTGGGCGTGGCTTCCGCACCTCCCACTGTGCCTGCCCCTTGGTCCCCTCTGCTCCCGCAGCCCTCCCTCCTCACCGCTCCTCACTGAAAGCAGGTGCCTGGGTTCTCTTGGAGCGAGGAGGGAGGGAAGCCCCCCAGCCCTGCTCCCAGAAAGATAGAAGGGAAGGTCTAGAGTCACACCTTGCACGTGCTGGCTCCCCTCATCCCCCAAACATGCGGCCCACCATGGACCCCCTGAGTCAGTTTTGAACCTGAACGGCCTCTGTCTTGTGGGTTTTGACACCGTAGTTCAGAACACAGGTCCACAGTGGTTCTAACATGTAGGTGTGTTGGAACAGCTCTGATGTCCCACGTCAATGCTTTGGGCATTGGCTTCTGATTCGCCGATTGAAAAGAAACTGGCGTGGCCAGTTTCTGGTGTGGCTCTGTCTGGTGAACCTGGGCCCCACCTTTAGTGCCAGGGTTCTCGTCACAGGCTGACCCCGCCAGGGCCCCTCTCCCCGCAAGGCTGCTCTCTAGTCTGGAGGGTGGCCTGGGCTCCACAGTGGCGTGCTGTCATGCAGCCAAGCTCAGAACCCACTGCTCCATGGCCACTCCGATTGACGTTCACATTCATCCCAATTCACTAGAACAGTAAAACCGTGGAGACAGATGACCAGTCGTTGCCCAGGGTGGGGAGTGCCTGCTCATGGGCACAGGGGTTTGCTCCAGAGTGGTGGAAGTGCTCTGCAGCTCAGGATAGACATGATGGCTGCACGACACTGTGACTGCACCAAATGCCCCGAAATCCCTTTAAAATTAGTAAATTTTAGGTTGTGCGTCACGTCAATAAGTTATTTTTATTTATAAATCAAATTTTTAAAAAGTAAGGTTCCTCGACCACCCTTGCCACATGTCAGGCACTCAGTAGCCACCTGGTGGCGATGGGTGGCGCAGGTCTAGAACGTTCCATCGTCTCAGAGTGCCTGTGGGCAGCACTGCTCCAGAAGCTTCCCCGAGCTCAGGGCATTCCAGGCACAGCCTCTGCGCCCACCCCTCCCCTCCTCGCCTGGAAGGAAGTGAGGGGTCTCCCAGACCCGCCAGTTGTGCACTGTGCACGGGATTTGAGTTCCGCCACGTTCTGCTGATGAGCTGCTGCTTCCGCCCTCGCTGTCCTGGGGCTGGGACGGGACCCTGGGCCCCCAGCCCTGGCTGAGCGTGGACTGTGGTGTGACTGCCTATGGGCGGGAGAAGGGGGTCTCGCCCCAGACCCTCACGCCCACCTTGTCTTCCAGGCCCAACCGCCTGCTCATCCTGCACGGCTTCCTGGATGAGAACGTGCACTTTTTCCACACAAACTTCCTCGTCTCTCAACTGATCCGAGCAGGAAAGCCTTACCAGCTCCAGGTGGGTGGCTCCTCCCAGGAGCCCGCTGCGTGGGCAGCAGTGGGTTGGGGCACCCGTGGCCGCGCCCCCATCCTCACACCTGACTGCCTGGCTCCACACTTAGCCGGCTCCCTGGGTCCCGACCACCATTCAGCAGTCGTGCGCTGATCGCTCCGGGTCCGCGCCACCTTCTGCTGGCGACACCTGGGAACTGGGCCCGGTGGAGGGAGGCTGATGTTACCGAAATGATTGCGCATGCGCGCCAGGAACCTTGCTTTGAAGGAACTGTACAGAATACTGAAAGCATCTGGGGGCGGGGCGGGGGGGGTGTCCCTTGACGGGGGTCAGAAAATAATTCCCCGAAGAGGTGACATTTAAGGGTGCTAAAGAGTAAGTGGGGACTCATCTAGGCCTTGGGGGCGGCTGTGGAAGACACCAGACAGGAAATTAGTAGGAGGGAGCAGCTCCAGGACGGGAGACCAGGGTAGCTGGAGCCAGCAGGAGAACAGCTGGGAGCAGGATGTGGTGACCGGCATGGCAAGCCGCCTGACGCCTCCGCTGATGGGCGGGACTTCAGCAGTAAGGGGCGGAACCTTGTGAGAGGGCGGGGCTTCAGCGGTAAGGGGTGGGCCTCAGGGGAGGGCTGTGTTTTGTTCCGAAGGGTGAGGCGAGGTGTCAGGCCTCCCTCTGGCAGCCCTGTAGACAGAGGCCCATGGGGGCCAGTGGGACATGAACCACAGTCAGTTGTCCCGGAAGGAAAGGGGGCGGGAGTGGGGAGCGAGAGGTCTGGTGGATTCGGAGGAGTGGGGGGTGGGTGTGCTGGAGGCGAGAGGGACAGATTTTATTACCTGCTGCTGCCCTGCAGTCTTTCCGCTTCCTGGACGCCTCCATGCGCTCTGAGGTGTCAGGGGAAGACATGTTGCCATTCAACAAATGGGGAAACTGAGGGTCACTGGGCAGGAGGGACAGGCCGCAGGGACCTGTGGCTGGGCATGCGCTTGCCAGACAGGACAGGAGGGAGGCGGGGCTCCCTGTGGGTGAAGAGCTGGGTTGGGCGTTGCTTGGCAGTCCCCCCCCCCAGCTGCACATGCTCTCCAAACACAGGCCAGAGGCAGCTGCACATCAGAGCAAAGGAGTCAGGCGGGGCCAGGATGGATCCTCACCTGTCCCTTCTGAGCCTGAAGCCCTGAGCCTCGCTGCTGGGATAGCCACTCCCTTCCCATGCGGCCGTTGGTGGCAGGTCCTTTAACCTTGGGCCTTGTCTCCTCATCTGTGAAATGGGCGTGATAACCCCTGCCTCCCAGAGCTTGTGAGGGTCAAATGAGTTCTCTCAGGAAAAGCATTTGGCACACAAGGGGGTCCCAGAGGCTTGTGAAGGTGAGACAAGACACTCCCTTGGGGGCTGCGAGTGGGGGAGATGGAGCACGCCCACCTTCCTCTTCAAACACCGGGCAGCAGTTGGCCTGGAGGCTGACAGCCCCAGCTTGTTGGTGCATCACGTTTGTTGTCAGATGTCAGGCCTGGGGGCTGGGAGCACAGTGGGGAGCCAGATGGACCCTCTTCCTGCCCTCACAGCCCAGAAGGAGGAAGAAGTAACCAGACCCAGGGTGGCATGAAGGGGTGGGTGCAGCGGGGTCTGTCCCAGGCAGTGCCGCTGCCCCGGGCCTGGAAGGAGTGGGGCCCGTGAGGCTGTAGGGGCAGCAGGACCCAGGAGTCCAGGTCTTGATCTCAGGCTGGCAAGTCCTTGTGGACCTCTGAGCTGGGGACCATATGATCAGACTTGTGATTCATCCAGGAAGGATTCATCAAGGCGAGGGTGGAGGAGGGGAGATTTCTGGGCAGTTCGGTGCATTCCTAGGGTCTGGAGCAGGTTTCACGCCTACCCCATGAGCCCTTAGGGCTCCTCTGAGAACTGCTGGGGTGCAGGAGCCCTCATTTCATAGCCAGAGGCAAGACCTGCGTCCCTGTCACCATCTACCCAAGAGCCTGGACATGCGCTCAGCCAGGCCTCAGGGACTGGGTGATTCCTTGGGCATGGCCCTTGGCACCAGCATGCTGCCGTTTCTCTCTGGGGATGACCCCCCTCAGGTGGTGAGCAGACCCAGGAAAACACCTGGCACAGCCTGGGGTAGAGAGGCTGTCCTGGGGCCTTAGCATGTATAATCCCCAATGGGGCCTGTTGGCGAAATGAACGTGGCTCAGTTGGAGGCACCAAACATCTGTGAGACATGAAGCCCCAGCCACTCACGGAGCTGGGTTCCTTGCAGCTCTCTGGGTTTGGGGGACAGAGCAGCAGCACAGTTTCTTAAGGCTTTCGTATGTGCAAGTCCTCTGTGTTTGAGACCTTCGCTTGCCCAGGCCACAAAGACCCTACAGGGTCTGAATTCTTCGCTCAGCTTTTATGGGGGGCTGCCGTCAGGCAGGCTGTCACTTGCCCAGAATTAACACAGCAAGCTGGCCGTGGAGGGGGGATTCGAACCTGGGTCCCTCAGTGCCGGAGCAAGACCTCTTCCCTTCCTGCACCCTCCCGGGGGTTGGGGGGCGGGGGTGGGACCGAGGCCCTGAGGAGAGACACTCTGAGCCCGGGGGTGGAGGGGTTCGGGGGTAGCAGGGCACAGGGTGCAGGGGTGCCTCGGTGCCACCAGCCTTGCCTTCTCTGTCCACCCAGATATACCCCAACGAGAGACACAGCATCCGCTGCCCCGAGTCCGGCGAGCACTATGAAGTCACACTGCTGCACTTTCTACAGGAATACCTCTGAGCCCGCGGTCCGCCGCGTGCGGGCCTGCACAGTCAGAGCACAAGTGGCTTCGCTGCCGCCGTTGCCGGAGGGACTGAGCGGCCCTGCAGGCCCTGTGCAGCGCCTCCTCCCACCGGCCCCGCCAGACCGCCCGCCCCAGGAGCTGCCGCCTTCGCCCCAACGCCTTTTACTGTTTTCGTTAACGCTCCTGGGGTTTCAGCCTGCTGCTTCTTCGTGGCCAGGATGGAGAGATGAAGCCAACGTCCACGAGGCACTTCCTCAAGCCATCCCTCCTCTCCCTGTCATCCAGGAGCGGGAGCCTCAACTCCGCTGGGCACTGGAGGCCAGAAGAGACTCGGAGGAGCCAGCCTTTGCCCCGGGGACCCCCAGGCCCAGCCCGGCCACCGGCGCAGAAGCATGCGGTTGCCTTTCCTCCCCACCCGCCCACTTCATATTTGTGTTTCGTTTTTTCTTTTTGGGGGTGGGCATTTTTATGAATTATTTAAAAGAAAGATAGCAAGGGGTGCCTAAATCTAGATTCAGGGTCTGCCGCTGGGCCACAGGGTTCACCCCAGCCGGCACCCGAAGCCCACAGCAGGAGTCGTGCCCGGCAGGCCGTGAGCGGTGTGCAGGGAAGCGGGGCAGCCTTCCGGCCCGGCTTTCAGGCAGGCTCTGAAGCGCACCCGGCCCCGTTCTCCCCAGCCCAGCCCTCCACCACACGTTTCTGCCTGGCCCGCCAGCCCAGACCGGGGTTCCAGGGCTGGGAGTGGAACCCTCCCCGCCTCAGGGTTATCCTTACTCCTTCCTTTCCCTCCCGCCGAGAGTTCTGCCAGGGGCGGGTAGGAAAAAAACAAAAAAACAAAACAAAAAAACACCCCACCAGAGACGAACCACCTCTACACATTATGAAAAGAAAATATTTTTGTCGATTCTTATTCTTTTATAATTATGCGTGTAAGAAGTAGACTCATTAAACGATTCCAGATGGAAGCGTCGCCGCCTGCCTGAGGTGCCTTCTGAACCCCTGGGGCTGGTGATGGGGGCTCCCTGAGTGGGCGGGGGTCCTGGGAGGAGGCTTAGCCAAGGGCAAGGCGGTCCTTGCAGTCGAAGGATGGGGGCGCTGCTTGCTCAGCGGTGCTGCCCTGGCGTGAAGTGGGGGGGTGGGGCGCCAACTGGCCCAGTAAGGACAGTCCCAGAGTCCTGAGGCAGCCCGTGGGTGCCTCCGAGGTGCCTGGCCCTTACTTCTTTTTGCACCTCTCCTTGTCCAGAGACTTGACTCAGCGGTTGGGGGTCAGGACACACCGACAAGGGACGGCAGGCCGTGCCCCTCTTCATGTCTGTCCTAACAGCTGAGAGACTAGGAGACCAGAGACCATGCCTGCGCAGAGGGCACTCTTGGTACTTGAGTTTCTAACAGCACGGTGGCCTCTCCCTGTGCCATCAGCCACTCCATCCTTTCGGAAAGTCCAGTTTTTTTTTAATGGCTTAAAGAATAAAACAAACTAGTACAAAAGAATATAGAGGAAAAATACGCCCTCCCTCCCGAGAGGTAACCCCTCCCCAGTCTCTCTTTTTAATACCTGCCCTCTGTTCTGCCCTGTGAATGTGCCACAATTTATTTTGCCAGGCGCCTATCAAGGGATAACATAGATTATTCTGGGCTTTTCGTATAAATCAACAGACTTTGTCAAGGGCCAGATAGTAAATATTTCAGGCTTTGTAGGCCAGGCAGTCTCTGTTGCAACCGCTCAACTCTAGCCCTTGCAGTTCAAAAGCAGCCGCGGGTGATGTGTGAATGAGTGGGCGTGGCTGTGTGCCAATAAAACTTTATTTACAAAGCCACACAGCCGGCCAGATTTGGCCCACAGGCTGTAACTGACCAAACCCCTGGGTATAAAGGATCCTACAACAAACAGCCTTGTACATGGTTGGGGCATATGTCTGAGTGTATAGGGTAAATTCCTAGAATTATAAAAAGGCATATTCATTTTTAATTTTGAAGAATATTGCAAATTACCTTCTAAAGAATGCCTCAGTGTACACACTTTTTTTTTTTTTTTTGCGGTACGTGGGCCTTTCACTGTTGCGGCCTCTCCCGTTGTGGAGCACAGGCTCCGGACGCGCAGGTTCAGCAGCCATGGCTCACAGGCCCAGCCGCTCCGCGGCATGTGGGATCTTCCCGGACCGGGGCGCGAACCCGTGTCCCCTGCATCGGCAGGCGGGCTCTCAACCACTGTGCCACGAGGGAAGCCCTGCCCACCTTTCTTTTGATCTATTGACCTCACTGATTTGTAGACACTCTTTATATATGAAGGAAATCAGTCCATGGTCATACACGTTGCAAATTGAACTGTGTGGTTGATCTCAAACAGTTTTATTGGTAGGAATCTCAGCCAGTGAATGTTTAAAATCATCTCAGGAACAAGAAGATGTCTTGCCCTTAATCCGCTGTGAAAGAAAGTGGAGAGGCAGCTAGTCACAAGTCACAGAATGACAGAAGCTGGTGAGAAAGGGGGCACTGGGGTTGCCCCCTGAGGCTTGGCAGCCCACGCCCTGCAATTGTCTCAAGCAGGAACTTTTGGGGGGTGGGGGGTGGGGGTGGGGCGGGATGTGCCTCACAGCATTCGGGATTTTAGTTCCCCAACCAGGGATCGAACCCACACTCCCTGCACTGGAAGTGTGGAGTCTTAACCACTGGACCACCAGGAAGCCCCTCAAGCAGGAGCTCTTCATCAGAACTTACTACCCCTACGTCCCTCGGTCAGTACTCAGCATCCATCAGTCAAACTTCAGTCAGTTGTATTCCTGCCTGGACAACAAGGCCTGGGGAGGGACATGGGAGGATGGGTGACGGGCAGCTACAAAAGGACAAGTGTCTGCTGGCAGAAGGTCTTGGTCTTGGAGGTGGCAGTTTAAGAAACCTTTGTTTTCTTCATGGTTGATAGAGGACCACTTGTTTTCTCCACCACTGGTGGGATTTCCATCTGAGGGAGGGTTCCCACTCTGTTTCAGGTCGCCCATGTACATGCTCGAGTCCTTTCTTGGTGGAAGTGCTCAGCTCTTCCCTAACTGGCAAGAACCCATAAGCAATGGACATAAAAACCCGTTTCATATCGTTTGCAGATACTTTCCCAGTTTGTCATTTGCTTTTCAAACATGTTTATGGTATTTTTAAAATTCTCTATTTTTTAAATTGAAGTATAGTTGATTTATAATGCTGTATAGTGTTTTGTTTTGTGTTTTTGGCCGTACCTCGAGGCATGCTGGATCCTAGGTCCCCAACCAGGGACCAAACCCATGCCCCCCTCAGCGGAAGCACGGAGTCCCAACCACTGGACCACCAGGGAAGCCTCTTTCTTTCTTTCTTTTTTTTTTTTTTAAATCAACTATAGACACATGAGAAGTTGCAAAAACAGTGCAGAGTCCCGTGTACCCTTCATTCACGCAGCTTACAACTTACTTAACCCCAGCACACTGTCACACCAAGAAACTGATGTGAATACGACGCAATTAACTAGACTCTAGACCTTATTCAGATTTTATCAGCTTTCACATGCACTCATTTGTGTGTGTGTAGGTCTGTTCCACGCTGTCACCTGTACAGATTCCTAGAACCACCACCACAGTCAAAATACAGAGCTGTTGGGGACTTCCCCGGTGGGTCAGGTGGTTAAGACTCTGTGCTTCCACTTCAGGGGGCCCAGGTTTGATCCCTGGTCGTAGAACCAGGATCTCAAATGCCCTGCGGCCAAAAAAAAGAAAAAAAAAAAGCTGTTTATTCACCACAAAGGAGCTCCTTCATGCATCCTCTTTATTATGTCCTCACCCACCCTGTTTATGGCGTCCTGACCATGGAGAGAAAAGTCGTGATACCTGTGTTATCAAATCTTTTCTTCCTTTATGACTGCTAGATTTCATGTCATGATCAAAAAGCAGGATCTTGGGAATGATGGGTTTTTTTCTTTTAATCCCTTCAGTTTTTTGTTTGTTTTTTGGAGGCAAAAAGGAAAACGGAGAAACAAGAGGCTTGGGGCTCAGTCTTTCTGAAAACACAGACACACACCTACCCCTCTTTGAGTAGGAAACTCAAGACCACTCACAACTGAAATACCTTGTTAGCAAACGCGCTTGGCCACTAACTGAATCCTTCATAGTGACAGGCTGGTCAAACACAGCGCTGAGGATATGGAGATATAATGGAATCCTGCTGTGTTTAACACAGAATAGGTCTGCCGGCCTCCAATTTATGGAGCCAATTCCTAACAGGTCCACAGCAGCCAACTGCAAAGAGGGAGCTATTTCTGCAGAAATAGTGGAGTTCCCTAATGCCCTTCACCCAGCTTCCCCTAATGTGAACATCTTACATCACTATGGTACAAGCCAGGTTATTGAAGCCAGGAAATTAACATCAGTACAATCCTTTTATCTAATATACAGAACTTATTTGGATTTCACCATTTCTCCCTCTAATGTCATTTTTCTGGTCCCGGATTGTTTGTGTCCTCTGCCCCCAAATTCATGTTGAACCCTAACACCCAGTGTGATGGCATGAGGAGGTGGGGGTCTTTGGGAAATGATTAAGTCATGAGGGTGGAGCCCTCATGAATGGGATTAGTGTCTTCATAAAGGGACCCTAGAGAGCTCCCTCTCTTCCTCCATAATGTAAGGACATAGCAAGATGGAGTGTGTGAACCAGGAAATGGGCTCTCACCAGACACCAATTCTGCCAGAGCCTTGATCTTGAATTTCTAGCCTCCAGATCTGTGAGAAATAAACGTGTGTTGTTTAAGCCAGCCAGTCTGTGGGACTTTGTTATAACAGCCCAGACTAAGGCAAGGATCCAATCCAGGAGCCCACATTTCCTTTCCATGTCTTGGTCTCCTCACTCTGTGATGGTTCCACAGTCTTTGTCTTTCCTGATACTTTTTTTTTTTTGCGGTACGCGGGCCTCTCACTGTTGTGGCCTCTCCCGTTGCGGAGCACAGGCTCCGGACGCGCAGGCTCAGTGGCCATGGCTCACGGGCCCAGCTGCTCCGCGGCACGTGGGATCTTCCCGGACCAGGGCACGAACTCGTGTCCCCTGCATCGGCAGGCGGACTCTCAACCACTGCGCCACCAGGGAAGCCCTTTCCTGACACTTTTAAAGAGTACTGCCAGTTATCCTGGTAGAATGTCTCTCAACTTGGGTTCATTTGGTATTTGCTTTGATTAAACTGAGGTCGTCCATTTTGGACAGGAATTCCACAGAGGTGCCACTGAGAATGTCCTTCTCTGCATCCCGTTGGCGGCTCCATGGTGTCACTGTCTCATTTTTAGCGACGTTGACTTGATCACTAGGCTAAAGATGGTGTCACTACTGTAAAATTACTACTTTCCCTTTGTAACTAATATGTATCTTGGGGGGGAAATACTTTGAGACAACGCAAATATCCTGTTTCTCACAATACGTTTCCCCCACCAGTTTTCAGCAGCGATCCACGGATCTTGGCTGTAACAATCATGAGGTGTTTGCTCAACGGTGATCTGTCATTTCCCTCATTCTGCCTACATGTATTAATCTGAATATTATTGGTGGTCTTTTATTTACTTCACTCCTTGTACGTGTACGAACTGTTGGAACTGAAGGGTCAATCCCTTGCCTAGTGAGGGACGAACGGACCCTAAACCAAGGAACCTGTTCCAATTTCACACACCCCCCAGTACCCTCTCTGTACTTCCAAGCCCCGCCCCAAGATGGCGGCCCGGGCCGGAGGGGCGGGGCGCTCCGGATCACGTGGTCGTGTCGACGCTGACGGGGCCTCCGGCGGACGCCCCACTTGTCCCTCGCCGCGCTCCGTCCGTCGCCCCTGCCCAGCGAACCTGATCCCAAGATGGCGGCGCCCAGCAGTACAAGGAATAGCGGCGGCGGCGCCGTGAGCTTGTGGGCCGCGCTGCTCCTGGTGGCCGTGGCGCTGAGGCCGGCACGGGCGGTGTCTGAGCCCACGACGGTGGCCTTTGACGTGCGGCCCGGCGGCGTGGTGCACTCCTTCTCCCAGAACGTGGGCCCTGGGGTATGTGCCTCAGCCACCCCGGGGGCTTGAGCAATGGTGCAGGCGTAGGCAGGGCCTGGGGAGGGGGCGCGGACCGGCGGGGCGGGGTCTGGGGGGGATGGGGGGAAACGGACCGGAGGGGGCGGGGCCTGAGGGGTCGCGGACCGGCGGGGGTAGGGCCTGAGGATGGAGGGCGGGACTTGGTAGCGAGGCCTGACAGAACTAAGAAGGGAGGCGGGGCTCCTGGGGGCTGGCGGCTTTGGGAAGGCTGGGTCGCTAGCCTCGTCTCTAATTCCTGTCTCATGCCCAGCGTGCCCAAGCAGCCTTATCCCCCAGACCCAGGTAACTCCCTCGCTGTTGGAGAGCAGGACGGGCCCAGAGATGGGGAGAGGGGAGCTGGAGGCTGATGGGCCTATGCCTCCAGGGCCTGCAGAAGGTCGTCCCGCTGTAGCTCTGACTAGCTCTACTACTAGGGAGGAAGTGGACAGGCGTTGCTCTTTCCTTCCATTGCACAAGGTCCCCCCGTCTTTTTCATTGAAATGTGGGGCCAGGCCCTCCTTACCTGGAGGTAACAGGCCTGGGTCTAGTCTAGCCCGTCCCTAGCTTATTGGAGAAGTCACGTCCTCTCCCAGTCTCCTTTTCCCTGCCTGTAACAACGATATCAATCATCACTATTTGTTGAGTACTTCCTTATAACCAAAGGATATTGTGCCAAATTCTTTTTTTTTTTTTTTTTTTTTTGCGGTACGCGGGCCTCTCACTGTTGTGGCCTCTCCCGTTGCGGAGCACAGGCTCCGGATGCGCAGGCTCAGCGGCCATGGCTCACGGGCCCAGCCACTCCGCGGCATGTGGGATCTTCCCGGCCCGGGGCACGAACCCGCGTCCCCTGCATCGGCAGGCGGACTCTCAACCACTGCGCCACCAGGGAAGCCCGCCAAATTCTTTATGTGAGGCCTATGTTACAGATGAAACAGAGGCTCAGAAAGTTTTGCACTTGTCCAAGGTCCACAGCGAAGCAGAGATGGGCCCCTAGGTGCCCCTCTTTCCAAAGTTCATGTTCCTAGATGGGTGGGTGCTGGAGGTGGGTGTGACCTCCCCCTTCCTGGTCTTCATCCCCCAGAAGCCATCTGGGTTGTTTGTCCTTACCCAGGATCTCCCAAGTAGGGAGACAGGTGTGGGAATTCCAGATCTGCAGACACTGGAAGGCCTTGCAGGGCTGGCCTCCAGGGACATCGGCCAGAGGGATCTGGCTCCACCTCCCTTCTCTGAGTGCAGATACTCAAAAGCAGGATCTTCTTGATTCTGGATCTCAGAAGGACATCCTGAGACCCTGTACTTCAAGCACTAACGATTATCTCCTACTGAGACTCTTTTTTCCTTCCATTCTCTAGGACAAATATACCTGTGTGTTCACCTACGCATCTCAAGGAGGGACCAATGAGGTGAGTTGTTCAAAATTCTAGGTGGTTTAGTACGACAATATCCATTGTCATACAGAGATGCTCTCTAGGGGACACTGGACATCAGACTATTCTTACCTAACCAATAAAAGACAGTGCTTAAGTTACATAATGACGGCAGATTCCATTCATAATTCCACGGAGTGAACAAACGTCTGGACAGAAGGAGGGATGTGAGACGTGACTCTGCCATTCCCATGAGTCTCTATTAGGGTATTTTGTTCATTTCCTGTGCTGAGTAACAAATTATCACAGACTGAGCAGCTTAAAACAACACCCATTTATTATCCCACGGTTCTGGAGGTCAGAAGTCCCGGTCGGCTCAGCTGGATGCTTCACAAAGCGACAATCAAGGTGTCAGCTGGGCTGGGTGTTCACCAGCAGGCTCTGGAGAGAACCCTCGTCCAGACACATTCCAGTTGTTAGCAGAATTCGGTCCCTTTCGGTGTGAAACTGAGGTCCCTAGTTCCTTGCTGGCTGTTTTCTCCAGCTGGAGGCAGAAGAGGAGGTAAGAGAGATTCGAAGCACGAGAAGGATGTAGTGCACCACAGCTGGCTTTGAGGGACCACATGGGAGGGAGGACGTGGCCTCCAGGAGCTGAGAGCGGCCCCGAGCTGGCAGCAAGGAAATGAGGGCTTCAGTCCTCCAACTGCAAGGAATGAATTCTGCTGCAACCACATGAGATGGAAGAGGACCCAGAGCTCCAGGTGGGAACACAATCTGGCTGACACTTTGATGTTAGCTTATGAGACTGAGCAAAGAACCCAGCCCCACCACGCCCGGACTTCTAACCTACAGAATTGTGAGCTAATGAATGGGTATTGCTTTTTATTTATTTATTTATATTTATTTTTGGCCGCGTCAGGTCTTTGTTGCTGCGCGTGGGCTTTCTCTAGTTGCGGTGGGTGGGGGCTACTCTTTGTTGCGGTACGTGGGTTTCTCATTGCGGTGGCTTCTCTTGTTGAGGAGCACGGGCTCTAGGCGCGCAGGCTTCAGTAGTTGTGGCACGTGGGCTCAGTAGTTGCGGCTCGCGGGCTCTAGAGCGCAGGCTCAGTAGTTGTGACGCACAGGCTGAGTTGCTCCGCGGCATGTTGGATCTTCCCGGACCAGGGCTCGAACCCTTGTCCCCTGCATTGGCAGGCGGGTTCTTAACCACTGCGCCACCAGGGAAGTCCGGCACAGCTTTTAATGCTACTGAATTTGTGGTAATTTGTCACACAGTGTAGTGAGTTGAATGAGGCCCCCCCCATAAAGATATGTCCACATCCTAATGCCTTGAACCTGTGACACTTAAGAAAAAGTCTTTGTAGATATAATTAAGTTAAAGATCTTGAGATGAACAGATTATCCTGGATTACCCGGGTGAGCCCTAAATCCAGTGGCACACATCCTTATAAGAGACACACACGGGAGATTTGATAAAAAGAAGACACACAGAGGAAAAGGCCTTGTGAAGATGGAGGCAGAGGTGGAGTGATGTGGCCACAAGCCAAGGGACACCTGGAGCCACCAGAAACTGGAAGATGTAGGAAGGATTCTCCCCTGGGGCCTCCAGAGGGAACACGGCCCTGCCCACACCTTTTTTTTGGACTGCTGGCCTCTAGACTGTGAGAGAACAGATTTCAGCTGTAAGCTACCAAATTTGTGGTGATTTGTTCCAGCAGCCCCAGGAAACGAATACACACAGCAATAGATTACTGTTACAGCCAGTAATGCACCATTACAGATAAATACTCTGAGGATAAAATACTGTTGTTAAATTCTGGCTAGACACCGCCGCTTGGTTCTGTCTGAAGGGAGGGCAGCACACGTGTTTGAGAAGAGACACAAAACAGACTTTCTCCTCGTGTTGTTAGAAAGAATGAAAGATAATTGAAAAGGAAGAATTAATTGTCACTGCGAAAGTCAGTATAAAGCATCTTTTGTACCCGTAAATTGTGCTTTCCTCCCCAACCCTCAGACTGTAGGGAACACTACTGTCCTTTCAGAATAGTCTATGGCACTGTGTCCCCTAATAATGGAGAATCCCAGAGATGGAGGCTGCCTGGGGACTGCTCCATGTTTGCCTGCCACGTGCCTGCCCCTCCCAGCATCCTGGTTCTGAGTACATCTCTTCCCCCCCAACTCCCTGACTTAGGGCAGCACATTAAAATCGGCAAGAGCGGGAATTCCCTGGGTCCAGTGGTTAGGACTCGGTGCTCTCGCTGCCGTGGCCCCAGTTTCGATCTCTGGTCAGGGAACTAAGATCCTGCAAGCCGGGCAGTGCGGCCAAAACCAAAAAAAAAAAAAAAAAAAATGGGTGAGGGCGAGTCCGCCTGCTCCACCGGGCACTGCTGACTTTAGAGGCGGGGTCGCTCTCTGTGGGGGGCTGTCCTGGGCAGCCTCTCTGGCCCCCACCCACTCGATACCAGCAGCCGCCCCACCCAGTGTGCGCTGGGGGACAAAAGTGAAAACCACTGGGCAAGAGTGACATGAAATGCACTCCTTATTTTGCATATTTCCAGTTTGTAAGTAAAAGTAAATGATTCCGAGCAACAGTATTTTATGTCATTTATTTATTTTTTTGGCCACACCACGTAGCATGTGGGACCTTAGTTCCCCGACCAGGGATTGAACCGGCGCTCCCGGCATTGGAAGCGCGGAGTCCTAACCACTGGACCGCCAGGGAAGTCCCCCAGCAACAGTATTTTAACAAAATGTAGCAAACGCCTGGTGACACCCTTCCCAGCGGTATCACCGGGGGTGGCAGCTCTGCTGGGGAGCATCGCCACCCTTCCGCCTGCCTCCAGGACAGCAGGCATCCTGCGATCATCCGCCCCTTCCTTGCCCACCTCCAGGCCTTGCTGCTTCTCCAGGTGGTCCACTCCATTATGGGATGGTGACAAGTGGTGGAACATTCTCCCTTGGTCCAGGCCCCTTGGTCCAGCTGTGCCCTGCCACGAGCTCCAGATCCTTCCCAAAGCGCCTTCCTCCCCCAGTCAGCCCTTTCCATGCCTCCTTTGTTGTGCAGATGATCAATTCGTTATACAATAAAATTGTGATAGCACCATTGCCTTGGTGTTTGTCGGGCGGCCCGCAATGTGCTGAGACAGATACACGTCTCGTTTCCTCTTCAGAACCCCAGGACGCTGTCCTTATCCCCGCCTCACACACGAGGACACGGTGGCTCAGAGACTGAAGACTGCCCTGGCTCCCCCAGCTGGGACGTGACCAAGGTCCCCAAGGCGCAGGCCCCTGACCGCCGCCCTGAGCCAGGACATGCCCCGCGTCACCAGCAGCTCGGAAAAGAACGCCCGCGCCTCCCTAACGGGACCCGTGGGATGGACAGTCCACTGCAGCGTAGGGGGAGAGAGCTAGGCTCACTCTTGGAAAGGTGGCTGGGTCACAAATTCTAAAACCAGCATCAGGCTTGATTCTGCCGTTTCGGGCATCCTCAAGGAAACACCTAAGAGCCCAGCAGACACGTCCAGCACCCACTTGTTCCAGCAGCACCAGCCTAGAACTGTGATCACCAGACACCACGGGCCGACTGCAGAGCTGCGTGCGTGCGGTGCGACCCACGGGCTCTCTGGCTGCTGGCCTGCCGCCCGCTTAGGAGCAAACAGCCGGCCGGATTCTCAGCAAACATGCAGGGGCCGTCCAAGATGTTCTCCGGGATCCGCTTGGCCACACTTGGGGGCCCTGCCAAGATGCCCCTCGGAGCAGCTGGAACGGAAGCCCCAGAGGCCCAAGTGGCACTTCTCTAGAGCCATCGTCAACAGAGGGGAAATGGGTCTGTGGTCTGGGCTCCCAGGGGGCCCGGGATGCAGGCTGGGCCTGGGGAGAGTGGGAGGCCAGGCTGCTTTGACAGTGGTTCGTTTCTCCAGAGGGTCACCTGAGAGGCCGGCTCGTGCCGGGTGACAGCAGGCACAGCGTTATTCATGATCTCAGTGCCGGCCAGCATCCTGAGCGGCCAGAGAGCTCGTCCAAGGTTGCCGGGAATGTGGCCACTTGGGAAGACTGGCCCTTTCTTATCAAGTTAAACATATAACCCCATGCTTCCACTCCTCGGTATCTCCCCGTTAGAAATGAAAACTTATGTCCACACAAAGCTTGTACGTGAATGTTCGTAGCAGCCTGATTCATAATAGCCAACAAGTGGAAACAACCCAAGTGTCCCCCAGCTGATGATGGATAAATACAGTGTGGTCCCTTCACACATGGGAACATCAGTCAGCCATGAAAAGGGGTGAAGCACTGACACTCGCTACAACGTGTATGGACCCTGAGAACACGATACTCAGTGAGAGAAGCCAGACACAGAAGGACCCAGAGTGTGTGATTCCATTGATAGGAAACGTCCAGAACAGGCAGATCCACAGACACAGAGAGTGGGTTCGTGGTTGTTGGGCTGGGGGAGGAGATGGGGGTATGCCTGCTCATGGGGATGGGACTTCTTTGGGGGGTGATGAGAATTAAATACAGGTGATGGTTGCACAGCTCTGAATATACTAGGTAGCATTGAAGCATGCACTTTAAAAGAGCATATCGTCTATACATGTTTTATTTTTTAATGTAAATTTATTTATGTATTTTTGGCTGCACTGGGTCTTCGTTGCTGTGCGCGGACTTTCTCGTTGCGGCAGGCGGGGCCTACTCTTCATTGCGGTGTGCAGGCTTCTCATTGTTGTGGAGCACAGGCTCTAGGCGCGCGGGCTCAGTAGTTGTGGCACGCGGGCTTAGTTGCTCCGCGGTACGTGGGATCTTCCCAGACCAGGGTTCGAACCCACGTCCCCTGCATTGGCAGGAGGATTCTCAACCACTGCGCCACCAGGGAAGCCCCATATTGTATGTTATGTAAACTGTTTCTCAATAAAGCTGTTAAAGGCAAGTGAATTATTGATATACGTGTAGCCACATGGGTGAATCTGATATGCGTTAGGCTGAGTGAGACTGACCAGCGCAGGAGACCATGTCCTGTGTGATTCCACTCGGGTGGCATTTTGCAAAGGCACAACTATGGGGACAGAGCAGATCAGTGGTTACCGGGAATTTGCAGGAAGGGGTTGACTCCAGAGGGATGGAGGAGAGATAACTGGGAAGATGGAACTGATCTGTATCTTGATTGGACGGTGGATACACAGTGTGTGCATTTGTCAAAACTCATAGAACAGACACTGAAATGGGTCCATTTCACCATCTGTTTCTTGTCTCTTAATAAAAAATAATAGCGGTTACCAATTACCTGCCCTCGATTACACCCAGCCACTTAGATCCTGAGCCCCCTAGCCTCCCAGAGAAGGTCACAGAGGCTCGGGCTGAACAGGCTGCCCCAAAACACACTGTCGTGTGAGTGTCTGATGCCAAAACCTGAGCCTTACCAAGGGCACCTACTGCCCACCCCGGCCTGCGGCCTCGAGACCAAGGTCAAGTTCATATAACAAGACCACTCAGAGGGATGTTGACCCTATTGCTAAGAAGCTCTTGGTTTAAATTTTGTTTGCTTTCATAATTTAAAAAAAAAAGTTTAAATGTTTGCCTCGGGACTTCCCTGGTGGACCAGTGGTTAAGACTTCAAGCTCCCAATGCCGGGGGGCCCAGGTCCGATCCCTGGTCGGGGAACTAGATCCTGCATGCATGCCAACTAAGACCCGGCACAGCCAAATAAATAAAGAAATAAATATTAAAAAAAAAAAAAAAGAAGCCTCATTTTCATGAATCTTTTAAGAGCTATGGAAAACCATCCCAGATATATTTCACAGCGTAAAACTGTTTCCAGGCGCTCAGAGGCCTGGAGCTGTGGGCAGGAGTTTTTAAATAGAAAATAAATGTGTTGGGCAGGTCCCCTTGCCCTGCCTGCCCTACCTGAGTAATTGGCTTCTACCTTCATGCTGCAGGCAAAAGACTTCCAAGTCACCGTTTACTCCCATTGTAATTAACATACAAATGGCCTTGTTTCTATTAATGGAAAAGCTCTGGCATTTAACCAGATGATCAGCAATTGGATTCCACCTTTACTCTCAGGAGAGGATGGGACATTCTCATTTTCCTAGCAAAATGCAAAAACGCTGCAGGTCACCAGACCTTGCGTTTGGCCGGATTTTCAGAGGCCCTGAAAATGAGAATAAACTGGTAGCGGTGTGTTTTGGAACCATTAAAAAATTTTTTTTAATTTAATTTTTTTAAAAAGCTAACACAGGGACTTCCCTGGCGGTCCAGTGGTTAGGACTCCACGTTTCCACTGCAGGGGGCATGGGTTCGATCCCTGGTTGGGGAGCTAAGATCCCGCATGCCGTGTGGCCAAAAAAATAAAAATAAAAAAGCTAACACACGTCATTCAAAAAGAAAAAAACATAAAAAGCTCTCCAGCGCCTTCTGTCGGCCCAGTTC
Source organism: Leucopleurus acutus (assembly GCF_964270905.1). Classification (NCBI taxonomy): domain Eukaryota; kingdom Metazoa; phylum Chordata; class Mammalia; order Artiodactyla; family Delphinidae; genus Leucopleurus; species Leucopleurus acutus. Next base: position 3,669,720 of record NC_139145.1, on the reverse strand, counting down.
CCACCCACGTCCTACATGTAACCGGGGTTATTAAAATCTTGCATCTTCTCTGAGGACTGCTCTGTGCTTATGCAAGCAAGCATGGGTGTATTGTCTTTCCTTCTTTTATTTTTGTTTTTATCTTTCCCAGTAGACTTTATTTTTTACAGCAAAATGGAGCGGAAGGCACAGAGATTTCCTGTATACCCCTGCCCCCCAACCATCGCCCACCAGAGTGGGACGTTTGTGACAGTCGTTGATGAACCTACACGGACACGTCATCACCCCAAGTCCAGAGTTGCCATCAGGGTTCACTCCTGGTGTGGTGTGTGCCGTGGGCTTGGACAGACATATAATGATGGCGAGGCTGTGTGTCCCGGACTGACCTGCCTGTCCTCTCTCCCCAGAAGTGGCAGATGAGTCTGGGGACCAGCGAAGACCAGCAGCACTTCACCTGCACCATCTGGAGGTGAGCGAGGGTCCGGTGTTGGGAGCTTCTCCCGGACGAGACACCTTCGTTCTGGGCGGTACCCATACTGACGGTGTCCTGCGCCCCTGGAGGGTCGCAGGCGGGAGAGGGGGTGCCGTCCTGTGTGGGACTTGAGGGCAAGGAGGGCCTCCCGGGGAAGCACGTTGACACTGAGGCCCAAGGGGGGCGGGGGGGACTGGGAGGTGGCGTCTAGGCAGCGGCTGCAGCCCCGGGAGCGGGGCCGGGCTCCCCAGATGCCACCCCCTTCATGGTCACCTCAGTTACATTCCTTGCTCAAGGGCTTCATCTCCCGCTGTGCCCACCCTTTTCATAATCCCACTTCCTGGAGCCCAGCTCCATGAGCCCGAGAATGGGGTGTTGGGCCCTCTGACGGGGCGGAGGGTGATGGAGCTTCACCAATTCCTGGCCCTTCTCTCCTGGGCCTCACGGCCTGGAATGTGTCGCCCAAGCAGAACAGATTTCTCAAGCATTTGCCACGCGCCTGACGTAGAAGTCCCAGCCGCGTTCTCACCCTCATGGGACCGGGGTCAACATAGGGGACGGATCAAGAAGTGGGACACAGAGAGCAGCGACAGTGACATTTAGTTAAAGAAGACGCTTGCAGGCGTTGGCGCAGAATCCCCGTCTCCTGCTCGATGCGTTACAAGCCGCAGGCGTTTTAGTACCAAGTATTGTTGGGGAGCTTCTCGTGGGGGCAGAAGCCCTGCGTCCTCAACACGCTACCATCATCCCCGCTGAGAGGGGAGACCCTGTCTGTGCCCCTTCCCAGCCTCAGAGAGAAGCATCCCAGAGGCAAGGAGCCAGGGTGGGGGATTCCCTAATTACAGGTTAGTAATCAGGGCTGCATCTCCCCGCCAGTAGACCACCGTCTCACACAGGCTTGTGAGCACCAGCCCTCCACCTGGGCACAGACCCAGGCCGCACTGGCCCAAAGCAGGGTCCTCAGCCCGCAGCCTCTTAGCTGACCACCCAGTGGCCCCCCAAGGACATGCTCAGCCCCAGACACCCTGCCGTTCCTAGTTAACCCCCATACTTCTCACCCCCGGGATGTGGCCCGGCCTCACCCCTAGTGCACACCTGGGATGTTGTCCACTGGATGGGAAGTGTTCTGTGAGTGGATGCGAGAGGCCCCGTTCTACAACAGCTCCTACCCAGAAGGGGAAAGAGGCTTGTCCATCAACGAGTCGGAAGAGCATCCTGGCAAAGGGGAAAGAGTGGATCACATTGAGGGCGCCCCATCCGTCCTTCCCAGAAATGCCTGGCAGCAGATCCCATGTTGGAGAGCAGGTGGGGGCATGCAGCCCTGGGCTGACCCTGTCGCCCGACCTTTCTTCGCAGGCCCCAGGGCAAGTCCTACTTGTACTTTACGCAGTTCAAGGTGGAGGTGCGGGGTGCTGAGATCGAGTACGGCATGGCCTACGTGAGTGTCACCTGCACATGGGGTGGCCGCCTGGCTGGGCCACCATGGACTGCAACTTGGAGACCCCGGGGGGTTGGGGGGGGGAATGAGGAGAGGGACACCAAGCCCTTAGAGGGAGGCCTGGTGGCGTGGGGGGCCAGGGTTACGGTGCCCAGAGGGGAACCTGGCTGACCCCCAGAGACACCTGGCCTCCCACCTGTAAGGACCGCCGGCCTCCCACCAGTGCCCCCTGCTGGCAAAGCCAACAGGAAGTCGGGGGCAAGGGGGCTCAGCCCTGGGACAGGGGCAGCGAGGGCGGAGGTTGGCCCAGGGGGCAGGTGGGCAGCTCATTGGTGTCGGGAGGGCCCCACGCCCCTTGGCTCCAGTGACCTGTGGTTCACAGGCCAGCCAGCACCTTCTGCTGCACTCCTGACCCCCATGGCCCCTCCAGAGCCCAGCCACTCTGCAGAGCCCACCCCTGCTTCTTCATCCGGGTCAGAAACAGTTTGAAAATCACCTTGTCAGTCCCAGAAGCAGAACCAGTAGGAGACAGGCATTAAGAGAGTCACTGCCAGGAATCGGCCTCCACTGTGGGAGCCTGGCTTTGGGGGTTTCCTCCAGGGAAGCCCCAGCTCTGCCCTGAAGGCCCTCCCCCTGATTGAATCAGGCCCGCCCAGGCCCCCGAGGATAATCTCTTTTACTTAAAGTCAGCTCAGGATGAGCCTCTGTCACATCTACAAAATTCCCTCCCAGCAACCCCAGCAAGGGTCTGATCGCGTAACGGGGACTGTGGCTGCTCCAATGACACATCAGACTGCCCATCACACTGTTAACTAATCGCTCTCTGGGGTCCCTTCTTACTTTGAAACTCTGTTATTTTTACTGATTTGAAAAAGACACAATTCTGCTGTTTAAAAATTACATGCAAGAAGAGACTGCCATGCTAGTATCATTTCCATAAATTAACTAAAAAAAAAAAATTCCCTTCGATTTGCAGGGAAGGCATGACGTTTTAAGCTAGTTGACAATCTCTTAAGTGGATTAACCCACTGCTTCTGCCGGATTCTCTTTTATGTGCTTAAAAAAGCATCTCGCGGCCCTTCAGCAGAAGCAGGCAGCTTTAGTCTCTGCTGCTCTGCAAAGCAAAGCGAGCCGTGTTCCTTCCCCATTAGAAAAGTTTCCACTTGTTCCCTTTCAGTCGAAAGCTGCTTTTGAAAGAGAGAGCGATGTGCCCCTGAAAAACGAGGAATTTGAAGTGACCAAAACAGCAGGTACGTAGAGGGGTTTGTGGAGCCGGAATCTAGGTTCTCAAGCAGGGAGGGGGTGAGAGAGGGGACAAGACCCCCGCTAGAGGGCGATCCAGGGGCCCTGTGGTGAGAGGAGGCTGCCATCCCTAAACGGCTTCCGCAAAGGGCCACCTAGTAAATATTTTCGGCTTTGGGGCCCCCTTTGAAACAACTCGACCCAGACCCCGTAAGGCAAAGTCAGCCATAAGCCACTAGTCAGTGAATGGGGGTGGCTGCCTTCTAATAAAACTTTATTTCGTGAACACTGAACTGTGAATGTCATATCACAGGATGCCATTTTTCCTTTGATCTTCCTTAAAGCTATTTGAAAGTGTAGAAACCACCCTTCGCTCACGGGCGGCAGGCACACTTGCCCAATCCCTAGCAGAGAACGGAGAGCATGAGAGTCTGTCCTCAGAGAGCTGCATCCTGGGACACTCAGCGACACTCAGCTCCATAGGAGGCCAGGGAGCAGGGGGCTGCGGGGTCTGACGCCTACACAGCCTGGCCGTCCTGGGCTCCGTGACAGCTTCCAGCAGCGCAGTCGGGACCTTGTGCATGCATGACACGGGAGGCGGGGGTCACCTCCTGGGGCCCCGAGACCCCCGTGGCCTCTGACCCCATTCAGCTGTAGCCATGCAGGCCAGATGCCGAGCAGAAAGAGGGGCGGTAGGCACCCGAGTTGGGGCTCAGGGTGCGAGAGCAAGGGGGGATGAGTGAGTGAGACAGTGAACATGGGGCTGAGCCGAGTCGGGGGGCCCTGAGGGTCCTGAAGGACGGGGGAGAGATGAGATGAGCAACCCATGTGGCCGTGGACGTCACCAGGCACCAGAGGGGAGGGGAGTGGGCGGCACGAGCGGGGCTTTTAGGAGGGCCTGGAAGGCGGCCCGACCTGCCCGCAGGTCCTCCGGGTGGGGGCAGGGGCCCGTTTAGAGTGGAGATCAAGGACAGAGGGGATTGGGTTGCTGCAGACCCTGAGCTCCAGGGAGCATAGATGGTGAGGATGGACAGGGAGTGGGGGGCAGGCTGGGTGTGCAGAGCAGGGGGCGGCCAGGTTCCCTGACCCTGCCCGAAGAGCATCAGACATGTTTGCCAGTGCAAACCTCCAAACCCCAGCCATTCTCAGTGTGGCAAAAATGACCACGGCTCTTCCCACGTCGACATCTCCCATGGCCTCCCACTGCCCTCAGGACAGGCCCACAGCCTCCCCGCCTTTCTCCTATCCCTCACCCGTAAGACATACAGGGCCAGGGGCCTTTCCCTGTGGAGTCCACTCGGAGACTGCTCCCATCGTTGCCCGCACCCGGCTCAGGACCCGGAGGATTTGCAGAGGCGAGGGCTGACCAAGGGTTTCTTCTTTTGCAGTGTCCCACAGGCCCGGGGCCTTCAAGGCTGAGCTGTCCAAGCTGGTGATCGTGGCCAAGGCGACACGCAGTGAGCTGTGACCAGGAGTCCCTTTGAGGGTGGCTTTTCCTCATCTCCGCTGAAGGAGCTGGGCCCCATGAGGGCCCAGTACTGGTTTTCTTGGGGGGTGGGGGCTGTTAACTTTCTGCCCAGGCTGATGTCGCCCCGTTCAGAGGGCTTTGCAGGGCAGCTGAGGCGCCAGGGCAGAGTCCGGAGGGCCAGGACTCTCCTGGCTCCCACCTTCCCCTCCCCACGAGGAGTGTGGCTCTGAGACCCACTGCTCTTCTTATCAGAAGAGGCGTCAGGGCACAAGGTGGGGCTCACGGGGGTCACAGCTTTTCTGAAGCCAGCAACGTCTCCCCTGGATCAGGCCAGGCTCCAGGATGCTCCTGGGGGGAGCCGTCCTGCTGCTCTCTGACCCTAAGCCAGCTGTTTTCTTGTCATCCCCCAGGGGACCAACTTTCAGACTAACTGGGCAGAAGTGAAATGTTCTTTCATTTTTAAATAAATAAGACAATTAAAAAGCAACCACACAGTCTTGGCATCTGGCGCTGGTGCCCACCTGGCTGGGCACGTGGGGCTGGGGGCCCCTACTTCCCTTCGCTGCTGGAGGCATAAAGCTGCATCACCCTGGGCACAGGGACTTTTCTGCAGGCGCAGACGTGCGGGTCCCGAGGCAGCTGGACCTTGCCGAGCCCATGGGGCCAGGGCAGACCTGCTCTTCTGCATCCTGTGGTTGGCTCTGCTTACTTTTTTTTGAGGTCGGATTGCAGCTCGGTGACTTTAAAAAAGAAACAAAAACCTGCAAGCAAACCGAAATAAATAAACAACATCCCCAAAGGCCTCAGCCACTCAGGGGAGCCTGGTCTCCCAACAGCAGGGCCTGGGAGTCTGACCCCCACTGGACTGTCACCCTGACCTCTGACTGTGAGGAAAGAAACCATGTGGCCATGAAGCGGGTCCTTGATGATCAGAATCACCACGTTGGGGCGACTGAGGCCTCTCTGTTCCTGTCACTCATCTGGCCCTCCCTCATGCCACCCAGGAGCCCGGTGCTGCTGTGACCCCACCTGCCCCGGGGCCTCAGCGGTGCTGACGTAGGAATGGCTCCAGAGAGGGGCGCAAGCAAGACGAACAGCTGTTCCCAGAATCACTGAGGGGGACCTTGGGCCCACGGTACTCGGGGCAGGGGCAGGGCACCGGCAGCCTCAGTGGTCAAGCGCACACGATCTGCACCACACCTCGTGAGCAGCTCTGGAGGCACACACGTCCTCCGGGAGGCTCACTCCACCGAGCACGGCGACCTGCAGTTCTCAACAGGGCCCAGGAGATGATTGCCCAGGGCCTCCTGCCAAAACCAGGCAGCTGGACACAGGCGGAGACGATGGTGCGCCCTGGGCCCCGAGGTGTGTGAGGGCCAGACCCTGGCTGAGAGGGATATTGATTCTTCTATGGTCAGCCTGGAGTCACTTACCACTTCCAAGTACTGGGCGCCAGCAGGGATGCAGAGCGGTAGGTGCAACGTGCTGGGACGCAGCAGGGCGCCTCTGGACACAGAGAAGCTTCCCCTTTACGCCATGTGATGTGCGCGTGTGCCTTTACGAAGCTTTCTGGTGAGCGAAGCCACCCGGCCCCAGGACCTTTGGTCATTATGAGGAGCTGGACTGAGCCCCGTTTGGGCTGCAGAAGCCAAGCTCTGCCACCTCGGCTAGTCTGTCCAACGCAGCGGGAATCAAACCTGCCAACAGGCTGCGGGTGTGTGACGTTTATGTGCAACCTTGATTCAAAACGCAAAAACCCTAGGTGGGTGAGAGCAAACTGTCAGATGCTTTTATTTACATAGTTTTGTAGCGCTCTTTGGTTTTTTAAAATTAAATCTCAAGTGTATGAAAAGAGTCCAGACAGGTACAAAGCCTTATCACATGGATATATGCCTGCAGAGCAGAGGGCAAAGGATTTCATGTGGGGCTTCTCAGCGTAATCAAAATGCACGACTGTTCATTTGAAGATGTCTTTTGACCCAAGATAAGACGCAAAGTTTGCCTTGGAAGTGGAGGGCAGAGGTAGGAACAGCTGGCTCCTGAGTGAAAGCCTTTGACTTTTTCAGAGCAGCAGAAACCAAACAGAGAAACACTGCCCTGAATCTGGGGTCCTAATCTATCAGCCAGCCCCTCATGCCGTGGAGAGGCAAAAGGGAGTGGTGGGGACTGTGGCAAAACAAAGACGGGCAACCTCTATGCAGCTTCACCATTGGGCAGTGCGGGCGCGTTTTCTAGAGAACCGCCAAGATCAAGATCGGGACGTGCTATTTCGTTGGTTTTAAGTGTTGGCAACTAATTCCAAATGTCTCAAACACTGGATGGGGCTAAGCAAACCCATCTTCTTGCCTAATAAGGCCTGCAGGCCTCCTGTTTGCAGTCTTTGCCCTAAACAGACCAGGTTCTGCAAAAATAGACATCGTTCCCCCGCTCCCCACTGAGTGCCCAAAATAACCTTCCCGGCCCTGACATGGCCAGACCTGCAGCCGGGTTTCGCATTCTTTTAAAACCCATGCCCACTTCTGACAAATCACAAATAACGCTCCCACACCCCAACGTGTCCATCCACGCCCCAAGTTAAGAATCGCCACACCAGCGTTGCCAAAGCCAAGAGCTGTTGAGCTTTGTTTCTGAGGCCTGTCTTATAAAAACAATTGTTTGTTTTCCAAATATGAAATCATCATTTAAAAACATGCACGCATCTCAGACAGCTTTCCCCTGACACCCTGCATGGGGGGCACACTCCGTTCCTCTCCCATGTGGGAGTCTGGGCCACGATGCCAACCAGAGGGAGGAGGCGTCCTCACTGACACACCTGCACCCACCGCGGCCCTCGCGTGGCTCCCAGGGCCCATTTCCTGGTCTGCGGAACAAAGTACCCCAGCCTGGGAGGCTGAAACAACAGAAGCTTGTTCGCTCTCACCTCTGGAGGCCTGAGATCAAGGGGTCAGCGGGGCTGGTTCCCTCCGAGGGCTGTTCCAGGCTCTCTCCCAGCTTCTGGGGGTGGCTGGCAGTCCTTGGTGTTCCTTGTCGTTCAGACACCTCCCCCCAGTCTCTACCACCACCGTCATATAGCATTGTCCTCTGAGTCTGTGTCCAAATGTCTCCTTCTCATAAGCACGCCACTCAGAGTGGATTAGCCACCCCTGCTCCAGTATGAACTCAACTAATCACATCTGCAATCACCCTATTTCTAAATAAGGTCATATTCAGAGGCCCTGGGGCTTAGGACTTTGAGGAACTTGGGGCGGGCGAACAGCTCACTGTGTAACACTCCCTTTCTCCTGGTTCCCCATGATCCTCTCTGCGGGAATGCAAAAGCCCAGGCAACATTATTAAGTGGGAAGCCGCCAGCTGTCAGAGACACCAAGTGATCTGAGGGGTTCAGACCGGTGGCTCAGGTTATTGTGCAGACGGTGCGCCGGAGCAGGCAGTGGTCTCCAGGTGCCCCGGGAGGCTGCTGGCGCAGGCAGGCCGTGCCGGGCTCCGCGCTGAGTTCCTCTCCCCAGGGAGACTGGGCCGGAGGAGGAGAGGTGACCTGGGTCCTTAGAGCTGCAGAGGCGGGCGCGCGCGCGAGTGTGTGTGTGTGTGTGTGTGTGTGTGTGCGTGTGTGCGCGCGCGCGCCTGTTGGGCGGGGTGGTTTTGGCCAGAGTCAGACTGGGAGAAAAGAGATTAAAACCCCCCCCGCAAGCCCCGCCCCCAGCGGGAAGCCGGAACGGGGAGGTCGGAGGTCAGGTCGGAGGTCATATGCTCTCCTCGTCCAGCAGCCGGGTGAGACCCTCGCAGATCCTGCGCAGGTGGGAGCGGTAGGGCTCAGCCGGGCCGTAGAGCGCGGCGAGGAAGTCGCAGTCAGCCAAGTGGCCGAACACGTGGTTGATGCGGCCGTGGGACTTGGCGGTCAGGTGCGCGCCCGCCGCCTGGTGCAGCAGGTCCCGGCACTCAAGCAGGGCGGCGGCCAGGACGCGCCGGTCGAAGGTGAAGTCCACCTGGTGGAAGCTGACGGCGGTCATGGCCAGGCGGCGGGCCTGCTGCCGGAAGCGCTGCAGCCGCGCCAGCTCCTCGCCGCCCAGCTGCCCGCTGCGCAGCAGGACACCCAGCTTCACGGCCACCTTGACCAGGTTCTTGACCACCTTCTGGGCCTCCTTGCGGCTGCGGGTGAACTCCTTGGTGGCGCGGTACAGCTCGTCCAGCACCTCGCTGCTGGTGTCGTCGATGAACGCGGCCGCTACCGCCCTGGATGCCATCTTGCTCAGGAGCTTCTTCTGGGCCTGGAGGGCCAGGCTCTTGGTGCTGAAGGTGTCCATCCGCCCTGCGCGGGGGTGGGGACACAGACCCGCCGTCAGCCCGCACAGCCCGGCTGCCAGGGGCTTGCCTGGGCGGGCCGCTAACGTTGGCGACCACCGTCTTCCCAATCCGGGAAATGGGCACACGCCACCAGCCTATCTCCAGGGGAGCCTGCGTGCCCATTCCACAGACCTACTGTGTGTGCCAGGACTGGGTGTACAGAGCCGACCAGCGAGCCCCCGGGAACACAGCAAGTGCTACCATCCGGGAAGCTGCAAGAGCCCACATAGCACAGGAACCCCAGCAGATCAAGAGGGCCGAGGCTGACCTCCTGGAGGAAGAGACAGGTGAGAAAATGGGGAGGGCATCCCAGGCGGGAAGATCCCCATGCTCCAAGGCCTAGAGGAGGGAAATTCCAAGTAGCAGGAGCACAGAACGGCAGAAACTTGTGAAAAAAAAATAGCAAAAGCTATTTTTAGGAAAAGCTCGTTTAAAAAATAGCATTCACACTGAAGAGATGATGACCCAAGGGACCCTAAGGGAATTTGTTTCTAAAAAAAGTCAAAGGAATTAATGTGTAATGTTGAAATCTGGGCAGGGCCTTCTGTTATGGTTTATTACAGGATACTGAATCTAGTTCCCTGTGCTATACCATAGGACCTCCTTGTTGTTTGTCCATTCTGTATATACTCATTTGCATCTGCTAATCCCAAACTCCCAATCCTTCCTTCCCCTATCCACCCTCCCCCTTGGCAAACACAAGTCTGTTCTCTATGTCTGTGAGTCTGTTTCTGTTTGGTAGATAACTTCATTTGTGTCCTATTTTAGATTCCACATATAGGTTTTATCATATGGTATTTGTCTTTCTTTTTGACTTACTCCCCTTAGTATGAGAATCTCTAGGTCCATCCATGTTGCTGCAAATGGCATTATTTCATTCTTTTTCATGGCTGAGTAATATTCCACTGTGTATGTGTACCACATCTTATTTATCCATTCATCTGTCAATGGACATTTAGGTGGTTTTTATATCTTGGCTATTGTGAATAGTGCTGCTGTGAACATTGGGGTGCATGTATCTTTTCGAATTAGAGTTTTGTCTGGATATATGCCCAGGAGTGGGATTGCTAGATCATATGGCAACACTATTTTTAGTTTTTGAGGAACCTCTATACTGTTCTCCATAGTGGCTGCAACAATTTACATTCCCACTAATAGTGTAGGAGGGTTCTCTTTTCTCCACACCCTCTCCAGCATTTGTTACTTGTAGACTTTTTAATGATGGCCATTCTGACCAGTGTGAGGTGATACCTCATTGTAGTTTTGATTTGCGTTTCTCTAATAATTAGCAATGATGAGCATCTTTTCATGTTACCTGTTGGCCATCTCTGTGTTTTCTTTGGAGAAATGTCTATTTGGTCTTCTGCCCATTTTTCGATTGGGTTGTTTTTTGGTTATTGAGTTGTATGAGCTGTTTGTATATTTTGGAAATTAATGGGCAGGGCCTTCTGAATCCCACTACTTGTGGTCCCTGGTACCAGCCCTGCAAACCCACTGTATCCTTGCTCTGAGTTGAGAAGGGGCTCAAGGTGAGTTATCACAGGGGGGGTCCAGCTTATCATTCCCCTCATCCTGCAGCTCCATGAGACAGGGTCCCAGCCCAGCCCCTGGGCTGTTCAGGGTGGAGAAGCCTAGGTACCAATCCTCCTGGCCTCCTCACCCCCTTGAGTTTACAACGGACATGCTGAGACCTTAGTCAGGCCCTGAATGAGTCAGGGGGGCAGTGACCTGGGTGGGGGTTCCCCAGGACCATTTGTGGGGTTTCTGGAAACGCATCACTCTGCTGATTCCTCTGATACAGAAATATTGACTTGCATCAGATTCTGCCCAGGAAAGGGCCAGGGAGGTGGCCAAGGTGAATGGCAGGCTGGCTCTCTGGGAACAGTGACCAGGCCTCCAACCGCAGAAGCCTGGACCTCTGTCTGTCCCTTATGTCTGACTCCTTTTGTCCTTCCTGCATGGCAGTCTTCCAGATCCCCCAGGCTCTGGAGGCTCCCCTTCCAACCACCTCCTTCCTGCAGCGCCAGAATTCTTCCTACATTGCACATCTGGGCTTAGCCCTTTCCTTGTAAGAACCAGCTGGCAGCTCCTCATGGCTCTCAGGACCAAAGCCCACACCTCATTCCAGCCCCTGCATCTTCCCTGGTGAGCTCCTATACATCCCCCAACACCTTGGCCCCCAAACCCCTGCCTCTTCTCTGGTGGACACATATACATCCCCCAAAAGCCCTGGCCCCTAAGCCCCTGCCTCTCACCCTCGCAGGTTCATCCCTCAGCTCAGCCTGGACACCACCTCCTCTAGGAAGCCACCCCCGAACAGCCAAACTGACAGTGAGGCACCTCCTCTGAGCCACAGGGCACCCCAGGCATCCCTCATCACTGCTCTGCCCCGCTGGCTTTGCTTCTTCCGTGATCTGCCTCACCGCAGGCCACGGGGGAGGTAATGGGCCTGATTCCTTAACCGCTGTGTTTTTGGAGGCTCCGGAAACATCTTCCAAATGAATGAGGGAGCCTGAGACCCACCCCCAGCCCTGACCCGCTCCTGCCCCAGGCTCTGGTGGGAATCCACCCCGACCCCAGCCTCAGGCCAGCCAGACCAGGAATGCCACATGGGTGCCCACTCAGCCACAGGAACCCCGACAAAGCCCATCTGTGTGTGAGCTCAGACCCCGGGAGAAGTCCCAAGCCTCGGCCGCCCTCTCCCTGCCCACAGAGGTCGGGACGGGCCTGGAGATGAATGACCCAGTCTTCCCTGCTCCCACAGCAGCCCCAGACCCTGTACAAAGGCTGGGGCAGAGCAGGGGTGCGGGTGACTCAGCACCGCGTGGCAGGCCCTGAGCAGCGGCGTGTGCCCATTTCATCACTTCAGCGTGGTGTTGTATTCGGCTGGTTGCCAGGTTGCAGAAGAAATTACACAGGCTCAGAGAGGCTGAACCATTTCCCCAAGGCCACACAGCAACACAGGGACTGCCTGCCCCCACCACCTCTGCACCCCTACGCTCTCTGCTTTCCCCAGCTGACTCCTGCGAGTTGCACTGAGTCTTGTGGGGCTGTCCCCCATGACAAAACCAGCCCCGAAATTTAGGTCCTGCTCCTGGCTCTAAACTCTTGGTCAAGCAACATAACTGCCCCGTGCCTCAGTTTCCCCATCAGTAAAATGGAGGATGGTGGCTGTAAGGAGGGAGAACTACCTCCATCCTAGGGCAGAAGCTTGTGACCAACCTGAGTGTCCCCCGGGCTGTGAGCTTTCCCCGGGCAAGAGGCTGGACGCCACTGCCTGGACTTCTGACCTTCAAGCTCTATGCCATTCAGCTCCCTGAATGTAGAGACCTATTTCTCTGTGATGTTCTCTGGAAAAAAAAGAGCAGCAGCAAGGAATAACTATGCTTCCAGGATGCCCTCTCATCTCTGTTTCTCTAGAACATTCTATTCCATTCCCTCTACCTAGACCCCTCCCTCACCCATCACTCATCCCGTAAACTCATTCAAGTCTCAGAGTTACTGTCACCTCCTCCTGGAAGACTTCTGGATGCCCCAGGCTGGGCCAGGTGCCCCCTTGGCTCCCATGGTGCCCGGGGCATCCTCCATCACGGCCCCGAGTACCTTGGTTTCGGTGTCCATCTCCCTGGCCTGACAGCGTGGGTAGGGGCTGCATCTTTTTTTTTTTTTTTTGGCCGTGTCGCAGGTCATGCAGGATCTTAGTTCCCCAACCAGGGATCAAACCTCTGGCCCCTGCAGTGGAAGCACAGAGTGCTGACCACTGGACTGCCAGGGAATTCCCCTGCATCTTTCTTGTTCACGCCATGTCTCCTAACCCTAACCCAGGGCCTGGTACCCAGCAGACACCCAGTAAGTGTTTGTTGAATGTATGAGGGAAAGGATGTCTGCAAACATTGGAACCCGGGGCGGGGGGGGGAACTCCCAACTCCCTGGGTCCAGCTTCCCAGTTTACAGAGGGACAAATTGAGACTCAGAGAGGAGAAGGCCTTTCCCTGGATCTCAAGGACTCTGGTGCCCAGGTCTTTCTGCCTATTTGGTTGCTGTGTGACCCCAGGCAGGGTTCTGCCTCTCTCTGGGCCTTGACCTTCCCCTCTGCAAGTCCTGAGGTCGGGCGTGTTGGTTCACAGGGGAAGCCTGTCCTGTTTACCAGCTTCAGGAAGAGCCTGGGCCCTCAGCAGCAGTACTGCCCCACACCCACCCTGCCAAGCACAGAGGAAAAGGGGCGGGGGGCGGGGGCAGCCGCAGCCTTCCCTCTTGGCCCCCACACTCCTCGCCCCTACTCCCCTTGGGGCAGCCCCCAGACCTGTGACACCTGGACCAGCCCAGCTGCAATGGGTCAGCGGTCCCCACTCCCACCCCCCCGCCGCTGACCCATTGTTCTACCAGAAACGCCTCCATCCAAGCAGCCAGACAGGGAGATGACTGCTCTCCCGGGGGAGCATGCTGGGGACCAAAATAAACCCCAGCCTTCCTTCCTGCCAGCTGCGCTCATCCAAGTCCAAGGGCAGACAAGCCAGGAGGGGCCTGGCTGCACCAGGGCAGGCTTTCTGGGGCAGGCCCTTCCCAGGGACAGCGGAGGGGCTCAGCGGCCAGACGGCCAGTGTCCCTGGCCCCTGCCCACCAAATGCCAGATCACCCCACTATCGTCACAGCCAGGAAAGCCCAATAAAGCTTCAAGGGCTCGGCTGGAACACTCATTCAGTGGCTCAGTGAGCACTTAGGGAGCACCAGTTGTGTCCCAGGCACTGGGGACATAGCAGTGACCAAGAGAGATCCCGTCCCTGCCTTCCAAGGGACCCCAGCCTTCTAGACACCATGCCACCTCCTTATTACAAAAGAATTTGGGTGCCCCCATTTCCCTGAAATGGAATCCACAGGCAGTACCGTCTGTCTCCACCCGCTGGTATAAAAATAAAATTAGGGCTTCCCTGGTGGCGCAGTGGTTGAGAGTCCGCCTGCCGATGCAGGAGACACGGGTTCGTGCCCTGGTCCGGGAAGATCCCACATGCCGCGGAGCGGCTGGGCCCGTGAGCCATGGCCGCTGAGCCTGCGCATCTGGAGCCTGTGCTCCGTGACGGGGGAGGCCACAGCAGTGAGAGGCCCGCATACCGCAAAATAAATAAATAAATAAATAAAATTAATATGTGGTGATAAAGGTGAGGGGGATTGTACAGGGAGGAGCTCTGGAATTTTTTTTTTTTTAATTTTTAAATTTTTTTTAAAGATTTTTTTTTTTTGATGTGGACCATTTTTAAAGTCTTTATTAAATTTGTTACAGTATTGCTTCTGTTTTGGTTTTTTGGCCACGAGGCATGTGGGATCTTAGCTCCCTGACCAGGGATCGGCACTGGACCACCAGGGAAGTCCCTAATTTTTTAATTAAAAAAAAAATTGTTTTTCAAACCCACGCCCCCTGTCAGTGGAAGCGCAGATTCTTAACCACTGGACCACCAGGGAAGTCCCCGGAATGTTTCATGTTCTGTGTCTCCATCTGGGTCTACACAATGTAAAAAGTCATCAAGCTGGATGGTTACAAAGAAATGTGAATACACTAAAACCCAGAAAACTGTAAACTTTCAAAGGGTAACTTTTATGGTATGTGAGTTATATGTTGATTTTTTAAAAATCTAACATTTCTCCAAGGAAGATATATAAATGGCCAATAAGCAAGTGAAAAGATGCTCAACATCACTGGCTACTAGGAAAACAAGTCAAAATCATCATGATATATCACCTCACCCCCACTAGGATGGCCGTTTCAAAAAGACAGACAAAAGAGCTGGCAAGGATGGGAGAAACTGGAGCCCCTCATCCACGGCTGGTAGGAATAGAAAATGGTGCAGCCGCCGTGGAAAACAGTTTTTTGGCAGTTCCTCAAACACAGAGTTACCACATGACCCAGCAGTTATACTCCTAAGTACCTACCCCAAAGAGATGAAAACATACGTACACATAAAAACGTATACACACATGGGCATAGCAGCATGATGCGTAATAACCAAAAAGTGGAAACAACCCAAATGCCCGCCAGCAGATAAATGGACAAACCAATAGTGGTCCATCCACACACTGGTATGTTATTCAATCATAAAAATGAGTGAAGCACCGACACTCACTACGGCATGGATGGACCCTGAGAACACGATGCTCAGTGAGAGAAGCCAGACACAGAAGGACCCACTGTGTGTGATTCCATTGATGGGAAACGTCCAGAACAGGCAAATTCACACAGACAGAAAGTGAATTAGTGGTTTCCAGGGACTGGGGAGCAGAGAATGGAGAGTGACTGCTAATGGGATGGGAGTTCTTTTGGGGGTGGCAGAATGTTCTGGAATGTGAGCACTTTAAAATAGTGAATTTTACAATATGTGAATTCTATGTCATCAAGCTGAACACTTACTGTATACATATCAAGTGTATATAGTTTATACCTTTGTGCCCCTTACTGTCTATTTTACGCCTCTTTTTTTTTTTTTTTTTTTTTTTGCGGTACGCTGGCCCTCACTGTTGTGGCCTCTCCCGTTGCGGAGCACAGGCTCCAGACGCGCAGGCTCAGTGGCCATGGCTCATGGGCCCAGCTGCTCTGCGGCACGTGGGATACCCCCGGACCGGGGCACGAACCCGTGTCCCCTGCATCGGCAGGCGGACTGTCAACCACTGCGCCACCAGGGAAGCCCTATGCCTCATTTTAAAAACGTTAAATAAATTGGGACTTCCCTGACAGTCCACTGGTTAAGACTCCCCGCTTCCACCGCAGGGGGTGCGGGTTGGATCCCTGGTCGGGGAACTAAGATCCCACATGCTGCTCAGCACGGCCAAAAAAAAAAAAAAAAATTTAAAAATCACGATTTGGCCCAAGCAGTAATACAAACAGAAATAAAAGGATTACAGGGACTTCCCTGGTGGCGCAGCGGCTATGAATCTGCCTGCCAATGCAGGGGACACAGGTTCAGCCCTGGTCCAGGGAGATCCCACATGCTGCGGAGCAACTAAGCCCATGTGCCACAACTAGTGAGCCCGTGAGCCACAACTACTGAAGCCCATGGACCTAGAGCCCATGCTCCGCAACAAGAGAAGCCCCCACTCGCCGAAACTAGAGAAAGCCCGCACGCAGCAACGAAGACAGAATGCAGCCAAAAATAAATTAATTAATTAAAAACAAAAAGAAAAGTATTACACAAGTGGAGATTTGCAAATCACTTCCACCTAGCCAGGCACATGGTACATGCTCAATACATGTTTGATTAAAAAAGAATTTTCCTGGGACTTCCCCAGTGGTCCAGTGGTTGGGACTCTGCACTCCCAATGCAGGGGGCCCAGGTTCGATCCCTGGCCAGGGAACTAGATCCCACATACCGCAACTAAAGATCCCACATGCAGCAATGAAGATCCCGTGGGCCTCAGCTAAGACCTGGTACAGCCAAATAAATACACAAAGAAGTATTAAATTTTTTTTTTCCTCCTTAAAAGCTCAGGCCCACTGCACTCAATGATGGAGTGCATCTGTCAGAGGTTTGCCCCATACAGGGCATCGCAGGGAACACGTAGCTACAAATTTCTATCAAAAAAGAGCTCCATCTTCCCTTGATTTACCCAGGAGTTGCATTTCAGGAAAATTCACTGAATATTGAAACCCCTAGTCATCGGTTTCTGGCAGGACATTAGGAAGTTGTGAGGGCCAGGGGCTGCCCTGAGCATGGCCAGACGCCTAGTGCCTTGGTCCCTGCCCCCCAAATGCTAGCATATCCTGTTGTTATCATAAGTGGGAGGGGAAAAAAAAGCCCTCTGAATTTCCAAAACGGCCCCCTAAGAGGTGTTGCCCCTGATGGAAGGGGGAGGCACCAGGAAGCAGTGAATGTGGAATGTGGAATGTGGATGTGGAATGTGGAAATAAACAGGATAATTTCAGGGGGATGGGGGGAGTGACATCCCCCCGGGGATGGGGGGCAGTGACAGCCAGGGACGGCAGGTGACCTAGGCTGGGTGGTCAGGAGGGCCCCTCCAAGGTGGAGCCCCTGGAGCTGGGACTGGAAGGACAGGGTCTGGGGGAGGGTGAGCCAGGCAGAGGGAATGGCTGGTGCAAAGGCCCTGGGGCAGGACAGTGCCAGGGAGGAGACCGGAGGCTGGTCCACAGCCCCCGAGGAGGCCACTGTCCAGGCCCTCCCATAGCTCTGAGGTCTCCCCTCCATGACCTCAGACAAGCCCCAGCCCCTGGAGGCACTTTCCCATCTGTGAAATGGGTGTCTAGTCACTGAGTCCCTGTCTCTGCTGATTACTGCCCTGCACCCCACATTCTTTCTGGGACCTCAGCCCTCTGTCCACGCTCAGACTTTCACCCTCTGCCAACCCCACTTTGTCTTTTTGACTCTGACCTTTGTTCCTGTCCCCATTTTGGACACTCCAGCTCCCAAACTGGCCACAGACGGTGGAGCCTCGGGTTGCTCTAGACTTGACAGCATCCTTTCCCCACACAGGCAAAGGTGGGCTTGGAGGGAGGGTGGGGTGGAAGCAGGACTGAATGTGAGCCTCCCCCAAGGGGAAGGGCACACGGCAGTGGACGGCACTGGCCCCAGTGGACCTCGTTCCTCCCAATCCCTTCTGTCCCCAAACTCTGGAGCAAGGCCAACCTTCCCGCTCCCCACATCAGTGACCTCCCCTCCTTCATCTCCCCTCTTGCTGTCCCTGCAACATGCTAGGCATGGTCCAGGCTCAGGGCCTCTGCCAGGCCCTGCCAGCTGGGAGGCCCAGGTGGGGAGACTCCTCCCATGGCCCCCCATCCAACCCAGGTCACAGGTGCGCCGGGGTGGCCCCTCAACCCACAGATTCCCAGTCCTGGATGCTAGGTGTGGGGGTGATGGGGATTCCACAGGGCAGAAGATCCTGCTTCCCAGGGTCCCCAGTGCCCCCCGGGTGCACCGTGAGTGCTGCGTCCCACCCCATTCACTAAGCGCTGGAGAATTCTTAGCCACCAGCTTTCCAGGAAAAATAACTGTAGGCATGTAGGTACATACATATGTTTACCATAAATGTTCCTGACATAAAGGATGTGCCCCATGCAACTTACAGACGTAAGAAAGGATTTTGCACGGGTGAATTTCACACCCAACCGAGGCTCACTATGTGTTCTTGGTGAGTTTTGCCAAACTGGTACCAGTAGCCAATCTGTACTTGCTACGGAGAAAGGAGAGCAGTCTGACACTGATGTCGCTGGATGGTCTCTTTCATACGAACAAGGAGAATTCGGATTTTACTCACTTATCAGCCAAGTGAGCGACTTCTTTGCCGAATCCGATGGCAGCTTTCGAATGGTGAGAGAATATTCCCTCAGTGCTTCTGTGCTGTTCGCAAGGAAGCAGCTAGAGACATGCCACCCTTTAAAATTTAATTTTCATTATTGATATTTCCTGTAGTTAGACCAAGGGCGGCAAATTCTGGCCTGCTGCCTGTTTTTGTAAAGAAATAAAGTTTTATTGGCACATGCCACGCCCATTCATGTCCTATTGGAACGCAGCCTTGAAGAGAGGCAACAGAGGCAGAAAAGCTGGCAAAGCCAAAAATATTTACTATCTGAGCCTTTATGGAAAAAGCTTGGGTACTTCCCTGGAGGCACAGTGGTTAAGAATCCACCTGCCAATGCAGGGGACACAGGTTCGAGCCCTGGTCTGGGAAGAACCCACATGCCACAGAGCAACTAAGCCTGTGCGCCACAACTACAGAGCCTGTGCTCTAGAGCCCGCGAGCCACAACTACTGAGCCCGCGTGCCACAACTACTGAAGCCCGCGCGCCTAGAGCCCGTGCTCCACAACAAGAGAAGCCACCTCAATAAGAAGCCCACGCACCGCAAGGAAGAGTAACCCCCACTCACCGCAAATAGAGAAAGCCCGCACACATCAACGAAGACCCAACCCAGCCAAAAATAAATAAATAAATAAATTTTAAAAAAAGGTTGGCCAACCTCCGGGTTACATGATGACAGAACAATATATCAAACCCTGATTTGTAGCATTTGCCAATTTCCATGGTGTAAATTCTCTCACCACGGCCAATTTCAAGCTTCCAACTTGAACATGGAGTTGGGAAGAACTGCTCACCGTCTCCACCAAACAGATACACTAGACGAAAATAACCTCAAGAGCACAGATCCTTGCAAAGTGCAGTAAAATAATTAGAAATTAGGATTTTTGACCTTTGCTTTTTTATAAGTTGTGCTGAAGTATATGTCACATACCATAAAATTCACCCTTTAAAGTGTACAATTCAGTGTTTTTATATATTCACAGAGCTGGGTAACCATCACAACAATTAATTCCGGAACATTCTCACCACTCCGAAAAGAAACCCCCTCCCCAATAGCAGTCACTCCCCATCCCCCTCCCCCAGCCCTCTGGCAGCCGCTAATTTACTTTCTGCCTCTACGGATTTGCCTGTTTTTCTTATAAAAAGAATCACCCACTATGTGGTCTTATGTGTCTGGCTTCTCTCACTGAGTGTCATGTTTTCAAGGCTCAGGGCTCCTGTTTTTTTTTTTAAAGGGTTTTTCTTTTTTTTTAATTAATTAATTTTATTTTTGGCTGCGTTGGGTCTTCGTTGCTGCGCGCGGCAATCTAGTTGCGGCAAGCGGGGGCTACTCTTCGTTGCGGTGCGCGGGCTTCTCGTTGCAGTGGCTTCTCTTTGTTGTGGAGCACGGGCTCTAGGCGCGCGGGCCTCAGTAGTTGTGGCTCATGGGGCTTGGTTGTCCCACGGCATGTGGAATCTTCCCCGACCAGGGCTTGAAGCCGTGTCCCCTGGATCGGCAGGCGGATTCTTAACCACTGTACCACCAGGGAAGTCCCAGGGCTTCACTCCTTTTTATGGCTGAATAATATTCCATATCTTTGAGGTTTCTTTTCTTTTTTTTTTTTTTTGGCCCTGCCAAGTGGCTTGTGGGATCTTAGTTCCCAGACCAGGGATTGAACCTGCACCCTCGGCAGTGAAAGCGCTGAGTCCTAACCACTGGACCTCCAGGAAATCCCCATCCATACTTTTGTTTTAAATATAATGTATTTGACTGTAAGTTCATAGTATGTCATTTTTTTAATTTATTTTTTCTTCCAGTTTTATTGATAGTCTGTCCTTTTTAATAATGGTGATGTTAACAGGGTTGCGAAATTCCTGGCAATACAGCAAGTGGCCCTCGTGAGCAGGGGTGGGGAGGGTGGATGCTGGCTTCAGCATGCCACTGGTCCACGGAGCAGCCCGCCCTCCACATGAATTCTTTATGTCACAACAAAGGGCGTCAATAATTGATGGGCCCCCTCAGCGGGGCCTCCTCCCTCAGCCCCTGCTGCAGCATCCCAGGGTGGCCTCAGGGGCTCCAGATCTCCGCCCACCGTGGCAAATGCCCCCACACTATTACCCTCTGCCAGCATGAGGGCACCCACTGCTTCCAGCCCTTTATCTACCATCACTCAGACCTCACTGTTGGTGCCCATTTTGATATGGCAAAAGGGGGGACCTGCTTTTCTCAGGTGGGGGGGCAGATACCAGTGGTTTTCAAACCGGGTTCCCCAGAGCCCTCGGGGGCCACCCCAAGGATGGGCAGGGTCTGGCTCCCTGCCAGCTGCGGTGGGAGTTGGGACACTTTCAACTGTGGTCAGATCTCCACTGAAGAAAGAGCTGGGATGGGGTGGGGGTGGGGGACACCAGTGGGCAAAAGTGAATGTTGGGAGACCATATCCCACCCCTCTACAGAGGAAGACAGGACAGGCTGAGGCTCAAGCTGAGTAAAAGTTTTTTTTTTTTTTTTGGCCGCGCTGCGCGCCTTGCAGGATCTTCCCCAACCAGGGATCAAACCCAGGCCCACAGCAGTGAAAGCATGGAATCCTAACCACTGGACCGCCAGGGAATTCCCAAGTAAAAGATTTTTAACAGCAAGTGGAGGAGGCTGGAGGGTCACCTGGCAGGAATGTGGATGCAGCCCCTACATGAGTCCGGGTTCCACCCACTTCGCACCGCCCACAGCCTCCATCTTGGTCCCCTGGCTCCTGCCCTCGCACCCTACAGTCTGTCCTCTCCGTAGAAGCCGCCAGAGGGCGCCAGTGAGCACCCGAGTCAGGTCCTCCCCCTCTTCTGCCCACAGCCCTTCAGGGATCCCTCCTCCCTGGGGGTAAAAGCCCAAGTCCTCCCCATGGCTCACAAGACCCTGCACGACCTGCCCCGTTCCTTCCCTGCCCTCCCCTCCTCCCTCTCTCCCCCTCGCTCACTCTGCTCTATCCACACGGGTCTCCTGGCTGTTCCTCCAACACACCAGGCATGGTGCTGCCCCAGGGCCTTTGCACAACCTGTGCCCTCTGCCTGGATTGCTCTTTCCCCCAGGTCTCCACGTGGCTATTTCTTTCTTGCCATTGAGCTTCAGCTCAAATGTCACCTCCTCAGGAGGCCCTCCCAGATTCCCCCATCCAAACTAATTTCCCCATCAATCTGTCTCTCCACTCCTTCATGCAATTACAGCTAACCCTAATGACTTTTCTGGATGAATGTCCATCTCTCCCAACCCCAGTCTGTGAACTGAGTGGGGGGTGGGGACACCAGACGGGCCTTGGTCATTGCCAGGTCCTTGGCGCCCTGCACCAGGCTTGGCTTACAGTAGGGGCTCAGAACCAGTTGTTGAATGAATAGATGACCTCCCAGCACTAGAGGGGCACAGAGTCAGATATCTCGTCCAAGGGCCCCATTGTCCAGCCAGGGAAACTGAGGCCCCGAGAAAAACAGATAGCCCAAGGTCACACAGCAGCACAGCACGAACCCTTCTGGAAGGGGCTCCCCCACTGTGGACACTCCCCAACCTCCACTGCCCCATTGGACAGAAGGGAAAAGTGAGGCCTGGAAGACGGGGCCTTAGAAGATCCCAAGTACTCTTGGGCCAGAGGTGCCTCTGTGAATCCCTCAGGTGGTGGGATTCCAGGGGAAGTTGTCTCATGGAGGGGTGTATGTGGGGGATTCTGGGGTAAAAGCCCAAGTTCTCTGTAACTGGGCCAAGTCCTGCCTGTCTCTAGGTCCCCACCTCAGTCTGTAACACCTGGGGCTGAACCTGAACAAGCATGTGTCCTTTCTTCAGCATCCGCCTCTGGGGCTGTTTCCATGACAACAGATGGAGTTTTGTCCTAGGCACCCTCTGGTGGCCCCATTTGACAGACAGGGACACTGAGACCTCCTGAACCCATCACATCAGATCACCAAGCAACCAAAAGGCCCCTCCCCTCCCCAGGCCTCAGATGAGGAAACTGAGGCTCATGGGGCACCTGACCTGCCCAAGGCCACACAGCAGAAGGGGATACGACAGAGCCTCCAATCTGCACCTGCCTGACTGGTTTCTTCACTTAGGGACCCCTGCCCCCCATCAGAGTGGGGTGTGAGCGCCTGACTCGCCCCCCCTCCAAGAGGTCTGGGCACTCACCCACCACCTGCGTCCCAGGCCACCAAGCCTGCCAAGTGGGAGAAGCTCAGCCCAGGTGTTCGCGTGGCTGGGGCGACAGTTCTTTGTTCCGGTTTCCATAGGTACAGCGTCCCTGGGCCGGCTCCTCCTCTGCCCCTCCCAGCCACCCAGCCGCCCAGCCCTGGCCTGGCAGTCCCTTGGCCCAGCCCATCTAGGCAACTTGTTATGTTTTAAAGTTGGCGCCTGTGCACCTGTCATGGAGGTACAGGGAACAGCCCGTGCAAAGGCCCTGAGGCAGGATGGTGCCTGGCGTGTTGGTGGAATGTGGAGGCTGTGTGGCTGGAGCAGAGTGAGTGAGGGGGAGAGAGGGAGGAGGTGGAGGCCAGGTAGAGACTTGCAGGGCCCACATTCCTGCATTTAATTCTGGAAGCTGCCCTCACCCCCAGGGAGTTATGACCCTCAGACAGGAAATTGAGGCTTGGAGAATTGAATCACTCGTTCAAGGTACCAGTGATGAGTGGCAGAGCAGGAACCCAGGTTTGTCTGATTCCAAGGTCTGAGCTTGGGCTGAACCAACCCAACCACGGGGCTGAACTGCCCTCACCCTGCTATGGCACCCCCCACCCAGGGCGTTCACCTCCCCCAGCTGGGCTCAGACCTGCTCAGGAAGTAACCTCAGAGGCCTGTTTACAGCTGGGGCTGCTCCTCCTCCAGGAGAGCCCCCCAGGAGAGAGGAGGTAGTGATGCATGCAGATCTGGGTCAGGTCAACTGCCAGTCACCTCAGCAACGAAGGTCCCAATTCACAGCTGGCAAAACTGAGGCCAAGGCTTCAGAACACTGGGGAGCTCCCAGGTGGCCAGTCTGGGTGGGCCTGGCTCTGACTATCTCTGCTGCCTAGACCAGCCAGAAGTCTCACTCATTCCCACCTCCACGCCTTTGGCCTGGCTGCCCACCACCTAGAATGCCCTCCTAGCTCTGGAATCTGGCCCTGGCACCTGGTGCCCTGCACTGTGAAAGGGGGCAGAGTCCATCAGAGTCCTCTTGTTGGGGGGTGGGGGGTGCTGGTCCCAGAGCACCACCCCAAGCCAGGGTGGGCAGTTCAGACCCAGGATGCCTCCCCGTAACCCACACATCAAGAGAGTGACAGGAAGACAGAGTGAAAGGGAGAAACGGAGAGGGAGAGGGAAACAGACATAAGGGGGGTCAGGGACATAGGGGGCGAGAGAAACAGAGAGGCCAGGTGGCCCCCGAGATTGGGGGGCGCCCCGGCACCGCTAGCTCACCTGCTCTCTGGGACTCCGTCGTCGGTCCGACGGTCAGGGCTCTGTCCGGCCGCCTCCGAGGGGGCTTTGCTGTGGCCGCGAGACTCGTGTCTGAGAACTGGGACCCAGCGGGGCGGGGCAGGAAGCTCGACCCCGCCCCCACTGCCCCGCCCCTCTGAGCGGCCCCGCCCCCGCCCCCGCCCGCGTGCAAAGGACCTTCAGGGACCGGGGGGGGGTAGGGGCGGGTGAGGACGTAGGCTCAGCCAATGGCAGCGCGGGCGGTGTACGAAGAGTCCAATGGGAGCTGGTCTCCGCGGGGGGGGGACCTGGGGCGGGGCCAGGCAGCTCTGGGAGATTCCTCCGGAATCGGGAAAGGGGCCGGATGCTGGGGGAGAGCCCAACCCCGGGCCCCGTACAAGAAATGAGAGGAAGGAGAATTAGAGTCAAAAAACAGAGAGAGATGGGGGCCGGGGAGAGAAAGAGAGCCAAAAAGAAAACCAGAACAACCGCGTGGCTCTGGGAAGGCCCCTTTCTACCCCTGGGACTCCGTTTAAAGTACGGCCCCAGAGAACACTTTACAGCAGAAGGACCTGGGAGCCCCTTAATCATGTAGATTGCTATACCTCCCAGACGGGCTGAATCTGACCCAAGGTTGAAGATAAATCTTTCTGGGTTGCGGGTGAGGTTTGTGGCAGTTGCTACGTGGACGGACCCTGGAGACCCCACCAGGGGACTTCCCAGATCCAGCCTCGGTGTCCGTGGGAATAAGCCAGCGAGATACGCAAGAGCCTCCAGGCCGCTAGCGGGTGGGGCAGTGGGGACAGCTGGGGCTCCCGGAGGATGCAGCTGTGAGTCCTGGGAACCGGGCCCAGTAGCAGCTCCCAGCTCCCCTGCTGCTCCATTTCCTCCCTGCATCCCCAACCCTGGGTCCCAGTTGCGGCTGTAGGACCAGGGGGGCCAGAGCAGTCTGGACAACCAATGTATGTCGAGTCCTGCCCTGCATGTGGGGGATACAGAACCCTGGCACAGACCTCATGAGGCAAAAATAAATGAAATGTCTCTTCATCTCGTCCCCCCCTTTTTCTTTTTGGACAGGGTACTGAGGCCCAGAGAGTGGAAGTGACTTGCCTGAGGACATGCAGGCACAAGTGGCAGGGCCAGGATTCAAACCCAGGAATGTTTGTCCTACCTCCTCCCATCCACAGCCAGGTACTACCCTCTCCTGAGTTAGGGTTTCTCATCCGGGGCATTATGTATTGGCATTTGGGGTCTATAATTTCTATGCACTGTGACATGGGAATAATAAAACCTACAGGTCCACAAATAATAATGGATAAGGGGAGTTCCCTGGTGGTCCAGTGGTTAGAACTCCACACTTTCACTGCCGAGGGCGCAGGTTCAATCCCTGGTTGAGGAACTAAGATCCCACAAGCCAAAAAAAGTAAAAATAAAAGAACTAATAAGAAGTGTCCAGGAGGATGTGAAGAAATTAGAACCTTCGTACTTTGTTGGTGGGAATGCAAAATGGTGCCGCTTCTGTGGAAAATAGCTTGGTTGTTCCTCAAAAAAACTAAATGTAGAATTACCATATGATCCAGCAATTCCACTCCTAGATGTATACCCAAAAGAGTTGAAAGCAGGGACTCAGAGAGGTATTTGTACAACAGTGTTGATAGCAGCCTGATTCACAATAGCCAAAAGATGGAAACAATCCAAATGTCCATCAACAGAGGAATGGGTAAACAAAATGTGATCCATCCATACAGTGGAATATAATTCAGCCATAAAAAGGAAGGAAGTGATTCATGCTATAACATGGATGAACCTTGAAAATATAGGTTTAAGATGCCAATCATAAGATGATAAATATTGTGTGATATACTTATATGAGGGACCTCGAATGCACGAATCCACAGACAGAAAGTACAATAGAGGTGACCAGAGGCTGGGGGAGGAGGCGACAGGAATGGAGAGTTAGTGTTTAATGGGGACAGAGTTTGTGTTGGGGTTGATGGAAAAGTTCTGGAGATGGATGGTGGTGATGGTTGTACAACACTGTGAATGCACTTAATGCCGCTGAACTGTACACTTAAAATGGTTACAATGGTAAATTTTATTATATATTTACCATAATTTTAGAAAATGAATAATGTAGCATATCGAACCACTGAATTGTATGCTTTAAGTGGGTGAATTGTATGGTATATAAATTATGTCTTGATGAAGCTGTTTTTCTTTTATTTTCTTTTAGAACTTTTGTTTTTATAAATTTATTTTATTTATTTATTTTTGGCTGCGTTGAGTCTTCGTTGCTGCCCGCGGACATTCTCTACTTGCAGCGAGCGGGGGCTACTCTTTGTTGCTGTGCGCGGGCTTCTCATTGCGGTGGCTTCTCTTGTTCCACAGGCTCTAGGCTGCAGCCTTCAGTAGTTGTGTCTCGCGGGCTCTAGAGCGCAGGCTCAGTAGTTGTGGCGCACAGGGTTAGTTGCTCCGCGGCATGTGGGATCTTCCCAGACCAGGGCTTAAACCCGTGTCCCCTGCACTGGCAGGCGGATTCTTAACCACTGCGCCACCAGGGAAGCCCTTCTTTTATTTTTTAACTAATATTTATTTGGCTGCGTCGGGTCTTAGTTGCGGCATGCAGGATCTTTTGCTGTGGCTTGCGGGCTTCTCTCTAGTTGTGGCGCGTGGGCTCTAGAGCGCACGGGCTCAGTAGTTGTGGCGAGTTGGCTTAGTTGCCCCGCGGCATGTGGGATCTTAGTTCCCCGATCAGGGATCAAGTCCGAGTCCCCTGCATTGGAAGGCGGATTCTTAACCACTGGACCACCAGGGAAGTTCCAAAGCTGTTTTTCTTTCAAAGTGCCTAGCAGCACATCTGGTAATAATAATAACAATACTGTAGTTAAGATTTACTGGTCGCCTACTACGTGCCAGTGACTGTTAGCACTTTACGTACATTAACTCACCAAATTCTCACAGCAACCCTGCGATGGGGTACAAGCGTCCCATTTCACAGATGACGAAAGTGAGGCTCAGAGGAAGCAACTGACCAATCTGAGGCCACTCAGCCAGGTCGTGGAAGAGATGGGATTAGAACCTGTAACATTCTGAGTCGGGAGCAATGTGTACAGCTCCTCTAGGTGGTTGGACATCCTTGGGGGTCTCGCTAGGGTGCAGGGGTCTGAAAAACAGACCAGGGGCTCTATCCAGGGTCGGAGGCTCAACTTGGAATTGGGTGCTTAGTCTGAGACCAGGGGCTCGGGGTCTGGAGCTTAGCTCAGAGCTGGGGCTGAGCGCAGCCGTCGGGAGCTCTGTCAGGGGTCAGTTTCGGCCGGGGAGCGGGGAGCTGGGTGGGTGCTCTATTCGGAGTGGGGGGCTCCATCCAAGGTCTTGGGGTTCGTAGCTGCGTCGATTCCTGACGTGGCCGGCAGGGGGCGTGCTCTGCCCACAGCCGGGGCCCGCGGCGCCCTAACTTTCCCGGGAATGGGTCGCCCGGGTGGGCGGGAGATGCAGTGCGGGACAGGGCCCCCAAGTCCAAGTCACCCCAGGCCCTAGACCCATCCAGCGTCACCTGCACCCCGAGATCAGACTTTGCACCGGCGGGGCTGTGTGACTCGGAGCGAGCGACCCGCTTCTCTGCGCGTCTTCCTCGCGCCTGCGCAATGGGACCACAGTGGTGGAGGCGGCGGGGGAGATGGTAGGAAAGCCTGTTCTCCAGGAACCTCCGGGAGCCCCTTCTCCCCCGCCTGGCGGCTTCCCCGCAGCCGGAGCTCTTTGGGGACCGATGGTGGCGGTGGCCAGAGCACCACCCTCCCACGCCCCAGGCCCAGGCGTAACTCCCACGTGCCGCGATCCGTCTGTCCCCAGCCCATCTGTCTATCCCCGCAAGACCCTTCCCAAGGCCACTTAAGAAAGGGAGTGGGTGTTCGGGCCCAGATGGGGGACGGGAGAAGGGGGCGAACCTCGTTTGAGCCTCTACCGCGGGCCAGGCCACGAGGTCCCGTGGAACTTTTCCAAAGGCACTGAGCGTGAGGGGCTGTCTTCATCCCGGGATCACGGGATCAGCCTGGAGTGGGGACCCAGGGCCCGGGCGACCCCCCTCTCCCCCATCATCGGGGAGGCAGAAGGAAAGTGAGGTCGGAAGGTCCTAAGAACAATTTCAGTCCTGTGCGTCCGTCGCCCCCATCCCCACCGTCTCCCTCCTGGTGGCAGCGAAGGAGCGGAGAAGCAAGCCGGCCCCAGCGGGAGGATGTATTTACAAGCGCCAGCCGCGCAGACGCCAGCCGGCCGCCTGCGTGTGGGAGGCGGGAGTCTGCGGGGATAAACGGCCAGGTGTGGGCCTGTGTGCACACGGGTGTATGTGCGGGCGCGTGTGGCTGGGGAGGGGATGGCTGGATCTGCTGCTGCTTCTGAGGGTAGTGAGCACACACACACACACACCCGCATTCCCAGCAGGAGGAAACTTCACTTCTTGGGGTCTCAGTTGCTTCATCTGGAAGATGGGTGCAGGCAGTTACAGCACCAGATTCAGAGATTTGTTAAGACTTCAGGGGCACAGCGCTGATGCTCAGCAGAGGCCTGGCACATAAGTCATGTAGTAATCACCTCCAGCTGTGGGAGCCCAGACTAGGCACCTGACCCCACCTGGGAGCCCAGGGTGAGATGACAGCTGAGCTGAGACTTAAAGAAAGAGCAGGAGTCAGCCATGGGAAGAAGCAGGAAGGAGGGTCCCTTTTATTCTTGGCTTACTGACTGATCTTGGGCAAATCATAGGTCCACTCTGAGCCTCTGTTTCCTCATCTGTTTATCAGACTCATGACACCCGCCTTGCAGGGCAGTTGCAAAGACTGACTGAGAGGATACAGGAAGTGCTTAACCCAGTACGAGGATACATTATTATTATTTGTGGGGTTGTGTTCCCTGCCCCCAGGAGCTCCCAAGCTATGGAGAAATAAGGACATTAGAAAGGGTTGACGTGCTGATGAAGGAAAGGCACCCCAGGTGTGAGCAAGGGTGCAGAGGTTGGGAAGTTCTGGGGGCTGACAGGGGACAGTGTGTGCCCCAATCAGACCACAGGGACCCTCAGGACATCAAACATTGTATATAAAAATCCAGAATTTATCCTGAGGGCAATGGGGAGTGTCAGAGGGTGTCAGAGCCTGGACGAGATTAGAGTATGTACTGGAATATCTCTCTAGTGGCCAGTGTGGGGTGGACAGCAGTGGGCAAGGCTGGAGGTGGGAGGCCAAGGAGGAGGAGGCTGTGGGGAAGGAGAGGAGGTGCCCTGCCATGCCCTGCCCCAGTTGCACCCCCAAGGGGCAGAAGAGAAGCTGTTGGAGATCTTGAGGAGGGTAGACGGTCAGGCAGAGCCAGAGTGCAGAGGACCTGGCTGAGCTGTCTTTCCTGGGGGAGATAGTGGGGGTGAGGGCAGTTGGGGGGGGTCATTGGCAAGATTCGGAATCCAGATGCTTGCGGACGTGGCTGGAGTTGAGGACAAGGTAAAGGCAAAGGGAGAGTCAAGGGCAGAGTTTCGTGCTGAGCCTGTTTCCTCTGTGACATCCCCACCCCCTCCTGGCCCCAGGCTCCAGGGATCCCAGATCCCACAGCCTCCAGTCTCTCCTGGGGGATGCATCTCTTCTGGATCCCCGCGGACCACCTGCTTCCCTCTGGGGCTGTGTCAACCCCACATCCAAACAAGCCGCCTTCTGGGACTTCCCTGGTTGGGACTCTGTGCTTCCAGTGCAGGGATGCAAGGGACGCAGGTTCCATCCCTGGTCAGGGAACTAAGATCCTGCATGCCTGCGGCGGGGCCAAAAAAAAAAAAAAAGAAGCTGCCTTCCTTTCCCCAGGGCCCAGAGAGACTGGCCCTGCTCAGTGAGAGGCTAAGAAACTCCCAAGGTCCCCCGCGCTTGCTCGGATCATCACCTGCTCCAAAACCTTTAGCGGCTCTAACAGGCTCTGCCAGACCTTATCCTGGAGCTCCCCACGCATCACCTCCCCCTCCCCCCACCTGCCACCACCATCACCCTCCCTCCTGACAGTGTTCACCTAGTTTCTCGAGGACGCACTGCCACACCAGTGCTCATGCCATCCCTCCACCCTCAGAACCCTCCTAGCACCCCTCTACTCAGTCAGTGAGACAGCTCTACAAGGGAGTAGGTCTAGCTCCTTTATCACACAGACCCGGCTGTTTCTGGCTCAGGCGCAGGTAATTTCCTATCGGTGGATCAGCCTCAGTTTCATTTTTTTTTTTTTTTTGACTGCAGCACATGGCATGTGGGATCTTAGTTCCCCCACCAGGGATCGAACCCGTGCCCCCTGCAGTGGAAGTGCGGAGTCTTAACCACTGGACCTCCAGGGAAGTCCCCAGCCTCAGTTTCTTTTATCTGCTGCCTTCACGGAGCTAACTTCCAGAAAGGCGTGAAACAGGAATGATGCAAATAATTTTAAAATTGCAATCATGCAGTTATAAAAGGCAGTGGACACTCAGTGCAATGTGGGATCCTGGATTGGACCGTGGAACAGAAAAAAGGTGCATTCGTGGAAAAACAGGAGACATCCAAAGGAAGTCTGGAGTGTCCCATCATCTTTTTTTAAAAAATAAATTAATTTATTTTTGGCTGCGTTGGGTCCAGTTGCAGCCAGCGAGGGCTACTCTTCCTTGCGGTGCGCAGGTTTCTCATTGCGGTGACTTCTCTTGTTGCGGAGCCCGGGCTCTAGGCGCAGGGGCTTCAGTAGTTGTGGCATTCGGGCTCACTAGTTATGGGATCTTCCGGGACCAGGGCTCGAACCCGTGTTCCCTACATTGGCAGGCAGATTCTTAACCACTGCGCCACCAGGGAAGCCCTGCGTCTGATCATCTTAACGTGCCCACGCTGGTTTGTTCATTTGGACAGATGTGCTGAGGTTATGTAAGTTTTTTTGTTTGTTTTTGCGGTACGCGGGCCTCTCACTGCTGTGGCCCCTCCTGCCGCGGAGCACAGGCTCCGGACGCGCAGGCCCAGCGACCATGGCTCACGGGCCCAGCCG
The DNA here is from genome assembly GCF_964270905.1 of Leucopleurus acutus. Taxonomy (NCBI): domain Eukaryota; kingdom Metazoa; phylum Chordata; class Mammalia; order Artiodactyla; family Delphinidae; genus Leucopleurus; species Leucopleurus acutus. The sequence goes on along the minus strand of NC_139145.1, from coordinate 3,639,073 downwards.
CTCTGCGGCACGTGGGATCCTCCCGGACCGGGGCACGAACCCGTGTCCCCTGCATCGGCAGGCGGACCCCCAACCACTGCGCCACCAGGGAAGCCCTATTTTTTTTAATAGATCTTTATTGGAGTATAATTGCTTCACAGTGCTGTGCTAGTTTCTGTTGTACAACAAAGTGAATCAACTATACATATACATATATCCCCATATCTCTTCCCTCTTGCGTCTCCCTCCCTCCCACCCTCTAGGTGGTCACAAAGCACAGAGCTGATCTCCCTGTGCTATGCAGCTGCTTCCCACTAGCTAACTATATACCTTCAGTAGTGTATATATGTCGATGCTACTCTCACTTCGCCCCAGCTTCCCCCTCCCACCCTGTGTCCTCAAGTCCACTCTCTATGTCTATGTCTTTATTCCTGCCCTGCAGCTAGGTTCATCAGTACCTTTTTTTTTTTTTTTTAAGATTCCATATATATGTGTTAGCATACGGTATTTGTTTTTCTCTTTCTGACTTACTTCACTCTGTATGACAGACTCTAGGTCCATCCACCTCACTACAAATAACTCAATTTCATTTCTTTTTATGGCTGAGTAATATTCCATTGTATATATGTGCCACATCTTCTTTATCCATTCATCTGTCGATTGATATTTAGGTTGCTTCCATGTCCTGGCTATTGTAAATAGTGCTACAATGAACATTGTGGTACATGTCTCTTTTTGTATTATGGTTTTCTCAGGATATATGCCCAGTAGTGGGATTGCTGGGTCATGTGGTAGTTCTATTTTTTAACATTAAGGGAAGCTGGGTGAAGAGTAGAAACTCTCTGTACTCTCTTTGCAGCTTTTCAGTAAATCTAAACTTATGGGGATTTCCCTGGTGGTCCAGCAGTTAAGATTCCGAGCTCCCAGTGCAGGGGGCCTGGGTTCGATCCCTGGTCAGGGAACTAAGATCCCACATACCGCAACTACTGAGCCCACGTGCCCCAACGAAGACCCAGAGTAGCCACAATAAATACATAAATAATAAATATTTTAAAATAAATAAATTAAATAAAATACCGCCAAAAGAGAAAAAGAAAGGCAAAGAGCAGGGGATTGTGAGTGTCCAGTGGAAGGAGGGAGGAAGTGGCAGGAGCCCGTGGCATGGCAGGTGGGGGCCTGCAGAGGGACAGTGGCCTGTGTGAGGAAGGCCAGAGAAGTGGTACCAGAGTGAGATAGAAAACTCTCTCTTGAAGCTCAGGGAGAGGATACTATTCTGTCCCCACTCCTGTCCCTGGCACACCTTCAGTTTCAATGACAGCTGCTCCCCTGGGACCTCCAGACCTTCCCATACCCTCTGATCTGAGTAGTCAATGCTGGGGCCACTTTGGTGGTTAAGTATCTGACACATCTCCGGCGTGGGGTGTATGTGAGGCAGCAAGTGGCCTGTGTGCACACACGAGGGCGTGCCACAGGGCTGGTGTGTATGTACCCACGTCTGTGCTGTGCTTCCAAGCTGGCTCCAGCACATGGCTGTTGGCGGGAGGCCTCAGTTCTTTGCCACTTCGGCATCACCAGGGGCTGCTTGAGTGTCCTCTCAACATGGCAGCTGGCTTTCCCCAGAATGGATGATCAGAGAGAGAGACAGAGAGAGACAGAGAGAGACAGAGAGAGAGAGAATGAGCAAAGAGAAAGCCACATGCCTCGTATGTATGACTTCATATCAGAAGTCACACTGTCACTTCTGCCGTATTCTATTTTTTAGAAGTGAGTCACTCAATACAGCCTACACTCAAGGGGAGGGGAATTAGGCTTCACTTTTTGAAGGTAAGCATGTCAAAGAATTTATGGGCATATTTAAAAATCACCACAACCTCCCAGAGAAACTATCTGCAGCCAGAATCTTGTCTTGGGGTCTGCTTAGCACCAGTAAGAGAACAGAAGATTAGATAAGTAAGGGAAGGCAGCCGATATAGGGTGTGTCACGAGCCAGTTGAGGTTCAGTCATGCTGAGCACTTCTGGGAGACAACAGTGTAGACTATACCACACAGTTGTTCCTCCCCAAGAGTGAGGGAGCTGGGGTATCCATCCTCCAACTTTCAACCTGCATTGCCTGAGGGCTGCTCCCAGGAATATTGGCTCTGGGCAGAGAGAAAGCCCCAGAGCAGAGCGTTTTAAGTGTTTGCGAGTGCTGCAGAGATACAGGGCTCTGAGAGCATCTGCTACAGCACACAACTCAGTGTGAGCCAAGGGGAACCAGCCCTGGGAAATGATTGATAACTATAGGAAAGACATCTCTAAACTGGGGAGACATCAGCTGGGATCTGCCAAGGGTCAGTCTGCGAGGTCTGTCTGCTTGACACAAGTCAATGGAGGACAGTAGAGCCAAGTCAGAGAAGGAGGCTGAGTTCTTGATCAGGGAAGCCCTTGATCAAACTGTGCCTGAAGCCCCTGGACTTTCTAGCTTCTAAAATCTGTGGATCCAGGGCTTCCCTGATGGTGCAGGGGTTAAGAATCCACCTGCCAATGCAGGGGACATGGGTTCGAGCCCTGGTGAAGATCCCACATGCCACGGAGCAACTAAGCCCATAGGCCACAACTACTGAGCCTGTGCTCTAGAGCCCACGAGCCACAACTACTGAGCCCATGCACCGCATCTAGTGAAGCCCACGCACTCCAGAGCCCGTGCTCTGCAACTAGAGAAGCCACTGCAATGGGAAGCCCCCGCACAGCAACGAAGAGTAGCCCCTGCTCGCTGCAACTAGAGAAAGCCTGCGTGCAGCGACAAAGACCCAACACAGTCAAAAATGATAAACAAATAAATATAAAATAAATTTATAGAACCTGTGGATCCAGCAAAGGACATCTCCTTTCTAGCACTTCATAGGATGTATGCAGGGGTTGTGTATGTGGAGGGCAGGAGCTGTGAGTCAGGAAGAAAGTTTCATAGTGCCATAGACCTCTAGAATAAAAAACCTTAAAATTGTATTTATTCATTTCATGTTCACACGATAAACCCCCCATCCCTTTGTGTGTCCAGCCTTGTGCTGGGAGATCAGAGATCCAGAGTGACCTCATTCATCAGACCTGGGCCTCAAAGAGCTCCCAGTCTTGGGGAAAACAGAGCTCTACCTAGACCCTCCTAGCAAAGGGAGGTCTCAGAGCTCAGGCAGCAGAAGGGAGAAGGAGTTTGCCTGTGAAGGTCCTAGTGGGCTGCATGGAATATGGGGCATTGGCACTGGGGTTTTGATGGCTGAATAGGGGTTTTCCAGGAGAAAATAGAAGCAGAGGAGAGTGTTTCAGGAAGAGGGAACATCCCAGGCAAAGGCTTAGAGGTATGAAACCAGCAATTAACTCACAATGATTGAGTCAGTTGGAGCTGGGTAGGCAGGGGAGGATGGGATTTGAGTTGAAGGATCCACAGGCACCATGAAAATCAGGACCTGAGACTTAATCCCAACACAAAAGGGAGCCGCACAGGAGTTCCAGTGGAAGTAGAGCCCTACCGTGAACCCATGATCATTTATTCATTGAACAAACCTTCACCAGATGGGTTCAAATCCCTGCTCTGCCAGCTACCTGCTGTGTGACTCCAGACAAATGATTTGCACTCTCTGAGCCTCAACTGTGTCATCTGTACAGTGAGCAACTATTGTGTGTTAGGCCGGGTATTGGCTGGAGGTACAGTCTCTGGGGACAGAGCTGGGGACAGTCTCTGCCCTTGACAAGGTCACAGCCTAGAAACTGGGGCTGCTGCTGTGAGCCGGGCACTTGATGATGATTTTCTTGTTTCATCTGCCCCATGACCAGACACAATCACATCCAACGCTCTCCTCCAGGCAGGCCCTGCATTCACATCACCACATCACCCAGAACTTCTCTCATCTCCAGACCTTTGCCCATACTGAGCCTGCTGCCAGGCACCCTTCTTCCTCACCCCTTTACCTGGAGAACTATTCACTCCCCAGGGGTCATCTCAGAAGGAACTTTCCCTGACCCCCCTCCCCAGGCTGAATCTGGTCCTCCTCTGGGGTTCACAAAGCCCTAGGTGCCCCCCACCACACCTATGGTCCCCCTGTATTTTAGCAGCCCAGCTAAACATCTGCTTTCCCCACAGGCCTGAGAGCCCTGGGAGGGCAGAGCTGGGTCTTCCTTGTTCACTGCTGTGTCCCTGGTGCCCAAAACAGGGCTTGGCACACAGTAGGTACTTACTAAATATTTGCTAAGCAACTTAAGGAGATCTTTCTTGGGACTTCTCTGGCGGTCCAGTGGTTAGGACTCCACACGTCCACTGCAGGGGCCACGGCTTGCATCCCTGGTAAAAAAAAAAAAAAAAAAGTAGACTTTTCTCTCCACTTGGTGGCTGAGAAAGCAGAAAGGAGTCATCTAGAGAGAGTCAGAGAGTAAGTGAGTTTGAGCCAGGATTCTAACCCACACCTACCTGACTTCCCATCCTGCTCAACACTTTCCCACACGTTTTGGGCACTTCCGCGGTCCTCTCTGACTATCCTTCCCTCCATCTGACCAGCCTCTCTGGGGTCCCTTCTGTTTCCCTGAGATCTTCCCCCTCCCCCCAACAGCTTCCTGCAGAACTCCAGAGAGTCAAGGCAATCTGGGAGGGCTTCCTGCAGGAGGGAGCTCCCAGGCAGTGAGGTGTGTTGCGTCTTACAGCCTGTGAAGTGTGATGTTCCCGGTGGTTTGCTCATCCTCACCTCTCCCAGAGGCACAAAGCGCAGGTGGGAAATCTATTTCCATGGCTGTCCTCACACCCACCCGTCTGTCTTGCTGATTTCATCGGGGCCTGAGCATGGGGTGCTGCTGACCTCATCCTCCCACCTTAGGGAGAGTGTGTTAGCAGAACCCTGACACCCTAAAATAATAACTCAGTAGCAGCACACCCAGTCAGAATCTGGGGCAAAGGCACCATCTGTGTGTTATCGCAGAGTCCCTGCTGCAGCCCCAGGAAGAAGGAGTTGTTAAGGTCCATCTTTAGCAGGTAAGGAAACTGATCTCAGAGAGGGAATTCACTTGCCCAGGGACATACAGCGAGTGAGAGACAAGAGCTGGGACTGGTCTCCCCTCGGCCATTGCACTCCCTATTCAGTGCATTCTCCCTGTGGCAGCTAGAGGGCGTCAGTGAGTTCCTGAGTCAGGTCTGGCCTCTCCCCAGCCCACAGCCCTCCAGGGTTCCCACCTCCCTGGGGATAAAAGCCCATGTCTTCCCCCTGCCCTCCCCTCCTCCCTCTCTCCCCCTCGCTCACTCTGCTTCAGACACAGGGGCCTCCTCGCTGTTCCTCCAACATGCTAGGCACAGTCCTGTGCCCCAGGGTCTTTGCACAGGCCTTTCCCTCTGCCTGGGATGCTGTTTCCTGAATATCTTCATGGGGCTTCTTCACATCAGCTGCCGGCAAGGAGGGTCGGGGAGGCTCCTGCTCACAAATGGGTGAAGGTATGGAAATGATGAAACACCTTCTGCTGCCTTCACCCCTCCCCTCCTGGGGAAAGACCTTCAGCCCACCAGTGGGGTTGTGGTCATGGGAAGTCCTTCCTTTTTCCCGGGCCTCTGCTTCTCAGTCTGTAAAGTTAACAGGTGACATTTCACAAACTTGTGCCAATGATTTTTTACATTTTCCGTTTTCCCCACACCTGTAATTAATTAATATTTTCCTTTAAACCTGCTCACATCTGGAACATCAATGCCCATAGGGGTTTTTGAAAGTCCTTTTATCTTGGTTTTTGTTTTTTTTTTTAAATAAATTTATTTATTTTATTTTTGGCTGCATTGGGTCTTTGTTGCTGTGCATGGGATTTTCTCTAATTGCGGTGAGCGGGGGCTACTCTTCATTGCGGTGCACGGGCTTCTTGTTGCGGTGGCTTCTCTTGTTGCGGAGCACGGGCTCTAGGCATGTGGGCTCAGTAGTTGTGTCTCGCGGGCTCTAGAGCGCAGGCTCAGGAGTTGTGGCGCACGGGCTTAGTTGCTCCGCGACATGTGGGATCTTCCCGGACCAGGGCTCGAACCCGTGTCCTCTGCACTGGCAGGCGGATTCTTAACCACTGCGCCACCAGGGAAGTCCTTTTCTCGTAATCACAAACGTGAAAGAAAAATCAGCATTTCTCATCGTAGATAGAAGGTAACTGAAAAAACAATTTGATCTGAATCTCACTGGTTACTGCCGCCTGCAGAGGCACTGATCCTGTGATGGGATTCACGGGTAGAAAAGGCATTACAGACACCCTGTCCCCCAGGACCCAGCTGAGACTTGGGGAAGATGGAAATGACATTTAAGAAGAGTCTCTTTGCAACTGGAGTTCAAGGTTATTTCACACCCTGCCGAGCACCCTCCGAAGTCATGTTATTTGTGAACAAGGGGCATGCACCTTTTGGCAACACTGGCCACAAGATTCTAGGGCCAGGTGTCAAGATGTCACACCCTCAGGCAGACCCTCCCCGGTAGCCAACACCAGGTATTCTGTCTGCTTCACTGAATGTGTTTCCTCTCTGTCTCTCTCACTAGAACTTATGTTTCATGAAGGCCAGAATGATTGTCTGCCTGCCACACCTAGGACAGCTTGGCATACAGTAGGCACTCAATAAGTGTTTGTGGAATGAACGAATTTATCCATGTCGGCATCTCTTTGTGGTTGGCAGAATTATAATTCCCCCTCAAAAAAGATATCCATGTCCTAATCCCCAGAACTTCTGCGTATGTCACCTTACGTGACAAAAGCGACTTTGCAGGTGCAATTAAGTTAAGAACCTTGAGATGGCGAGGTGATCCAGGATTAACCGGGTGGGCTCAATGTCATCCCAAGGGTAATTATAAGAGGGAGGCAGAAACGCCAGAGTCTGAGAACGAGATGTGACAACAGAAGCAAAAAGACAAAGTGAGAAAGATAATAACAGCTTGAGAAGGACTTGACCAGCCTTGGCTGGCTTTGAAGTTGGAGAAAGAGGCCATGGACCAAGGAATGCAGGCAGCCTCTAGAAGCTGGAAAAGGCAGGAAATGGGTTCTTCCCTAGAGCCTCCAGAAGGAGTGAAATCCTCAACTTCAGCTCAGGAGCGTTCAGGATGGAACCCAAGGGGGAGAGAGGCTAAGTCAGGACCCCTAAGAGCTCCACCCAGATGGGATCAGCACTCAGCTGGTATCTGCTGGATGCCTACTGTGTGCCAGGCACCGTTCTGGATGCTGGGGATGCAGCAGTGGAAGAAACACATAAATCCCTGCCCTCATGGAGCTGACATTCCAGTGGGGAAGACGTACAATAAACAATCCAATAAAATGCATAGTATAATGGCAAGTGGTAAGTTCTCTCACCAAACATGAAGCAGGTTGCTAGAGGGACAGGGTGTCCATGGAAGGATTCTCTGAGGAGGTGACATTTGAGCAGAGACCTAAAGGAAGTGAGGAGGGAGCTGTGTGGATATCTGCGGAAAGAGTGGTACAGGCAGAGGCAACAGCATGTGCAAAGGCCCTGAGGCATTAACTCTGGTGAGCTGTTGTTTTGGGGACAGATGGGAGACAATGGGAGAAGAATTGATTCATCCATCCAGTGACCCAGAGATTCCATTTTTTTTTTTTTTTTTTTTTGCGGTACGCGGGCCTCTCACTGTTGTGGCCTCTCCCGTTGCGGAGCACAGGCTCCGGACGCGCAGGCTCAGCGGCCATGGCTCACGGGCCCAGCCGCTCCACGGCATGTGGGATCCTCCCGGACCGGGGCACGAACCCGTGTCCCCTGCATCGGCAGGCGGACACTCAACCACTGCGCCACCAGGGAAGCCCCAGCGATTCCATTTTTAATCATAGTCCTTAGAGAAATACTTTGCCTAGTGCATAAAGAGTTATGTAAAGACTGCTCACAGCAGCAGTGTTTTTAAAATTGAAAACCAGGAATTGACCTAAAAATCCCTTGAGAGAACAGGCGAGTAAATTAAGGCATATTCAAACAATGGAACAGTGTAGAACAGTCAAAAAGGACGTAGTTAGATCTATACAGTAATAATTTCTAACATTTATTGAGCACCTACAATGAACCAGGTACTGTGCTAAGCACTCTGTGTGTGATAACAAATAGCATCCCTTAGAAAACGACCCTAAAACAACTACTGAAAAGTACCTGCTAGGGACTTCCCTGTTGGTGCAGTGGTTAAGAATCTGCCTGCCAATGCTGGGGACATGGGTTCAAGTCCTGGTCTGGGAAGATTCCACATGCAGCAGAGCAACTAAGCCTGTGCGCCATAATTACTGAGCCTGCGCTCTAGAGCCCTTGAGCCACAACTACTGAAGCCCGCGTGCCTGTGCTCCGCAACAAGAGAAGCCACCGTGATGAGAAGCCAGCGCACCGCAACGAAGAGCTCGCAGCAACTAGAGAAAGGCCGTGCGCAGCAACAAAAGACCCAACACAACCAAAAATAAATAAGTTTTAAAAAAATAAGTAAAATTTTTTTAAAAAAGTATCTGCTAAAAAGAGAGTATTAGTACCTGTATTTTCCAAATGTGGGAGTTTTAAAATATGTCCATGAATTCTTTGACAATTTCTTCAAGGAGATGGAGACTAATTCTCCTTTTCTGGAGGGTGGGCTGGACTTAGTGACTGGCTTTTTTTTTTTTTAATTATTTACTTTTTGGTGCTGCGTTGGGTCTTTTCTGCGTGAGGGCTTTCTCTAGTTGTGGCGAGCGGGGGCGATTCTTCGTTGCAGAGCGCAGGCTTCTCATTGTGGTGGCTTCTCTTGTTGTGGACCACAGGCGTGTGGGCTGCAGTAGTTGTGGCATGCGGGCTCAGTAGTTGTGGCTCACGGGCTCTAGAGCGCAGGCTCAGTAGTTGTGGCGCACGGGCTTGGCTGCTCCGTGGCATGTGGGATCTTCCCAGACCAGGGCTCGAACCCGTGTCCCCTGCATTGGCAGGCAGATTCTTAACCACTGCGCCACAAGGGAAATCCCCCAACCAATGTCTTGACTGCAACTTCATGAGAGACCCCAAGCCAGAACCATCCAGCTAAACCACTCTCAGATTTCTGACCCTTAGAAATGAGATGATAACTGTTTTTGTTGCTGTTGTTGAATTTATTTATTTATTTATTTGGCTGTGCTGGGTCTTAGTTGTGGCATGCGGGATCTTTGTTGCTGCCTGCGAGATCTTCCTCATGGCATGTGAGATCTTTTTAGTTGCAGTATGCAGGATATTTAGTTGCGGCATGTGGGATCTAGTTCCTTGACCAGGGATCGAATCCGGGCCCCTTGCATTGGGAGCATGGAGTCTTAACCAGTGGACCACCAGAGAAGTCCCGATAATAAGTGTTTGCTTTTTCAAACTGTTAAGTTTTAGAGTATTTTGTTATTCTGAAATAGGGAGGAAACTGAGGCACAGAGAATCTAAGTAACTTTCTCAAAGTCACAGAGCCTTCACATGGCAGAGCTTGAATTCGAACCCAGGCAGTCAAAAATACAACATTGGGTGAAAAAAATAAGTTGCAGAATTATATACACCATGAGTACATTAATGTCTTTTTTTTTTTTTTCCGCACCACAAGACTTGTGGGATCTTAGTTACCTGACCAGGGATTGAACCCCGGCCACGAAAGCAGTGAAAGTGCGGAGTCCTAACCACTGGACCTCCAGGGAATTCCCTGTATTTTTTTTTTAATGCACAAAATAATCCTGTTCACTGTTCATGGATATATGTGCTTGAGAGAATGTACATATATAAACTTTCTAACATATTGTTTGTTTCTTAAAAAGATGAAAAAGACCTGAAGTAAATATGACAGGTGTTAACCATTTGTTGTCAGCCCTGGGTGGAAGATACACAGGTGTTTGCTATATTCGTCTTTGCACTTTTCTCTCTTTTTCACTTTTTAAAATAAATTTATTTGTTTATTTATTTATCTGTTTATTTTTGGCTGCTTTGGGTCTTCGTTGCTGCGTGCGGGCTTTCTCTAGTTGCAGTGAGCGGGGTCTACTCTTCGTTGCGGTGCGCGGGCTTCTCATTGCGGTGGCTTCTCTTGTTGCGGAGCATGGGCTCTAGGCGCACGGGCTTCAGTAGTTGTGGCTCGCGGGCTCTAGAAGCGCAGGCTCAGTAGTTGTGGCGCACGGGCTTAGTTGCTGCGCGGCATGTGGGATCTTCCCAGACCAGGGCTCAAACCTGTGTCCCCTGCATTGGCAGGCGGATTCTTTTTTTTTTTTTTAATTAATTAATTTAATTTTGGCTGTGTTGGGTCTTCGTTTCTGTGAGAGGGCTTTCTCTAGTTGCGGCAAGCAGGGGCCACTCTTCATCGCGGTGCGCAGGCCTCTCACTATCACGGCCTCTCTTGTTGCGGAGCACAGGCTCCGGACGCTCAGGCTCAGTAGTTGTGGCTCACGGGCCTAGTTGCTCCGCGGCATGTGGGATCCTCCCAGACCAGGGCTCGAACCCGTGTCCCCTGCACTGGCAGGCAGATTCTCAACCACTGCGTCACCAGGGGAGCCCTGGCAGGCAGATTCTTAACCACCGCGCCACTAGGGAAGCCCTCTCTCTTCTTCACTTTTCTCAAAATTAAAAATAAATGATTATAAGGACGAGAGAAAGTCAGTCGTGGAGGACTTAAATAGGTGCAGAGGAAGTGGGAGGGCGTTCCAGCAGAGGCACCAGCTTCACAAAGACCTGGAAACATGGGTGAGCTTGGTCTTTTCAGGAAATGAGGAAACCTAGAACGACCATACTACACCCTGGTGGCACATTTGAATTATGTACCCAGCCCCCACTTCAGACCAATGAACTCAGAATCTCAGGGCAGGCAGGGACAGGGTGGAAAGGTGGTGGCAGGATTTAATAGCTCCCCAGGTGATTCAAATAGGCACACAGTGTCAGGAACCATTCGATACACGGTCCAGTGCAGTAGCCACTCAATACATGTTTGCTGAGTGGTAAATGAATTATTTGGGGAGAGTCGTAGAGAAGGTGAGGGGGATGGGCGGGCCTTGGCCAGACTGTCGTTTGGACTTGGGAGCGGTTGGGCACCCAAGATCCAGTTCCCTTAATTGTACCTAAAGAATTGCCATCGTTAGCCTCAGAAAATTCCAGGTGATGATAAGTGCTATCAAGAAAATGCAAGAAGATGATGGGACAGGAAGCAGTTGAGCAGCTTTTGGAGCCAGCTGGTCAGGGAGAGCTTCTTGGAGGAGGTGACATTTAAGTTGACACCTGAAGGGTGAGCTGACCCTAGAGATGTGTGGGAAAGGTGTGCCAGGCAACAGGAAACAGCAAGGGTGGAGGCCCTGAGGAGGTGACAAACATATAAACGGGTGGTTGCAGCACAGGGTGACCAGGACTGTGATGGGGGACTCCAGAGGTGGCAATTCAGCCCTGTCACTCCTCAGCAAAAATGCCCCTCTCCCTCCGCTCCCCTTCCCCTCCCCCCCCATCCCTGAGAGAAACAGCACCTGAATAGACGCATTTATTTTATTTTTTTTCCAAGGGGAGAGAGAGTGAACACGATCACCCTACATCCATCTGATTTTAAATTTAGCCCAGTGCACATGGAACTCAGTTCGGGAAAAACAAGAAGTTATAAAAATATAATTCCATTTTTCATCACGGGCAGCGGCAGAGGGAGTGGGGCAGGGAGAGATGGAGAGGTGGGATTTGGAGGGTGAGGAAGATGTAAAACTCCCAGGGCAGCTACAGAGCCTGAGCTGCTGTGATAGGAGACTTCTGGGGGTCCCATCCCGGGCCCCCCACCTCCTCCAGTCCTGCCCCCTGACAGCGCTTTCCCCGCACAGCCATAACCAGAACGACCAAGCTAAAACCCAGATTCATCCCATCCCACGCTGCCCCCAAACGCCCATGGCTCCCCACCGCCCTGTCAGCGAAACGCAAACTCCTCTCTCCCCGCCCCACACTGTGCTCCCGCCCAGAAAAACCGCCTTCCAGCCCGAAGAAGTCACGTGTGCTGGCTTAGTCATCTCTGGCGGCACAAGAAATGACCCCAAACGTAAAAACTGCAAGCAGCACACGTCACTACCCATAGATCCTGTGGGTCAGGAACCCAGCACTGCTTAGCTGGGTGCCTTGCTTCGGAATCTCACGAGACCACGTTCAGGGAGACATCTGGGGTCGCGGTCTCATCTGCAGGTGCAACTAGGGCAGGCTGGGCTGTCCAGTCTGCTCAGGTGCTGTTGGTGGTGTTCAGTGTCTTGACAGGTGGCCTTCTCCATCAGGGTGAGCTTGTGGAGAGAGAGAGAGAGAGAGAGAGAGAGAGAGAGAGAGAGGGAGGAACAGCAAAAAAGAATTTACAATCTCATGTAAATTAGTTAACCTCAGAAGTAACATCCCATTACTTTTGCTATATTCTATTGTTTAGAAGTGAGTCAGACGCCCCATCACACCCAGTTGGAGGGGATTACACAGGGTGTGATAGAGCAAGAGGTGGGGATGCTTGGAGGGCCATCCTAGAGCTGGGGCTTCATTAAGGATATCACTTTAGGCTCACACTGTGGAATACTACACAGCTGTTAAAAGTGTTATGGAGTTTTAATTTAGACTATTATCCTGTTACTGTTGAAAAATGTCTATATATACGTTGAAAAAATGTCAGCACCCTGCTGAAACTCCTGAATATCAACTATTTTTTCTTAAATGCCACTCCCATCCCCCACCCCAGACCCTGAGACATCAGTGGTCTTGACCTTGTCTCTCAACTTCATCTTTTTTTTTAAAAATATTTAATTAATTTATTTATTTTGGCTGCTCTGGGTCTTAGTTGTGGCACACGGGCTCTTTAGTTGCAGCATTCAGACTCCTTAGTTGCAGCATGCGGACTCGGTTGTGGCATGCATGCAGGATCTAGTTCCCTGATCAGGGATCGAACCCAGGCCCCCTGCATTGAGAGCACAGAGTCTTACCCACTGGACCACCAGGGAAGTCCCTCTCAGCTTCATCTTTATTGCTAGGCAACCCAATGCTCTTCACTGTCTCCTCCAGCCCCCCAATCCACACTCGTTTCTTGGGGTAGAATAGACTAGCTTGTCCCACCAGCCCGCCTCCTCCCCACACCCAGCCCCTGAACCCCCGGCCACATTTTCTGAACCAAATTGGCCTCTGGACGAGGGTTCCAAAGCAAGCCGGCCCCCTCCCTCATCCCCCTCCACCTCTTGGTATCATCTAAGTCCACAGCAGTCCCCCGGTCCCCCGACTCCATCTTTCACATGTTCTAAGCACTTTCTCTGTGCCAGTTTGCTTAATTATCACCCAGCGAGGTGCCACTGGGTCCCCATACAGATGAGGAAGCTGAACTGTCAAGGGGGGCACAGCAAGTGAGGACTGCTGGGACTCACACCTGAAGCCACAGGGGGTCCCAGGCCAGGCTCTGTGTGACCTTGGGGAGGCCCCTTTCCCTCTCTGGTCCCCCCACCCCCACTCCCAGCCAGGCAGGGAGAAGGTGAGGCCACAGGATACATTTCAATTTTGCCTCCCAGCTCTCAGTTGAGTACCTGGGGAGGTGGGGAGCAGATGGAGGGACCCAGAAATAGAGGGGGGCCCCAGCCTGGTAGAGAAGGGGAATGTGGAGCTCAGAGACATGCAGCACTGGGGGAGGGTGCCCAGCACATCTGAGATCCCTGCTAACAAAAACTGAAGTAGAATGTCAGAGGAGGGACTTCCCTGGTGGCACAGCGGTTAAGAATCCACCTGTCAATGCAAAGGACACGGGTTCGCACCCTGGTCTGGGAAGATCCCACATGCCACGGAGCAACTAAGCCCGTGCGCCACAACTACTGAGCCTGTGTTCTAGAGCCCGCGAGCCACAACTAGTGAGCCTGAGTGCCGCAACTACTGAAGCCCACGCGCCTGGAGCCTGTGCTCAGCAGCAAGAGAAGCCACCACGATGAGAAGCCTGCGCACCGCAACAAAGAGTAGCCCCCGCTCGCTGCAACTAGAGAAAGCCTGCATGCAGCAATGAAGACCCAATGCTGCCAAAAATAAATAGTTAAAAAAACAGTTAACAATTTCTTTAAAAAAAAGTCAGAGGAGAGGCAAAGAGATGGGGGAGAACAGACCATCTCCCCACCTGTGACCAGTGACAGAGGGGTGTGGGTCCCCAGTGGCGTGGGGAGGGGAGAAAAGAGAAGAGGAGAGTGAAGGAGGTGCAGTGGGGAGGGAAACTGGAAAGGCGGACCAGAGTAGGGGATGAAGGAGGGAGTGAGAGGGCAGGGAGGGGACTGAGAAGGAGGGAAGTTGTGGGAGGGAGGGAGAGAGGCAGTGAATGCAGCGGGTGCCTCATGGGACGGACAGAGACAAAAGGAGACCCACACAGATAGAGGGAGAGAGACACAGACACACAGAGACACACTAGGGATCAGAGATAGACACGGATAAGGAGAGATGGAGAGAGATCAGGGAGAGAGACCTGGCCAGCCTCAGACTCAGAGGGATATTCAGATCATAAATGTTTCAACAGCTGTTTTGTCTTTTTTACCAGCTATCTTTGGGTACCTGCGCAGGTACTGGAGCCCAGGTGGTCCCCACAGACCAACCCCCAGGCCTCATGGTCAGGCTGGGGTGGAGGGGAGCTGAAGCTGGGGGTGGATGTTGGCCAGAGGGAAACAGGGAGAGGAGGCTCTGGTTTGTGTGGGAGAATTAAGACTGCACTGAAAGGGGCTTGGAGCAGGGGCATTAAAGGGTGAATAAGTGACCAATCACTAAGAAGAAAATACTTTGGGGAAAGGTATTTCTGGCAGAACAGCATGTGCAAAGGCCCTGAGGCAGCACCGTGCCTGGTGTGTTGGCGGAACAGTGAGGAGGCCTGTGTTTGGAGCAGAGTGAGCAAAGGGGAGAGAGGGAGGAGGGGAGGGCAGGGAGGGGATGGGGCAGGTCATGCAGGACCCTGTAGGCCACAGGGAAGACTTGAGCTTTTTATCTCAAAGGAGGTGGGAGCTCTGGAGGGCTGTGGGTAGAAGTAGGATGGATCTGGCTCAGATTTTAAATCGATCATTCTGAATTCTTCCACAGAAGAAAAACAAAAATCTCAGGCCAAAGTGACAAAACATTAACTGTGTTCATTAACTGAGGTTGGTTCTTATGTGATGGTATTCTCCGGACTTTATGTTTAAAAATAGAAAAAGGGCTTCCCTGGTGGCGCAGTGGTTGAGAGTCCGCCTGCCGATGCAGGACACGGGTTCGTGCCCCGGTCCGGGAAGATCCCACATTGCCGCAGAGCGGCTGGGCCCGTGAGCCATGGCCGCTGAGCCTGCACGTCCGGAGCCTGTGCTCCACAACGGGAGAGGCCACAACAGTGAGAGGCTCGCGTACTGCAAAAAATAATAATAATAAAATAAAAAGAGAAAAAAAGTTTCCAAATATAAATAAATTAATAAATGAACAAGGACAAGTTGAATTTGATTGGTGGTCTTCAACTCCAGCCCCAGCTGGACCCATTGACTGGACATTCAGGCCTCCCTCTGACCTGCACATTTGGCCCTTTCCTGGGGCTGGGCACCCACATTGCTGCTCCCTCACCTTGAGCCTTTCTGGCAGGGAGCCTAGCTTCTTCCCTGAACTCAACGACGGAATTCCTCAGCTCTGAAAGCCTAATTGTGCGTGAAATCCAATCGAATTATCAGGCCCTGATGAGCAATTCCCGAGATTATTTAGCTCAGTGAAGTAAATAATGACATTAGCATCTCCTGTGAGCTCCTGGAGCCCCCACTGCCCCCCTTCAGTCCCACATTCTAGTTCCCAGCATGGTCTTTTGCCTGAATGGTGGGAACAAAGATGTGGGGTGGGGCTCAAAATCCTTAGATGTTAGTGCAGGAGGGACTCAACACTTTCCTACAGATGGGGAAACTGAGGCCCAAAGCAGGACCTGTCACACAGAGAGTTAGGGGCTCTGGAATCCATCTCCACCTCTTTGGCCATTCCTGCAAGCATTGATGACCCACATGGGCAAACCTCCCTCACTTCTTTCCTTGGGTGTGCCGAGGCAGGACTCAAATACCAGCAAGAGTGACATGCTGTGTGCGTGCTGTGTGTGTGTGTGTTGGGGAGAGGGTGGGGAAGGCTATGGTGTGCCTGACCCTAAGATTTGTCTCGTTGAGAGAGGTAAAGAGACACGGATTAACTTTCTGCTATGATAAGCTAAGTATGCATGTTTTTTTAAAAAAAGTATTATAAGAATGACTACTGAGAGGATAGAAATAGAATGAATAATTTCCAAATCACTAGAGGGAATAATAAAGGAAATAAAGGAAATCCACAAATTCAGCAGAACGTTGAAGAGAAGGTAAAAAGGAAGCAATGGAAAAAAATCATGTTGAACAGAAAACACAGTAAAAGAAGGTGATGGGAATATATCCAAATACGTCTGTAAATGCAATAAATATAAATGGATTAAACCCACTACTTGAAAGACATAGACTCTCAAGTTAGATGCATACAAACAGAAACAAAGAAAGAAAATCCATCTTTAGGGCTTCCCTGGTGGCGCAGTGGTTGAGAGTCCGCCTGCCGATGCAGGGGACACGGGTTTGTGCCCCGGCCCGGGAATATCCCACATGCTGCGGAGCGGCTGGGCCCGTGAGCCACAGCCGCTGATCCTGCGCGTCCAGAGCCTGTGCTCCACAACGGGAGAGGCCACAGCAGTGAGAGGCCCGCGTACCGCAAAAAAAAAAAAAAAAAAATCCATCTCTGTTCTGTGGAGGACACACCTAAAACAGAATGCTATATCATTGATAAATAACTTGCAAGGAAAAAAGAAAAAGACGTAAAGAGAAATCAACCAATTATGTGTGTAGATCTTATTTGGATCCTGCTTCAAACTGTAGGGAAAGAATTATGACACTTTTTATATAATTGGAAATTTAAAGACCTGTGGAATATTTGATGATATTATGGAAGTATTAATTTTTTAACTAAAATAATTAAATTATCTTTAATTAAGATAATGAGTCCTTATCTTTTAGAGACACAAACTGATCTATGTCTGTATACATTATATGATTCTGGAATTTTCTTCAAAATAATACCAAGAGAGATGAAACAAGATCAATAATTAATTGATAAATTTTTGACATTGATGATGGGTACATGGGGTTTCATTGTATTATTTTCTCCACTTTTATACACGTTTGAAATGTCCCATAATGAAGTGTTAAAAGAAAAAAAAAGGATGATGCAGATAAGGTTAAATGTCTAAGAATAGAAAAAGACTTACCAGGAAAATATGAACGCCCCTCAAAGGAGCACTCAGAATAATAAACCAGTTCCACCTCTGCATGGGTGGACCCTTACTAACATCATATTCCCTTCATCAGTTCTTTCTTTTTTAAATTTATTTAATTATTTATTTACGGCTGCGTTGGATCTTTTTTTTTTTTTTTTTTTTTTTTTTTTTTGCGGTACGCGGGCCTCTCAACTGCTGTGGCCTCTCCTGTTGCGGAGCACAGGCTCCGGACGCGCAGGCTCAGCGGCCCAGCCACTCCGCGGCATGTGGGATCCTCCCGGACCGGGGCACGAACCCGTGTCCCCAGCATCGGCAGGCGGACTCTCAACCACTGCGCTACCAGGGAAGCCCTGCGTTGGATCTTTGTTGCTGTGCGCGGGCTTTCTCTAGTTGCGGCAAGCCGGGCTACTCTTCGTTGCAGTGCGCGGGCTTCTCATTGCGGTGGCTTCTCTTGTTGCAGAGCACAGGCCCTAGGCATGCAGGCTAAAGTAGTTGTGGCTTGCGGGCTCTGGAGCATAGGCTCAGTAGTTGTGGCACACATGGGCTTAGTTGTTCCACAGCATGTGGGATTTTCCCGGACCAGGGCTTGAACCCATGTCCCCTGCATTGGCAGGCGGATTCTTAACCACTGCGCCACCAGGGAAGCCCCTCCTTCATCAGTTCTTAAAAGAATCCCTTCTCTTGTTCTGACCCCAGGCCCTTTGCATATGCTATACCCCCTGCCTAGTCCACGTTCTCTCCTCTTCCCACTCTTTCTCAGCCTTCAGATCTCAACTTCAATAGCCCCTGCTCTAAGAAGCCTTCCTTGATCCCCTGACTGTGCCAGGTGCCTCATCTGCACCCCCCCCAAATGCCTGGATGTCCTGCATCAGGACCTTCGCCACCCTAAGTTGTAATTGCTTGGTTTCGAGTCTGTCCCTCCCATGGGACTGTGAGCCCCATGAAGACAGGGCCCCAATCAGTCTTAGCCACCACAGTGAACCCAGGACCCCCAGCATGGGGCCTGGCACACAGTAGGTGTTTGGTACATATTTTCTAGGTGAATGAACCTGTACCCCTCAACAACCCCTCCCCATCTTTAGGCCTGAGTTTCCTCTCCTATAAAATGGAGGGAAACCCTCCCAAGCCGGCTTAGGGTGGGGTGTGCCAGAGAAGGGAAGGAAAGCACCCAGGGGGTCACACCCGGGGGAAGCATCATGAGTGTGGCCTCCCCAGCTCAGTTCGGGCCTGGGTGGTGGAGACCGCCCCCATTTTAGGAGCACATGTGTCCCTGTCTCTGGGACCCAGCTCTGGCTGAGTGGGGATCAGGGTCCTGGTTCTGATCAGGAGGGTCTCACAGCTGAGCCCACGGCCTCTGCAGTGGGGAGACCTGATGTTAGGGACTGTGGCCCCTCAAGGAGGGGTCTCGAGTAGCAGCTAGGGGAGTGGGGGGCAGGTAAGCAGGGCAGGACCAGAGCCCTCGTCCCAGAGGGGACAAGTGAGAGGATGGGCTGGGAGCCTCTAACACACTTCTCTCTGTCCCTCTGTCTCCTTCTGTCTCTGTCTCTGTCCCTCTCTGTCTCTCTCGGTCTCTCTCTGAGTCCCTCTCTCTGCGCCTCTCTCTCTCTGGGGCTCTATCCCAGTCTCTCTGTCTCTCTGTGCCTCCCTTTATCTCTGACTATCTTTGTCTCTCTGTCTCTGTCACTATCTGTGTGTCTCTCAATGTTCTCTCCCTCTGTCTCTCCTCACCTCCTCCATCACTCCTACCCCTGGTTCTCCTTCTCTCTACCCACCCCCATTTTGGTTCACACAGAGACCCCTCCCCGCCTTGGCCCTGCCTTCACTCCAGAGAGGGGCAGGTGAGCACGCTGCCCTCTGGTCCAGTGTCCTGCTGGACCGACCAGCTCTCTGGCCAACCCCTTCCCTCCCTCACTGCTTCCCCATCTTGATTCCCAGGGGGGTTCCCTCCTGCAGAAGCACCATCTCCACCAGCACTTTCCCTCCCGCTGCTCCCACACCTCTAATTGTTGCTGCTGCTGCTGCCCAAGGCTGCACAGTGAAGAACCACAGTCTGGTCCCCTGGTCTCTCCCATCCCTCACTTTGCCCCAGGCCCTTGGAACAATGGAGAATCAAATGTTTTCTCTCTTTTCCAGACAAGGCATGAAAAACTCCCTCTCCATGTGGAGAGACCAAGGCCCTGTAACCTGGCCCTCGAGGGCAGGCCTGGTACACAGCGGCTGCTTCATAATCATTTGCTGGTTAGATACTTATTAAGCACCTACTGTGTGCCAGGCCGTATTCTAGGCATAGGGAATGCTGTGGGGGTCCAAGATGGACAGAATTCCTGCCCTCCAAGAGGTGACCTTCAAGAGCAAGAGACACACCAAAGTCAAACACTCCCCCGCACCCCAGCCCCGCTGCCCCCAAACAAATTCATGCCCACCTGGAACCTTGGAATGGGACCTTACCAGCAACTGGGGTCTTTGCAGATGTAATTAAGGATCTTGAGATGCAATCATCCTGGATTTAGGGTGGGCCCTAAATCCAATGACAGTGTGTTTGTGAGAAAGGACAGGCTGATTAGGACACACAGGGAAGACAGGCATGTGGTGATGGACGCAGAGGTTGCGGTGACGCGGCTACCAGTCCAGGAACACCAAGGTTGCCTCAAACTTCCTGGCTTGAAACAACACAAATTTATTATTTGAAAGTTCTGTAGCTAAAATCCTGGTGTGGGCAGGGCTGATCCTTCTGGAGGCTCCAGGGGAGAATTGTTTCCTTGTCTTTTCCAGCTTCCCAAGGCCTCCCACATTCCTCAACTGAAGGAACAGGGGCATCGGGGGTGGGGGGGAACCCTTCCTCCACCTTCACAGCCGGCAATGGCTGGTGGAGTCTTTCTGCCTTTACATCACTCTCATTCTTCGGCTTCCCTTTTATAAGGTTCCCTGTGATTACACTGAGCTCACTCGGATAATCTAAAATAATCTCTTTAACTCAACTGTCCACTGATTAGCAACCTTAATTCCATCTGCAGCCTTAATTCCCCTTTGCCCTGTCAGGTTAAATATTCACAGATTCTAGGGATTTAGACGGGGACACCTTTGGAGAGCATTATTTTGCCTACCACAGTTGGTTACACAGCTTTAGACACCCATAACATGTGGAATCATTCCTAACCATGCCACGATATTCCTCCTCCCTGCCCTCCTTTGGGACTTGCTTCTATTCACCCTTCAGATCTCAGCTTATGGATCACCTCCTCCAGGAAGCCCTCCCTGATGCCTCCTTTGGTCCCCACTGCCACCCGTGTGTCATCATCACAGCCCTTACCACACTATGTGGGTTACCTGGTGATGTCTGTCACTCCCACTAGATCCACTAGGAGGTGTGTCTTGCCCCTTCTGGGTCCTCGCACCTAGCACAGAGCCTAACACACAGTCGGCGCCCAATAAATGCTAGCAGCTTGCATGAGTTGGATGCTGCTCCACTCAGGTCTATAAATAGCTCCGGCCTGGTGATGATAAACATAATAAGAGCATACACAGGGACTCACAGACTTGGCAGGCAGGTGGGCACTGGTGGCCACGGGACCCCGTAGCCCTGGCTAGGCCTGGCCCAACCCAGTGCCTGCTGCTCCAAGCAGCCCTTCTGGCCTCCTCATTAAAGCAGGCCTTTTACTTAGGTCGACGCTGCCAGTTCTAATTGATTGCCTACCTCTCCGGGGAAACTCGAGTTCCTGAGGTCGGCAGCTGGGCCAGGGCCAGGCCACGGCAGGTGGGAGGGAGCCCCGCTCCAGGATTGGGAACAAGGCCTGAAGGCTGGACCTTCTGCCTCACCAGAGAGGGCCTGCCCTCCCTCCAGGACTAGGGCACCCACTGACCTGCAGGCTCAGAGTCCCTTCCCAGGCTCATGCAAGCCTCTGGTATGTTTGATCTTCATATACTTGGTGACACCAAGAACAAAGAACACACCAAGATGCACACAGACACTCAAACACACACAAGCCCACAACCCACAGATCCAGACAGAGGCGGTGCAGCATGGTGGTGAGACACGTGGGCACATAACCCCTCTGTGCCTCAATCTTCCCATCTGCAAATGGGATGATAATAGTCTCTTCCCCACACACATCCATGGGGCTTCCAGGAGAATTAAATAAATTAATAGTTAGAAAATACTTAACACAGGGCTGGTGCGTACTCAGTGTTCTATAATGCTTATTATGTATGCATTTGACAGGTATTGATTGAGTACTTAATGCATGGCAGGCCTAGCAGTTATGGCAGTGAACAAGATATGCACAAATTCCTGTTCTGGGGACCTGACATCTGAAAGGGGAGGGGGAGAGTAAGCCTAATAAAAGAGTAAATGTCGGGGTGAGCTGGGAGGACACAGGTGGACACACACACTCAAGACACCCCTGGAGAGGTACATTCTCTGAGTTTCTGTGATTATTCCCATTTCACAAATGGAGTAAATGAGGCTCTGAAACAAAAGGAAAATGGGTTTGTTTGGGGCCCCCGAGTTTCTGAAATAGTCAATGCTTCATGTGGCCCCAGGGCCTTTGTCCCTGCTGTTCCATTGCCAGGCAACCCCCTCCCCCCATCCTTCTGTTCTCAGCTCAAGTGTCACTTCCTCAGGCTAGCCCTTCCATCCCCTCACTCCCCTGCAATTCCCTGCCTCCTTCCAACTCTCTTGGCTATAGCTGCATCTGTATTGGGGAACTTCTTTCATTAATATCTGTCACAGATGCCTCTGAGTTCCCAGAGCCTGGCACACAGTGGGTGCTCAATAAATGCACACTGGCCCTGGGACACAGCCCCTCCCAGACAGAACTTGCAAACTGGCAGCTGGGGTAGGCCAGGTTGGGGGCCTCCCACCTCCCAGCCTTGATCCCGGCTGTCCCTGCCTCGGCCACCACCAGCTTCTAGAACCTGTTTCTAGCTTTTCATCCTCCCTAGAGAGGCCTCATTACCGCTCCCAGCCCGAGAGACAGGAACCTGCAGCCTCCTGGGCTTTGAAAACAACATAGTAAAATAGAAATTGATGCCGCCACTTGGGCACCCTGGGGCCTAGACTTTGGGCTGTGAGCCCCTGGCCGCGTGCTGTCTCTTTTAGCCCTTCCTTTGTGAGCTGAAGGAGATGACAGACTTTGGAGCCCAGAGCATCGGGAACTGGTAATAACAGTCATTAGGATAATGATTTTAATTATTATCTAATAAAAGTATATTTAGCAGGGCTTCCCCGGTGGCGCAGTGGTTGAGAGTCCGCCTGCCGATGCAGGGGACGTGGGTTCGTGCCCCGGTCCGGGAAGATCCCACAGGCCGCGAAGCGGCTGGGCCCGTGAGCCATGGCCGCTGAGCCTGCGCGTCCGGAGCCTGTGCTCCGCAACGGGAGAGGCCACGACAGTGAGAGGCCCGCGTACCGCAAAGAGAAAACAACAACAACAAAAAGTATATTTAGCAGCATCCATTTTGTGAGCCTTTACACTGTTCAAGGCACTTTTCTTTCGACCACACTCGCGGGATCTTAGTTCCTCTACCAGGGATTGAACCTGCACCCTCGGCAGTGAAAGCGTGGAGTCCTAACCACTGGACCACTAGGGAATCCCCTCAAGGCACGTTTTAAAACCCTTTTCTTGATCCCACATTCCTCTCTGTTGACCACCCGGTTTCCCGAGAGTTGGCTGTTTACACTCACCCTTTCTCCTGTTGCCTCCAGAATCTGCTCCAGTGGGTCTCTCACGATCCCCACACCAGGAAATTGTACTCTGGGCAAGTTGCCCCTGGCAGGGGCACCCACCTTGGTGACTGCCAGGCAGGTGGAGGGGGAAGCTGCCACCTCTACTGCTTGGAAGGAGAGGGCTGGGGGCTGCTGGCCTGGAGGGACTCTGGGATGGGGAAACCACTCACCAGGCAGGGGGACCAGTCCCAGACACACCCACCTCAATCCCTGACTCTAAGCCTGGGGGCCTGAGAGGCCCTGGGAATACCACCCCTTCACAGTCACACACCCAGCCTCTCTCATGAAGAATACAGACTCAGAGGGAAAACAGGAGAGAAAGCTAACGTTTATGAAGGGTGTGTTCCATGCTAGGGGGTATGTGTAGTAACCCCTTTAATTGTAAAAGCAACCTTATGAATTAGATACTATTATAGTGCGCCCCCCACTTTTTTTTTTTTTTTTTTGGCTGCACCACATGGCATGCAGGATCTTAGTTACCGGACCAGGGATGGAACCCGTGCCCGCTGCCGGAGTCTTAACCACTGGACCACCAGGGAAGTCCCTATAGTACCCATTTTATTGTTGGGGAAACTGAGGTACAGAGAGGTGCTGTGGCCTGGCCAGTCACACAGCCAGTAAGTGGCACCCCGAGTCTGAACCCTTGTCTCTCTGAGTTGAGAGGCGCAGCCTGTGCTAAGTATCATTTCCCACCCAGGAGCAGTGGCATCCACAGAGCCATGCACCAGGTGGGTTCTGTTATCTGCCCATTGTACAGATGAGGAAACTGAGGCTCAGAGGAGCTGCTGGGCTCTGCTGGGAGGACATAGCAGAGCTGGGGCTCCAGCCTGAGGCCACGCGCCCAGAACCGGGTCTCTTAACCACTCCAGTCACCAAAGGCTCTCCCGGCCTCTGTTTCAGCATCCATAAGGTGGGTTTAATTGCAGAATCCAGGTTTTGAGGACCACGTGCAAGCAGGCTTATAAAGCACCTCTTGTGGGGTCTGGCCAAACAGTAGGGTCTGATTTGCATGAGTTGGGGACACAATGAGGACGGCGCAGGGAAAAGTTTTCCCATGGCCCCTGTCCATCAACCTCTCTGCAACCTGGGGCAGTTAGATCTCACACACACACACACACACACACACACACACACACACACACAACCTGAGGCAGTTAGATCTGACACACACACATACACACACACACACACACACACACACACACACACACAACCTGAGGCAGTTAGATCTGACACACACACATACACACACACACACACACACACACACACACACACACACACACACACACACACACACACACACACACACACACACACACACACACACCCCGCCTGAGATCCCCTTCCCTGGCGGTCACCTAAGTGCCCTCCGGCCCCTAGCAGGGAACAGCGCCGCCTCGGTGTCAGGCGCGGGGCCAGCATCCCTCCAGGTTTGTCAGCGTTGCCCAGAGACGGGAAGGGGAGTCGGCGGGCCCCCGCCCCCTGCACGCAGACCCCTGCCCGCCCAGCCCCCAGGACCCCGGATCCAGAACAATGGGCAGGCCGGAGGAGGAGGCGGGCAGGCGGGGCTGGGGCCTCGGGGAGCCTGGGAACAGAGCGGCTCGGGGTTGGTGTGCAGGGAGGGGGGTCCTGAGATCAGACAGAGCCTCCAAGAGGGGCGGGGGCTCCGAGAGGGGCGGGAGGCGCACCCAGCCAGGAGGGATCTCGCGGAGGCGAGGGAGCTTAGCCCCCTCTCCCACGGCGGCTCCAGAAGGAGAGGCCGCCCCCTCCCCCCGGCCCCGGGGCTCGTGCCGGGAACAGGTGTGGGGGGCTCTGAAGGCAAGACTAAGGGACACAATCCCTTTCGGAAGTGAAGTGACATCGGGGCCCCGCACCGCTATAAATACGGACACAGCTGACTTGGGGGAGGGGGGATCGGAGGGAACCTGAAGGACCCGAGAAGAGGGCGGGTAGGGTAGCGGGATGGGAGGCGACCCTGAGCCCTTGGGACGCGGCCAATTTCTGGGTGGATGCGAAACCCGGTGACGTGATACACTCCGGACCCTGGCGTCCCGGGGCCGCAGCGGAGGACAGAACCGGGCGGGTCCACAACCTTTCTGAGTCCCGCCCCTCGCCGAGCCCCACCCCTCCCTGAAGCCCCTCCCGCTTCTGAGCCGGCTCCGCTCTCTCGGCCCCTCCCCTTTCAGCGCCCTCTCCTCTCCCTTAACCCCCTCCCCTGGCTGAGCCTCCTCTTCTATATCAGCCCCCTCCTCTCAGCCCCCCTCTTTCTAAGCACCACCTCCCATCTTTCAGCTCTTTGGGGTGGGGAGTGTCCTGGGACAGCCCCTTCTGGCTGTCCAGATCGAAACTTGACTCCTTGGCTGGTGGGGGCTTCCCTGGCTCTTCCTCAACTGCAGCATCACCCTCATATTCTGTGACTGGAACAACCAGAGCTTTTGAGGTTCCGCCCTCCCCGGGCGCCCCGCGG
Organism: Leucopleurus acutus; assembly: GCF_964270905.1. NCBI lineage: Eukaryota > Metazoa > Chordata > Mammalia > Artiodactyla > Delphinidae > Leucopleurus > Leucopleurus acutus. Next base: position 3,613,712 of record NC_139145.1, on the reverse strand, counting down.
GCCCGGTTATACAGCAAATACCTGCAGAGATCCGCTACCTCCAACACCCAGTCCCGGGCTAGGTTCCTCATCAGAAACTGCGAGAAAGACCTTCAGGCATGCATACCCTCTTTAAATTCCCGTTTAGATCTCTCATTCTTCCCAGATCTAGGAGCCAATTTTGAAATGGGGGATGGGTAGAAATTCTGACTTCATTCATTCATCTTTTCACTCATAGTCTTCAACAAACATTTAATGAGCACCTACTGTCTGCAAGCCTGTGCCGGAGGCTGCGGATACAGCTCACGGTCCAGTGGGGGAGATAGTCCGTGGAGTGATGTGGGTCAGAGGGCTGTGATGGGGGCACACAGGCAGCTATAGGGGTCAGGGAGCTGGTGGGTCAGGGAAGGAAGACTTCCCACAGGAGGTGTCATCTAAACCGAAGGCTAAAGATGTTAGGGGCCAAGAGAGGGTGTTCCTGGCAGAGAGGACAGCAAGTACAAAGGTCCTGAGGCAGGAGCCCCTGGCTTGCAGTCCCAGCTTTGCCGTTTATTTGCTGTGTGACGCAGACAAGTGACTGTTTCTTTCTGAACCTTAGTTACCAATGCTCGACGGAAGGGCTTGGCAGGGCACCTGGTATGCAGGAGGTACTCCATAAATATAAATGTTGATGAGGGAATTGAGGTTTCGAGGGTTGTCATGAAACAGAAGGCTTTGTGGCCACTGCCTGGGGATGAGTGGGTTGGGGCAGCTCGTGACCTCTTTTTCTGGCCAAGGTGCCCCTGTCCCCTGGGCCCCTCCCCCCGGGCCCACCCGTCCTCCACCAGCTGTCCCTCCATGTGTGCGGCCGCCTGTCAAGAGCAGGCGCCTGTTCCGGGACACCTGATGCCTTGCTTCCCAGGGATTTCAGAGGGGTAAATGCACGGAAGTTCAGCTGCCACGGGGGCTTAACCCTGGAGCCTGGGCGCCGGGTCTTCAGAGGCCCAGCAGCATCCCTCTTGACCCTGTGAAGAGCCCTGGCACCGCTACCATCCTTAGCTGGAAAGACCCCACTTCAACTCCTAGCCCTGGCATTGCTTGGCTGTGTGGCCTTGGGAAAGTTAGTCAACCTCTCTGGTCACCACCACCACCACCAATAATGATAACAGCTGACACATCCTCAGTGCATATTATGTGCCCAGGGCCATGTTTAGAGCCTTTCTATGAATGAACTCTATCTTCTAGCAGGATTCTGAGTTCCCAAGTATTGTTGACCCCATTTTATAGATATGAAAACTGAGGCACAGAGCAAGCTTATATGACTCAGGTTGAAATAACCCAATCAGTAATAACTACAGTAACACCTATTGCATGCTCACTGGGTGCCCGCTTTACGTGGATTAGCTCATTTAATTCTCCCCCAAACCAAATGAGGTGGTGGAGACTGCTAATAGAAGTCCCTTTTTACAGATGTGGAAACGAGGCCCAGAGAGAATAAGCAATTTGCTCAAACCTACAAAGCTGTATAACTTTGAAAACACATCATTATAGAAAGTTCTACTGATGAACATTGCTCTATGAGAAAGTGCTTGCTGTCATCTGGTAGGAGCCCAGGCCCTGGTAAGTTACAGTTAACTTGTAGGTTTCTGTCTGGTAGAAAAAAAACTCCAATTATGGTTTTGCTGCATGTAGGACATTCACTAGTTTGTACCCAGCCTAATCTTATTCTAACATTCTTAAGAAAAAAAATCCTGATAAATACCCAGTCCCTTAAATGCTCTCAGAATCAGCTTGGGGACTTCCCCGGTGGCGCAGTGGTTAAGAATCCACCTGCCAATCCAGGGGACACAGCTTCAATCCCTGGTCCTGGAAGATCCCACATGCCACGGAGCAACTAAACCCGTGAGCCACAACTACTGAAGCCCGCGCTCCTAGAGCCTGTGCTCCGCAACAAGAGAAACCACCGCAATAAGAAGCCCGTGCACCGCAATGAAGAGTAGCCCCCGCTCGCGGAGAATGACCATTTAACTGGTCCCCTGAATAATGAGTTAATTAATCACTGACCAGAGTTTATGTTTTCAACTTTCTGAGAACTGTACCTTGACAGCCCCATTTTGCAAATGGGGAAACTGAGGCAAGTTCCCTGCCTCCCCCGCCCCAAGCCTGGGGGCCCAGTCATTGCACACCTGGCTCTCCACATCCAGGCAGCCCCCGCCCCGCTCCCAGAAGCAGCACCAAGAACCTGTCTTCCCTAAGCAGCAGAGAACCAGGTCACCAACCGCTGGGACATCAAAGGGAATCTATAAATACAGCTGCAGGAGGAAAAATAGACACTTTTCTAGCCTCTCCCAGCCTTGCCTCTCTCCCTCTCCAGATCTTTCCTGGCTAGGTTCCCACTGTGGTAGCTGGGCCGAAGCCCCCAACCCCAAGGACCCCTGCTGGAAGACAGTGGGGAAAGCTGCTGGCAGTTCCTCGGTTTCCCCCAATGAGCTCAACATCTTCTGCCCTCCCCTTCCCCTGCCAGGGGACTGAGAAAAGAGGGGAATCACTGGGCCTGTCCCTGGGAGGTGCAGATGAGGTTCTAAGCCCAGAGGTGAGGGTTACTGATTTGTAGAAATCTTTGAATTCCAAAACCCTGGAATCTTCCTTCTTTCTCATGGGACACATAGGGCTTCTGCACTGTGTTGGGTGCTGGGAAGCTGGCAGGACCAAGGCAGACAGTTTAGACTTGGCCAGGGCAGTCAGGAAGGCTTCCTGGAGGAAGTGACATGAACTGAACCCAATGTAAGATGGGACAGATGGGGAGGGAAGAGCAAAACAGGGGAGGAGGTTACAGGGGAAGGAATTCAGAGTCCTCCTGGATGATCCCATTTCCTTGCTCCCTAAGTCTTTGCATCCAAAATGACTCTCAAGGGACTTCCCTGGCAGCCCAGTGGTTCCAATTCAGGGGGCGTGGGTTCAGTCCCTGGTCAGGGAACTGAGATCCCACATGCCACCCAGGGAAGCCAAAAAAGAAGGCCTCTCAAATCTGCCTATTTCTCTCCACCTCCTCAGCCCCTGCCCCTGTCTAGGCCCCCATGTTGCTCCCCCAGACTAGTCCCTCCTCCCCTGGGGCCTATTCCTGCCCTGGGTGTATCAGTCTCTGCAAGGCAGCCAGAGGGACCTTTTTAAACCTTAAATCAGATCATGCCACTTGCTCACTATAAACTCTCCCATGGCTCCCTAGTGCCCTTGAAATGAAATCCAAACTTTTCCCCATGTCCCCAACACTTCTCTGACCTCCCCTCCTCCCTCTCTCCCCCTCATTCGTTCTGCTCCAGCCACACGGGCCTCCTGGCTGTTTCTCCAACATGGTCCTTCCTCAGGGCCTTTGCACATGTTGTTCCTTCTGCCCTTCCCCTATTTCTTCTTCCCCAGACTGGTTCCTACTTCTCCTTTAGGTCTCAGCTCAAAAGTCACCTCATCTGAGAAACCCTCCCTGATGCCTCCAGACCACTGCTGCTCTTCATCATCTTTTCTCCCTGGACTTTATGATGATCTGAAATTATTTTAGTCATTCACACGGTTCTTCATTGTTTGTCCATGAATGCCCCGAGAGGGCAGAGACCCTGCCAGAGACCTCACCCGCCATGGGCTTCAGTTTCCTTGTCTATAAAATAGGCAGGCTTGTGACAAGCTGCTCCCTTGGGGAGGCTGCCTACCTCATTTGTTGTTCAAGTTACTATTGATATTTCCCTTACAAACTGTTTGTAATCAATATGCTAATTGATGCAGATTTTATGTAAATGACACAAGTATTTATTTCTCCTCCCCCTTCCCCCCAACAAATTCCCCAATGGCCTAAGGGACCCTGGAAGCTGGAGGGTGGGTGGGTAGCTGTCTCAGCCCACATCTCTTGGGGATCTTTGGGGGTAGAGGGACAGTCTTGGGGGCAAGCAGGGAAAGGGGCAGGAGGTGGGTGTGGGGGATAGAAATCTGGAGACCTGGGGGAAGATTGAGTCCAAGACAGTAAACGAGCAAGATGGAGAGATGAAGAAGAGGGTGGGGAGATGGAGAAACACAGAGAGGATAGGAGAGAAGGAGAGAGGGAAACTGGAAGGAATGAGGGAGGAGGGCCAGGCAGGGGTCCCTTGCCCACCTCAGGGCGTGCTGGGGGCAGACCTGCTCCCCACCACACACTTGGATCAGTGGAGTGACCTTCCCACCTTCACTCTGATCATAACCTATTGGAATCTTCTTGCAGGGGAAACTGAGGCAGGACAAGAGGAACCGCTGGCCTCACTGGCCATTCCAGGACAGGTCTGGGATGAGAACTGGCCCACCGCTCCACGGGATCCTGGAGGTAAGAAGGCTTCCTTGACACTTGCCTGGACCTTAGCCAATACTCCATTGTCTTTACTGAGTGCCTACTGTGTGCCAGGTCTGTGTTGGGCGGTGCTGGGATCAAGACCAAGTGCCTTGACCAAGACAGCTTGCGGTCTTTGAGGAACCAAGTGAATTCCGAAGTGGTCCCCACGGCCCACGAGGCCCTGCATGACCTGCCCCCCCCACACACACCCTATCACCTCTTCCATCTCTCCCCCTGAATCATGCTGCCCCTGTTCCTCCTCTAGCAGGTCAGGAATGGTCCTTTCCCAGGGCCCCTTCCTTGGGATCCTTTCCCAGGGCCCCTTCCCAGGGTCCTTTCCTGGAGCTCCCTTCCCCCACACACCTGCATGCTTTTCTCCCTTACCTCCTTCAGGTCTCTGCTCAGATGTCACCTCCTCCATGAGGCCTCCCCTGACTACCTGCCTAATATCTCCCCCAACTAGGGCACTTCCCATTTTCTTTCCTTGCTTAATTTTTCTCCTTAGCACCATGTTGCTTCTTGTCCGTCAACCCCATTGGGATGTCAGCTCCAGGAGGCCAGGACTTCTATCTATTCTGTTTGCTGCTGTGTCCCCAGTGACTAAAACAAGCGGGGCATCCGGTAGGTACTCAATCCATACTCGTTAAATAAGTTCATCTTCTCCTGACCTGAGCTGTGAGCATTGCCAGGACAGAACCTGGCTCTGTCTTGGTCACCACTGTGTCGCCAGCACTACCCAGCAGAGCCTGGTACACAGTAGGTGCTCAGTAAAGTTAGCTGAATAAATAGGCCAATGAGGGTCAAGACCTACGGACTCGGCTCTGCTTCCTGAACGCATCAGAGGGTTTGTAGCCAGAGCTGAGTTTGTCCCAGGCAGGTCCCGAAGGGCACAAGGAGCCTGGGCGTGGAGGGTGAGCTCAGGGCCCGCCAACTGCACCTCCACACACTGACGTCAGCGTCACTTGAGTCGAGAGCCTTGGTGGCAATGACGGAATCGCCACCACATGAGGTCATTCACACACAACCTCTACTGTCACTGGCTGTTTTGTTTTGTTTTTTCCCGTAACAGTTTTGATTTGATTTGATGTTTTTTGTGGGAAAATATACCTAATGTAATATTATTTTAACCATTTGTAAATGTTCAATTCAGTGGCATGAAAGACATTCCCATTGTTGTTCAGTCATCACCACTACCTAGACCCAAACTTTTCCACCTTCCCAAACTGCAACTCTGTCCCCATGAAACACTGACCCCCCCCATCCCCTCCTCCAGCCCCTGGCCCCCACCATCCACTTCCTGTCTCTATGGATTTGACGCCTCTAGGGACCTCCTATGAGTGGAATCAGACAGTATTTATCCTTTCGTGTCTGGCTTCTTTCACTGAGCCGCACGTCCTCAAGGTTCGTCCATGTTGTAGCAGGTGTCAAATTAACTGCAGTGGCCACACCCATTCTGCCACTCCATCACTGATTAAAAAATGAATTAACAAAAGGTCTCTTGGAGAAAAGGATATTGGCCAAACACATGAGGATCTTCCCAAGGAGAGGGAACAGCAAGTGCAAAGGTCCTGGGGTGGGGCTGAGCTCCATATGTTTGCTAGGCTGGAACAGGAAGCTCAGGGGAGGGTGGATATTGAACAGGGAGAATGTGACACTTTTTCACCTCCCTCCAAGTGATGCTGGCTTCCTGCCCTTTCTGTGCCTCAGTTTCCTATCCACACCCAGGACAGACCCCAGGGAGCTCAAAGGTCCCTGGGTCCGTCACCACGTCTCCCTTCTGAGTACCAGGGTGCCCCTTGCCTCATTTGCATATTCAGATGAGGCCTTGGGGCTGGGGGTTCTGGGAGGACCCTGGCCACACCCATGCCTTTCTGGGGATGTCACTGGTTCTGACCGGGAGGAAGCGCTGTAATTGCTCTAATTTCCACTCACAAATCAGGCAGGGAATGCTACTGCTTCTCTCTCTACTGTTTCCCAGGGGTATGTCTGGCGCTTGGAGCTCCAGCCAGACACACAGTCAGCTCAAGCCACAGCCCTGGGTCCAAGGGGCTGCAGAGAGGGTCTCAGGCTGGACAGCCCCCAGCCACCCCCGCTGGCTGCCTGGCTGAAGGCCTACTGTGTGCCAGGCCTGGCACTCACCCTCTCCACTGCAGTGGAGGGGGACTCGGGCAAACTCCAGGGCCAAGCATCCTGGGTTTAAATCCTTGCTCTGGCTCAAAATGTGTACAGTACCTGGAGCTATGCAGTGCACACAGCAGGCACTTAATAAGTGCTCCTGAAGTTATTACTTCACTGGATACCTCTCCCCCAGCCTGAAGAGGTGGCCTCATGTTGCCCCATTTTGCTGCCGAGGGGACTGAGCGACCCTGGGCTCCTGCCCAGCTGGGCCTCAGTTTCCCCATCTGTACAATGAAGGCAGAGCTCTCAGACCCCCATTCATTCACTCATTTGTTCAACACATTTGTTGAATGCTTACTGTGTACCAGGCCCTGTTCTAGATGCTGGGGACACAGCCATGACCAAGGCAGACTCTGGCCCTGCCCTGGCAGAGCTGATTGCAGGAGTGGGGCAGAAGAGAACCAAATGGATAAAAGAAATACTGTTGGTGGGTTTCCCTGGTGGTGCAGTGGTTAAGAATCTGCCTGCCAATGCAGGCGACACAGGTTCGAGCCCTGGTCTGGGAAGATCCCACGTGCCGTGGAGCAACTAAGCCCATGCACCACAACCACTGAGCCCCGTGCTACACAACTACTGAAGCCTGCGCGCCTAGAGCCTGAGCTCCGCAACAAGAGAAAGGCCGGGGGCAGCAAGGAAGACCCAATGCAGCTAAAAATAAACAAATAATAAGAATAAATTACTTATAAAAATTTAAAAAAGAACCTTCCAAGCTAGGAGGTCCCTTGGAAACGATTAAAAGCATGGGGTTCAAATTCCAGTTTTATCTCCTGGCTATGTGAGTGGCCAAGCCATTTCTCTCTGGGCCTCAGTTACCACACCTGAAAAATGGGACAATAGCAGTAGTCATGCTCTAGAATCATGGGGCTACATAAATGTTAGCTCATCGTTATCATTATTACTATATGCACAGAATGGGTCATTCTCCCAGCCCAGGGGTGCTGTGTCGTCTCTGGAAAGGGCTACACCCTCTCTGGGCACCAGGTCCCCCACATGCTGCAAAGGCCCCAGGACTATTTTTGAATCTGGAGAAGAGTCCCAGAGAGGAGCCCCTCAGCCTGCCCTGCGAGCAGGCAGGGGTCAAAGGGCAAGAGGCAGGGATGGGTCAAGGCCATGCCCCCCCCACACACGCACATGCACACGCACCGCACCATGGGCTCTAGGCGGTTAGCTCTGCGGAGGGACCAGCTGGGCGGATTTAGCCAGCGCATCTGCCGCCGGAACAGCTGCCGTTGGGGGGGGGGCGGGGCTGGAGGGGGATATGGGACGAGGGAAAAATCTGTCCGAGGAGAATCGCGTCTGCGCTAACCAGCTGCAGGCTCAGACTGGGGGGACACCCCAAATCCGCCCGGACCCCGGGCCCCTCCCCTGCTGCGGTCGCCCCCACGTGCCTCTGGGGGGAGGGGGCTCGGGGAGGCCCTGACGTCACAGGCGGCTTCAGCCAATCGGAGCTGCCCTTTCCGAGACCCCCCCGGAGATTCCCAGGCCGGAGCCGGGACCAGGGGCGCGACCGAGCAGCTAAGACCCCCAGCCTGGGCTTAAAAGAGGGCCCGGACCTGACTGGGGAAACCAAGGCTGGTACCCTCCAGGAAGGGGGCGCGGGACCTAGCTGACCCCTCCAAGCCTCTGCCCATCCGCCTGGCTCCAGCGCAACCCAGAGAGGGGCATTGGCCGGCGGGAGTCACACAGCAGGGCGGCGAGGCGGGGAGCCCTGATGGGGGGCGCGCAGGCAGCGGGGCGGGGTTTTCCTTCCCCGCAGGCGCCAGGCACCAAGGCCGGGCTTAGCCTCAGCCCATCCCGGGGGACACAAAGGCCGCTTGACCCACTCCAGGTCTCCCCGGGACCCCTCGGACCCGGGGCCGCGGCCTGGACACGCAGGGAGGAAGGTGTTGGTGGCCGCGGGCACCCTCAAAACCCGCCCTGGATTCCTGCGGGTCGGAGCTGGACGGGAGCGCAGAGCTGCCCAACCTGAGCTGAGAAACTGAGGCCCAGAGGGGCGGGGCTTTGCTCAGAGTCACACAGCTTGGAGGGCTCTGCTGGCGCTGGTGACCTCGGGCAAGGCCCTGCCCCTCCCGGGGCCTCCTTGGCTCACCCGGCGGGCAAGCTGTGAACTTCCTGCCACCCTCTTCCAGGTCAAGGCTCAGACAGTCAGGAGCCCAGGGCGGGGGAGGGAGCAGCCCGGTCTGACCTTGCCCTGGTCCGGGGCATGAAAGACCCATTCATGACTGCCGAAGCCTGGACGGCAGCTGAGCCGGCCCGCGGGGGTGGAGCCTCCCTCAGGGCCTTTGTCCCGGCGGGTCCCTCTGCTTAGTATACCCTTCCCACCGCCCCCTGCACCCCATGTACTCCGCCAGATCTGTCTGTCGTCCTTCTATGGCCCCCACATCACCTCGTGGATCTCCTGGGCCGCACAATGTGCCCATCTGTCTCAGCAGGTATCTGTACCTTGAGTTCGGCAGCCACTGATTCTTCTGCCTCCCCTGCTAGACTGTAGGCAGGAAGCCAGTCTGCCTTGCTGACTGCCCAGTCCAGGACCTGGCACACAGTAGATGCTCAATAAATGTTTGTTGATGGAATAGGTGGCTGAGGAGCCCAGTCGGGCCAAGGCTGCAAATGGGAGGGCACAGCACGTGGAAAGGTATAGAGGTGGGAGGGGGATGCAGAGCCTGGACACCAAGCTGAAGTGCTGGAACTTAACAAGCCCCCCATTGCCGGGCTGGCCTCAGTCTCCCCAGGGGGCAGGAGGCAAGGGGGTAGAGTCCAGACAGACACAGGCAGGTGCTTGGCTGATTTGCCTGGGACTCTGGCTCAGCCGGAAAGCTTGTCAGAGCAAAACCACGGGCAGGAAGGCCTGGCTGCTGGCGGAGGTTTGCGGTCGCCAGGACGGCCCCTGGGCAGCTGCCGGGGGCCTGGAAGAACCGGGTTGTCTCCACGGATGCCAGGGAGGCTGCAGGTGGCCCAGGATCCAATGTCCCACTGCGTGTGTGAGCCACTGGGAAGCCACACAGCCTGCCTGAGCACCCGGACTGCTGGGAGCCCTGGGTGGGACTCAGCGGGCAAGGCACGCCCCAAAGGTGCTTAATAACCAAAGGCAAGAGGATTTATGCAAGCTGGTGGACCTCTCTGTGCCTCAGTTTCCCCTCTGTGGGAGCCTCCTGCGGCTGCCCTGAGGACTGAACAATGCGATTTATGTATCAAACATAAGCACACAGCAGGTGTGCAAGAATTGTCACTTAGATAAATACACAATAGTAAAACTTTTATGGAGCACCTCCTGTATACTGGAGATGCCAGAGGGACAGGGACAGCGTGCAGCGCAGTGGGGGAGACATACACAGTCACACCCATATGGAGAGGTGCTTTGGACAGAGAGGGACATTGAGGTCCTGAGAGGAGCTCTCTTTCTAAGGTCACAAAGGGGCAGGGAGGTTACAGGGAGGTCTCGGAAACAGGAAGACCAGTTTGTCTTGGAGTCCCAAAGGCAGGGGGCCGGAGTGCTCCCCACCGGCTGAGGGTATGCTGCAGCCCCCTGGGAACCTCTTTTCCCGTCAGGCCCCATGGGCGCTGGGACAGAAAATAGCCATGGTCTCTGCAGCCAGCTTGCTCTGTTCAAATCCCAGTTCTGCCACTTTCCAACTGGGTGACCTTGGACAAGACGCCCCCCATGCCTCAGTTTCCTTACATGTCTACTGAGTATTGTTTAATATAATGCTTGTGGATTGAATAAATGTCCTCGTATATGAAGAGGGCCATGTAGACCCCCGGAGTTCCTGACGCCGCAGCATCCCCATCATCCCCGCGGATCCGATAGAGGATGGATTCTGGGTATGCGGGACTGGCCAGAATGGACCGGGGCAGTAATTTGGGGAGGGGAGCGGCGATCAGGCCCTCCACCGGGACAAAAGCAGGGTACCTTCTCTTAGGTCACTCCTCCACCCTCCACCCCCGCCCCCGCCCCCGCCCCCAGTGCTGCCGGCCGCCCACCTGGCTCCGCCCTCCGTTCCGCGCCGCCTTTGCTCCGGGCCGGGTTTTGCGCGGCTCCGGCCCGGCTTGGTAAGGGGGGGGTTGCCGGGTGAGGGGGGGGGCGGAGGTGGCAGAGTCGCGAGTCGCAGCGGCGGCCGCGGCGGGCAGAGGAGATGCGGCCGCGGCGCGCCCCCGGTCCGGCCGCCGCGCAGCGCCCCCCCCGGAGCCGACGCCAGCGCGCCGGGGGCCGGGGCTGAGCCCCCTCCCCCAGCGCAGCGCAGCGGGCCCGGGGGCGGGGAGAGCGCGCGCCCCCAGCCCCCCTCCCCACCCCGGGATGCCTGGCTGAGCCGGCCGGGCCGGGACAGGTGCGCGCACGAACCGCCCCCCCCCCCCACCCGCGCCCTCCCGCCCTCGAGCTCCCTCCCGCGCACTCGCGGCGGCCGCGGCTCCGAGGTAAGCGCCCCGGGGCGTCTGCAAGAGGGGGGGCTGGGGAGGCGCTATCCCGGGGGTGTCTGTCGGCACGCAGCTGGGGGCTGAATTGTTGGCTGGGGTGGCCGGGTCAGGCGCTATAATGGGGGGCCTGGGGGCCCCGCCACTGCGAGGGGAATGGATTAGGGCCGGAGAGGGGGTTTGTGGAGCTCTGTAACGGGAGGATCTGCCGGCAACGCAACTGGGGAGGGGGCTGAATTTTAGGAGGGTCGCAGTATGGAGCGATATAATGAGGGTCCAGTAACAACGCTTTGAAGGGTCTGGATTTGGGCCTGGGGCGCTGAATGAGACTCCATAATGGGGGTGTTTAATGGCACTGCAGCTGGGGGGGCCTGGATTGTTGACTGGGGGCCTGTATGTGGAGCTATAATGGGGGTTCTGTCGGCACCGCAACGGGTGGAGGTTTTGTCCGGGGGGGCCGTAAGAGGCATAATAATGGGGGCTCGCGGCTGCGCCGCTGGGGAGCTGGATTTGGGCCCAGGTGGGGGTTTCAGGGCAGGCAGAGGGCCTGCTGGCCGAGGGTGGGAGGTGGTGCTGGGGGGCGGGGCCCTGGGCGCTAAGTCGAGGGACCCCCGGGGCTGGTGCGGTGGTCCCGGCGAGGTGAGGCCCCTCCGCCCCACTCCTTGGTCCAGCCGCCGCACCTTGGGCGCCCCTGAACGAGTCCAGGGCCCGGGCCGCGGGGTAGGGGCCGCGGTGGGGGGAGAGAGTCAGCCGGTCCTGTTCCCCCCCCATGCAGTGGGAGCCCAAGGGTTCGGGGCCCCCCAAGAGCTGACAAAGGGACAAAGAAAGCGTCTCTCTCCGAGAGCGCTGGGAGGGGTGGGGGGCGCCGAGTGTGGCCCCCTCCCGTGGGCGCTGATTGGTCTCCAGGGTGGGGGTCATGTGCCCCCTGTCCCGCTCTCCCCCTCGGGGTGCCGTCCGAGTTTGGGGCACCTCCGCCCTGCTCTGCCCCTGCCCAGACGTGTAGACGCTGAAGCTGGGAGTTTTTGCAAGCGTCCTGGGGCTGGGGGCGATTCCCAGACCCTCAACCCCTGTTTGGCCCTGTCTGGCTGAGGTCTTTGGCATCCTCCCCCTTGAGGCTGTCATCTTTGACTCCCAGACTGGAGGGGAAATGGGGCTTGGGGTTAGGGGATTGGGCCCTTAAGTTTTGGGGGTCTCTTTTGGGTTTAAGGAGGAAGGGGGGGACTAATGGCTGGGGCTTCAGAAAAGCCCCCCCCAGTTTGCAAAATTGCATTGCTTCATATTTTTCTGGGTTCCCTCAGCTTCTCAAGGGTACAGCGCACTCTCCAAAATCAAAGTTCAGTACCCCCGGGGCATCCCTCCCCTACAGACGCTGGCCAGTCCCTTTCCCATATCCTAGTAGATATGTTTTCTCTCAAGGATGAAATTTTGAAATTTTTGAATGTATCTGAGCAATTGCTGAAACTCTATTTAGACAGAGTACAGGGTGTGGGGAGAGGCTGGGAGTCATAGGTGGGGTCAGTATTCTCCTGGGAGGGGGTCCTGAGCTCTTTGGGAAGGTAGCTGGGGGGTCCCTGTGGCACAGAGGACCTTGGATATTGGGTAGGTGGCAGACTGGCAGGAGACTCGTTAAACTGTAACGTGTCCACCCTGAACTGGCCCATTCCCAAGAACAAACAGGGAGACTGAGGCCCAGAATGGATGGAGAGGGAAGCCAGGCCTCTCCACTGCTGGGGCTGTTAGACGGGGTCAAGGGGGGAAGGAGCCTCCACATCTGCTGAAACCCAAAATGCCAGCCCAAAGGTTTCCTTGGAAACCCTGGCTCCCCACCCAGCCAACCTGGGCAGGGCAGAAATTAGACCTGGAGCTTCCAACGCCCCACCCCTCTCTAAAAAAAAAAAAAGCATCATAGAGAAGGCTGGGGCCTGAGAGGAGGGGTGCTGCTGTGTGGCCTCAGACAGGTCTCTAGCCCTCTCTGGGCTGTGATCTCCCCAGAAGGTTTTAGGACCTGAGTGGAGTGAGACAAGGCAGAGAGAGGTCCCAAGGAATACCCTGGATTTGTAACCTCTCCCTGCAGTCCCCACCTGCCTTCTGCCAGGGCTGAGCACCCATGGGGCCTAAGGGTCCTGTCGCCTCCTCTGCTTTGAGGTGAGAGCACTGACTCCCAGCGGAGGTATTGAGTCACCAGGGAGGGGCCATTCACTTCTGTCCTCTGGTCAAAGAAGGTGCTGGAGATGTGAGCTGCAGGAGGGTTTGTCATCTGCAGTGGCTGCCCAGGGCTTGAGCCGAGAGTTGCTGGGGTTACCGGGGGCTGGACCAGGAAGATAGAAATCAAACTGTCCTTGCAAAGGTGACCCTGACGTCAGCTGGCGGGACAGGTAAGCTGGGTCCCCCGGGGCTGAAGGATGTGCCAGTCGCTGCCCATCTCCCGGGAAGGAGGGTGTCCCTAACTGACCCTGTGGTGTGGCTCTGTCCTGTGTGCCCAGCCCTTTGCCAGGTGATGATGGGGAACCCAGAGAGGACTCAGCCAGGGTCAGGACAGGTGGAGGCAGGGATGCCAGTGCCAGCATCCCCTGCCTGGAGGAGGGGATGCTGGCACTGGCCTTGAGGGGTGAGAAGGCGGTTTTGCCAGGAGGCGAGGGGGACAGGGATCCCAGGTGGAGGGAGCGGTGGGGAAAACCACGGAGGGGTGTGTTGGGGGACTCCTGAGTGACTGGGCTGTTTTAAGGGTGGGAGACAATAAGCAATGAGGCCTGAGAGGTGACAGGGGCCGCGGATGCCAAGCTGCGGAGCAGGCTTTATCCCGAGGGCAATAGGGAGCCATCGAAGATCTTAGAGCAGGGGAGGGAATGGGCTGCGTTTCAGACCTTGAGCAGCCGTGGGGAAGGATAGCTACCAGGAGACAGGTTTTCCAGAATGCTGGAAAAATGTTTAGGATACAGTGATTCCAAAATTCTAAGCCATTTAAGGGGCTGCAGATTCTCAGACTGATTCATCCAAGACCCAGTGGTGATTGGGGTTGACCGTGGGTGGGGCCTCATTTAGCAGAAACAGGGACACTGAGGCTCATGGCAGCCTGGGAGGGGGCCCCGGCCGCCTGCCCCACATCCCGTGGTCCAATTATCTAGGAGTCGGCTTCAGGGGACAGACCCACACGCCAGATACCCCCACCATTGTGATCGGTGTAGGTTTGGCTTGCCAGAGCCAGGGTTTGATGTGTGGCCTGAGAGGTCTGGGCCTGAGCCACATAATTCTCTCTTATTATCACAGTCGTTCATCACCTGCCCTTGAGGGATGTCCAGATGAAGTGGCAGGCATTAGAATGTGCTAAGGAGGTGACTTGGGAGGCCAAGGACCCCCTCTTCCATCTCTTTGGGCAGGGATACAGGGGTGGCCCCCTACCAGCCACCCTTGAAGCTCCTTCGCTGGCCCCAGGGTCCAAAGGTGGTAGCCCCAGGGTCCAAAGGTGGTAGCCCCAGGGCCTGCTGGGAGGGAAGCCCAGTCTAGTGAGGACTACATTTCCCAAGGTGCATTTTGTCCCAGGCTGAGCCTGCCTTCCAAGGGCTGACCTAGGAGAGAACTTCCCAACTGCAGGATCCCAGAGAGGATTGTGGGTACATGGGTTTTCAGGAGGGCCCGGGGGAGACCTGGTCCAGAGTGGTAGGGAAGGTCAGTCACTAAACAGATGCTCCCAGTGGCCTCTGTGTGCCTGGCCCTGGGCTGGGTGATGCTGGGATCGCAGAGAGGGAGATTTAGCTCTAGTGCCTGGTTGGCCCTCAAGGGTCTTCCAGGCTCAGGGAGGGGAAACAGGCAGACCCTGGCCCTCTTGGCTACATGGGATCAGAGTTGGGGCAAAATGGGGCTGAGGAAATCTGGCTCTTCCCAGTGGATCAGAGAAGATGCATCGAGGATGGGCATTGCCTCTAGGACCATGACGGATGTGTAGGAGTTCACCAGGGGGAAGCGACATGTTTTCTGATAGTTTCAGAACCTTCTCCCTTTCCTGAAGGCCCAGTAAGAATCCCCTGGGGCAGTTGAGACAGCCCCTCTGAATTTTTGCCTTTAGAGATTGCCACAACAGTTGGGTCAGACTTACCTGGGTTGGAATTCATCTCTTCATTCACTCACTCCCTCATGCCCCCTCTCTAAGCCTCAGTTTCCCCATCTGTGAAACATGGATGCTATTCTCTCTCCCTTAGGGTTGAACATTTAAACAAGAGGATGCAGGGAATGTGCCAGGTCTGGACCTGTTCTTTTCTTACTCTGGAAAAAGGAATAATTTTGAAAAGCAGAAGCTTGTGGCCTCTGGTCCTGATCTCATTGAGAGCTGTGGGGTCTTTGCTCTTATTTCATGAGTTGACAGATATTTAATGACTGCCTACTATGTGCCAGGTGCTGGGAACCCAGCAATGACCAAGGCAGACCAGGCCCTGTCCTTGCCAAGCTCACACTAGATGGGAACATGGACACTAACTCAGGAAAGAAAGTGAATCGAGTATAACAAGTGCCCCGAGGAATGACACTGAGAAGGGTGGGGCTGTTTTCGCTGATGATGTCAGGGAGGGTGTCTCTGAGGAGGTGGTGTTTGAGCTGAGACCTGGAAAATGAAGAGGAGCCAGTCCTGCAGAGAACTGGAAGAGCCTTCCGGGCAGAGGGCACAGCCCATGCAAAGGCCCTGGGGCAGGACCATGCACGGTGTGTTGGAGGAACAGTGAGGAGGCCCCTGTGTCTGGAGCAGAGGGAGTGAGGGGGAGAGAGGGAGGAGGGGAGGGCAGGGAGTGGACGGCGCAGGTCATGCAGGTCCCTGTGGGCCACAGGGAGGACTTGGACTTTTATCCCAGTGAGGTGGGAGCCCTGGAGGACTCTGGGCAGAGGAGAGGCGGGGCCTGACTTAAGTGCTCACAGGCGCCTTTTGGCTGCTGCAGGGAGCAGACTGTGGGCAGCAAGGGCCAGAGCTGGGGGACCAGGGTGGAGGCATCTGCGCTGGTCCAGATGAACCATGATGGGGGCCAGCCAGGGTGAGGCAGTAGAGGGGAAAAGAAGTGGGTGGATCAGGATAGATTTTGGACTTACTAGATGTGGGGGACTGACAGCCCCTTTCTCTGGGGGCACATAGTGCTAAGGGTAAGAGTGTGGTGTCTGGACCATATAGCCTGGGTTCAAAAACCAGTCTGGCCTTTTCCTAGCTGTGCAACCTTGGGCATATTACTTGCCCACTCTGGGCTGCCTGCAATTCCTCACCTGTAAAATGGCGAGGAAACCCCTCCTACCTACCCCACCAGTACTTTCTGCAAAGCCCTTTGCACAGGGCTTGGAACACAATAGGAGCTCTATAAATGTTTGCTGTTATTTCCCTTTGAATGTCTAAGTCCCAGGGTCTGGGAAGAAATGAGGCACAGATTGGGGCTGCAAATTCCCCGAGGTCACCCAGCAAAACGGGGGCCCCTGTCCCCTCGCCGTTTTGCTCCATTGATGCACAGTTCTCACGCCCCAGCCCCCAGAACCCACGTCACTCTGCCAGCATCTCCACCATTCCTGAGCCCTGACTCACCAGGACTTGTGGTCCTCCAGGACCCCAGGACCCATTTCCCGCCTTTGTCTTCTTCAAGTTCATCGCCAGGTCTTCCGTTCCCAGCAGCACTTGGCAGGGCCCCGCCTGCCTCCCGCCCAGCATCGCTCAGCGGTGTCCCCCTCCAGACCTGCCTTTCTGGTCTCATCCCACTTGGGGATCCCTGTGGCCTCCCAGACAGGGCCTCTAGAGAGGGACAGTGACTGGGGGACTTCTGGTTGGGAGGATCAGCCTCGGGGAGAGGAGGGCTCCCAGAACCCCAAGTGAGAGGGGCCGGGCTCACCATCTTCTGCTTCCTCCAGATTGAGGACCCCAAGGGCAGGGACCAGATCTGTTTGCCCTCCCTACAGTGGAGCCCCCTAGAGCCGAGCCTTACTCCCCTCTGTCTCCCAAAGCTGGGTCCCAAGAGCAGCACCCTGCTGTTCTGTGTTTCCTCCAAATTGTGGTTGAGACCAGGGTACGTTTGCCCCCAGGCCGGCTCAGGGCCCCCCACTTGGGAATCTGTGGGTTCCTGACCCCCAACTCCCAGCACCATCCCACATTCCCTAGGAGCCCCCAGCCCCCTCGAGTGGCTCCCTCCCAGGCCCCCTAATTACCCGCTGGGTATAAATGACACTTTAATTTCCTCGGAATGGTCGCCGCATCACCAAGAAAGAAGCGCCCCCCTTCCCCATTCCTAATTACAAGTTGCTGCTTCCGATTTGCCTCCTGGCAGCCCAATTTCCAAACAGTGATTAAAATTAATTACCCAGGAGTGCCCCCTGTCTGTCTGGCTGGGAGCCCCGGGGACCTGTCCATGTCCCCCACTCAAGGTCCTGCTTCTGACACCTGGTCTCCCCACTGGCTCTCTGAGTGGCCTGGCACTGGGGCAGCCTCTCTCTGGGTCTCTGCTTGCGTATCTGCAAGATGTGCAATTAGGCTGTGCAGTCTCGTTGACAGATGGCACATTGTGGGCACTCGGTAAATGACAGTAAGAGGCAGATTAGCCACGTGGCCTGGGTTCGAATCCCAACTACACCTTTCTGTGCTGTGAGACCTTGGCCAAGAGTCTTAACCCCTCTGAGCCTGAGTTTTTCCCTCTGTGAAATGGGGATAATGGTGCTGGTCACTGCCTCATAGGGTTGGCATGGGCAGGAAACCACTTCAAACATGTGAAAGGCTTGGTCGAGCAGCTGGCACACAGTAGGGGCTTCTTCAAATTTTAGCTTAAATCCCTGCCCTGCGGGGCTGCTGTGGGGTGCACCGGGGAGTCGACTCGGGTCCTCTGAGCACCATCATCTTTAAACGAGGTGCTCAGCATTAATTGGGTGCTTACTGCATGCCCGGCTCTGTGCATGGTCCCGGTCAGGGCTGAATCCCCGGCCATGTTGGCACACGGTAGGTGCTCAGGAAGTCTGGAATAAACAGATCTTTGTAGCTCTTTCATAAATTGGATCTTTTTGTGGGACATTCATTCAGCCGGTATTTGTTGAGTGCCTACTGTGCACCAGACCCCTTGCCCCCGTGGAGCCAATGTTCTCATCCCTGATTTACAGAGGCAGAAGCAAACCCAGAGAGGGGAAGGATGTAACCCTGGGCCGCACAGCAGTCAATAGTTTATTAAGCACCTACTATCTGGAGCTTATTTACCCATCATGATAACCCGTTGGGGATGGTTATCGTGCTCAAGTCACTGATGGGGAAGCTGAGGTTCCGGGAACCGAGAACACAGGGAGGAAGGCTGAGGACCAAGAGGATGTGCTGGTCGCTTCCCAGGCTGGGGAGGGATGAGTTAACCAGCGTGGTGCGAACGTTGCGGGGCGAGGGAGCCCCTCTCCTCAGCGCCCCCGTGGCCTGGGCCCCAAGGGACTCCCTCTGGCTACTCTGCCAAGTTCCTAGACAGCCCCAGAGCCCGGCTGGGCTGCGCTGGGGGCAACTGAGGCAGGTGGAGGAGGCAGCTGTAAGCAGAGCTGGTAACTAGACCTGGACGACGCAGGGGCCCGGCTGCCTCGCCAGGTTACTCGATCCCCTCGGGGACGCCGGGCCCCGGAGCTGGAATCCTGGGGCGGCTGGGCTGACAGGAGCTCCTTCCATGGAACTGGAGACGGGCATCCCGCCCCCATCCTTACCACGGCAGATGGAGAAACAGGGGCTCCGAGCCTGGCCTCGGGTCACTGAGTCACCTGCTGTGGTATGGAGAGGCCCAGAGAGGGCAAGCTGCTGGCCCAAGGTCACCCAGCAAGGTCATTTCACAGAGAGTAAACACGTGTGCCAGGCCCTGTTCTAGTGCCTTATTTTACAGATGAGAAAATTGAGGCTCTATGTCTTGTCTGGAAAAGGGGGAAAGTCCCAGGGCTCCTCTCTTATGATATGGCAGCCTCCCCGCCCATCGGCATCTTCTTGCTGTTCCTTTGATGGTTCCAGCCTCCAGGGCTTTGCCTTTTCAGTTCCCTCTCCAGGAGGTCCCCTAACCACCAGCCAAAGCAGCCCCTTTGCCATCACTCTCCATCATTCTCTGCATTTTCATCTTCAGGCTTCGATATTATTGTCAGAAGCTGAGTTCTGTTTTCTGGTAATGCGTGTACCCCTATCTCCCCACTGGACTGGGACCCCCCCCAAAGGCAGGGCTTTGCAATTGTCTTGGCCATCGCTGCGGCCCCACGCTGGGAACAGTGTCTGGCACACAACTGGTGCTCAGTAATTGCTCATCCAATGAGTGAATGAATAGCTTCCAATTTGGGGTACAAAGAGCCAGAGCTGGTCACAGATGCTCCCAAGTTGGTGAGGTTGGGTGGAGCTGAGGGCGGGGTCATGGCTGGGGGAGCCCGGGGAAACGGAGCTCCCCAGGGAAGGCAGTTAGAGAAGGCTTCCTGGAGGAGGGGGCATCCCCGTGTAGACTTTTTTTGGGGGGGGAGGGGGCTGCACCTCACGGCATGCGGAACTGCCCCGATCAGGGATCGAACCTATGCCCCTACCATGGAAGCATGGAGTCTTAAACACTGGACTACCAGGGAAGTCCCGGGACTCAGCATTTATAACCGCTCCCAAGTGAGGCTGCTGCCGCTGGTGGTCCGAGGACCATATTCGAAGTAACAGAGGGTCTAAGAGGACCCTTTGAGAGTGTGACATTGGACCCCAGGTGGGAGGTGGGTGGGAGGGAAGGGGTTGCTAGAGTCCAGGGAGTGGGGGTGGAGACCTGAAATAAGGAGGGAGCCATGTGGGTATCTGAGAGAAAAGGCTTTCAGGAGTGAGGAACAGCCCGTGCAAAGGCCCTGGGGCAGGACCGGGCCTGGTGTGCTGGAGGAACAGTGAGGAGGCTCACGTGTCTGGAGCAGAGTGAGCGAGGGGGAGAGAGGAAGGAGAGGACGGCAGGGAGGGGACGGGGCAGGTCGCTCAGGGTCTCGTGGGCCCCAGGAGGACTTGGATTTTTACTGGGAGGGAGCTGGGAGCCCTGGAGGGCTGTGGGCAGAGGAGGGGCGGGGCCTGACTCGGGTGCTCACGCGCGCCCTCTGGTGGCGGCTGCGGGGAGGACAGACTTTGGGGAAGAAGGGTGGGAGCTGTGGACCGGGTGGAGGGGACCGTGGGGTCCAGGCAGGAGATGCTGGGGGCCGACCAGGGAACAGACTAGAGAGGGGTGAGAATTCTGGATGAATTTGGAAGACCCCACAGGACTTTCTGGCATTGGATGTGAGGGTGAGAAAAGAAGGGGCCGCTGCTGAAGGGAGCTGGTGGGGGGGTGACTCCCAGGTGGGGCCTGAACCATTAGCGGAGACAGGGAGCCTGTCCGTCAATAGATCAATTTGGTCTATGCGTTCAGCACCATTCCGGTGAAAATCCCAACATGTTTTATGTTTTATGTTATTTGTTTTGGAACTTACCAGCTGATCCTAAAATGTATGCTGAAGCCCTGGGGTAGCCCAGGTAGCCCTGGCCAGGTGGGAAAAAATGTTCCAGAAGGAAATTTGAACTTTTGACGAAGTTAGAGTAGCTAAGGCCATATGGTACCTGGGAAGGTCGATGGGAGGGTGAAGCCAGGTGGCCTGGGGGGAGTTTCCATCCCTGCCTCAGTTTCCTCATCTGTATAGTGGGACTGTACCAAGGCTTGGAGTGATGGTTGGGAGGTCAGGCAGAGAGGCCGTGCCACAGCGCGAGCCCTCCCGGCTGGGGGTGGACCTCTGTCTCTTTATGACCGTCCCTCCCACCCCCATGTTCATGGATGCACGTCTCCAGGGCTGCAGGCAGGCAGACACATGGGTGCCCTGCACGCCAAGGGGTGCACACGCTGGCCACGCAGCCCCGGGGTTGGGAGGTAGTGCGGCTCCCGGTGACCAGGTGCCAGGGCCGGGGGTGGGGCCACTTCCAGGCAGGTGGGCGCCGGACAGCTGCTGGCAGAGACGCCTCGAGTTTCATGGAGAGAAGCAGATGGTCTTGGAGGGGTGGGAGAGGTGCCACCTCTCCGATAACCCCAGGTCAGGGGGTAAACTGAGGCCAGGTGCAGTGGGTTGGCCCCGACGTGACCCAGACTCCCCCAAAGAGCATGTGGGGTTCAGCTCTGCATGATCGTCAAACTAACAAATGTCGATTGAGCGGGTTTCAGTCTTGGCTCCACCGTTTCCATTTGGGCAAGTGACTTCGCCTCTCTGTGCCTCAGTTTCCTCATCTGTGTAAGGGGCACAGCACCCACCTCTCCGATGTGTTGTGCGGATCAAATGAGTTCATTTAAGTCCTTAGGACAGTGCCTGGCACATCCCAAGTGCTTGGTGTTTGCTACTTTTATTCTTTATTGAGCTTCTACTGAATGCCAGGCCTTATGCTGGGCAGTGGGGACACAGTGGTGGCCAAGACAGGCTCAGTCCCGCCCTCTCGGGGAGCTCAGAGTCCAGTGGGGAAGATGAACAGTTAACCAGGCATTTGGAAGATAGGGTGAGCAGGGCCCTCCGGCACAGGCAGGCAGGAGCCCAGAGGAAGTCAATCCGGGCTGATCTGGGGAGTCTTCCTGGAGGAGATGTCTGAGACCTGACGAGCGAGCGTGTTCACCAGGTTACTGGGAGCAGGAGGAAGGTGTTCCAAGCAGAGGGAACAGCATGTGCAGATCCTCAGAGGTGGAGATGGAAGGGAGGGGACTTCATTTCAAGGGCACTGGGGAGCCATAGAACGGTTTAGAGCAGACGTTCTCAGCTGGGGGTGGTTTTGCCCCCCAAGGGATACTGGGCGGTGTTTGGGGACATTTTTGGTTGTCGCAATTGAGGGATGCTCCTGGCATCGAGTGGGTGGGGGCCAGGAATACTGCTCCACACCTGGCAGCGCCCAGAACCTCCCCACCCCAAAGAATGACCTGGCCCTGAATGTCAGCAGTGCCGAAGGGGAGAGACCCTGGTTTAGATCAGGGAAGAAACAAGTGAGATTTGGGTTCTAGAAAGATTCCTTTGCTACCTTGAGGAGGATACTGAAGGGGCGGGACTGGAAGCCAGGGGACCAGGTAGGGGGTGGGAGCTGGGCTATGGGGCCCTCAGGGCAGGGGAGGGACTGGGAGGCCGGCACCCTTGTCTTTGGCTCAGGAACAATGGGGCTGGTAAGAAAAGCCCAGTTTGGGTTTCAGGGTTCCCAGGGTGGTTCTGAGGGGCTGGGGGCAGCTGTGGACAGAGGGAGGACAAGAACAGCCTTCTAGCCCCGATTTGCTGCATCACAAAGTTATGAAAACCAGGAGAAAAAATGAGCCGTGAGGTCCCATCCCGAACTGGGGCCTCAGTCTTCCCATCTGTGAACTGGGTGTTATATAACTGCTGGCCTCACTGGGTTGAGGGATGGCGGAACGGGTGATTATCAATCTTGCCGTGACCATTCGTATGCTCAACCCCCAGGAGCAAAATCCTGGTAGCAGAGAGCCCTGGGTTCAGTCCAGCTGCTACATCCTCTCTGGTGGGTCATGGCCCCTGAATCAGCCCCTCAGTTTCCCCATCTGCAAAATGGACTGAATGTTATACCAACCGTACTAGAGCCATCAGGGGTCTCCATGAAGCAATTCCTGGAAACCACCTAGCCCGGCCTCTGATACTCAATATACCAACAGCAACAACAATAATAATAATAATTAGCATTTACTGAGCACCTGCAGCATGCCAGGCACTTTGCTAACACCGACCACAGGCCTGTGAGGTCGATACTGTTACTATGCCCATTTCACAGATGAGTAAACTGAGGCTCAGAGGGGTGGAGTGACCTGTTCAGGGTCACACAGCATGTACATAGCAGAGCTGGGATTTGAACACTTATGGCCTTGGAGCCCCTCCCCTCACCACAATGCTGCATGGCCCACGAGTGGAAGCTGTTGTCCTGAAGTTTCTGAAGTTAAAAATTATTCTGGGGGGCTTCCCTGGTGGCGCAGTGGTTGAGAGTCCGCCTGCCGATGCGGGGGACGCGGGTTCGTGCCCCGGTCCGGGAGGATCCCATGTGTCGCGGAGCGGCTGGGCCCGTGGGCTGTGGCCGCTGAGTCTGCGCGTCCGGGGCCTGTGCTCCGCAGCGGGAGGGGCCATGGCAGTGAGAGGCCCGCGTACCAAAGGAAGGAGAAAAAAAAAAATTATTCTGATAAGACATGGGGTAAAAGGCACAGAGCACCACCTCACACCCATTAGGATGGCTGCTATCAAAAAACAGAAAATGGTGTTGGCAGGAGAAATTGGAACACATGCGCAATGCCAGTGGGAATGTAAAACGGTGCAGCCGCTTTGGAAAAGAGCGTGGCAGTTCCTCCGAAAGTTAAGCGTAGAATCCCATACGATCCAGCAATTCCACGCCTGCACATACACCCAAAAGAATTGAGAGCAGGGTCTCAAAGAAATGTTCGCACACCCATTCACAACATAGCCAAAAGGTGGAAGCAGCCCCAGTGTCCATCAACAGGCGAATGGATAAATAAAATGTGGTCTGTCCACACAGTGGAATATTACTGAGCCTTAAAAAGTCAAGGTATTCTGACACTCATTACAACATGGATGAACCTTGAGGACATGATGCTCAGTGAAATAAGCCAGACACAGAAGGACAAATACTGTCTGATTCTACTTGTGTGAGGTCCCTGGAGGAGTCACAGCCATAGAGACAGAAAGTAGATGGTGCGGACCAGGGGCTGGGGGAGGGGATGGGAAGTCAAGTTAATGGGGACAGAGTTTCAGTTTGGGAAGATGAGAAAGTTCTGGAGGTGGCTGGTGGGGATGGTTGCACAAGAATGTGAATATACTTAGTGCCACTTAAAAATGGTTAAGATGGCAAACTTTGTTATACATTTTACCACAATGTTAAAAAAATGTTTAGGGACTTCCCTGGTGGTGCAGTGGTTAGGAATCCACCTGCCAATGCAGGGGACACGGGTTCAAGCCCTGGTCCAGGAAGATCTCACATGCCGCGGAACACCTAAGCCTGTGCACCACAACTACTGAGCCTGTGCTCTAGAGCCCACGAGCCACAACTACTGAGCCCACGCACCGCAACTACTGAAGCCCACGCAGCTAGAGCCCGTGCTCCGCAACAAGAGAAGCCACCGCAATTAGTAGCCTGCGCACCGCAAGGAAGAGTAACCCCCGCTCGCCGCAACTAGAGAAAGCCCAGCGCCCAGCAACGAAGACCCAACGCAGCCAAAAATAAATAAGTAAATAAATAAATCTTTAAAAATAAAAGAAGGCACAGAGCAGACAGAACACCAGAGGCGGGGTGCCCCGGCAGGTGTTGTAAGGAGGAAGCTTGTAGGCTGGGGTAGGCAGCAGCGGGGCTGGTGATCCCATTGTGGGTCTTGAATGCAGTGTCTGGGGCCTGGCTCGGGGGTCGCTGGGAGCCACGGGACGTTGCTAAGCAGGGGAGGAGCCGGGGAAGGAAACTCTTAAGGAAGTAGAGCCAGATCCGCGCACACGTGAGATCCTGGCGTCCGCTGAGTCACAAATCCTGGAAGTTCAGGGTCACAGAGAGGAAACTTCGCTGTTCCACGCAAGGCCTTCCTGTTTTTTGGCCCTGAATCCTAAGAGGCAGGCGTTCCAGGGCCAAAGTCCCCGCCTCGCGTCCACCTCCACGGGTTCAGGATCCCCGCACCCCAAGGCTGGGGCAGGGCTCGGAGATGTACCTGCTGCTCAGACGGGGAAACTGAGGCACGGGGCGTGCCCAGAGGCTGCGGGTGTCTTCTTGGGGCCTCCGGACTGCACTCCTTCTGGGAGGGGCGTGGAGGGCTGGGTTCCAGAGGGTGAGTTCTGTTCACACCGCCCACCAGATCATCACTTGGGACGGGTGGGGGGGTGGTCTCCACTCTACACACCTGGAAGTTTCTCCAAATTCCCTTGAGCGGGAGCGGGAAACAGGCCCCCTGAAGAGGTCGTGAGGCTCCTGTCACAGAGGTATTCCAGGAAAGGACAGAAAGGCTGTTATCGGGAAGGAAGTCAGACTTACCGGGGCCTCTGAGGTCCCTGGCCAGCTAGAATATTCTGCTATTCTAAAGTACTGCAGTTCCCAGATTGTGGTTTATAAAATTCCAAGAGCCTTCGAATTTTTGGTTTTTGAGACTTTCATTTTAAGGTTTTTGTGTTTTAACTCTAAGAATTC
Source organism: Leucopleurus acutus (assembly GCF_964270905.1). Lineage (NCBI taxonomy): Eukaryota > Metazoa > Chordata > Mammalia > Artiodactyla > Delphinidae > Leucopleurus > Leucopleurus acutus. The sequence goes on along the minus strand of NC_139145.1, from coordinate 3,588,690 downwards.
GTTCTTTTTAATTTATTTATTTATTCATTTATTTAATTTTTGGCTGCATTGGGTCTTCACTGCTGCACGTGGGCTTTCTCTAGTTGCGGCAAGCGGGGGCTACTCTTCGTTGCGGTGCGTGGGCTTCTCATTGCAGTGGCTTCTCTTGTTGCGGAGCACGGGCTCTAGGCGGATGGGCTTCAGTAGTTGTGGCACACGGGCTCTAGAACGCAGGCTCAGTAGTCGTGGCGCACGGGCTTAGTTGCTCCGCGGCATGTGGGATCTTCCCAGACCAGGGTTCGAACCCTTGTCCCCTGCATTGGCAGGCAGATTCTTAACCACTGCGCCACCAGGGAAGCCCCAGTTCTAAGAATTCTTAAAACATATGTTTTGAGGTTGAAGTTTTTATAAATATATGTTTTGAAATGTTTATCTATTTTTTTTAAATAAATTTATTTATTTATTTTTGGCTGTGTTGGGTCTTCGTTGCTGCACACGGGCTTTCTCTAATTGCAGTGAGCAGGGGCTACTCTTCGTTGCGGTGCACAGGCTTCTCATTGCGGTGGCTTCTCTTGTTGCGGAGCACGGGCTCTAGGCACGCGGGCTTCAGTAGTTGCAGCACGTGGGCTCAGTAGTTATGGTTTGTGGGCTCTAGAGCCCAGGCTCAGGAGTTGTGGCGCTCGGGCTTAGTTGCTCCGCGGCATGTGGGATCTTCCCGGACCAGGGCTCGAACCCGTGTCCCCTGCATTGGGAGGCGGATTCTTTTTTTTTTTTTTAACATCTTTATTAGAGTATAATTGCTTTACAATGGTGTTGTTAGTTTCTGCTTTATAATAAAGTGAATCAGTTATACATATACATATGTCCCCATATCTCTTCCCTCTTGGGGAGGCGGATTCTTAACCACTGCGCCACAAGGGAAGTCCCTGTTTATCTATTATTAGTAGTAATTTTTAATTTAAAATCATTTAATTTTTAAAATATTCTCGTGATTATCCTTTTGTTGTTAGAAACTGTTTCCTGAGCTTTCACTAAAATGTGGTCAGAAAGTTGTTCTGGTAATTAATAAGTGCTGGTGTTATTGTTGTTGCCATGATTGTTGTTATTTTTAAATGATTACCCCCCAATGGGGAATTTTTCTGGAAATTGAAGGTCCCCGCCGCCGCGGCTCTCGCGCCCCCTCTGCTGGTAGCAATGGGGACTGCAAGCTACACGGCTCACCGCATGGCCCCTCGCTCGCAGGTGTCACCTCCTGTCGCCCTGACCTCGCCATGCGGACCCCGCGAGCGCCCCCTCCCCGCCCGGCCCTACTGCTCCTGCTGCTGCTACTGGGAGGCTCCCACGGCCTCTTCCCCGAGGAGCCGCCGCCACTCAGCGTGGCCCCCAGGGACTGTGAGTGGGGGGCCTGGAGAGGGGGAGTCCCGAGGGAGGGTCTTGCTCCCCAGCTGGATCAGCTGCCCCCTCCCCCGGGGGCTCACCAGGCCAGGCTCACCCTGGCCCTGAATCACACCCCTCCTCGCCCTCTCCCCAGACCTGAACCACTATCCCGTGTTCGTGGGCAGCGGGCCAGGACACCTGACCCCCGCAGAGGGCACCGACGATCTCAACATCCAGCGGGTTCTGCGGGTCAACAGGACGCTCTTCATCGGGGACAGGTACGAGGGACTGTCGGGCAGAGTGTGCAGGGTGAGGTGTGGGGGAGTAGGTGGTAGCATTTTAGGGAGGTTTGCACGCTGGGGCCTGTTGTTTGGCTGGAGTGTGAATGTGTGTCCCTGGGGTGGGATTTTTAAGGGTGCTGAACTCTGGGTGTGGTTGGACCCCAGAGCTGGCTATGATGTGTTACCAGGTAGGGACAGCTGTTTGGTCAAAATTCACTGGGTGCTAGAGAGGGTGCTGAAGTGGCCCCAAAGGCTTTTCGGAGAAGGTGACATTTGAGTTGAGAACTGATGAGGAGCCAGCTATAAGGAAATCTGAGGGAGAGGGAGAAGTCAGGGCATAGGACACAGCCCGTGCAAAAGTCCTGGGGCCGGACTCTGCCTGGCATGGTGGAGGGCTAGCAAGGAGGCCCGCGTGGCTGGAGCAGAGTGAGTGAGGGGGAGAGAAGGAGGAGGGGAGGGCAGGGAGGGGACGGGGCAGGGAGGGCAGGGCCTTGTGGGCTGTAGGGGAGGACCTGGGCTTTTACCCCCAAGGGAGGTGGGACCCTGGAGGGCTGTGGGCAGAGGAGGGACAGGACCTGACTCAGGTGCTCACAGGTGCCCTCTGGTGGCGGCTGGGGGAGGACAGACTGTACTGGTGAGGGCAGGAGCCACTAGACTAGGGCAGAGGGGACAATGCTGGTCCAGGTGGGCAGTAATGGGGGCTGAACTAGGGTGGTGGTCATAGAGGATGTGAGAAGTGGGTGAACCCTCGCTAGATACTGAAGGCAGAGGTGACATATTGGGAGGGAAGGAGAAGGGAGTTGAAGGTGACTCCCACGTCGTGGGGATAGAGTTGCCTCAGCCAAGATGGTGGACGGGGCGGGAGCAGATTTGGGGGATGGTCGGGTGCCGTGTGGCCAAGCTGAGTGTGAGACAGAGTATGAGACACCTTTGAGCCCCCTCGTGGAGACCTTGAGGGTTAGCTGGACCCCAAATCTGGAGCTCAGGGGAGGCCCTGGCTGGAGACAGGACTGTGGGTGTCATCCGGGCAGAGACGTGGTTCCAGCCCTGAGAGTGGACAAGGCGGCCCAGGAGGGGTATGGATGGGGGAGGGAAGAGGCCAGAGGACCCAGGTGTGGGCCCACCAGGGAGAGAGGAGGGCCCGGAGAGGTGGGAGGGAAGCCAGGAGAGTGCAGGGTCCAAGAACCCAGTGAGGATGGAGTTCCCAGGACGAGGGTGGACTGGCCGGGGGAGACGCTGTGGAGAGGGGGAGGAGGACAGAGAAGTGACCGCTGGACTTAACAGGGGCCAGTGACCTTGATTAGGGCAGTTTCTGTGGCATGGGGTGAGCGGTGAGAGCCTGGGAGAGACTGAGGGGTGCTGAGACGGGGACAGCAGATGTAAAGGCATCAGACAGTGTGTTGTGTTGGGTGTAGGCCATGGGGTGTGTAAGCGTGAGGTGTCGTGGTAAGGCATGTGGGGTGTGCCAGAACCCGTGGCTCACTTTAGGGCACGAGGAGGCGTGTCAGGGCATGCACATGCGGAGCTGCACGTGGCAGAGGCGCTGGCATGCCCCTGTTTGGCACGTGTTGGCCTCACGTCTGCTGTCAGAATAGTGGGCGGGGAGGGGAGGCTCTCCGATCTCATTAACTACACCCCTCCTCTAGGGACAACCTGTACCGGGTGGAGCTGGAGCCCCCCACGTCCATGGAGCTGCGGTACCAGCGGGTGAGGAGGGGGTGCAGGAGGGAGGGGAGGGGGCAATTCTTGGGGCTCCCGCCAGGGGGCCCGGACACTGAGCTGGGGAGCAAGGTGGATTCGGGCCTCCCTAGCAGGGTTCCTAGGGCTGTCAAGGACCCCGCTCACCTCACCAGCTCTCTGTGTCCCAGAAGCTGACCTGGCGCTCCAACCCCAGCGACATCAACGTGTGTCGGATGAAGGGCAAGCAGGAGGTAAGTGGGCCCTGGCCACGCCTCCAACCACGCCCCAATCCGTCCTGGCCACCCCCCACCCAGGGCAAATCTTCTGCTTTCATTCTATGCCAGGGCCCTGGTGTTGCCATGGCTAATCCCAGAGCCTGGCCACAACCCCAAGGTGGTCCTCTGTCGTGGCCGTGCCCTTAGCCCTCGTCTTGCCATAGCTCCACCCCTTCAAGTGCCCTATTTCCCTGTCTGGGCCCCTCCCTTAGTCATGGCCTCGCCCCCAGCCGAGTCCTAGTTTAGCCCCCTGATTTTGCCATGCCCACATCCCTGGCCCCTCCTTGCAGGCCCCGCCTCTTTCCTGACCCCGCCCGCACCCGTGACCACACCCACCCTGGCTTCTCTCTTCCCGCCGCCCCAATCCAGGGCGAGTGTCGAAATTTTGTAAAGGTGCTTCTACTTCGGGACGAATCCACCCTCTTCGTGTGTGGTTCCAATGCCTTCAACCCCGTGTGTGCCAACTACAGCGTGAGTCACCGCTCTTCGAAGCCCTGACTGCCCCAGGTTCAACCTCCACGCCTTTGCTCACTGGCCCTCCACTGGTCATGCCCTATCCCCAGGCCACATCATCTCCTACAGGAAGCCTTACTGGATATGCCCTCCCAGACCCCTCACCCGGAGCTCCAGAGGAGTCTTCCAAAGGAGGCCTGTACAGGCTGCAGCAACTTAAACTACAAACCAGTTATAGGATGAATTAGGATCGATTCAGACCCATTTATTACAGATCAGTAAATTGAGTCCCAGAGAGGTTAAATGACTGACCAAGTCACACAACATCCAAGGTGGCGCCAGGAGTCCCCTTGGAGCGGGTGGCTGGGGGAGCCAGGGGCTGCTAGGTATAGACAGGAGCTCTGTCACTCAGTCCCTGTCCCCCCTGCAGATGGACACACTGCAGCCCCTCGGGGACAACATCAGTGGCATGGCCCGCTGCCCATACGACCCCAAACACGCCAATGTTGCCCTCTTCTCTGGTGAGTGCCCCCAACTCTGACCATCTGATGGGGCCCCAGTCCACAGCAAGACATGGCATTTTCCACTCTTGGAGTCAGGCCATTTAGAAGATGGCTGGGAGACCATCTCTCCAGCTATGAAACAGGCAGAATCTGAAGGGCAGGGCTCAGCCGAGGTTGGGGATGAGCTGAGGAGTTGGGGATCAGCCTGAAGTCAGGGCCTCGGCAGGGTTGGGGCTCAGCCCGGGGCTTAGGGCTCACTTAGGCTCAGGGCTCAGTCTTGAAGTCAAGTTTTGACCCACCCAGCCTCCGGCCTCTATGATCTAATCTCTCACCTGCCTCCCCCTGACTCACCCCCATCCAGAAGGGATGCTCTTCACAGCCACCGTTACCGACTTCCTAGCCATCGACGCCGTCATCTACCGCAGCCTCGGGGACCGGCCCACTCTGCGCACCGTGAAACACGACTCCAAGTGGTTCAAAGGTGGGGCGATAGGTGCAGACCTGGTAGGGCTGACATTCATCTCAAATTCCCCCACCAGAATAATAGTCCCAGAGGAGACAGGCAGGGAGCTCCCATCTCATCTTTGGAACCTACTAGCCTCTTTGAAGATAAAGTTAGAAGAAAGATTTAAGTTGGATCTAAAGTAGAACCTGCTGGAAATGGGTGGTTTAGCAACCTGAAATGGAACAGCATGAGTGGTATGGTAGGAGCTCAGCTCAACACATGAAGGAGGAAGGTGACAACAGTAGACATTGTCTATGGAAAGAAGACACGGTGATTTTAGGATTCTGACACCTACTCCCTCCAAAAAAACCCCAAAACTTTGGTCTCTTTTATTTTGCCCGGGTAATCAGCTTATATTCCCCCCTTCACTGTAAAAGGAGCCACCCAGGCTACTGTGTTCCCAGCCCCAGAAACTCCCTTTCTCCTGTCGCGGGCTGAGTTCTGACCCCTCGTCTCCTACAGAGCCCTACTTTGTCCACGTGGTGGAGTGGGGCAGCCACATCTACTTTTTCTTCCGGGAGATCGCAATGGAGTTTAACTACCTGGAAAAGGTAGGGCCCTATTTCCCCTCCCAAAGAGGCCCAGGCAGTGGGGCATGCAGCTGAGAGGCTCTGATCTCGGGAAGTGGGGAGCAGAGGTGGTTCCGTGAAACTCCACCTGGGGCGACAGTGTCCCTCTGGTCCTCAGGGCCCTCCACTCTAGCCGGGTCCAGGCCCCTGGGGCTTGAAGACATTTCTGGAGCAGCCCTGGGTGAGGGTCCCGGGTCTGAAGTCAGATACACCCGATTCCAGTCCCAGTGCCGTTGCTGTTCACCTGTCCACCCACCCATCTACCATCATTTATCCATCCTTCCTCAGCGGCCCATCTGTCTGCCCACTCACTCTCCCACTCAGCCGCCCTCTCACCTACCCACCTGTCTGTCCTTCAGCCCACCCACACTTCCAATCCAACCACTTATCTATCCATCCGCCCACCCCCTGACTCAGCCATCCTCCATCCATCCGTCCACCCATCTACCCTTCCATGCACCTATATATCCATCCACCCACCTCCCACTCATTGACTTCTTTATCCATTCATACACCTACCTGTCCATTCATTCATACACCTAACCATCCATTGAGCTATCCTCCTACTGATCAGCTCATCCATCTACCATCCATCTCTCCACCTACCTGCCCACCCCTCTATAATCCAATTATCTATCCCATCTTCTCCTCATGACCTGCTCATCCACTCCATTCAACCTTCTATCCACCCATGGATCCACCCATCCACTGATCTGTCATTACCTCCTTCATCTGCCTTTCCATCCAGCCATTCATCCATTCCCCTACCCATCTCTCCACTCATCCACACTCACATCCATCTGTCCACCCATCCATCCACACACCCATCCATCCACCCACCCATTCATCTACCCATCTATCCATTCATGCAGACTCACACCCATTTACTCATCCAACCATCCAGCCAGCCACCCATCCATCCACACACCCATTCATCCATCAGTTGATTATCTCCTTCTTCCTTATCTTCACTGTCCATCACTGTGTCCTTCAAATTCATCCATCCATCCACTGATCCATCCATACATCCATCCCATCCCTCAATCCACGGAGACATTTAAGTGCACAGACTGCCACTTACTACTAGTGTGACCTTGGGCCTCGGTCACTTTCCTTTCGCTGTGCCTCAGTTTCCCCCCTGTACCCCGGGGATATCAGTAGGCCCTCCTCTGTAGAGCTTTGGGAGGAACGTGAGAGATGAGGAGGATAAAGTGCCTGGTACTCAATGAGTGATCTGTAAGTGGAAGCGATGATGATTACGCTTGTCGTGGTGGCTGTGATCATCGTCATCCCCACATTTCGCTGGGGAATCTGGTGCTCAGGGGGCTAAGGTGACTGGCTGGGGCACCCACAGTGACCCACGGCCAGGCTCCTGCATCCCATCCTGGGTAGCGGGCAGTGCGACCTGCGGGCAGGCCTTGTGGAACACAGGGCTCAGCCCCCGCCCCGCCCCCCCCCCCCCGCCTGCTGATGTGCCAGGTGGTGGTGTCCCGTGTGGCCCGGGTGTGCAAGAATGACGTGGGCGGCTCCCCTCGCGTGCTGGAGAAGCAGTGGACGTCGTTCCTGAAGGCACGGCTCAACTGCTCGGTGCCAGGGGACTCCCACTTCTACTTCAACGTGCTGCGGGCCGTCACGGGCGTGGTCAGCCTGGGGGGCCGGCCCGTGGTCCTTGCTGTTTTCTCCACGCCCAGCAACAGGTCAGCGGGCTCCGTCGGGAGCAGACTGGGAGCACCGGGTGGGCACGGGCGGAGAGTTCCCATGTTACCTCACCACATATCCCCTGGGTCCTGCACTGGGCAAGATTCGACTCCCGGGAGGCCTCGGCCCCAGGCCAGGGGGCACCAAGCCAGACACTGACCCTCCGAGGCCCTTTGGCCAGAACTTGGCAGATGAGGGTAGGGGGGCGTCCCCATCCTCTGCCTTTGGAGGAGGGGTCGGGGAGGGCTTTCTGGAGGAGGCATCAATGGTTGTGAGATGGAAGAAGCGGGAAGAGCATTCCAAGTTGGAAGAACAGCCTGTGCAAAAGCCCTGAGGCTGCAATGAGCTTGCTATGTTTAAACCATAGGGAGGAGGCCCGTGTGGCTGGCTTGGAAGGAAGCAAGGGGGAGAGTGGAGGATATGAGGGCAGGGAGGTGATGGGCTGTGGGGAGGAGCCTGGATTTTATCCTGAGAGCACTAGGGAGCCATGGGAGAGTAAGGAGCAGAAGAGGGACCAGGTCAGGTTTGCATTTTTGGAAAACTACCTGGGGAATGGGTTGAAAGGGAGCAAGGGTGGCACCTGGGAGACTGGATATGCAGGCAAGTGACAAGGCGGGGCCTGGACACGGGTAGCTGTGGAGGGGCTGAACTACGGTCCAGTCTGAGAACTGTTCAGCAGGTGAAGTGACTGGACTGGATGGGGGGTGGGGGGAGGCAGCAACCTCTGGCCCAAGGAACTGAACATGTGACAGCTCCGGAGGACAAACACTCCTCCACCTGCTTGCCCAGGGCAGTCCCCCACCCCCACCCCACCCCTGGCCAGGCTCACTGCTCCCTTTCATCTGCCCCCACCCACAGCATCCCCGGCTCGGCCGTCTGCGCCTTTGACATGACACAGGTGGCTGCCGTGTTTGAGGGCCGCTTCCGTGAGCAGAAGTCCCCTGAGTCCATCTGGACACCCGTGCCGGAGGACCAGGTGCCACGGCCCCGGTGAGAGCCCCCTCGACCCTGAGAGACAGGTGCCTGGGTAGGATCCTGACCCTGGACCAAGGGCTTGGACTTCCAGGCAGTTAGTTATTTCAATAGCTGTTGCCAAGTTCAGCTGTACCCATTATGCAGGTGGGGAAAACCGAGGCCCTTTGGGCAGGGCAGCAGGTCCCCTGGTGAATCAGAGCCCCTATGTGGGGGCCTCCATGTCCACCCTGACCACCCCCTCGTCCCCACCCAGGCCCGGGTGCTGTGCAGCTCCCGGCATGCAGTACAATGCCTCCAGCGCCTTCCCGGACGAGATCCTCAACTTCGTCAAGACACACCCCCTGATGGACGAGGCAGTGCCCTCACTGGGCCACGCACCCTGGATTGTTCGGACTCTGATGCGGTCAGTCCCTACACGGGGCCGGGGTCCTGCTGGCCAGGTGGGAAGGAGAGCCCTGGCCAGGTTGGTGGGCAAGGAGGGAGGCACAGGGCCAACTTCGGACACGAGGGGGAAGCCGGACACTCAAGACAGCCGGGCATGAGGCTCCGGGGATGCCCAGAAAGAGGGAGAAACAGAGAGAGGGAGAGAGAGACCATCTGACACAAAGAGATGGAGGGAGACAGGGAGAGAGACAGGCAGGCCCAGGTAGGAGTCGGGTTTGGGGGTGTGTTTCTCTCCATGATGTGCCCCCTTGGAGCCACGCCCATGTCCACCTTGCTGGGCGTGGGTGGTGTCTCTGAGTGCGCCCAGGACCCCAGGGGGCTGGGAGGCGGCCTGACCTCTGTCCAACCCTGGCCCCAGGTACCAGCTGACGCGAGTGGCCGTGGACGTGGGCGCCGGCCCCTGGGGCAACCAGACTGTCGTCTTCCTGGGTTCTGAGGCGGGCACTGTCCTCAAGTTCCTTGTCTGGCCCAACGCCAGTGCCTCGGGCACCACCGGGCCCAGTGTCTTCCTGGAGGAGTTTGAGACTTACCGGCCGGACAGGTGAGGCCGGGCAGAGGTCAAGGGACAGGGCCAGTGGGCAGGGAGATAGGGCGTGCCCCTTGAGTCTTACCAATCTGCTCACCCCCAGGTGTGGACGCTCTGGGGGTGGCGAGACAGGGCAGCGGCTGCTGAGCCTGGAGCTGGATGCGGCCTCGGGTGGCCTGCTGGCGGCCTTCCCCCGCTGTGTGGTCCGAGTGCCCGTGGCGCGATGCCAGCAATACTCAGGATGCATGAAGTGAGTACTCCTGGGCCAGCTGTGAGCAGGGCAAGTGAGGGGAGGTGAGCATGGGAAGAGGGAGAGAGTCAAGTTCAAGTCCAGGCCCCAACAGCATCCTGACTCACTGAACGATGAGCAGGGCAGAGGGCAGAACATGTGCAAAGGCCCTGGGGCAGGACTGGGCCTGGTGTGTTGGCGGAACAGAGAGGGGGCCTGTATAGCTGGAACAAAATGAGCGAGGGGGAGAGAGGGAGGAGGGGAGGTCAGGGAGGGGCCGGGGCCGGGGGTGGGTCGTGCAGGGTCTGTGGGCTGTGGGGAGTACTTGGGCTCCTTCCCCCACCCCTAGAGTGAGGTGGGAGCCCTGGAGGTCTATGGGCAGAGCGGGATGGGATGTGAGTGACATTTCTAAGAGCCTCAGGAGCAGAAGCTGGGGACCAGGGAGACAGCTGTTTGTCTGCCTCTAAAATGGGTGGGAGGGATGTCCCTGGGGGTCCAGTGGTTAAGAATCCGCCTTCCAATGCAGGGGACATGCGTTCAGGCCCTGATCGGGGAACTAAGATCCCACATGCCGCGTGGCACAGCCAAAAAATAAAATAAAATAAATAAAATGGGTGGGAAGATCACATGCAGATAAAACACTGGCACATCTCTGGACTCACAGTGTGCCCTCCACACACTGGAGAGCACCTGACCCTGTGCCCGCCGACTTGGCAATAATGATGCCATAGCACACACCCAAAGCACAGACTCAGGGGCAAGCCTGCCTGGGCTCCAACCCTGGCTCTGTCCCCTGGGCAAAAGTAAACTTTCCTGAGCCTCAGTTTTCTCATCTGTAAAATGGGGAAGAAATAGCCCCCACCGCTGAGACGTACCTTGAGAACTCCCAGAGTTGACAGTAAGAGGTGCCTCAGAAGGGGCTGTGGTTGATCTGCTCTCCGGGTCCCTTGTCTGCTCCAGGAACTGTATTGGCAGTCAGGACCCCTACTGCGGCTGGGCCCCGGATGGCTCCTGCATCTTCCTCAGCCCCGGCACCAGGTACTGGGGACGAGGGAGGTGGGGGGCGGGTATGTGACCCACGTGATGATCGGGAGTTGCCCCCCGCCCCCCAGCCACAGCTCTGTGCGAGAGGTTTCTGCTGACTGCGCCTCTCTGCCCCCCTGCCCTCATCAGAGCCAACTTTGAGCAAGACGTGTCCGGGGCCAGCACCTCAGGCTTAGGGGACTGCACAGGTAAGCGGGGGAGAGGGGAGGAGGCCTGGGGACTCGGAGTCCTGGTCCTCCAGGGTTCTCACACCCGCTGCCGCCCATGCCCAACGCGGGGGTGGGGGGGGCGGTACTGGCTACCGTCAGGGCTTGGGAAGGGCAGGGGGCCCCACTTCCAGGTAGGGAGGTGGGAAAAGGACCGACAGATGGCGAGGGGGCGCTGGGGACCGCAGAGAGAGAGGCCAGGAGACAGATGGGCAGACAAACTTTAAGACATGCCAGTGGACAAAGAGATGGGCAGACGGGCGTTGAAAGGGTCAGAGAGGCGCCACGAAGCAGAGAAGCAGACAGACGTTGAGTGCGTAGACCAGCCGGAGGCCGCGAGAGGTGCGCAGGGGACCGTCCCCGGCCGGGCCCCTCACACGCCGCCCTCCCGGCCAGGACTCCTAGGGGCCAGCCTCTCGGAGGAGCGCGCCGGGTTGGTGTCGGTGAACCTGCTGGTGACGTCATCGGTGGCGGCCTTCGTGGTGGGCGCCGTGGTGTCCGGCTTCAGCGTGGGCTGGTACGTGGGGCTCCGCGAGCGGCGCGAGCTGGCCCGCCGCAAGGACAAGGAGGCCATCCTGGCGCACGGGGGCGGCGAGGCCGTGCTGAGCGTGAGCCGCCTGGGCGAGCGCCGGGCGGGCGGCCCCGGGGGCCGGGCCGGGGGCGGCGGCGGGCCCGGGGTTCCCCCCGAGGCCCTGCTGGCGCCCCTGATGCAGAACGGGTGGGCCAAGGCCACGCTGCTGCAGGGCGGCTCCCACGACCTGGACTCGGGGCTGCTGCCCACGCCCGAGCAGACGCCGCTGCCCCAGAAGCGCCTGCCCACCCCGCACCCGCACGCCCTGGGCCCCCGTGCCTGGGAGCACGGCCATACGCTGCTCACGGCCTCCCTCTCATCCTCCCTCCTGCTGCTGGCCCCTGCCCGCGCCCCCGAGCCGCCCCCCGCGCCCGGCGAGCCGGCCCCCGACGCCCGCCTCTTCGTCGCGCGGCCCGGCCGCGCCTCCCACGGCGACTTCCCGCTCACCCCCCACGCCAGCCCGGACCGCCGGCGGGTGGTGTCGGCGCCCACGGGCCCCTCGGACCCGAGCTCCGCCGCCGACGGCCTCCCTCGGCCCTGGAGCCCACCGCCCACCGGCAGCCTCCGGAGGCCGGGCGCGCACGCCCCGCCCGCCGCCGCGCTGCGCCGCACGCACACGATCAACAGCGGCGAGGCCCGGCCCCGCGGCCGCCACGCCCGGCCCGGCACGGACTTGGCCCACCTCCTCTCGTACGGGGGCCCGGACAGGACTGCGCCCCCCGTGCCCTAGGCCGGGGCCGCGCGCCTCGGCGGTGCCAGCCACGGGAACCAGGAGCGAGAGACCGGGCCAGCTCCGAGTGGGTGCTCAGACCCCCGGCCCAGCCGCGCGGGGTGGGGGGCGCCCTCCGCCGCCCGGAAGCACAAGGGGCTCGACTCCCGGCCCCGCCGCGTCCCGGGGCCGGCCGCAGGACCCTGAGGCGGTCTGGGGCAGGCGGGCGGGCGGGCGGAATGTGCTGTGGATTTGAGGTTGACCTTCTGCGCGTGGATTTTTGGTTTGTTTTCCAATTTGCGTTTCTTTTGCAGTTTTCTAACCAATTGCACAACTCCGTTCTCGGGGTGGCGGCCGGGGGCTTGGCGGTGGGAAGGGGAGGGGGCACATCTGCAGACCCCAGCTCCCCCCCCCCCGCCCCACCCAGAGGTCCCTCCTCGACCCGGCCCCCGGCATGTATGTATGTATGTGTGTGTGTGTGTGTGTGTGTGTGTGTGTGTGTGCGCGCGCGTGCATGCCGTGTCCGTGTGCAAGGGGCCGGGAAGGGGAGGGAGGCGTGCGCGTGTGCCCGCGGGCTGCTGCGGCGTGTGCGTGGGGGCGGCCACGTGCGGTGTGTGTGTCTGTGTGCGAGCGCGGAGGCCCCAGCGGCCTGGGCGTTGGCTGAGCCGACGCCGGGGCTTCCAGAAAGCCGGGGGCCTCCAAGGTGCCGGTTAGGAGTTTGAGGGGTGATGAGGAAGGGGTTTCAGGCAGGGGGTCAGGACGGCCTGCCCAGAAGTCGTATTGGCGGCTGTCTAAGGGCTCGGGCGGTCTGGGAGATGGCGAAGGCGGGCGGGCCCCCCTGTAAATATGGCCCCAGGGTGGTCAGAGGGTCCCATGCCACCCATCCTCTGTGACCTCCCCCTTGACCTCCAGCTGACCATGCATGCCAGCTGAGTGGCCAGCTGAGAGTCCTGGACCCTCTCTGGAGTTTGCCTCCCCCAACCCCCTGTCAATAAAACTGTTTACAACCACCGGCCCCCAAGGCTCTGGGTCTGCTCTGTCTCCTGGGGGTGGGACTTGGACAGTGGTCTGGCCTGGCCTGGGGCAGTTGGGAGCACCTGGGAGAGTCCTGGCTGGGTCACTGCAGCAAACAGAATGATGGGGAGCTGGGTGTGGAAATGTGGAGAGTCGCGGGGGTCCCAGTCTTCATCTGGATGGGGGCCAGTCTCTGGTCCTTCAGCAAAAATTTATTATGCACCTACCGTGTGGAGACAAAGACCCCTGTCCTCATGGAGTTCGCAGCCTAATGGGGAAGACCAACCACATAAAAACAAATTAGGACTTGATTTGAATTAGCGATATGTGTAATAAAGAAAAAGCCAGATAATGTGTTAGGTAGGGGGTGATTGTGTATGGTGGGGGGGAGTTGAGGAGAGCCTGCCAGAGGAGGTGACATGTAAGCTGAAATAAGATGGGCTAGAAGGAGCAGCTGTGGGGAGATGTGCAGAGTGTTCTAGGCAGAGGGAACAGCCAGTGCAAAGGCCCTGCGGTAGGTAGGAAGCTTGGAGGAGGGCCCAGGCCATTAGTATGCCTGGAGCAGCCACACTAGGTGAGTGAAAGGCGAGCAGCTGGAGATAAGGAGGGAGAGGAGCACAGGTCCCCAGGCAGGCAGGGCCTCACCAGTGAGGAGTGCAATTTTTTTTTTTAATTGTGGTAAATAACATATACGATCAAATTTACCACTTGAACCATTTTTAAGTGCACAGCTCAGTGGCATTAAGTACATTCACACTGTCGTGCAGCCATCCCCACCATCCATCTCCAGAACTTTCTCGTTTTCCCAAACTGAAACTCTGTCCCCATGAAACACTGACTCCCCACTCCCTGCTCCCTCCAGCCTTATGAATTTTAAGTGGGACAGGAAGCCATCAGAGAGTTTTAAGCAGGGGACATGATCTGATTTCACCTTAAGAGATCACTTTAGCATTATGTCACTACAATTCACAACTCTTCCGGCCCATGTCGATTAAGCACCTACTGTGTGCTGGGCTCTGGGGATAGAACAATGAACAGGACAGAACCCCTGTCCACCGCTTATCATGGGGAGACTGATTGAAACAAAGAAACACAAAACACCCTGACGGCATCTAGCAGCTCCTCCTGGACCTGTGTGTCTGTTTTTTCAGCTTGATTGAAATATATTTGACATATAAGATTGTGTAGGTTTCTGGTGCATATCTTGATGATTTGATATGTTTGATATATATGGTAAGATAATTATCACAATAAGCTTGACACATCCATTATTTCACATAGTTACTTTGTGTGTGTGTGGTAAGAACATTTAAGATCTACTCTCTTAGCATCTTTCAAGTATACTGTACAGTCTTGTTAACTAATCACCACGCTGTACCTTACATCCTCAGGACTTAGGCATCTTATAGCTGGGAGTCTATATCCTTTGACCAACATCTCTCCCTTTCCCTCACCCCCCAGTCCCTGACAACCACCATTCTACTCTTGGTTTCTATGAATTTGGTTATTTTACATAACTGAGATCACTCAGTATTTGTCTTTCTCTGCCTGACTTATCTCACTTAGCATAATGCCCTCAAGTTTCATCCATGTTGTCCCAAATGGGCAGGATTTGCTTCCTGGTTACGGCTGAATTGTATTCCATTATGCATATATACACCACATCTTTATCCATGCATCTGTGAATGGATACTTAGGTTGTTTCCATGTCTTGGCTATTGTGAATAGTGCTGTAATGAACACGGGAGGGCAGATATCTCTTCAAGATACTGGTTTCATTTCCTCTGGATACATACCCAGAAGTGAGATTGCCAGATCATATGGTAGTTCTATTTTTAATTTTTTTTTGAGGAAACTCCCTACTGCACCAATTTACATTCCCACCAGCGGTGCACAAGGGTTCCCCTTTCTTTTTTTTTTTTTTAAGGGTTCCCTTTCTCCACAGCCTCACAACACTTCTTATCTCTTGTCTTTTTGATGAAGCGGTTCTAACAGGTGTGGGTGACATCTCGTTGTGGTTTTGATTTGCATTCTCCTGATGATTAGTGATGTCAAGCACCTTTTCATGTACCTGTTGGCCATTTGTATGTCTTCTTTGGAAAAACGTCTACTCAGGTCCTTTTCCTGTTTGTGTGTGTGTCTGTTTTTGTGTGTCCATCTCTGCAGATATGTTGCTCTCTCCTGTGTGTCCTGCCCTGTCTGTGTCTCTGGGTCTATGTGTTTTTCCCTGTCTCTCGGTCACTATGTATGTCCGTGTATTTCACGCAGGTGGTTATCTTTCTTTCTTTATCTGTGCCGGTCTATGCCAGCCTATGTGTTTCCCTCTCAGCCCGTATGTCCACTAAGACAGAATGCTTAGTCATCCTCACAGCTGAATAGGGACAAAACCCTTCAGAGATTGGGCTGGGGAAAAGAGGCCGCAGCCAGGCATGCGGATAAGGATAATACATCACACCTGAACATTTAGCACTCAACAAGAATTTAAGCACTGAATAGCCAAACCTGTGAGCTGCAGTCAAACAGTTCTCAGAGGGAAGTGTGAGCCCTCAGATGCACTTATTAGGAGATGAGAAAAGTCCAAAACAAATAGCACGTCAGCTTCAGCTGAAGAAAGAAAGAATGGAAGGGGCTCTCGGAGAGAGTTCAGCTTCACAGATAGGGGAACTGCGGCCAAGAAAAGTTACGCCACTTGCCCAAGTTCACAAAACAGAGCAGTCCCAGAAGAGCTGGGATTCAGAACCAGGTTTAGTCCCTCCCAGACCATTGTTCAAAGACTGTGGAGACTTTTAGCATCACTTGCTTTTGAATTCTTTTTTTAAAAATTATTTTACTAAAAAAAAATAAGAATATGTCATGAATATAAGACAAATGGTTTTTTGTTCTCTTCACTGAGCTTCCTGGTTGCTCGAATTTATTATAAATAGTACCTCTTGCTCAAAGAGTTGTCCCCATCCCCCAGGACAGACTGGCGCCTTACAAACTTGACCCTTGATTCCTAGATTGGGGGAAGTGGGGACTCAGCCTCAGAGACTCTTGGGTACCCACTCCCCAAAAGCAGGACTCAGGGGAAAGAAAAACTAGGTAGAAACAGGGTCGAGAAGGCGGTGGGCAGCCCACCTTCTGTCCTCCCTGTGCCAGGAAGCAATTTTGCAATCCTGACCCCTCCCTTTCCCCTGCCTGGCTCAGGTCCAGCCCCTAACGGGAACAGGATGTGGGTGGAGACTTCCCAATGGCTGGTGCCCCTGTCCCCAGCCCAGGCAGGTATAAGGCCACCTTGCCAGACCAAGGGAACCTGGATGGAAAAGAGAGAGGCCGCCATGTCCTCTTGGAGCCTAGAGCGAAAACAGAGGTAGGTCCCCACCCTGCCCACCCTGGGCAGGCCCGGACACCAGGCAGTGCAGAGATCCATGGACATTCCGTCTGACCCACTGAAGTCACAGGGCCAGACGTAGGCCTGCAGGCTGGAACAGACTGACACTTAGGCTCCGTCTATGGACAGACTCATTCCCATACACACACTCCCTGCAGAAGGCCCAGGTGGTCCACGGGCTGTAGTAACCAAGGATGTTCAGGTGGTCTCTAGGGCTGCTGGGCTAGGGCATTACTGCTGGAGGGACCGGGAGGAACAGAAGCCCCAGCTCTCGAAGGGTTCCAGTACCAACTGTAAATCTTGCCATCCCAAAACCAAATGCCTCCCTCCAGACCTGTACAAGGCAGGATGCACTTTTCATGCTCAGAGTCCCGTCTGTATCTGGAGTCCAGAACTTTGGAGCAAGATGGGGCTGGGCACAGATAACCTAGACAGGGCTAGACAGAAAGAGGAGCGGCCCAGATGGGGAAACTGAGAATTCTGCTTGGGCGGGTCAGAGAAAGCTTTGTGGAAAGGGGGGGCCATTGGAGTTGGGGTTTTGCAGGATGAGTAAGAGTTCATAGGCTCTGCCTTCAAAACATGGAGCCAGGGAGACAAGAAATGACCCAGAAAACAAGTGAGAGCAGAAGAAATTAGCAAGTTGGACTGCAAATAATTAATAGTCCATTGGGGCTGGGCTGACAATGGGGAAGGGTAGTATGTAGGGGTCAGACTAAGAAACTCAGGTTTCATAGAATTCTTCCTGGAACAGGAGCTACTTCTGGCAGCTGTGGCGGGGGGGGTGGGTGTTGAGGGTAGAAGCCAGGAGAGGAGGAGGAGGGGACTACTACACTAGTCCAGGCCAGCAATGAGGCCGGGTGAAAGTAGAGGTGGGAAGAAGCAGGCAGATTCTGGGTATATTTTCACTTTGCTGGGTATATAATATCATTATTTTAACTTATTAAGCGCTTTCTGTCATTGCCTGCAGCCCAGTAGGCTGGGACTCCCATCTTTCTAGAATCCTCTTCCTGCTGCTGTTATCTGTGGTCTCAGCCCAGGGGGTCACCCCAAATCCAGACGCCTGCCTGGTGTCCCACTCGGGTAACGGCAGCTCCATCTCCTGCCAACCACCTGCCAGACTCCCCCACTACTTCCCAGCTGACACCGTCTACCTGGCCGTGGAGTTCTTCAACCTGACTCAGCTGCCTGCCAACACCCTCCAGGGCATCCCTAACCTCCAGGAACTGCACCTTTCCAGCAACCAGCTGGAGGACCTCTCCGCCAAGTTCCTGCTGCCTGTGCCTCAGCTAAAGGTGCTTGATCTGACCCGCAACGCCCTGACCCGGCTGCCTCCTGGCCTCTTCCAGGTCTCAGCTGCCCTCCACACCCTGGTGCTGAAGGAAAACCAGCTGAAAGTTCTGGAGGCCTCGTGGCTGCACAGCCTGAAAGCCCTGCGGCATCTGGACCTATCCGGGAACCAGCTCCAGACGCTGCCCCCTGGGCTGCTGGCCAATTTCACCGACCTGCTCATCCTTGATCTTGGCAATAACCAGCTGCAGACTTTGCCCCCTGACCTTCTGAGCGGCCCCTTGAGGTTGGAACGGCTGCACCTCGAGGGCAATAGGTTGCAGGAGCTCGGAAAGGGCCTTCTGGTGCACCAGCCAAAACTGCGCTACCTCTTCCTGAACAACAACAGGCTGGCCACGGTGGCAGCCGGCGCCTTCCGAGGTCTGCAGAAGCTGGACATGCTGGACCTCTCCAACAACTTGCTGACCACCGTGCCCAAGGGGCTCTGGATGTCCTTGGGGAAGGCTGCCGGAAACATGAAGGATGGCTTTGACCTCTCAGGTAATCCCTGGATCTGCGACCGGAAACTGGACGACCTCTTTGAGTGGCTGGTGGCCAACGAAGGCAAGATGTTCTTCCGCAATGACACACGCTGTGCTGGCCCTAAAGCCTTGAAGGGCCAAATGCTCCTAGTGGTGGCCAGGTCCCCTTGAAGCCTGGGGCTGGGGGCGGGGTGGGGAGGCAAGGCTTGGCAGGGCGCTGCACCCCACTTAGCAAATAATCCCACCTTCTAAGGGTGAGTCTGGGCTTCCCATAGTTGCCGGGACCTGTTTCGCCCATGTTGCCCCAAACACACCTCGAGCTCTTCCTGCTTCCTTGCCTCTGCTCAAGCTGTATCCTCTTCCAGAAATCTCTTTCCCCTATTTCCCGGGTCTCTTGGTCTCTGGCTCCTCCAACCTGTCCTGGCCACACAGAGGTTGGCTCATTCTGGCTCTGTCTCCCCCAGTTTCAGGGGTTCTCTGAGTGCAGGGCCTGGGGCTGGGTTCCCTCTTACTCGGCATCACTCGGTTTGAGATCGGATTGGAAGGGGTTAATAAATAACTGTTGAACAGAATTGGATGTATTTGCTGTGTTCCTTGCATTCTCCCAAGGCGAATTCCTAGGTCTCCAGAATGAAGCAGAAGGAGAGGCATGCCATGAAATCCCAAATCGATAGCAGTTGGGATCTGATGGCTGTGTCTGCTCCTCCCCCTTTCCCCATCCTTGGATTTAACTGGTAATAAAACCCTGACCATTGCCCAAGGTGTCGTTTTACCAGTGGATTCCTTCCAGAGCTTGTGTCCTGGGGAAGGTTTAAATTAAACCAGATTGCTTCAGGGCTCCAAACAATTTTTCATGCTGGCCTGTGATAACCAGGGGAGCAGCTGCCCAGGACGAGCATGGGCAGGCTGGATGGGGCTGAACAGCTGGGCAGAGGCCCTGGGGGCTGTGTTTTCACAGCTCCAGAACCTCGGGGCCACCTTCCAACACAATGTTGGGCATGGTGGGGGTCGAGGTCGGACTGGGGGGACCCTGGGATGTTTGGGGCATGCTCGGTTTTTGCAGCTCCCTGGAAGGAGGGTCATGCCCACGTTGGTGGTCGTTCCAGGTGTGATGAAAGCCGGGGTTCTGCAGTCTGGCAGAGCTGTGTTTGAATCAGATTCCTCAATAGCTAGGCGACCCAGGGCAAGTGGTTTAAGTATTCTGATCCTCACTTTGCTCATCTGTAAAATGGGGATCCAAGCGAATGGGCCGGCCTGTCTTCCGGCTTAGTTAAGCGGCAGGTTTTAAAAAGTAAAAAGAAAGACCGTGAGGACTTGCCCAAGGTCACTGGGCGAAGCGGTGGGGGGCTGTGATCGCTCTCCACCGTCTCTGCGGCAACAGCAGTGAGGGTGACAGGTGGTCAAACTTAGCCAAGGAAAGTAACTCAATCCTTAGCATAGAGCGTCCCCAAGTTGCTATGGCAACCGCGGGGCGCTCTGGGAGCCCCTGGGTAGGGCGAGGGGCCCCGGGGCCCCGCCCAGGGCACGCCCCCTCAGGCCTCTCCCTATTGGTCGGTCCCCGAAGGTCCCGCCCCCAAGTCACTATAAGGGGGGGCGGGGAAGGCTGGGGTCAGAGACCGGAGCCTGAGTCTGGGGTCTGCGGCAGCACCTTGGGGCTGAAGCTGAACGCGCCCGGGTGAGTGCCTCGCGGGCGGCGTTCGGGAGTGCCCAGCAGGCCCGGGGGCGCGGTGGGTGGGTGGGAGGGCGAGAGCCCAGCGGCTTGGGGAGAGGAGTGGTGTGACAGGCCGGAGCAGGTGGCTGAGACCCTTGGCCCAGTTGGCAAAAGCTCAGGACCCAGTTGGGAGAGGACTGGGGTTCTGAGGGCGCTGGGTGCGGACGGGGGAAGAACTGTAGGCGGGGAGTCTGAGGTCGAAGTCCCGCTCTGAGTCTACTTAGCTGAGTGACCTTGGGCCCATTATGGACCTGCTGTGTACCTCAGTTTCCCTGTGTATCAAACTGGACTGTGGGTTTACTGGGATTCTGCAGCAACCACCTGCACCCCCGTAGGGGGCTGCTTGCACGGTTCCATCCCGGGCCAGGGCAACAGGGATCTTCCCTAACTACAGCGGAGGCAACAGCCCACACAGGTGAAGGCATTTGCCCAAAGTCACAGAGCAGGTAATGGTCAGACTCGAACTCAGGTGTCTCTCTGCCCAGAGCCCATGCTTTGAATCACTGCAGGGCCTCCACTTTGTCAGAGGTTCTCTACTACGCACCTGCTGTGTGCAGAGCCCTGTGCATGCATTGTCCCTGCCCAGGGCGCTCTGAGGTAGGCATTATCATTACCTCATTTTGCAGATGAGGAAACTGAGGCCCCAAGAGGGAAGGAGACTTGCCCGGGTCACCAAGCCCAGCCAGACAGAACCCAGGGCCTGGGTGGGAGCCGGGAGGGCTGGCGTGCAAGGGCCCATCACTCTGTCCTGCCCCCAGGGTGACCCTGTTTGCAGTCGGCATGTCAGAAGACGAGGCGGCTCAGGCCCCCAGACCCAGCTTGTGGGAGCAGGACCAGCAGGTAAGGGGCTGCACCTCCCATGGAGCTCGGCACGGGAGGAGGTGGGGGGGCAGTCCCTCCTGGGACAGTTTCAGACTGGGTCCCCCTGCCCTTGCTTCGAGCACCTTACTCTGAGGGCATTTTGGAGCGTGGTTGGGGGAGGCACATTCTACCCATTTCCCAGAGGGGCGAAGTGAGGCCCAGGGAAGGGTGTGTCTCTGGGGTGTGTCTCTCCAGACACTCTCAGCCAGCTTACCTGACCTCTGCCCAACTCTCTCCCACTCCCATCTCTGGGTGTCTACCTGTATCTCTGTTTCTGTGTCCACCATCATGGCACTCTTAACAACAATAATAATAGCAATCACGGCCTATACTCTGCATCATTCACTGTTCCGAGCGCTTCACATATTGTACTCCTTGAATCCCCATCACAGCCCTAGAAACCCAGTTTACAGGTAGGGAGACTGAGGCACAGAGCAGTTCACGCACTTGCCCAAGCTCACACAGCTTGGAAGTGGAGAACCAGAACTGAACGCAGGTGGTCTTGCTCCAGAGGCTGTGCCCTTAATAACCAGACACTAATGGCTCTTCCCTCAAGGAGACTGAGTCTTTCAGAACCGGTCCCGCTCTGTGTATGCTGTTGAGAACAGGAGCTCTAGGCGCACCTCGGTGTGGGTGTCCATTGCCTGCGCGCAGCTGCGCTCAATATACTTAACCCCCACCCCTCTCACCTGCCCCTCGTCCCCGCCCAGAGAGGGTGAGTGGGCTCTCTAGCATGTGGCTGAGCCCCCCCCCCCGGCTCCACCTGGGACCCCTCTGACACCACCCCTTCCTGCAGAACGTGGTGCAGCGTGTGGCGGCCCTGCCCCTGGTCAGGGCCACATGCACCGCAGTCTCCGATGCTTACAGCGCCGCCAAGGACAGGCACCCGCTGCTGGGCTCCGCCTGCCGTCTGGCTGAGCACTGCATGTGTGGCCTGACCACGCGTGCCCTGGACCACGCCCAGCCGCTGCTCAGCCACCTGCAGCCCCAGCGTGAGTCCCCCTGGCCAGAGTCCTGGGTCCTGTGGTTTGTCCCACTGCCCCACCCTCTCATGCTCCATCTGCATGACAGCTGCTGCAGTGGACCCCCTGAGACGGGTGTCCCTCTGCAGTCTCACCTATGCTGTGTGCCTTTACTCTGTCCACCTGCCTGTCCCCCATCCACCTGTGTCATCCCCTCTCTTGGTCCTCCTGCCTGTGCCGTCTCACCCTCCATTCTCTGCCTGTCCCGTCCCCCATTCTACCTGCATCCCTCGTGCCCTCTGCCTCTGCTTATTTGTCCCTCTGTAGTTTGATCACCTGCCCGTCTGCCCTTAGCTGTTTCCTTGGGGCCCCCTTCCTTTTGTCCCCATCTTGTCTGTCTCACTGTCCTCCTCCCTTTGGCTAGCCTGATGTGCCTTGGGTCCCTTTGCCTGTCCAATCTCCCTCCCCTGTCTGCCCCTTCCTCCACCCGTCCTGAGCCTGTGACCAGCTCAGGGGGTCCAACCTGGCAGTGGGGTTGGGGGACAGAGAGACCCTCGGCCTCGCATCTGACCGAGGAAGGGGATCACCTGAGGGTCCCAGCCCAGGGCCTCGCCTGCCTCCTTCTCAGCCGGCTTGTGTGACCTTGAGCCTGCTCGCTGGGGCGTCTGAGCTGGACATGGGTGAGGAGTCACCTTGGTGCTGGCAGCAGCGGTGGCAGGGCGGAGGCGGGAAGGGCAGAGAGGCAGGGTCCAGCCTGGTGGCTCACCCACAAACTCAGGGTCCCGGCCCCTCGCAGGAGGCCAGCCAGGTGCCCCCTCTGTCTTTCCCTCCGTGTGTGTGTGTGTGTGTGTGTCTCCTTTTTTCTCTGCCTCTCCCTCCAGCATCCCCTCCCTCTATGTCCCTGTGTCCCTCTCTCCCTTGACATCTCCCCAATTCTCGCTCGCTGCCTCTCTGTCTCCAGTGGCCACAGTGAACGATCTCGCCTGCAGGGGCCTGGACAAGCTGGGGGAGAAGCTGCCCTTTCTCCAGCAACCTTCAGAGATGGTACCCAGCACCACCAGATGGTGGGGAAGCTGTAGGGGGTGGAGGTGGCAGCGAGAAACGCAGCCTGAACACCTGGGCCAGCCGGACTCCAGGACCCAGTCAGGCTTTGGTTAACTGGAACAAAACAGCCGCCAGATGAAAATAATTGACACCTGTGTTTACTGAGCACATAATATGTGCCAGCTGGTGCTGGGGAGCCCTTCAGCAACCCCGTGAGGAAGATTTGATTTTCCTCCATTTTATAAGAGGGGAGATTGTGGCCCAGAGCCAAACAGGGGCCAGGGGTCCTTGCCTCGCAGCCTCAGGGAGCTGGGGGCAGGGGAAGGGAGCCGGAGACCTACAGCAACCGGAGCTGGGCCCCTTCCGCCAGGTGGTGACCTCGGCCAAGGACGTGGTGGCCAGTGGCGTGACAGGCGTGGTAGGCCTGGCTCGGCAAGGCCGCCGCTGGAGTGTGGAGCTGAAACGATCCATGAGCCACGCCGTGGACGTAGTGCTGGGCAAGTCAGAGGAGCTGGTGGACCATTTTCTGCCCATGACTGAGGAGGAACTTGGTAAGGCCAGAGCCCTCCCCGCTTGCCCCTGAATCCTCCTACCCATCCCTGGAGGTTACGGATCAGAGAGGTCCCGGCCTCACCCAAGGCCACATAGCAGATCAGTAGGGAACATGGAGCTCGAGCCCAGGCCTGACCTCCCCCAACCCGCATCCTACTAGAAATCTGACTGCCCAGAGCCCCGAGAGTATATGGGGCTTATAGACTTGAGGGCCACGGCCTCCAGCTGGTGGCCCTCGTTACTGTAGTATTTGGCCTGTGCAATGCCTTTAAAATGATTTAATTCATCACATGCATTTAAAAATGAGGTTTTGCCCTACAAATCCTGATTTCTAACTTGCCTTGGAAAATCAGATATTTGGGTTGAATGGCGTCCTCCCCTTTACGTGGTTCCCTTGAAGCCCACCATTCTCCAGTGTTCTGCATCTAGTCCGTTGACCCTGGAGACCATCTGACTTCCAAACCCTGCTTTATGGCACTGGAGGAACATGGGGCGTGCCCCCTCCTTCGCAGAAAGGCTGTGAGCCATTTTTGAAGCACCTTCTGTGGGCCAAACACTTGTAAGCGACTCTTTCATTATTATCAGCTCCATTCACAGGTGAGGAAAATCGAGGTAAAGAGACACGGGATTTGCACCGAGGCAGTCAGTAAAGTGGTTACGAGTGCCTGGGTTTGAATCCTGGGTCGGCCTCTTGCACCCCGTGGGACTTCACCTCTCTTTACCTTGGGTTTCCTCATCTGTAAATAGAGCTAATAATAGTGCCTACATCGTAGGGCTTGGGGACGGTCGTATGAATTGATAGTGTAGAGGGGAAATATACAAGCTGTAGGAGCCCATGGGCGTGTCCACCCAGAAGCGGAGGGCGTGGCCACGCTGACTCCCCTCCCCATCCCGTCCTCCAGCGGCGCTGGCAGCGGAGGTTGAGGGCCCGGAAGTGGGCTCCGTGGAAGAGCAGCGGAGACATCAGGGCTACTTTGTACGCCTGGGTTCCCTGTCGGCGCGGCTCCGCCACCTGGCATATGAGCACTCTCTGGGGAAACTGAGGCGGAGGAAACACCACGCCCAGGACACGCTGGCCCAGTTGCAGGAGACTCTGGAGCTGGTGAGAGCCCTCTGCCTGCCCCCCTTTCCCACCCCGTGATGCCGGCCAGCATGCGTGGATTGAGTGCCCGCGGACTACCTGGTCCCCTGCTAGTCTGAAAGGGGGAGGCGGAACCGTGTATGTGCAGGGCTGGGGCAGAGGAGGGACCCGGGGCTGGAGGCATTCAGTGGGGGTCAAGGCTCAGCCTGGGGAGGCAGGAAGAGGTTTTGTGGAGGAGGGGAAGTTATAGGCGGTTAAGATGGATGGGAAGAGAGTGAAGGTACCTCTTCCCGGGCTCTCCAATCACAATCTTCCCAGCCTTTAAGTTCTAGCTGATAACCCAGGTTCTTTCCCCGTTGTGCATCGCTCCCTGCTCCAGAGGAACATAACAGCTCCTGTTTTCTGTGTTTGATGAGTTCAGATGCCCCTAACATGCTCCTGCTGCATCCCGCTCCCCATCTCAACTGATGACAGCCCTGTCCTTCCAGGGCCTCAGGCCAAAACCTGGGAGTCACCCTCAACTTCCCTCTTCTCCTCCTCTCCCACATCCGACATATCAGCCAATACTGTTGGCTCTGCCTTCAAAGTCTACCCAGAACCCGCCCACATCTCCTCCTTCCTCTTGCTCCACCTGGGTCCAGCCATGATTACTCAACCATGGTCCTGGTTTCTCATCCTGGACCCCACAGTCTGTCCTTCCTGAAGCAGCCACCAGAGGGCACCTGTGAGCACCGGAGTGGGCTACTTTCACTGAGCAGCGTGTCCTCAAGGTTCATCCATGTTGTAGCGTGTTTCAGAATTTCCTTCCTTTTTAAGGCTGAATAACAGTCATCCCTCAGTATCTGCGAGGGATTGGTTCCAGAACCCCCCACGGAAACCAAAATCCGAGGATGCTCAAGTCACTTCTGTAAAATGGCACAGTTCTGCATCCACCGATTCAACCAACTGCGAATCTTGGTTGAATCCTCAGATGCAGAGCCCGTGGATACGGAGGTCAGACTGTTCTACTGTGTGGATCACAGTTTATTTCTATTAATCTTCTAATACCTGCCCTGTCCTGGGCACTGAAGACCCAGTGGCCCCCTCAGGACACTCACAGTCCAGTAGGGGGACTAGGGTCATGATGGGAGAGCATGCTGGGTTCTGTGGGACCCGGAGGAGGGATCCACCCAGCCAGGAGCCGGGGAAGGGAGGCTTCTTGGAGTGGGTGATGTCTACAGTGAGACTTGAACTGAAGTGAACCAGGCAGCGGGATGGGATGGAGAGGAGAGTGTTCCTAGCAGAGGCACAAGCATGGGCAAAACCTGGCAGTGAGTCTGAGTTTCAGGCGAACCACAGGTCTCAGGTCTGGCCATGGGCAGGGGAGAAAATGAGCAGATCGGCCAGGCTGGATCAGTAGGCACGGAAGGTTTGCATACAGTGGATGTTCCGTAAGTGCCTATTGAGGCCAGATCCACGCTAGGGTCCTGGTTCCCCCAAAACTCCAAATCCTCCAGTTCTGACTAGTATGGTCCCCGTCCCCACAGATTGACCACATGCAGTGCGGAGTGACGCCCATCACCCCAGCCCACCCTGGGAAGGTGCATGAGCTGTGGGAGGGCTGGAGCCAGCACTCCCCAGAGAACGGCCGCCGCAGTCAGGTAAGATGGCGTGGAGGAGGGGGGTTGGGGGGGCGTGGGAGGGGTTCTGGATCTGCCAGGGGTTGCCAGGGGCGGGGCTCTAGCCAGCTCCAACCAAGTACTGAGGTCAGCTGGTTGGAGAGTCCGTGGGGAAACTGAGGCAGGGCGGGGGTCCTGTTGGGGGTCCATCGGGACACCCAAGCCCCTCCCCTCCTCTCCCTCCTCTCCCTCCTCCCCCTCCCCTCCCTCCCCTCCCCCTCCCCTCCCTCCCCCTCCCCCTCCCCTCCCTCCCCCTCCCCCCTCCCCTCCCCCTCCCCTCCCCCTCCCCTCCCCCTCCCCTCCCCCCTCCCCTCCCCCTCCCCCCTCCCCTCCCCCTCCCCTCCCCCTCCCCTCCCCCTTCCCTCCCCCTCCCCTCCCTCCCCTCCCTCCCCTCCCTCCCCTCCCCTCCCTCCCCTCCCTCCCCTCCCTCCCCTCCCTCCCCTCCCTCCCTACTCCCCCTTCTCCCCTTTCTCCCCCCGCCCCCCGCAGGCAGAGCTGGAGACCCTGGTGCTGTCCCGCAGCCTGATGCGGGAGCTGCAGAGCACCGTGGACGCGCTGGAGACCAGCGTGCGGGGCCTGCCCCCCAGCGCCCAGGAGAAGGTGGCCGAGGTGCGGCGCAGCGTGGACGCCCTGCAGGCCGCCTTCGCCGACGCCAGCTGCTTCGAGGACGTGCCGGCGGCCGTGCTGGCCGAGGGCCGGGGCAGCGTGGCCCGAGCCTACACGTGCGTGGAGGAGCTGCTGGAGCTGGTGGTGCAGGCCGTGCCCCTGCCCTGGCTGGTCGGGCCCTTCGCGCCCATCCTCGTGGAGCGGCCCGGGCCTCCGCCCGACCTGGAGGCCCTGGTGGATGAGGTCGTGGGGGGGCCCGACCCCCGCTGGGCACACCTGAACTGGCCGGCCCAGCAGAGAGCCTGGCAAGCCCAGTATGGGGATGGGATGGGCCTCTCCGGGGACATTCCCGAGGAGGAGCCTGAGCCCCCCAGCCGCCGCAAGCACACCCTGATGCCAGAACTGGACTTCTGACCCGATGGGGCCGTGGAGCAGCGAAGGCAGCTGGAGGCCGTCCTGCACCCCGAGATCCCTGCTGCCCCCTAGCGGCCATGCATCAGCATTACTAGCCGATGCCTTGGCCTTGGCCCAGGCAGAGTTGGGGGCTGGGGACCTAACTCTGAATCCTAGATCAGCTTCACTGATATTAGACCCTCCCCAGTCTTTCCCTTGGACATATGAGGACTTGAACCTAAGTCAGGTCTGACTAGCCCCAAGCTGCATTCACTGGCTGTGGTCCCGCATTGCCCCACCCCAAGAAGCTGATCAAAACTCCCCAGAGAGTCGCATGTTTTGCCCAGATAGAAGCACACGCTTCTGTTTGGGGTTTTGAAAAGTGAGTGTCCCCTTCCTCCCCCAGCTTGTCTATCCCGGACTGAGGGGTCCCCAAAGATGCTTCAACAGCTGGACCTACCACACCCACTTGCTTTGCTGTTTGGGGTTTTGCTCTCCAGAATAAAGGTGCTTCGTGTTGTCCAAAGGCCAGTGGCCTCTGTTCCAGCCGAGGTGGGTCTCAGTGGCGGGGTGCTGGGGGCCTCAGAGGTGTGCGACCGTATGGCACAAGCCAGGGTTCGAAATTTGAAAGGAGTGATGTGTCGCTGACCAACTGGACATATTGTCTGGAGTTCCACGGTTAGTGCCCCACCCACCCGGGTTAAGCATTCAGATGGAGGTTCCTGGAATGGAAGCTGTTCCCACTTTAATGAATTTCTTGGAAACTGCAAAGGATCAAGAGGAGGGGGCTGAGGGGGAGCCGCCCCTCCTATGCCCTCCTCACTGGACCTGTAGGAGCTGAACTTGCTGTGGCTTCTCTGGCTGCACTGGTCAGGATGGGGGACACAAACGCAGGGTAAGGGGCACAGGCCAGTCTCGTGGGGGCCCCTGTCCTCTGACCGTGTTCTTCGCTGTCCCTTAAACTCCCCTGTGGCCAGGCAGGGTGTTAGGAAAGCACAGTCTGATGTGGTGAGGTCAGGGTGTTCCCTGGCTTCCTTGGGACCTGGTCCAGGGGTGGCTCTGGGAGTCCCAACCACTTCCCACCAGTTAGATTCACTTCCCTGCCCCTCCTCGGGAATGTCTGTGGCTCCCTTTGTCCTCAGACCAAACGTCCACGCTCCTCACCTTGGCATTTGAGGACTTCTGGTTTCATCCTTGGGCTGACAGAGACACTGCTGCGGTCCCACTGAATTGTGCACATTCCCCCACCTCAGGGCCTTTGTTCAGGCTGTGCCTGGAATGCCTCCCCCCCATCTCTCAGCTACATCTCATCCATCCTTAAGTCCAGCCCCAATGACACCTCCTGCAGGAAGCCTTCCCTGACTCTCCCCTGGTGGGATAGCTCCAACCCTCTGCAGCCCACCTTCTTGGGGCTCCAAGTTGCTTTCTACCTGGACATAAACCACAGGCAGCCTTGCCTTCTCTTCCCTCAGAAGGCTGGGGGCTCCTGGAGGGCCAGTCTTGGTGAGGATGTGCCGAATGACACACAGAAGGGGCAGGTGACAGAGGGATCGGCTCAGGCAAAGGCATGGCAGTGGAGAATGAGTTTGACCAGCCCTGAGGGGAGGGAAAGAGCATGAGGTAAGTCCTGGAATTTGAGGGGAGGGAG
Organism: Leucopleurus acutus; assembly: GCF_964270905.1. Taxonomy (NCBI): domain Eukaryota; kingdom Metazoa; phylum Chordata; class Mammalia; order Artiodactyla; family Delphinidae; genus Leucopleurus; species Leucopleurus acutus. Next base: position 3,559,958 of record NC_139145.1, on the reverse strand, counting down.
CAGTAATTAAGGCCCTGAGGTTGAGTCCCTGCCTTGCCTACAAACGGATGGGTAAGGAACTGCTCCTCTCCAGACCTCAGTTTTCTCCTCTGTGAAACAGGTATGAAAGTAGGAGTAAGGTAGCAGCCCTCAATCCTAGTAGGCGTTCACCGGTGGAAGCTATCGATCATTCACTCATTCGTTGGTTCATTTAACAAATAGTTATTAAATAGCGCCTGCTGTGTGCCAGACAGTCTTGCACCCTGTGGGCACGGCAGTGAGGAAAATGCAGAAAAATTCTGCCTTCTAGGAGTGACAGACCATAAACAAGAAAAATACGTAAATTATTTGTCTTAGTAGGTGCTGAGAAAAGCTGGAGGATGGGGAGTGTGCAGGGGTACAAGGAGAGCGATATTTTTTAAAATAGGAGAGGAGGAGTCCAGGAAGACCTTTCTGAAAAGGTGACATATGTGCAAAGATGGACGAGCATTCCTCACAAAGGGCAGCTGGTGCAAAGGTCCTGGGACAGGACCGGGCCTGGTGAGCTGGAGGAACAGCCAGGAGGCCGTGTGTCTGGAGCAGAGTGAGCGAGGGGGAGAGAGGGAGGGGGGAGGGCAGGGAGGGGAAAGGGTGGGTCTTGTGGGCCACAGGAAGGACTTGGGCTTTTACCCTGAGGGAGGTGGGAGCCCTGGAGGGCTGTGGGCAGAGGAAGGAAGGGACCTGACTCGGTGTTTATGATCATTTTTGTTATTTTTGCTGGGTTTCTCCCCCTTCGCTATGCTGTGGCAGCCCTGCGGAGAGGGGAGGGGAGGGGAGAGGCACACCCTGTGTTTCCCACCCCCCTTTGCCACCACCTTTGGGAAGCATTGGCTGAGGAGTTTGGGAGACACCCCTGTTTTGTTCCCCAACTGTTTGGCAAACACAGCGATGGCTCCAAGGAAACGACCTGGGGGTCATCAGGCCCAGTAGCTGGACCTTCCCTCCTCCCAGCTTAGCACCCAGAGCCATCAACTGGACACAGCTGGGATCCCTGTCCCAGGGGCGGGCAGGGGGCATTCAAGGAGGGCGTAGCAGTCATTTCTCTGCCTGCACACCCACCCACAGGCAGCCTGCTGGCATATAGGCTCTGGATCTGGGTTCAAATCCTGTCTCTGCCACTTCCCAGCTCTGTGGCCTCAGGTACAGGATGCCTCTTCCAGGAATCCACCCTCGGCTGGCCCAAGCCCACCAGGCCTGGATCTCACTTCTAGGGCACCTCCAGTTCTGTTGGTGTCCTGTCTTGGTCTGTATTTAGGCCCTTTCTCAAGGGAAGTCCCTTCTGGAGAGTGACACGTCCCCTCACTGCTCAGGACAGACCCTGCTCCTGTCTTTCTGCCTAGACAATGCTAAGCTGATGTTTGTTGAGAACCTGCTAGGTACCAGGCACTGGGGTTAACAGGTTACATGCGTGACCTCATTTCACACTCACAACTACCCTATGAGTTGGTCCGTTTAGCTGAACATTTATTAAGTTGCCAACTATGTGCCAAGTATTGTTCTATTGCAGGGGACACAGCAGTGAACAAAAGACAGGCCTGGTGGAGGTGAGGGAAGAAGCTGTGTGGGTGTCTGGGGAAGATGCTCCAGGCAGAGGGAATAACAGGTGCAAAGGTCCTGGGGCAGGGCCATGCCTGGAGATTTGGAGGAACAGAGAAGGGGCCTGTGTGGCTGAAGCATGGTGAGTGAGGGGGGCAGAGAGGGAGGGAGATGAGGGCAGGGAGGAAGGTAAGACCTTGTGGGCCACGGTGAGGAGTCTGGAGGGGGCAACTGAAGCACAAGGATGGTAACTGGCCAAGGTGGCCCAACAGAGCGACTTGAACCATGCCCATCACACAGATGGAAATCAGAGGCCAAGAGTGTGCAGGCTGTGCCTTGAGGGTACAGGACGGCCCGTGAATCACTCAGCCTGGTGGGGGTGGGGGCCACGGGCAGAGGCTGCCCAGTGCTGAGAGCAGGGGAAAGGTGCTGGGCCCGGGGCCCACGCTGGAGCGGGCAGGCACGTGACTATCCAGGGCCCTCCCTTGGCCCACTGGCCGCCTGCCTCTGCCGGCCAGGCCGGCACCACCCCAGACCCTATAAGGCCTGGGAGCTGAGAGCAGGGCTGTGCTGCCTGTCACTCCAGGGGACCCTCACACGGTCCAGGTGAGCAATGCCAGGGTGAGGCTGGCCTCCGGGCGGGTATCGGGGGACTGCTCAGGGTTATGGGTGTGGGGCAGGAGGCCCGGGACCCGCCATTCATGCCCCCTCTCTGCCCTTCCAGCTGCTTAGAGGATTACCATGTCTGCTCAAGATGGAGGAGGCCGGGATCCCCCCAAACCCAAGGGCAAGGTGAGGGCAGGCGTGGGAGGGAAAGATCACAACTGGGGCCTGGAGAGACCCCAGAACCTTGGGAAGGTGACCTCCACAGTCCTGGGGTGTGGAGGGGCTTCCCGGGGGTGTGTGGGGGAGGGAGGGCTCTGAAGGCCACAGTGCCAATCTTCCCTCCGGTCCCAAGCTGGAGGGTGGGGGGGTGGGAGGATGCACTCAGGCCTCAGTTCTTTCCTTGCTGTGTTACCCTGTGCCAGCCTCGGCCCCTCTCTGAGCCTCAGTTTCCTCAGCTGAGAAATGTGGGCCACGGAAGGAAAAGGAGAGAGACCCAGAGGATGAACTTTCTCTCTGTCCATGGGAGGCAGGCTGAACCTGCCCATTGCTCAGGCGAGGAGACTGAGGCTCAGAGTGGCTGAGGTCATCCAGGAGCAAGGCCTGAGGCGGTTTGGGAACCCAGGGCTCTCTGATGCTCCCCTCACCCCACCGCCACCACGGCCTGGCTCTGCTCATGCTGCCCCCCACCCCATGTAGACCCTGGGCAGCTTCTTTGGGTCCCTGCCTGGCTTCAGTTCTGCCCAGAACCCGGTGGCCCACGCCCACAGCTCAGCGAGAGAGGCCCGGCCGGTCGCCCATCCCACAGGTGCTCCAGCCGCCGAGACTGCCCAGCCCCAGGCTGAGGGTGAGTGGACAGCTCCATGGAGGCGGGAGCTCTGGAGATGGACCCCTGCAGGGACTTCTGCCCATCTTGGGGGTGCTTCATAGGTGCCTGCGTCACCTCAACAGACCCCACGCAGCTGGCGTGCTCATTTAGCGCCAGATGGGGACCTGAGGCATAAATATAAGTGGCCCAAGGGGGCACAGCCAGCAATGCCCCCCACATTCTCAACCCCCCCGTCCACCTTCCATCACCCCGTTTCTGACGCCCTGTGGACCAGGGGCTGGGCATTCTGCATGTCTAAGCTCATCAAAGATTTTGATCCTGGTTCCAGAGAGGGGCAGCAGCTTCCCTGGCGTCACACAGCCTGCTCAGCTGGGGTGCTCGGGGCAGCCCTAGCCCCAAGTCCTGAAGCGGGGCTGGTGCAGGGGAGCTCAGGCTAGGGCGGCCGCTCTGGGCCCGGAGCCGGAGGCAGCTGACTTCTGCTCCACATACCCAGGCCCGGCAGGCGGCTGCCAGCTGTGGTGGAGTGGGGCAGGGCGGGGCCCCGAGTCCTCTCCCTGCATCACCCTGGGTGGGCGTCCAGCACCCAGGACCCAGGCAGAGAAAACTCTAGAGAACCCCTGCTCTAGGAGACCGCTCCTGGGGGTTGAGGGAGCCAGACCCATGGCCGTGGATGTCACCTTCTGCCGTCCCTGGCAGGGCAGCTGGGACATTCCTGACCTTTTGGGCTGTGCCCACTGATTGTGCAATGGGCTTCAGGGTGGCTGATGCCAGCGCGTGTCCCTCCCTGGGTTGCCTGATTGGCTCTTGTCCCCACAGTGGCCACCGACCCGGAGCAGACGACCAGGGACGTTGAGAAGACGCTGCCGCTTTCAGACAGGGTGAGAGGGGCTGGCAGAGCCTGGTCTGGTCTGACGGCCTCCGCCTCCCCTTGGGTACCTCCTCCTGGGATGTTTCAGTTCCTGCCGTCTGGGGGTTGTCATAGGCCAAGGAGCAGGCAGACACCCCACTGGGATTCCAGGCCAGTCTTCCCCTCTGAGCCTCTGTTTCTACATCTGTGAAATGGGTGCAGTACTGCCTTACTGCCTGGCACCATGAGGCTCCATCCGGTCTACAGACACCCCCCACCCCCACTCCAGTTCTGTGCCTAGCACATTACGACCCAAACAGTGGTAACTCACTCACCCTGTGTCACGCCCTGGGCTCAGTGTTTACACGTGCTGCTTAATAGTTAAGCCTCCCAACTGTCCTGCGAGGAAGGGAGCAATACAACCCCACACAAAAGCTGAAGCACAGAGAAGCCAAGCCACCTGCCGAAGGTCACACAGCAAGACATTGTAGCATGGGATTTGAACCTTGGGCAGTCAGAGGCTGAACAGTGGCCAACGATGCATCCACCTTTGGTCCTGGATGACCGGGGACCGCCCATATAACCACGTCCCCAGGGCCAGGGCAAGCGGAGTGGCTGATGTAAGGCTGCTGAGGGCCATAGCAGGGTGACCGAGCCCTGATACAACCCTTCCGCCCAGCACACACCCCACACTGGAGTCTTCCTCGACTCCGCTCTGCCCTCAGCTCAGCCAGATCTGAGCCTCTCGGAGGGCAAAGAACCACCGGGCTCACCCTGTGGCCCAAATTAAAATGGACCCCGGCAGCTGAGGGCCCCCCTCCCCACTTTTTCACTCCTGCCCCTCCACTCCTCTTCAATTGCATTAATGGAGCACCTGTTCCCTGCAAAGTGCTTCAGGCACCTTGACTCAGTTTTCCCTACCAATCTTTGAAGGAGGTGCTGTTTTTATTGTTTTTGTTTGTTTGTTTAAATGGCTGGGAGGGGATTCTTTATTTATTTATTTATTTTTGGCTGCGTTGGGTCTTCGTTGCTGTGCATGGGCTTTCTCTAGTTGTGAAGAGCGGGAGCTACCCTTCGTGGCGGTGCGCGGGCTTCTCATTTTGATGGCTTCTCTTGTGGAGCACGGGCTCTAGGCACGCGGGCTTCAGTAGGTGTGGCTCGCAGGCGCTAGAGTGTAGGCTCAGTAGTTGTGGCGCACGGGCTTAGTTGCTCCGTGGCATGTGGGATCTTCCCGCACCAGGGCTCGAACCCATGTTCCCTGCGTTGGCAGGCGGATTCTTAACCACTGCACCACCAGGGAAGTCCAGGAGGTGCTGTTTTAATTGCCACTCTTCAAATGAGGCTCAGAGAGGGGATGTGGCTTGCCTGAGGTAACACAGCAAGTGTGGGGAAGAGCTGAACCCAGGTCTCTGTGGGCAAGATGCCCACTTGAGACGATGCTGGGCAGGAGGCAGGTGGTGAGAATAACATTTCAGGGCTGCTCAACTTCAGTCGTCTTGCCCACTCAGGGCCGGGTCATCCTGTGTGGGGCCATCCTGGGCACTGGGGGTTGTTGAGCAGCATCCCTGACCCCACCCACTCACTCAATGCCAGGAGCACCCTCTTTCCTGAAGTTGTGATTGTCACAGATGTCCCCAGACATCGCCCAGTGTCCCCTGGAGGGGGGGGGCAGGATCACCCTGGGTCACCCCTAACCCTGGGTTAAGAACCCCTGAATTGGAAATAGGAAACTGCTGGTTGAACGTGGGTGGTGGCAACCCTGAGGCCATCACAGCCCTTCAGCAGTCTGGATGAACGAGAGGAAACTGCCCTGATTTTTGACCTACCAAGTTATCGACAGTTTCCTATGGCTCAAACCCAATACTTGGCCCTGTACTTTTCCAGTTATTACTTTTCTAAACATAGATACCCAGATCCCCTTCTCTGACTTGAATACATGCATGCTAACAAGCATTTGGCCTCCTCAGATTTCTCCCCGTGATGGGGAAACCTGTCTCAAAATTGCCATAGAGATTAGGCAAGATGAAGCACAAGGCTAAGGGATATTGAGCAAGGAGGGTCCCAGAGGTGCTAGGGGAGAGCTGTCAGCAGTGGGAGATCTATTGTGTCGGGGAACCACGTGGCGCTGTGACAGAGCTCAGCAGGCTGTATCCTGGAAGCCAGGGAGGGAGGTATGTCGGGGTGGGAGGTGAGCAGGCTGGGCCTCTGGGAGGAAGGTCCCACTCCCCGGGGCATGTTAGGGATGAGGTGGAGATCTGGGGAAGGGTGGGGAGTGAGGTGTCTAGCACTCTCTGCTTGATCACGAATGTCCTTCCTCATCAGGTCATCTCCAGGACAAACGACCTAGTGTGGTCCAAGATGACCAGGACCAAGGATGCCTTCTCGTGTGGGATGGCCAACATCGTGGACACAGCTAAAGGCGTGGTCCAAGGAGGCCTGGGCATGACCCAGTCCACACTCACAGGCACCAAGGATGCAGTGTCCACTGGACTCACTGGGGCAGTGAACATGGCCAAGGGCACCGTCCAGACGGGCATGGACACCACCAAGACTGTCCTGACAGGCACCAAAGATGCAGTGTCCACTGGGCTCACTGGGGCAGTGAACATGGCCAAGGGCACCGTCCAGACGGGCGTGGACACCACCAAGACTGTCCTCACAGGCACCAAAGATGCAGTGTCCACTGGCCTCACTGGCGCAATGGGCGTGGCCAAAGGAACCGTCCAGATGGGCGTGGACACCACCAAGACCGTCCTGACAGGCACCAAAGATGCAGTGTCTACTGGGCTCACTGGGGCAGTGAACATGGCCAAGGGCACCGTCCAGACTGGCATGGACACCACCAAGACCGTCCTAACAGGCACCAAAGATGCAGTGTCCACTGGGCTCACTGGAGCAATGGGTGTGGCCAAGGGGGCCGTCCAGACGGGCGTGGACACCACCAAGACTGTCCTCACAGGCACCAAAGATGCAATGTCCGCTGGCCTCACTGGGGCAGTGAACATGGCCAAGGGCACTGTCCAAACTGGCATGGATACCACCAAGACCGTCCTGACAGGCACCAAAGATGCAGTGTCCACTGGGCTCACTGGGGCAGTGAACATGGCCAAGGGCACCGTCCAAACTGGCATGGACACCACCAAGACCGTCCTAACAGGCACCAAAAATGCAGTGTCCACTGGGCTCACTGGAGCAATGGGCGTGGCCAAGGGGGCCGTCCAGACGGGCGTGGACACCACCAAGACCGTCCTGACAGGCACCAAAGATGCAGTGTCCACTGGGCTCACTGGGGCAGTGAACATGGCCAAGGGCACCGTCCAGACGGGTGTGGACACCACCAAGACCGTCCTGACAGGCACCAAAGATGCAATGTCCGCTGGACTCCATGGGGCAATGGGTGTGGCCAAAGGAACCGTCCATATGGGCGTGGACACCACCAAGACCATCCTGACAGGCACCAAAGATGCAGTGTCCAGTGGGCTCACTGGGGCAGTGAACATGGCCAAGGGCACCGTCCAAACTGGCACGGACACCACCAAGACCGTCCTCACAGGGACCAAAGATGCAGTGTCCACTGGCCTCACTGGCGCAATGGGCGTGGCCAAAGGAACCGTCCAGATGGGCGTGGACACCACCAAGACCATCCTGACAGGCACCAAAGATGCAATGTCCGCTGGACTCACTGGCGCAATGGGCATGGCCAAAGGAACCGTCCAGACCGGTGTGGACACCACCAAGACTGTCCTGACAGGCACCAAAGATGCAATGTCTGCTGGACTCCATGGGGCAATGGGTATGGCCAAAGGAACCGTCCAAACTAGCATGGACACCACCAAGACCGTCCTCACAGGGACCAAAGATGCAGTGTCCACTGGCCTCACTGGCGCAATGGGCGTGGCCAAAGGAACCGTCCAGATGGGCGTGGACACCACCAAGACCGTCCTGACAGGCACCAAAGATGCAGTGTCTACTGGGCTCACTGGGGCAGTGAACATGGCCAAGGGCACCGTCCAGACTGGCATGGACACCACCAAGACCGTCCTAACAGGCACCAAAGATGCAGTGTCCACTGGGCTCACTGGAGCAATGGGTGTGGCCAAGGGGGCCGTCCAGACGGGCGTGGACACCACCAAGACTGTCCTCACAGGCACCAAAGATGCAATGTCCGCTGGCCTCACTGGGGCAGTGAACATGGCCAAGGGCACTGTCCAAACTGGCATGGATACCACCAAGACCGTCCTGACAGGCACCAAAGATGCAGTGTCCACTGGGCTCACTGGGGCAGTGAACATGGCCAAGGGCACCGTCCAAACTGGCATGGACACCACCAAGACCGTCCTAACAGGCACCAAAAATGCAGTGTCCACTGGGCTCACTGGAGCAATGGGCGTGGCCAAGGGGGCCGTCCAGACGGGCATGGACACCACCAAGACCGTCCTAACAGGCACCAAAGATGCAGTGTCCACTGGGCTCACTGGGGCAGTGAACATGGCCAAGGGCACCGTCCAGACTGGCATGGACACCACCAAGACCGTCCTGACAGGCACCAAAGATGCAATGTCCGCTGGACTCCATGGGGCAATGGGTGTGGCCAAAGGAACCGTCCATATGGGCGTGGACACCACCAAGACCGTCCTGACAGGCACCAAAGATGCAGTGTCCGCTGGACTCACTGGCGCAATGGGCATGGCCAAAGGAACCGTCCAGACCGGCGTGGACACCACCAAGACTGTCCTGACAGGCACCAAAGATGCAATGTCTGCTGGACTCCATGGGGCAATGGGTGTGGCCAAAGGAACCGTCCAGATGGGCGTGGACACCACCAAGACTGTCCTGACAGGCACCAAAGATGCAATGTCTGCTGGACTCCATGGGGCAATGGGTGTGGCCAAAGGAACCGTCCAGATGGGCGTGGACACCACCAAGACCGTCCTGACAGGCACCAAAGATGCAATGTCCGCTGGACTCACTGGCGCAATGGGCGTGGCCAAAGGAACCGTCCAGATGGGCGTGGACACCACCAAGACCGTCCTGACAGGCACCAAAGATGCAATGTCCGCTGGCCTCACTGGCGCAATGGGCGTGGCCAAAGGAACCGTCCAGACCGGCGTCGACACCACCAAGACTGTCCTGACAGGCACCAAAGATGCAGTGTCCACTGGGCTCACTGGGACAGTGAACATGGCCAAGGGCACCGTCCAGATGGGCATGGACACCACCAAGACCGTCCTGACAGGCACCAAAAATGCAATGTCCACTGGCCTCACTGGTGCAATGGGCGTGGCCAAAGGAACCGTCCAGACCGGCGTGGACACCACCAAGACTGTCCTCACAGGCACCAAAGATGCAATGTCCGCTGGCCTCACTGGAGCAATGGGCATGGCCAAGGGTGCCGTCCAGACGGGCATGGACACCACCAAGACTGTCCTCACAGGCACCAAAGATGCAGTGTCCACTGGGCTCATTGGGGCAGTGAACATGGCCAAGGGCACCGTCCAAACTGGCATGGACACCACCAAGACCGTCCTGACAGGCACCAAAGATGCAGTGTCCACTGGGCTCACTGGAGCAATGGGCGTGGCCAAGGGGGCCATCCAGACTGGCGTGGACACCACCAATACCGTCCTGACAGGCACCAAAGATGCAGTGTCCACAGGGCTCACTGGGGCAGTGAATGTGGCTACAGGGGCTTTGCAAACTGGGCTGAATACAACCCCAAATGTTTCAGCTGGCACAAGGAACACCATCTCCAGTGGCATGGCTGGTGCCGTGAACGTGGCCAATGCTGCTGCCCAGTGGGGTCTGGACACCTCGAAGGCTGTCCTCACCGGCACCAAAGACGCCGTGTCCACTGGGCTCACCAGGGTAGGGAACGTGGCCCGAGGAGGTGTGCAGACTGGTCTCGGAACCATCCAGAACTGGTTACCTGTTTCCCAGGATGCTGCCTCTGGTGGACTCGCCACTTCCGGAGCCCCAGATGAAGGAGAACAAACCATCCTGAACCCTCATGAGGCTCAGTCCTGTGGGGTCTCCAGGCCCCCGGACACTCTGTGTGCACGCCTGGACCTTGCTGGGAAAGCCACCACTAATACCAAGGGCCTCGTGTCAGCTGAGGTGACCTTCACCCCAGAGGCCGCCCTGGGCAAGAAGGATGACGTAGGGCCTGGGGCCACCACTTGCGGCCAGGAAGGAGCCCGGGGCTTTGCAACACTCCGGCACACACTGGAGGAGCTGGGGGAGATCTTCCAGCCCATGAGCGCCGAGGAGCAAGGTGAGAACAAGACAGGCTGGTCCCAGCTCCCAGGGGCCCGGTCGTCTGTACAACGCATGCCCCTGACGCCCGAGGGGCCTCTCGGGTTGAGCGACCCTGTCTTCCCTTTCAGCTCAGCTGGCTGCCTCCCAGCCCCGGCTGAGGGAGGCCATGGCCGACCAAAGCAGCTACTTCGTGCGTCTGGGCGACTTGGACCCCAGCTTCCGCCAGCGGGCTTTCGAGCACGCCTTGAGCCACCTGCAGCAAGGCCAGTTCCAGGCCCTGGACGTGCTGGCCCAGCTCGAGGACGCCTTCTGGCTGGTAAGAGCCCTCCCTTCCACCAGTGCCTTCCTCAGCCACACGTGGGGGACTCGACAGACACACACTGAGCACCTAGTAGACAATGGCCGTCGGCCACTCAGTCACGGGTCTGCTCTCAAGGAGCTTGTATTCCAGGGAGGAAGATGGACACAAGACCCAATACTTGCCACCAACGGGGTTGCAGAGAGGGAAACAAGACAGTCATGCAGAGAGGGGCAGGGCAGGAGCGTGTCTGAGCCAAGTCGTGTGGAAAGTGGGGACCGCAAGGACAGACAGTGGCCTGAGAACAAGCTAGGTGTGTTCCAAGGAGCAGAAGGGCGGCCGGCGGCAGGGGAGGGTAAAGTGAAGGCACTGACAGGGTAGGGGGAACCGATGCGATCTGGGTGGGGTTCAGTGATGCAAGGAAGGGCCCAGCGGAAGGTGACTTGAACACCACCGTGGGGACAGGCACGGAGCCAGCGGGGTCATGCCCTCTCGCCAGCCCCACTCACCCCTCCGCCCCAGGCTTTCTCCCCCTGCAGCACCACTGACACCCACGCTGGCTCCTTGTGGGTGCCGGGGCTGACCTGCCTGCGGTAGGAAGTTTAGTGGCCTCCCGTCTGTGGCTGATGCAGACGGTGATGGACCCCCAGGTCTGAGCACCTCTAGGTTCTCAAGGTCACAGGTCGTCAGTGTCGAACAGCCCCATCTACACAGGTGGCGAGGAACCCAGCCATGCTGCCTGAGTGGGGATCCCTGGGATGCGCTCAGGCATCTGTGGTTTCCGTCAGTGCCCCAGGGGTCTGTGGTGAGCCGCGATTTGAGGACCACTGCTCCAACCCAGAGGGTCTCAACGGGGCAGTCGTGCCCCCAGGGGACACTGGGCCATGCCTGGGGATGTCTGTGGGGGGCCTCCTGGCATTGAGTGGGTGGGAGCAGGGAGGCTGCTCCACACCCCGCAGCGCCCAGGACTGGGGGCTGAGGGTTGGCCTGATGCAACAGAGGTTTCATTTAAGGGGATCCCTCTGGCTGCTGTGGGGAGGACAGGCCACCAGGGTCAAGGGCCAGAGCCAGGAAATGAGTGAGGTTTCTGCAAAAATCCTGGCAAATGCTGAGGGGGGACTTGGGAGTAGCATCGGCGGTGGCAAGAGGCAGTTGGGTTCTGGATGTGTTTCCAAAGCAGACCTACCAGCTTAGGTGTGAGACGTGAGAGAGAGAAAAGACCCTATGAGGCCTCGGGGACTTTTAGCAGGGGACACCTAGAAACGCCCTGGGTGGGTGGGTGGTGAACATTAAGGCTTGGTCTTGGACAGGGTAACCTGGAGATGACTAGTAGGCCCCCCGATGGAGTCGCCGGGGTTAAGAGCTGGGAGGGTGATGGAAAGTTGGAGTCAACATTTGGTCCACTTGCTGAGCTCTCAGGAGGATAAAGGAAGATTAGTCAATGTGGGTGGGGGGCTCCTATGTGCTAGGGACCCAAAAAGCAAGGAGAAAAAGGTCCTGACAGAGCTCCCACCCAAGGCTGGGAGATAAACAACAAAGAAACTCACGGTAACTCGACAGCGATAGGCCTCTGAGGAGAGACGCAGAGCTGGCAGGGAGGGCCTGGGGGGGCCACCGTACTGGGCCAGAGGAAGCATGTTTCAGGCTGAGTGGGCAGCACGTGCAAAGGCCCTGAGGCAACAACATGCTTGACGTGCTCGAGGGACAAAAGGAAGCCAGCGTGGCCTGAGCAGGGAGCACAGCGGGATGTCAGCAGGAGGTGAGGTTGCAGGTGTCCTGAGCAGGCCACACAGGCCATGGTGAGGAACTGGATTCGGTCCAAAGGCCACTCACTGGGAGACGTGGGAGGATTTTGAGCTGGGGTGCGACATGGTGCCCCTGCTGTTCTGCTGAGCTCCCTGACAAGCTCATGAGGAATTTGGATTATTGCCTCTTTACGTGAACCATCCTGGTGCAGCTGGCCCTAAACCTTTCCACCACGCCACAGGAAAGGTAGACACGAAGCTCCAGGCTAGGCCTGGGAATGCCGCCCCCGGGGGAGTATCGGGGAGGTCCCTGCCAAGAAGGCCTCATGTCTCTGCTGGGCTCTTTCCAGATTGAGAAGGCCCAGCAGGCTCCAGACCGGCAGCCGTGGCCGGACCAGGACCTGAGCAGCCAAGCCGGCGCCCAAGAGGTGCGTACCAGGGGGCCGGCGCTCCTGCCCCTCCTCTCCAGCCCCGCTCACCTCCCTCCTTCCGCCCACAGGTGCCAGCCGCCGGGGCTCTGTCCAGGGTCTGCAGCCTTGTCCAGCAGCTCCATGTGGCCTACAGCAGCCTGGCCTCCGGCCTGCAGGGCCTCCCCGCCGAGCTCCGGTGGCAGCTCAGGCAGGCGCGGCACAGCCTCTGCGAGCTCCACAGCGTTGTCTCCTCTGCCGCCTCCGTGGCGGAGCTGCCGGCCGAGCGCCTGGCCCAGAGCCGCCAGGGCGTACGCCAGGCGTGGCAGGGGCTGGAGCAGCTGCTGGAGACCGTGCAGCACAGCCCTCCACTCAGCTGGCTGGTGGGGCCCTTCACCCTGCACCCCAATGGGCAGCAGCTGTAGGCGCCCCTCCCCCACCCGAAACCAGCCCCAACCCCTGGAAGCTCCGGGCCCTGCCGGCTGGCACCCCACCTTTCTCCCTGAGCACGGCTGGCCCTTCTCCTGGCCGAGGAACCCAGGGCGGCTAAGACCCTCGATGCCGGCGGGGGTGCCCAGGCTTCACCTGAAGATCTCAAGCAAGCGCTTCATTTAGGAACAAGAAGGGGAGTTGTGCCTGTCATGAAGGTTCTCCACTCAGCACCCCCAGTAGGGCCCTTTTATCTTTTATCTCTGGGCGGGGGGTTCTTCCACCCCAGCCTGGGCCCTCTAGCTATACCAGCTTGGCAGGCGGCCCCGCTCCTCCATCCTGGGCTCCAGGCAGCTCCGTCCTCGCTCTGAAAGCCCACACCCCTCAGCAAACAGCGCATGCCCGAAGGTACCAGAACGCCACCATCATCCTGAGGCAGGTAGGCCCCCACCGCCTCTGCTGACCCCCGGCCTGGCCCAGGGGCTTCGTGAAGGCAAAGCCGCAGCAGCCACTGACAGCTGAGGACCGGACTGTCCGGGCGGGGTGGGGTGAGTACACGTCCCTTCCTGCTGCAGCCCACTCACCCGGCAGCGCGCCCTGGTCCTGGGTGATCACAAGGACCCCACAGATGATGTTCTCAGGTCCCTGGGCCCAGAGGCTGCCGATGAAGGAATAAAGGGGCTCCCTCACACGGGATGGGGCCCTAGGGAGCACGTGACAAAATGTGCTCGAGGGACTCCAGGTGGTCCAGTGGTAAGGACCCTGTGCTTTCACTGCTGAGGGTGCGGGTTGGATCCCTGGTTGGAGAACTAAGATCCCACAAACCACAAGGCGCGGCCAAAAAAACCAAACAGAAAAACGTGCTCGACACACGTTCAGGTCTCAGTCACGTGCTCCAGGCCGGAGACCAGCAGCCCCTGGACAAGGGCCCCTTCCTTCCCGCCGTGCTCTCCCTGGATCCTTGGGGCGCCCTGCGAGGTGGGCTGCACATGGGAAGGTGGGACAACAGAGGGCCAGTCCCCCTGCTCCCCGGGGCCCCGGGAGATGCTGAGGGAGCTGCTGCATCGGAAGTCCAGCGGCCCGAGGCTTGTCAAGCGCCCCCTTTCCACGCCTGCAGCCCCCCTATCTGGCCGCCTCCTTGACGGAGGAAGCGAAGCGGCCCTGCTTCTCAGAAATCACCAGGTGCTCCAAGCCCCGGGACGGATGGGCCAGCTCTCCCCAGAGGGTCACCACGGCTGCCAGGGGCCACAAGGGGCCCTGCGCCACAGGAGCTGGCCGAGGCAAGACACGGGGACCAGTCCGGGAACTTCCCCGAGCCTTTCCTTCCTCATTCCCCATCACGGACCGCCAGCGGAGGGGGTGACACTGGAAACAGTCGTTCATGGAAACCGAGCTCAGCGACAACCTCAAATCCAACCAGACCAAACCAAACGGGGCAAGGGCAGGGGGCGGGGGCGGTACGCCAGGCGCAGGGAGCAAAACCACACCACGCCTCTCTCTCAGCCGGGACAGAGGGGCTCAGCCACCGGCAGGACAGGGGACACACAGTCGAGGCCACCGTTTAACCAGCAACGGCCATGTGCAGGTGCCTGGCTGGGCGCCGCGCACACATCCCCCATCTGAATCCAAGCGACAGGTGAGCACAGAGAAGCCGAGTGTGGGGCGTCACTCGGCCCACGTCACACAGCGAGGCCTGCCCCCAACATCACGCCCTGTGCACATCGACGACAACAGACAGCCCTCAGCATCCCTCCTGGTACTTTTGGAAAGGCCTTGCTCACTGCCCCCGTCAGCCCTGCAGGGCCTGGAGCACCGTCAGAACCAAATTCATATTCGCTGCTCACGGTGACCCTATGGCTTAAAACCCTCTGTCCCTGGACGGCCCCTTGACAACTGCAAACCAGTGATGCTAGAAAACCAAGCCAATAAAAGCAATTTTTTTCATTAAAAAAACCCTTTATAGTCATTTCATGTCCGTTGGAAATCACAGAAATTAGGCAGAAAAAAAACCCAGGGGGACAAATACGAACAACACAGTGTCTCCCCAACAGTTCTCTGTTCCCTGGGTGCCGGGAAGGAGCCAGGCAGGCCTCGGGGCAGCTGCGAGTGGCGGCGGGGCCCGGCCACGGGCCACCCGGCTCAGCTGTCCTCGTCGTCCAGGGACTCCGAGTCCACCCGCAGCCTCTCTCGCTCCTGCCGCTCCTTCCCGGGCCCGTCCAGGTCGGGGCCCTCCCGCGCGCTGCTGGTGGAGGACAGCACGGGCGGGCAGGGGTGAGCAGGCCCCTCGCCGTCTGTCTCCTTCCTTCCACCTACAGAGACCAACAGCCCTCGCCCCCAACCTCCCCCTGCCTGCCTGCAGCCCCGGCTCCCGTGGCGGGTGTCAGGAGGGAGCCACCCTCCGAGAGCTCGGGCCCAGGCCAGCCGGCCCCGAGCCCCGAGCTCCCTCCGAGGGGCCTGGGGGTCAGTCAGCGTGCGGGAGACTGATGTCCCTCGGGCCTTACCCAACTGGGAGCAGCTCAGACACCGGGCTGCCTTCTCCGGAAGTCGCCCCTGCGGCCCCAGCGACACTTACTCGTTGTGTGATGGCTCTTCAGAGGAGCCGCCCCCTGGCCCCTCCTCTGAGTTCTGTCCTTCCTCCGGCTCCTTGTCCTCCATGCTCTCCCCCTTCTGGGACGTCGCCTCGCCGTTCACAGGGGCCGAGAGATCTGTGGGGAGAGAAGCTCGTGGGACGCTGTGGGGCAACCTGCCTGCAGAGAGTGAGCAGCGTGTGAGCACCCGCCTGTGCACCTGGATTCACCCGCACCCCCGAGCCACCGGGCACGCGGGGTCCGCGGCTGCGTGGGGCTCTTCCTCCAGCCGGCCCCTGGCCCGTCCACGCGGCCTGGAGATGGGAGGGGCCGGTAAACGCATGGCCGTGGGCAACAGCGGGGAAAGCCTGCCACGCCGTGTCCCAACAGACGTAAGGAGAGACGCCCCCTCTGTGCTCTCCCCCGGGCAGCCTCGGCTTCGGCTAAGCCCTCTCGGTGCTGGTCTTAAGGGCTGCTCCAAACATCTCTCACCAGGACCGCATGGCCCCAGCAGGAAGGAACGCTCTCCTGTCCCCGCAGCCACCGTCCCCGCCACAGACGCCCTTGCTCCTCTCAGCCCACCCGTGGCCCTCCCCTCCCAGACCTCTGCGACCGCCCGTCCCAGAAACGCTCGTGCACCTGGCCACACACACACAGCCTCCCCTGCTACCTGGCTCTGAGGGTCTGGATGGAGCCTATGAGCAGCACAGGGGCGTGTGGCCCAGACATCAGCTGCCTTGGGGACACAGCCAGCCTGCACAGCGAGTGCCGACAGATGGCGCCACCTGGGCAGTTTGCTCGGCGCCCCTCCCGCCAGCTCCTCACCAGTGCTCGCCTCGTCCTCCGCCCTCTCCGCAGGGGCCTCCTCTCCGGCCAGTATCTCCTCGGCCTTCTCCGGCCCAGTTCTGCTCGCCTTCTGGATGGCCTCGATCTTTGGTCCCAGGACCCGAGACTTGAGCCGGGCGTAGACCTCCGCAGCTTTCTCCATCACCTCCTTGTTGGCCTTGTAGCGGCGGATCTGGCCCACCAAGAGGCCTGGCTCAGGGGGCGCAGCCTCCTCACCCCCCGTCCGAGACCCTCCCCTATCACCGCACCCCGCAGCGCCTCCCGTGCGCACGGCTTCCTCCTCGCTGACCACAGGCGGCTGTGGCCGGAAGCCCCGAGCAGACCCGTAGCCCCACCACCAGCCCCTTCAACCCCTGGGCTCCCGCCGCACCTTCTTCAACGTGGCCACCACGTCCGTGTTCTTCTGGAGGATCTGTGAGGTCACCTGCAGGGTCCCTAGTTCCTCTAACGCGTTCAGACACCTCTTCACATCCTGCAGGGCAGCGAGGGCAGCGAGGAGGGTCAGCGCCTAGCTGCGGGGGTTCTAGGGGGCCCAAGAGGGCAGAGAAGGACACCCTGGGCTGAGCAACAGGGAGCCCCGGGGACAGTGGTGAAGCACCCAGAACTCGAGGGGTCTTGGGGCCTCGTGTGGCACCACCTGGTGGGAACGCAGAGCACTGCACCCAGGAGGCCAAGCTGGGCCCTTATCTGGTGGGCGCCCACGTGAACAAGGACCCTGCCCTGCGCGTGCGGCCTGGCTTTGCCTCAGCGTCCCCAGACTTCTAAGGGAACTCGAGCGATGAGGGGGCAGGGGAACTGAAACATGACCTCTGCACCCCGAGGAAGGTCTCACCGGATTGTCAACCTTCAGGGCGAACTTGATCTCGCTGTGCAGCTTCTGAAGCTTCTCCTCCACGGAAGGTTCTGTGGCCAAGAGAGAACGCAGCGCCCAGGCCTGAGCGGGGTCCCTGGTAATGGGAGCCGGCTCCTCCAGGGCCGTCCCTCCTCCCATTTGGCGACCTCAGGCTGCAACCAGGGCTGGGCAGCTGGCCCCTCACCTTTCTTCTTCTCAACCTTCCGGTCTGGTGGGAACCCTTCCGACCGCTTCCGGGTCCGTTCCATCTTCGCGGGCCTGTGGGGAGTCGCGCCCTTAGAAGGCCCCTGACCAATGTCCCCACTGAGGGCTGGGGGCCTGTGGGGGGACCCATGGCCGCTGCAGAAGGAAACCATCAGGAGGCCCGGGAGGCTGGGAGGAGGAGGCTCAAGGCCCGCCTGACCTGGTCTAGGGCAGCACCCGAGGGAACCCAAGACATAACCCTTCCTCTAGGAAGTAAATAATGTGAAAACCCATAATTTTTTTTTTTTTTAAACAGGTGGTTAAGGGTGAGTGGCTAGTTACGTAGACCCCCGCACATGAGTTACTCTGATATGATGCCGGGCAACGGCAGCTGGCACGTCACCGAGCCTTCGAGTCTACATCCTGCTCGGCAGCCTGGCTGCCATATTCCCACGGGGCAGGTTCGTTTACTGATGGCTGGGATTCCACATAAAAGGGGGCAGGGAGATGGGCTCTGTGCTCCCACCTCAGTGGGCCTTGGACTTTAAAAAGCCTGAGAACCACTGGTCTGGGGACAGTCTCGCCCCCTGAGCACTGGCGACACGGGGGCCGGGTCATCCTCTGTGGGGCTCCATCCTGGGCACTGTGGGGAGAGGGGCAGCCTCCCTGGCTCCACCACTGGATCCCAGGAACCGCCCCCACGTGACCACCACAGATGTCCCAGGACACTGCCCGGTGTCCCCTGGGAGCAGGGTCACCCTGGGGGGAGAGGCCTGCTCTGGGGAAGGACCACAGACCTTGGCAGTGACTCCTGCATAACCTGATGGGGCCCCAAGAACCAGACACTTCAACTGGATTCAGTCTCGAAGACTGAATTTAGAAGCTGGGGCCCTCCCTTGAGATGTGGGGACCCCCAGGGGGCTATGGGAGGAGTGGCAGTGCGGGAACGGACCTGGCCCGGGGCTTCTCCTCGGGGCGCCCTCTCTTCTCCTTCTGGCTGGGTCTCCGCGCGGGCTCTGTGCTTTGCAGGTGCAACTTCTTCGCTGATTTCTTCACCTGTAGCAACCAGAGAAAGGGAGGGGCTGGAGCGCCAGGCGGCGTGGGGCTGCCCCAGCCAGACCCCTGAGCTGTTCCCTTAGAGACACAGTGTGACATTCCCTGCTATCACCTTCGCCTGATGGGAGCTGATAGCCTGGGCAGGATGGATCCCGTGTCCAGTCCATCCCCGGGCAGCAGCTTCTCAGGGTCTGAAAGGATCACCCAACAGTGGGGCAGCCCCACTGCATTCCTCTTGCCGAGCAACACACCTCTTGTGCCAGGGAACTTGGTCCCCCTTTTGTGACAAAACGGAGAGCAGTGGAGAGAGAACAGGGCATTGTTCGGCTCCCCCACCCCTATCGAGTGGGATCCTGGGCTCGGACCAGAAGGCAATGGGCCCGGGGGGCTCGGATTCCTGGACTCAGGCTGGCCTGTGAGAGCCAGGAGGACAGAGAGCTGACGCCCTGTGGTCACACACGGTGCCAAGGGTCACCACCAACATGCACCAGAGGCCGAACTGCTCCCATGCTTACCCCACAAGCCGTTCCCCCGCAGCAGCCAGAGGGCACCTGTGAGCACCCACCCCTCCTCTGCCCACAGCCCTCCAGGGTCCCACCTACCTCCCTTGGGGTAACAGCCCAAGTCCTCCACAAGGCCCTGTACGACCTACCCCTTCCCCTCCCTGCCCTCCCCTCCTCCCTCTCGCTCACTCTGCTCCAGACACACGGGCCTCCTGGCTGTTCCTCCAACACACCAGGCACGGTCCTGCCCCAGGGCCTTTGCACGGGCCGTGCGCTCGGCCAGGAATGCCTCTCCCCAAGATACCTTCTCACTTCAATCAGATCCTTACTTAAGGTCGGCTGCCCGCCTGAAGCCTCTGAGGTCTGCCCTCTTTGCGATGGAAACCCTCTCGCCCCCGCAGCTCACACCCCGCCCTGGCTTCCATCTCCTTGGCACCACACACCATCCTCAGGTGGTCCGCTGCCTGTCCCCCTCCCTCAAGTGTCAGCTCCTTAACAGGGGGCTCTCTGTCTCCCTGACCGCTTGGCGCCCCGCACACAACGGCTGCTGCACGGACACCGCCGGACGCACCTCTCTGTCCAGCTCGGCCTCGGGCTCCGAGTCGGAGGAGGACTGGGGGCCCCGGCTCCGGCCCTTCCGGCCGCGCTTCTTGACGGGCTCGTCATCGTCCTTGAGCTCGTCGCCGCTGCTGCCGGCGCTGCCCGCACGCGCCGCCTCCCCGCGCTCCCGCCCGCGCCGCCGCTCCTTCTCCTCCTTCTCGCGCTCACGCAGCCGCCGCAGCTCCTCCTCCTGCTCCCTGCGCCGCCGCGCCTCCAGCTCGCGCCGCCGCTCCTCGTCCCGGCGCTTCCACTCACTGATGCGGTCCACCTCGTCGCTGTCGCTGAGGATGCGGGCCGGTTAGGGCTCCCGTCCCAGCCTGCCCGCGCCCCCGCCCCGAGGGCCCCGCACCCACCTGTCGCTGCTCGAGGTGGTCGGTGGCCGCTCAGCCTTCGGTTTCCGCCCACGGGGCTTGGGGGGAGGCTTCTCGGCTATGGAAGAGCGGGGGCAGGGTGGCCTCTCCCGCGTCTCTCGGTGGGCGTTCCCCCCCCCACCGCCAGGCCAGGCGCAGGCCCAGGGCAGCACCCCCCAGCCGGCCTACCTGGCTTCCTGCCCCGAGGAGGCTTCTTTACGGACGCGTCCGAGTCGGAGGAGGACGAGCAGGAGGAGGAGGACGCCGACCTCGCCACGGCCGCAGGCTCAGCCTTGGCCCCGTCCGATTCTGCTTTGGAGTCCGAGTCGGAGGCTGACGGCGCCTTCTGGGGGAGGCCCGGGGAGGTGAGAGCAGCCAGGGCGAGGGCAGCCCCAGGTGTGCCTGCAGCGCCCCACCCCGCCCAAACCCACAGCCCTTCGTCTGGCCCAGAACCCCGGACACACACACACACCCCACACTCACACGCTCATGCACACATACTTGTGTACACACAATACACACAACACACTTGTACACGCTCATACATGCCTGCCTGCGCACAACACACACACACACACACGCACATACATCACACTTGCACACGGGTGCGCGCACGCGTGCATTCTCTCTCTCATGGGGCCCCTCAGAGTGCTTT
This sequence comes from Leucopleurus acutus, assembly GCF_964270905.1. Classification (NCBI taxonomy): domain Eukaryota; kingdom Metazoa; phylum Chordata; class Mammalia; order Artiodactyla; family Delphinidae; genus Leucopleurus; species Leucopleurus acutus. Next base: position 3,539,378 of record NC_139145.1, on the reverse strand, counting down.
GCCCCCCCTCCGATGCCAGCATCCCGTTTTCCAAACCGGCCTCTAAGGCCCTCTCGGGGGCAGCAGCGGCCTCCTGCTCCGGGGAGGTGCTCCGTGCACACGGCGCTTGGAAACCATGGGCCAAAGCCATGAGTGAAGGTGGAGGCGGATGTCAGCGGGCCCCGGGGTCTCCCTGGGGCCTACAGCCTCCCCTCCTCCAAAACGGACTGACCCCGACCTCAGACGGTGGCTGGTGACCGTGGGGAGATGCTTGAGGAGCTTCCACCGGCCGGTGTGTGGGAACAAAATAAAACACCCGTACCTTTTTCTTCCGTCCTGGAAGGGGACCCCGCCGTGGGGCCCGGACCACGGCTTTCTTCTCGGGGGTGAAGTCCTGGGCAGAGAGAAGGGAGCTGGACGTGCTGCCCACCGGCCGGCCCCCCCCCCCCCCCCGGTGCATCCCTCCCCCTGGGCGCCCGCCCAGGGTCCGGCCAGCTGCTCACCTGGTCACTGGTCTTCTCTGACTCGGAGGAGCTTTCCGAGTTCTCCTCCTCGGATGGAGACATGCTGGCTTGATCCAGGTCACTGGAGGCCTTTCGAGCTCGTTTTGAGACCGACATCTGGAAGGGGAGCAGCCCGGACACATCAGCAACTGAGAAAGCCCATGTGCTCGGGAAACTCTGGGGGGAGGAGGGCAGGGACCCTTTTGAGAATCTGATAAAAACCAGGAATACTGATCCTAGAAGACATGATGCTCAGTGAAAGAAGCCAGACACAGAAGGACAAATACTTTGTGATCTCACTCACAGGAGATCCCTAGAGAGTCAGATCCACAGAGACAGGAAGTAGATGGTGGGGGCCGGGGGGAGGGGGAGGGGGAGTCAGGGTTTCCTGGGGACAGAGTTTCAGTTTGGGAAGATGAGAAAGTTCTGGAGATGGATGGTAGGGATGGTTGCCCAACGGTGTGAATGTAAAATGCTACTGAACTGTGCGCTTAAAAATGGTTAAGATGATGAATTTCATGTTGTGTGTATTTTACTACAATTAAAAAAAATAAAGAATACAAACCAGGGATCCTTCCCCCAGAAAAACACATACACATATGTTTTGTAACTAGATGGAGGTGGTGGTTGCACCACTTCTATTAAATGCCACTGAGTTGTACGTTTCAGAACGGTTAATTTTTTTATGTGAATTTCACCTCAATAAGAAAGATTTTTTAAACACACACACACATACAATTCCGAATTAGGTTTCAGGGGTTCACAGACTCCCAGATGCTCACTCAAAGAAGCCAATTTAAGAAACTGTATAAAGGAAGAACTGAGGAGGCAAAGAGGACTGAGCTTTGGACACAGATCTCGGCCCACTGACGCCCGGTCCTCCCCGTCAGGGTGTGGGTTTAGGTACGATGCACCTCTGCCTCTGTCCCGTTACAGCCCAGACTCGCTGGTTCTCGTCACAAGCACTTACTGAGAGCATCTCACCTACTCCGGGGCCTGACCAAGGCCAGGGTACGATGGGCTGCACTGTGTTCCCCCAAAACGCATACAATGAAGACCTGACCCCCAGGACCCCAGAATGTGACTATTTGGAGATGGGTCTTTGAAGAGATAATTAAAGTAAAATGAGGTATTAGGGTGGCCTAATGGGGTCCTTATAAGAAGGACTTATATGACTGGGGTCCTTAAGAGGAGATTAGGACACAGAAATGCACAGAGGGAGACCACGTGAAGAGATGGTGGACACACAGAAAAACAGCGACAAAAGAACGTTAACTAGAGAGAGCACAAAGCTGACCCGGCAGAAAGCCATAGCCACACCCCCCAAAATGGGGAAAGGAACACCAATAGGTGTGTTCCCAGCTAGGGTGCTGGGTTACGAGGGAAGAGGTCGTCTAAATGCCTCCCTAGTGTGGGGGAAAGGTGTTGTAATAATGACATATTCATTTAACGCAAAGTTGGCCAAAAAACCCCAAAAAACAAAACCTGAATACATACTAACCTACAAGTAGTGGTTAATACCTAAGGGGTAGGATGGGGGGGGCATTTATTTTCAACATATTTCTGTCTAACTCCTTCAGTAACTGTAAACAGAAACAACAGGGACTTTTAAACGATGCCAGGGACTTCCCTCGTGGTCCAGTGGCTAAGAATCTGCCTTCTAGCAACCTAAGTGTCCATTCACAGATGAATGGATAAAGAAGATGTGGCATATATATACAATGGAATAAGCCATGAAAAGAAACAAAACTGAGTTATTTGTAGTGAGGTGGATGGCCCTAGAATCGGTCATACAGAGTGAAGAAAGTCAGAAAGAGAAAAACAAATACCGTACGCTAACATATATATGGCATCTAAAAAAAAAAAAAAAAAGGTTCTGAAGAACCTAGGGGCAGGACAGGAATAAAGACACAGACGTAGAGAATGGACTTGAGGACACGGGGAGTGGGAAGGGTAAGCTGGGACGAAGTGAGGGAGTAGCATGGACTTATATACACTACCAAATGTAAAACAGCTAGTGGGAAGCAGCCGCACAGCACGGGGAGATCAGCTCGGTGCTTTGTGACCACCTAGAGGGGTGGGATAAGGAGAGTGGGAGGGAGACGCAAGAGGGAGGGGATATGGGGATATACGTGTGCATATAGCTGATTCACTTTGTTATACAGCAGAAACTAACACAACATTGTAAAGCAATTATACTCCAATAAAGATGTTAAAGGAAAAAAGAAGAAGAAAAAAAAAAGAATCCTCCTTCCAATGCAGGGGATGGGGGTGCAACCCCTGGTCGGGGAAGTAAGATGCCACACGCTGCGGGGCAACTAAGCCTGCATGCTCTAGAGCCGGCACACGCCACAACTAGAGAGCCCACGTGCTGCAACTACTGAACCCACGTGCCACAACTACAGAGAAGTCTGCACGCCACAACGAAGAGCCCGCGTGCCACAACTAAGACCCGACACAGCCAAATAAATAAATAAATAAATAAATAAAATATTAAAAAATAATCATAACGTTTAAGGACAAGGAAATGCTCATCTATTAGGTGGAAAAACAGCAAGACACATTACGTGCGTGATTGCCAATTCCATACTTTACATACCCACCCCGCCCGTGAGGCACACACAAGATCACAGAGAAACACATCAGGATGTTTCTAGTCCTTGGCGCAGAAACCCCCTCAGATAGTTCGGGCATTTTTCACCGGCTTCTTTATGCTTTTCACATCTTCTAACTTATCTACGATGAGCATGGCTTATTGTTATAAATGGAACCAAAAGCAAATGTTATTTTTAAAAATCATAAAAACAATGCCTTACTCTATCAAAAGAATTTGCTGCTAGGTCCCGGTCCTTTCATTCTGCACCCAAATATTCGGAAGCAGTCAAAAGGCAGAGGAGAGGGGAAAAAAGGCAGGAAAGAGAATCTCTCCAAGAGAACTTAAAACTCACATCCACACAAAAACTTGTACACGGATGTTCACAGCAGCGTTATTTGTGATGGCCCCAAAGTGGAAACAACCCGAACGTCCATAAACAGATGACAGATAAAGTGTGGTTGGGCCATACCCAGGAATATCGCTCAGCCATGAAAAGGAGAGAAGCCCTGACACTCGCTACCACGTGGATGGACCCTGAGGACACGATGCTCAGTGACAGAAGCCAGCACAGAAGGACACACAGTGTGTGATTCCACTGATGGGAAACGTCCAGAACAGACAAGTTCCACAGAGGCGGATTCCTGGGTACTAGGGAATGAGGGTGGGGATGTGGGGGGACTGCCAGTGAGGACGGGGTTTCTTTTTGGGGTGATGGAAAGTTCTAGAACTGACAGAGGGGATGCTGGCACAACTTTGTGAATGTACTAAAAACTGAAGGAAGGAAAGGCCGGAGAAGGAGAAGAGCAGACGGCCAGACGGAACCTGTGGAGGGAGCAGGGAGGGCCACAGCCCCCCACAGGCCGGCTGTGCCCGCCCCACCCCCGCGCCCCTACCTTCAAGGCCACCGCCTTCCGCTTGAGGCCGCTGTTGTCACTGCTCTTGTCCGAGTCCGAGTCACTCTCCATCCTGTCGCTGGCGGCTGCAGCGGTCACAGCTGTGACCGCCATGACCCCCCGGTCCTCGTCGTCCTCACTGCCAACTGCTGGATCAGCTTCAGGGGCCTCGCTGTCGGAGGAGCTCACCGGCTGGGGGTGGGGACAGAGACAGCAGGTCACCACCAGGCGTGGCCCACAGGGCAGCAGCCACTGGCCAGGTCTCAAGTGTCAGGGTCTGGCCTGCTCGCTCTCCAAATGCGGGAACTGAGGCTCAGAGAGCTCCAAGGGGGACTTCCCTGGCGGTCCAGTGGTTAAGACACTGTGTTCCCAATGCAGGGGGCGTGGGTTCAATCCCTGGTAGGGGAACTAAGATCCCATACGCCATGCGGCACGGCCAAACAATATTAAAAAACAAAACAAAACAGAAAGCTCTGAGGACTGATGCGGCAGGGCGAGATGGGCACGTGTGGGCTAGCCACTAGGATTCAAGCACTGCAGGATCTGAGGGCAGACCCTGGGCCAGTGACTTAAGCCCCTGTGCGCCTCATCCCCCATCTGAGCAATGGGGCCGACACCACTTTGGCCTCACAGGGCTGTGGCGAGGGTGAGACAGAAGTGGCATGTACTGAGGACAGTGCCCAGACTGGCAGGAGGTCCATCGAGGTTTGCTTTCTGTAAACATGATTATTATTGCAATTACTAATGAGGAGGAAAATGACCTAGGACAGGACCTCTGGGCGCGAACTTCCAGGCACTTCTGTTTCTGTTTTAGCCACAGTGCCTGCTCAGGCGCTAACAGCCGCAAACATAGCAGACGCGCAGATCGCACTTCTGTGCTAGCCGCGTGCCGGGCTCGTCTGCACACTCAGTTGCCGTCTGTGAGCAGCGGCCAGGTGCCAGGCACTGTGCTAGGGAGGTGGGAGCGCCCAGACGTGGCCCTGCCCCTGGGGAGCTTACAATCTAGTGGGAGACCGACCACGGCCACGTGAGCAGACCAGAGTGAGGGGGTAAGGAGGAAAAGGAACCCTCCTACACTGTGGTGGCGGGGGGGAATGTAAAGTGGTTGCAGCCACCATGGAAAACAATATGGCGGTTCCTCAAAAAACTAAGAATAGAGCTACCACATGATCCAGCAATCCCACTCCTGGGCATATGTCCAGAGAAAACTATAATTCGAAAAGATCCACGCACCTCTATGTTCACAGCAGCACTAGTTACCATAACCAAGACACGGAAACAACCTAAATGTCCATCAACAGATGAATGGATAAAGAAGATGTGGTACGTATACACATTGGACTATTACTCAGCCGTAAAACAGAATGAAATAATGCCATCTGCAGCAACATGGATGGACCTAGAGATTATCATACTAAGCAAAGTAAGTCAGAATGAGAAAGGCAAATACCATACAATATCACTTATATGTGGGATCTAAAATATGACACAGGGAATTCCCTGCTGGTCCAGTGGTTAAGACTCCATGCTTCCACTGCAGGGGGCATGGGTTCAATCCCTGGTTGGGGAACTAAGATCTGGCATGCCGTGTGGCACAGCCAAAAATTTAACAACAAAAAAAAAAGGGTAAAAAGTGCCACACGAAGTAGGTGAAGCCCCAAACCTGAAACACTGAGAGAGAACCATCAGACTTTCAGGTGGATTTCCCTCACGCCTCTCCTCCGGGGCGTCACTTTTCTCTGGGGCACCCCTGGTGAGTGGAGAAGGGAAAGGACGTCCCGGTGCTTCACGGGGGAAACAGCAGCTTGGAGTGTGAATGACTAAATGGAGGGTCCAGGACCCTGCTGATCGTCTGCGGGAGGAACGGAGTCAGCCTCGTGGCAGTGAGAGCTAGCAGACACGAGGGATCAACTCTCTCCGTGTAACATGTGGGGAGCTGTCATTCTCACTCTGCAGACGAGGCAAAAGGCGGCGTGATGGAGCCAGATCACACGGCGACTAAGCGACAGAGCTGGGGTGCAAGCCAGCTCTGCTGGGCCCTGAAGCCTGGCCCACTGGACACAGCTACTGCCTGTTACAAACCCCAGCTTGCTTCTGCTAAGCGCTCAACCAACTGTGGCCGGATGTGCGCCTCGACAGCCGGGGAGGCGACTGGGACGAGTGGGCATGTTCCATAAGTGGGGAAACAAGGTCTCCGGGAAGGTAAGTGACTTGCCCCGCACTGTGCTTTGGGGATAAAGCCAGGAACTCTGCATCTCCTGGGCTCGGCCCATGAGACCTAACTACCTGCCAGCAAAAGTTTTGGGAAATCCGATCCCCATGGAGACGTCTGGAGGACGGGAACACTGGTGGCTCGGAGAGGAACCAGGAAATAAAGGCCAAGAGCCAGCTGACCTGCAACCATCCCGAGACCCACTGGTTGAGTGAGATGAGTGATGAGTGTTGGTCTCTTTCACTGTCTCTCTCTTTTTTTTTGGCCTCACGGTGCAGCATGCGGGATCTTAGTTCCCCGACCAGGGATTGAACCCGTGTCCCCTGCATTGGGAGTGCAGAGTCTTAACCCCTGGAGCCCCAGGGAAGCCCCCTCTCACTGTCTTAATGGGTCGGGAGGGTGACAGAGGTGGAAAGGGAAGGTCAGGCCCAGTCTGGCCCCCTCGGTCCCCAACACCTTGCACCCCTGTGCCGGGTGCCTGATGTGCACTGGCTCACCAACAGCCCCGTGAGAGCTTGTCGTACCCTGAGCCTCTGTTTTAGATGAGGAAACTGAGGCTCCGAGAGGTGACGTCAATCAAACCCCAAAGAACACGGTGAACAGGAGGAAGAGCCAGGCCTCGAACCCAGGTCCACGCATCCACACAGCAGGGCTCTTACCCCAGGATCCATGTGTAGAGGTCCTTCTCCGTGCCCACCTGCCCCTCCAGGACCCCACCTGGCTTGTACCGACCAGAAAAGAACTTCAGCCTGGGAGACGGGAGGCCTGGGTTTTAGTTCCAGCTCAGCTCGAACCAGCTACTGGGACAGGTCCCTTTACCTCCTCTATCAGGTCACGAGGATGTATCAACTGGGATCCTTCTAGGTCAATCCTTCTCAACAAGGGATGATTCTCTCCCCAAGGGGGCATTTAGCAATGTCTAGAGACATTCAAATTTTCAAGATGCGGGGGGGGTCTTGGCATCGAGTGGGTGGGGCCAGGGATGCTGCTCAACAGCCCACAGGGCCTAGGACGCCCCACGGAGAGGGAGGGAAGTTGAAAAACCCTGGTCCAGGTCTCTGAGGCCTCACGTTCTAGCTGGGTCCTTCCCGGCAATCAAGCGAACACTCCGGGCCTCAGCGTGCTCAGCTGTAAGACGGAAAAGATTCCACCTACCCAGCCCATCTTGGGATTACTGGATATAGCTGGAACCGCACTGAGATACCGTTTTTCCACCTCCTGGCTTGGCAGGCCCTGCCGTACGCTCCTGGTGGGAGCACAGTGAGCTAAGGCTGTCAAAAAGAATGAAGCTGTTCTCTGCACAGACGAGGGAGACCAATTGGGGGAATAAGGCCAAGTGGAGCATTACATGCTTCAAAAAAGCAAGCTATGTAGGGTTTTACGTGAACAAAGAATCTTGGAAGGACACACAAGGAACTGGTAGCTAGGGCTACCTTGAGAGGAAACTTAAACAGAATGGCCGCGAGGCAGGGCTGATCCCTCACCGTACGCCCTTTTGTACTTTTCACTCTTGTACCAGGAGTCTGTACTCCCACTCAAAACGTAAAACTAAAGTAAAACCTTATAGGATGAAAAGACAGACTGCCTGGGCACCCTCCAAGCGGTGCTTCCAAAAGCCTGCTGTGGACTGGCTCCATCAGAAGCATCTAGATAACTCGGGGGATGAACCACCTCAAGGTGCCCAGGCCTCAGTCCTAAACTACCACACCTAAACCTCTCGGGGTGGGGCCCAGGGATCTGCATTTTTAACCCAGTGTTCTTTTGGAGGCACAGATGGGTCAGAGAACCAAACAGCAGTAATATGCTCTCACACCTATACCTACTTCTCAACCTGGGGAGTCTGTATGGGGCAGGTTTAATGTCAAGGTTACACCTTTTTTTTTTTTTTTTTTTGCAGTACACGGGCCTCTCACTGTTGTGGCCTCTCCCGTTGCGGAGCACAGGCTCGTGACGCGCAGGCTCAGCAGCCATGGCTCACGGGCCCAGCCGCTCCGCGGCATGTGGGATCTTCCCGGACCGGGGCACGAACCCGTGTCCCCTGCATCGGCAGGCGGACTCTCAACCACTGCGCCACCAGGGAAGCCCCAAGGTTACACCATTTTTGAGTTTCATTTCCTTGAGGGCAGGCATCTACGTGGTACTTCACAGGCTGAGGGTGAGTAATAAACATTAAATGGTGTGATGATTCACCTGGAGGCAATAAGCTTAGGACGAGACTAACCAGCACTTGAGCTGGGGCCAGAATACGGTCTCATGAAACTCAGCTACCTTCAGCAACTTCCGATCCGTTTACCCAAGTGGGGAATGTGCAAAGCCTGGAGAGACGGTGGGGACCAAAGCAGGGGGAACGTCCATCTCCCAGACCCACCACGGGAGGTAAAAGACACGGGAGGTAAAAGACCACACACATGAAACGTGGGCCTGGACCCCTGAGAAGAGGCTGCCAAACCCTCAGCACTGGAGAGAGCTCTCGAACGGACCCCAGGTTCTAGATCGTGAGCTCCCAGAAGGCAAGAGGCGTGTCTGCATCACCTAGGATTCCTGGTCCCTAGTGCAGCACATGGCATGCGTGCGGCCGGGGTCTACACAGGAGTGTTTGCCTGGTCGATGGGTAGATGGAAGGCACAGGAGAGGCACACCCAGACCATCTTGAGACCCCGAGTTCTCAAGCAGGACCGGATGCTACAAAACTACTCGGTCCTTCTCTCACACTCCCGCTTCCCTGCCCACAGACCACATGGCAAGTCCGTTTCTTCCCTAACAGCAGAGCTCCGAGCCCTGCAGTCAATTCGCCAGGTCTCCCGGCCCACCTGGAGCCCACCCGTGCTGAGGCCAGGCTACTCCACCTCCCCGCGACTCCCCTTGTCTGCACCTCGCCCCAAAACACCCAGAGCAAGGCACCCCTCTGCCATCCTTCCTCAGCTTTCCATGGCTTTTTTACGAATTTAACTTCAACTTCTCTAAATTCCCTCTTTTCCCTGATTGTTTCCAGACACTGATTTGCCACTGAGAATGTCATCTCTGTGACTCTTAGCACTCTTTCCCACCTGAGCAAGAGCTCTCACGTTCTACTACCCACAGCCTTTTTCTGAGTTTGAAATCTGGCAGTAATGGGGGAAGGAAAGGGTGTTACTGAAAGGAAAAAAATTTTTCTCCTTAGAAAACAAAAGGTTTCTTAGGAGCTCTAACGATGCCGTTTCACATTCAGGCTAATCCTAGAGCAGTGGGTCTCACCAGGGGGGGATCCTGCACCCCTCCACCCGACACTCGGCAATGTCTGCAGACGTGTTTGGTTGTCACAACTGGGTAAAGAAGGAGCTCCTGGCATCGAGTGGGTGGGACCAGGGATGCTGCTCTAACCCCGACAGTGCCCAGGACTGCCCTCACGGAGAATGATGAGGCCCCAAACAACAGCGGCGCCCAGCGGGAGGAGCCCTGTCCCAGAGGCCTCTCCTTTCTCTGTGGGACAAGCTAAGACCACCTCTGGTCCCCAGCATGCTCGAGTGCCTGCTTGACCTGGGCTCCGCAGACCCCCGCCAGCCTCCCACCCCCGGCACCGACTCACCAGAGGAGCACTGTAGCTGGCATGGGGGTTGTTCTGGATCTCCCACAGGCCCTCATTGAAGCCTTTCCTCTTGTTGGGTTTCCCGTACTTATCTTTACATTTATCGTAGGGAAACAGGTCCTTGGGTCCCAGGAAGGCTCTGGAGAAAAGAACCACGGGCCGAGCCCAGGTGAGCCAGGCCACTCCGGGAGGCAACAGCTGGGAAAAATCCACCCCCAGCGGGGGACACTTACGTTTCGTGGGTACCAAAGAAGAAGATGGGGTACTTGTTGGGCGGGGGCTTCACAGCACCGTCGGCGATGTCATCGATCTGCAGTGAGAGGCCAGTCAGGGGGTGGCTGGGGGGTGGGGGACAGCTTCACCCACTGACCCAGGAAGTGACCAGGAAAACAGCCAAGTTATTTGGGGGAAAGCACGCTGGGAGGAGGGGAGCCTTCAACAGAGGAAGACGCATCGCCTTCCAATTAGGCATCTGCCTTCTTTTGTGCAACGTGCCCCCCCCCCAATTGCATACCTGTCCGCTCCCCCCAGGGTGCTCTCTCTCCCCCCAAGGTAGTTATTTCACCTGGGCAAAGCCAAATACGGTCCTCTGAGCAGCCAGGGGCTGGGGCCAAGCCCAGCTTCCGTGAACTCCCAGGACCCTCCCACGGGACCCCCTCCCGCAAAGAGGCAATCGGTGATCAGTCTACCAGAGGCTGCAGCTGGCAGCTCCAAGGATGCAGAGGGTGGGGGGTGGGCTGCAGGAGACAGGCCCCGAGCATCCAGGAAGTCCCACCCTCTCCCTATAGGCCCATGGGCTCCAGCAGCTGTCAGTCATCTCCCCACAGGAGGCTAGCAGCCCCTTCCCTTCCAATCAGGTGCTTGGAAGCATTCTGGGCTTAAGAGAGCCAGCTGGAGGGGGGCGCGGAGGAGAGGGAGAAACTGGTACTCTGGGAGGAAGGGAAGTGCCCGTAAAGTTTTATCACTCTGGTGCTTCCAAGAAAGTAAGCCCGAGCAAATCAGGTTAGGGTGGGTTCTCTGGTCCCCATTAATTCCTTCCCGTCCTCTTCAAAGCCTGGGAGCTGCTGGAACCTTCCCTGCCCCCCTCACCCAGCTTCCTTCCTCAGTTCTCTGGGCTACTTTTCAAAGTCCTTGGGCCCTGGGCCCCAAACACCCATCCCAAGCATCCCGCTCCTGCACAGACGCATCCCCAAACTCCATCACCCTGAGGACCAGCCTGCCATGCCTTCCAGGCCCGCTTCTGCTCTGACCTCACCCAGGCCCCGCCTCTGAGCCTGAGGCACAGACATCTCAGCGGCAGCACCTGTTAAGGACCACGCTCAGGGCTGCCTAGTTAGCAGTCCCTGAGCCCACTCCTGGCATCCTGTGGCGGCCTCTCTGCAACCAAACGCCCAGCTCTGTGTGATGCCCTCCTGCTTACTTCCACCCAGAGGGAGGGAGGGTCTGGCAGGGAACGAGGATGAAATCTCCAGGCACTCCACAGTACTGCCCAGGCAACTCCTGAGCTCCTTGTGTTCCAGCCGAGCCTTGAGCTTCATGCTTCTACTGCCTCCCCCTCCAAATTCCTTCAGTCCTAACATGCATATTCCACCAACCTCAGTCCTGGGGCGACTTAGACCTGGGGATGGCAACAACCTCCTGCTCCCTCCTCCACACTGGCCTGCCCCACAGACAGTGCCTGAAACTCCACTCTGCAGTTCTGAGACTCACGCGCAAGACTCCCTTCAGAACTGGACCCCTCGAATCATCTGGGTCCTCTGGATCCCAGCTTCCTCCAGAGGGGATCCCTAAAGTCCCCTGGGCCCAGCCCCCTCCCTCAGGGGCTCTCTCTTTCCAGCTTGAGTCCCCGTGGCTGGCCTCTGATTCAAGCATGCCTCCACCCACCCCAAGCCCTCCCTCCACCCTGTGCCCCCACCAGCTTCCTCCACCAGAGTCTGGCGGGGGAGTCCTGGGGGACGGGCGGCACCAGTCCCCAGGGTCCCCCAAACAAGTCTTATTCCAATCTCCGGTCTCTGATGCCCCACATTTTCAGATCCAGTCCCCTCAGCTCCAGCGACCTTGTGAACACAGCACCCAGCCCTATTTCCAGCCCTGGTCCTGCTGAGCACCTCTCAACCTTGACCCTCAACCATTCTCCCTTACTGGAGCCCTTATCCCTAGGCCCCCTTCATACGTGGCTGAGGACCCCCAGCCCCTCAGAACTTGGCTTCTTGTTGCCCCCCATAAAGAGGTCCTTCAGCCTGGAGAACCTCCTTCCCATTCGTTTGAACCCTCTTCTCAAATACCAGATTCCTCAGCTCCCCTCACACCCACCAAACTCCTTCCGATTTGAACCCTGGCTCCTCAGGCCCCAGGTCCCTCAACCCCATACCTCTCGGCTCTGGGACCCCCAGAGCGGATCCCCCAGGCTCGGGGCCCCCCGCATCTCCAGCGCGCGGGTTGCTCAGGCCCGGGACCTCTCCTGGCCCAGGTTCCCGCACAATCCCCGCGCGAGGGTTCCTCAGGCCGGGGACCGCCAGACCCCCAGGCACGCGAGTCCCCCAGGCCCGGGTCCCCCCAGACCCCCGGGGCGCGGGTTCCTCGGGCCCGGAGTCCCGCAGACCCCGGGAGCGCGGGTCCCTCAGGCCCGGGGCCCCTACTGCCCCACCCCACCCCCAACCCCCCGTCGCCTGGCCCATCTCCCTCGCGGCCTCACCCGGGCCGGCCAGTGCGGGTAGCCCTTCATCTTGGCGAACACCAAGTCCCCGGGCTTGAAGGCGTGCGGCATGCTGGCGGCGGGAGACCCAGGCCGCGGGAAGCGGCTGCGGCACGGGCAGCGGCGGCGGCGGCGGCGGCGGCGGCGGCGGCAGCAGCGGCGGCAAGGGGAGGCGAAGCCGGGGGCGGGAACAGGGCGCCGAGGGGGCGGGGGCGACGGCCTAGGTAGCGGGTCGGAGCGTGTTTATTGGCCTGCCCCTCGCAGGAAGTCCCGCCTTCAGGCCGTCACGGGAGGGCGACGCCGTCGCTCAAGACCACGTGCGGGGATAGAGGAGCAGGGCGACCAATGAGAAGAGGGGTTGGAGCAGAGCAAGTTAACGGGATTGGATAACGGGTAGAGCCAAGGGGGCGTGACCCAGAAGCCTAATGGGAGGGGACGGAGGTTAAGGGAGGTGAAAGAGGAAAGGTAGGAGGAGAGAAACAGGCGCTCTGGGAGAGAAGAGGCAGGCAGCCAGGCTCCTTCGGGGCCGGGCTTAGGGTAGAGGGGCGGGCCATAGAACGCCACAGGAGGAGGGGCCTTAAGTAGGAAACATGCTATTGGATTACCACAGGAAAGAAGGCCCAATCACTGTAGGGGGCGCGTCATTGATAGCCTCCCGCTCCTGTGAGGAGGGGCGTAATATAGAGCTGAAGGGCATTGGGTACCACGAGAGGAGCGGCTCAAGGTAGAGAACCGGCATTAGCTACCACAGGAGGAAAGGCTTAAGCGGCTGTCCGCCATTGGATATCGCAAGAGACAAGGTTCAACTCAAAATAGGGACGCGCCGTTGCCTGCTCGAGGGGGCGGGGCTTAGGGGTAGGGACTGGTCATGTGGGGGTCTGAGGATAAACAGCCAAAAAATTCACAAAACACTTATTTCTTCACTCACGACAAGTTTATTGAGCACCATATGCCAGAGCCACAAAATACCCAATATACATACTAATTCAGTCGAGAAAAATGTATTGAGCACTGCCTGGCCAAGTTATGTAACCTCTGCCTCAGTCTCCCAACCTGTAAAACGGGACTCATAATGGTACAGATCTTATAGGGGAGTAAGGATTAAATGACATCACCGCCCCTAAGGCGCTGGAAACTGCCTGGCAGCAGGAAATACTGGAAGTACTTAGGTGCTGTTACTCCGGCTCCTGAAGTATCCAACGTCTAGCAGGGCAAAGAAATGTTAATTTCTTTGTAATTAAGACCCAGGGAAGGAACTCTGAGTAAAATAGGATGCTTAAGAAAGAGCTGAATTGGGCTTCCCTGGTGGCGCAGTGGTTAAGAATCCGCCTGCCAATACAGGGGGCACGGGTTCGAGCCGTGGTCCGCGAAGATCCCACATGCAGCGGAGCAAATAAGCCTGGGCTCCACAACTACTGAGCCAGCATGCCACAACTACTGAAGCCCGTGTGCCTAGAGCCCATGCTCCGCAACAAGAGAAGGCACTGCAGTGAGAAGCCCATGCAGCGCAACGTAGAGTAGCAACAAAGACCCAACGCAGCCAGAAATAATAAATAAATAAATTTATTTAAAAAAGAAGAAGAAAGAGCTGAATAAAACAACAAGGTCCTACTTTATAGCACGGGGAAGTATATTCAACATCCTGTGCTGAACCATAACGGAAAAGAACATAAAAAATAATGTATGTATATGTATAACTGAATCACTTTGTTGTACAGCAGAAATTAACACAACATTGTCAATCAACTATACTTCAATTTTTTAAAAAAAGGAAAAAGAAAAAAAAAAAAAGCTGAGTAATGCCAGAGACTTCGTCTATCATGGGGGAACAGAAGTATTTTCTGGAGGAGATAGTAGTTTAACCAGAGAGTTCAAAGATGACTAGAAATAGGTCCAGGTAGGGAGGTGGGCCCTGGGAGGGCATTTAGGGCAGAGCGGATAGCAAAAGGGTCCGTTAAGGACCTATCATATGCCTTGTGAATATCAGTAACACGCTTGGGTTTTATTTTAACTTCTTGGGGAAAAAAAACCTGGAGGGATTGGATCACAGGGTACAGCGATAATACTTTAATCTCAAGAAACATCCTTATGCATGTGAAATACATCTCAAAAAGGCAGGGGTTTTTTTACAAAGTTAAACAAAGACTTACCATATGAACCAGTAATTCCAACTCTATGTATCTACCCAAGAGAAATGAAAACAAACATCCACACCAAAACTTATACAACTAATAGTCATAACAGCATTATTCACAAAAACCAAAAAGGGGAAATAACCCAAATGGCCATCTATGGATAAATGGATAAACCAAATGTGGTATATCCTGATGATGAATTTTACTGCTGACTCTTCAGCAAGTGAAAGAAACGAAGGATCGATACACACTACAACAGGGATTAACTTCCAAAACATTATACTCGGTGAAAAAAGCCAGACATAAGATCACATACTCTATGATTCCAACATCATATGACATTTGATAGAATGTCCCAAAAAGGTAAAATTTTCAAGACAGAAAGTAGATCAGTATTTGCTTTGAGCTGAAGGTAGGAATCTAGAGTGACTTCAAAGGAGTATGAGGTTTCTTTAGGTGATGGAAAATCACCCTATGTTCTAAAACTAGATTGTGGTGATGGTCCTAGAGCTCTGTAAATATATAGTAAAATTCATTGAATTGTACACTTAAAAAAGGTGAATTTTAGGGTATGTAAATGATATATCTATAAAGCTGTTTTTAGAAAGATTCCTGGGGCTTCCCTGATGGCTCAGTGGTTAAGAATCCGCCTGCCAATGAAGGGGACATGGGTTCGAGCCCTAGTCCGGGAAGATCGCACATGCCGCGGAGCAGCTAAGCGCGTGCGCCACAATTACTGAGCCTGTGCTCTAGAGCCCGCGAGTCACAACTACCGAGCCCGCGTGCCACAACTACTGAAGCCTGCGCGCCTAGAGCCTATTCTCCGCAACAAGAGAAGTCATCACAATGAGAAGCCCGCGCACCGCAACGACGAGTATCCCTCACTTGCGGCAACTAGAGGAAGCCCGCACGCAGAAACAAAGACCCAATGCATCCAAAAATAAAATAAATACAATAAATAAATTTATTTTAAAAAATAAATAAAATAAAAATAAAAAAGATTCCTTAGGCTGCTGTGTGAAGAAAGGCTGTAGGTAACATTTCCAGATAAAATTCAGGATTACCAGTTAAATCTGAATTGTAGATATGTAACAAATACTTTTTTAGGGTAAGTATGTTCCATGCAATATTTGTGACATACCTATACTAAAACAGTATTTATTACACATTCTACAACATGGATGAACCCTGAGGCCATTATGCTCAGTGAAATAGACTAGTCACAAAAGGACAAATACTGTATGAGTCCACTTATAGGAGGTCCCCAGAGGAGTTAAATTCATAGAGACAGGAAGTAGAATGGTGGGACCAAGGGCTGGGGGAGGGGATGGAGAGTCAGTGTTTCATGGGGACAGAGTTTCAGTTTGGGAAGATGAGAAAGTTCTGGAGACGGATGGTGGGGATGGTTGCACAACAGTGTGAATGTACTTAATGCTACTGAGCTGTGCACTTAAAAATAGTTTAAATGGTTAATGTGTTATATATGTTTTATCACAATAAAAATAAATAATAATGCATATATCATGAAATAACAATATCTGATACATAGTTCTTTTCCAAATGGTTAAGTTTGTAATTTTTTTTTTTTTTTGGCTGAGCCACTGGGCATGCGGGATCTTAGTTTCCTGACCAGGGATTGAACCCGGGCCCCAGCAGTGAAAGCACCAAGTCCTAGCCACTGGACTACCATGGAATTCCCTGTAAATTTAAATTATATATATAAAACAATAAAGTATTTGTGTCTGAAATACAAATCTAACTGGGCATCCCGTATTTTTATTTGCTAAATCTGGCACCCTCACATGAGGTAGAAGTTGCACAATAAATGAGGAACTTGGTGCAGAGGGGTCTGGCCTAGGCCAGGGTACAGATGGGGATACTGAGGCCCAGAGAGGGGCATGCCTTGCCTGAGGTCATACATCCAGTCCTTCCTAGGGCAAGAATGCCACTTCTCTGGGTTCCCACCTCCAGGGTCCTCCTGATTCAGTGCAAACTTCTCCCCCAGACCTTGAGCCAGTGCAGAAAACCAGAGACTGAGCTATGTCGAGCAGCTGAAAAAAGATCAGGCTCTGATGGAAGCCAGAGGGCAGAGTTCCCCAAGAGGGTTAGGAGGGCTCCCCCAAAGTGGCAGCCTGAGCTGGGAGAGGAGCCATGCCCTCCCGCCAAATCAGAGGCCACTGAAGCCAACGGCTGGGCCATTAGTCATCACCTGGGGAGGTGACTTTGCTTCCTGTTCCCTGAGAGATGGTGCCTGGCACCTGGCCGGAGGAGACAAGGTGGGGAAGGTGCTGCCCTGCCCCAAGAACTGCATGGAATGTCTCCTTCTAATCAGCAGGTGACCTGAGCACCTACTGTGTGCTGCAGGCTTGATCTCCAGTTTACAGCCTGGGCCATCGGCTTTCAATCTTATCATTTTTTTAAAAAATATTTACTTATTTATTTAGGCTGTGCTGCGTCTTAGTTGTGGCATGCAGGATCTACTTCCCCGACCAGGGATCGAACCTGGCCCCCTGCATTGGGAGTGCAGAGTCTTAACCACTGGACCACCAGGGAAGTCCCTCAATCCTCTGATTAACAAATATTTACTGCCCACCTACCCAAGTAGAATAATAACTAAGATTTATTGAGCAGCTACTATGTTCCAAGTCACATATAGTAAACATTTAACATGGTTAATTTCATTCCCACGTCAGTTGTTATTTTTCACCCCTGCTTTCCAGATAAGGAAACTGAGGCAGAGGGATAGCACCGGGGGATTGGAATCTGGGAGTGTTGGACATTTGACCCAGAGCTTCTCCTTACCTGAGCTGTGAGGGTAACATTTATTCATTCATTCCTGCCTCATTCATTCTCCCCAGGAGGGTATTGTCAGAAATTCAGAATCGCAGCCCCTCTCAAGACCAGAGGCAACAAAATCTGCCTTTAAATAAGCTCCCAGGACTTGCCTGGTGGTCCACTGGGTAAGACTCCGCGCTCCCATGGCAGGGGGCCTGGGTTCGATCCTGCAACTAAGAAGTCCGCATGTCCCAACTAAGAAGCCCGCATGCTCCGACTAAAGATCCTGCATGCTGCAACAAAGATCCCACGTGCTGCAACTAAGACCCAGCGCAGCCAAAATAAGTTAATAAAATAAATAAATATTTTTAAAAATACATAAACAAGCTCCCCATGGGATTTGAGTTTGCATTATGGTTCAAGAAGCACCCACTGAAGTGTGATTGGGGTCTGATGGTCTTGGGTTTGAATCATCCCTCTGCAAGCTGCGGGGATATGAACAAGTCCATCCAGAACTTTGCAACCTCCCCTATAAATTGGTGAGAAATATCAGTACTTGTTTCCTAGGGTTATTTAGTCTAGGGGTTGTATTCATTTCCTATTGCTTTTGTAACAGATTACTACAAACTTAGTGGCTTAAAATAATGCAAATCTATTTTGGCCATTCTGGAGGTCAGAAGACCCAAATGGGTCTCACTGGGCTAAAATCCAAATACAGGCAGAATTGCACTCCTTCTGGAGGCTTGAGGGGAGAATCAGTTTCCTTGCCTTTTCCAGTTCCTAGAAGCCGCCTGCGTTCCTTGGCTTGTGGCTTCTTCCTCCATCTTCAAAGCTGCAATAGCAAATCACGTCCCTCTCATACTGTTGTGGTCACTGCATCTTCTCTGACCCTCCTGCCTCCTTCTTATAAGGACCCTGTGACTTCGTGGGGCCCATCCAAAGAATCCAGGATGATGTCCGCATCTCAAGATCCTTGATTTAGTGACATCTGTAGCATCTCTTTTGCCACAAATGTCACCATATTCACAGGTTCTCAGGATTAAGGCATGGTCATTTTTAGGGAGCACTATTCCGTTGACCACAGGGATTAAAAGTATGGACTCTATAGGGACTTCCCTGGCGGTCCAGATGTTGAGACTTCTCCTTCCAATGCAAGGGGTGCAGGTTCGATCCCTGGTCAGGGAGCTAAGATCCCACATGCCTCAGGGCCAAAAAACCAAAACATAAAACAGAAGCAATATTATAACAAATTCAATACAGACTTTAAAAATGGTCCACATCAAAAAAAAAATCTTGGGCTTCCCTGGTGGCGCAGTGGTTGAGAGTCCGCCTGCCGATGCAGGGGACACGGGTTCTTGCCCCGGTCCGGGAAGATCCCACATGCCGCGGAGCGGCTGGGCCCGTGAGCCATGGCCGCTGAGCCTGCGCGTCCGGAGCCTGTGCTCGGCAACGGGAGAGGTCACAACAGTGAGAGGCCCGCGTACCGCAAAAAAAAAAAAGGACCCTATAGAGTTGAAGTCCTATTTCTCTAGGACAACTAAATAGCCACATGAATACATAAAAACAACCTTGACCCCTACCTTATATCATACACACGCACAGAAAGAAATCTTAAAGTTAATCACATACCTAAATGTAAAAATTAAACTGCAAAGCTTTTTAAAATTATTATTTAAAAAAAATTTTTGGCCGAGCCACACGGCTACTGGAATTTTAGTT
This sequence comes from Leucopleurus acutus, assembly GCF_964270905.1. Lineage (NCBI taxonomy): Eukaryota > Metazoa > Chordata > Mammalia > Artiodactyla > Delphinidae > Leucopleurus > Leucopleurus acutus. The sequence goes on along the minus strand of NC_139145.1, from coordinate 3,520,306 downwards.
CCCTGACCAGGGCTCGAACCCGGGCCCTTGGCAGTGAGAGTGCAGAGTCCTAACCACTGGACCGCCAGGGAATTCCACTACAAAGCTTTTTGAAGAAAATACAGGAGAAGTTTTTTCTGCAACTGTGGGATATCTTGGAATACAAAAATCAAAAGCCGTGTAAAAGCTGGGTGACCTTGAGCAAGCAATTTGATTTCTCCAGAACTTAGTTTACTCATCTGTAAAATGGGAGTCCTAACACTGTTTGATTTATAAACAGAGCTGCTGTGAAGATTGTGAAGATGACATACAGAATATGGGCACGTAAAGAGCACTCAGCAAATATTACCAATGATTGCTATAAGAGGGAGGTGCTTTGGGAGCTCAGAGTAGACTACATCCAGCATGAGGAAGGTAGTCAGGGAGGCCTACCTGGAGGAAGAGGACTACTTTAGACAGATTGGGGACAGGTCTCTTCCAGCAGAGGTGACTGCCTGGACAAAGGTCTGGAGGTAATAAGCGATGAATAGTGCCAGGTAGCTAAGGCAGAGAGGGCAAAGTGGGTGGTGACAAGAGATGAGGCTTCTTAGAGCCTCAGGAGCCTCCTGACGTTGAATGCCAGACATAGTCTGACAGCACTTTACTCTCAGGGAAAGGGGTGGCTTTCTGCCATTGTCTGGCTGTGTGATTTTGGGTTAGTCTGTTATCTTCATTTGAGAATATGAGGGATATGATCCTTTATTTCACAGTACTAAACTTTAATTTTCAATATTTCAAACATTTAGAATAGATGAAGAGGGTAGCACAATGAACACAGTACGTTCTTCTATTAGTTAGCTACTGCTGCCTAACAAATTACCTCAAAATTTAGTTGCTGGAATCAACAAACCTTTGGGACTTCCCTGGCAGTCCAGTGGTTAAGACTCTGCGCTTCCAACACAGGGGGCGTGGGTTCGATCCCTGGTTGGGGAACTAAGATCCCACATGCCATGCTGTGCAGCCAAAACAAAAAAACAAACAAACAAACATTTATTATGTCACGCAGATTCAGAGGGTCAGGGATCTGGGGGGTTCTGGCTCAGGGTCTTTTATGAGACTGCAGTCAAGATATCAATCAGCCAAGGCTACATCATCTGAAAGCTCAACGGGGGCTGGAGGAGCCACTTCCGTGTCAGCTCCCCCCCATGGCTATGGGCTGCAGGCCTCAGATCCTCATAGCATGGACCTCCTCACATCACTGCTTGGGCATCATCACCACATGGCAGCTGGCTTCCCCCAGACTGAGTCATTCAAATGCAAGAGCAAGGAGGAAGACGCAGTGTCTTTTATGATCTAGTCTAGAAGCTGCACGCTATCACTTCCGCCCAATTCCATTTGTTAAAAGTGAGTCACCTGGGGACGCACGACCTTTGCCCCGACGGCGGCGCCCCGGGCCCCCGCGGTTGCCTCGACTGAGGCCGGCGCGGTGGAGTCGCAGAAGCTGCGCGTGCGCAGGAGCTGTGGAGCCAACCCCGCGAGCCCGGAGCATGAGGACCTGGTGTCTGTGTCAGATTTGTACCTGCGGCTGAATATTTGCCATACATATCCTATGTATGGCAATGTTCTTCCACCTCAGAGTCTGAAGCCCAAGCAAGAATTTCGAGCATATCGTCGTAAAATGGAAGGAATAACAACATTTAAGTCGGATTATCGTCCTTATGAAATAGTCAAACAGCCTCGCCATGCACCAGAAGAATATAAACCAAAGCAGGGGGAGATTGATCTTGGTATTACCTACAAACGGGATCTTAATTCTTATAAAGTGCAGCGTGTGGCAATAGCTCGGCCTTTGGAGAGACAAGTTAAAAAAGGGAAGTTGGATACTGTCCCAACCTATAAAGGTAACTTGCCATTTCAAAAATTAAAGAGCTAAAAAACAAAAACTTACTTCCAGCTTTGAGATCTAACATCGGATCATGATTTTGGTGCATTGCCAAACTTAAGTCTCCGTGGCTTAGGAAAAAACTTTTTTCTCTGTTGTCCAAATAGTATTGTATAGTGAGGGAAAAAAAGACTATTTTCTTGATGGAGAGTTAAGAAACCTGGATTCCTGTCCAAATTCAGCCACTTAATTAGTTTTCTCTATCTCAAACCATGAAAACAAAGGATACCACTGAACAAGCATTATGTCATATTTGTCACATTATGCTACATTTAGTCCACACTGTTCCTTTCCTTCCATCCCAGAATGAGCTGAAACTTTACTGAGCATACTGGAGCCTTTGAGAAAGTCAAATAAAGAGCAACCCTCTTTGCCATTCACAAAAAAAAAAAAAAAAAAAAAGTGAGTCACCAAGTCCAGCCCACATTCAAGGGGAGGGGAATTAGGCTCCACCTTTGGAAAGTAGGAGCATCAAAGATTTTATGGACATATTTTAAAAGCACCACAACCTTACACCTATATTCAACAATTGTTAACATTTTTCCATATGTGCTTTATATATGTGTGTGAATATATACGTATTTGTTTTTAAACATTTGAAAGTTTCATACATCCATCATGACCCTTCACCCCTAAATACTTCAGCATTTCCTAAGAATAGGGACGTTTTATTACATAAGTGCGATACTTTTATCACAGCAAAGAAAGTTCATACTTATGCCAAGATATTATTTAATATTCAGTCCATTTCTAATTTTCTTCATTGTTCTAAGAAGTTTTTGCAGCTTTTATTCTTAACAGGGATCAAATCAAGGTTCTTGCACTACAAGTAAAGATTATATTCTTCTAATCCCTTTTAATTAGAATCTTGTTTATTTTTCACAACGTTGATGTTCTAGAGCAAACAGGTCAGTCGGCTTGGAGGATGTCTCACAGTCTGGATTTGCCTATCTCCTCATGAGGCTGTTTTTTTTTTTTTTTTCTTTTTTTTGGCGGGGGACGGGGCATGCCACTCGGCTTGTGGGATCTTATTTTCCCGACCAGGGATTGAACCCGGGCCCTCAGCAGTGAAAGTGCCAAGTCCTAACCACTGGACGGCCAGGGAATTCCCTTGTGAGGCTGTTTTATTCTTTGTCTATCCCTTGTAATTCCCATAAATTAGACCTAGAGGCTTAATTCAATTGTCTTTTTTTTTTTTTTTTGGCTGTGTTGGGTCTTTGTCGCTGCACGTGGGCTTTCTCTAGTTGCGGCGAGCAGGGGCTACTTATCCTTGCGGTGGTGCCGGCTTCTCATTGCGGTGGTTTCTCTTGTTGCAGAGCATGGGCTCTAGGTGCACGGGCTTCAGTAGTTGTGGTGCATGGGCTTAGTTGCTCTGCGGCATGTGGGATCTTCCCAGACCAGGGATCGAACCTGTGTCTCTGCATTGGCAGGCGGATTCTTTTTTTTTTTTTCTTTCTTTCTTTATTGGCTGCATTGGGTCTTTGTTGCTGTGCGCGGGCTTTCTCTAGTTGCGGCAAGCGAGGGCTACTCTTTGTTGCGGTGTGCGGCCTTCTCACTGCGGTGGCTTCTCTTTGTTGCGGAGCACAGGCTCTAGGCATGCAGGCTGCAGTAGTTGTGGCACGCGGGCTCAGCAGTTGTGGCTCATGGGCTCTAGTGCACAGGCTCAGTAGTTGTGGCACACGGGCTTAGTTGCTCCGTGGCATGTGGGATCTTCCCAGACCAGGGCTCGAACCCGTGTCCCCTGCATTGGCAGGCAGATTCTTAACCACTGCGCCGCCAGGGAAGTCCAGCAGGTGCTATTCTTATCCCCATTTCATAGATAGAAAACTGAAATTCAGGAAGGTTAAAGTTTGGGCGGCACCAGGTTCTTCCATTCTTCCTTAAAATTCGTCAATGCTCTGAGGATAATCTCCCGATCTGCTTAATTTAAACCCCTTGGAGTCCGCCATCGTGGGTCCCCAAGCCCCAGCTCTGTGCATTCTCTTCATTCTCTCCCACACTGTGTGCGTGGGGGACTACTAGGGCGGACCACCGGGTTGGCTTGTGGGGACCTTGAATGCCCCCACATTGAGTTGGAACCTTATCACGTAACCGCCGGGGAGCCAGGGATGCTTCTTGAGAAGGGAAACGGACAAGGCCAGCGCTTTCTCCGTGGAGTCGTAGGTCTGTCCCTCCCTCTCCTGTCACTCACTCCTTGGGGAACGCGGTGGAAGGCGCCCAAGCACAGCCTCCCGCTGGAAGCGCCCTCGTTGCCCCTGGCAACAGAGTCCAGGGGAACCACCGAGACGCGGCCCGACAGTACAGAGCGCTCACTCCGGGCCAGCAAAGCTCGGAGATCTAGAAAGCGGAGCCTGACTGATTGTCACGTGGGCTGCCCACGGGAAGGCGGAACTTCCGGCGGCCCAGTATTTTCTTTCCGGTTGTTGGCTCCTACCGGCCCCTCCCTTACTGGCCCGTGCGCCCCCCTCCCCCCGCGGCCCAGCCGCCGGGCCCGCCGCTACCATGAAGAAATTCTTCCAAGAGATCAAGGCCGACGTCAAGTTCAAGAGTGCGGGGCCCGGGCAGAAGCTCACGGAGTCGGTGGGGTGCGTGACAGGCGCTGAGGCTTGAGGCCCGGGGGCGGAGATCAGCGGAGGGGGAGGGGCGGGGAGGCCAGTGAAGACGAGAGGCGGGGAGGGGCTGCAGAGAGTCAGAGCGTGGGGAGAAACCGGGGGGGCGGGGCAAGAGGGAGGGAGTGGGAGTAGGGGAGAGGGGAGGCCTCCGGGGGCGGGGCAGGAGGGGGCGGGGCAGCAGGAAGTGAGGGGGTCCCTGGAGAGACCCTAGGGGGTTAGGGCGGGCGGTGAGGGAGAGGCCGGGGATGCGGAGAAGGGGCCCAGAAGAGGCATCGCATAGGGTTTGGGGGAATCTAGGTGACCAGAGATTGGGGACTGAGCCTGGAGAAACAGGTAGAGCTGGGGTCGCAAAAAGTCGTGAGGCTTAGATTCTGTGGCGATAGGGGTCTGGGCCTTGGTTCTGGAGCAGGAGGGAGGATGGGTTGAGGATCTGGAAGGCCAGGGAGCCTGAGGTGTTGTTGGAAGGGTGGTCAGGGACTTGGGAGGTGCGGGTGAACTGGGTGGGTGGTGGGTGCTGCGAGGGGCTGAGGAAGGTCTGGGAGGAGAAGGGAGGCAGGTGGGTGGAGATGGGGAGCTGAGGGAGTCTGCTACCGGAAGGAGGTGGGGGGCCTCGTGGGTGATGGCTGAGTGGCCTGGAGGTTCCGAGGGTGACCTGGGAGGGGAGGGGAGGTGGCCTGCATTTCCAGGCCTCTGTGACTTATCTGGGGAGGATTTGGAGAAGAGAAGGGCCTGGGGCCACACTGGAGACTCCATGGGCACGTGTGAGGGGCCAGTGCTGTGCAGAGGGTAGTGAAGAGCTGGAGCAGGTGAGGATGCCAGACTGAGGGCCGGTGGGCTGAGAAGGAGGCTCCACTGGGGGGGATGGGATGAGAAGAGGGAGTTCAGGAGGGGCTGGGGCTGCTACCAGGAGCTACAGAGGGGGCTGGGGGACCCGAGGGGGTTTAGGATGGGGAGTGACTGAAGAAAGAGGTCAGCCTGGGGAGGGGTCTGTGAGGCATAATGGAATGGATTGTGAAGAGGTCGGGGCTGGGAGGGGGTCAGAGGAGAGGCAGGGAGGCAGGAAGGGGTGGTGAGGGCATCATGAGGTAGTGGGGGTGGGTGAGGGAGAGTGGGTGCGTGGCAAGGACATGAGGGCATCTGTCACGAGGATTGGGGGCCCCTGGGGTTCTTGGGAGGGGATAAAGGAGTAGTGGGACAAACGAGGCCCATGAGGGTCAGATCCATGAGTACGGGAGGGAAGTGCAGGTCCTGGGAGCCTGGGGCGGTGACAGGGATAGGAGGCCACCTTAAGAGGGGCCCAGGGAGAGCCGTGGGCCAGACAAGGGGGTCCATTCATTTGTTCATCAAGTAGTGGGTGGAGGTGGGGGGCTGGTGCAGCTGGACTGTGTGTGACAGGAAGGAGGTGGGTGCTGATGGCTGTGTCAAACTGGAGGCCTGGGAGGACAGGAGAGGGGAGTCACATGGAGATCCAAGCTTCTGTGATGTGCCTGGAGCCGGACTGGAGACTCAGGGTGCGTGCCAGGGTGTGTGTCCAGCACTGTTACGGCATGAAAATCCCTGCCCTCTCAGGGCTCACGTTATAGTGGGGAGAGGTGGACAAGTAGAGCAATACATAAACGATGAAAGATCAGCCCTGAAGAAAAATAAACAGGGTCCAGAGAGTGAGCCATGTGGGTGACTGTTAGGTGGTCTGGGAATGCCTCTCTGAGAAGGCGACTTTTGAGCGAGAGCTGGATGAGGTGAGACTCAGCCGTGTGGAAATCAACCCGTCTCTCTGTCTCTGTCACACACACACACACACACACACACACACACACACACACACACACACACACACACACACACACACACACACACAGTTGAAGCGGTGCCTGTCCCTCCCAGGCAGAACACTCCAGGCAGAAGGCACAGAATGTGCAAAGGTTCTGTCGTAGGAGGTTGGGTCTGTGTGAAGAACAGGAGGGAGTTTAGATAGGAGTGAACAAGGGAAAGGGGCAGGTTGTGAAGGGCCTGGCCTGTAGCGTGCGGAGGCTGCAGGATTCTGTCCTGCATGGGATGAGAGGGCTTTGTGCAGAGGAGTGACTGGGTTTTAGAAGGATCCCTCTGGCTGCCCAGAGGAGCCATGAAGCGGGTGAGTGAGGGGTCTTGGAAAAATGACGTTTTTATGGAAAGATGGGGGCTAGGGTGGCACTACGTGACTTGTCTTTTCTTCGACCTGAAACTCTCAGCTGTTGGGAGGGCTGGAGAGAGGGGCCGGGATGGGCAGGAAGCTCCCAGAGGCCTGGGGACAAGAAAAGAGGACTGCCCGGGTGTCTGAGCAGAGCGGGAAGCATGAGGGCCATGAACTCAGAGCCTTGGCTCCTGAGAAGGTTCTAGAGATATAGCACAGATGATTCCAACTACTGGCATCGGGAGAGGGTCCTGAGGAAAGGAGGAGGGTGAGGCAGGTGAGTCAGACCCTGGTGGGAAGAAGGCCATCTCTGCTGGAACGTCAAGGCCAGGTCATTCGCGAGCTAGGTTGGGTTAGGAAGCTGCCCATCCCATGGGTTGATCACCCTGCCTACTTCCCAGGGTGGAGGGGAGATTAAACCAGATCTTTGTTTGTTTGGGGTTTTTTTTGGCCTTGCTGCGCAGCATGCCGGATCTTAGTTCCCTGACCAGGGATCAAACCCGAGCCCACGGCAGTGACAGCACCAAGTCCTAACCACGGGACCACCAGGGAAGTCCCTAAACCAGACCCTTGTAACACACTCCACGCAGGGCCTGCGTGCGGCCTGGCCCGCTGCCCGAGCTTCCGTGACCCTCTGGGGCTTGTGAAAGGGCGTCTGGAGCGCTGGCTGGGAGGGACGTTGCCATGCATAATAGACGCGCTGAGCGACAGCTAGCTCCTGGTGCGCTGTCTGGCACACAGTAGGTGAGGTGCTCAGTAGATGAAGCCTCCATGTCTCACCCTCGTAGACAGTACGGGTGGAGCCTCTCGCTCAGGGAAGGGGGCGAAGAGCCTCAGCCCCTGCGGACGGTAGGTGTGCTCTTACCTCGCCTGACAGATGATGACTCCGAGGCCCAGGGCAGTGCAGGATTTGTCCAAAGTGGCAGGCAGGGCGGGGAGCAGAGTCACCGAATGCCTCCCGAGGCTCCTCCGTCTGCGTTAGACCCGTCTGGTGGCCGTGGTGGCCCCTGGGGCAGAGGCCCATGTCTGTCTGCTGGGGCAGGAGCAGAAGTGGGAGAGGGACAAAAGCTCTTCTGTCTGCCCCCACGTCACCTCACGGTCCCTCCGCATCTCCTTAGGGAGAAGGCCCCCAGAGAAAAGCCCAGCAAGGCGGCGCTCCGGCAGCCCCGCCAGGGACCTACCGATGAGGCGCAGATGGCGGCCGCGGCGGCCCTGGCCCGGCTCGAGCAGAAGCAGCCCAGGGCGCGGGGCCCCACGTCACAGGAGTCCATCCGCAGCCAGGGTGAGCCTCGGCCGTCCTTGGGCCACGGGGGTGGGGACGGGGGGCGGTGGAGCGGGCCTCTGCCCCTCTGTCCTTGAGGCTGATCCTTGACTTTTCATGCATTCCAGGTCCTGTGCTTGGCTCTGGCTGAAAATAATTTCATAGCCAGCGACTCGGGGTGGGAGGAGGGTTTAAATCACAGCTGTGAGCCAGTCCACAAAGGGGCCATGCAGGTGGAAAGGCCAAGGGGGGCTGCTGTGGTCTGGGTGGCATGGATGTCAGGGAGGTTGCGGAGGGGAGGGTTGGGACTCGGGGGTGGGGGGGGGAGCACGGTGGCCTGGCGCAGCCTGGGGGCATGGAGAGGTTGGCGGGCTGGGAGGACCTTGAGCTGGAAGGACTAGAATTTGACCCACACGAGGGTCCATGCCGGGGAATGGTGTGCCTGGCTCACACACTGACCCGTCCCTGCCTCTCCCTCCAGTGAGAAAGGAACTTCAAGCTGAAGCGACTGTCAGTGGGAGCCCGGAGGCCCCAGGGACCAACCCGGTAAAAGCATCACGATGGCAGCATGACACCCAAGGGGCGGCCTGGGGCGGGCGGGGGAGCTGGGAGCCCTTAGAGTGCCCGCTTGGGCTCTCTTCTGTGTTTGGTCTGATTGGTGCCCAGCCCTGGGCGGTAAGCATCTGGTGCTGGAGAGATGCAGAAAGGACATCGGGGTGGATCGAGGTCATCTCTGGCCTCAGGACGCTGGGGATCCCCGTGGTTTAGGGCGGTGTCATCTGGGACCTGTGTGCTTGGCATCTAATGACACCAGGCCCAGGCCCTGGGGGAGGGACTGCACCTCCGTTAAGTCCCCTCCCTCCCCTGTAACCCCATGAGGGTAGGTGCTGTTACAGTTCCCACTTTTCAGAAGAGAAAACTGAGGTTCAGAGAGGTGAGGCCTGGTGCCCTTGGTCATGCACTTCGAAACCAGCAAGGGCAGGACTGGAACCCAGTCTGTCTGAGTCCAAAGCCCTTAGCCTTAGCACTGCTCTCTGCTGCCTTCCTCAGATACAGGAGGGCACCATGGAGACTGGTGTAGTCAGGGAGGCCTTCCTGGAGGAGGCAGGCCTCAAAGGAGAACTTGGCAGAAAGGGTGTTCTGAGCAGCACCACCTGTGAGGCCTCACTGAATTTCAGAATGGAACGGACCCTGGATATTACCTAGGAATTGAAGCCCAGAGCAAGGCTGGGACTCGTCCAGGGCACCGTGACTCCTCACTCTCCCACCAAAGCCCCTCCCTCACCAGGTAGGGGGGCGGGAAGAGCAGGAACGATCAATTCAGCACTTACACCGTGTCCGGAGCTGCTCCACACTTTCCGTTCCTTACCTTGTTGAATTCTGAGGTGGTCCCTCAAGGACATCTTACAGACCAGAAGACAGGCTCTGAGGGGCTTGGCCACTGGGCCACGGTGTCCCATGGCTAATAGGCAGAGGGGACAGCATTGGGACCAGGATGTCTGGCTCCCAGGGCCATGCTCTCAGGACTGTGGCACTCGGGCGGCTCGGGGTGGCCTCTGTCCACAGTCTAGGCTCAGACACCCTCACCCATCCTCCCAGGCGCCCAAGCCCAAAGAGGAGGGCTCAACCCACCTTGCAGTGCCCGGAGTGTACTTCACCTGCCCGCTCACAGGGGCCATCCTGAGGAAGGACCAGCGGGATGCCTGCATCAGAGAGGCCATTCTCTCGGTGAGTGCCGGCCCCGGTGCAAGAGCCGCCCCCCGGGAGCCCGGGTGGCACAGAGCATATGCTGTGGTTCTGTTCTAACCTCTCTAAAGAGGGAATGCTTACCTGAGGGACAGAATTCAAGATACAGAAGGGTAGGCGGGGAAAAGCCGCCTCCCACTCACCTCGCGGCCATTCTCCCTGAGGCAGCAGCTGTAAGTAGTCTAGGCCCCTTTTCAGAGATGCTCCAAATATGTACAAACCACCGATACGTCTATATCTGCCACACGTGCTGTGTGTTTGTTTTACGTAAAAGGTAATGTACCGTTCACGCCTGACGTGGAAACTGCTAGGTATTATATCAGTGCAGAAAGAACTTCCACATTTTTTTCCCCTTGAAACTCTGTATTTGGAAATAATTTCAAACCTAAAGAAAAATCGCAAGGAGAACAAAAAGAACACGTGAACATCCTTTAATCAGGGTGGGAGTGTCCTATTACTGTTCTGACAGATTACTACGAACTTGGTGCCTCCAGACAGCATGCCTCTTATAATTCGGGAAATCAGAAGTGGGCCTTGGGTCTCACGGGGCCACACTCAAGCTGGCCGCAGGGCAGTGTGCCTTCTGGGAGCCCTAGGGGGAGTCAGGCTGTCTGTACTCCATGGCTCCTTCTCTGTCTTCACAGCCAGCGGTGCCAGGCCAGGTCTTTCCCAGCTGCCATCTCTCTGCTTCTCTGTCTCTCTCTTCCCCCTTTTAAGGGCCCTTGTGATTCCATTGGGCTCACCTGGCTAATCCAAGCTAATCTCTAATCCCCCTATTTTAAGGTCCACTGAGCAGCAGCCTTAACTCCATCTGTCACCTCCACACCCCCTGACCCATAACATACTCCCAGGTTCCAGGGATCAGGTCACAAATATATATGTCATTCTGCCCACCTTACTCACATTTGCCAGTTGCTAACATTTTTACCCCATTGGCTCTCTCACGCCTCTCTGTTTTTTTCTGAGCGGTTAGAAAGCCTGCATTCTCCACAGTGACTGCGTGATGACTCACGGCAAATTGTTCCCTGACTCTTTAACCAACCCCGTGTTGGTGTTGATAAGCGCGTAGGAAGTTTCCAGTCTTTTGCTAGTGAGGACAATATTTATGATGAAAACCTTGTCTGTACACCACTTTGAGCTGTAGGCTCCATTCCAGAAGCAGAGTTGCTGGGACAGAGGACAGCGTGTAGGGCTTTGGAGAGTTGTCACCAGATGAACCTCCATGTGGGTTGTCCTGATTCACACTCACCCAGCAGTGTGTGAGAAAATACCCATTTCCCTGTCCCCTGTTGTCACTGTGGGTTACCAAACATTTTTTGTCTTTACCCAAACTGATTGGTAAAAATAATATCTCAGCATAGTTTTAGTTTGCGTTTCCTTTTTTAGGCTTAGGTTGGCTGTGTTTTCATATGAGAATGCATCCTTTGCCCATTTTTGTGTTGGGTGGTGTTTTTTTTTTCTTATTGATTTGTAGGCACTCTTTACATATTAGGAAAAACTAGCCTTTTGCCTGTGATCTGAGTTGTGAATATTTTTCTCCAGTTGTTTACTTTTTAGAGTTGGCTTATGGTCATATGGCCATGTAGAAATTTTTAATCTCTATGTAATTCAATGTGTCAGTCTTATTTTATGGCTTCTGGGTTTTGTGACCTACTTAGGAAGGCCTTCCCCACTTCAGGATTAAAACAACTCTTCCATGGTTTTTCTAGTGCTTTTCTGTTTTGCCTTTTGTTGTTTGCTGTGTTTAATGTTTAAAGCTTTGATCCCACTAGAATTATACCTGTGTAGAACAGGACGCATGGAACTAGTGTTATTCCTTTTTTTTTTTCCGGATAGTTATCCAGTTTTCCCCAATCCTCATTTATTGAAACACCTGTCTTTTGGCCACCGTGAAATCTGCCATTATCACAAAGTAAATCCCTACATGGATTCGGTTCCTTTCGGGATGTGTCTGTTCTTTTGTCCCCTTGTCCGTTCGTGCGCCCTGGTCCTAATTTAAACGAGGCGGCAGGCTGCCTGGGAACATCTGAGAACAGCATTTGGAGCTGCAACTCTTCCCTGGGTGGGTGGGTGTGCTTGTCCTGAGGAGGCTGGAGTAGGGGGCGGTCAGCCTGGCTCAGCCTTGTCCTGAGAATGCCCCCCATCTTACTGCTGCTTCTCTGCAGACCCGATTTCTCTGCCCTTCCACATATTTTTGTCCTACCCTGGCAACTTACTGGCAGACTGGGCTGGGTCCCAATTTGAAGTTCCCAGGAGAGCTGGCCCAGTTCAGATCAGACAACTAAGTGACACAGTGTGGCTGCTGAAGGCTCACCCCAGTGTAGCTGAGGGAAGGTAGCTGGGGCAGGGTGGAAGCCCCACAGCTGCCTTCCAGGAGCTGTGGCTGGGCTTCTGCAGGGCTGCCCAGGGGTAGATCTGAGGGGGCCAGGTCTTCTGTGCTCTTGATTCATCACCTCTGGTGACCCAGCTGTTCACCCCCACCATTTTTTTTTTCTTTTTGGCCACACCTTGCGGCATGTGGAACTTCCCCGACCAGGGATCAAACCCGTGGCCCCTGCAGTGGAAGCACGGAGTCTTAACCACTGGACTGCCAGGGAGGCCCCACCCCCACCATTATCCAGGCAGAGCAAATGACTTTGGGGCTGATGCGGGTGCCAGCCCCACTCGCCACGTAACTAGTGACTTTCTGGGGCTGCAGAGAAACACCACCATACGGTGTGGCCGTGTGCAGTGGCTGTCCAGAGCGTGAGCAGATCTGCTGCCCAGTCTTGCCCCTCGCCTTAGTTTTCCATTCTTAGCCTCTCCTCGCTGGGGTGCTGTTCGCAGGGTCCCATGGGGACCGGTCAGTGATGTCTCCACTATCTTGCCTCCCCCAGCAGTGATCAGGCAGCCACAGGTCACAGACCTCTTTTGCGTCCTGTCTCTGCCACCTCCGTCTGTTTCTAGAACGTCCCTCGTAGGGATGGGGGATGAGGAGGGACGGCAGGTCCGCGGTGGCTGGCGGGTCCCAGGCACTCAGCTGCTGCGCCCTTGGTGGCACTCAGTGCTGGCGTTGGGCGCCAAAGCCAGAGCGGTAGGCAAAGGTCTGTGTCACGCCGACCCGAGGGGTGGCGTAACCTGGGCTGCCATCGCCCCCTTTTCCCTAGACGTGAGGACAGGGCTGAGGCCCCAGGCTGGAGTCATCAAAAGGGTTTTCCTCCTCCTTTTTCTGCTGTTGAATTTGCTTCCGTCCCACGCTAGGGCCTGCTGTGAGACAGTTCTTACTTTTGTCACCGGTGTCACTGCTGCCACCTGAGTGCTGAGACCTGGCTGCTTGGCTGGCATGGCCTCCAGGCCCTGAGGTGGACGCTTTCTGACTCAGCTTTCCTCCCTCCTCCCAGCACTTTTCCACTGACCCAGTGGCCGCCTCCATCATGAAGATCCACACGTTCAACAAGGACCGGGACCGGGTGAAGCTGGGCGTGGACACCATCGCCAGGTGAGTGGGTGGCCCCCTCCCACTGGGGTGCCAGCTCCTGGGCCTCCATTGCGATCGGCTGAGGGGCCCCAGAGGGAGCACGGCCCTGGGAGTGAGGCCAGGCCCCACCCTTCACTCCCCCTCGCCCTTGGGGAAGGGCCTTGGCCTCTCTGGGCCTCAGTTTACCAGTGTTTAGCATGAAGAGGTTTACTGAATCGGGGGTTCCCAACCCTGGCTTCCCTTTGGGATCATCAGAAGAATGTGAAGCAGGCAGGGTCTCACCCGCCGCCAACTCCTCTGATGGGAGCAGGTCGGGGGCGGGGCCAGAAGTTTGTTGCTCAGCAACCCGCAAGCCGGCTCTGGGGACCCATCAGCTCTGGCTCTGCCTGCTCCACCCCCACCACGGTGGCTCCTTGGTGCCCTCAGGGGGAGGCAGGACCGAGGAGGAGGCCCCGTGTCTGGGGCACCAGGGGGTTGGGCTCTATGGGGTGTACAGGGTGTGACGGCAGCCTTCCTGGGGGTCACTCTTAGCACGAGCCGGTGTGGCTCTGAGCTGCTCTCCCCTGTCTGCCCAGGTACCTGGACAACATCCACCTGCATCCTGAGGAGGAGAAGTACCGGAAGATCAAGCTTCAGAACAAGGTGTTCCAGGTGAGGGCTGCCACCAGAGTGACTTAGCCTGGGGTGGCCGGCGTGGCCGGGCCTGTGAGGCCACCCAGGACCCAGGCTGGCGGTGGGAGCAGCTGGGCTGCAGCCAGCCAGTGGCGGCCAGAGCCGGCTGCAGAAGGGCCCCTGCAGGGCTTGGGAGTTGAGGTGGGCAGAAGGTGCCAGGCGGGGAGGGAGGGCTTCGTGAGCGCAGGACGAGCACAGTACGCATACGCTGTCTGCTCTCGCCACCAACCCACGGCGTGACTCGACTTTTCTTTGAATTAGCTGGGAACACATCGGCACTGGGGAGATTTTTCACGCAAACGCAGACTTTTGGTTTCTGTGGAGAAATCGCAGGGTCCTAGCACTCTGGCCCGTGGTACCCGTGCAGCTGGCGGGGCCCCGCTCTCTCCTGGGGGTCCCCACCCACATCCAGCATCCCAGGGCCTGCCTCCCCCGCTTCTGGGGACTCCCAGGCTCCACTGTCCTTTGGCTCTTCAGCCTCCTTCACCCTGGTGTTGACCTTTTGGGATCCCAGGCCCTCTGTGAGCTCACCCCTGCAGACAGCTTTGGGGGTTCATCCTGTCCAGGGGCAGCGGCCGCTCTGAGACTGGGGACTCTGGGCCAGAAGGGCGGGGTGGGCAGTGAGGCCGGTGGGGCACGAGGAGGCCTCAAGGGTCCCGCATGACCTCTGGCTCCGCTCTCAGGAGCGCATTAACTGCCTGGAAGGGACCCACGAGTTTTTTGAGGCCATCGGCTTCCAGAAGGTGCTGCTTCCGATCCCCGACCAGGGTAAGAGAAAAAGAGAAGAGCCGTGGCTGAGCCCAGGGGCAGGGGTGGGAGGGGCCCGGCTCGGGGGTCTCCCTGCCACGGCAGAGTGACATGCCCACGTGTCCCAGAGGGCCCCGAGGAGTTCTACGTGCTGAGCGAGGCCGCCCTGGCCCAGCCCCAGAGCCTGGAGCAGCACAAGGAGCAGCTGCTGCGCGCCGAGCCCGTGCGGGCCACACTGGCCCGCCAGCGCCTGGTCTTCCGGCCCTCGCCCCTGGCCTCCCATTTCGACCTGCCTGCGGACTTCTTCAGCCTCACGGCGGAGGAGCTCAAGCGAGAGCAGCGGCTGCGGTCAGAGGCCGTGGAGCGGATGAGCGTGCTGCGGACCAAGGCAATGCGCGAGCGGGAGGAGCAGAGGGAGATGCGCAAGTACACATACACGCTGCTGCGCGTGCGCTTCCCCGACGGCTGCCTCCTCCAGGGTGCGTGCTGGGTGCTGGCGATGCCGCCTGGGGTCCACTGTGCGCCGGCAGGAGCAGGCTGCTCTGGTCTGAGCTCGTCCCGGGGGAGGAGGCCGAGGGCTCAGGGGTGCTCCCACGAGCTCCAGCGCCACACTTGTCCCCCCGCCAGGGACCTTCTACGCCCGGGAGCGGGTGGCAGCACTGTACGCATTTGTCCGGGAGGCCTTGCTGATCGACTGGCTGCCTTTTGAGCTGCTGGCCTTGGGAGGGCAGAAGTTGTTGGAGGATGAGAACCTGGCCTTCAATGAGTGCGGGCTGGTGAGTGACGGGCTCCCCGCACAGCGGAACTGGGTTTTCTGGGTTCTTGTTGAATCAGCACAAACCCCCGAGGAGGGGGATGCTCTTCAGTTGGAGGTGGCATTAGGGGAAGGGGTCCTGGGGCCAGGCTCCCTGGGTGTGAGTCCCACCATTCCACTTCCTTGCCATGTGATCTTGAGTAACTTCTCTGTGTCTACAAAATGGGAATGTGCCCAGTGTGTTAGAGTCCTCTGTGGCGCAGAGCCAAGGTGGCATTCAAAATGCAAGGAATTACTGGGGAGGGTATAGGAGGGGGCTGGAGGGTGGTCAGACCCTGATTCAGGGAGGCCTGGACAGGAAGTCCTGACTGCTGCCCAATGTTGGGCTGGCTTCAGCCAGGCCAGGGGGTGTCCCTGAGCCCGGGTCATCATCAGAGAAGTCCCTGTTATATGAGAATGGACTGAGTGCATGGGTGTGCCATCAGCGGCGGGGAGCAGTCCCGGCTCCAGCAGGAAGATCTGAACGTGAAGCGGGAGCTCTGTCACATAAAGGCCAGAGCGAGGCTGAGGCTTCTTACCCCACTGCAGGTGCCCTCGGCCCTCCTGACCTTCTCGTGGGATGCAGCCGTGCTAGCAGACATCAGGGCTGCGGGGGTCCAGCCAGACTCATCTGTCCTGAAACCCGAGCTCCTGTCGGCCATCAAGAAGCTCTAATGAAATAAAAGCAAGGTTGGCTTCAGCCCCTGTGGGTCTGTCTCATGCTCTCTCCCTGCTTCCTCCACATTCCCCTCGTCCCCGGTCCCCCCACCACTCCGGGGCCTCCCAGCTTCCTCCGGAACCTCCTCCTGCCCACGGGTACCACAGGCATGGAGAGGGGTGCTGGTTGGCCCGTGGACGCGTGCCGAGACTGCCACCTGGATGGGGCAGCCTCTAGTAGCCTGCTTAGAGAAGCCCGGGCCCAGTCCCCGTGTGCTGTGGCCTCGGTGGCTGTGGCTAGCCCTGAGGTGACTGGCACAAGAATGAGACACTGGGCCTGTCAGGACACGGTGTGTAAAATTCTAAACCTGAATAAAGTTTCCCGGTGGTGAGTTGAGGCCGTGGGAGGCGGTGTAGGGTGGCAGCTCTGCAGAGCCACCAGCAGGTGAGGCCCGGCCGTGGCTCCCGGTGAAGTGGGGCCAGGCGGACACCCTGAGGCCACCTGGGCACCCAGGAGCCCCTCATGTCCGAGGCGAGCTCTTCACTTCCCGCACCTTCCTAATTGTCGTCCCCACCGGCCTGATGAGCCAGCCCTGCTGAGCGCTTCCCAGGGCCCCGGAGCCTTGCAGGCCCCACAGGGCAAGCTCCCCCAGATGTCCACATCCTCCTTCCTGGACCTGTGAATGCGTTACTCTATGTGACACAGGGACTTGGCCTGTGATTGAGGATGAGACGGGAGATGGCCCTGGGTTAACCTGGTGAGTTCTAATGCGTGGAGGAAAACAGAAGGGATGGGGAGATGTGGAGGAAAGGGCCACGTGCCAAGGATTCGGGTTGGCTTCCAACAGCTGGAAGAGGAACAGAAACAGATTCCCTCTAGAGCTTCCAGCGGGAACCAGCCCTGCTGACACCTGATTGATTCTGAGCCAGTGAGGCCCTTGTCAGACTTCCGCCCCCCAGAACTGCCGGTAGAACAAGTCTGGCGGTTTGTTGCAGCAGCCGTGGGGAGCCAACGCAGACAGGGGGACCAAGGCCTGGAGGGTGTGGGCACTCGCCCCCGGTCACACCTCTGCCGGGAGACACCTGAGCCCCTGCTCCTGACCGCTCATCTGGATCGTCCCCTCCCTCTCACCCGCAGCCTGGCCCCGGGCTGTGGCCCCTAGCCTTCACGGAGGCCAGTGGTGGCTGGTTCTCTGGCCACTGTGAGATTAAAGCATCTAGGCCCCAGATGTGATTAAAACAAAATTCCCTGGTAACGCCGTCAGCCACACGTGCTTTGCCTCCCACCTGGGCCGCCGGCAGCTCTGTTCCCACGTGCGGGCAGGACCTAGGCCCATCCTCCTTTGCTGCCTCATCTCCGGAACCCAGCACTGCCTCGGCTTGATACCCTGCTCTCGACTCCCACTAGGAGTCGACTGCAGATTGTCAGGTGGCAACTAAAACGGTTTAAGGCGACGTGACCGCTGCAGGTAGTCACATCACAGGTGGAGTCACACCTGCGTCCTCTCCCTGTGCCGGCACTCAGCTGCACCCCACATGCAGCATCTCGTCCTGGATGGGGCCAGGATCCTCACCCCACAACTGGGGTGCTTGTCAGCCCCACCCGTGCAGAGCTGGAGAGGAATGGGACCCCTCCGGGAGGATTGGGGTGCTGCCAGGAGAGGCAGGCCCGGCAGGGACCTGGCCACCACACGGCAAGCTCCCCGTGGCTGGGGTCGTGTCGCCCTGTCTCGGGTGCATCCACAGTCAACACTGAACCATTCTTCACAATGAGATGCCAGCCGACTCTTCTCTCTCGGGAACAGCGGCAACAAAGACAGCATGATGTTAAGGGCCGGCAGACAGGAGCCCGGTTCCGATGGAGTCTGTGAATTCTGCCAAAATCTCAGCTGCCCCAGGCCCTCAGAGCATGCTTGAACGCCTCTGCAGGGCCTATCACAGCCCCGTCCGAGGGCTGCTCCAGGGCCTCGGAGGCCAGGGCTCAGCAGGTGCCGTGGCTGGCTCCATGCTGCTCAGCTTCAACACTCCTGAGGGGTGGCCTGACCCAGAGGTCGGTTCTGGAAGCCAGGATTCAGCTCCTGGAGGTTGGGAATACCTCTGCTCGCCGACCCGAGGGGCAGGAGGGATTAACCGGCGTAAACCACCTGCTGAGAAGCCCTCACCTTGAACTAGGTCAGTGGGGAGGTTGAGGATTTCACAACAAAGAGGTGGGACAGCGCTTTTGCAAAGCGTAAAGCTTTATAGACATGCCACATGTCTACGCGTGGCAGGGACGGGGCAGCGGGGTGGGGAGTGGACACCCGACGGCACAGAGCGCCGGGCTCGGGCCCAGGGCAATGGACGCACCACTCACAGAAGTGACGTGTTTGAAAAGACGACAGACATGCTAGGTCAGTCTAGACGATAGTTTATACACATCCATGTCAGGTCCGGATGCCACGCCGCACCCAAGGGGCTTCAATTCATTTACAAGCATCTCATCACAGTGCCTGCCAGGGGTCTGGAGAGCACAACCAGGCTTTCCCCGTGCAGGTCATCACATCACAATAATGCTTTATTAAGGGACAGAATAATATGCAGCTTTGGGGGGGAAATTTTTACAAATCTCAAAAAGATCTAATCAAGCATCCTATATAAAACTTTCCAAACTTCCAGGGAGGTCTGCAAAGCAGGACAAAGTGCTCTTTACACAGGAATCGGGACTTTCAAGTATCTGAGTGGCATTGAAAATACCCTAACCATTCTACGTACATACACGGGCCAGTCGGGGCGCTCAGGAGGGGCCGAGTGAGCTGGAGGCCACGAGGCTCTCACTGGTGTTCATTCCCACAGACCTCCCAGCTCCAGGAGTTGTTCCACACGGGGCCTGGATGTCTGCAAAGCAAGAGAGGGAGGAGCTTCAGCCGCCGTGTCCGCTGTGGGGCCGGGCAGGCTGCCCGCTCCTCACTAGAGCTTCGGCCGCGTCCACCTCGAGCCCGTGTGCTTCTGTGGCACTTTCCAGCGGCTTTACCCTTGACCCTCCTGAGCAGGGGAAGCCCGTGGCAAAGATGAGGAAAGTGGGCAGCAAGGCCCAGTGGCTTGCTGGAGCTCGTGCTGCCGAGGATGGCCGGCCTGGGGCTCACTGCCCCTGGGAAGCTTGGTTCAGAGGCTGCCCCTCACCAGTGCCGGCGCCCTACCCCGGACCCTCCCTCCCTGACATGGCTCATCACCACCAACCTTCAGGTCTCTGGTTTCCTAATTGCAGCTTTCAGACCAGGGCAGGCGGCCCAGGGCCTGGGCTGGAGCCTACTGCCTGCACCACCATCAGACCGGCCCACCCAGCACCTTCCAGGACCTCCTCACTCAGTCCCCGTTAGTCACAAGAGGCAAGCGGGAGAGTGACCGTAACCATTCTTCCCTTTCCTGCCAGCCTGAAGGAAAAGAGGAGGATTTGGGACCCTTCTCACCCCCAACATCCGAGATGTCCATGATCACACAGTCGCCTTCCTCCTCCTCCTCCTCCTCTGTGTCCGCCTGGAAGCCGTCCAGGTCCCCAGCTCCGACCTGAACAGACAAGGTGCATGGCCGTCAGCAGCGGCAGCAGCAGCAGACAGGGACGGTGTGAGCCCTCCCGCCACCCACTTCCCTACTCCTGACCTCCTCTGCCCATCTTGGCAACAAAGTTTGAGGAGTCTGTTTGATGGGTTATGATCCAAGGAAACATTGGGGGAGTTCTCTCAAATGAACTAATTATGTTCAGATTTCTGAAAACTACCCCCATCGTTATTTACCTGATTACAAAAATAATTTGTTTATTGTTTTTGAATTAGAACTCTGGGTTTCCGGTTTGGTTTGAAAGACAGATGGATAAAGCACACACTTTCTCTGAATTATGATTTGGACTAAGTGGCTGAGAAATCAGTTGGTCAGTGTTTCTTCTCTGCCCAACAGCTTCATCCC
The DNA here is from genome assembly GCF_964270905.1 of Leucopleurus acutus. Lineage (NCBI taxonomy): Eukaryota > Metazoa > Chordata > Mammalia > Artiodactyla > Delphinidae > Leucopleurus > Leucopleurus acutus. The sequence goes on along the minus strand of NC_139145.1, from coordinate 3,500,352 downwards.
CTCTGCCTGATGCTTGGTAACTCTCCCTCTGATTGAGGCTCCGACCAGTTCTGCCCGTGAGGACACCATCTGCACCCTGTGGACAGGGGTTGGGAGGGGTGGGAAGGCTCTACGGAGGGTGGGATTTACAGTGAGATTCCCAGGCTGTTTTCATTGGCTTCCACCAGAGGGAACAGAGAGACAGACTGTGGAAAGTAACAGGACCGACTTTATACATCACCCATCCACACACGGCTCACACTCTGTACATGAACAAAGAGCCAGCAGAGGCGGTGGAGTTGGGGCTACTTCCGCGGGGAGGCTATTTCTCAAAACACTCCTGGAGCTCCTCTGCTACAGAAGTCTCCGTTTGCCTGGAAAAGGGACGACAGCACACCGGGGCTGTCCGCCTTGCCCACGGTCCCCCAGCCTGGCCGGCAGACGGGGCTCAAGCTCGCAGCCCCCTCAATGCTAGTGTAGAAGCTCCACGCTGGGCTCCTCGGGCTGGGAGCCACCGAGGCAGGAAAGGCCCCAGGCAGGCAGGGGCACCACTGGGGATGCTGTGGGCAGTTTCCAGCTACCTGTTTCAAGAGAGCTGACTGGCCAAGACGAACAGACAGCGCAGCTCTCCCCCACGCTGCCCTGGAGGCACTGGTTTGGGTCGGGTGAGCGACGGGACAGATGTGTCTCTTGGAGCTCTCCCCAGCCCCCGGGCCCTCCAGACAGGAAGCCAAGGGCAGACAAATGAGGACTTCTCGGAGGAACCACTGCCCACTGCCCTGCAGGCACGCGACAGGTTTCAAGCCTCTGAAGTGAGGGTTCAGGACGGCGCCCCAAGTCCTGCTGCGCTGAGGGCCATGGGACAGCTCGCCACGCTGCTGTCACTACTGCAGGGGAGGGTGGAGCGCCGGAAAGTGAGCCTCCGGAGTAGGAAGACACTGAACCACAAAGCATGGAGACTGGAAAGGGCAAATGCAGCCCCTGCCCATGGAAAAATAAGACCAAGGCCGAAGGGTTGAGCTGCCGTGGGGCCACACACACACTTGGTGGCAGAACTGGCACCTGACCTCAGCCTGCTCGATTCACTAGATCATGGTACCTTGTAAACCCATAAGGTAGCATGGCTACTTTGAACTCTAAATGAAAAGAGTTTAGAATTCCCACAAATTGAAAAAGCCCAACCCAAGCTAAACTATTCATATGCATTTACAGTTTAGCAACAATTACCCCCAAGCGTGTGGAAGGATCAGTTAGTGGCTTTACCAAAACGCAAGGGGAAGCATTCCGCATGCTCCCAGGCCTCCTCCAATCCCGACCTCAGAAACTTCCACCCGTGGCTCCCACTTTATGCTGACACCATGCAGCACAGGCCCTGCTCAACGCACACCCAGAGCTATCCTCCCACCCGCCCTTCCAAATCAACCAGCATTTTGTCGGTCAAGGTCTCATTGAACCAGCCTCTCTTGCAGCTGGGGTGGCTATGCCAGAGCATTCCAGCCAGAAAGATAAGGTGGAAGTCTGCCTCCCCTCCAGCCAAACGGGAATCCTCCCCAGGGTGGGCTTGGCCATCCTCGTCTTGCTGGCTAGAGGTGCAGGAGCCGTTCTGCCACCATGAAGACAAGGCCACAAACTAAAGCAGGAGGGAGTGCGACAGGAGGTGCTTGGCCCTGGATGACAATGTTCACAAGCTCCGGACTTCTTGTTGCTGGAGACAAACTCCCATGAGTTTAAGGTGATGCAGGGGGCTTTATACCTGAGGCCTGCACAGTCCCAGGGGACCAAGTGCTGTCACAAGCAGGGTGTCCCACCTTGAGCACTCAGAGGAGCAGCTGGGATGACTCCCCACCACCCTGAAGAGCCGGTGCTCTGAGCTTCCCTTCCTGAGATGCACCCATTGTGCTGGCCCACGCTGTGGTCCTGGCGCCTTCCCACGGGATTCCCTGAGAAGGGGCTTTTAAACTGCAGACTTTAGCACCTACCCCACACCCACTGAATCAGAACCGCTGGGGCCAGCACACCCAGAACCACCGGCTGTGTAGCCTTCCGTGTGTCCCCGCCACACCGCAGAGCCTCTTCAAGGCCTGTGACGGGGAGAAGCCGCACTGACTGCTGTTCACGTGTGTCTCGTGGGATGAAAGGCGTCACTGACTCTCATGAATCAACCCCTCTCACCTGAGGAGGGGCACCCAGTTTATGTGGGAGCATCTTCTCGTTCCTGGTAGCTCAGTAAACAACGAAGCACCAATGAAACGTAAGAATCCACGTCAAGTGCCTGGCGTGAGGAGTAATAAGGGCTAAACAGTCGTTTTCCACGTAGAGAAACACAGGCAATGAACACGTGTGGGGACGGCCACACCAGGAGAGGAAGAGCAGAGAGGGGCTCAGGAAGACAGCTGTGTCTCTTGCGAGAATCTAAGGGAGGGCTGATGGGGGCAGGAGCCCACGAACACTACTTGGATAAGGATACTAAGGAGGTCTTCCAGACCCAGCCCCTTTCAAACGGGCTCTCTGGCCAGTTTCAGCCAGAGCAGCCACACTCGCGGTCCTGCCAAGATTGTCTGGCTAATGACATCGACCGTGAAAAGGCTCTGCGGCTTGAACACAGCTTGAACACATAACGGATTGTTTTGGGTCAAGGCCCAGGGAGGGAAGTGTTTGTGGGGCTGGGGCCCCCAACTCCTCAGCAGGTGGGCTCCCCCAGTACCAAGCCGTGTCCACAGGGACAGGGGCTGGGGAGTGGCAGGAACAGCCGGCATGACCACACCGGACGGTTCTGACGGTCCCTCTTGCTGTGACAGTTTAGGAAGCAGGTTTACGTCGCACCCGAGACCTCATTGGTCTGTGGGCTGCAGGGAGAAGGCTAAACATCAGTCCAGGAGCCGTTGCCCCCCGGCCCTGCCCCGGGCCTCCTCACCCCGCTGGCCACACACTAACAGCAGAGGAGCAGGGGGCGGGGGGGGGGAGGGGGGGGCGCACACCGGCACCCCTCTGTCTCCGTCACCACCCAGCCTTCAGCAGCAGCTCCTGGAGTGGCAGCGCCCCCGAGGAGAGCCCGGGATGTGAGTGGAAGACCCAGCTCCTCCTCGTAAAATCAAGTCTCCCCACATCTCTAGGTCTGTGAGACGCCTGCTTCAAGTGAGGACCCGGTGGGCTTCCCTGGTGGTGCAGTGCTTAAGAATCTGCCTGCCAATGCAGGGGACACGGGTTTGAGCCCTGGTCCGGGAAGATCCCACATGCCGCGGAGCAACTAAGCCCGTGCGCCACAACTACTAAGCCTGCACTCTAGAGCCCGCGAACCACACTACTGAGCCTGCGCGCCACAACTACTGCAGCGTGCATGCCTGTGCTCCGTAACAAGAGAAGCCACCGCAATGAGAAGCCCTCGTGCCGCAACAAAGAGCAGCCCCCGCAATGGGAAGCCCTCATGCCGCAACAAAGAGCAGCCCCCCGCTCACCACGACTAGAGAAAGCCCATGTGCAGCAAGAAAGACCCAAAACACAGCCAAAAATAAATTAGATTTTTTAAACATTAGAGGCTTCCCTGATGGCGCAGTGGTTAGGAATCCACCTGCCAATGCAGGGGACACAGGTTTGAGTCCTGGTCCGGGAAGATCCCACATGCTGCGGAGCAACTAAGCCCGTGAGCCACAACTACTGAGCTTGTGCTCTAGAGCCCATGTGCCACAACTACTGAGGCCACGTGCCACAACTACTGAAGCCCGCGCGCCTAGAGCCCGTGCTCCACAACAAGAGAAGCCACTGCAATGAGAAGCCCGCGCACCGCAACGAAGAGTAGCCCCCGCTCGCCGCAACTAGAGAAAGCCCGCGTGCAGCAACGAAGACCCAACGCAGCCAAAAGTAAATAAAATATAAGGAATAAAATCTATCTTTAGAAAAGAAAAAAGTGAGGACCCAGTGCTCACACCACAAGGTTTCCAGTAAGAGTAGCTACAAGATGAGACTCATTCACGCCCACATTCCAGTAAGAGAAAGAACAATCAAATGTGGACCCAGGCCGAGGCTCGGGCCCCAGCCTCTGGGTGTCCAGGCAGCACTGGAGACTTCACTCTGGGGACCAGCGTCTCTCAGGAAGCCCGCCCACCACCAGGCGAGGGCAGGCCTCTCGCAACACGTGTCCCCACGGGGCCACGCGCTTCCTCCTCCACGCGCTGTCAGGCTGCAATCACGTGGCTGGCTGTCCGCTCCACCGACGCCCATCTCTGTCTCCCATTAGATGGTGTTTTGCTCACCACTGTCTACAAGGCCTAGCAGGGTACCTAGTGCAGAGCAAGTGCTTAATAACTGTGTTAAATGAGTGCAAAAACTAAATAAAAGCCACGACGTGGAACGTTATTCAGCACTAAAAAGAAATGAGTTCTCAAGCCATGACAACACAGGGAAAAAGTTTAAAGGCACATGACTAAGTGAAAGAAGCCCATGGAAACACTAAACGGATGAGTGGCTGCCAGGGGTTAGAGGGAGGGAGGGATGAATAGGCGGATCATGGGGGTTTTTAGGGCAGTGACGTTCTTCTGCATGACACTGTAATGCTGGATACAAGTCCTCATACATCTGTCCAAACCCACAGGATGCACAGCACCAAGAGTGAACGCTAGTAAACCACAAAGTCTGGGTGACAGTGACGTGTCCACGTAGGTTCATCAGTTCCAACTGCTGCACAGCTCTGGCTGGGGACACTGATACTGGGGGAGGCTGTGCGTGGTGGGGGCAGGGGGCACACGGGAAATCTCTGTGCCTTCCCCTCAATTTTGGTCAGTTTTGTCACCCAATTTTGCTATAAATCGAAAACTGCTCTAAAAAGAAAGATTGTTAAAGATAACAAAGCCGCTGCGGGGTCTCACCTGCCCATCATGCCGGCGCTTCTTCATGAACTGCGTGATGCACATGCTGCCCACCGACTTCCTCTTGAGCGAGACAGGCGTCCCCTGGCTGGGCCCTGCGGCGGGGACGCTGCCACTGTCCTCCCTGGTGGCCGAGGGCACTGTGGTGACGTAACTCCACTGGCAGGGCACGGGCAGGTGCTCCTGGGCAAAGCTCTTTAGCACCTGTGGGTGGACGTACCAGCACATCCTGTAGTCGGGTCTCTTCTCATACACTGAGTTCTCAGAAATAATCCGCTTGAGCCTGGCCTTGGAGGGTACGGCGGTGTCCTCGCCGGCGGTGGGGGTCTGTGGACGGGAATGGCCAGGGCTCGGGGGGCTGGCGGCGCTGAGCTCAGGGCTGCCGGCGTCCTTGCTGAGCAGTCCTCGGCGGCAGCACTCCTGGAACTCCCGGATGATCACTTTGCTGCCATTCACATTCCCGTGCAGCAGCGGGAGCAGCTGGGCCAAGACTGGCAGGGAGGGGGGACATGTGGATGAGACTCGGGGCGGGATGGGATAAACGTGGCACCCGGGTTCCCCAACCTGTCACCGAGGCCGAGAAACACGGTCAGCTTCGGGTGGCCTTTTTTTCCCTTCTGGTTTTATTGAGATATAATCAACACACAGCACCGTGTAAGTTTAAGGTGAGCAGCAAAATGCTTACTGACATCACGAAATGACCAACCACGATAGGTTTAGTGCGGGTGGCTTTTTATGGGTGGACTTAAGACACGTGAACTTGCTCCAGAAGAGATTCTGAGAGGCCCAAGCCCCAGGAGGCAGGACTCGTTGCGATAAACTGTCATGTTTCACTTCATGCGCCTGTTTCCTTAGTTAACAGTCCTCACGTTCTGCTTCTGAGTGGCGGGCCCTCCCTGGCTTTGAAGAGCTAGGGATGTGTGTGCTGGTTGGGCAAACGGGCCGACTGAAGTGGCTGCCCTGTGCTGCTCCCGTGAGTGTCACAGAAAGGACACACGTGCTCAACAAGCGCTGGCTTTGGCTATTTTTTTGAAGAACTTCTGAATTACCACGCCACGTGCCTAGGAAGTCTCCTGCCTGCCCTCGGCCTGGAACTCCCTGGGCCTGGAGGAGGTGGGAGCCCGAACCCTCCGTCCCCACCCGTCCCCGGCACTCACTCTGCTGGTCCTTCTTCTCTTTCTTGGAGGCCTTGGGCGTCTGCTCCTCCTCGGGGGGCGCGGTCTCCAGCAGGCAGGCCGTGAACTGCTGCAGCACCTTCAGGTCAGCTCCACTATCCCTGTCGGCCGCCCAGACACAGCCGATCTTCACGGGCTGGAGGATGCGGAACCTCTTCCCCTTGGCCAGAAACTCGTCCCACTCCTTGGCCTTCAGTTTCTGGCGGACCTTGTGGTTCTCCGGGTCGGCACACTCCTTGCAGGTTAGAGAGGAGCAGACGCTTGCTCAGGGCCCCCCTCCCCGGCACCCGTGGTCCCAGCCTCTGGGGCAGTGAGGGCACGTGCAGGGGCGGGCCGGTGAGGAACGGCGCCCACCCAGCTTCCAACCCCCGATGGGTGATGAAACGGGCAGAGTATTTTCGGATTGAATGATAACTGGCACTTTCCCCCATTTGGTACCTTAGGTGCATCTGCCCCCTCTGGCCATCCCTGGGTAGTCACAGGTATTTTTTATTACCTCGCCAGTAAGCCTCTTAACGCCACTGTGGGTTTTCTGATTAACATGTGATCCTGAAGCTGAAATCACCATGCCCGGCCCTCTCCCACCCCAGACTGGTGCCACTGTCTAAGGCAGATACACTGCGGGCCCAACGAGACCTGTCTGCCTCGTTGGCTGGGAACGTACGAAGAACACAGGCCCTGCAAGTCTCGCTCTGAGACAAGTCACTCCCACAGTGGCATCAGCCCTGTCAGCTTCCCCACTACCCAAACACCACGACCTGGTAGGCCTTCGTGAGTCCTAGAAACGGCTCCCTCAACAGTCCCACCATCTGGCAGAACTGAGAAAGCTGGGGGGGGCGGCAGTGCTGAGCCTCTGAGGCTGTGGGGAGCGAGGTCTACGTGGAATCGGCCGTGGGGGTGGGCTGAGACCTATGTCACCACCCCCAGGTCGGCGGCCACCAAGCTCCGGACCCATCCCCTCCCCGTTCACTCCTCACCTCGGTTACTCCTTCATCCTCAGACAGGTACCCATGGGGCACGAAGAAACCATCGTCCTCATCCTCATCCTCTCCCACCTCATCGTCGTCATCCTCAAGAAGAGAAAAAAGTACGTTCATGTGTGGAAACAACACGTTTCACGTAAAATTTTAACCTGTGAACATCTAAGAAAGAAAGAGCCTCCTACTGCTTCCAGTCTCATTGCTGTGCACACCCTGAGGATCAGCCAAAATCCCATTACCCAGCCCCCCAATCGTGCTCCAGTGGGGGTGGGGGTCAGGCAGGACACAGATAAGCACGGCCCAGACGTAAAGCAGCGGGAATGGTGGGCCCCTCGGTGAGGCAGCGAGCAGGCGGGCCCGTCCACCACTAGGCAGGTTACTGCCACCCAGTAAGGTTTTCCCAGAACAGCCGTAAACCCGGATGCTGTGTGTGAGGGAGCCTGGCCCAGAAGCCGTAAGCAGCCCGGCCGTGCTCACCCCTTCGCTGTGGGAGAGGGACTCCCCCGGCTCGTCCTCCTCCCACTCCTCGTCGCTGTCCACCTCGTAGTCAAGGAGGCTCTGAGGGGGCAAACACGCGGTGGTCACTGTCGTCCTCAGGGTGGAAGGGGAAGGCAGAGCACGAAGGCTAGAACACTCAGGGAGTTCCCGGAGCCCAGTGACAAGGGCACACTGGGAAGGAAGTGCAGAGGGTCGGGAGCAGCTGCCCGCACGCTCACCCGGTCCTGGGCCCAGGGGTCCCTCGGGTGGATGACCGTCGTCTTCCTGTTCCACGTCCCCCAGTAGGCCGGCCGGTGGTTCTCGGAAAACTGCAGCAGCTTCATCCTGCCAAACCTCCTCCTTTCGGGGACGCTGTCCACTTTGCTGCTCTCCAAGATCACCACGCCGCTGAGGGGAAAGACCCCCGCTCAGAGGCCCTTCTGTGGCTCGCGCACCCACCACCAGCGGCCTTCCCCCCAGGGCAGCAGGCGGTGACGGGCAGCCCCAAAGCGGAGGCACCACCTGCCCCGAGGCAGGCTAGCATTTGCTCCAGGGGCGCGGCGCGAGGAGAGGGAGGAGCCCGACTGTCCAGCAGCTGCCCCACAGCGCGCACCAAGGCGGCGTGTGACGGGTAAGCTGGCAAGAGTGGGGAATGTCCCTGCCCTGCCGGGAGGCCGGCACACACAGCCCGCCCTCCAAAGCAGGGCTTTCTGCGAAGCCACCACACCTGGGAGACTCTGGAGGCTCAGGGGAAGCCGGAACAGAGAGGTCTGGGGAAGCAGCCGAGTCTGGGGCCTGAGGCCCGGGTGGGAGAGGACCGGCCAAGGCCACGGGACACAGGAGCGACCAGAACACAGGGGTCTGCCCGGGCCGCCCAGGGCTCTCTGACATCACCAACGGGCAAACGGCAGTCTCCGCCGGCACTAACCTGTTAAAAAGCTCTGTGTTCTGGTTACAAACCACGGTGGGCCCGGACCTGAGGGGCCGCCGGCTTTTCAGATCTTTCAGGAAGGAGAATTCGCCGCTCTGCTGCCGGAGGAGCTGGTCTAACTGGTCACAGAGATCTTGGTCGAAGGCGGTCCGACAGCGAGGGGCGAGGACCATGTGCTCTTTGATTTCAAAAGGGGCAAACTTCCCACAGGAACCGGCCAGGGTCTGAAATGGAGAAGGGGCATGATGGCACCTCTACTGCGACACACCCGCACACAGCAGCGGTGAGGAGGAGCCGCCGGAAGTGAGGCCCGGTGCTTTCGAGTCGTCCAGGTTGGGAGGTCAGAGGAGACGCGTACACAGGCCACACGCTGCTTGATGGCATTTACGTGGGTTTCTGGAAAAGGCGAAACTACAGGGCCAGAGACTGTGTCGGCAGCCGCCAGGGCTGAGGTGGAAGGAGGGAGCCGTCTCGGGGGACGGAAATCCTCTACATCTTGATGACGGAGGTGGCTGCAGGGCCACCTGCAGAACTTGCTGATCAGTACTCCTGAAAAGGACGGATCTCACTGGATTTTTTTTTTTTAAGGATAATTAGACCTTGATGAGCAAACAGAGACCTAGGAGAGTGACCCGCCACACTGTTACAAGATGACTCGAAACAGAGCTGAAGCCTGATGTGAACCTGAAACATGGGTGTCTGTATCCTAAGAATCCTCCTCAGTAAACCCTGGTAGGTTTTTTTTTTTTTTTGGCTGTGCCGGGCAGTATGTGGGATCTTAGTTCCCTGACCAGGGATGGAACCTGTGTCCCCTGCATTGGGAGTACAGAGTGTTAACTACTGGACCTCCAGAAATTCCCAACCCTGGTAGGTTTGAGTTCCCTTCTTAGAGCTCCTTCAGCATCGTGAATGTCTGTGTCAGCGGATCCTGAGGGTGGCAGCAAGTGAGGACAACATGGGGGGTCAGGAGGAGCGTGTACGTCTCTGAGGTTGGGTATAAGAAGGCCAGCCTTTCACCCCAGCAAGAAAACAACAGCTGAGGCCAGCACCCTCACTGTGGGTCGCATGGCAGGGTCACCCAGGAACTGTTTAAAATCCTGATGCCCAAGCCAGGCCCATCAGGTTCTCTGGGATGGGATCCAGGCTCCAGTGATTTTTTTTTTTTTGCGGTACGCGGGCCTCTCACCGTCGCGGAGCTCAGGCTCCAGACACGCAGGCTCAGCGGCCATGGCTCACGGGCCTAGCCGCTCCGTGGCACGCGGGATCCTCCCGGACCGGGGCACGAACCCGTGTCCCCCGCATTGGCAGGTGGACTCTCAACCACTGCGCCACCAGGGAAGCCCCAGGCTCCAGTGATTTTTAAAGGTCCCTGGTGAGTCCAACACACAGCCGAGGCCAAGAACCAGCAGACTGTTCTCGTCACTAACAGCTGCTGGGAACATCGGGTATCCGTACGGGAAAACATTAGGGCCACGCCCCAATCCACGGGCACAAAGAATTCCAGCTAAGCTAAGGAACTAAATAAACATAAAAAAACAAAACTTAAGCTAAAAAAAAAAAAAAAACTGGAAAAAATTAAAACGTGTCTAACCACAGGATACATAAGGCTTTCGAAGCAAAAGCCAATTACGATAAAAGAATAAAAATGTTCACATTAAAACGAAAAATTTCTGTACAACGAGACACCATCAACAAGTCAAGGGGGAAGGAATGGACTGAAGGAAGTATGTGTAGTGTACCCCACCAAGAATGAAAACCCAGACTATATAAAGAGCCAGAGATAGGGGAAAAAGCCTATCCTATAGAAACATGGGCAAGAAACAGGAACTGGCAAGTCACAGAAAAAGAAAGAAAATGGCAAGCAAACATGAAAAGATGTTCAACTGCACTGAGAATCAAGGAAAAACTAAGTGAAACAAAGATACGTATTTTTCACCCATCAGGTCGGCAGTTATAAGAAAATTCGTCACACCCAGTGCTGGCAGTAAGTAGGCGGAGAGGACATATTTTGACGCACTGTGGGGACGGGAGACTGTCCATCAGCATTTCCTGCTGGGAGGGCACTTGGACAATAACAAATACAACTCTGTCAACGTTGTGTCCCCCGGACATAGTGGCAAGTCCGCATCCGGAGAGGTGTGCTGCTGACATCCATGCACCGCTTGGGGGGGATCAACAGGGGAGGGGGATATCAATGATGATGCCACCCACACCACGACACTTTACGCAGCAACGAAAAAGAATGAAGAGAGGCCAACATGGCAAGAATCCAAGATAGGGCTAAGCAAACAAAGCGGTAACATAATAAATTCATGATTTGTTACCTACATAAATACACATATATACGAAGGGATGCACATGCCCAGAGAAAGATCTGGAAGGACACCCTTGTATCAGAGGGGGTGGGTCACACCTCTGGAGCATGGAGGGATGCGGGGGACGGAGGTCTGGGGTCTCCACAGGCAGAGGATGGTCTAGAAGGTGACCGGATGGCAGATGGGGAAGCAGAATCCTGTGCTGAATCCCACATGTTTTATGCTCAACCTTGTCTCCTATGTTGAGCAGAAAATCTCCGAGGGTGAGGACCGGGTCTTTCTCCCTTACACCTTCCCACACGGCTCCCACCACAAAACTGTTGACGAAGCAACTTCTAAACGCTTGGCAGTTTTAGCAAACGTGCCACTTTTTGCCTTTTTGAGCACACAGTGAATGACAAGATATTGAACCTCTAGATCCTACCAGCGATCAAAGCTCCCTGGGCAAGCAGAGGCTCCTCTTGATGAAAGCAGAGCCAGTGGGTCAGAAGACGTCTTTTTATTTTTCAAAAGGAACAGCCTGACAAAGGCCAAAAGTAAAGCCAAAGGAAGCCAGTTGCTCACCTTGGGGGCCTGTGGAGTCTTTGGTTTCTGAAAGAACCTCGTGATTTCCGCCTTCTCGGCTTTAATGCGCTGCAATGTAAGAGAAGAGGAGGATGAGGAAGAAATAAAGAGAAACTGTTTTAAAACATGCAAAAGCCCCTAGAACTGAACCCCAAGCATTTTTAGGTTGAAAGCATTATTTTGATGTTAGCTCTCAAAACCCACAAGTGGGTACCAGGCAGTCTCAAAAGGTCAGAGCTGCAGAAGGACCGGGATGTCAAGCCAGCAGGCACGTGTCAGTCCCTGGGCCCCCCACCCCGCTTCCCACTACCTCCGGGATGATACCCGATATCCAGCAGTAGTCAGGCAAAAGACCCCGCTTCTCAAACACAAAGGAAGATGCAAGTTCTGGGAGAACATGCTACCTTTTCTTCTTCTCTCAACCGTTTCTCCTCTTCCTTTTTCCGCTTCTCCTCCAGCTTAGCCCTAAGAGACATCAAACTCAGTTTCACCAACCAGCACAGGCCCGGCCCACGCCCGGCAATCGTCCCCGAGGCATGGGGAGGGGGAGGGGGAGGGGGAGGGGAGGGGGAGGGGGAGGGGAGGGGGAGGGGGGGAGGGGGAGGGGGAGGGGAGGGGAGGGGAGGGGAGGGGGGGGAGGGGAGGGGAGGGGGGGAGGGGAGGGGAGGGGGGGAGGGGAGGGGAGGGGGGGGAGGGGAGGGGAGGGGGAGGGGAGGGGAGGGGGAGGGGAGGGGAGGGGGAGGGGAGGGGACGGGGGGAGGGGAGGGGAGGGGGAGGGGAGGGGAGGGGGAGGGGAGGGGAGGGGGAGGGGAGGGGAGGGGGAGGGGCACGCACTCCAGGGCCTCCTGGCGCTCCTTGCGCCGCTCCTCCTTGCGCCGCTGCTTCTCTGCCTTCTCCTTTTCATCCTTCTCCCGCTTCTCGCGCCGCTCCTTCTCCTTCAGCTCCTTCTCCTCCTCCCTCTTCTTTCTGGCCTCCTCCTTGGCCCGCCTGGCCTCCTCCCTCAGCTTCTCCTTCTCCTCCTTCTCGGCCTGGAGCTTCAGCTGCTTGCCCAGGCGTTCCTTATCCTGCACGGGAGACGGTCCACAGCTCAGCCCCACGGATGCCACAAAGGGCCGTGCCAGCGTCCGGGGGCGGCCGTGCGCAAGCGGAGGGGAGGCACAAAGGAACCAGCCCCGGGAGCAGCCTGCTGGTCAGCGTCCTTACAAAGAGGGGGCTTTTCAGTCCCCTACATTTCCTTCTGTCATGAGAAAGGCGATGAGGGTTAGCCGACTGCCACAGGACCTTCTGGGCAATTCAAAGTAAGATGCGTTTAAGACACCGTCTTCAAACGTGGGATGAGGGTCAATTTTTACTTAATTAAAAAAGACTAAGTAAGCACCTCTAGGCTGCCTACACCGGGTACCTGCTGTTGGATCTGAACTGCATTTCTGCTCAGCAAGCTGTGGTGAAATAAAGACACAAAAACACCCACAGGTTTTGCCTCCCTACCTTCAAAACAAAAACATTTTCCTTCCCATCCCCCCAAAACTATTCCAGACAATAGGGTTTCTTTTCTTTCTCTTGAAATGGGAGAGTGGGATGAGACAAGGCGGGGGAACCTGACGAGCAAGTCTTAAAAACAGGGGGGGAACTGAGACTTCCCTGGTGGCGCAGTGTATAAGACTCCGCGCTCCCGATGCAGGGGACCCGGATTCAATCCCTGGTCAGGGAATTAGATCCCACATGCATGCCGCAACTAAGAGTTCACATGCCACAGCTAAGGAGCCCGCCTGCTGCAACTAAGACCTGGCGCAACCAAATAAATAAACTAATTAATTAAATATTAAAACAACAAAAACAAAAAAACAGTGGGGAACAGATGAGAACACATTAAAAAATAAAAGAAAAAAAAGTTTTTTAATCTTTACAGCCATTTCTCAAAAGAAAAAATTCTTTTTATCTTTAAAACCATTTCTCAAAAAACCAACCAAACAAACATTTCTTGGGATCTGAGAAGGCCAGATGTTAATAAAGGACCCAGAGTGATCTCTATGACTATGGCAGTGCCGTTTCATCACCAGCAGGAGGAAACAGCTAGTTTCTTGGATATTCTTTAAAGCGGGAATATCTTTAATCACATCAGTTCCTCATTCCAAAGAATTCGTATGTGGCCTGGGGCGCTGGGCTATTATATAATTTTGATTTTGTATTAAACAAGTTTCACCTCCCAGACTGAAGGGCATTACCTTCTAACATAGCACAGGGTAATTCTCAAGGACAGGAACCACCAAAGATGGGCTTCTCACCTTTGGCAGAAGCCCGACAACTCAGCTTTTGGTATGGGCCTATGATCATGCCCTTGTGCCTAGAGAATATCCTACCCTCTGCCCTGATCAACCTTTGCTCGCTTCACAAGAGCCATGGAGGCATGCTGGTAGAGATCTGAGAAAGTCCTTGCCAGGTACCCTCCGCACGTGACTCGTGGGATACCTGAAGAAGGGGCTGGTCTGGATCGAGTAACTGAGTTACGAGACCAGCCACAAGTGCCGGGTGGTGAGGAGGAGTCTCCCCCTGCTAACTACGAGGACAGGAGGCTTCTGGAATCAGGCCCTCCCCACTCCCGCCCCACAGGTGCCCATCTCTGAAACTACAATGAAGAATGAGATAAACTCTAAAATCAAACCCAGCCATGAGGCAGACAGCACAGGAAGTGCCTGGTGAGCGCACAGCCAACTGTCATCAGCGCCCGTTCCGTGAGCTGGTCGGGGAAGAAGGCCATGGCCTTCTCTGCAATTCATCCAGTAAGGAAGAAGGCCCCTGCACTGCTGGGTGTGAAACATGGTGACCTCCAGATAACAGAATGGAAGACTCAGCAGGGAACCACTAAACAGTAATCACCCATCTGATGTAGGGGCCACCATGGTACAGCACCTGGGAAGGGATGGAACTTCAATCTATGCACGTAGGAGGCTGGGGTGCAGGGAGAGCCACTGGGTTCTTTTTAAGACAATTTTAAACTACAGTGGGGCTGCCCAACTATTACGACACTCAGAACTAATTATAATAAGAGCTTAGAAAAGCCTACGTGCAAAACCTTGGGATTCAACAAACCTAAAAATGATGCAACCCATAAGCACAAGGCCCAGTTATGCAAAATGAAGCAAGAATCAAAATAATGCTCAGAACAAGCAGGGGAGAGTGAAAACGGGGCCAGAGAAGGGCAAAGGGCTTTGCTTCCTATTTACTGCAAAAAGCGCACCCGGGGAACTTTCTATTTCAGGGGACATATCTTACTCTTTGCGGTCTCATCTTGTTCTTCTCTGCAGAGCCTCTGACCAATTTCTTACTTATCTGAAAGGAAAGACATTGATCTATAAACATGGGTTGTTTCAATCACTTTCACACGTTTAACATACCGCACAGTCCTTGGGGAGGGCAAGGAGAAAACAATGTAAAACAACAACAGTGAAAACCTTTCCGGGTACCAGTTCCAGCAAACAGAACCAAAACTTCTTAGCTGGGTCACAAACTCCAACGCATGTGGGGATAAAAGGGGAGACTGAGAGGCAGGTAACCAAAAAACGTAGGAGGCCAAGCTGGAAATAAGAAGCCACAGCCAGAGGCCTTGGTGTCAGGGAGACACAGAGTGGTAGGTCTGTAGGCACCTGGAGAGGAGGCGCCCTGGCCGCAGAGGACGGAGTCTTACAGGCACGCAGCCCAGCACTGCTGCTGCTCCTTCTGCTTCTCCCCGGAGAGGCTGACAGTGGAAATTTCCTGTGTGAGTACAGGCCCACCAACACAACGCCATTTTCCCAACAGCATTTGCTCCCTTTGTGGCTCTGTGTCACATTTAGGTAATTCTCACATTTCAAACTTTTTCATCATTATCATACTTGTTATGGTGATCTGTGGTCAGTGATCTTTGATGTTACTATTGCAAAGATAACGACTTGCTGAAGGCTCAGACAACAGCGTTATTTGCAGTGAAGTATTTTTTAATTAAGGTATGTTCTTTTTTCAGACATAATGCTACGGCACACTAAATAGACTACAGTACAGTGTAAACATAACTTTTATATGCACCGGGCAACCAACAGATCCACGTGACTCACTTTATTGTGATACTCGCTTTACTGTGGGGGTCTGGAACCAAATCTGCATTATCTCCAAGGTCTGCTGTAATGTCTACAAATCAACACCCCGTGAGTCAAGTAAGACACGTTTACAGGCTGGATTCCCATGTTTGTACCCCCTGCCCAGCTCAGCCCTGCTTCTTAGAACACAGAGTAAACGCCCAGGAAGAGAAGTCAGCTGGCCAGAGGTGGCAATCTCGTCTAGAACCCCTGTGTTCTAGAGCACAGCATTCTCTATCGTCCTGCTTCAAATTGATCATGGGCTACAAGGACTGACCAAGACGCACGGGCACGGGTGGACTCCCTCACCGTGCTGGCTAAATGGTCCCGGGTAGGAATACGCACAAGGAGTCCAGGCTACTGGCCTAAGCTACCTCCAGAGCAGGGAATCCTGGCGAACAGACCAATCATTGCATGGAAGACCAATGGGGAGAATTCAGGCTGGAAAGAAATACCCACCCGGGCTCATTTTAGACTTGAGGAGGCAGCCAGAAAATGAGACGAGGTGAAAAACCGAAAGCCCACTTCTCTTGAAATTGTCTGACATGCCAACAAAACTGTAAAAACAGTGCTTCCTCTATCTGGGAAAGCCTCGCCCTAAGACTTCCTACCGAAGAAAACTACAGATTAAGACATCCTTCTTACTCAGGACGCACCGAGTCCTTTCTGGACTAAGCCTTCCCTCAGGAGGGGGCCGCGCACCATCATGTGAAAGCCATGTGATTGGGAGAGCGTGCAATCCCACCTCACTGCGCAGGCGCCCACAGAAACGCCAAAGCCGTCTTACCAAGGGCTTAAGAAAAAGTATCTGCCTCTCCAGCATCCACTTGGTCTGCCAAGCCTGCGGGACTTGAGCCCCACAAGAAAGGATTTAACAGCAGGACTTGTAAGGTGCGGTGTCTATATCGTTGTCCTTTGTGTTCAAAGATGGTAGCACCAAACGTGACTGCCAGACCGCTATATGAGGGTGTTTGGGGAGCAAGATGCATCTGTTTGGTCTTGCCCATACTTGTTGAATTTCAGCTGCGGAATCAGTGACTTTCACAATCGTCCCCTTTGCTATGAGTCCAGGAATGAGAGAGTTGACGTGACTACCAAGAGCTGGCTTAACGATATCCAACAACCAGAGCAGTTACGATTTTATTTAAAACTAGTATCTCTATTGCTGTACCAGGCACTCGGATAGACCTTACTGAACAGATATAATTTTAATCTTGACCTTTGACCCAAGTATTTATAAAACTCTCTCAAAATATAGGCCACACATTTTACCGACCTGGAACTCAGCTACCAAAAAACAAGATCCAGGATTCCACAATGAGGTTGAAACACACACATCAACTACCCCAAAGAGTCAAGGCAGATATAACCACGTCTGTGAGGTACAATTCCTGCACTTTATTCGGGAGAATCCTACGGCCCACTCACTCTGATGTGATACATAAGGAGGTCTAATTTCTAGGCCCAGAGCAAGTAAGCAGCAGTAAGTGAGGGGAGGAGAGGTGGCTGTGGACAGGCCCCGCAGCAGCTAGAAACCTGACAGCAGAGGAGGGACAGCAGGCGGAGGGGAGACACGACCCTAACTGGTCCAGGCATGTGGGGACTGAGAGCAGGCAAAAACTGACACGCCCGTTCCTGTGAGCCTGCAGTTCCACTTAACAACTCAAGGAAGCTCATGACAATTATTGTTTGTCAAGGCCAAGCATTAGAGACAACAGAAATATCCATCAAGGAGAATGACTATGCAAACTGCAGTTTATCCACACCATCACGGGACCATCAGCGTATGATAGAGCAGTTAAAAAGAGATCTTCCCATCCCAGTGTAAAAAAATGGCTAAGACACCCTGGAATGAAAAAGAAACATATTTACACTATACGGCCCATGTAAAGAAACAAAAATGATACTGTTTATTCCTAGGGATCTCTCTCATACACACCACACAGAGAAATATAAGATGAAGATAGTGGCAACCTGGGGGACAGAAAAAAGCCAAAGGGGGCTGCAATGTTTCAGTGATCTTTTTTAAACATGGAGAATTTAATACTTGTATAATTTAAATTACCTGGGAAACAGTCCCAGAGTCTGTACAGAGGCAAGCCAAGATTCCAATAACACCACCATATCCACACAATCCTTTATGGAACAATAATCTTGAGTCATCGATAATGTAGGCTGAATTACACATCTAACTGCAAACAAACTGGAGAAATGGTTCTATCCTAGGTGGTAAAAAGCTCTGATGACAAATAGCCACATTCTGGCTAATCAAGAGACCCTAGATTATCTCAAAAAGGTGTTCCTAAATTGTTTTTCAAAGTCGGACTCTAGATACCTGGGAGTACTTTAAAAAACAAAACAGGGACTTCCCTGGTGGCACAATGGCTAAGAATCCGCCTGTCAATACAGAGGACACAGGTTTGATCCCTGGTCTGGGAAGATTCCACATGCCACGGAGCAACTAAGCCCGTGTGCCACAACTACTGAGCCTGCACTCCAGAGCCCACGAGCCATAACTACTGAGCCCGCATGCTGCAACTACTGAAGCCCGCGCACCTAGAGCCTGTGCTCCCCAACAAGAGAAGCCACCGCGATGAGAAGCCCGCTCACCACAACGAGAGAAAGCCCGCGCGCAGCAATGAAAACCCAACGCAGCCAAAAATAAATAAATATATTAAAAAACAAAAACGAAACAAAGCTCTCTCAGGACATACACACACACACACACACACACACAAAATAGAGAACCAGCAAATGCTTAGGGGTTCCAAATGCAGAGATTTTACGATTCCAAGTCCAGAACTAACGGAGCCCAATAAAAACCACACACGTGACATGGTAATAGGAAACAACCTGTAAGCCTTCAACAAGTGTCTGCCTACAGTCTGGAGAGGAGGAGGAGGAGACAGAGAGGGAAAACGGAAGAATAATAGTATTCCCCACAGTCACAGGGGTCAGGAAAAACTTGGGCCCACAGCAGGCAAAGGTGTGAAAGTCAGGTACCAACCATGAAACCAACCAACCAACCAGGAAATCCAGCACTCGTGAAAGGTGAGGAGCTAAACTGGAAAGCTGAGTGTGTGAGGCTCGGGGTGGGCTGTCTCTGCCAGGCCCTCAGGCACCTCCTGGTGATCATTCCATTTTGCTCTCATACCTGTGTTGTCACCCAGAGTCACGGGGCTCTACTCCCATCCTATGGGTGACTGGGGCGATTTCCTGCCACAGGCTGGGTGGCGGGGGTGGGGTGGGGGCCCGAAGGCTTCGCCACCTGCAGTATGAATTATCTGCAAAGCTGTGCGGTAACACTGTCTTCTAGAACATCTCAAAACTCCAAGCCTGTGTTCAGACCCAGATTGAGTGTCTCAGAGGCAGGATTTCCTACACGCAGCCCACTTGGTTTCATGTGCTCAGATGTTGCATGGCCACTCAAGCCAGCGGACAAGAAGTAACACTCTTCTGTGACAAGGCCTAATTGCATGGCTCCCCAGTCCTCAGGCTTGGCTATGGGCATAAAAACAAACTTAAAAAAAAATGAAGCTATTAAGAAGAATGGAAACATGTGTACATGTCCTGCTCTCCAGGTTCACTGGCTGTCATGAGTCATGTGACAAAGTAGCTCTGCAAAGCAGAAGCAGCCGTCTGGAAGGATTCTGAGCAACTGGGTGGACAAAACAGAACAAGATGGCTGATGGCAAGGGACTCAAACTCGGATTTTGAGAGTCTGGGTAAAAGCTCAGATGGGAGTTTAAAAAATGAGTATGTCAGTCTGCCACATTTAGAAACTTAGAAGGAAAAGAGACGACCCCGCTCTTGATTGATATTTTGTGTACCTAAAGAGGAAGGCATTTTTCCCATTCTCCAATCTCCTCAAGGAGGTAAAAGACAAGAAATGAAACCATCTAGAAACATAACTAGTCCCTTAGAGATCAAATTTTAGAAAGCAATCAAGGTTGGTGGTTTATGGTCAGATTAAGCAGGTACAGTTAGCAAATGAATAACCCACCCCAGGATCCAATCTCATGTGAAAGCCTGATGTGAACAAACACAAGTGCTACAAAACCAAAAAAACCCAAAGAACACTGTTCAACATGCTTTGGTATTCTTGACTGATTCTATCAGTTTTACCCACAGGACCTCAAGGACAGGTGAGAAGAGAGACATCGGCCACTGTGCCACTCGGAAGGCAGTAACAGAAACAGGCATTTCCAAAGTCACCCATCCAGGTCCTTAAACATGGTGCTAGGACTCTCCTGTTCTTGCCATTCTGGGTGAGGTTTTTAAGATGGGCAGGCCGTGCTGACAAGAGCTGACCCTAAAGAATGCCCCTGTTTTGTTCTCCTGCCATCTTGGGGTCTCTCCACCAATGCTTCCTGACTGCTTACTGACAGCAACGGCCCTACGAGTCTTGTGTTGGAATAGCAGGCGCGCAGGGAGCTGAAGCTAAAGGCTGAGTCAAGGGTCACAGCCGCCCGCTTATACCCGTTAGTCACTAAAGTGGCTGAGATGACCAGCACCGTTAATTAGGTGTGAACAGCGCTACCAGGATGGCACCGACACACCGGCGACTCACGGAACCATCAGCACATCGCAACGTACACACAACCAAACACCCCAATGGCTTTTGATGCCGGAAAGTCACAGGACTTGCTCTCTGGCGCCACTTGCTCGGCCACGAGCCATCTGGGGGACACAGCGTCCCTGGGTGAAGAGGGAGGGGCCGTACCCAGAAGCCTCTGGATTCCGACGGCACTGATTCGGGGGAGATACTCACTCTGCGGACGGGTGTGGAGGCGGGGAGGGGGCTAGGGCTGCTGTGCTGCTTGGCGGGTGCAGACTGCCCCTCGGGTGAGCTGGTGGGAGAGGAGGAGCTCAGGGACGAATGGCTCAGGACAGAGTCCTCTTCGGGGCTGGACTCCAGCGCCTCGCTCTCGGAGGGCACAGCCTGGCCCGGAGGTGTGGCAGGAGGAGACTTGGCTCGGGTTCTGGCAGCCAGGATATCCTGTAGGACAACCACGGGCACCTTCCCTTTGAACAGGATGCCCCTGGCCCCGCTCCAGCCGTCCTGGTCCTTCTCTGAGCACGTTCTCAGGCCACCGGTCAGCTCAGGAAGGCTTTGAGGCGAGCCCTTCTGTGAAAGTCCCCTCCTCTCCACGCCCCCCGAGTCAGCACCCCCCGCCTCCGTTTTGCACGGGAGGTCTGAAAGGGCCTCTTCGGGAAACGCCAGCTCGTCCTTCTGACTGACCATTGGCAGCCCCCTGTCATCTCCAGCTTCGTCTGTGACCCCGTTTACATTCTCCTGGGAGGGAGAGGCTGCAGAATTTAGCTTATCATGGCCCATGGTGCCGTCCGGCGGGTCACTCGAGTCCTCCGTCAAATCGATTATGACCACAGTCTGGCCAATACTGGTTTCGACTTGACTTCTTAAAAAGTTATCTAAGGGGCCCTTCCCGTTGACAAGTTTCGGCCTAAAATCTATGTCGGAGCCCATGTGACAGCTGTCCTCCAAGTGGTCCAAAGAGGTCTCTAAACCAGGGACATGACCCTGCACAGGAGCACCCTGAGCGCCCCCCATGTCGTCCAACCCGTCGTCGGTCTTCTCCTTTGAGACAAGATTCAGGCGCTTGAACGGCAGACGAGCTGAAACCAAAAGAGAAGGAGGCCGTCTGTTGAGTGA
This sequence comes from Leucopleurus acutus, assembly GCF_964270905.1. NCBI lineage: Eukaryota > Metazoa > Chordata > Mammalia > Artiodactyla > Delphinidae > Leucopleurus > Leucopleurus acutus. The sequence continues at coordinate 3,479,283 of NC_139145.1, read as the reverse complement.
GAGTGTGAAGAGTGACAATCAATGCTTTAATATTCCACATGCTCAATGAGTAATCGACCTTGCTGTGCTTGGGGGTGGGGGGAATTTCTAAAGTTTAAAAGGGGTTATCTTCTCATTATGTACTTTTCCAACATCCTAATTAAAAGCAAAAGCAACAAACAAACAAACAAAAAACTGACAAGCTTTCATAGCGGGGACACTGCAAGAATTTCAAAGGAGAAGACACTTTCTGATCTGTTTGAGATTCAGCTCAAATTCCAAAGTTATTTATTATGGGTGGAAATCTCGTTTGAAGATAAGTGCATCTGGCTCTGAAAAGCGAAAGAGATAGATCCATTTGAGGAAAGACTTCGTTCTGCTCCCAGCATCCCAAGCTGTTAGCTCTTCTTGCCAATGAAACAAGTACCCTCCCACTGCATGCCAGCCTTCTGGCTGGTCCCAAGAGATACACAGCAATACCTCAAGAGAGTGAGGAAGTTCAGGTGAGTGACTGCCCAAGAAGTCCACATGTACTCAAATGCCCAAACATCTTATTAACTATTTTCTAATATAATAGACTCAACAAACAAACCTGGTTTTGGTCAGTTTATAAAATTATCATGCCCTTGGATTCTACAGTTTGCCCCTAATTCTTTAACCTCAGAAGACGGTTGCCCTTCTTTTGATTCCCACCAACACCAAACCTGCTATCAGTTGACACAGGAGAAGGCAAACTGCTACAGGGGAACCAGATAACCAAGCTTTGAAAACCAGAAACCATCCTTTTTTATACAGTCCAGCCACTAACCTGGCCTAAGGGTAAATCCACCCCCCTTTTTACGCGAAAAGATTTGAGGACACTTCCTGTAAAACGCTGTTCAACCAGGGGCAGCTGTGCCTGCCATGTCTGGAGACATTAAACGTCACGACTTGGGAGATGAGGCTAGGAATGCTGCTAAACTCTCCACAGTATACAGGACAGCCCCCCGTGACAAAAACATTACAAAATGTCAATAGTGCTGGAGTACAGAAATCCAACTGTAAGGGCGGCAACCTCTGGATATGCTCCTGGCCAACAGCAGTGTAATGAAACGGGTTTCCCAGCTTCCAGTTGTAAGATGCAACTGTTTTCTCTCCTTCAGCCCCTTGGAGGCTTCTGCTGGGGACCCCAAGAGGTGGCCTCTGCTCAAGGGGAATTGAAAATATAATTGAGAGGACAATGAAGGATATAAACCAGGAACAAATATTTAACCCATTCCCAGAAAGTTACCTTGTATTAACTTCTTGACTGGAAAAGCTGGTCTGTCTTTGCAATCCATGGCTGTGAATAAGTGTCAGAGGATAAGTTATTAAGTGCTGGAAATAATGAAGTAGCAAACACACATGTAGTACCTACTGTGTACAAAGTGGTTGTCCAGTGTGGCTGATTTCGCCCCTAATCCCACCTCCCCAGGAACATTTGGTGATGTCTAAGGACATTTCTGGCTGTCATGACTGGAGAGAGGGCACAAACAGCATCTAGTGGGTAGGGGACAGGGATACTGCTAAATATCCTGCAACACACAGGACTGCGCCCCACGACAGAGGATTATCTGGCCCCAAAATGTGAATGAGTTGAGAAATTCTGCCCTGGACACCGTCACAGCTCGGTTTCTTTTCCTTGAGCACTTATCACTCTGAGACTTCTGTGTTTATGTCTCCCCCCACCATCAGAACGCCAGCTTTATGACAGCAGGGAAACGTGTTCCACACTGTACCTGTGGCACGGGTTCAGGGCCTGGCACATAGTGGGAAACCAATGAACACAGTCACAGGGACAATGAAAAGAAGACTGAGTAAAAGTAGAGATGAGAGAAAACATTGTATCACTGATTTCACCATTCATATGAGCCCAAATCATCCTCCTCCAAACCAACCCCTCCCCACCAACATACCTGTAAAATTAGAATAGGGCTTATTTTCTTTCAAAACAGAGTTTATAAAAGGTACATCTTAAAGCATTTCAAGCTTGCCAAGCTGGAGCTCAAGTGCTATCAAGAAGTGATAAGGGAGAATGTTTTCCTGCACGCACACAAAAAATCTCAAAAAAAGCATAACGATATCAAAGCTGATGCAGAAATGACTATAAATAGAACCAAATCTTTGGATAAATATCTTCAAATGGCTAGAATAAGTTTAGAAGCTGACACCCGTTAGATCTGGCTTGGAAAAGTCTAGTTCAGTTATTTTGGCCAATCTACATTTATTTTTAAAAAGATACATACAAGTGAGTTTTTTTTTTTTTTTTCCGGTACGCAGGCCTCTCACTGTTGTGGCCTCTCCCGTTGTGGAGCACAGGCTCCGGACGTGCAGGCTCAGCAGCCATGGCTCACGGGCCCAGCCGCTCCGCGGCATGTGGGATCTTCCCAGACCGGAGCACAAACGCGTGTCCCCTGCATCGGCAGGCGGACTCTCAACCACTGCGCCACCAGGGAAGCCCCAACTGAGCATTTTTTAAAAGCAGATCAGGGCCTTTTAAAAAACTCAGCTGCCCTTAGATGAAGCTGCTCTCCCCACTTCCAAGCTTGGAATATAAGAAAAGTACTCAGAGACTCACATTTCCTTTCTACCCATTTAAAGATATCATTCTCAAGTTTTCAGTTACCAAAAACATGGATTTCCCCCCATCAGCTGAAGGACACATAATCTTTAGCCACGTAAATTTATTTTTAGGACAACCACAAGGACTTATTGGCATGGCCCTGAGTCACCAGCTTTGACGCAAGTGGAACAGAGGTGACCTGGGGCCCAGAAACAACCTCAGGTCGACATAAAAAGGGATCCCATCCAGGGATTCAGATTGTTCAAAGGTACACATACAAATTAACAAATACTTCTCTATAAACTTACCACTGCTCTTTATCCTGAGATTATATCCCTCCTAATTTTAGTTGGCATTAAAATATCCTTCCCTTTTATGGTGCATGGTCAAAACAGATGGTGCTTTTAAGACTTTTAAATTAAACATGCTTAATGGGTCAAATGACAATCAGTCCCAACTTTATTTATATGAATTCTATGTCTCTTTGAGATCCCGAAGTCTGGAAACAATTAGCACAGTGGTTCTCAGCTAGGGGGCCCCTTGACAATGCCTCGGATACACTTTTGGTTGTCGCAGCTGGGAAGAAGAGGTTGCTACTGAGATCTAATGGGTGGAGGTCAGGGATGCTGCTCGACCCCCCACAGCGTACAGGATGGCCCCAAATATCAGTAATGCTGAGGCTGAAAAACCCTGAACTAGACTAGTTGATGTCCCTACCAACCCTTAATTCATTCAACCAACCCATCTTTATTGGGCACCTACTATGTACCAGGCATTGTGCCAAGTGCTGGTGGTAAAATGGGAGTCAAGCAGGGGAGACAAGCCGTTTGGTCTTCCTTGGTTCACGACCCCACGTTTTGGGGGCCTGCCAGGCGCCAGAAAGCCCCCTCCCAAGACACAGGAAGCAGAAAGACAGGTCTTCACCATGCATATCCGGCAGCATCAAGAACCCGAGACCCCTACCATCCGGGCCGCTTACCTGGGCTGGCCCTGACCCGCAGACGCAGCTGTTCTGGTCCCCGAGCCCGTGTGACCCCGGACCTCAGTTTCCCCACCCGGCCACAGGGCCGCTGCAGGGTTCAACTTGTCCAGGGGACACAAACGCACTCGGTAACCTGCAAACCCGTCCCTTTCGCCTCCCTGGGCCTCAGCTTCCCCTCCTGGCTACACACACACCCGTCACCGCAAAGCGCTCTGGAAGGACAAACTGACGCAAAAGTGCCGGAAAAAAAATGGTTGCGGCTGCAACAATAACGTCAAGGAGGGTGCCCTTCGAACTGCAAGGCCTTTCCTCGGGATTGTTAACGGCTCCACGGACCGAACGCCAGGCGGGGAGGAGCGGGCCCAGGGCCGGCAGGCCCGTCCGCCCCCAAACCGCCGCCTCAGTCCGCACAGGCCGCGCGCCGCGACCCCCCTTCCCCTCGGCGTGGGCCGGAACCGACCTGCGGCCGCTCCGCGGGCGCCCGGCGCCCCGCACTCCGGCTCCTCCAGCATTGCTCTGGCGGCGTCTCGAGCTCCCCTCAGGCGGCGGAGGCGCGGGCTCCGCTCAGGCGGCCGCTGCTGCTCGCCCTCCCGCCCGCGCCGCTACTGCCGCGGCCGCAGCGCTCGTATTTGGCGGGAACCGCGGCGACCCCCGCGGCCCACGCGCGGATTGGGTGAGGCCGAGTCACGTGACGGTCCTCCTCGGGAAGAGGGGAGCTCCGGGAGCATCCTCGCGAGAGCCGAGGCTTCCATTGCTCCCATGGCTCCCCTATTGATATTCCCGCGGTGGGCGGGGCTTCTTCTCGGCCGCCTGTCGTTGGCAGGGAGCAGGCGCCCTGTGATTGGTGGTGGGTGGTGTCAAGTTGAGAGCCAGACACTGTGATTGGCTGAGCTCGTGGGATACGTCTCTGGGAGGAGGGAGGGTCAGGCTCTACGTCATGACGAAACGCTTTACGTAGGGCGCCGGTGACAACCTGAAGCTGCAATTGAGCTGAAGACTAAAGTTTTTTTTATCCTAATGGGACGTAGGCCGAATACAGCCACAGCAATTTAAAATTATAAATTATTTTTATATTAACAATAAAAATAAAATTAAATAAACTCTGGGCATCGCTTCAGAAGCATTTGAGAGGCAGTAAATATATTCAGAGGGAATGAATGAAATGGATATTTCTGGTTTAATCCTCAGGGTTTTGCACATGCTGTTTCCTCGCCTGGAACACTCTTTCCGCAGCTCTTTTCCTGGTTGATTTCTACCTAACTTTCAGATCTTAGATTGAAACCCCAGAGGAGCCTTTCCTCCCCATCCCCCAACAAGATGAAGTTCCTGCAACAACACTGTTCTTTTTCTTGGAGCAATTACAGCTTGTGTTTATTTATTAGCGTGTTATTGGTTAATGAATTCATTTCTGTTTTTGTCATTAGCTCCATGAGGGCAGGAATCGTTTATCACAGTATCCCCAAGACCTACCCAGGACAACCATTAGTAGGTACCCAATAAATATTTGAGTGAATACATAAATATCATTTAATTGAACTGTGTGATCATGTAAGTTAAAAGCCTCACACGGAACAGAAACCTTCAGAGTCAGCCTGCAAGCCTTAGGACAAGTTTTCTTCAGCACTAATTTAACCTCTCAAGCAGAGCAGAAGTGAGGAGAGAAGAGTGAAATTTAGCCCAATTTTGGAATTCTATTTATCCTGTAGATTGGATAATTAAATCAGTAGAATTGGTTGGAAATAATGTGGAAAATAGGAAATTTGAGGACATCGCTTTGGGCAAGTCATGTCTTACTCAAGGCCTCAGTTTCCTCATCTGAACCATTAGGATGTTTTCCCTTCCTTCTCTGACATTCTGGCATCTGAAATGATTTAGACCAGTGGATTACCATTCAGGGTGCCCATCAGAATCACACGGGAGGTTTTTCAAACTATTCATAATAGCCCCATCAGGATCTTGGGGAAAGACGTTGGGGCATGCGTATTCTAAAGCAATCCTCTGATCTAGTCCTTCTGTTGAGGCACCTGTAAACTTCCAGCAATCCTCTGCTTTACAAAATCGCTCAACTCTGTCAGATATTTCAGCACTGAAGTTGCAAGCACTTTAGCTCTAGTCACGTTATTGTTCTTTTTCTGATCGGTAGTCAGACACGTTATCCATTGTGCAACTGGCCCCCACCCTGTTTTTTTTGGACTCATTTACTCATTTCGATTCATTATTAATTTCCAATTCATTCAATAAAAATAAGAATTGATGAAAAAATCAATATCGGTAAACATGTATCAATCTGGGAAGGCTTCCTGGAGGAGGTGACATTCCAAATAGAGTTATTTTTTATGCACAAGGGACAGGGGAAAGATTGGGGAAGAATGTGCATGAGAGGAATAATGTTAGCAAAATCCATAGGCAACAGGGACCATGAGTTATAGAAGACGAAGAGAGCCGAAGTTAGACAAGGTGATGGGGTCAAATTATACAAGCTTTGTAGCCCATGTTAAGAAATTGGGAGAGTATGCTAAGGCCAGTAGATGGACTTTAAACAGGGGACTGATGTGATCTGAATTGTGTTATAGAAGCATCATTCTGGCTGTCTTGTAGAAGATGAATTGGAGGGGAGAACCTGAAGGTGGGCACACCAGAGAGGAGGGTGGTGGAATGGTCTGATCAGGGCAGAAGACAGTTGGGGCAGTGGAAAGGAGTTATAAGTGATAGCCTGATGTCTGACTTGGGCAACTGAATGGACGAACACGGGGCCGAACGAGATGGTGGTGGAAGACCACAGAAGAATTGGGTATAGCTGAGATTACCGAACAGGTATCCGAAGATTTGTAAACCCAGCCTCTGGAGTTCTACCTGCCCCTTCGCCTCCCCAATCTCTGCAAAAAGGTGTTAAGCGCCTTTCCTAAGACATCAGGCCCACCTCCGGGACTCGAGGGGTCGCTGCAGCCGCCACAGCCCCTCTAGGTTCTCCCCGGTCCACTCACTGGGCTAGGCGGCCTCTCCATCCGCAGGCGGAGTGCGCGTGCGCTCCCTGGCCGGCAGGGGGAGCGCGTGCGTAGACGGGGCCGTGGGGGGGGGGCGCGCGTGCGCGCGGCGGAGGCCGGCACCGGAAGTGTGTGGTTGCCATGTAATATCCTGGCCGCGCGGGCGCGCGAGGGGCTGAGGCGGCGCCGGGGCGGGCGCGGAGCTGGCTGGAGGGCGGCGGAGGCGGTGCCGTAGGGGCCCGCTGAGGCGCGCGGGGTTTGGCGGCGCCCGGAAGCCTGTCGCTTGCGCGGTCCCTCCGGTTCGCTGAGTCCGCGCGGGAGGCCCGACGGCGGGAGGCAGCATGTCGGTAGCGGGGCTGAAGAAGCAGTTCTACAAGGCGAGCCAGGTGAGCGGAGGCCGAGGCGGGGGGCGAGCTCCGGGCCCCAGGATGCTTGGAGGGGGTCCCGGCCAGGCCCTGACTCGGGAGGGAGCCGTGGGTACTGAGGGGGCGGCGTTGGCACTCGTCCCCTGCCGGGTGGGGACAGCCTAGGAGGGGCGGGGGTCTGCGTGCGAGGTGGCCCAGACCCTCCCCGCCATGTGGGCTCCAGTCTCTTCGAGACGGGTGGGCAGACGCTTTAGAGGCGCGGAGGTGCACCCAGAGGTTGGCCCCGGACGTGGACCCCTCTCCTCCCGTCCTTCCCTCTGAAAGGGCGGGCGGGCGGGGGGGGGGCGCTGTGGGGGGGGCAGGGAGGGAAGGGGAAGAAGCAGTCCCGAGCTTGTCGACACAGGACTCTTGCTAGAGAACCCAGGGTCAGGGAAATTTTATGTCTAGAACAATTCTTTTTTTTCTTTTTTTCTTTTTTTTTTTTTTTAAAGATAACAAACGAAAAAACCTTTTCAGTGGGCCCGGTACAAAGTTGAACGGGTAGAGTGAAAAGTCAGTTTCCCACTTCAGTCCCTCAGGCATCCAGTCCCTCTCTCCAGAGACAGGGACTGTCACCAATTACCAAAGAGAAGGGTATGCCTCTCCTTTAAAAACACACACATAGCGGTAACATCGTCTACACAGAACCGTGTAGTTGATGTTTTTCATTAAATGTGTCTCGGAGATCGCACTAGAGCCAGAATTCTCACCTTGGGTCATTCTCTGTTGTGGTGGCCCTCCTGGGCACTGTGGGGCGTTGAGCAGCATCCCTGGCCCCTACCCAGTCGATACCAGGAGCTCCCCCACCGACCACGGATGTCTCCGGATGCTGCTAAATGTCCTTAGGGGAAAACCCCTCTCCCTTCCCCCTCCCCCAGAGCTACTCCTAGAGCCTCTTGTATCTTTTTAATGGGTATGTGGCATTCCATTCCATGAAGTCTGTCATAATTTATTTAATTAGTTGTCCCATCGATGGACGTTTAGGTTGTTTCCAGTAGTTTTCTGCTGCAAATGATACTATCGTGAATAGCCAGTGAATATCTCTGCTCACAGGTGGGATTGGATTTAAAGGATAAGTTCCCAGAAGTGGAATGCAGAATCCAAGAATATAAGTGTTCTACTTTGACAGATAGAATAGGTGTTTTGGAAAGTCACCTTTCCAAAACATCCAGACATGTCCAAGCATCCAGACACCAAGTCTCCCCCTCCCAACGGTGCTGTGTCAGGCCCCATTGCTCACGAGTCTGGTGAAAGCTGAGTGCATCCACTCTTCAGAAAACTGGGCGAATGCAAAATTCAGTTTATAATTTCAGATCCAAGAAGTCCCAGATCCCTTGATCCTATGAGAACCTTAGATCTGGAGTTTGTGTGGATAGACTCCAGGAAGGAGCGAGCAACAGTCATAGGAGTTGTTTGGCCCGTGCTGGCAAACCAGACTCTGCCCACAATTTGGAGAGGTCCAGTGGGAGGGAAGAGAGATGAGTCCCCAGTAATACACAGCTGGGACCTTTTGCCCTTTGAGGGGGAGAACTAATGACCCTAGTAGTTGTCTAGGGCTAAAGATATTTGGGGTCTATCTCTAGACTCCAGGCCAAACCCTGGAGGAAGAGAGGTTTAATCCAGAGGGATTCTAGGATTGTTGCTGAGAGTACAGCCCTTTGCCCCAGCAGGATGGAATTAAGTGAGCTGGCCCTGGGTTAGACCTTGCCCAGCAGGCCTCAGACCCCACCCCCGCACACTTGACCAGAGCACCTTGGAGGGCTGCTCACTATCTTGGGCCCTGATGTAGCCCCTCTAGCAGGAACTGTGGGTCTCGGAAGAATTCCTGGGCCACTTTGTTCCTTCATATAGACAGGTCTCTGGAAGCCCTCCACGCCCCGCCCCCAGCCATGAGGGCCCGGGCTGGTGGCCCATGCTGTCCCCAGCAGATACGCTGTGCCGGAGGAACTAGCTGGGCCTCAGGCCATCCACCGGAGCCTTTCCTCTCAGGGAAAGAAGGTTGGCCTGCATTCAGATCTGTGGGGAGTGCTTGGAAATCTGGAAAGCTCAGAGCAGTGCAAGCTGGTGGTGCGGATCAATTTATTATCTCGATATTCTGAGGCCCAGTCCCAAAGAATTGCTGCGACACGTCCTCCTCTGAGAGCTGTCGTCTTGGCCTCCTGACCGATTCCATGTTGAGTTGTCCTCTCAAGAATCACCCTGGCTGTGTTCCATTCCCTTCTGCAATAGTTTCCATAGACCTCTGCTGTTTATCTGGATGTGTCCACCTCTTTGTGTATTACTTTACTTTTTTTTTAATATATAAATTTATTTATTTATTTATGTGGCTGCGTTGGGTCTTCGTTGCTGTGCGTGGGCTCTCTAGTTGCGGTGAGCGGGGGCTACTCTTAGTTTGCAGTGCACAGGCTTCTCATTGCGGTGGCTTCTCTTGTTGCGGAGCACGGGCTCTAGGCATGCGGGCCTCAGTAGTTGAGGCTCACGGGCTCTAGAGTGTAGGATCAGTAGTTGTGGCACAAGGGCTTAGTTGCTCTGTGGTATGTGGAATCTTCCCGGACCAGGGCTCGAATCCGTGTTCCCTGCATTGGCAGGCGGATTCTTAACTGCTCTGCCATCAGGGAAGCCCTGTGTTTCTTTTCTTGATCTTATGAACACCTCTTTCAAGTAGGGTCGTCTGTGTCAGGTAACATTCTTGTTAAGTCATAATAATATATATTGAGTTTTCACTGCGTGAACAGGTGATATTCTTTAAACCAGTCGGTCTCAATTGGTCTCACTTATCTGGCCTAAGGGTAAATAAACACTGTCCCCTTTTTACACAAAAGGATTTGGGGGCATTTGTCTTCCTGTAGGACAGTAGTTCTCAACCAGGGCCAGTTCTACCCTCCAGAGGACATTGGCAATGTCTGGAGGCATCTTGGGTTGTCACAACACGGTGGTAATTAATTATATTACAGCGCACTGGGCGGCCCTGCACAACCAAGAGTCACCTGGCTCTGACGTCAACTGTGCTGAGGTTGAGAAACACTGTTTTATGGTTTGAAAAAAGTGAGGATAATTTTACCCAAACAGAAGAACAACAAAAAATCCTTCCTGGGCATTCTTCTGGCAGCTGCCTGCTTTTTCTAATTCTCGAAATGCAGATAACCACATATACGCAGATGGACACGTGCGTAAAATTCAGCATCCAGACACCAAGTCTTTCCCTCCCAAGTCCTCAGGAAAACCCCAGAGTGTTTTCTGGCATCTGGCATTTTTAAGAAGGTACAAGCTTGCATTGGTGCCTCTCAATTAGGGGCAACTAACCCTCCCCTCTCCCACCCTGTGCACCACCCAAGGGACATTTGGCAACGTCCGAGACAGTGGCACGCCTTGGGGAGAGGGTGCTACTGGCACCGAGTAGGTAATGGCTGGGGATGGTTGTTAAGCATCCTACAACATACAGGACAGTCTTCTACACGACAAAGAATTATCTGGCCATGCATAAGAGAAGCACCAACGTTTCTGTAGCAAGAAACCCTACTTTGAAACGGGTTCTTGATTTCCAAGGCTTGTAAGAGCATCATTTCTAAATTGAGAAATAGAAGCCAGGTGGATGTGTGAGAGAGAGCTGGGAATAGAGAAGCTGGGTTTCTCGAAGGTGAGGCTGTGATGTTAATGAAAAGTTTCTACCTCCTTGGTGACACTGGTAACAAACCAGGTCCCAGTGTCTGGCAGTATACTGGCAAATTCCACACCAGTTCATCCCTGGTGAAAACTTTCAGGTCTCAGATAAAATCGGTTTGAGCTTGAGCGGGAAGTTTGTGGGTTTTTACTTCTTAATAGGAACTGGTCACCTGAGCTGAGGAAAGTTGAATGTATGGAGTGAAGCAGCCAAAGAAATGGGCGTCTGTCTCAGGCCCGTGGTTTTGGTCCCCTCTGGCCTCGCTGTGTAATGCCACTCAATAGCCCTCTGGTACTCATGCACACCTAGAGTCCAGGGAGATGCTTTTATGAGCCTTTCTGAGGAACTGAGGTGGGTAGAGGAACCCAGTAGTGAGATCTAGGCTCAGAAGTTCACTTGTCATTGTGGTGTGTTTGGGTGACATTAATTTCCAGGCCTAACCTTCTAACTGGTTTCCTGATAATTCTTGCGGCTGGGCTGTGTGGAGATTTGAGAGTGTAACTAGGGATAGATCTGGCAGTTGCCTGGAATGCTGGCCTGATTTTTTTTTTTTTTTTTTGCCTGAAAGGAGGGAGAGAGTTTAAACTGAAAGATTGGTTCCGTCCGAGCTAGGAGGGAAATTCATGACCGTCATATCCCGTAGCTTTGACATTTGTTGGATACTCGCTAGGCTCCGGGTTTGTGTCTAGGAGGAAAGATCGAGCTTCCTGGGAAAGGCATGGGGTGGGGGTATGACGGGGGGCCCAGGACCCCAACGTGTTGGAGTAAGCAGTAGCCGGGGGAATGTCCGATGTCCCCAGATACTGCCTGCTCTGACCTTTTTTTTTTTTTGGCTGCATCAGGTTTTAGTTGTGGCACACGGGGTCTTCGTTGAGGCGTGCAGGATCTTCCACTGCGGCGCGGGCTCCTCTCTAGTTGTGGCATGTGGGCTTTCTCCCTCTAGTTGTGGCACGAGGGCTCCAGAGCACGTGGGCTCTGTAGTTGCGGCACGCCGGCTCTCTCACTGAAGCACGTGAGCTAAGTAGTTCTGGTGCACGGGCTTGGTTGTCCCGTGGCATGTCTTAGTTCCCCGACCAGGGATCGAACCTGTGTCCCCTGCATTGGAAGAAGAATTCTTTACCACTGGACCACCAGGGAAGTCCCTCTGACCTATTTTTTAAACTTCATTTTATGGGATCATGCTTTTGATTTCCCAGTAAAGTTCTTGGCCTGCTAAGTAGTGGACATGGAGCGATCTTGGGATACAAAAATCTGGAATTTGTAACCCCTTAGTCTCAGCACGAATCAAAGTGTGGAACCTGTGAGCCGGGAGCGACAGGTGTCAGGCGAGGTCTGGGGGTGGGGGTGGTCCCTGGCCCAGACCCTTGAGCTGAGCAGCTGCAGGCTAACCTCCGGAAGACCTTCTGCCTCGGGACAGCAGACCTGGGAAGGGCCTTTGGCCATTGCCATGTCCACGTGCGATGGGAACTGGGTTAAGTCCACTCTTACAGGAAGCCACTCTGCTGACTCATTTTGTAGGAAGACCCTTGACCTAGCGGTGTCCCTGTGGGACCTTGGACAGAGATGATCCTGTCCTGCTCCATCAGTATTCCGTCCCCAGCTTGCTGGGTGGAGTAACCAGCCCTGTGTTTTAGGCTGCACTGTGGAGTTACAGAAGAGATTTGAGACTGCCCTTCCCGAAGGGAGCCAAGGGGCCTCTTTAAACTCCACCACTTCCCAGGCCTCTCTGTAAAACCAGGTTAACCCGACCTCCTGGGCAGGACCCGCTGTTTGCAATCAGGGAGGCGCCCTGTAACCAAGCAGCATCCTGCATACTCTTGTTATTAACATACCAGGACCAAGGGGTCATCATATTCTGTTTCTGCTGCCCGTGACTGCGGTACATCAGACCTGAAGTTCACCTCTGACTCAGAATCCTGTGTGTAGTAAAGAGCAATTTATCAAAGAGGGCCCGTGGGAGCTAATCGCCCTGCTTATCTGGGTATGTTTTGAGGCAAAGCTGTAGGATACTTAATTATATTCCGTGTGCCACTTAATAACAGCCTCTGTTTGGTTTCAGAAATTGGAGGCTGTCACAGTTTTGCGACCCCAGAACTGTCACTGACTTAGCAAGTGAAGTAAGGAAATGGTGCTATTTACCCACCCACCACCCATCCACCCAGCCTCCCTCCGGAGCCAACATCCAAGCAAGCGCTTAGTGCCTTTGGGGGCCTGAGCTCTCCGCCCGCCCGTCAAGTGTCCATCTGAGCATCGCTTTGCTTCTTTCCTCAGAGGACAAACTGACAGGCTTTGACCGGGCCCCTCAGGCCTGCCATTTGCCTCTGGTGTGCGTGTCCCATGGCCTTTGACCCTGGGATGTGGGCCACAGTTAGCTCTGCCCTGGCCTCTGTCTCAGCCCTCTCCACTTTGTTGCCAGTATTTTAAAACGGATCCAATCTGGGGAAAGTTAGTTTTTAATTTGGGGCGTGCAGCCAACTTCTTCCGTAGGATTTCAGAGGCATCTGCACATTTTGACACTGCAGGGCTGCCGTGGGCCGCGGAGTGGCAGAGGAAAGTCAGATTGTCTTCTATTTCTGGTTTTCGAGGTCACGGCGGGGGGTGGGGTGAGGTTTCTGAGGTTTAAGGAGGGTTTGATGCTGGAGCCTTCCAGCCACTGGAGGGGTGAGCAGGCCTATTGAGGCATCTTTACCCCCTGTGCTCAAACCCTCCTGGCTTTTAAGTGCCTGGGGAAGTGTCAGGGGCAATTTTTTCTGGTTCTCTTTTAAAGCTGTCCCTGGAAAGCTGAGGAAGGGTGTATCAGACTGTGGAGCAGCCGGTTCCTCTCTTCTCCCCTCCTCTCTGCACCCCCCTCCTTCCTCCTCCTCTTCTCCTTCTTTCTCTTCCCCACCCCCCCACCCAAACTTTTTCTCTCCCCGCCCCTCTCCCCAGGGCTGGATTTGCAGCTACTTCTCTCGAGCACTGCAGTTTGGGTCCAATTCTGCTCATTTCCTGTTAAGCAGTAACCAGGGCTCCACAAACTCAGGCTCTCAGAGGATGGCCTCGTCTTCCTTTTCCACTCAGCTCCTAGAAAAACCTGCTGACTGGGCCCGAGAGGGGGGTCACGCGGAGACTCCCAACCACAGCAGGAAAATAGATGTGCGATTTCCTCTGAAGGACCTGACTCAGCATCAGCCGTGGCCGCCCTGGGAAGAGCCGCTGCCTGGATGCTCAGATTTCCACACCTGGGCATTAAACCCCTGCAGCGGTACCACGCCCGCCCGGGCTGTCACGGCCCAGTGACATGAGCTGCCCCCCGGGAGGGGGTGGGCGGTGAGGAGGACAGTGGGTCGCTGTCCCAGGAACTCAGTAAAGGTTAGCTGGACGGAGTTTGCCCCACATCGTAGGTCATGAGAGCGCAAAAGCGGGGCGGCCGTGTGGGCGCACCTAGAGAAGACAGGGCTGGGGTCTGCTGAGGGGAGCGTCCCCCGCCGACCTGGGGTGCGGTTCCAGCTCCAACCTGGCATTCAGAACCTTCCGGAGCCCCCGCCCTGGTCGTGGCTTTCAATCCCACCCTCCCCCTCGCAGCCAGCACGCCCCAGTCCAACAGGTCTGCTCAGGCTCATACCTTCCCTCCTCCTTCCCCACCCCAGCCCAGGTCTCCCTGTCCACTTCCTGTTTGCCCTCAGAGCCCTGCGTGTATCTTCCTGTATCCTTGCCATCTCCTGGGTCCCCCTCCCAAAAATATTTCTCCACCCTCCCTGGTGGTCTCCTGCCCACGTGCCACACACCCAGCACATCCTCACACCCAGTGTGCTTTTCTTCTCATTGGGTGTGAGCTCCTGAGGGAGCAGGCTTGCCTGGCGGCTGGTGACAGGCCCGGGTCCCCACGGGTAGTGGCTTGCTGGCCAAGTAGTCAGAAATGGTGGACTCCTTCTCAGAGCGGGAATGGGGCTGTCCAGTGCCAGTGGCGGTGCCCATGCGAAGCCAGGTGGCTGGCAAGGCCGTGGAGGCCTCGGTCAGGAACAGGTCCGACTGGTTTAAAGAATAAGAAATCAAAGCTCAGAGGTTGTTCCTTTTGGCTTAGGACCTGTCTTGAGGGCTCCAGGCCGAGGGACCGGTGCTTGACTGGACCAGAGCGGCCCAACCTGTGTCACGGGCAGTCTCTGTCATTTCAACCCCGCAACCAGGCCTGAACTTAACTGGAGGTGCCCAGCCTGCTGGGAAAAGGAGTTCCCTGGCTCCACTTTCCCCAGGCCCCACCACTCTGGCCTCAGAAGCCTGCTCTCTGCCCCTGGACTTCTGACCTCTTAGACTTGACCGGCGTTAGCCCGGGTCCTGTGTGCAGCCCCTCCCTGGCTTCCACACCTGGCCACCCTTCTGCTGCTTCTCCTGTGTCCTGAGTCAGCTGGCCAGCTCTCTCACCCCCTCCTCCGCTTTGCCCCGTTGGTTCCCCCTGTGGGCTTGCCACCCTGCCTCTGGGCCTTCTCCCTCCAGGACCTGAGGGACCTCCCTGGCACCTGCCACTGCTCGTGCGCCTGTCCTCCAGATCTTTGTCCCCAGTCATGGCACTCCCAGCCACCCTCTAGATGGTGGTCCCTGCCCGTCTGGCTGGTACTGGAAATGCAACAAGCTAGTAGGCCCAGTGCACCTGAGGCCAGCCTCCTCACCTGCGGGCCCTAACTTTCCCTGTCCACACCCTGGGGCCCAGGGAGCCCCGCCACCTTCCCCGAGGTGCTGTGTCCATCACACCAACTCCTGGGCCTGCAGTAAATACCTGGAACCAACCACCTAGCCTGTGACTTGAATCAATTAGTTAACTTGACTTTCAAATAGACTCACTTTTTAAATTTATTTTAAAAGGGATCTTGATGTTATTTCTTACTCTAAGTCATAGTAACTGGATCACAAGATACAGAAACAAAGCAGTGTAGTTGATTCCTCCTGGATTCCTTACCTCGGAGGCTGGGGTCTGGTCCCTCTTTTTTTTTTTTTTTTTTTGCGGTACACAGGCCTCTCACTGCTGTGGCCGCTCCCGTTGCGGAGCACAGGCTCTGGACGTGCAGGCCCAGCGGCCATGGCTCACGGGCCCAGCTGCTCCATGGTATGTGGGATCTTCCCGGACTGGGGCACGAACTCATATCCCCTGCATCGGCAGGCGGACTCTCAACCACTGCGCCACCAGAGAAGCCCTGGTCCCTCTTATTAAAGAGTCGCTGAAACAATAAGTGCCCACGAGGGACTTCTTGGCAGTCCAGTGGTTATGACTCTGCACTTTCACTGAAGGGGGGCATGGGTTCGATCCCTGCTCAGGGAACTAAGATTCCACATGCCACGTGGCACGGCCAAAAAATAAAAAGCCAAAAAAAAAATTAAAAAAAAAAAAGTGCCCACTGGAAAGTTTTTCCTTGCCAGAATGAGGGGTACTGAAAGAGCGTCGCGGTGGGAATAACTTTCTCACTTGTCCCTGGGTTACCTCTTCTCTTGTCACCCCCTCCCCTGCCCCTCATCGTCTCCCCGTGGAGCCAGGAAATCCTGCAGACTTGAATTAAGGCTCAGAAGAGAGAGCTTTGGGGTGAGGGTGCATTTCCCAAGTGTCTGGGGAGAGGCCCGACAGTAAGTGGCACCGTTTAGTCTGTGTGTTTAGTCCCCCGACACCACCTTGGCCGATAATTCAGATGTCTTTGGCCAGCACACCTCAATCCAGTCCCACTTTCTCTAAAGTGGAGCAGCTGACTGATGGTTTTTCCTCTGTCGTTTTGGGTCTCAGCCCCAGGAGTGAGAGGAGACTTAGGACGCCCCTGGGGAAGGAAACTGGGAACTTTATCACTCCCGAGGTCCCCTCCTCATCTTCTGCCAGCTGCCTCCCCAGGATGAGGCCCCTCGGCTGCCTCTGGGCAGGCAGGCAGGTGTCCATCAGCTTGATGGCCTCAGGTCATCAGAGCCGTGATTGTCTGAAGTCGGGCGGGCAGCCCTGGCCCTTCAGGGTCAGCCTTTGTCCAGAAGAGGGCGGCGAGCGCACGGGGACAAGGGCGGGATTTCTCCGTCCCCTAACCCTAACCTCCTGGCCTAGGGTTGTCCTTCATCTCCTCTCCCTGGGGTGTTTCCTCCAAGGTTGAGAATCCTTGCTGTCCCGCCAAGTCAGCATTTCACCCTTGAGGAGTCTTGGAGCTGCTGCAGCTCCCCACTGATTGCCCCAGTACAGTTGTGTGTGCTGCCCTCAGAGGTTGGCTCTGAGGTTCGTCTTTTGCCCCCAGGCTTGATGCGTTTACTTCACGGCTGAGAAGCCTTAGGTGTTTCTCCTGGGCTCTCTTGGAAGTTCCACATCACCATTCCTTTCCCGCCAGTGGACTCAAGGGTAGCTGAGCACTCTCTCCGCTTTGCTTCAGAGTATCCCATGCCCTTGGCCTCGGCCCAGGGTGGGCAGGAGGCACCGGTCGGCCAAGTCCCTCTGCCGCCTCCAGACTGTCAGGATTGGGAGGCTTCTGTGGGAAGTTGTGCAGATGGGGGCGCATTGCGGACCCGGGAGTCCGGGTGTGCTGGTTCCGGGGAGTGGGGAGGAGGACCTTTTGCCCGGTCTCAGTCCAGGCGTCCTCTCAGCTCTCAGCAGAGCCTGGAGGAGAGTCCACCGCCGTCTAGGGGAGTTTGCACTCAGCTAGTTCCCCGCACCAGGCAGTGCCAGTGTGTCGTAAAGGGCACGTCCCTTTTCAGGCACTTGAGTTTGTGTTAAAATGTCTCATCTGTAGAGAGAGAGGTGAAGAATGGCCAGCCGTTAGCCAAGCGCCCACAAGAGCTTGAGTAAACACGAGCAGCACAGTTAGAGTCGAGGGCCCCTCCCCGATACATCACTGCACACGAATCTACCGCTAAAAAGTCTGCAGCTTTGTTTTGCAAGTTTACACCTCTTAAAAATGGTGTCACATGGCAGCTTTTTTGGCCTGCTCTTTTCGCTCAGCACCGCTGGGGCGCTTTGTCCACACTGAGCGTGTGGCTCGAGTTTTTTGCTTCCACAGCTCCCTGCTGTCCTTTGTGTGCGGACAGCGACTTGTCCTCCCTCCGCTGGCAGTGGGCATTTAGGACGTTGCCGCGTTTTTGCTCTCGGCGTCACAGTGAGCGGTCACATGGATGTCCCCGCAGGCAAGGTCCAAGTGTTTCTCTAAACTCCTGCCCATTTAATGTGACCGTGTAGGTTTTTGAGCAGGACCAGCCTGGAGAACACCACCACCTCTTCTGTTCGCATGACCCCGGAGTCTTGATCAAAGCTGCTGGGGGTCCTGCGTCGGGGCCCTCGTCAGGGGTGACCTTTCTGCTAGGCTCCATGGTACCGCCTGAGCCAGGAAGCTGGGTGCGTGGGGCGGGGGCTCCTCAGGCACAGGGTCCGCTTGGTGGGGGCACAAGCCAGGGGGAGGACCCAGGGAGACCCACCTGATGAAATTGGGCCCACCTGGTCATCCAGGGCGATCGCTTCCACCTCCCGGTCCGTGCCTCTGTTTAAAGAAACCTTATTTAATATACATTACTGATTCATTAGCATTGGATGCACAGCCAGCAGCACCTGAACTCACCATCGGTCCATCATTGTTGGCGGGCTTGTGTTTGCGGTTTCACCTTACTTGCCGAAATGTGTTTGTAACCCCCCCCCATCAGTACTTGGGGCACCTTCGCAGGTATTCGTGAACATGCCCAGAGTGACAGAAATTTTTGAGTCTCCCAACACGTTCATTCCCACTGAGGCAGAACAAGACTGTAAACCAGCATCCTTTCCACGGCTTGTTTAGTGATGCGTGTTTGTACCTTTGTGCTTCTTGCGGGTGTTTTCGCTCTTGGTCCCAAGCATGGAGCTGAAGTGCTGGCTAGTGTCCCAGGCACAGGAAGGCTGTGACGTGCTCACAGAGCACGTGTGAGATGAGCTCCGCTCAGGCGAGATCAGGTATTGCTGGCCGTGCGTCCAGTGCTAATGAATCAGCAGTGTATATTAAATCAGTTTCCTTTCTTTCTTTTTTTTTTAATATTTATTTATTTATTTATTTGGCTGTACCGGGTCTTAGTTGCGGCATGTGGGCTCTTAGTTGTGGCATGCATGTGGGATCTATTTCCCTGACCAGAGATCAAACCCAGGCCCCCTGCATTGGGAGCTCGGAGTCTTAACCACTGTACCACCAGGGAAGTCCCTAAATAAGGTTTCTTTAAACAGAAACACACGTAACATGAAGTTACATGTGATGAGTTGTGACCAGAGGCTCACAGGAGCCTAACCCCTGCATGTCCCCAGAGCAGTGGCTCAGTATTTACTAGTTCGGCGTCTGGGCGACTTTATAGCACAGAACCACTGTGAGTAATGAGAGCTGACTATTCCCGTGGCAGGCAGAACACCACCCCCCTACCCTCCACCAAGGTGTCCCTGCCATTATCTGGAACCTGTGAATGTGTGACCTTACTTGGCAGAAGGGACTTTGCTGGTGGGATTAAGGGCATGGACCCGGAGGTGGAACCGATGACCAGGTGGGCCCAATTTCATCATAATGGCC
Source organism: Leucopleurus acutus (assembly GCF_964270905.1). Lineage (NCBI taxonomy): Eukaryota > Metazoa > Chordata > Mammalia > Artiodactyla > Delphinidae > Leucopleurus > Leucopleurus acutus. The sequence continues at coordinate 3,460,188 of NC_139145.1, read as the reverse complement.
CTTAAAAGTGGAACCTTTCCCTGCCTGGTCGGAGGGAGACAGGACTGTGGAGGAGAGAACCAGAGGGCAGGTGGCACAATAGGCCCACCTCGCTGGCTGTGAAGACGGAGGACGGGGCCACAAGCCAAGGGGCGCGGCCGCCTCTAGGAGCGGAAAAGGCGGGAAAGCTCTAGAGCTCCCAGAAAGGGACACAGCCCTGCCAACACCTTGGTCTTCGCTGGGGAGAGCCATGTTGGACTTATGACCTCCTTCAGATTTTTGTGCGGCTTAGGAAACGTGTTTTGAGTCACTGAGTTTGTGGTAATTCGTTACAGCACCTGTAGGAAACTCTTACAGGTCCCTGCTGTCTTAAAGCTTTGTCTGGATAAAGGTTTTCAGCTCAGCATTGAAGAGTGTGTGTGTGTGTGCGTGCACACATGCACGCTCATGTACACACGAGCACGTGTGTTTCATCCTCCCTTGGCTCTCACCTCCAACTTAACGGCTGGGGTCAAAGAGGAAATAGGAGCGATTCGCTTTGCCAAGCTGATGGATGGGTGCTGTGGGAAGAGCGGGCCTCCCACCAAGCCATCTTCGTTTTAGTGCTCCATGGAAGTCATCCCCTGGTTCTTGGAATCCCACCTTGGTGACTTACGAGCTAGTGGACTGATAGGGAATCCTCCATCGTCAACTTGAAAACCGGCTCTGTGTTCAGGTTTTACGCAAAGAGCGCTGTGGGCCGTCTAAACCTCTGGGAAATGCCACAGTGGGATTTCGACCAGCATCACTTCCCATCCAATGTAGAAAGAGGTCGGCAGTTCTCGAGCCTGATAGCGTGCCTTTCTTCCCGTCACGGACACTAGAGGCTCGTGCCAGGCAGCCTTCACTAATCACTCCCACACCTGCAAAGGGGACGCTTCAGAATCACATTCTGGGAGTTGGTTTCCAAGCCGGCCCTTAGCGCCTCTGTCCTCTGCATTGGTGCAGACCCTGCGTCCTCCGTCTCTGCCTTTCCTCACGTCATGTCCTTTTCTCCCATCCTTCAAAGCCAAGTCCAGGGACATCTTGTAACTCCTACCTGGTTCCCTCCCCACAAGGAGGAAGGGGCTCCTTATCTTAGGTCCTTAAGGTAGTGCCGTTTTTGTGTGAGCTTGTAGTATCTATCTCTTTTTCCCTCTACTATACCTGGCACATATAAATATCTGTTGAATGAATAAGGGCAACCTTCTCAAGTGGGGAGCTGGCCTGCTGACTTTGACCCCAGACATTCAGCCCCATCCTGCTCTGATGGAGCAGGTAAGCTCAGGGCAGGAGAGTGTCCCAGACACGCACAGTGGCTGAGCGATTGAAATAGGGCAGATACGGTGACACAGGGTCCTATGACACGTGCCCTGTACGGAGAAACCAGGGATGACTCACGAGGAGGTGACCTGGACCCTGGCTTTGAATGTGGACACGGGAGGGAGAAGGGAGAGGAGGATGCAGATTGTCCCCAGCAGGCAGCAGAGCGAAGCCCCCAGTGCTGGGGCCTCCGGGTCACTGGCCTGCCCTACTGTGTTCTTGTTCCTCGTCCGGGAGTCCAGACACCGCCTGTCTGTGGGCTCAGTCCTTCTAGGGGAGCAGAGGTTGGCCTGGGTGCGGGGGGAGGCCCTGGCTACTAGACCATCATCATCAGATGGAGAGAGATTTGAATATGCTTACGGCTCCTAGCTCAGCAAGTGGCAGCACCAGACACGTCACACGGTGACAGCAGAGAAGCAAGGACGAGGGCAGGGCTGCTTTACTCCTGGAAAAATCAACATAAAAAGGCATTGCTGAGGGAATTCCCTGGCGGTCCAGTGGTTGAGAATCTGCCTTCCACTGCAGGGGACGCGGGTTCCATCCCTGGCCGGGGAACTAAGATCCCACAGGCTGCAGGGCAACTAAACCTGCATGCCACAACTAGAGAAGCCCGTGCGCCACAACTAGAGAAAAGCCCCGCAGTGAAGAGCCTGTGTACACAATGGAGACCCAGCGACCTGTGTCATCACGGGTCGTCATCAGCACCCAGTTTTACAGTTGAGGAAACAGAGGCTCAGAGGGGTCCACATTCTTGTTAAGTGACAGTGCGGTGACAGAGCCGGATCCAGTCCCCATGCTGTGGTCCACACCCCCACTGCTCCCCTGCGACCCCAGCCCTGCCTCAGGACCTCTTGGGCAAACCCTTGTTTTGGCCTGTTACTGACACACCTGACTGGCAGTGTTCTCCCCTGGGCTCCTAAGGGCGAGGTCTGCGTTATCTCAGCAAATACTGATTGCCCATCACCTATTGGGCGTCAGGCCCCCTGCTGCTCTACTAGCCCCATCACAGCAGCTGGCAGCCAACGGGAAGTCAGTGTTTGGGGACAGGGTGCGTTTGGGTGGGGAGGCAAGGCTCTCCCAGGAGCTGTTGCTGGAATGAAGGTGAGCTGTGGCGGAGGAGACGGCCCCTGAGAACTGCTCTTCTCTGTCTGTGATCTAGGGCGGGGTCCCTGGGAACCCCTCAGTCGGGTGCTCACCCACCACTGGGGCAGTTACAGGCAGTAACATCAGGGAGCGTGTGCGCCAGGCCTGATGTGCGTCCTGAGAAGGAGAAGGCCCACCCCCTCTGCCACTGCAGGATGGATGGCAGCCGGGGACAGGAGCGGCGGCTCTGGTGCCCACCTGGCCCCAGCAGGCCCCTGTTGATCTCCTCATCTGTGTGCTGAGATTCCTTCCAGTTCAGGGTTTCCAGGACTGACTCTGCAGGTTAGAAGGGCAGGTGCCCCTGGACAAATAGGGTGGGGGTCAGGAAGAGGAGCGGCCGTGCAGGGTGACAGGGTGCCGGCATCTAACACGTGGCCTAGTGTCGCAGTGCCCGTCACTAAACTTCAGAGGGGCTGGTCCGCTGTGCCGAGAGGGGCTGATGGCGTCACCTCCTCTGGCTTGCCGTGTGCTGTCCTGGAATCATGACCCACCCGGGTGCTTCTGGTAGCCACGCCTGAAGAAACTGGTCTCAGTGGCCCTGAGTCACCTGGTGTCGCCGCCCTGGAGTGACAGGCGAGCCGTGGAGCCAGGTGAGGGTATGTTCCTCAGCGCCCACTCAGAGCTTCTTCCTGGAGCTCTCTCGGAGGAGCGCCCAGGCCGAGCTCTGCCCTCCCCGAGAGGTCGCCCCCGATGATCCTTGGAGAACCTAGATGTGCGGCCCCTACGGCTCCAGCCCGGCCCATTTGGGGGCCATTTCCCTCTGGCCTTCAGAGCCTGCTTGCCTGTCAGCCTTCCTCTCCCGTGTCCTGTCCTCCCAAACTGCAGGCACGTGCCTTTCACAGGGAGCGCGGTCCTCTGGATGCAGGCCAGCCTGGGCCCAGCTTGCTCAGATTTTGTTCCTTTGCAAACTTTCCCTTCACCTTCTGGTGAGGGGGCCAGCTGTGGGCAGACCCTGGGTGGAGAGTGGGGAATTAGACTGGCAGCCCCCAGGCAGAGTGGCACCTAACTTGAACTTCCCATAAGCGACGCAAAGGAAAGTTGGGGATTCAGGGGTAGGGGGTGCTGTCATCCGGCCGGCTCCTGGGTCCGCAGCCCTCCCAGTGCTTAGCCACTATGGAATGGCGCCATGAGGTCAGACCCCTGTGAGGTCGTTCCTTCCTCCCATGGGGCGCTAAGTATCGACTAAGCACTTCCTAGTCTCAGACACCGTCCCGAGTGCAGGTACAGCAGTGCTGGGGTCGCTCACTTGGAGTTCACAGTCCAGTGGGAGGAGGGCTGTAAACAAAAAAGAGGGGCTTGAGAGAAGGATGAGTGACGGGTGGGTCAGGGGGAGGGGGACCAGATGGACAGGACCCAACCACGGGAAAGTCTGGGGCAGAAGGGACAGCAGGGCAGAGGCTCTGACGTGGGGTGAGGTGGGTGCCTTTGTGGAGCCTGGTCCAAGGTGAGGTCCAGAGGGGGCGGGGGTTCTGGCCTCAATGGAGGAGGTGCCATTAGTGTGCTGGGAGAGGTGGCCAGTGGCCAGGTCACTCCCACCTGGGTAAGGAGGCGGGTGATGGAGAATCAGGAGGACTTCCTCGAAGAGGTGGCTTCACATTAGTTAAGTGTCTCAGAATGGAAGTGGTCGTAGAGATGGGGGGATAGCATCTGTGTTCTAAGGAGGTCGGGGCCCTGGGCTTATTAGATCGTTCTGTCACCTTAGCTTGGTGCTGTTGGGGTACACGTGGCCCTCCGTGAGACTCGTGACCTGGTGCCTACAGCCTCTTATGTAGTAGGCTGTGGTGATGGTGTTGGATACAGGGTCTGTTCCGGTGCTTTCTGGAGGCCGCACAGCTGTGCGCCTCGCAGGGTTTCCAAGTCCCGTTTCCTGTCTCTTCCTGAAGGGCTGCTCTTGCGTCAGCTCTGCCATTGACAAAAGGTGAATTTGCAGGACACCTCATTTACTCTCCTGTGGGGACAGAAGTTTGCCGTGCTGCCCTGAGAGGGGATTTGCGGGCGGTAGCTCCCCAACCGCACAGCCTGGCACAGCACGCGGTCAGTGGTGCGGAGCGGGCGCGGCAGGACTCGGGAATTTATTACCTCATTTGTTTGTGGGTTGGGTGTTTCTTTTTATGAGTTTTCATCTGAAATTGATTTTCCTGGTTGTGTGACATGCAGCCTTCCTGCCTTGTCCCCGAGATGAGAAATTAAAATGCATGAGGCCGGTTTATACCCAGGCTTCTCAGCTCTGGCAAGAGTTCCAGATGAGATTTGTTCCTAAGGGATGAGCCTCAAGCAATTGCTGGCCTCTCGGTCGTTGGGTAAAAACCCTCGGCACAGCCTGGGGTGCCGGCTGGGATCAGGCCCCCCTGAGAGCCCCTGTTCAGCGGGCTTGTTCCCTCCCTGTGTCCCGGAGGAGGCAAAGTCCTGAGCCCACACCCCAGTCTGCCGCCCAGATTCCTCAGCCAGGCCCTGAGGCTTTGGCCCTCACCTCCCCCGATAACATTTGGGGCAGGGCCCGTCTGCTTCTCCCCCACATGAGCAGCATCATGTCCTGCGCAGGGGTCTGTGTGTGACTGGTGTCCTCCTCCCTGAGCAGCTCCCGGTCCGGGGTGCCACTGGTATTCATAGAAAGCTCTGTGCTATTCCAGGGGCTGTGGCCTCATGCCACCCTGGAGTGGTGGGTATCGTGTGAGAGACTGGAGTTCCAGAAGGCTCAGGGCAGAGTCGGCCCTCCAACGCACGCCTTCCGCCTCCAGGCTCGTGCACTTGGTGTGGTGTAGAGTGTCATCCTGGGTGGTTGTCCCCCACTGTCACTGTCCAGGAACAGCTGTGGTCCTCTTGACCGCCTGCTCTTGACCGCCTGCTCCCAGGGGCTGCGATGTGGCCTCACACTTGCTGGGACGCTTCCCCAGCCAAGCGGGAGGGGCGGGATTTGCGGCCGGATCCTGAGGGCTGGGTCTTGTCTCCACAGCACCCTGACTGCCCTGGCCAGTCTTTGAAAATGAGGAAGCAACGCAGGGAGATGCAGGGCAGCCTCCAGAGCAAGGTGGTTTAAGACTTTAGGGACCCAGTTACCTTTCCTGTATGGCTTGGTCTCACACACACACTACACTACACTACACTGCCTGGCCCTGGGAAAGGCGGGTCACCTCCTGGGGTGTTAGTTGCTCCATTTATAAGGTGGAGATAACTGCCCAGAGGCTGCAGCTGGGCCAGATGGGTGCTGGAGGTCCCCAATGGCTCTATCTCTTCCTTTTGGGGCTCCATCCCTTCCTCAAGGTTGACAGAAGGGCTGGCAAGGCCGCGGGTCCAAGGAACAATGCAGTCTCTGCTGCATTTCATAGAAACATTAAAAGATGCACATTCTGCGGTCCCTTCTCCCCTCCAGCAGTCCTACCTCCTCCCACAAGCCAGAAGTGCTTCAATTTGAAGCCTGCTTTCCACACCTGTCCCAGCACCCAGCAGGGCTCACTTCCTCCCCCAGACTCTGCCAGATGACCTGGGGAACTGGTTAACCATGAATGGAAGCAGGGAACACTTCTTGTTAAGTGCTTCTGCTTTCTTGTGGAGGAACTCGGCATTTTAATGGGAATCCCAGGACCAACCATCATTAGAGTCAAGCCCGGGCTAACGCTCTGGGCCGGGGGGTTGGTCCCCAGAGGAAGTGCCCACCCCTCCACAGCGCACCGGGAGGGCACTCAGGCCTGTGGCTTCTGGCCAGACAGGCTGCGAGGGGAAACACTGGCCAGCCTGGGCCCTTGTGGCCGACACTCAGCTGAGCTCCACATGGAGGTCGGGCCAGGCAGGGAGTGAGTTCTTTGTCACCCCATCTCCAAGGACTGCTGGGTCACCTCGGGGTGAGGGAGGCATTTTCCTCAAACAGGGCTGAGGCAACAGGAAAGGCACCGCACAGCCACCCGTGTCTGCCCAGCCCCTCACTCCTCCTCCAACTTTGGGTCCTTCTGAGCTGCCACTCCTCTGCGAGGCCAGGAGAGGACCCCCCAAAAGTGAGGGGCCTGGGTGCTTGGTCAGATGCACTGGGCTGGGTGATGGCGGAAAGCAAGACACACGGGGTCCCTGCGCTCGGAGATGAGCACGGGCGCGTGGGAAGCTAACGGGGGGTCAGGCCAGGCCTCAGCCTCCAGCCCCTGCAGGAGGAGGGGAGCAGTCCCGGGATTGCAGGAGCCTGGAGAGGGCACAGACCCTGACACACAGAGGGTTCTGGACCCAGCTCTCGGGGGCTGCCGTGGGCAGGAGGCCCAGCAAGGCCGAGGGGAGAGCAGCCAGGAGGGGTCCTGGGGAAAAGTGAGGAGAGTCTGAGCCAGGGCAGGGCAGGCCTGGTTTACACACAGGGGCCCTGGTGACGGATCCGGGGTGCTTAAAGCCAGTTTGAGGCCCCATCGGGAAAGCAGTGTCACAGCAGTGGGAGGTCTGGCAACTTGGTCATCAGCCTGGGGCTGAAGGGGCAGCTCTCTGGGTGTCTGCCCTGGGTGAACCTCTGGCTGCTGGTACCAGGACCCACAAAGCCTGCAGATGCAGAGGTCGGGGCTTTGAGACGATGCTGAGGCTACACCTCAATCCATCTCGGGACCGCCGTCCCCCAGCTCGTCACTGCCTTGACAGTCACTGAGCGACTGTCCCCACGTGCCATTGCTGCCTTCCCTAGTCCATTCTTTCCGACGACGGGTTCCTGCTTTGCTCCCACTGCCCGTGCCGTGTCCAGACCAGACTCTCAGATTAAGCCGGACGTGACTTTGAGGGGATTTTTTTCATGTAACGGTTTCCCCCCTCATCTTAGCAGCATGTGGCACGCAGGGGAGCAGCCACTGGGACTCACATGGCGTTCAGCTTGCTGCCCACCAAGCCAGCCCTGGGAAGGTTTGGGCGGGGAGGCGGGAGGGGCACCACGGGGCGGGGGCAGAGAACCAGGGGGGTTCAGACTGCAAGAGGCTAGCTCAGACCAGGCCCCCTGGCCAGTCTCCTCTCCACAGAGACAGCCAAACGCTTCCCCCGCCACCACCTGGGGGACCCTGCAGCTGGCTTGTGCCTGCAGCCTCGGGGACCTGAGGGGTTCTGCTTCTGAGCCAGTATCTCAGCTGCTGGCCTCAGGCCAGAGGTGCCGTCCCTCCTGCTGAGAGAACACCTTGGGCTTCAAAGCCGCTGTCTTTGTGCTGCCAGAACTAGGTTCCAGATACACCCCGACACACTGCTGTGTGGAGGGGCGTCTGTGGGTCTGTGTCTGCCCCTTGGGGCCAGACCTGGTGGTCGTGGTGCCCAACTGGGGGTTTTCACGGGAGAAGTAACTTCAGAAGCCTTTTCCTGCTTGATCATTTCCACTGCTCCCGTTCACAGAGCTGCTTTTTAAAACCACGTAGCTTTGATCCCTAGGAGGAGAGGAAGTGTGTGCCCGGAGGCGTGAAGGGTACCAGCAAACCGGGAAAATTCCAGAATTCCGGGTATGCTGAAGGAAGTTCTGACTTGTCAGGACACTTCCCTCTGCGGAGCTTGACAAAGCGGGTGGTGACTTATTCTCCATCAGCTCACAGATATTTACTAAAGACCCGCCACAGATGAAAGCTCTCCTGCTGCCAGAGCCCTCAGGCTTCCTGCTGGCCCACCTCCTTGGGCTGAGGAGTTGGGTATGAATAGTGTTTCTGTGGCCTCTGCTTCAGTGGCACCTCTCCCTCATCCCTTAGGGCGGTGGCCCGGCCCCACACCTCGTGGCCTTTACTCTCAGAGCCACGTGGGATCCAAGCTGCCTGGAGTCCAAGTGCCGCCCCCGTCGGCAAGCATTTCGTACTCACAAGGGCCCAGGCTCTGGAAATCATCCTGACACGGGGGCCACTGGAGGTTTCTGGGCAGGGACGGACAGGAGGCTTCAGCGTGGCAGTGCACCGTGCACGTTACCTCCCCAGAAGCACCCTTGGCTCGCCTTTCCAGAAAGGGCGTCAGTTAGCCAAAGAGTGCACCCTCTGGTGTGTCTGCCAGCAGCTCTGAGTCAGGGGCCCAGGGCCCAAGCAGAGAAAGGAGACTCGAGAAAGCCAGCGGCTTCGTGTGTCGGCCGGGTAGCAGGCCATCCTGGGCTCTGCCCGTGTCGTGGGCTCTCCAAGTCATGAGACAGAAGACCATAAAGGAAACTAGAAGGGGCTGCTCTGAGGTGTTTGGCAAGTGGCTCCCAAGTGTTGGGAGGCCAGCAGGAAGGGGAGTAGCAATTGGAAGGGATGTAGAGGCGAATGAGTCCATCCCTGTGTCGCTCCCTCCCGTCCCTGTGCCGTCCTCCCCGTTCAGGAATTTCTTAGCCCTGCCCAGGAGTCATTGCAGTTGCCTCCCGGGACCTCCCACGTCTGGGCATTCTGCACACAGGCAGTCTGCCTCCTCCCCACAGCCTCGGAGGCCCCGTGCCCTTCTGGCAGATCCTGCATTGCGGGGAGCAGTGAGGGACGGACCGACCAGCCCAACAGCTCTGGGCGCAGCTCCCAGCTTCTCCACTTTCAGCTCGCAGCCTTGCTGTTCCACCTCTTACCCCGGGGGTTTCCTCATCTGTAGAATGGGTGTGCAGGTCCCTGCATTGTCATTGCAGAGGGGTGACAATCAATGGCAGGATGTATGCAAAGCGCCCGCACAGTGCCTGGCATGTGGAGGGTCAGGAATGGCAGCCCCTGTGCCCCCGAGCCTGGGTCTCACCCAGAACACCATATGCCTGCCTGGCCAGGCTCTGCCTGCTGGAACCCTGCCCTTTGAGGTCCAGCTTGGACAGCACTGGCCCCCGCAGCTCACCCAGCCAGGAGCATGTTTGGCGTGTTTAAACCTCCCTTGCAGCTCTTATCACTGTGTCTCTGTTGTTCTTATCTCCCTCGCCAGAGGGGCGCTCCTCAAAGCTAGCACAGCCTCTGCCCTGGCAGCGGGTAGCGGGCCTGCCCACCCCCTCCCGACGGTAGTCGCTAACTGGAGCCGGAAGTGCTCACACCTGACAGCCTTGGGTCACAGCGCCTCAGCCACAGGGCATTCACTGGCCCAGACCCGAGGATGGCCGGAACGGGACCGCATAGCAGGGCGGCTGGGCCTGGACCCCAAGGCTCTTTCACCCCCATTGCTTTTTCTTTTCTTTTTTAAATTTTATTTATTTTTATAAATTTATTTATTTGTTTATTTTTGGCTGCGTTGGGTCTTCATTGCTGCGTGCAGGCTTTCTCTAGTTGCGGCGAGCGGGGGCTACCCTTCGTTGTGGTGCACGGGCTTCTCATTGCGGTGGCTTCTCTTGTTGCAGAGCGTGGGCTCTAGGCACGTGGCCTCAGTAGTTGTGGCACGTGGGCTCAGTAGTTGTGGCTCGCGGGCTCTAGAGCGCAGGCTCAGTAGTTGTGGTGCACGGGCTTAGTTGCTCCGTGGCATGTGGGATCTTCCCAGACCAGGGCTCGAACCTGTGTCCCCTGCATTGGCAGGCGGGTTCTTAACTCCTGTGCACCACCAGGGAAGTCCTTCCATGCCTTTTAGTCCAACTCTCCAGCCAGTGCCCGAGAGCAGCTGCCCCCAACGCGTGCCCCCTCCGCCTGGCGCCGGGCTCCTCACTGCTGAGGAGGGAGGGAGAGGCGGGGGCTGCTCTGTTGTAGCACGGGGTGGGGGCAGGGAGAAGTTAGCCAGGCGGAGGGCAGGAAGGGAGTTGGGGGAGTCGGGAGAGGATGGGGACCTCCGCTGTTAACCTGGAGCATGGCAAGCGGCCCCACAGAGCATATCGGCTGGACGAGGCGCGAGGGTGCTGAGCAGGACGTGCAGAGCATCCATCCTGCGTTGCGAGGCCCTGAGCAGCCCTGCTCTTCTCTCTCCCGGCTCCTCTGTGCCAGCCTCCTCCTGCTGCTCTTTTTACTTAAACTCTTAATTCGTCAAAGTGGATCGTCTGCCCCGGTCACCGAGCCTGCAGATCGGCTGTTTATTTTCCATATCATATTGATCAGGTTTCCCCGCTGAGATGACTCAATTACAAGGCCTCCCGTTGGTGCAGGATTCGAGCTTCCGCTGCCCCTGAGGGGCCACTGCAGCGTGCCTGCCTGGTCTGGGGCAGCCGTTTGTCCCCACGTCCCTCCCTGGGGGAAAGAAGGTTCTCCTGCCTTCCTGTTCTCTGCTCGACTCCTGGAGCAGCTGTCCTGCCGGCTCTTGGCATACAATGTCTTGTGTTTTCAGATTGTTCCACTGCGCGTTCTTTGTTTCTCTCCCGCGTGTCAGATTCCTCGCTCCTCTCCAAACATGGCCAAGGCTAGAAGGCTGAAGAACGCCAGTCCTTGAGAGAACAGCCCCTTCTCCGAGTGGTCTTTATTATGAGTGCCCACGGGTGCCTTGCATGGGTGGAGGTCGTGTAGGTGCTCAGGGATGAAGCCCCATCTCCGTTCCAAGTTCGCTCACTTTCCAGGTGCCTGGAGCAGGTGTCCTCAGACCACACGGCTCCACTGCTTCTCTGTGTGAGAGCCTGAAGTGGGTGCCCTCTGCCTGTCGCAGTCACTTGGGGGTCGTGTCGTCGTAAATCTGACCATTCAGAGTCCAGGTGGGAGCTGGGCTGGGGCCGTCGCTGGCGGAGCAGTCTGAATGGGTCAGCACACGGGGAAGCGAACAGGTTGGGGTCCTTCCACTTTCTGGCTGGTAGTAACCACCTCTGCAGTCTAAGCTGCAGTTTGAACTGAGGGGGACCTGGAGCTGGAGCCCTGGAGGCGCCTGCAGGCTGAATTGCAAGCAGGGCACGCTCCTCGCAGAGGTTAGAAATAATATAAGGGCAGTAACATAGGTCAGACCAAACATACGGTGGGGGGTTGGCTCATGCAGTTTCCCGGAGAGGTACCGCCAGAGGGACAGGCTGCAGAGGGAGCCTCCTGCGGGGCAGAGGTGTGCACTCCCTGGTGGGTCGTGCGCAGGCCAGCAATACCTCGATAGAGCCGCCATCACAGGGTCCGGACAGACACAGGAAGGCCCGCGCTCAGAGGGTCACAGAGCAGCAGTCACTCAGCAGTCCCACCTGGTGGCTGGTCTCAGAACCACTCGTGGACCTTTTTTCCAGACAGCTGCCCGGCCTCCTCAGAAAGGACCCTGTTCTGGGCCTTCATGGGACTCACGGTCCCTGAGCGCCCTGCCAGGGCGGAAGTGAAGCCAGGCGTGCAGGTGGGGAGCCAGGCTGAGATCTGAGAGGCCCGTGTGACGGGCAACAGCGAGTTCATCTCCGAAGGCCGCTGCCAGCTTTGGCCGAGCGCAGCCTCTCCACAGCGACCCCTCAGCCCTGGCTGTCAACCTGGCGGGGGTGGCTGGGGCCGTGGCTTGGCCTGGGCCCCACGTTCCCCCAGGGAGGCACCCATATGGGTTTCACAGTGGCAGCCAGTGTGGGCCCACTGCTGGTGACTCAGGCTCCCACCCAGCTGGGCAGGCCCAGGAGGCCATGATTTCCACACCGCCGTGGTCACGGCCCTGCCGGAGAGTGGGCAGCACTCACCCACCCCCTCTGCTGCCTCCCCCACCCCGGGGGGGGTGCCTTGGCTGACGGGGCCAGCCCCTCTGCACTGCGGGCCGGAGTGGGGGGTGGGGGGGGCGGCAGCTGCAGAGAGAAGAGTGGGCTTCAGCCCGCGGGGCCCCTGCCAGGGCTGCGCCTCAGTTTCCTCTCCCGCAGCCGGGGAACACCGTCAGTTGTGGGGAGTGCTGGATGCAGACGCTACACGTGAAGGTGTTACTTCCATGGCGGTGCTGCTGCTCTTGCCGGCCCCGAAAAGGTGTGTGCGGGGTCCCCGAGCAGGACCGAGCGGCAGAGTCCTGGCCTCCCACACAGATGGGGCACTCCCCGCCCTCCGGCCTCCTCCTGGGGGCTCCCCAGGCCCCTCCTCTGGAGCACAGCCCAGCACTCAGCGCAGCCTCCCCTTGCTGATGCTCTTGCTGTGGCTGGCATGTGGCTTGCTTTTTCCCACTTTTCCCTTTTGGCCTTTTGTCATCCTTTCATCCACTTGTGCCAGTTCCGGACTGTGGGCCTTGGAGAGAAGGGACCTGGGGCACATCAGCCTGAGGGACTGGAGCTTGGAGCTCCCAGGTGGGGGTAGGGCGAGGAGACTGGTAGGAACCCAGATGTTCCCAGCACAGCCCCCAGGTGCCAGAGCAAGGAGGCCCCGCATGGGAGCTGTCAGAGGGCTCCCAGGGAAGATGGGGAGGTGACACTCCTGGAGGGCCTGGAAGAGGCTGTGGGGTCTGCCTGTGCCCTCTCCCCTCAGAGGAAGTATGTAGTCCCCGCCAGCAGGGGCTGCTCCCTGGGGACGCCCATGTCCCCTGTACTGAGCAGGCCCTCGGCCCGGAAAGTGTGGTTTTTGAGCCCCAGCACTTCAGCTACCCTTTCAGTTCACCAGAAGCGTCTTGTCTCACATCAGACACCTAACTCATTTCCCTCTGGCAACCACTGAATTTGAGAACGTCCTGTTTTACCATAATCAAAAGAAGTGAAACTGCCCCATGAAATAAAGTATAACACCCCAGAAACACCTAGGAGAGACCAGGGTCTTTCCTTATAAAGTCAAAAACGGGAGGGCAGCCCTTGCCTGCCCTTGGAGGTCCCCCAGAGACTGGTGCATGGTGGAGGGGCCCTGAGCCAGCCCTGCTTCCTTTCTGTGCCCCATCCCCTCCTGGGCTCCCGGGGTGCAGCTGCCATGAGAACACTGACTTGCAGGGGCATGCATCTCCCCCCAGACTCCCCTTGACCCCAGGCGGGGAGAGGCAGGGATAAAGGCCTATAAGCTAGGTCTGCCCTACAGTTCTGTGGTTCCCCTGGAGAACCAAGATGCATGGGGAAAGTAACAGCAGTCATCAGTATGGGCAGCATGGGTGTCGCAGGAGTACCCCGGAGCACACACTTGCACACAGCAGCCTACGGCAGCCTGGCCACAGCTTGGTGAGTGCACACCTGTCACCCCATTTTACAGAGGTGAAAACTGAGGCCCAGTGAAGCTGATGGCCCAAGACCACACAGGTTAGGGTTAGGGTTAGGGTGCCTTCAGGAGCCCCGGGAGCGGTCCTGACAAGTGGGCAAAGACTGCTGCTGGCCACCAGGAAATTGTGTGTGTGTTTGTGTGTGTTCACACCCGTGCACGCAAGAAGTGACTTCTGGGCACCACAGTTGGCCCGTGTGGGGCAGGTCTTCCCTCCCACTCGGCGCTTGTCCCATGGCAGTCCTCATGTTCATTTGGCCTCAGGACCTGCTCGCCTCTCAGAGGTGCCCCTGGCGCGTGCAGACCCTTGGTCCCCGAGAGTCCTTCGCAGAGAGGCCGGAGTTCAGTGGGAAAGGGAGGCCACATTTCCCTGAGCGAAGGGGCTTCCGTGAGCCTCGGCGTCTCGCTGAACCACAGCAGCCCCGTCCGGGTGTGGGCCCCGCGGCCCCGTGAGGGGGGCCTGGACAGTCTGCACAACTCCGCAGGGGTGGGGGACCCTCTTGGGGGCTGCGGAGCTGCCAGCGCAGCCTGACCGGGTGGGCGCAGCCAGGGTAGGCTTCCGGCAGGAGGAGCCCCCGGCCCTGGGTTTGCAGGAGTATGTGGGTTTGGAGCAGGAGCTCGTTTGGCTCCCCATTTTGCCATTGGCTGCCACGTTCAGCATCCCTGGGAAGCCATCGTGGATGCCTGAGCCCTCGCCCTCCTCCCCTGAGGCTCACACTCTCTTCCCTCCTTTCGTTCCCCAGCTGGTCAGTGAGAAGGTCGGAGGGGCTGAAGGGACCAAGCTGGACGATGACTTCAAAGAGATGGAGAAGGTAACAAGAGAGGGATGCCTGTCTAACGCTGGCAGTGTTACCAGCCCCCATAGGCCCCGGCCCTTGCACCTGGGGGGAGGCGAGGCTTACCGCAAGGGTCTAGGCGGGTCGCAGGCCTCCCCCCAGCCCAGAGCAGGCAGTGGCGGGGGCACAGCACAGCCAACAGCAAGGAGGCAGGGAGGCGAGGCGGCCCCCAGAAGCAGCGGGCAGTTCTTGCGTGGGCTTTGAGGCGGTTGGGGAACTGGGAGCAGGGCAAGGGCTGTCCAGGTGCTCCTGGTTTGGCCTCAGGCGCCCTGATGGTTTCAAAACCCTACACGTGGACTCCCTTTACAGAAGGTGGATGTTACCAGCAAGGCCGTGACAGAAGTGTTGGCCAGAACCATCGAGTATCTGCAGCCCAACCCAGGTAGGGCACCAGCCAGCTGCAAGGGGTCTGCCCCCAGCTCCTCGGGTCTCTTGTCAGTCCAGAATCTTCTGGTTACCGGAGCATGAAGAAGCAGTGCGTGGGCCCACAGAACTGAAATGCCCAGGGCTAGGCAGGTTCAGGCATGGCTGGATCCAGGCATCCAAAGGATGTCTTCAGGGTCATGCATTTCCTTTCTGCTTTATCTGTCAGCTCTCGCTTTTCACGGCAACCCTAGCCTTAAATTATCCTTAGAGCTAATGGTCGAGCTAATGGTCCAAGCAGAAAAGGGCATCTTTTCCCCCCAGTCAACTCTTTGGACCAATTTGAATCAGGTGCCAGGCCCCAGCCACAAGCCTGTCTTTGGAGCATGAGGTGGGGTCTCCGAGGCTGAGAGGGAGGCAGGGACTTTTCCTGGAGAAAAATCCAAATGTTGGTTCCTGTAGTGAAAGGCAGAGGATGCAGGACAGGCAGCAAAAGCAGCTGTGTCCACCTGAGGCCTTCGCTGAGGACAGACTGGAGCTGGCAGAGGTGCAGGCACGCCCCTCACCTCCCGCCCCCGGTAGAGGTCTGCACTGGGGCACCTGTGCCTGTCCACACCTCTACCTGCCTACCCCGCTTCTCTGGGGGTCTCGAGGAGCTGGCCCCCTCTCCTGCCCACTGCCAGTACTCCTGCACGAGGACCAGAGCAGCGGGGGGACGTCTCTTCAAGAGGTTCTTCTCACGCTCTGGTTCCTCAGGCCGAGGGAGCACTTCAGAAATAAACAAGCACCCGGGCAGAGGGGGGCAGCTGGCAGTCTGGTGGCTCCTTGAGAGACCACACCCACCCGGCCCCGCCCTCTTCTAGCCTCGCGGGCCAAGCTGACGATGCTCAACACGGTGTCCAAGATCCGAGGGCAGGTGAAGAACCCTGGCTACCCGCAGTCGGAGGGCCTGCTGGGCGAGTGCATGATCCGCCATGGGAAGGAGCTGGGCGGCGAGTCCAACTTCGGTGAGGCCCTGGGGAGGCTGGAGGCGGGGGCGGGCCTGAGAGCTTGGGGCCAGAGTCTCTGCTGCCAGCAGGCTGGCACTTCCCCGTAGCTTGAGGATCTTCTCCAGGGTGGCTGGTCCCCTGGACGAGGGCTGCCTACAGCATCACGGCCATGCAAAAGCCACCCTCCCGGCCCACGGTGGACCTGGGTGCCTTCCAAGAGGTGGGAGGGCCGCTCGTGAACACCTGTCACCACCAGCCCCCGTGGCTCCTGGTCAGACTTAAGGGTCCCTTGTTTCGTTCTCTGTTCTGGTGTCCAGGTCCTTGGCCGTGGGGTGTGCCTCGGCCGCGCAGGCCAAGGCCTCCTGTGACGGCTTCCTCCGCCACCCCATCCTCTCCCCAGGCGACGCCCTGCTGGATGCCGGGGAGTCCATGAAGCGCCTGGCTGAGGTGAAGGACTCCCTGGACATAGAGGTGAAGCAGAACTTCATCGATCCCCTCCAGAACCTGTGCGACAAGGACCTGAAGGAGATCCAGGTATGCGGGGCCGCTCCAGGCCCACCCTCGCTCCTACCCCCTCCCCCCACACATACAGCCCAGGCCAGGTTTCCCAGCGGGAAGGGCTGCAGGGCATCAGGTGGCCCTCCCCGAGGTCCCAGGCACGCGGTGTGACCCTCGTCCCGGCCCCCAGCACCACCTGAAGAAGCTGGAGGGCCGCCGCCTGGACTTTGACTACAAGAAGAAGCGGCAGGGCAAGATCCCCGATGAGGAGCTGCGCCAGGCCATGGAGAAGTTTGAGGAGTCCAAGGAGGTGGCCGAGACCAGCATGCACAACCTCCTGGAGACTGACGTACGTGTGTAGGCCCTGAGCCCCTCCCCACGTGCACCCACCACACCGGCCTGCCGGGGACCACTCTGGGGGAGCCCCTGAGACAGGAGCCCAGTGGCGGTGCCCACTTCCCAGGGCCAGTGGGCAGCCTGTTCAGGGTGTGAAGGGAAGGAAGGGGGAACAGGAGGCCCACAGGAAGCCACTGGCCCACTGAGGCTTTGGGGTCTCCTCAGGCCCTTCACCCTCCTCCGGCTGCAGCTCAAGGGTCAGGCGGGGGCTGGGCCCACGTCTGGAACAATCTGGGAAGGCTTCCTGCAGGAGGCAGCCAGAGATGGGGGCCAGAAGGAGGGCAGCTCTTCAGCCCTGGCTGGTCCCTTGCAGATCGAGCAGGTGAGCCAGCTCTCCGCCCTGGTGGATGCCCAACTGGACTACCACCGGCAGGCCGTGCAGATCCTGGATGAGCTGGCTGACAAGCTCAAGCGAAGGTGGGCCTGGCCCCCTGGCCTTCCCCGCGGGAGCCCCGGCCCACCCTGCTGGCTGGGAGGCCCGGTGGCTGGGTGCTGCAGCTGCCGGGGCAGCCCTGGGGGACCCGTGGGACGCCCCCGCCCCTGGACAACCCAGCCCCACTGTGACACGTTCCTTCCAGAGCAGCGGGGTTACTTCCTTTTCAGAAAGAATCCCCAGGCTGCATGAGTCGGGGTGGGGGTCCCAGGAGGGAGCAGGACCTCATCATGCTCATCCTGGTCCCCAGAGGAGAGGCTTGGGATGTCCTGTGGGGAGAGGGTTTGGCCAGCCCTGCCCCTGGGGAGCCCCTTCCTCTCTTTCCCTGTCTCCAAGGGCCATCTTGCAGTCAGCAGCGTCCAGGGCCTAAGAAGGGAAGCCCCGGTGGGCGGTGGTTCCCTGGTGAGGGGTGGGTATCTGTTGGGCACCAGCTCCCCAGCCGCCACTGCCGAGGAGGCTTCTGGGTGCAGTAGGACCAGGCCTGTAGGCAGCCTTGGAGATATGCCTGGGGGCCCCCCTCTCACCACCTCCCATGTGCATCCTGAGTCAGCAGCATAAATAGCTGGGGTTGGAGGCGTTGTTCCCTGACCTCGACACGCGAGGGCTCAACAGGTGCCCTGCAGCCGCTCACAGGCGTCCTTCCACATGCAGGATGCGCGAAGCCTCTTCGCGCCCCAAGCGGGAGTATAAGCCCAAGCCCCGGGAGCCCTTGGACCTCGGAGAGCCTGAGCAGTCCAACGGGGGCTTCCCCTGTGCCACGGCCCCCAAGATCACAGGTAATGGAGGAGAAGGCACCACTCTGCCCCAGGCCCCTTCGGGGGAGCCCCTAGCCCGCCACCCATCCAACCGCAGGGCCAGTTCTCTGCACGAGGAGCCCCAAGGATGGGCACCAGGCCCCACGCCAGCATTCTCAGCCCACCTCTGTTCTTTGTCTGCAAGCAGCTTCGTCATCTTTCCGATCTTCCGACAAGCCCACCCGGACCCCCAGCAGCAGGAGCATGCGTGAGTGTCCCCAAGGGGCCCAGGCCCTGCCCCGTGCCCCTGCCTCGGTTTATGATGCCGCCTGCTAATCTGTGCCCCAAGGGTCCTTCTCCACCCCTTCTCTGGTAGAAGTGGAGCTGGGCTTCCCTCTGTTCCAAGTGGTACCCTGAGAGCTGTGTGCTTCTGGTCACTATCACCCTGATGCCACTGGGTGTCCCCAGCTCCTCCCAGGAGCGTTTTGGTGACGACTCACAGAGCCCTTTTCCCTCCCCTTGTCACTTGGCTCCTTCTGATAGCAGTGGGGGCCACAGGGGAGAGAGCGGCTCTCCTTGGGGGAAAGCAAGGAGCAGTGAGTAGGCAGGACAAAGGGGTGGGGGGGAGGGGAGAGGAGGCGACATCCCCCTGCACACCCACAGGGGCAGGTGACAGCCCGGACCTCCCCCCGCCCCCAGCGCCCCTGGACCAGCCGAGCTGCAAGGCCCTGTACGACTTTGAGCCTGAGAACGACGGGGAGCTGGGCTTCCATGAGGGCGACATCATCACGCTGACCAATCAGATCGACGAGAACTGGTATGAGGGCATGCTCCACGGCCAGTCTGGCTTCTTCCCCCTCAGCTACGTGGAGGTGCTGGTGCCGCTGCCCCAGTGACCGCGTCTCCATGGTGTGTCGGCCCGCCGCCCCTCCATCCAGATCTCTGCATTCCACAGGCCCCCGCAGCTGGGCAGTGCTCACAGCCTGCGGGGCGGCCCACTCTGGGCCTGATCCAGCCCCAGGGCAGCGGGGCCCCTGTTTACACTAGTGCTCACCCCCGGTGGTGGGGGCTCCCTTCCCCACTCCACGTGGCCGTCTTGGGGGCTGGGCAGTGTTCCTCCTTCCTGCTGCTCACAACTGCCCCCCCAGCTCCGCCCGCCCCGCCCCAGGAGGCTCACACTAAGGTGCTCTTAGAAACACTAACTCCTCCCACCCCTCCAGGGACTGGTAACTCAAGGTGGGCCCCCCTTCTCTCTCTCCTCTCTTCTCTCTCTCACACACACACACGCACACGCACGCACACGCATCCTCTCCCACCTCCATCCAGCCCCGCCCGGAGACCTGCCCTTAACAGGATAGGACTGAACATCGGTGTGATGGGGTGGTCTGGGCGAGACCCCTGTTTGAGACTCGCCACCCTGCTTTTAAATTCCCCCCGGACACTACCAGTCCCCTCCAGAGCTCCCTAGGCCCCTGAGTGCCTACAGATGCCACCTTCCTGGAAGGGTTTCACCCCTTTCTTCTGGCTGGGGACTTGGGGAAAGACGAGCCTGGGCTTCTCAGGAGCCAGGGCCCCTAAAGACAGGCTATCTCCCCCCTGCAGGGCACTAAGCCCCGAACACCCGTGCCCACCACCGCATCCCAAGCCAAGCACATGGAGCATCTCTGGCACAAGCTGCCAGCGTGCACATGCGTGTGTACACACACACACACACACACACACACGACCACGGGAGCCCAGCCTACACACATACATGCGACCACGGGAGCCCAGCCTCCACTATGTGGAAGGTCGAGCACAAAGGCTTTGTTAAGTGAATGTTCCCAGACCCCTGGCTGCTGGGACCCTTGGGGGAGTCACGGGCACCACCCTGGTGAGCCAGCCACCATACCCTCTTTGGACAGTGGCCCAGGCCGTCTCCTCCAGACCAAGGTAGGCAGCTGCCCAGACCAGCAGGGCCCCAGCCCTGCACCCACTTCCCCTCTTGCCTAATCCAAAACTTGGCTAAACAGGGGACCCCGGGCCTGGTTCACATTTCCCTCCTCTGGTGACCCGGTAAAGCCCCCAAGGACACCAGGCCCTCCCTGCTCCTCCAAGAGGCCCCTGGTCACCAGTACCTGGAGGAGAGACAGACATCCCAGCCTAGGGCAGATCAAAATGTAATCCTGATTTTTTTTAAAAAAGTATTAAATGTCTCTTTCTACAGCCTCTTGCCTGGTTGTGGTGCAGGGCGGGCCCTCCCGAAGGGGTCTCCAGCCAGGGTGGGGCCCACATGAGCACCAGCCCACAGAGAGCCTGGGAGGGACGGCTGTCATCCGCCCAGTCGCCAGCACGGCCCCTCCCCATAGCCACGGCTGCATGGACAGCAACCCCTCCTGAATCCGTGAGACACATGCCTAGGCTGTTTCTCCTTTATTATCTGAGCCCCTGCTGTCACACACCTCAGTCACACAGGAACGAAGCAGCACAAAGGCCCTGGGCCCACTCCCCTCACGCAGAGCCTCGGGGAGCCGCATCTGACCAAAGGCTTCCCTGGTCCTTGGAGGCTGGTGCTCTCAGCTCCCCTGCCTGAGGACGCTGTAAACCTGCTCCAGCACGTGGCACAGGCCCTGGTCCTTGGGCGTCCTGCTGGCCAGGGAGATCTGAAATAAGGAGGCCTGATGCCTCAGGGCTGCAGCCTGCCAGGGGGCTCTCCTAACCCAAGCACGCAGCCGTGTCCCTGAAGCCACACCTCGAGGCCTGGGGACGTCGTCCTTTGGGGGTGAGGTTCCTCCACACTTCCCAAATCCTGCTCTTACACGTGCCCCCCTCGTGTGCCGAGGCCACCCCACCCACCTAGCACCAGTCTGGGAGGTAACCAGTGGCAGCTTTAAGCCCTGGTCACTGTTAAGTGTGAACAAAACAAGCAAACGTGTGAAGCTATTTCTCTGCAAAGAGGAGTGGGTAGTGTCTTCTGAGAACGACTCTAAGGCAGGAAATATGTGGAGCCCCTGCCGACACGTCCCGTTTACCAGCGGTAGGACCAGCGGGCTAGACAAACCCACTCCCAGCACCAGCCGCTCTGCTCGGTTCAGTTTTGCTGCTGCTTAAGATTCAGAACCCCTCCTGCACCTCCATGGGCGCCCCGGGAGAAGCAGGGCCCAGAGCAGCATCTCCAGCTGGGACGTCTCAGGGGTGATGAGGTCTACGGGGCTTTTGCATTTTCATCTGCATGTCAATGGTGATGTCCACCAGCGTCACCACCTCCATGTGATAAAACACGACTTTTCTTTGGTAGCATTCATTTCTGACTGAAGTATTTTTGTATAGGCCCAGGTAAGAACTCAACTTCTCTTCAAGCTGCCCACGAATATGTTCAGTGGGGGGGGGTCCCCGGGGCTCCCAGAGATCTTTATAAAAGGAGGGGTTTGCACAGGACTCAGCATGAGTCTTACCTTGAGCTTGTCGAGGTAGGTGTGCTCCTGGTTCCAAGGCTCCTGGAACCTGACGAGGTCAGGGGCGCCCTTGTAGAACTCCACCAGCAGCATCTAAGGAACGGTGGGGCAGGTGAGCCCCAGCGACCGCGCTTCCCGGGCCAGGCACTCAGGATACATTAGCGAGTGGGACAGACACTGCTGCCACCCCTCGGGGGGCCTCTAGTCTAATGCAGTGTGGCATGTAGACGTTACCCAGGTCCTGAAGAAATTAGGGGCTTGGCAGGAGGGCCCCCTGGAGGGGGAGACAACTTCTGCAGAAGCAGCAGGCACACTGAATGTGATTCTTTATACCTGCCCCGGTCCTGACATGGCTCCACGGTTTAGCCTTAGCCAGAGCAGTAACATCAGTGAAGTCACAGGTGTGACGAACTAGCTCCGTTTGTTTACGTGCCTGCTCGCTATTCGTCCAAGTAACACCTGAGGTTCTCACGTGTCCCCACTTGGAGAATCCCTGGCAGCTGCGGAGGCCCAAGGTGGGAGCGTCCCTAGCATGTTCCAGAACAGCCAGGAGGGCGAGGGGGGAGAGGTAGGAGGGGCTGAGGCAAGGATCTGGGACTTGATCCTAAGAGCCCGTGATTTTCAGGAGCGGAAGAGGAGCCTGACTGGGCCCTGATGTGGCCCGTTCAGCCAGCACTACCCAAGTCCTACAGTGTCATGTCCATCCAGCTGGGCGCCCTCATCTCCCACCTGCTCCTCCCAGGGCACCCACCCCACCCCCACCCACCTCACGCGGCAGTGAACTCACCATCTCATGAAGGACGTCATTAGTCAGGAAGCCATCCTGGACGTAGACCATTTCCACGTCCATGGGGATGCCATAGTCACTGGGTCTTTGCTGGCAGAGACACATGGCAGTCACCACTAGCTACCCCCAACCCGGCCCCCCTCCAAGATGGCAGAGCACAGCAGGAAGTGCCCAGGGCTGGGAGTCAGAGAATTGATACTGCAGGCCTGGCTCCGCACTCGACACTCGATCAGATCCAGAGCCGCGCGAGACCTCAAAGGAACCCAGCAATGCGACTAGGGAGGCAGGGCGGCACCCACCCCACCACACACACAGGAGTGGCCATGGCTCCGGAATTCCTTTCTAAAGCTGATTTCTGACCGCGAGATGGACTTGGGGAATGAAACCAGACAGGGCTCAGGAAGGAGGCTACCTTGGTGCAAAAGCAGCATGCTACAGGTAGAGCACCCACCTTTTCAACAGTCCTCACACCCACGGCCTCAAAGCAATGATTATGTTCCCATTTCACAGATGAGAGCAGGCCCCAGCTCCCCAGATGAACCCGGAACCAGAGTACTGGCTTCCAGCGGCTAACAAGGCCTCCTGACCCCTCCCACACCCACACAGGGCCCCGCCCACACCTCCCAGCCCTAGGCCTCCCCCCAGCAGCCCCGCCTACCTCAGGGGGCGGCATCACCCAGAAGGGCGAGATCTTGGACTCTGGGCCCGGGTTACCAGAGTAGTAAGGGGCTGGGGGAGGAGAGAGAGAGAAGGGGCTGGGCATGGAGGCGCGGTGGCCCGCTGGGGCCCCACGCCCGCCCCTTCCCGGGACTCACAGCAGAGGAGGGCGAGGCAGGGCTGGAAGCCATTGCTGGAGCCCTGCAACCGCAGCTGGTAGTCCATCTGTGCGTCGATGTCCTGCAGCGACGGCAGGGCCGGGCTGTACGGGTGGCTATGGTACCAGCCCACCAGGGACAGGCCCCGCAGGAGCAGGCTCTGGTAAATCTGGGGGCAGAGACGCACGGGGCCGGGGGCTCTAGCAGCCCTAGTGCGCTCACGTGCCTGGCACCCATCCAGCCCCACGCGGCCAGCATTTAATGAGCGCCTGCTGTGTACCAGGCCTGAGGGCACAGCAGTGACGCAGACACACCCTGCTCCACCCTCAGCGAGTCCAGTGTGTGGGGGGGGACAGTCAACAAATAACGTTAAAAAGTTGCTGCTATATTCCCTGGCGGTCCAGTGGTTAGGACTCCACGATTTCACTGCCCGGGGCCTGGTGTTCAATCCCTGGTCGGGGAACTAAGATCCCGCAAGCCGAGTGGTGCGACCCCCCCCAAAAAAACAAAGATGCTCCTCACATAAATCTAAGGTAAAAGGTTATTTTGCTCACTGCTGTATCCTCAGCTCAAGGAACAATTCCCGGCACATAGTAGGCGCTCAATCAATAGTTAAATCAAGAGATAGGGTAAAGAGAAAGGAAGAAGTGGGCGGAGAAACATGTGCGCGCCGAATCCACACGCATTCTGTGCCCTGTGACAAGGTGAGTGTGGAGCGCAGGCGCGTACTAAGCACCCTATGAAAACATTAAGGACGGCAGCTAATACTTATCGGGACTTTACCAGGTGCCAAACAGGCTCAGAGGGGAAGGGGCCGGCGGCGGCGTCTGTACAGAAGGAAGTATGAGGGTGGGGGTCACAGGTGAGGGGACCGGAGGTCACACACACCCATTTGCACCCTTGCTGAGTGGCGACACGGTGCTAGGCGCCAAGACGCGGTAGCCAGGACAGCTGTGTCCGCGCCAGCCCTCCCCAGAACGCCGAGTCGCCGTGTGCCCCCTCACCTCCTCTTCCATGGCGGCCGCGGTATCCGCGTCCCCCAGCCGGCTCCGACAGGGGAAGGCTCTCAGCACCGTGAGCACTGCGCGGAGGCGGGAGAAGGCGTGGACATCGACCCCAGCCCCAAACACCCCCCTGCCCACAGGCCCCAAATACCCACTCTGACTGTTGATGTCCCAGCGGCCGCCCAGGTACCCCACGACCTGGCTGCGGGTCAGGTGGCTGTGGAAGTCCTGGGGAGGGGAGGGACAACGGAAGACCCGCTCAGACTGCGCACCGCCGCCCCAAGGCCGTCCTGAGGGCCCCGGCCCTTGCGTTGTGACGGGGTCAGCCCACCCACCTTCTTCATTCAGACATTGACTGAGTGCCTACTGTTCACCGGTAGTGAACAGAGCAGACAAGGTCTCTGCTCTCATGGAGCCGACCTTCCAGGGATCCTCTGGTGGGGGGGGGGGGCACCTCCTGCCCAGGCCTGAGAGCCCCTGACCCCTAAGGGGCAAGGTAGGAGCTGGGCACACACCAGCAGGAACAGCACGTTGCTAGAGATGGCCACGTTGAACGGCTGGAACTTGTTGATAGCTGCGAAGGATGTTACTTCCACCAGGGTGTGCGGGTTCCTGAAGGAGCCAGGAGGGTTCCACAGCCTCAGGAACCCCCAGGCCCTTTCCTCACCCCCACGCTGGCTCCCCAGCTGCCCACATCCAGCTCGGACCTGAGGCCTTGTCTCCACCCTACCCCTGCCTTTGTTCCCCATACACCGGCAAGAGCTCACACCGATGGGGGTGAGGGTCCCGGCAGGCATGGGGTATATCTGACCTGGCAGAGTCTCGACTACCCAGCATGCAGTAGCGCACAGGCACCCGGATCTTGTTTTCCACCCTTTTCCCTGGGGGCGTGGCCTCTGCGGGGTTGGGGGGTAAGAGAAAAAAAAAAGGCAGCGTCAGTTCCTTCCCCAGCCAGAAACTGGAAAATGAAGACCAGGCAGCCGGAGAAAGAAAAAAACAAAAAACAAAAAAAACCACTCCAGGGGCAGCCTTAAAAATCAGGCAAGTGGACTGGGAAATCAGGCGGCAGGTTAACAAATCAGGCAGAAGAGATTTAAAAACTCAGATGAAGGGCTCAGGAAGTCAGGTGAGGACCAGGCAACGGGTCAAAGAAATCAGGCGGCAGGGCTAGAAATCAGGCAACAGGGCAAAGAAATCCTATGGGGGAGCAAGGAAATCAGGCGGCGTGGTGAAGAAATCCGGCAGCAGATAAAGAAACTGGGCAGTGGGACCAAGAAATGTAGTATTAGAGCTTAAAGAAGTCAGGCAGTGAGAGTGAAATTAGGCAACGGGGGCGGGGAAGTCAGCCAGGCATCTTGGGGGCTCTAAGGAAAAGAAAGGCCAGACTTGCCCCCAGCCTCCTCCCCCACCTGAGTTCCGTCGGCCTCCTGCCCTTCCTCCTCCCCTCCTCCCCCCCACCTCTCACCAGGGTGGACAGGCTCCGAGGGGCCCTTCACCGGTGGTCTCCGACTCTTGTCCTCCGCTGAGGCTCCTGTCAGAACCTCCTCCTCCTCTTCCTCCATCATTAGCTCCTCCTCCTCTCCTTCGCTGGCCGGGCTCTGGCGGGGTCGGGGTTGGGGGGACAGCGACGGGACTTTCAGCTGGCTGCTCCCTACCCTCCCGGCAAGTTCCACAGAGACCTCTGGCTGGCCTGAGCCTTCGGTTCCTGTCGTTGCCCCAGGTGCCCACTAGAGGGAGGGAGTGAGCAGAAACAATCTAGGCTGTGGACTAGCCTCGCAAGTTCGAATCCCGCCTCTGCCTATTACAAACAGACTTCGGGCTCTAGTCTCCTCATCTGTAAAACGGCACAGTGACCTCCAGCCCCACAGGCGTGGCGTAAGGGTGAAATGATAATGCGTGCAAAGCATTTAGCATATGCCCTGTTGCTCCATTCATCCAGCAAGCAAGCCAGCACTTTGCATGGATTATTTTACCAGATTCTCTCAATAACCTCTCCCCCTGCTCTCTCCTCAAGAAACCTTGCCGAGGTGACCTCTCTGTGTCCAAACACAATGGTCACATCTCAGTCTGTCCCCCTGCCCCCCTCTTGGCAGCGTCTGCCCGGGTCAGTTCCTCTCCTCCCAGAAACTCCTCAGGGAACCCCCCACTCACCTGGCTTCCCTCCCACCTCTCCTGGACCCCATTATTCTCCCCCATCTCACTCGCTGGCCCAGGGCTGGGTCCTCGGGCCTCTTTCCTTCCCCACCCACATCCCTCCTGGGTGGCCTCCAACCCCATCTACCCCCTGAACAACTGCCCACAGTCCTGACTCCAGCCTGGGGCTCTCCTGAGCTCCTGACTTGGGGTCCAGCTGCTCCTTGACATCTCCTCGTGGGGGGTTCACACTCAACATGGCCACCCTGCCCCAACCATCCCCCCAAACCTGCTCCTCCCCACATCTCTGATGAGGGCAATCCTGTCTACCCACCTGCTCAGAACAAAACATCTCCTAACACCAACATCAGATCCATCAGCACATCCCATCAGATCCACTTGCAGAATTAACCAGAACTTGCCCACTTCCTCCCCCTTCAATGGCTGTCCTGGTCCACCCCATCATCAGCCACCTGGATCTGTACAATCACCTGCACCCCGATTCCCCGGTTCCTACTCTCACGCCCTGGCCCCAGTCTGTCCTCCCTACACCCTACAGCAGCCACCAGAGGGCGGCCGTGAGCACCTGAGTCAGGTCCTGCCCCCTCCTCTGCCCACAGCCCTCCAGGGCTCCCACCTCCCTCAGGGTAAAAGCCCAAGTCCACCCCGCAGCCCATGAGGTCCTGCACGACTTGCCCCTGTCCTCCCCCCGCCGGCCCTGGTCCTCACCTCCTCCCTCTCTGCCCCTTGCTCACTCTGCTCCAGACACCCTGGAGCCTCACTGTTCCTCAAAAACACCAGCCACAGTCTAGCCTCAAGGCCTTTGCATGTGCTGTTTTCCAGAAAGCCTTATGGCTCCCTCCCTCCCCTCCTTCAGTTCACTGATCAAATGTCACCTTCTCAGTGAGGCCTTCCCTGACCACCCTAACCCTCCCACCACTCCCGTCCCCTGTCCCTGCTTACTTCCGCCAACATACAGTAAGGTGGACTTATTTGTTTCTCTCTCCATGAAGGCAGAGATTTTTTCTCATTTTGATCTCTGTTTTATCTCCAGCACCTAGAAGAGGGCCTGGCACACAGGTGGCATTTACTAAATACTTGCTGAATGAATAGCCCTATGGCATGCTGTGAAAGTTAGTTTTAAAAGTCAACTTGGCTAGGATATAGTACCCAGTTATTTAATCAAACACTAGTCGAGGTGTTGCTTTGAAGGCATTGGGTAGATGTGGTTCACATCTACAATAAGTTGACTTTCAATAAAGAAGATTACCCTTGATAATGTCAGTAGGCCTCATCCAATCAGTTTAAAGGCCTTAAGAGCAAAAACTAAGGTTTCCTGGAAAACAAGGAATTCTACCTCAGGACTGCAGCATCAACTCTTGCCTGAGTTTCCAGCCTGCCAGTGGCCCTAAAGATTTGCCAACCAGGTGTGTGTGTGTAATACACCTGGGTACCGTTATCATCTCTATTTTACATATGAAAAAGACTAGGAACCCAGAGAGGGTCCTTGGCCAAGTTCAACCCAGCTGGTGAACATTCAAAGAATATCTATTACTATCATGGCATTCAAGACCCTCCCAGATCTGGTCCCTGCTGATGTCTCCAGCCCCTTCAGCTACCAAGGCATCTGAATGTCCAGCTGCATCAGCTAATAATGGTTCCCTAAGCAGCATGTGTTGCTTCATGCCTACAAGGCTTTGCATATGCCATCCCTTCCTCTGGAAAACTCTTCCATTCACCCTTCTCTGACCAACTCCTGTTCATCCTTCAAGGCCCCAGCTCCAACATCCTCTCTCTGGGTACTCCTTATCCAACAGTGAGTCAGGGAGGCTGAAGGACGCACCTCATCGGCGGCAACTGCAGGTATATGGAGCTGGTTTCGCCGGAGCCAGGCAGCCTTGTACTTGTCCAGTTTCTGGCCCTTGTACTTGACAGAGGCCCAGCCACAGCCAGACTTCTTGGCTGGGTTCACCAGCTTCTTGCAATGGGTGGCCCAGGCGCTGGGTGAGTTGAACACCTGGCCCGTTTCCTGCCACACAATCCTCCCATCGGGCTGCAGATCTCCCACGAACTTCTTCCCCTGCAGTGACAGTGGGCTGGCTGGGCCCAAGAGCTGGTACCCATCAAGACCCCTCCTCTGGGAAGTCCTCCCTGACCCCATGCTGCTTCCCAGGGTTTGGTAACCACTTCCTGCTTCCTTCCAGGAAGGCTTCCAGCTTAGGTACCATCCCGATCAGCCTGGATTGGAACTGTCCAGTTATATGACTGTCCCCCCTCCCTTCACTGGACTGTGAGCCCCAAAGGGCAGGAACAGGGTCTGTCTTGATCTCTGCTGTGTCCCTAACACCCAACACAGCCTGGCACACAGCAGGTGTTCAATTCACAAATTGCTCCCACTCACAAAGAGCACAACAACAGTAACAATAATAGTAATAATAGCAAACACTTATAAAAAGCACTTACTGTGTAGCAGGCATACTGCTGAGCACTTTATTCATTGAATCCTCACGCAACCCCATGGGAGGAAAGAAAATCCCATTCTACAGATGGGAAAACTGGTATACGGAGAGGTTGAATGAGGTCACACAGTCAGGAAGGCACTAGTGTCCTCTCTGAGCCTAAGTTTCTTAGACTGTGTGCCTAAGGTCACACAGTCAGCAAGGCACTAGTGTCCTCTCTGAGTGGAGTATTTGGTAAACAATGTTCTCCAGCCCAGAAGGGCTCGTGCTGAGTCAGGATGCTCCGTACCTCAGTTTCCCCTCCCCACACCGGGGCTCGGCCTGCGGCAAGAAAGCACACTGGACTCCGATTTCCTCTTTTGCACCAGCTAGGATGGGATGCGGCTAGGGGGTGCTCACCAGATAGTAGATGGACAACACCCCGGCGCCGGGCTCCAGCAGCGCGTCTTTGAGGAGCACCCGCAGCGTGACCGCGCGCCTGGTGAGCGCGCCCCCCGGCCCGCCGCAGCTCCCTGGCCCGGCCCCGCCGCCACCGCCGCCGCCTCCGCCGCCGCTGCGCGCGCCACCCGATGCCCCCGGCCGCTCAGAGTCCTCGGCCTCCGCCTCGTCCTCGTCCGGCGCCTCCTCGCCCGCGCCGCCCGCGGGGGACAGCGGCTCTGGAGCTGCGGGCAGCAACAGGCTGCAGCGGGGCCTCGCACCCCGAGCTGGTCCAGCCACCCCACCCAGCGCCTTGCCGGCCCCCCGCCAGGCCCGCCGTACCTGCCATGGCCGCTCAGCCACACGCCCAGCGCGCCTCTGGTGCTTTCTTCCCGGCACGTGACGCGGCTCTGCCCCGAGCGGGAAGCGTCCCAGCCATTGGCCGCCGCCGGTGGGCGGGTCAGCAGGAGCGAGCGGGGAAAGTCAGGCCTCCGACTTGCACACGCTGGAGAAAGAGGCGGCGGCTCAATCCTCCGGGACCATTCGGAAAACTGAGGCCTAAGGCCACCTTCCATGGGAGGGGGCTGGTAGCCGAGAGTTCAGGGTACCATTGGGGAAACTAAGGCCGGGGACTTACGGTTTCGGAGAACCACTGACTCCACCCGAGGCCATAGCCTACAGGATTGAGGCCCGGGGCTGGGGGACAAGGGTGGCTCAGCCCACTACGTCGACCGAGGAAATTGAGGTCCGCGGCCACTCCTATTGAGGGACACACAGGCCTCGGCTGTTGGGACCGAGGAGACACGAAGCCCGGGAGAATGAGCCACACTGCCCTGGGGCTACGGGATAGAATGGGGAAGCAGCCCCGCGCCGCGACTGTAGATCGCCCAAGCCGGGCGGCAGTCTCTAAAGGGTTAACTTCCACCCTTCCCGGCGGCCCTCGACTGATTCCATGATTGGATCACAGCAGAGCCAGCCAACCAATTAAAACTGGGTCATTTCATCTTCAGCCAATAGACGGTAGAGGCTGGATTCCTTCCAGCCAATCAGTGTTAAACTGCGCCTCCTCTAGCAGTCAGCAGGAGACTCCGGCCTCACGCATCCAATCAGTTGTAGGGTCTTGTCCTCAGCTAGCCAATCAGCTCGCGGGTCAAAGCTGGCTCGTGGCCTCCACCCCCCACTCAACCCTAGCGCTTCGTGCAAGTGGGCTGAGCCCAGCTAGTGCGCCGCACAGCTACAGCCCTTTCTTTTCTCGGTGGCCGCTGTCCCGGGACTTCCGCTCCGAGGCGCAGGGCCACCTCCCAGCGCTGGGACTCACCAGCCCCTCGCAGGGTTTAAAGCCCGGGGTGGGGGCTCCGTTAAGCTGCAGGGCACCTTTGGCTGGGCTCAGCCGCATATGGGTGTACCCGACCCGGGTTTGGAAGAGGGGACAGGCTGTTAGGGGCGTGGGTGTCCAGCCAGAATGATCTGGAATCCGACTGGACCTGGCTCCAAATCCTGCGGCACCACTTCCCAGCTCTGTGACTTTGGCCAAGTGTCTCCACCTCCCTGTTGCCTCCTCGGGATAATAATTCCTACTTCAGAGTTGTTAAAGACCAGGTTTTGACAAAGAGTAAGAGCTGGGCAATGTGAATGATTATTATTACTCATGATGAAATAAAATTTGTATTTTAAGGCAGGACAAGAAAAAGTAAACAAAATTCTCTGTTTGTTTGGACCTCCTTCCTCCCTCTCTCCCCAATCTGCATTACACATTAACCAGTGATCCTCAAACATGGGAAGATGGGAATGCCTACTCAACAGTAAATGTAACTTCTTAAAAGAATAGTGTTCTTTCCCAGCTCTGTAGGGGATCAGGATGATTTGCTCCTTTTTTTTTTTTTTTTTTTTTTTTTGCGGTACGCGGGCCTCTCACTGTTGTGGTCTCTCCCGTTGCGGAGCACAGGCTGCGGACGCGCAGGCTCAGCGGCCATGGCCCACGGGCCCAGCCGCTCCGCGGCATGTGGGATCTTCCCGGACCGGGGCACGAACCTGTGTCCCCTGCATCGGCAGGCGGACTCTCAACCACTGCGCCACCAGGGAAGCCCGCTCCTCCCTTTTTACGGGCTTACCTGGACTATCTATCCTTGGTGAACTTTATGTAGAATATCAGTATGTTATGATCCTTTGTCTCAAGGCGGTCCAGTGGTTAAGACTCCATACTTCCACTGCAGAGAGGGCGCGTTTGCACCCTGGTTGGGGAACTAAAGATCCCGCATGCCCCGTGGTGCAGCGTAAATAAACAAACAAACAAACAAATAAATAAATAAAATGTATATGTGCCTTCAGCTTCTAACAGGCAGAACAGCTCTCAGCACTTTCTGAGAATCTGCTTCCTCTGTTATAATCCTCAGTTTGGCTCAAATAAAATTCCCTTTTTTCTTCTTAACTTGACAGTTAAATTTCATTGACACTCACTTTGTGTCCAGTCCAAACCTCCTTTTGGAGTCATCTCACCACCCACCCAGGAGCTAGCCATCAACTATGCATCCCCCAGCCCCTTAGACTCAGCAGAGCTCAAACTGGCCCGTTTATTCCCACATAACCTTGCCTACTTTCTCTTTGGCTCTCTTATAAAACCCAGGGCTGGATCTTGAGCCTCTCCCATCTGGATCATTTCCTAGGGACTCAGGCCTCCACACTCACCCACACCCTGTCCATCTCTAACCCTGGCTGGCCCCAGAGAGATCTTTATAAAATACAACTATGACCACCTCCCTCCCCATTGCCTCTGATAAATAAAATTAAAACTAACTGCTGTGTGGACTTCCCTGGTGGTGCAGCGGTTAAGAATCCGCCGGCCAGTGCAGGGGGCAAAGGTCCGAGCCCTGAGCCTAGAAGATCCCACATGCTGCGGAGCAACTAGGTCCGTGTGCCACGACTACTGAGTCTGCGCTCTGGAGCCCACAAGGCATAACTACTGAGCCTGTGCTCCTAGATCCCGTGCTCTGAAACAAGAGAAGCCACCTCAATGAGAAGCCCCCGGGCACAGAAAGGAAGAGTAGCCCCTGCTCGCCGCAAGTAGAGAAAGCCCGTGCGCAGCAACAAAGACCCAACGCAGCCAAAAATAAATAAATATATTTAAACAAAAAAAAAAACAAAAAAAACCTAACTGCTGTGACCTTATTAACCATTAACCATTTACAGCACCCCTATATGGCAGACAGTATAATCAACATTACCAGACAGTTCAGCAGATGAAGAGGTTGCCCAGACTACACAGTTCTTGAGCAGATTCCAAAGGCTATTCTTTGCTATGCGTATAAAGTCCAGGCAGCCTTATAACTACGAAAGAAATTGAATTTGTAATTTTAAAAGTCCCCAAAAAGGAACTATGTATCTTCAAGATTCATAAATTCTGTAGCTACACGTTAATTTCTGTAGCAGACCTGGCAAGTATTTGAGGTCAAAACCCTATGTGTTTTAAAAAAATGTTTTTTACCCTATGTGTTTAAAAAAATATTTTTTACCGTGCTAATAAAAGTATTCATTTGCTTGGGAGAAAAAAAAAAAGTCCCAAAAAAGAAATCTCCAGGCCCAGATGGAGAATTCTATGAAGGTTCAAAGACAAATTAATACCATTTTACATATTCTCTTCCAGAAAATTGAAGAGGGAATATTTCCCAATTCATTATTTTTAAAGATCTTTTTGATGTGGACTATTTTTAAAGTCTTTATTGAATTTGTTACAATATTGCTTCAGTTTTATGTTTTGTTTTTTTGGCCGCGAGGCATATGGGATCTTAGCTCCCTGACCAAGGATCGAACCTGCATCCCCTGCATTAGAAGGCAAAGTCTTAACCACTGGACCACCGGGGAAGTCTCCCCAAGTCATTTTATGAAGCTAGCATCTCCCTGACACCAAAACCAGATAAGAAGAGTACAGAGAAAACTACAGGATATACCTCATGAATCCAAACACAAAAATCCTTACCAAAATATTAATAAATAGAATTCAGCGATACATAAAAAGAATTATATACATCATGACCAAGTGAAGTTTATTCCAGGGGTGTAAGGCTGGTTCAGTATGCCAAATTCAGTCAGTGTTTTCCACCATATTTAAGAGACTGTGGTGGGTGAAATAATGGTTCCCTGAAGGTGTCCATGTCTGAATCCCCAGAGCCTGTGAATATTTAGGTTACATGGCAAAGGGGATTTAAGGTTGCAGATGGAAGTACAGTTGCTAATCAGCTGACTTTAAAATAAAGAGATGATCCTGGGACTTCCCTGGTGGTCCAGTGGGTAGGGCTCCACACTCCCAATGCAGGGGGCCCGGGGTTCAATCCCTGGTCAGGGAACTGTATCTCGCATGCATGCCGCAACTAAGAAGCCCGCCCGCCACAACAAAAGATCCCACGTGCCGCAACTGAGACCTGGCGCAGCCTAAATTAATTAATTTTTAAAAATAAAAATAAAATAAAGAGATGATCCTGGACTATCTGCTGAGCCCAATGTAATAACAGGGGTCCTTAAAAATGGAAGGGATAACTATGGAAGAAATTCAGAGTGATATGATGTGAGGTTCCTACCCACAGTTGCTGGCTTTGTGGATGGAGGAAGGAATGAGGAAAGCTTCTAGAAGCTGGAAGAGGCAAGGAAATAGATTCATTCTTTGAGCCTTCAGAAAGGAAAACAGCCCTGCCAACACCCTGATTTTAGCTTTGTGAGATCCACGTAGGACTCCTAACCTACAGAGCTGTAAGACAATACATTTGTGTTGTTTTAAGCCTTTAAATTTGTGATAATTTATTATATCGACCACAGAAAACTAACACACAAGCTAAAGAAGAAACATCATAAGAACGTATCCATTCATGCAGAAAAAGCATTTGACAGAATTCAACACCCACTCATAATAAAAACTCTCAGCAAACTAGGAACAGAGGGGAAACTACCTCAACTTGGAGAAGCACGTCTACAAAACTTCAGTTAACATTGTGCTTAATGGTGAAAAACGGAACACTTTTTTTTCTTTTGCCACGCCACGTGGCATATGGGATCTTAGTTCCCCGACCAGCGACTGAACCCGTGCCCTCTGCAGTGGAAGCATGGAGTCTGAACCACTGGACTGCCAGGGAAATCCCACTTTTCCCCTTACGACTGGGAACAAGGCAAAGATGTCCACCCTCACCACTCTTATTCAACAGAGTCCTGGAAGTGCTAGCCAGCACAATAAGACAAGAAAAGGAAATAAAAGGCATACAGATTGGAAAGGTGGAAGAAATGAAACTAACCCTATTTGCAGATGACATGATGGACTGTGTACAAAATCACAAGAAATCTACCAAAAACGCCCCTTGAACTAAGAAGTGGGTTAGTTCAGCAAGGTTATAGGATAAGAGATCAGCACACAAAAATCAATGGCATGTCTGTATGCTAGCAATGAACATGAAAACTGGAACTAAAAGTACAATGGTGTTTATAATTACTAAGGAAGAAAGAAAGAAAGAGAGAGAGAGAGAAAAGAAAGAAAGAAAGAAAGAAAAAGAGAGAGAAGGAGGGAGGGAGGAAGGAAGGAAGGAAGAGAAAGACCATGTCTGTGGGTTGGAAGACTCAACACAGGACATAAAAGATGTCAAGTCTCCCTCAACTGATATACAGGTTTAGTGCTATTCCTGTCAAAATCCCTGCAAGATTTTTGGTAGATACAAACAAGATTGTTCTAACGTCCAGGTGGCCTAATGGGCTTCCTGGACATCGTACCACTCTCTGGTCTCATCCCCTCACCACTCTGGCACCAGACTCCGTTCTCTCCCTTCCAGGCCTTTGCTTAGGCAGGTCCAGACTCTGGCACCAGACTC
Source organism: Leucopleurus acutus (assembly GCF_964270905.1). Lineage (NCBI taxonomy): Eukaryota > Metazoa > Chordata > Mammalia > Artiodactyla > Delphinidae > Leucopleurus > Leucopleurus acutus. The sequence continues at coordinate 3,425,665 of NC_139145.1, read as the reverse complement.
TGTTCTCTCCCTTCCAGGCCTTTGCTTAGGCAGGTCCCCCTCCTGATGCCCTGGCACTGACAGCTCCCAGCAGCTCTCTCCTCTGTTCCCTTACTCCAGCCAGGCCTCCCTGACCTCTTTTGGGCACCAGAGAGGAGGGGATTTCCCTAAGATCTCGGGACCTGCCCAGGCCCAGCCCCCATCCAGCCCTGGCAGGGGAGGGAGCTCGGGAGCTGACGGAAGAGAGGAAATTCCCCTGGAACCTGTTTCTCTGCTTCCTGGCTCAGCTGGGGCACCCACCGGAGGGAGAGGCCAGGCCAAAGACCCGGCCCGCCATGGCCTTGGCCCTGAGGCCACCCCGGGTTCCCAAGCCCAAGAGGAGCCTGCCCTCACACTACCACGAAAGCTTCCTGGAGAAGAAGGGACCCCGAGACCGGGTAAGACGGGCCAGGGAGCTGGCGCTGCTGGGCGGCCTAGGCAGGTGCAGCACCTCTCTGAGCCTAGACTTCCGCAACCGGCCCAGGATAATGCGGTGGGTGCTGGGTGGGGCAGGGCATGGACTGGGGGCTGGGAAAGGTTACGTCCCTCTGTCTGTCTGTGTCTGTCTCTCTCTGTGTCTCTGATTCTGACCTGAGCTCTTTCTCTTTCTCTGTATTTCTCCCTGCCTGGCTCCATCTCTCTCTGTCTTGGTCTCTTTATGTCTCTCTCGGATACAAACAGGATCAGCGACTTTACTCCAGGAAATGGGGAGTCTTCTGATTCCCACACCTCCCCCCGCCACCCCCCCGCCCCCGGCCCTGAGCTAACTCTGTGAACTTCAGATCCAGGGGTCAAAGTCAGTACAGATTGTGAGGAGGGACAGTGAGAATTAATGGAGGCTACGTCCCACAGAACCAGATACTGGCCAGGGGCCCAATGTGTGTGTGTGTGTGTGTGTGTGTGTGTGTGTGTGTGTGTGTGTGTGTGTCCTTCTCAGAATAAAGCCCAGCCTGGTTCCCACTAAGGCCCATCCCCCTCCTCATCTGCATACTCATCTCCTACCAGGACGCAAACCAAGCTTTTCTCTGCCTTTGCCCTGGCAGTTTCCTCCTTCCCTCCTTCGGCCTCCACACATCCAAATCCTCCCCAGCCTAGAAAGCATCCAGAGGCAGGAGATCTCAGGGGTTAAGAAAGAGCACGAGGGCCCCAGAGGATGAGACCCAAGTTCACATCCCTGCTCCGCGCGGTCCTGACTCCCACGCCGTGTACGAGTGACTCTGCATCTTTGTGCCTCGGTTTTCTCTATTATAAAATGGAGAGAAAAAAAAGAAAAGGACTCCCTTGGTCGTTCAATGGTCAAGATCCCACACTTCCGCTGTAGGGGGCGCAGGTTCTATCCCTGGCTGGGGAAATAAGATCCCACAGGCCACACCGTGAGGCCAAAAACATAAAATTAAAATTAAAACGAAAAAAATAAAATGGGTTGACAAGGCCATAGGCATGGTTACAGAAGAGGGATATCTCTTTTTTTTTTTTTTTTAATTAATTTTTGGCTGCGTTGGGTCTTCGTTGCTGCGCGCGGGCTTTCTCTAGTTGCGGGAAGTGGGGGCTACTCTTTGTTGCGGTGCGTGGGCTTCTCATTGCAGTGGCTTCTCTTGTTGTGGAGCACGGGCTCTATGCGCAGCGGGCTTCAGTAGTTGTGGCACACGGGCTCAGTAGTTGTGGCTTGTGGGCTAAGAGCGCAGGCTCAGTAGTTGTGGCACATGCACTTAGTTGCTCCATGGCATGTGGGATCTTCCCAGACCAGGGCTCGAACCCGTGTCCCCTGCATTTGCAGGCAGATTCTTAACCACTGCACCACCAGGGAAGTCCCAAGGGATAACTCTTAACATGCCAAGGATCTGACTCAGCGCTTTGCATGTATTAATTCACCCAATTCTCATAGCAGTCTCTGAGGCAGGTACCTTTTTTTTTTTGTTGGCCATGCCAAGAGGCATGTGGGATCTTAGTTCCTGGACCAGGGATCGAATCTGTGCCCACTGCAGTGGAAGCCCGGAGTCTTAACCACTAGACTGCCAGGGAAGTCCCAGGCAGGCACCATTATTATTGCCATTTTATAGGTGGGGAAACTGAGGCAGAGATAGCTTGAACAATGTGCAATGGATGGCACATAGCTGGTGCATGACAAAGTAGGTCTGACCATGTGAGTTTAATCACTTACTGCTGTATTCCCAGTGCCTGGCACACAGTAGGTCTTCAATAAATGTAAAATGTATATATGTAGTATGTACCTATGGATGGACAGATGATGGGTGACTGGGTGGAGGGACAGATAGGTGAATGGATGGATACATAGAGCTATACTTCGGAGACACTGCAGGTTTGGTTCCAGACCACCTCAATAAAGCAAATATATATTATTTACTTATGTATGTATTTACGTATTTATGTATGTATGTATGTATTTATTTTGGCTGCTGCCAGGTCTTAGTTGCAGCATGTGGGATCCTCAGCTGCGGCAGGCGGGCTTCTCAGGTGCAGCATGCAAACTCTTAGTTGTGGCATGCAGGACCTAGTTCCCCATCCAAGGATTGAACCCAGGCCCCCTGCAATGGGAGCACCGAGTCCCACCACTAGACCACCAGGGAAGTCCCACAATAAAGCGAATATTGCAATCAAGTGAGTCATATGAATTTTTTGGCTTCCCAGTGCCTATAAAATTTTTATGTTTACACTAGACTATACTCTATTAAGTATGAAATAGCATTCTATCTTAAAAAAACAATGTACGTACCTTAATTTTAAAATAATGCTGTTGGAAAAATGGCGCCGAAAGACTTCTTCAAAGCAGGGTAGCCAGAAATCTTCAATTTGTAAAAAAGAAAACAACAGAATATCTGTGAAGTGCAATAAAATGAGGTATGCTTGTAGACAGGTGGATGGATGTGTGGGTGAGTACATAAGTTGATAAAAAGGATGAATGGATGGATGCGCGGCTGGATGAACGGATGGGTAGGCAGATGGATGAATTGATAGGTGGATTGATGGATGCTTGATCGCTGTCAATATAAGAGCTACCCTCATTATCATTATGGACTAATTAAAGTACCTCCTGTTTCAGGAAGTCTTCCCAGATTTCCCAGTTGGAGGGCTTCTCTCCTCCTCTGTGATCTCTTGGTCCAGGATCTATCCCTCCCTGAGGGTGCTAATTTCTCTTCTTTGGAGGATTTAAGTATCTATGCTTTCTCTATCTTTCTAAAACATCATTATTTTATTTTATTTGGCCGCACCATGCAGCTTGCGGGATATTAGTCCCCACCCCCACCCTCACCCCCAGGGATGGAACCTGTGCCCCCTGCAGTGAAAGCACGGAGTCCTAACCACTGGACCGCCAGGGAATTCCCGAAACATCATCTATTTAGAAAAAGAAGCCATGCCCCATTTATTATTTTGCCTGCAACAGAGCTGAGCGCAGAGTAGGTGCTCAGGGAATATTTGGTGAAAAACAAATTCTAGAATCTTATAATCTGATTTGTATCAGCCCCTTCGGCCTCCAGAGAGCTAGGACATTTGGAATTCGGAATCCTGAGGGGGAAATCCTGAATCTGCAGACCTTCTAGTGTCCAGAGCCTGGTGAAATTCTGACTGTAGACTGAGCACCTAGCCCAGTGCCTGGCACCTAGGAGATGTTAATATTTACAGGGTGGATAAGGGGACAGGGGGTTATATGTATGTATGGGTGAATGGGAGGGTGGAAGGATGGGAGGGCGGAACAGATGGATGAGTGGGTGGATGCATGGAAAACCATAAAGTGAGTTAGCACAAATTACTCCTAAAGCTCCCACCCCTGTAGGTTCCGTTTGGTCCTTTCTGAGAGTAACAGATCCCCAGAAGCTGGGCCATGGATGAGGAGGGCCTCCCCTAGAAGGCAACGCTTGTTCACAGACCCAAAGCAGGTGATGAATGAAACTACCTAAAGATCTGGGAGAAGAGTGTTCAGGCAGAGAGAACAGCCAGTGCAAACATCCTGAGGTAGACTATGATGGAGGTACCCAGCCTCGCCACCTCACCTCCTTCTCTTTCTCCAACTCTGGTCCACAGGATTACAAGAAGTTCTGGGCAGGCCTCCAGGGCCTGACTCTCTATTTCTACAATAGCAATCGGGACTCCCAGGTAAGGATGGAAATGAAGGCTCAAGAATTGGCCCACCTTGACCCCAGGGACCAAGCAGAGGACGTGGATGGTATGTCTAAGACAGGGGGCCTGAGGGGCCACAGGCCTCGTGCTCAGACCCTGTCTACTGTGCCCCCAGCATATGGAGAAGCTAGACCTAGGAATGTTTGTGAAGCTCACAGATGAAGCTCCCTGGGGGAGCTCCCATGACCGTGGCACCCACTTCTGCTTGGTCCTGCGGAACCAGGAGATCAAGTTCAAGGTAGGTGTCTTAAGGTGGGGCTGGTAGGAGACCCTTCCTTCTTGTCACACCCACCATTAACACATAGTAGCATGGAGTCACAAAAAGTTTACCACTGGGTTGGTGACACTGGGCAAGTCACTTAACCTCTCTGGGCCTCAGTTTCCTCAACTGAAAAGTGGGATAATATATGTAAAGTGCCCAGAACAAGATCTGATCCACAAAGACCATCACTGCCATCATCCAATCTTTCAGCTAACATTACTGAGCACCTACTGTGTACCAGACACTCTTCTAGTGTCAAGGCAGTGACTAAGACAATTAAAAATCCCTGCGCTTAGAACATTCGCTAACACCATACCCAAAAATAAACTCAAAATAGATTAAAGACTTAAATTTAAGACCAGATACTGTAAAACTCCTAGAGGAAAACATACGCAGAACACTCTTTGACATAAATTGCAGCAATATCTTTTTGGATCCACCTCCTAGAGTAATGGAAACAAAAATAAACAAATGGGACCTAATTAAACTTAAAAGATTTTGCACAGCAAAGGAAACCATAAACAAAATGAAAAGACAACCTACAGAATAAGAGAAAATATTTGCAAACGATGTGGCTGACAAGGGATTAATCTCCAAAATATACAAACAGCTCATACAGCTCAATATCAAAAAAAAAAAAAAAATACAACCAAATCAAAAAGTGGCAGAAGATCTAAACAGACCTTCCTCCAAATAAGACATACAGATGGCCAAGAGGCACATGATAAGATGCTCAACATCGCTAATTATTAGAGAAAAGGAAATCAAAACTACAGTGAGGTACCACCTCACACCAGAAAGAACGGCCATCATCAAAAAGTCTACAAATAATAAATGCTGGAGAGGGTGTGGAGAAAAGGGAACCCTCCTAACACTGTTGGTGGGAATGTAAATTGGTGCAGTCACTATGGAGAACAGTATGGAGGTTCCTTGAACAACTAAAAATTGAGCTACCATATGATCCTGCAATCCCACTCCTGGGCATATATCGGGAGAAAACAATAATTTGAAAAGACACATGCACCCCAATGTTCACTGCAGCACTATTTACAATAGCCAAGACATGGAAGCAACATAAATGTCCATTGACAGATGAATGGATAAAGAAGATGTGAGATATATATATATATATATATATATATATAAAGCCCCTGTGGCTGGAGCAGAGTGAAAGAGGGGGAGAGAGGAAGGGAATGAGGGTTGCGGGGGTGGGGGGAAGGGGCAGGTTGTACAGGGCCTGTGGGTGACCAGGAGGACCTGGGCTTCTACCCTGAGGGAGGTAGGAGTCAAGGGAGGGTTTCAAGCATAGGAGATACATGATCTGACTTATGTTTTTTTAAAATGTTGATGTAATAACATTAAAGAATAACAGTACCCCATATTACTAAGAACTTATATTCAGACATCATTCTAAATTAACCTGTTCAAGCTCATTTAATCTTCAAAACAGCCCTTGGACACAGGGACTCTTATTCCTCACTCCCATTTCACAGATGACTAGACCGAGGCTCATCGACACAAAATCTTTTTCTTTCCCTCCCTAGGTAGAGAGTCTGGAGTCTCGGGAGATGTGGAAAGGCTTCATCCTGATGGTGGTGGAGGTAAGAGTGGTCGTCCTCGGCCCCTCTCTCCCCCATTCCCCACTAGGCCTGCTCGGAAATCTTCTTTTTAATTTCCAACCTTCATTCCCCAAACAAACCTCTCCAGTAGAGCAAACTGGTTACAAACTGGCGGCCTATGAGCCAGATGTAGCCCATAAACGTCTTTTGTTTTGCCAACAAAGTGCTATAAATTTAAGTCAGCTGCTATCACTTAAAAACTAGGAGTGTTAGTAAACATTCCTGATTTCTAGGTTACCCATTTGTTCCCAGTCTGCCCCCTGCAGGCCGTTGAGTTTGAGACCCTACATGCTAGCATTTGCTCTGTCCTCCTCATCACCGAAGTCCTCTCTATGCCCTCTTTGCCCCTGAGGTGTCAGGTGGCTCTGGAGCCCCCAGACCTGGGTTCCCATCCTGGCTGTATCCGCACTCTGGCCTCAGTTTGCCCCTCTGTGACATAGTCACAGCCTCCCATTCCCTGACGCCCCAATGCCCCCCTCAGCTCCGTGTCCCGTCTAACCTGAACCTGCTGCCTGGACACCTGTACATGATGGCCGAAGTCCTGGCCAAAGAAGAGGCGCGACGTGCGCTCGAGATGCCCTCGTAAGTGCCGAGGGTCTCCAGGATGGTGGCGGGCTGGACAGCATGGAGCCGGAGAGGGCAGTGAGCGGGGTCTCCAGGCGTTGGGTCTTGAGCGTAAGACTGCATCCGGGCAGGGGCGGGGATTAGGTCTCACAGCTGGGAGCCCTACTGGGTGTTTGGGGCGGGTCTAGCTGCCTGGGGGCGGGCCTGGATCTCCATGGGCGAGCCTAGGTGCCTGGGGGCGGGACAAGTTTTACAGGAGAGGGTATAGGTGCCTGGGAGGCGGGTATGGGTCTCTGAGTGTTGGCCTGTGTGCCCGCAGGATAGCCTGAGCCTCCGGAGGCAGAGCCTGGGCCTGGGGTCGGGCAAGGCAGGGTCTCCAGGAACCAGGTCGTGGACGGGAGGGCAAGGCTGGGTGCCCAGGGGCGGGGTTACGTGGGGAGGGCGTGGCTGTGTCTCTGGGGGCGGGGCCTGTCCTGGTTAGTGACGCGACCCGCCCTAGGTGCTTCCTGAAAGTGAGCCGGCTGGAGGCTCAGCTACTCCTGGAGCGCCACCCCGAGTGCGGGAACCTGCTGCTCCGGCCCAGCGGGGACGGCGCGGGCGGAGTGTCGGTCAGCACGCTCCAGACGCTCAACGGGTGCGCATGCGTGGCCCCGGCGCCGGGGTGGGAGGGGCGTCGGATGCGGGGGTGTGGTCATATATAGGGGCGGGGCCAGGCAGAATGTGGAGCCGGGGGTGGGGTCTCCCGGGATGGAATCCATACAGGACGGTCCTCCTGGGGGGCTAGGCCAGGACCAGGCGCAGGGTTTTTCTAGGAGGTGGAGTCTTTCGAGGGCCTGGTCCCCTGCAGAGACCCACGCCAGGATGTGGCGTGGTCAGTGTGCAGGGGAGCAAGTCGGGGTTGGGCCCTCCATGGTGGCGGGGCCCGGACGAGGGGCAGGCCATTTTTTGTCCTCACCCAGGCCACTCACTCGCCCCTGCCCTTGCAGGACGCCGGTGGTCCGGCACTACAGAGTGAAGCGCGAGGGCCCCAAGTACGTGATCGACGTGGAGGAGCCGGTGAGCGCTGGGCCCGGGTCCCGGGAATTGCAAAGGTCTGCTCCCCTTCCCCGCCAGCCCTGATAACATCCCCTATCTGACCCCAGTTCTCCTGCACCTCGCTCGACGCAGTGGTCAACTATTTCGTGTCGCACTCCAATAAGCAGCTGATGCCCTTCCTGCTGGACGATGACTACGAGAAAGTGATTGGTTGGTGCAGCCTCAGGGAACTCTGGGGGCCCAGTCCACGCCTCTCCCGCCCCCTCCCCGACCCGGACACCCTTGGGTCAGCCCCCAGCCGCCGTGCCTCCTCCAGGCCGCCCTCTCTGTTCCAGGCTACGTGGAGGCGGATAAAGAGAATGGCGAGAGTGTGTGGGTGGCGCCCTCGGCCCCCGGCCCAGGTGATGCCCTGTCCCCGCGGTCGCCACTGGGGCAGAGTGGGGAAAGACCTAGGAACCTCATGGCGCCACCTGTGCCCAATCTTCTACCCAGAGTTGCAGGGACCGAGAAATTACCCAGACCTTGCTCTCTAGGGGCTTCCAGGTTATGGAGGGGGCGGGCATGGCTGGGCACAGACAGTCCCAGCCCTGAGGAGTCGAACCTGGGGCTGGAGGGTGGGAGGGGAAGGCGCGGCACCTAGAGCTGGGAGAAGAGGAGGCAGGGCAGAGTAGAGGGGAGTCTTCCTGGAGGAGGGGCTGTTTGCTGAAGGTCCCCAAGGATTTCAGGAGGTAGAGATGGGAAATCAGGATGGGAGGTAGTCCCGATTACGAAGCAAGAAGAGACTGGAAAGATCTGTGGAGTGAGCAGTATAGTTCTCCCTGGGCTGGTCAGATGCTTCGGACCCCACGTGCATGATGGGCCCAAGTATACATACCTACATACATGCCACACTCATGAACACAGACCTGTATGTGTCCACCTGCATCATCAGAAGCTCCTATGTAGATAGTGGCTCCACACATGCATGAATACAGGTGTCACACAGTTCCAGTCCCATGTAGCACACATATACATACCTCACGTCACAATCACGTACGTACACACAAATGCAGACATACCCACTCAAGAGCACAAATTCAGACTTTTACACATACACTAAATTAGTGTACACACTAATATAGACAAGCGACCCAGCACATACCTTAGCATCCATGCGATGTCATGCACACATGTGTGTATAAACCCTTTGCATATATTCAACTGCTGCAAATTCACCCAGTGTCCATGTATATGCTAAACAGGGACACACACACAGACTCATAAACGGGCACGTGCACAGACACACATGCATGCAACGAGGTGTGCACATACATCCTCATCCTGAGGTGTCTCTGCACCACGTGGGCCCTGACAGTGACCACAGTTTCCCACCAGGTCCCGCAGCCCCTAGGGGTGGCCCTAAGCAGCTGCCTCCCTCGTCCATCACGCCTGTGTCCAGCCAGGACAAGCTGCCCCCACTACTGAACCAGGATGAGAACTATGTGATCCCCATTGAAGATGACCCAGCTGCCAACTACGTGAACGGGGACGGTGGGTGGCGGCCGGGGTGGATGAGAGTTGGAAATGAGGAGCGGGCTGATGACTGGATGTGATATGCCACATCTCTGTCCATGCAGTGCCTTCCCCTAGTCGACCAGTTGTCCCGAAGCCCAGGAAGTTGGCCATGTTTCAGGCAAAGCCTCCAAAGCCACCCATCGTGCCCAAGTCAGGTAGGGGTCCCTCTTCCCAGCCCCTTTCCCATCCAGCCAAGAGCCAGCCTCAGCCTTCATCTACCTTCTCCACCAGAGCCCAAAAAAGGCCTCAACAGTGGCCTGGCCAGGAAGCTGGCAGTCAGCTCAGCGCAGGCTTCCTCCTCCCCGACCACAGGTAAGGGGTCAATGCAGGGTGGGCTTCACAAGCGGGGGACCCGTGTAGTCACACATGGGTGACCTCCACGCTTGGTTTAATGCTCTGCTGGGTCCATCTTGAAATTCCTCATGTCCACTGAACACATGTTTCATTTTATGCTGGGCCCCGAAAATTCTGCAGCAGTCCTGGGTGGATATAAGAGAGAACAGCCTGGATTGGGGAATCCCTGGTGCCGCTGAAGCCTCAGGGACCACCCCCCTCCCCACTCCCAGGGCTGGCAGATGTGACAGAAGAGCTGAAAGGGAAACTGCAGAGGAGACTGGCGCTGCAGCAGGCAGCCGAGTGCGCAGGGGACCAGCGGGCCCATCTCCAAGTGTGGCGCATCAGTCAGGCAGATCGCTCCTCCCAGAATTAAAGCTCAGGTGACCCCAGGACCTGCGTGTTTGGCTTGGCTGGGTGGGGCAGTGCGGGCTCCCTCAGACGACTGCCCACGGTGGTCCTCAGCTCAGCAAAACCTGCCTCCTGACCCTCAAGAAAAGCCTTTTTTGGGGGGCTGTGCCTCACAGCTCATGGGATCTGAGTTCCCCGACCAGGGATCGAACCCGGGCCTCAGCAGTGACGGCTCTGAGTCCTGACCACTGGACTGCCAGGCAATTCCCAAGAAAAGCCCACTTTACAGCCAAGAAAGCTGAGGTCCAGAGAGGGCCAGGCACACCCAGTGCCACCCAGCCCCGAAAATAATACCAGCAGCACCGCCCGGCCAGTGTTTGACCTTTATTAGGAGGTGAGGTGGGGAGGAAGGCCCGCCCCCGTGCCCGCTCCCCACTGGTGACCCCATCAGGGGTTAAGGCTCCAAGCAGCAAGTGAGAGGAGGGTGCCCAGCTGAAACAGCTGAGGCCTGGAGGTGCCCCCACCCCCCGAAATCAGCCCGGCTGAGGGGCCGTCCCGAGGCCTAGGTGAGGCTGGTGTTGGAGCTGCTGGTAGCACTGCCCCGCTTCTGCAGGCAGCGCACAGAGCTGGGGACCTGTAGGCCTGCCGTCACGTGGAAGCTGCCACACCACACCTGGGGGACGGCATCGGGGGGGACACAGAGAGGCTCAGTAGTGAAGCCAGCCCTCACGCCACGCCTGCTCTTACCCCTGGGCCGCGGAGGAGGCCTCACCGTGAAAGCCGGCAGCAGTGGCTGTGTGAACTTGGCCTTGAAGGTGTGCAGCAGCTGTTTGGTGCGGGCGTTGTAGAAGGACAGGAGGCCTGGGGTGGAGGGCAAGAGGAACAGGGGGACCAGTAAGAGGGGTTTGGGCAGAGAGACGGCGGACGGGGTGGCCGGAGAGGTCAGCGGGGGCCCGGGGTCACCTTGGTGGAAGTCGCAGTGCACGCCCAGGCAGTCGGGCACGGGGGTGTCCAGCACCTTGGCCTTGTTGGCGTGCTTGGCAGTGAAGCTGACCTGCAGCCAGTTGTTGACGTACACGCACCAGGACGCGGCTGTCTTGCCCAGCTGCTCGAAGCGGCCCAGGCTGCGGTAGGCCACCCCCAAGCCAAAAGCCTTGCTGTCCGGCTCGTAGCGCACCTCCCAGTAATGCTCCCCGCCATCAATCAGCGTGTCCCCTGTGGGGCGGAGCGGGCAGGGGGGACTGGTTAGAATCTGGTCCCAGGTGCCCCTTCACAAAGGGGCAACCAGAGCCCAGCTATCCCCTCCAGATACTGCTCGGTCCTCAGCTGTTCCTTCCAGATACTCCAGGCGTCCCTAGATATTCGTTAAGTCCGGATCTTCTCCAAGCCTCAACTAGATCTCAGCTACTCCCTGAGTCCACATCCTCCCTGGACCCCGGATCCAGATTCTTGCCGCCTCAGCTACTCCCCGATCCAGCTACTCCTGAGCTGCAGCTTCTCTGCACACTCTTGCCCCACCAGATGGTAGCTTTTCTCCTCACTCATTCCCAGAAACCAGCTACTCCCTAAATTTGTGCCCTCCCCGCCGCCCCCTGCCACAAAGTACAAACCACACTGGCTTCCTCATTTACCCTGGCTTCTTTTTCAAGCTTTTCTTCTGGACAGTGGTGATTCCCCTGAACTCCAGGTCGTCCTCGGACTCCAGCTTCTCCTTCACAGGATCCAATCAGTCCTGTGGTGCTAACCGCTCCTCTCATCCTAGCCATTCTCTCCACTTCTCAGACTCAGCGACTCTCTCTGGCTCCTCCACTCACCCTAAGCCACTTCCCTGAGCCCCTGTCTTGCTTCAGCTCCTCCACAAACCTGGCTGCTCCACAGGCAACTGTTCTTTCCAGCTACTCCCCGAGGCTCAGCTACTCCCTGAGTCTCAGCTACTCCACAGACCCCAGGAAATCCCCCCTCAAGCTCCTGCCCAGCCACTCCCCAGTCCAGAACATCCATAAGCTCTGATTCCCCCCATTAATCCCTCAGCCCCAAATCTTCCCATTCCTCCAGTGTCACAATAACACATTATTGGGACCATTCCCACAGAAGCTTTGTTGATAGCTGCCTCAGTTTCCCCAGCCAAAGGAATTCTCTCCCACCACCCCCCATCAGGGCCCTGCCCAGAGTACTCCTCTCTCCTCCCATCTACCCTCCTCCTTACCCAGCACTGTGTAGGACTCAGCTGTGAAGCGATCCCGTCCCCCACGACCTGAGGGCATCCTCTTGGGAGATGGAGTACCTCTGTGGGCGACAGGGAAGGGGAAGTCTCAATTCAGAACTCACCTCTCCCATCGGAGGGCTTCCCTGGTCCACCCCAGCCACGAGGAACTTTTCATCATTCCCTGACTGTCTGTGGTTCTCTTCACACACAGGGCCTCTCATGTCAGAACACACCAGTGCCCTTCCTCATCTGGACAACTATTCAACCGTCAAAACCCATTTCAAAGTCTCCTCTCCATTCACTCTTTGGGTCCCCCCAGCTCCACACCCCTCCCTCCACCCCAGCCTTGAGCACACTGGGCTTTGTGTGTCCATGTCCAGCTTGATCTCCTCCACCAGAGACTCAGGGAGGGGAGAGGGCAGGCTACCTGGCTGGGGAGTTGACGGGAGACGCCGTCCGCCCCTTGCCATCTTTCTCGCGAGCTTTGATATCCTGCACCTTCCCGCCCATGGCGTCCCACTCCACGGAGAGATCATCCACCCGCAGGTTCTGGTGGGATGTGGACGCATCCAGGCGGAACATGAACGCTGGGGCCAGGCAGATGTGGGAGTCACAGAGATGGGGAAACCCGGAGGCACAGAGAGAGACAGACAGTGACCAAGACAGACCATGACAGGGACAGAGAACAGAAAAACACAAAGAAACAGACTAAGACAGAGAGAGAGCAAAAGAGACCAATGGACAAAGATTCAGAGACAGAGAGATACAGAGACAACAGGCAGAAAGACACCAATAGACAAGATGGGGAAGAGTGGAGAGGGCAGAACATGTAGCCAGAGGAGTGAAGACCAAGGGCTTGTTGCCTAAAGGTATCCCAGGTCTGAAGCTATTTTCAAACCACTGTGCTGCCCTGTGCTTCCACTGGGGATTAATCCCAGGAAAGGGGCTGGGCTATAGCATGACAGAGTTACGCAAGATTGCAGAAGGACTTCCTATCAGGACATTCAAAGGTGTCACTGTGGGAGGCTAACAAATCTGTCTTCAGTACTGATATCCCATTCCCAATTCTATAGCGCGCTTAGCCATTTTTTGGAAGAGAGAGAGAGAGAGAGAGAGAGAGAGAGAGTGTGTGTGTGTGTGTGTGTGTGTGTGTGTGTGTGTGTGTGTGTGTGTGTGTCTAAAAACCATCCAGGGATAATGGGATCAACTGCAAATGCAAAGAACAATACCAGGTTTATACCAGACACTCAGGCTAAGGAAGCTACTGTGGACCGAGCACTGAGCTTCCTGGCAACCATGGCAAAAAGGGTCACAGAATCCCGCTTAGAAGATTCTCCTCAGACACCAGTCCCTGGGGCCCTGGGAGTAAGGGGTTATGGTGTCTCAGCCAGGGCAGGGGTGGGAGCCAGTCACCTGGTGTCTCCAGGGTCACTGGCTCAGAGAACTCGCCTGAAACTGCCTTATTACAGGCCTTCACACGGAAATTCATGTATTTCATGTCAAACTTGAGACCTACGAGACAACAGAGGAATCGACATTGTGTACGCTTTGAGCAATAGATTAGAGGCCCCTGTGTCCCACAGTAATCCCACCACCCTTCATTCTAAGGAGTATCTTATAAATGACATCCCTGAGAAACCATCCTTGCCCTCATTCACCTGTGGGGTATCACTTGGCTCTGCCCACAACCCAGACTGGCCAGTCAGGATGCTTTATGGCTCAGTCACACCAATTGGTCCAGGGACAGGCACATGACCCAAACTAGCCAATCAGAATCTGCCCTGGGACTCTAGTATTATAACGAGCAGATTCTGTCTTTCCTCTGGGTTCACCAGCTAGGAGGAAGCTCCTTTTGAGAAAATTTTCCAGCACGTCGGCAAGCCTCCTTGAGAATGCAGCCCTAGAGCCAATGAGTGTCAGGAACGGAGCTGAGCGAGTTATTTGCTGGAACCCCTGGATCTAGCCATGCCTGGTTCCTTAAAGACTTTCCATACTACTAGGTTATATCCTACCCTCCATTTCTATACTTTAAAAAATATATTATTAATTTCTTCTAATCTTACAAAATAAAAGCAACCATCAAGCTGTCTTCTCCCTCAAGCAAAACCTCTTTGGAGAGCTGTCCACAACCCCCTCTCAGCTGCCTCACTCCCTCTCCTTCCTTTGGCCTTGTTAATCCTCATCTTTCAGGATTTCCTGGCTGACCACTCCTTCCTTCATGGAACATTCTCTTTCCTTGGCAGCCATGGCAGCCTGCCCCCTCTGATTGCTCCCCCTTGGTCTTCTTTGCAGGCTCCTCCATAGCCTCAAATGTATGGGTGCCTCAGTCTGGAACCCCTGCTCACCTCACTCTGCTGACTGTCCCCTTCTCACCCTTCAGACACCGCCTCTCCACCCACAGCACTCACAGCCCAACCTTTAGCTCAGACCACATGTCCACATGTCCAGCTGCTTCCTGGACATTCCTCACAGGGTGCCCATTCTCTGGGCATCCCAAACAACACTTAGTACCCCCTGCTCTGAAATCTCCCATAGATCCCCTTGCCCTCAGGGTAAAGTCCCTGTTCCTCCTCTCCCCTCTCCCTACAGTTGTGGTTCCCTCTGCAGACTTAACTAGTTCCAGGCTCAAAGGCTCAGTGTTCTGGCCTCTGAGCCCTTATCAGGCTGTTCTTCTGCCTGGAAGTCTGTTCTCCCCCTCTTCTCTTTTGGGCCTCAGCCTGGCTGTTAACCTCCTCCAGGTGCCCACACAGACTGCCTCCCCCTCCCTTGGAGCCCCTTTTCTGAGAGTAAGGTGGTTTGCTCAGCAGCGCCATCTACTGCCCCAGAGCTAAGACTACCTACCACCCAGGAGGCTTGGTTTCAGAATCACAAACCCATCTGACTTTTGACAGTGCGTGCCTCAGTTTCCTACTCTGCAACCCAACAATCATATCCCCAACACTGAGCAAGGTTCACATGAGGATGAGATGGGTCAAGGAATATAAGTTATAAACTCAACCCAAACCTTCCTGTCTTCCAAACAATCAACGAGAGAGTAGGCGGACTGCAAATAACCACATAGGTTCTTTACGTAGGTGAGCGAATTCATCATTATCCTGAATATCGCAGGTCTTTTGAGGGATTCAAGTTCCTGCCCTATGGATTTTGGAAAAGGCCAGAGAGGTAAAGAGGATGCATCCAGAAGCCTGTGATGGAGAAGATCTACACCTTGATGACGGTGGTGATGACACAGATTTACACATGGGATAAAATGGCACATGGGATTACACAGGCACACACGAATGAGTGCGTGTAAAACTGGTGAAAAGCGAGTCAACACTGCAGAAGGTACCCGTATCAGCTTTCTGGTTCTGGTATTGAGTTCTGGTTATGTAAGCTGCCACTACTAGAGAAAGCTGGGTATAGCCACACAAGGGACTATCATTCAGCCTTAAAAAAGGAAGGACATTCTGACACAGGGTACCACGTGGATGAACCTTGAGGACATGATGCTCAGTGACATAAGCCAGACATACTGTGTGATTCCACCTATATTAGGCACTTAGAGTAGTAACAATCGCAAGGACTGGAAGTAGAATGGTGGGTGCCAGGGGCTGCGGGGAGGGGAATGGGAGTTAGCGTCTAATGGGGACAGGGGGACTTCCCTGGTGGTCCAGCGGTTAGGACTCAGCTTTCATTGCCGAGGGTGCGGGTTCGATCCCTGGTCGGGGAACTAGGATCCTGCAAGCCGTGTGGTGTGGCCAAAAAGTTCAAACAAACAAACAAACAAAGCTAGTGGGGACAGAGTTTCAGTTTTGCAAGATGAAAAGTTCTGGAGATGGATGGTGGGGAGGATGTTAGCACAACATCATGAACATGAACGCAGTGAACAGCTGATCTGTGCGCTTAAGAATGGTTAAGATGGTGAATTTTACGTTATGTGTGTTTTACCACAATAAAAAAAGATTGGGGGAAAAAATGGGATGTGTTTATTTTGATTCCCATGCAAAGGATAAGCCAAGAGTTTCTCAGGCCCTCTGGCAGGTTGCTGGCTTTTCCTTCCTGCAATTAGCATTCTCATTAGTAACCATGCATGCTGATTACAGCCCAAGAGCGGTGGTGATAGTTATCTTGTCAGCGAGACTCTCCCCGCCCCTGAGGGTTTCCCTTGGCTCAGGATGGCTTCTTAACTCATTAGGGACCCCTCATTTTATCTTCCATCAGACCCTCCCCTACCAGCTGGACGGATTCCCCCAGGCTTTCTGCTCTCTTACAACTGCCAAGGAAATCCCCAAATCCTGGGAGGGTAGCCCCCCAAACACCAGTCCACCAGAGGAGGGATTTTCACCCACTTTGCTCCCCCACTACTCCAAGGATGGTGCTTGGTACCCTGCAGACATCAAGTCAAAATGAATGAATGAATGAATGCATGAACGAATGCTGGATCATAGAGATAAGACAGGGATGGAGGAGGCCCTCTCGGCCGGTACCTCACTCAGTTCCTTCATCTGTAAAATGGTGATAAGAAGCACGCCCATTACATGTGGGTAAAATGCTTAGCGCGTAGTAAGCCCTCAACACGTGGCACAGTGGCTGTCACCAGTATCGTTTTCATCATTGTTATTTCTGCTACTCCCCACCGGTCCAGCCCGGCTGCTCTCACACCCCACGTGCCTTGAGGATCGTCCATGAGCCCCAGGTTGACTGATGGGGAAGGCTGAGCTGCCCTTACCGGTCAGGGTATATTCTGTCTGCTGGATGCCCTCGATGACCATCCAGGGCTGGTCCTCCTTGAGGCGGGGCGGGCCCTCAAAGTTGGTCCGCCGATACTCCAGCACATAGTGGTCAATCTTGTTGTCCTCGTCCGGCATGCGCCACACCAAGGTTACACAGTTGTCGGCCACCAGGGACTCGGCCAGGTCGATCACAGGGGCACTAGGCACTGCCCAGGACAGAGCAGAGAGGGGTGTCAGGGCGCTGTGCCTGCAGGGGCGGGCCTTGCTGTAACCCCACCCACATAATAGACCTTCTTGGGGGCGGGGCGTCCTCTGGATCCCAGGATTAGGGGCGGGGCCCCTCTGGGTTGTGGGGCCTGGGGGTGGAACCTCCTCAAAGGGTGGAGGGTAGGGAAGAGCTTTCTCAGGGTTTAACCAACAAATGGCTGGGCCTTCTCTGGATTCCACCATTCAGATGAAGAACATTTCCAGAACACGACCAATTGGGGGTGTGGCCTCCATGGGACTCCACCCCTGGTGGGTGGGGCTTCTTCAGGGCTCTGTCACAGGGTGGGGCTTACTCATGGCTCCATCCACCGTGGGGTGGGAACTCTCAGGGCTCCACCCCAGGGCGGGGCCTTCTGGGGTTTCCACAAATGGCTGTCAGCCCTACTCTAGGCCTTGTCTCAGGGCCCCCCAGACTCCCGGGCCATTTCCCTGCAATCTTGGCCCTCCAGCAAGTTCCCCTCTCACCAGGCAGGAACGTGAGTGCCTGTAGCATCCTCCGCTCCTGTGCAAAGTCCACCATGAGGTGACTCATGTTGTCGCTGACCTTGGCTTTCAATGACAGCCGGAAGGCGGGGGCCATCGTCACACTGCAGGGAAGGAGGTGGACGCCCAGGCCTAGTCCTCCGAGGTGTGTGTAGGGGACCCCCTCCCCCTTCTTCCTGTCCAGTGCTCTGGGCCAAGGGACCCTCACCTGGGCATTCCCACCTTCACAACAGGGGTGGGGCAATGGGGTGGGAGCCAGGTCCCAGCATCTTACCCATCTTTGATTTGCTTGGCAGCCTAGAAAGAGGGACAGAATAAAATCCAAAGAATTGTGTTGACTGAGTCTGAAAGCCAGTATACAGACAGGAAGACTGAGGCCCAGCCAGGCATCTATGTGGCAAAGTGCCCCAACACTGGGGCAGAAAACCTTGGCTGTGCCCCGAAGGGATGGGGGCGAAGACAGGCTCCCACCCCCACCTCCCACCCAGTACCCAGTACATACAGTTGGCTGATTTAGCAAATAAAAATTTTATAGGATGCCCAGTTAAGTTTGCATTTCAGATAAACAGGAAATAATTTTCTAGTATAAGTAGGTCCCATCCAATATTTCAGACACACTTATACTAAATATCGCACGTGACATATGACTAAAAAATTACTCGTTGTTAAATCTGAATTTCAGATAAAGAATGAATGTGTATTTTTGTGTAAATATGTCCCATGCAACACTTGGGAAATATTTATACTAAACATTTGTATGAGATATACTAAAAAATTTATTTGTTCTTAAATTTGAATTTCAGATCAACCACGATGAATTGTTCTTTTTAACGTATGTCCCATGTGATCTTTGGGATGTACTTAGACTAAATATTGCATGGGCCATACTTATACTAAAAAATTACTCGTAGTTGATCTGAAATGCAAATGTATCTGGGGGTCCTGTATTTTATCTGGCAGCCCTACCAGTCTGGCTCCCGAGGCACCTACCTGAGGAAAGTCCCCGCGGTCCGTGGCCTGCAGGGTCTGGTTGGCCGTCTCCAGAAGCTCCTCAGAGCTCTCCAGAGCTCGCGTGCAGGCAGCCAGCTGGTTCTGCAGGTGCCACGGCACCGAGAGAAGAGACACCTTATTCCACTGCCTCAAGCCCTCCCAGGGCTCCCCACCGCCTTCGGGATGCAGGGTACCATGCCCTTCTCCAACTGCAGGTGGGAGAGGGAGGCTGGCCCTCTGCAGGCAGGGCATCAGAACCACCTGGGGATCCCTTCCTTAGAAATGCACATGGCCAGGCCACATCTAAGCCCAGGGCTCCACATCCCCCAGGGATGGGAATCTGGGGTGTTAGGAGGTTGCCCAGGAGGTTCTGGTGCAACCTCCAGCGACCCCAGCTTGGAATCTGAGACCCCAGGAGACTCACAGGGGGGGTTTGGCAAGGGGTGATGCCCTCAGATCTGGGGCACCAGTGGGAAGGGCTGAGAAATTGGAAGCGCTGGGTGAGGACAGGTGGGGAGGAAAAGCCAGATGTACGGGTGGGGCTGCAGCCGTGGAGAGGAGGGGTGGATGGGAAAGGGGATTAAGAAGGAGAGCAGGTGGGTGGGACATTAATAGGTCATGGCCAGGGAGGAGGCTGGGAAGACCCCAGGAAAAAAGAGGAGGTGTGGCCGACACCGCTAGAGGGTCTGGCTCTGGACACCGGGGACACTTGGGGACATCTCTGGGAAGGGGCACGGGAGGAGGGGCAGGTTTGGAGGAAGATGCTTAGGCCAGCTGGGCTCTGCTGAGTGCGAGGGGTGGGATGGAGGATGGCGTCTGGGCGGGGTTCCAGGAGAGCACCGCCCCCTCCTCCTCCCCCCCGCACACACACCTGCAGCTCGTAGGCGCGGCTGGCACGGTCTTGCTTTATTTTCATGAGCATGCCCTCCTTCAGCTCCTCCAGGAGGGAGAAGAGGGACTGGAACTCGGCTTCCAGGTCCTCCTGCACCTTGGCCGAGTTCGCCTTTGGAGAGACATTGTGGGGTCAGAAGGGGTAGGATTGTCAAAGCCGGTGCTCAGATGGGGAAACAGGCCTGGCCGTGGCAGCCAGGCCCGCGAGTCCCATGGACATCAGCAGATTAGCTCGTATGGTTGCCCCTCCCTCCCTCCTGGGGGGGGTGACTTCCTTACCTCCACGTTCAACAGCATCTGCTTGAGGGAGTAGATGAAACTCTGAATCTCTTCGTTTTTCACAGCCAGTGTCGTGATGATCTTCCGCAGAGCCTCCTGCCCCCAGGGAAGCGCGCACACAGGTAAGCCCCTCAGCCTGGCCGGGCTCCCCGACTTGAGGCTCCCCATTCTGTCCTCCAGGCATCCAGGGAGGGGATGCGGGGGCCACGGTGCCAATGAGCTTGGGCATCCACCAAGAGCAGGCCCTGGGCGGAGCTCTGGCCCTACATCCCTCAGGAAGCGGGCAGGCATTAGGCACCCTATGCGTGCCCATTTCACAGGGGAGGAAACTGAGGCTCTGAGAGAGCGTCTCAGGAAGGGACAGACCCTGGGCCCCAGTTAGGTCTGCCTGAGCACAAAGCCTTCAACCAGGTACCTATATCCTGAGGGCAGGGCATGATCCAGGGCGAGGGACTAGCTTCGGGAAAGAAACCCCAGAGGAAAAGGAGGCCTACAGAACATGGGCTCATCTGGGGAAGGGGATACGCTGGGAAAAGGGATTAGCAAGGAGAAAGAAGGTACCTGAGGGAGGGTTAGAGAGGCCAGGTAAGTGGAGAAAGGCAAGGAGGCCTGGAAGAGGGGATGCGGGAGGGAAGGAGGCCGCGTTGGGGGATGCTGCTGGGGCCTGTATCCCTAACCCAGGCCTCCGACGGGTGCTTTTCCTGGGGGCGCGGGATTGATGGGGTCACCAGTGCTGAGCTGGCGGGGCGTCCTCCGAGGCGGGGCGGGGCGGGGGCCGGGACACCTGGTCCGCAATCCGGGTGGAAGGCGTGGGAGATGGAGTCAAGGCTGGGTCCGGGGTACTGGGAGGGCGAGGGGGACATGGAGGGGATGTGTCCGAACCCAGGCCAAGATGATGTGGGGTCGTGGCGAGAGTGGGGGGGCGCCGAGTCTAGAATCGGGGCTAGATCCGGGCGCGGTTGCGGTGGGGGTGGGGCTTCCTCCGCAGAGCAGCTGGGGCGGGGGGGCGGGGAGGTAGCTGCGGCATCACCTGGTCCCCTCCTCTTGTCTAACCCCGCCGCGGGCCCCGCCCCGCCCCGCCCCGCCCCGGTCTTACCCTCTGGTCCTCCATGGCTGCAGCCCAGGTCGTCCCCGGCCAGGGCCGCGGGTCTCACTCGCTCTTCTAGTCCCCAAGCTGCCTTTGCCGCTGCCGGTAGCCAATGGCCCGCCGAGCCCTCGCCGCCGCCGCCGCGTCCCCAGTCAGCGCTCCATCACTGGCCGCAGGGCGCAGGCGCGCCCCTCGCGGCAGACTGGGAAATGTAGTCCTTCTTGCGCTAGGGTCGCCGAGAGCCGAGACCCAGAGCCTGGGTCGTACCAGGCGACATTGCTAATGATGTCTGAGCTGGAGAGAGCCCGGAACTGGGAGGCAGGATGCCTGGGTTCGACTGCCGTGTGGCCTTGAGCCTACCCCTAGTCTTCCTAGTGCCTCAGTCTCCCCACTCTCTCACCCACACAACTTCTCAGCTGCCACTCAAACTGGAATTCCACTGCAACCCACCTCCACCTGGCCCAGAGATCTGCCCCCCGCAACTACTCACGCCTTACATTTACTGAAAAGCCAAAGTCTTTTGCACAAGCGGATGTTCAGCTTCCAAAGCCGCCTTTCCCTCCCTAAATCACAACTGAACTCCTATGCATCCCACAAAGCCCCAGGCTCTCACATCTCCTCCAGAAGCCTCTCTGCCTGCCCAGAATCCATAGGGCTAGGAGGAGGCTGGGAGGCACTTCCTGGGGAAGTGTGGGCAGAGCGCCACCGCAGGGGCCTCCCTGTGGTTGACAGGAACAATTCTGCCAAGAACACGGACCCTCTTCTTTCTGGCTGAAAAAAAGGAGGTCACACTGTGGTTAGGGGTGAGACACTGAGGCCTAGGAGTCTGCCTCCTCCTCCGGGGTGGGTACTGCCGGCTGTGGGGTGATGGGTGCAGGGCTGGGAGAAAGTCCAGAGCTTGTGAACCCCCTCGACTGGGCCCCCAATCTTCTCCCCAGGCTGTGGGGACAGGGGAGCCACCCTATCTGCCGTGGGACTCAAAGCCATTAGCAGAAATCCCTTCCTCTGAACCCCAAAGGAAGACACCTTGGGGGCAAAATAACTGAGGCTGGGATTCTGCCATTCTGTCCCCTGCTCAGGCCTCTGCCACCTGCTCCCCTCCCCTCCCCTTGCCTCACCTGCCCTTCAATGTGTCCCCCCCAGCCTAGGTGTGTTTGTATAGTCTTTTAGAAGGATTTTCGCTCACATGATCTCCACCACATACGCCTACTGCTTTTCAGATTAAAAAAAAAAACTTCTGGGAAACTGAGGCAAGAGGTGACAGGAAGTGGAACCCCAAGCAGCAGTGGCCACCAGACATCTGCTGGCTGCCCGGGTGTCACCTATACCTCTGTGGTGGAGGTGGAGTGTCACATATGTCTCTGTGGCAGGAAGTCTGTCATGTAGGAGGGGGAGGGGGTTGGCAGGATGCTGGGAGAGGGGAGCCTGATGGGCCAGGAATGGGTTCCCTGGGCAAGGTGCTGGTCCTCCTGGCACAGTTTTGGGGTGAGTACTTGGGCCTCCCTCCCCTCTACCCCCACCCTGTTGCAACCCATCACCCAGCTTCCTGCCCCTCCTATAGAGGGCCCCTCGAAACCTTAGTTTCTCTGCTCTGCCAAATAGGCCCCGTCTCTCTCCCTGATACTCAGAACTTTACAAGGGTTGGAGGGTTCTAGCAAGGATCCTCAGAGGGCCCTGCAGGATAAAATTCACACCATGACCTGTGTACGAGTCTTGCGTGACCTGGCTCCGCTGGCCTCTCATCTCCTCTCTCCTCTGCATTCCCTCTCTCCCCCGTGGCCAGCCTGCTGACTCTTCTCTCCTTTTTTCTTTTTTTTCTTTCTTTTTTTTTTTTTGCGGTACGCGGGCCTCTCACTGTTGTGGCCTCTCCCGTTGCAGAGCACAGGCTCCGGACGCACAGGCTCAGCGGCCATGGCTCACAGGCCCAGCCGCTCTGCGGCATGTGGGATCTTCCCGGACCGGGGCACGAACCCGTGTCCCCCGCATCGGCAGGTGGACTCTCAACCACTGCGCCACCAGGGAAGCCCCCTTTTTTCTTTTTTTTAATCCCAACACATCAAGCTTGATCCCACCTCCGTGCCTTTGCACCTGCTGTTCCCTCTGCCTGGAATACTCTTCCCTGGATCTCCTCTCTCTAGCGTCAGCTACAACTGCACCCCAAAGACCGGGAACTTGAAGGAGTGTCTAACAGACACCCCGACTTCTCATGGCCCAAAGCAAACTCTTTCCCCTCCAGCCCTGCTTCTCCCTCGGTGTCCCCCATCTTGGCCCAAAGCCTCCACCATTCACAAAGTCCCTCAGGTTAAACCTTGGAAATCTGCCACAGTCCCTCTTTCCCTCTCTCTCAATTCAGTTCCTCTTGTAGTCCTTCTGAGGACAACTTTCAAAATCTATTCAGACTCTGACCACTTCTTTCCAGGGTCTGGCCCACATCACTGGTCTCCTGGACCCTCATTTCCTGGCCTCACCTGATCTCCCTGTGTCATAGTCTGTTCTCACCATGGCAGTCACGGTGATCTTTTTAAAACTTAAATTGGACCACATTTCCTCCCTGCTCCCCTGGTTTCCCATCACACTTAGGTTAAAAACTAAGCTGCTCCCCTTTCCCCAGCCCCACCTCTGTACCTCCACCACACCCCACCCCAATGGCCTGCAGGCCTCGAAAAAGCCGTCCCTGCTGACTTCTTGGATCCCACTTCCTCTCGCCGGCTAGCTCTTCTCCAGCCACGGGGCCTCCTCACTGTTCCTGCAACTTACCAGGCACGGTCCAGCCTCAGGACCTTTGCACGGCCCGTTCCCTCTGTCTGGAGTGCTCTTCCTGCATATCTTCCTTCCCACGACTGACTACGTCTTACCATTCAGATCCCTGTTCAAATGTCGCCTCCTCTGAGAGGCCTTCCCTGACCATCCTCTCTAAGTAGATCCTCTCACTTCATCCTTATCCCCTATTGCCACTCCCCATTCCTTTCCTCCGTCAGGATTCTCATTTCACGACTTCCAGTGTCTCTCTCCCCACAGACCCTCAGCTCCACAAGGGTAGGGATTTTTGTCTTAGTCACCTCTGTGTCTGTGTCCACAGTGGCCAGGACAGGGTCTGGCTCACGCGAGGCAATATGTGTGTGGTTGAGAGCCGGACATGTCATACGGTCCACCTTGAAATCTCGCAAGTGCCAAGAGACTTATCCCCATTTCACAGATGAGGCCATTGACCCTCAGCAAGAACCTTGCAAAGATCACACAGACAGCAAGCTTTCAGACTCTTACTGCCTCATCCCTGTGGGCTGGCTAATGCAGTAAGTCACACACACTCACACACACTGAGAAAGGCCTCAATCACCTCTTCTGTCCCCCAGGCCTGCAAGGAGCCACAGGCCTGAGTGTGCAGCAGGCACCCAAGTTGCTGCAGGTGAGGCAGGACAGCCAGGTGACCTTGGCCTGCCAGGTGGTGCAGGCCCAGGCCTGGGAGCAGCTACACATCGAATGGACCAAGGATGGTGACATCTTGTGCCAGACACGCATCATCAACGGCAGTCTCACCGTGGGTGTCTGCGGGCCTTGGGGACGGCTCTCCTGGCAGCCGCCTGGCAATCTCACCCTGCAGCTGGACCACGTGAGCCTCAATGACAGTGGGCTCTACGTGTGCTGTGCGACCGTGGAGATCCCTGATTTGGAGGAGGCCCAGGGCAGTGGGACACAGCTCCTGCTGGAGACAGGTATGAGAGCATGTGCGGGCAAGCTGGGGACTTGGAACTTCCAGAAATCTTAAAACTGTAGTATCTCAAACTCCTAGAAACATAAATTCTCCAAATCAGATTCCTAGGAACAGAAAGTCTGCAGATGCAAGAAGTTTGTAAACTAGACAGCCTCTGTTGCAACAACTCCACTCTGCCGTTGCAGCATGAAAGTCACCAGAGGCATACCTACAGGAATGGGCGGGCCTGGATGCCAATAAAACTTTATTGAAAAAAACAGGCAATGGGCCATATTTGCTGAGCCCTGTTCCAAGATATCACAATTATAATAACCCTTGAATATATATAATTCTGGATTCTGGTTCAAAACAATCCCATAAAACACGCTATTCAAGTACATCCTACAAACAGAGAAATGCACACACTGTAAGTGGCCAGCTCAATGGATGTCTTAGTCTGTTTGGCCACTGCTATAACAAAACACTACAGACTGGGTAGTGTTTTTAAATAAACCACAGATTTATTTCTCAGAATTCTGGAGGCTGGAAATCCAAGATCAAAGCAGCAACAAGGTTTTGTTCTGGTGAGAACCCTCTTCATGTTTCATAGCTTGCACCTTCTAGTTACGTCCTCACGTGGAAGAAGAAGCCGGGGGGCTCTCTGGGGTCTTTTTTTTTTGGGGCGTGCCGCACGGCATGTGGAATTTTAGTTCCCCAACCAGGGATCGAACTTGCGCCCCCTGCACTGGAAGCGTGGAGTCTTAACCACTGGACCATCAGGGAAGTCCCCTGGGGTCCCTTTTACAAGAGCACTGATCCCATTCATGAAGGCTCTACCCTCATGATCTAATCACCTCCCAAAGGCCCCGACCTCCAGTTACCATCATATTGGGGGTTAGGATTCAACATATGAATTTTAGAGGGATGTGTACAAACCACAGCAATGGATTCCCACAACCTGGGTACCCAGTACCATGTCAACACACATATCTGCTTCCTCATAGATGCCATCCTCAGGCCCACCCCACCATCCTGACCTCTAACAGCACAAATCTATTTTAACTGGTTTCACATTTTACTTAAATGGACTCACAGAGTATCTTCTGTCTCCGACATCTTTCACTCAACATGATGTCTGGAAGATTCCTCCATGTTGGTGTGCGGAGCAGTGGCTCATCCTTGCTGCAGAGCAGCCTCCATCACCACCAATCATTCCAATTTCCTACTGATGACCATTTGGGCAGCTTCTGGGTTCTGGCTATTATGAATAAGGCTGCTGTGAACAATCTAGAACTTGTCTTTTGGTCAACATATGGCCACATTTCTATTGTACCGAGGACAATTCCAGAATCTCAAACCACAAGATAGAATCTTGCAGTTCTAGGGCTTCCCTGGTGGCGCAGTGGTTGAGAGTCCGCCTGCCGATGCAGGGGACACGGGTTCGTGCCCCGGTCCAGGAAGATCCCACATGCCGCGGAGCAGCTGGGCCCGTGAGCCATGGCTGCTGAACCTGCGCGTCCGGAGCCTGTGCTCCGCAGTGGGAGAGGCCACAACAGTGAGAGGCCCGCGTACCAAAAAAAAAAAAAAAAGAATCTTGCAGTTCTAGAATCCTAGGGACATAAATTCTAAGCTCTGAGAATTACAGCATATGTTCTGCAGGGGACTGTCACTCCTAAGCAGGCAAAAATTTGTTCTTGGGAGCAAAGAAAATCTTACTCTTTTTATGTACAAAGCATCGATACGCAGACAGCCCATAAACAGAGTTACAGAATGTCTGTGGTATTAACATTTCATCGGGGAACAAATTAAGTTTCTTAGAACATCTACTTAGGGGAGTGATAATGAAAAAAGTTGAGAAACACTGAAATAAAGGAATGGAAGATTCTAGAATCTTAGAGTTGTAGTCTTAAATACTTTATTTACTTACTTATTTTTAATATTAATTAATTAACCTATTTATTTATTTATTTTTGGCTGTGTTGGGTCTTTGTTGCTTGCACAGGCTTTCTCTAGTTGCCCCGAGCAGGGGCTACTCTTCATTGCGGTGCGTGGGCTTCTCATTGTGGTGGCTTCTCTTGTTGCGGAGCAGGGGCTCTAGGTATGTGGGCTTCAGTAGTTGTGGCTCGAGGGCTCATTAGTTGTGGCTTGCAGGCTCTAGAGTGCAGGCTTAGTAGTTGTGGCACACGGGCTTAGTTGCTCTGCAGCATGTGGGATCTTCCCAGACCAGGGCTCGAACCTGTGTCCCCTGCACTGGCAGGTGAATTCTTAACCACTGCACCACCAGGGAAACCGGTCTTACTTTAAAAAGAGAGACTCTTAGAATTTTTTTCCTAAATATTTATTTATTTACATTCTGGCCGTGTTAAGTCCCAGTTGCAGCACTCAGGCTCTCTAGTTGTGGCACATGGGCTTAGTTGCCCTGCGACCCGTGGGATCCTAGCTCCCTGAACAGGGATCGAACTGGTGTCTCCTGCATTGCAGGATGGAGTCTTAACCACTGGGCCACCAGGGGAGTCCCAGAGAGACTCTTAGAATTTTGCAATCACAAAGTGTATAGGAGCAGAAAATTCTAGAATTCCAGAATCCAGAATTGAAAACCATTGACTCTCGGGAATTCCCTGGGGGTCCAGGGGTTAGGATTCCATGCTTCCACTGCAGGGGGCACGGGTTCGATCCCTGGTGAGTCGGGGAACTAAGATCCCGCAAACCGTGTGGCGCGGCCAAACAAATAAACGAAAAAGAAAGCCATGGACTCTCAAGGCTGGAAGCCACTTTCCCGATCAGCTAAGCCACCTGCCTCGCTTTACAGAGGATAAAGCTGAGGCTCAGCAAGGGCCAAGACACATCCAACCACACACACAAGCCGGGGATGCAGCCAGTTTTCTCCAGAGCCCACCTCATGCGTTTCCCCCACTCTGCATGACACATTATAGGCCAAACCATAGGGGCCGGAGACTCAGGTTGACCCGATGGGGTCCTGCTCTCTCTCGGCGGTTCCCGAGGGCCTTGGGCACATGCCTGGCCCGTATCAGGCAGAATGAAGCACCACCCGGGCTCCCAGGCCCAAGAGGCGCCCATTTGTCTCCAGCTGGCAGGACCCACCCGCTGCCTGCCTCTAGGGCGGTGTGTTATGGCTGTCCTGCCTGCCCCCCACCCCTCCAGTGATGAGGGGGCCAATTACCAATTAGCAGAGGCAGGGTAGCAGAGGCACCAGGCTGTGAGTTGTTGGCAGCTGTGAGGGAGCGAGAGTGAGCGGGCACGGGTCCAGCTCCCCACAGCTGGCTCTCCCATCCCTGAACAGCTGCTTGGAACCCTGGGACCACTGCCAACTTTAGAACCTCCAAGATGAAGGGGTTGGGGGCTCTGGGTCTCGTCTTAATCACAGGAGAAGGCGCCTTTGGCTGGGGTTCATGTCAGTTATACAGACCTGAAAGCACATCCCCATTCTGCCATTCACTTGCTGTGTGACCTTGGGCAAGTGACTTGACCCTTCTGTGCCTGTTTCCTTAGTCATCAAAATTCAGCTAATAGTGCTTTCCTCATCAGATTAGGTGAATTTAAAGTGATTATATCTAAAGAGTTTATTGCAGGGTCTGGAACATAGTAAGTCCTCAGTAAACGTAAGTGGTTATTATTATGTCTATGATACTGATTGTTCAGCAAGACTCAAAAATTCAGGCCCGTGTAAGTTTTTGTTTGTTTGTTTTGGTTTGGTTTTTTTCCTTTCCTTTCTTTCTGAAACAGGGAAGGGAGAGGGAAGCTGAGGGGAGAAACACCTTTGTTCAAAGCATGGCCCAGCTGTTGCCTGGATGTGTGACTCCAGGCAAGTGACTCAGCCTCTCTGAGGCTCAGTTATCTTGGGATTGACACAGTGTAGACGCTCAAAAAACAGGAGCCATGAGGACGATAGATCCCATGATCAGGATGATGGAGCTCATGGTGGTGTTGGCAAAGTTCCTGGTGAAGATGGTGGAGCTCAAAATGAGGATGATGGAGCTCATGTTCAGGGTGATGGGACTAAGGGTGGGGATGATAAGGCTTGTGATGGGAACGGTGGAGCCTATTATGGCAGCAATGGGGCTCATGACAAGGGTGGTGCAGCTCATGGTGGGGATGATGGAGCTCATGATGAGAAAATCCCGTTGGCAGTTACTTCACAATAACCCAGCAAGATAGGAATGATTAGTATCCTTTTTTCAAAAGAGGAAACAGGTTCAGAGCAAATCCCTGCCTGAACTCACACAGCATGGCAGGGGCAAGAACCCTGAGGTCCCACACGGGGTAGAGGGGCTCTTACCCTGAAGAGGTGCAGTAAGCTGGACTCGAAGGTGAGCTCCCCTGAGACGTAGGTTTCTTCTCGGCAGATGGCTGGCTACTGAACCGGAGCTTCTCAGGTGAGTTCCGCCCACGTGTCCCTCCTCCAGCCCCGCCCCACCCCGCCCCCGTGCCCCGCCCCCAGTGAGACCGCCCACAAACCACCGCCGCCTTCCCAGGGCTCTCCTTCGCACTGCTGGTGACTGGAGCGGTGGCCGTGGCCGCTTTCGCTCTGGGAGCCTGGATCTGGGGCCGCCGCCGCTGCCGGAACAGAGACGCAGGTAAGGAACCGCGCAGGTAGCCGCTCGGAGGGCGGACGGTTCCCACGAGCACCGCCATCCACTGGCGACCCCGCCCCGCGTGGCGGAGGCGGGAACTGCAGCTTCTTGACAAGGATGGAACGCAGACCCTTCTGACTTTGATACCTGCCCCTTTTGGAAGGAGCGAGGGTGAGGCTGGGAGGCAGAGATGGGGAATAGATGGGGAAGGCTGGCCTGGCCCCTACACCCATGTTTTTCAGAGGCATAGACAAAGCCTCCAGAAAGTGGGCTGGAGAGGGCCAGGCTCTCTTAAGTGATTCTGGCCTCTTGGTGTCATACCCCCCTCCTTCCAATGCAGGGAATCCACTCTACATCAATGCCTTATATCAGCCCCGGAGGGCCCCAAGGAAGAGTGAAGCATGGCCTGTGTAGGGGAAGATGCTGGACATCTCCAGCAAGAATCAGAAGGGCCAAATCTTCTATTCGATCTCTTTCCCCTGGCCCCCCCACGCCCAAGCGGCCTCTGGCTCCCAAATCTTCCTCCAGCCCCAGGCCCAGTCACCCCATCTCTGCAGTTGGAGTCCCTCCTGGCCCAGGCCAAGAGGATTCTTTGAAGTGGGAAGACGAATCAGAACCCCCAGAGACCAACAGAGGACACCCCCCCAGCAGCTACGTAAAGATGTGACTTATTCCAAGAGGATCACGAAGTCCAGCAGTTCATCCTGAGACACGCCCCCTCCTCATTTCTATGAGGCTGGATTTCTCCCTTGCCCAAAGAACACCCAATAAAGGCTCATGAAGAAACCAAAGCCAGAATTTGTGGCAATTTGGGAGTGCTAAAGAGATCTGAGGAGTCATCAGGGGGGGTCTCAGAGGACCACTGTGGTGAGGGGGCTCTTTGACGACTCGCAAGCCTTCCACCTCTTATCCTTAGAGAGACATGTCCAATTAGCAGAGAGAAGTGATGCCCCCGGCTTCAAAACAGTGCCCGGAGCTGGACGCACCCCCTCCCCAGCTGGTATCTCTCCCCCAGGCAGGCTTGGAGTTGGGTGCGGGGGGGGATCGGTGCTTCCCGGCATTTATCAGCCCCCGGGGTCTCCTGCCCGACTGTCACCTTGAAGTGACACCAGCTGGGCCCGGCTCCCCTCCCCCACTTCTGCTGTTTCCATGGGGACAGATGTCCTTTCTGCAGCATCAGCCCTTGCCCGCCCGCCCGCCCCGGATAAGGAGGAGGGGCAGGGTGGGGGCAGGGCTGGCCTGAGAGCCTCGCCCCCTCCGTTTCTCCATCTTTTTAATCTGCTGGTCTCCATCCACTGTCTCCGGAGTTTTATCTGCCTCCATGCCTCTCTCTCCCTGCCTGTCTCCAGCTCTCTGAATTCTGGTCCCTCCCTGTGAGCCATTCAGGCTCCAACCCCAGCTCCATCCCCAAAACAAGGAGCTGGGGATGCTCTTCCCCCTCCAAGGGTCTGCCTCCCCTTTTCCTTCTGAGGGGCTGAGATCCCCACCTCCCAGAAAGGACACTTGAAACACACAATAACTTATTTATTTTCCAGGCCAGAGGAGGGCTTCGAGACACAATTCTAATCCCTAGAACCTAGAAGGAGGCTGAGCAGGGCGGCTCTGATGAAGACCCAGAGCCTGGAGGGGCAGGGGCGGGTTCTCTCCATCCAGCCTTCGCCAGGACTGGAAAGACCTCCACCTTTTGCAGCCACTGATCTGGGTCCTCACAGCCCAGGGCGGGGGGCTGAGGTTCACTCAGGGGGTCTGTGACACGACGGGGTACAGCAGGGCCAGATGCTCAGCGCCCTGCACGGGCAGTGGGCGGGAGCTATAATGGAGCACCAGCTCCGGCACGCTGGGGAAGGGGCCGCTGTGCTGACCCAGCACGAACTGGTTCTCTCGGATCCGAGCAAACTTCAGATGCAGGAAGCCCTGGCTGCTCCTGGAGACAGGAGTCAGAGGGGGTACCCAGCACTCCAGACCCGCCCACACTCTCCAACCCTAAAGCCACCCCCTCATGGCCCCCAGGAGCCCGATGCTGGCATCCCCTAATATTTCTGATTAACAGCTACTTGGCGTCAAGCTCTTGGCTAGTTCCACACTGCGGGGATGCCTTCCGAGCTTGTCCCCTATCAAGACAGGCTGGAGCTCCTGCCAGGTGGAGGTCCCTCCCCAGGAACACAGAAGGCACTTTCTCTCCAAACCTCTTGACACCTTGTGCTACCTGTCCTGGGCTCCTTACTAGGGTTACCCTCAGTCTAGGGTCCCTGGTTCCCCATCTCACTCAAGCCCTACATCTACGGTATGGCTTCCTCTCCATCTTCTTGCGTACCTCCAGTGACAGGGTGTTCATTCTCAGTCGGAACCAAGCCAGTGGTCTCTCTGGAAGCCCCACCCCCTGGCCTAGAAGCCCCGCCCACGGGTCCCATAAGCCCCACCCCCTGGCCTGAAAGCTCTGTCCATCAGCCCTGGAAGTCCCGCCCGCTGGCTGCTGGAGACACACTCCTCTGCTCCGGAAAGCATGCAGTCCTGAGACCCTCTGTCCCTCCAGAGGGCTGCGGTCTCACCTGAGGGTTAGGGAGCAGTCTTGGGGGCTGGTCTCGCTGAGCCGCACGAGGTAGCTGCCTTCCTTGCAGAGCGACAGGAGGTTCTCGGCATCTGCCCGGCTCAGCGGGCCGTGAAACCACCTAGGGGGTGGGGACAGGTCTCCTGAAGGGCAATCCCCCTTTCCAACACGTCCTGGGGCTGGATGCAGGCACAGCTCTTTCAAGGACTTGTGACGTCCAGGCAAACAAGTGAGACAAATTCCCTTGGGTTTCTCAAGAGGAGCCTGGTTTTCAGGCAGACAAGGTTCTCCCTGGGAGGGAGCTGAACCCAGGTCAACCTGGAGCTGCTCTTTCCAATTGAGCACATACCCCGACCTTGATTTTTACAGCCTCCCTCAGCTGGGTCTCCAAGTGTCCTCAACCCCTCCCTAATCCCCCAACTCGAATCACTTGCATATCACTTTCATGAGATTCACCACATCCTGTGTCCCCAACCCACCTGTACCATTTGTTACATAATATTTTTCTTTAATGTGCTCAAAGAGAAGCTAGCAGTGGGAGCAAAGTGTCAAAGACAGATGAGCACCAAACGGTTGTTTGTACTGAAAGAAAATACCCTGTGCTTGTGTTAATTAGGCCGTTCTGTACGGCCCACCTAAGAGGTTTGGGAATGACTGTGATAAACACACCCTGGTACTCACAGGGCTGGGCTCTGGGGGCTCGGGGAGTTCCCCGAGAAGCTCCTAGACTGGAGAGACACAGAGAACACCCAGACTCTCCCAGCTTGTGAGCTTCACCCCAGCCTAAAGTTGGGACCCCTTCAAAATCCTGCTTCTCCCACTTTCACCACAAGATCTCCTGGGGGTGAGAAAGATGTCTCTTTGCTCTCAGGCTTATAAACCCCACTCAAGGGAAGGGAGGAAATCCCCTTTTATTCTCTGTGAGGCAGACACTGTCTTGGAGGTGTTGAGCCCAAGGTTTGGAGAGGTTAAGTGACTCGCCCAAGGCCACACAGCCAAAAGATAGAGAAGGGATTTGAACCCAGAATCTGACGCCGGAGGGAATGGAGACGCCACCTGATTCTGCTTTGCACCGAGCTGGGTGTCTGGCCCACAGCAGGCGCTGTCACCCAGCGAAGATTAGTTGAAGAAATGAATGAAGTGAATGGGTGAAAGTTCCTCCAGCCCCCCTGGCCCGAGGAATCCGTGGCTGGTCTGGGGCAGGGAGGGATTCAACTCCACCTTCAACTTCCCCACTCACGGCTGTTTTTCCAGAGGCAGGGCCGGGTCCACGCGCTCTGCAGGCTGGGGGCTTCGGGGCGGGAGTCTCCGGAGTTCCTTGGCTGAGCCTGAGGTCCTTTCCCACTCTGGACCGTCAAACTGCACTGGAGAAGGTTTAAAGAGAAAATGGTTAAGTCCCGCCTATCTCAAGAGGGTGGGGTGGGGGCAAGCCAGTGGAATTTCAGTAGGAAGGCGGTGCCAGCTTAGGGTAACCTATCAGAACCCAGAAGAGGAGGGGTTGGGCTTAAGGCTGGGGCGGCATTGGTACGCGAGCAACCAATTAGCCTTCAGAAGAAAGGGGTGTGGTCATTCTTGAATCTGGTGGCATGGAAGGGTGGGCAGTTCCCTGAGTGATAAATCAGAGAGCAGGGGGTGTGGCTAGAGGGGTGGGTGGGAAGTTCTGCCTGATTTTGGCCAACTCATAGAGCTAGAAAACCACCCTCAATATACAGACAGGTAGACTGAGGCACTGAGCTCCAAGTTCCCTCACAGTCATACAACTTCTGGGGCAGATTTGGGTACGCACAACTCTTTCTGGTCCAAGTTATTTTTTTCCTATATATATATATTTTTGGCCGCACCATGCAGCATGTGGGATCTTAGTTCCCCGACCAGGGATCGAACCCGTGCCCCCTGCAATGGAAGAACGAAGTCTTAAACACTGGACCGCTAGGGAAGTCCAAGTTATTTTATTTCTTAAAGCTGACCTTATCATTCCCTCTTTACAGAAGAGGAAACTGAAGTTCAGAGACTTATCCAAGCTTACCCAACTCAGTTACGAATCGACTCCAGGAAATGCTACCTTCTTCCACAACGGCTCCTGTGTAATTGAGCACTTTAGAACTCAATTTACAAGTACCCTATTCGATAGGTACTAGAATGATCCCCATTTTACAGGTAAGGGAACTGAGACTCAGGGAGATAAAGGGATTTGCCCAAGTGACACAAACCCAGATCTAGTGTGACATCAAAGCCTATTCCTGCACTATACTGAGCAGAATGCGTAGGTTCCATTGCACTCTGAAAGGGGAATTCCCTGGCAGTCCAGTGGTTAGGACTCTGCACTTTCACTGCCGAGGGCCTGGGTTCAATCCCTGGTTAGGGAACTAAAATCCCGCAAACCACGCGGTGCAGCATAAATAAATAAATAAATGGGGTTTCAGTTTCCAAGGAAGTTACAGATTCTCCTGGGAAGATTATGACTATCAGTCATTCACACTTTAGTGAGAATTAACAAACTACCAAAGTGACAGGTGATGGGGATTTACTCTGTAAGTTGATACAGGGGATGTGACCAGAGCAGGAAATAGAGGGACACAGGCATTCAGAGGTCAGGGTCAGAGAAGCACCTGCAAATGCCTTGGAGATGTGGTCTTTCTTCCACTCCCAGGGCTGGTCATACTCGTCTGCTGGCCGTTCATCCTCCTGGGGCAGCCGGCTCTGCCGAGGTTTCCACCCTGAAGGAGGCCCATCTCCCAGATCTTGGTCCTGCTCCTCATAGGGAGTGTCATACAGCTGCACCCTCCTGTATGGCAGTTCTGGGAGGCCAAGGACACTGGTCAGCTCCCACTCCCACCTGGGACCCTGTCACCTTCCCCCAAGCTCTGCCCACTCACCGCTCATGACTCGCTGGGCATCGTAGGGCTCCATGTAGCCGTCATCCGGGGGTGACGGGTGAGGTTGGGCATCAAAAGGGTCCGAGTACTCGGTGTCGACCTCCAACTGGAGACAGAAAGGAAGGGGAGGGAGTCAAGGGCTCAGGGGGACCAAGCCTAGCTCTGAATACCCCTGCTGGGCAATACTACACCTCTTGCCTGCTGTCTCTGTGTCATCTGATACATCCCCTCCAAGCAAGTAGTTTCCTCTTCCACCCGTGAGTGTTTGCAGATAGAGCTTCCCTTGCTCTCTTCCTCTGTGCTGTTCTGATTCTCCCCGACACAGATCCCTACCTCCCTCCTTCAATCATTTTAATGATTAGGTGCCAGTACTGTTCTAAAGGCTTCACATATATTTACTTGTAGCACCAACACTCAGTAAGTACCTTATCCCCATTTTACAGATGAGAAAACCAAGGCATAGAGAGGGCAAGTGACTTGCTCAGGGTCACACAGCTGATAAGTAAGAAGCAGCGCTTGATCCTTGGTTGTCTGCTTCCCCGAGTCCCTGCTTCCTCCTACCTTTCTCTGTGCCATTAACCACTACCTGACACAGCCTACCGTAACCCTCTTTGAAGCCTTCTCTGTCTCTCCACTGAGGGTTTGGGGTGGACCCCCTGATCCTCTAGGAAAAGTACTGAAAAAAAAAAAAAAAGCATGGGCATTGGAGGCAGGTTTGGGTTCAAGTTCTAACAAGCTATAGCCATGTGACCTTGGGCCAGTCGCTTCTCTTCTGTGAGCCTCAGTTTCCACTTCTGTAAAATGGGAGTAATAAGAGAGGAAGGGTGGAGAGTAGTGGTGAGGATGTTTAAGGAAGATCCCTTCAGCTGCTAAGAGGAAGGGAAGCTGTGAGGAGGGATCCAGAAGGGGGGAAGCAGGAAGCAGGAGGACAGGGGCACAAAGCCAGTCAGAGAGGGAGGAGGACAACCAGCGCTGTGCAGTGAAAAGGGGCAGATATCAAACTCCACGAAGCGGATGGAGGATTGGGGAGTGTCCGGCTGGTGCCCTGGTCTTTCCCTGGGGTAACACATAAAACACGCTCCCCAAAGTCCTGGGGAAACCTAGCCTGACCGCCCCACCCAGTCTCCTGGGGCCACCCAACCTCTGGGCCTTAGCCACGCACCTCTTCCCGGGGGCTGCCCAGCAAGACCTTGGCTCTGGCCATGTCAACTGCCTCCACCTTGATGAGCCGGTGCTTTGGAGAGTCGTACTTGGTGTCTCCAGGGCCCTTGGAGTCCCCGGGCCCCGCGGAGTCGGTCTCTAGGCGGCCATCTGCATCCTCATAGGGGTCCTCAAAGTCCAGATCCTTCTGTTCCCGGTAGGCCCGCAGGATGTCGCTGTCCGTGTAGTCGGGGGTGGGCGGCTGCGGAGGGGGCCTCCGACCGCCAAAGCTCAGGTAGTCTCGTAGCCACTTGGCCATTTGAGCGAATGTCACCCCAAACCTGGCCACTGTCAGAAGAGGACCCACATGCCCTCTTCTGGACCCTCTTCCTCGGCAGAGTCCCCAGGGAGGAGCAGGGGGAGAAGGAAGGGAGGAAGGGAGGAGGAGAAAGATCAGGTGTGACCCTTGGCTGGGCTCAGAGGAGGGGGAAAAGGGGGGGGAAAAGGAGGAGACAGAGGAGGGAGGAAGGGGGAGGAGAAGCAAAAGCGCACCTTAGCCCGGCTCTGGAAGGACGGCGGGGGAAGGGGGCGCCCCGTAGGGCCCTGAACGCGGAGCGCGGGGTCGTCCAGCCAGAGCGAGGGGCATCCGCGGAGTTTCCGCGGGCAGCGCGCTCTCCTTGCACGGCTCGGCCACCCGTTGCCTCCGGGAAGCTCCGGGATCCCTTCCTGGGGGCCGGGGGCGGGGAAAGCGCCGCCTGCGGACGCCCCCAAGCCCTGGCTCAGCCCGGACGCCTGGGTTCTCAGCGCAGCGGGCAGGCTCCCCGGGGACTCGGGCGCCGCGCGCAAAGTTGGGCCGCGGGGACGGTGACCCCGGTGCGGCGCATCCTTTGTTGCGCTCCTCGCCGCTCTGGGGGGAGCCCCAATCCCGCGGCCCCCGGCCCGGCCGCCTCGATCCGGCCCCAGTCGCGGGCACAAAGGAAAATAAAATCTCCAATCCCCCTTCACGCTTTCGGAGACACTTTAGCCGCAGCCGCCGGCGCGCGCCCGGGAGGTGGGACTTTGGGGAGGGGGCTCTCGGACGGACGCCCCAGCCCCTACCAGTACCGGGCCGGGTCCCGGGCAGCGACGTCAAGGCTTCCCCGCCCCCTCCCCTCCCCTCCCCCTGCGCTCCCCTCGGAGGTGACTGAGACCTTCAGCTGTTCTGGGGAGGGAGGGGAGCATCTGCCCGGGGAGGGAGGGGGGATGCGGGGCGGGAGTCGCGGGGGCCGAGGCCGCGGCGGCTGGACAGTGACCCGGAGGACCGAGGCTGGCAGGAGCGAGCGAGGAGCACGGGAGGTGGAAACCCACAGGGGCTGACCTTGCTCCGGAGAGCGAGAGGTGTTGAGATGGGGAAGGGGGAGAGGGAGGGGAGGTGGAAATTGGCCGGGAAATGGAGGGCTGGACTTGACCGCGAGCAGGGATGAAATTGACCAGCAGAGGGGGTGAGCCTGACCACTACTGAGGGTTGAAATTGAACCAGGGTCTGGCGGCGAAACTGACCAGGAGATTGGGGATGTGGAAATTGTTCCAGAGGTCACCGGCTAAAATGGATATTAAGGCAGCCGAAGGAAGGGGGTTTTGCAACGGAAGGGACGGGGTTCTGGCTTCCCCTCCCCCAAGAGGGCTCTTCTCCGTCCCCTCTCCCCAGGGGACTAATTGCAGGATGGGGGAAGGGGTTTGGGGCAGCTGGCCAGGGGAAAGGAGATGGTATCTGTGCCTGGAGTGTGCCTTCGGCATCTGTCCCTTTGTGG
Organism: Leucopleurus acutus; assembly: GCF_964270905.1. NCBI lineage: Eukaryota > Metazoa > Chordata > Mammalia > Artiodactyla > Delphinidae > Leucopleurus > Leucopleurus acutus. The sequence goes on along the minus strand of NC_139145.1, from coordinate 3,388,237 downwards.
TTTCTGGGGGTGGAGGCCGGGAGGGGGACAGAAATGAGAGGTGTCTCGCCTGGCCTGGCTGCCTGTTGGCAGCTGCAGCTGTCAGGGGGCGAGGACACTAACGGATTTGGGGGGAGTAAGAGAGGCAAAGGGAGCTGCTGGCCAGTTCCAAAGCAAACACATTTTTTTTCTTTCCCCATAAGGGGGCTTGCTCAGTGACCCCTAATAGAAAGAGTAAGAGAGGGGTAGTCAGGAAGGATGGAACCTCAGATTCCCTCCTCCAAGCCCCCTAGGGTGGGTGTGGCTTGGAGGGGAGGGAAGACCAGACGCAAGTCAGAGCTGACACTGTTGTGAGCTCTCCCCCACTCCGCCCCCCGCAAAGAATAGTGGGGCCTGGGCAATGTCTATGCAGGCCACGCTTTGCTTTCCTGATTTGAAAAATGGGGTTTCTAATAGGAAAAACTCAGAGAGCTGGAGGAAGGATCATCAGGAGGATGTGACATTTTTTTCCTGATGGGGAAACTGAGGCACAGAGAGGGGAGACACACCCCACAGCTCATTTCTGCCTGGATGCTGTGATATGGCCTGGCTTGGGATGGCATTCGACCCCCATCAGGTCTCTTCGTGGAATCAGAGGTTTTCCATCTCCCCTCCACTGTTAGCCCCATTTTCCAGATGGGAAAACTGAGGTCCAGAGCCGATGAGGCAAGGCCCCTCACGGCAGCAGGGGTGTCCGTATGTCCTCCCCTCCTCTTTCCTGCTTTGGCTGAGTTGGCCTCCACACGAACCTGTTGAACTGGGTCCTCCCTCCCGAAGAGCACTCACACAGACCCCCACCCCACCCCGTCCTCTCTGATCAGCGACGAGGCAGCATCCCTGGGGACTGCCCTGAGAGCATGGCAAGTAATTGTCCTGTTTTCTGTCAGCCGCAAGGCAATACCCGGCTCGGGGATGAGCTGTTGACAGATCTCATCAAATCCGAGTCCTCTCCCTGTCAGATAAATACGCGATGTCTAAGGTATAAATATTTGAAAGGGGCCTTCTAATTCCGGTCTGTGTCAGGAATAGCAATTAGAGGCCCTGGAGGCAGAATCAAACGGCGTTTGACTTTCCTGCGCTTTTGAGCTGGGTTCTCCTGGGGCTGCCCCCACTCCCACTGCAGGAGCAGGGAGGGGGCTTGAGGAGGGGCGGGAGATGGTGGTCGAGGGTTGGAGCCAGGCTGGAGGTCTGGCGGCCCTGCAGTGGTATGACCTTGAATAGCCAGTAACCTCTTGGGTTTTGCCTTTCTGATTGGGGGAGGAGGGAGCAAGAGAGCAAAGCCAGGAGGCAGGCACTGCATGGACAAAGGCAAGGAGGTGAGTGGTCTGGAGGTCCTGGGCTGATGGGACCTCTTTTTCCCCAGCATTCAGGGTCTGAAAGACGGTCTATCAGGGTCTCCTCCGGGGTAGCGCTGGGTTTCTGGAATCCCAGCCCACCTGACCTTGAGTAAGTGACCTGGCCTGTTTTCCCATCTATGAAATGGAACAGCTAACCTTTGTTGAGCGCTTACTGCCTGGCACTGTTTTGGGTGCCTTAAAAAAATTTTTTTTTTAAATAAATGTATTTATTTTTTACTTATTTTTGGCTGCATTGTGTCTTCGTTGCTGCGCACGGGCTTTCTCTAGTTGCGGCGAGTGGGGGCTACTCTTCGTTGTGGTGCGTGGGCTTCTCATTGCGGTGGCTTCTCTTGTCGTGCAGCACAGGCTCTAGGCGCATGGGCTTCAGTAGTTGCGGCACTTGGGCTCAGTAGTTGTGGCTCACAGGTTCTAGCGCGCAGGCTCAGTACTTGTGGCGCACGGGCTTAGTTACTCCGCGGCATGTGGGATCTTCCCGGACCAGGGCTCAAACCCGTGTCCCCTGCATTGGCAGGCGGATTCTTAACCACTGCACCACCAGGGAAGCCCCTGAATAGTATTTACTTGTATGGCATACAGTAAGTGCTCAATATATGCTTAGGGTGGATGGGACCTCAGGAAGAAGCCAGAGGGGGTCCCTGGCTGGGGGCTGCGCCTGCTCTCATCTCACGGATCCCCATGTCTGCAGGGGGGATGGGAGCCAAGGCACCAGGACAGGAGGGGACCAAGTGGGGATGACCCATGGTGGGACCTATAACCTCCTGATCTGATGGAGGAGACATGGCCCTGATTTAGGAGCTCCTGATCTGATAGGAGAGACGACCTCTGCTCCCAGAAGCTCCTGGACACAGCCCTGCCTTCAGCTCAGTCTGATGGGAGAGACATAGTCCTGCCCTCAGAAGCCCCCAGTCTGACGGAGGAGATGTGTGCAAGCGTCAATAGGCTCCCAGTCTGAAGGGAGAGGCGCGGCTCTGACCTTAGGAGCTTCCAGTCTGACGGAGGAGATGTGTGCAAGCGTCAATAGGCTCCCAGTCTGAAGGGAGAGGCGCGGCTCTGACCTTAGGAGCTTCCAGTCTGATGGAGGAGGCATAAGACTGACCTTCGAAGTACCCAGTCTGACACAGGAAATATGTGCTTGCCTTCAAGGGCTCCCAGTCTAACACTGGCCTTCCAGGGCCCCAACCTGATGGGGGAAGCACAGACCATTCCCTGGAAGCTCCCAGTCTATAGGGTGTGGTGATCGAAGGTGTAGCCTTGGAGCCTCACAGTTTCAAAGCCAGGTCCAGCCCCTCACTCACCCACTCTGAGTCCTTGGCCAAGGAGCCTCCTGCCATCTGTAAAATGGGGCGGTGGGTAAGGGAGCATGTGCCCGACGGCATGGGTGGCAGAGCCCTGGCATGGAGGGAGCTTGGGGCAGCGCTTGGCCCTCAGCAAGAGCTTGGGAAGCAGGAGCGGCCCCTTGTCTCCTTTGTGAAGCCCAGGCTCAGGAGGGAGGGGGTTCCGGAATAGGGGCGACCACCCCCCCCCAGTCCCTCTGATGTGCTCCAGCAGCCAGGCAGCCCCCAGGGGAGTTGATGTAGGAGATTCTGGATGAGGCCTGACAGCTCCCGAGGACCAGATGACAGACATGGAACTCGTGGGGGACAGGGACTGTCGGCAGCGAGCAGGGAAGGGCAGGCTCCAGAGAGCAAAAAGGGGGTGTGGATCTCGGGGTGGCGGGCTCAGGGCAGGGAGCGAGGGGGCATGCAGGCTGAGGCCCTGGAGGGTCAGCACACAACAACAGACCCCCTGCCCAAAGTGTTGCTGCACTGTCCCTCTGCCTGCTCGGCCCTGGGAACCCCTGCAAGAAAATTGGGGACCAGGAGACAAACTGTTCCCAAGACACGGGTGGGAGAGCAAAGCGTAAAAGCCTGCGGGGGAAATAAGAATTAAAGAAACAATTCCAGGGTAGTGTGGAGGAAAGGGGAGGGTGGCAGACAGTGGGCAGAAGCGTGGGGCTCCCTGGGCCTCAACTTCCTCATCCGTGAATGGGGAGATACCCACTCAGGCTACATACATTAATTGAGCACCTACTAAGTGCCTAGCTGGTCTTAGGTGCTGGGGACACACTCATCAACACACGGACCCTTGCAAAGCTCACTGTGCAGAGGGGTCTGCAGGTAGACCCTCAGGTGGCTCCTATGACCCCAACCTCCTGGTTGTCACACAAGGTGAGCCCCTCCCCTGGAACGTGGGAGGGATCTGTGGCTTGCTTCTAACCGCGGAACACTGCAACAGTGATGGGCCGTCACTTTTAGCAGACTCTCATGAAGCCAGTCCGTGCAGGCAAGGAACTGAGTGTGGCCTCTGGCTAAGGGTGCATGAGTAAGTGAATTCTGCCAACAACCACGTGGGTGAGCTTGACGCGGACCCTACCCCAGTCGGGCCTTCCAGTGAGACCCCAGCCGCAGCCAACATCTCAACTGCAGCTGTAACAGACCCTGAAGCCGAGAACCCAGTGAAACCACATCCAGATTCCTGTTGTTTTAAGCTGCTAGATTTGGGGATCACTTGTTACACAGCACTAGGTAACTAATACAGAGAGCCACAAGCAGTACGCACACTTCCTAAGGTACTCCCATCAGAACTACCCTACCCTGCTTTAATTGCAACATTAGCGCCACCTCTAGTATCATTCGTTTACATCTTACTTTGATATATGAGTAAATATTTTGGCTTTGCAGGTCACAGAATTGCTGTTTTAATCACTCACCTCTGCCACTGGAGAGCAAAGGCAGCCGTGGGTGATATGCACACAAATGGGTGTGTAGGTGTGCCAATAAAACTTTATCTACAAAAACAGGCCACAGGCCACCTTTGGCCTGTGGATCAGAGTTTGGTAACCCATGTTTTAGAACGGAGTCAGGTTAACAATAATGTTAAGTAAATAATAGCAACGGATGGTGCACGTACATGGCAAAAATTGTGGTGGATTAAGAGCAATGGCAGTTCAGGAAACCGTCTGAAAGAATGAATTGAAATGAAGCAGAGAGGCCCCAGTCCAATTTCTTTCCACAACTACTTAAGCTGGGTGACTTCTTTACTTTTTATTTTTTGTTTTTATTTTTTAGTTTTAGGCTGTGCCGAGCAGCTTTCGGGATTTAGTCCCCACACCAGGGATTGAACACAGGCCCTCAGCAGTGAAAGCGCCGAGTCCTAACCACTGGACCGCTGGGGAATTCCCTGGATGACATTTTAACCCAGAGTCTCTGAATGGCCCACGTCCAGGGCACTGTCTGCAGGATGCTGAGTTGGGGAAAAACAGCCAGTGGTGTGCTGGTACGGGCTTCACAACTGGCTCTGGCGTGGGGAACTGGTCTGCAGCATCTGCCGATTTCCATGGTGTAAACACTCCGTGGTGGCCAATTTTAAGCCATAAATATGATGCAGCTGGGTGCAAAACTGGGAAGAGATGCACGAGGCATCAGTTCTCACTAGCTGCCAGTGTGGGCTGGCTTCAGTCCCCACCGTCAGGGCTTTTTTTTTTTTTGGTCACGCCAAGAGGCACGTGGGATCTTAGTTTCCCGACCAAGGATCAATCCCGCGCCCCTTGCGGTGGAAGCGTGGAGTCTTAACCACCGGACCGCCAGGGGAGTCCCTGTCAGGGCTTTGGAATCAGACCCACCCAGGTCCTGTCTTCGCAGCCATGGAGCTGTAATATAAGACCCCCAAGCCCTCATCAGAAGCCCTGGTTGGACCCTGGTTCACCTCGTTGTGCTGTCCTAAGCAAGGAAATCACCGTAGGAAAGCGAATCCCCAAAGTGGGGTCGTTTCATCCCCTAAACTCTGACAGTGAAAAACACAAAGCCTCATTATCAAATGCCAGATGACAGTCTGTGTGTGTGTGTCTGTGTGTGAGAGGAGGGCTAGCGTCTGTGACCCCGGGAGGGGTGGGAGACCAGAGATGGGGGCTGATGAAGTTGTGAAGCAGTCTGGCGGGGCACAGGACCTTCAACTAGAAAATACTGCAGCAGGAGGAGATCACACAAGCTGGAATCTGGCAACCTTGAAAGAACATGAGCTTTGGAATCAGACTTGCTGGTTACATGACCGTATCAGCTTTCCACTGCTGCTTCACAAATTATCCCCCAACTGAGTGTATGAAACAAGGAACATTTATTATCTCGCAGTTTCTGAGCCAAGAGTCCAGGACTGGCTAGGTTGCATGCTTCTGCAGCCCCCTCCTCAGATGCTGGCAGAGAGAAGGTACCCCCAGGCCAGATCAGCAGGTTCCTTTCACGGGTTCCAGATGGTTCTGTGGCGGGGATGGAGCCAACCACTGGTGGGTGGGCTCACGCACGTGCCCAGAGCATCTCGGAATGTCAGCCGCGACGACCTCAAAGGCCTGTCAGAAGCTGCTCCGGGGATGCCGCCATGTGAGCTGGGGACCCCGAGCTCCGGAGGGGAGAAGGTGGGGGGACAGGAGAGAAACTGAGTCCCTTAGCTGAAGCCATTGCTGACCCCGCCAGCCTTGGAGGTCATTTGTGCTTGTCCGGTGGTGACTCCAGTTGGTCCCAGGGCCTCCTGCCCTGACCATGGGCTGGAGCTGGCTGTGTGATCTTGACCTGGGGAAGGGCCTGGGGGCAGGGCTCAGTTGCTGCCGCTGCTGTCCTCGCTGTCGGAATACACACCCAGCTGGCTCAGGGAGGAGGTGCCAGACGTCTGGGGCGCAGGGCCAGCCACCTGCCCGTTCTTCATTGCATCTGGAGGAGAGGCGAGAGCTAGCCCACCATGCCTCCTCGTCCCGGCAGCCCACCTCGGGACAGTTCCAGGCGGGCTGGGCCATTCCTGCTTGTTTGCAGCCTTTGTGGAAAGTGCCTGGCAGACCCATCACGGTTTAAACCGCACACCCCTTGACCCAGCAGCTCTGCTTCTAAAAGCTGATCTAGGTGGGCAGAGGTGCCCATGCCGGGGGTGCAACACAGAAAACGGAAACAGTCCAAGTCCCAAGTGACAAAGAGGGGCAGACCCTGGCTCCACCACCCACACTGGCTGTGTGGCTTTGGGCAAACAGCTTCACCTCTCTGGGCCTCAGTCTCCTCATCTGATAAATGGGGTAATAACTGTTCTGATAACAATGGCTCGTGTATCCGCAAGGCTCGCTGGGTGCCAGGATCTACTGCAGGCGCCCGACATGGAGCAGCTCATGGAATCAGCCCCCAAACCCTACGAGGCCCTACGAGGTTGGTCCTGTTGTCATGAGCAGCTTCCAGGACAGGAAGCTGAGGACCGGGGTTGAGGGCCCTCGACCAAGGCCACAGAACGAGCGCGTGGAGGCAGAGGGATCTTCACCCAGGATGCCTGCCCTGGAAGCCTGCTCTTTCCACCTCATCGGGCCGACCTCACCCTAATTCTCCATCTCCCGAGGGTCCGAGGAGCCACACACACAAAGCATCGGCGACACAACCACCGAGGTGCAGACAATTTGTCCTACACGCCTCTATCTGACTTGGGCTTTAAAAGCAAGCACTTGCTCCTTTTGTAATTACAAGAAAAAAAGGGAACTGCAGCCCTTCTCCCCTTACCCCTGGTTGGGGGCCACACCTCAACCCGCACCGGAACAGCACCGGGGGTGCTGTTGCCACCTGGTGGCCACCCTTGGCACTGCATGAAGCTAAGGGACTGCAGGAACCTACCTGGGGCGGGCAGGACTCCTCCTCGCTGGATGCTGCGGCCCAGGTCTGTTTTCTTCACCACAACCAGGCCAGACAGCTGGGGACTGCTCCCAAAGGTGCCCACACTGCGCTCCCAGCTCTCCGCCTTCCTCTTGGTTTTTGGGGCCTGCAGTTTGTGGCGGGGGTAGCGGGGGGCAGGCATGACTGGGGGGGTCTGTCCCAGATCCTGCTCCTTCTCTGGCAGCCCGGTTCCTAGTCCCCAGCTGAGCCAGGATCTTTACCATTCCCACTCCCCCTGCTGTGCTGACCAATTCTCTCCTGCTCAAAACTCCTCTGTGGCCCCCCCCCCCACCCTGCGCTTACACTTCCTAAATCACATTGTGACCGCTCACCTCCACGCCTTTACCCATGCCATTCCCTCCACCTGGAATGCCCCTTTTGCTTCTAGTTCACTTGGTGAACTCCTACTCATCCTCCAATACCCATCTCAAGTACCTGCTCCCCTGGGAAGCCTTTCCTCACATTTCAAGCTCAAGTGCGTGCTGCATGTCTGTGCCCGCAGTGGCCTCCACTGCCTTATTAACTGCCTCCGCAACCAAGCTGCGGGGTCCTGCCTTGTTCACTGCTGGGTCTGTAGTAGGTGCTCAATCAACACGTTTGAGGGAATGACAGAAGATGGGGGCACCCACTTTGGGGACCAGTTAGCGGGAGGCAGAGAGGGGCTCAGCCCCACCTCCAGCTCTTCAGTCGCACCAGAAGAGACCCCTTTTATCTGTTTGATGTTTAAATAGAGGAACTGGAAACCACTAGATGCAGAAGGCCCTGTCGGAGCTGGGAGCTGAGGGTGCAGGGGGAGCATGATGGCAGGGGGCTGCCCGCACAGAGCGCACCATCTGGGGAGGAAGAGGGTGGATGAGCAAGTAGATGCTCAGGACACCATCGTCTTTTCTTTTTTTGGCTGCACGGCATGAGGGATCTTAGTTCCCCGACCAGGGATCAAACCTGTGCCCCCTGCATTGGGAATAGGAAGTCTTAACCACTGGACTGCCAGGGAAGTCCCCAGACACCATTGTCTTGATCAGAGATGTGAAAGAAAGAAGTTAGGGTGGTGTGACAGCGTCGGGGGGACAGCTACTGCTGATCGGGGTCCAGCAGAGCCGAGGTCAGAACGCAGTGCTGAGGTCAGCAAGCAGAGATGGGAGGCAGGACTGAGCCTGGCCCATCCGAGGGGGCTGGCACAGGTGGGGCGGGGAGTGGGGGCAGGAGGAGGACACAGCGGCCTCACTGCATCCCCCGTGCGTGGTAACCGAGACAGAGGCCGTCCGCTGGGGGCACAGGGAGAGACCGGCAGTGCTAGCCGAAGCTTGCTCATCTGGCACCACTGAACTGACTGGTGGAGCTAGCTGCTATCCTTCATCTTTCGTCAAACGCCATTCCATGTCCCCATTAAACTAAACCCAGGGAACAGAGGGGTCAAAGAGAGATGTTTCCGTAAAAGTTATGGTGAAGTTTGTGTAAAGCAAAATACAAGAAGAAGTCCACCATCAAATTAGCTACGAGCAAGGTAACGGTAAGAGACTGGCAGGTGGGCTTCCCTGGTGGCGCAGTGGTTAAGAATCCGCCTGCCAATGCAGGGGACATGGGTTCGAGCCCTGGTCCAGGAAGATCCCACATGCCGCAGAACAGCTAAGCCCGTGCGCCACAACTACTGAGCCTGTGCTCTAGAGTCCGTGAGCCACAACTACTGAGCCCGTGCACTGCAACTACGGAGGCTGCGAACCACAACTACTGAGCCTGCGTGCTGCAACTACTGAAGCCCACACGCCTAGAGCCCGTGCTCTGCAACAAGAGAAGCCACCGCAATGAGAAGCCTGGGCACCACGACAAAGAGTAGCCCCCGCTCGCTGCTACTAGAGAAAGCGAGCGCAGCAGCAGCGAAGACCCAACGCAGCCAAAACTAACTAACTAACTAACTAACTAACTAAATTTATTAAAAAAAAAAGACTGGAGGGAAATCATACAAGGCCAGACTGCTTTGAAAGTACCTTCAATCTCTTGTTCCACTTGAAAGAAAAAAAGAAGAGGAAACTTTAGACCATGAATTCTGAGGCTGGTTTATGCAAGAGAGACAGCGTGAGAACTCTGATCAGGGATACAGCCTCAAGGAAAACACCTTGGTTCTATGTCAAAAGGTTAATGGGTGAGAGTACGCGACCCCCAAACCCGCTCTCTTCAGACACTTACAGAATTCTCAGCTGGAATGTGGTTGCCTCAGTGAAAGACTACATTTCCCAGCCTCCTTTGCAGCAGGATGTGGTCAGGTGGTTCAGTTCTGACCAATGGGGTGTGAGCAGAAGGATGTACTCAATCAAGGGTATAGTTACCCTCAATGTCCTCCTCCCTTGTCCCCACCTCTTTCCACTGGCTGGGATGCAGACGTGGCACTGAGCTGCCTTGCAATGAGGGCATCATCCTTGGGACGGCAGGACAATGAGGACCCGGACACCAGGGTCCACCTTCTCTGTTCTGCACAGCCCCGCACAATTGTTATTCGAGAGAAAAGTAACTTCCATGTAGTTGAAGTGGCTGTCACTTGGGTCCTGTCCAGTGGCTGGACTTGTATTTAACTAATACAGACCAGGAACATGTTTTGAATTAAAATAATAAGTTTCTGGGGGTGTCTGTGCTATTTATGATTTCCCACTTTAAGCCCCTCCTTCAATTAACAAACCAGAGTGGCCTTGACCACCTTGGATAAGACATCTGTGGCGGAAAAGGCTCGCGCCCTCCCCAAACCCTCTTCTTTCTTTCTGCCAGCAAGGGCAGCTAGAGGAGGCAGCTCCCAGCCTCCCTTGCAAAGGCAGGATGCGGCCATGTGACTATGCCCGGCCATTGGGACTCGAGGGGAATGGAGGTGGGCTGCATCTGAACCTGGGCCTCCAGGCGCTGGCTGGTGGTCCTCCACACATGCTCTGCCTTCCTGCAGCTGGAACCCCAGGGTGCTCTGAGCCAGCTGTGACCGCAGAGTTGGCATCCATGTTCTAGGACGGGGCAGAACTAGGAGATGGGAGGAGTCTGGATCCCTGAGTGACTGCATGGAGCAGGGCTGCCTGGGAGTCCAGCCCAGGACTGTGAAGTGACTGAGAAATAAACGTCTGCCTGATGTCTCTAAGTGTGGGGAGTCTCCTTGTTTCTGCAGCTGAAGCAGGGGTGGAAAACTACAGTCCCGGAGGCCTGTCACCTGTTTTTGTAAATAAAGTTTTATCGGCACCCGGCCATGCCCACTTATTCATGTACTATCTACGTAGCAAGTTTAGTGCTATGTTTAGTGCTATGATGTGGAGTTGACCACTTACGACCCAGACTGGCCTTTCAAGACAAAGTTAAGCCAACCTCTGGCTTACTCTGTCCCTGCTTCACCTGAGAGCATGTGGAGATGCAGGCAGGCCACACTCACCTCGTCTAGGATGGCGGTGGGGTTGGGCAGGAGGGCCTGCTGGGGCTGGGTGGGGGCAGCATCCTCCTCTGAATCGGAGTCTTCCAGGAGTCTTCGTTTCCTAGATTCTTCCACTAAGGCCCTGCGGGAAGGAACGTGGGACTTGGGAACGTGCTCTGTTGTGGGACAATGGCCAGGACCCCCACACACACACACTGAGGTGCACTGCCTGGCTGCCCTGTCCTGATCTCACTGAGTGGGGGATGGGGATGCACAAATAACTTTAAAATAGAATTCTTTGTCCAGGGGCTTCCCTGGTGGCGCAGCAGTTGGGAGTCCGCCTGCCAATGCAGGGGACGCGGGTTCGAGCCCTGGTCCAGGAAGATCCCACATGCTACGGAGCAACTAAGCCCGTGCGTCACAACTACTGAGCCTGCACTCTAGAGCTCACGAGACACAACTGCTGAGCCCGTGTGCTGCAACTACTGAAGCCTGTGTGCCTAGAGCCCATGCTCCACAAGAGAAGCCACTGCAATGAGAAGCTCAGGCACTGCAACGAAGAGTAGCCCCTGCTTGCCGCAACTAGAGAAAGCCCGCACGCGGCAACGAAGACCCGACCCGACACAGCCAAAAATAAATAAATAAGTTAAAAAAAAAAAAAAGTTCTTTGTCCACTGAGCCCAGTGGGGTGGTTAAGTGCCTGGAAGCCAGAACCATTCTGGGTTTGAACCCCAGCTGGGGGGCCTCAGTCAGGGCTGTGCTGGGAGCTCCTTGAACCTCAGTTCTCTTGACCACCATAACGACAGAGCCAAACTCAGAACAGTGCCTGGCACCGAGAAGGGGCTCGCTAAACGCAGACTCCTCTCACTGTTATCTACGCCAACCCAACAGCAGCTAGTATGTGCCTGACCGTGTTCCAGGCCATGGATGCAGAGGTCAGAGCAAGTCCCTGTTCAGACTTTAGATGAGGGGAGATAGATAATAAATCAGGAAAGGGGCAAATCAGCAAGAAGGTTCCAGAGAGTGGGAGGTGCCAGGCAGAAGCATGAACACAGCAGGCCTGAGGCCAGATCCTCAGAAAGGTTGGCTCACCAGGCCAGCCCTTGGGGGGGCATCTGGATCTGGACTTGGGGGCTCCTGCCACCCTCACTGATGGGGGGGCTCCCTGTCCCGACACTGTGCAGACATGGGGTCTGCACGGGCATCTGCTCTCCTCCTGGGTTTGGGGTCTTGGCCATGCCGGGCCAAGGTGCCTGCGTGACCGGCCCCCAGTGAGAACCCCGGGCTGGGTCTCGTGGGCCTCCCCCGGGAGCGCCCCTCCCTCTGCCGTCATGTCTCACCTGGGGGGATTAAGCCTGTCCTGTGGGACTCCACCGGGAGAGGCCTCTGAAAGTCTGCGCCCGGTCCTCCAACTCTGCCCCACCTGCCTTCTCCTTCTGCTGATTTTTCGCCGTAACTTTTCACTGTAATTAACTCATCAAACCTGGGGGTGATCCTGGGGGCCCCGACAGAGACACCATGAGACACAAAGCGAGATGGGGAGGGAGATGCGGGGAAGGCCTCCCTGAGACGGTGACGCACGAGGGAGCTGTGGAAAGGTCCGGAAGGGGGGATTCCAGGCAGAGGGAAGGACCCTGTAGAGGCTGTGGGGGGGCGGGCGCCCCGGGACTCACGCCGCCTCCCGCTCGTCCTCCGCCTGCTCGTGCTTCCGCTGCTCCTCCTCCGACAGGCGGTGCTGCCGCAGCATGGCCTCGAAGTCCACGTGTGCCTGCCGCTGGTTCAGGTCCTTGAGCTCCTGCAGGTTCTCCAGAACCTCCATCTCCAGCTTGGAGTCCTTGGTTCTGTTCTCCAGCACCTGGCAGGTATGCAGACACAGGGCTGAGTGAGCTGGGATTCCACCCCTCCACGTGGCCTGCCTGGCCTCTGGGGTCACCATGGGCAAGGGGAGACCCCCCCACCCTGGGGCTCGATCCACAGCACCCGGTCCCACAGCTGTACCCATTTCACGGCTCGGAACACTGAGGCTCGGGGAGGGGAAGTGACTGCCCAAGACCATGCGGCTGGTCAACGGTGGAGCCAGGTGGCCTGGACTTCCAGCCTGGCTCCGTCACTAAGCAAAAGTAATAAAGATTTTTAAAAAAGACGATCTGAGCAACTGCTGTGTGCCAGGCTCCAGGCTAAGATGTTTCCAGACATAATCTCGTTTAATCTTCACAATAACCCCCACTTTACAGACAAAGGAACTGAGGCTCAGAGAGGTGAGGTCGGCCCGCCAGGTCTCAGAGAGGTGGCTTTGGAGCCGGGCGGGGCTGGGAATGAATCCTGCCTTGGCTGCTTCCTGGCTATGTGACCCTGTTGAACTAACCCTCTGGGAAATGGCAGTTGTGGTGGTTTGAAAATACGTCCAAAAATTCTTTCACGCTCCTCCCTTCCAGAGGTGTAGCCTAACTCCCCTCCCTGTGAGGGTAGGCTGTTGTAGTAACTCGCTTCTGATGAACACAACAGGACCAATGACGGTGTGTCCCTTCCGAGACAGGTCGTAAAAGGCCCGGGGCTCCTCCTTGTTCTCTCTGGGACTCTCGCTGGGGGAGGGGGAGAAGCCCCCATGTTGTGAGGAGGCTCACGCAGTGCTGTGGAGAGGCCCATGTGGACAGGACATGAAGCCTCCAGGGAATGGCCACGTGAGGGGGCCACCCTGGAAGTGGCTCCTCCAGCCCCAGCTGAGCCATCAGATGAGGCAGCCCCAGCAGACAGCTTGACTGTGACCTTGGGAAGGACCCACAGAACCATCTAGCAAAGCTGCTCCTGGATTCCTGACCCTCAGAAACTGTGGGATAATAAATGCTGGAAGTTGCAAAGTTTTGAGTCGACTTGTTACACAAGGACAGCTAACCAGTACCAGGGTAATAACCCCGTGCTGGCCAGTGTAGCAGTAACTAGAGCAGCACGTGGACAGCACTGAGGGAGCTCCAGGAATACAGCAAACTGCCTCTAAGGCCTATTTCCCTCCCTGCTGCTCCGCACGGCTGCTGAAAACATCGGATCAGATCTGACATGGCTTGACCAGAAAACACAGCTGGCAGAGGCATGAGGGTCCAGGAAGGGATGGGAATTATGGGGGTGGGAGGAGACAGAGTAGAACATGGACTTCCTACTATTTATGAGAAAGACGAAAAAAAAATGTCCAGTTAAAGATGAAAATAACTTATTTAAGGGATAACAAAAGGAGTATCAATATTTATGAATTACTATGTGCCAAGCTGTGTTCTAAGAGTTTTATGTGTATGAACTCATTTAACCCTCACCACAAGTGTACGAGGGGGGCACAATTCTCATCTCATTTTACAGATAAGGACGCTGAGACACAGAGAGGCCAAGTGCCTTGGCCAAGGTCACACAGCCAGGATATGGTCAAGAGAACGTTTCCTTCTCTATCTCTAGTCTTAATCCAAACTAGCCTAATGGGAACCTCCTTAGAAAACTGCGGGGCAGCTGGCTGCAGGAAGCACCTGGCGTTCCGAAGTCCAACATCCTGACTCTCTGTTAGTTTTCTCTTGCTGTGCCACAATTTGCCACCAGCCCAGTGGCTTAAAACAACATGAATTCATTGTCTCCTGGTTTCTGTGGGTTGGGAGTCTGGGCCGACACAGCTGGGTTCCCTGGCAGTCTTGCTAGGCTGAGATCAAGGGTCCAGGGCCCTCTTCTGAGCTCACTCAGGCTGCTGGAGAATTCAGTTCCTTGTGGTTGTGGGACTGAGGTCCCTGCCTTCTTACTGGCTGTTGACTAGGGGCTGTTCTCAGCTCCTAGGGGCTGCCTGCTGTTCCCTGCCACGTGGCCACTTCCACAGTGTCAGTCCTTCATGTCTCTGACGTCCTCTGTCTCTGACTCTAGACCCGTATTAAGGGGACCATCCGGATAATCTCCCTCTTACAAGGGCGACTGTGCCATAGTTTAACCTAACATAACTTAGTCATAGGAATAGGATCCTTGTACGCACAGTCTTGGGACTGGATGAGGTTTGACCAGGAGTCAGGGCTCTGGGAACATCTTAGAGTTCTGCTGACCACACTCCCCACCCCATCACCCTGCCTGGAGGCCTGAGGCAGGAAGGGGCACCGATTCCCCCAGCACCGAAGCACAGGCACACGTGCGCGCACACACACACGCATGCACGCACAGACCTGCGCACACTCACCTTCATGGGGTTGTTCAGCTCCTCGTCCTCCCGTTCCTTCTGCACCCTCTTCTCCTCCTCCTCCAGGAGCTTCTCAGCCTGGAAGTTCCGCGTGGCTCCATGCTCCATGGTGTAGTCTGTGTTTTCGGGGTCTGTCTGGGAGGGAGGGTGGGCAGACATCAGCTCCTAAATCTCTGAGCATCAAGAGCTTCTGCTGAACAGCAGCCAGCAGCCTGGGACACCTTCTCTCCGTGTTTCACTCCTCTTAATACCAATTCTTTCTTTTTCTTGCCTTATGGCTTTGGCGAGTACAGTTCTTTCTTTCTAGTGCTCCTGTCCCCTTTTGCAGAATCGCTGAACTCCCGAGCATAGACCTGCAGACCCTTCTCCACCTGCCCACTCCCTCCCTCCTGCCCTTCACCTTCCACATGTTTGCAAATAAAAGTCTCTGGACCTCTGCACATATCTTTTCTGGTGTGTGTGTGTCTGTGTGTGCGCGCGTGTGTGCACGCACTTGACCTTCTTCCTTTAATTATGAATTACATATTACGTATGTATAGAGCATGCTCCTATTTGCGTTTATAAAACGGAGAAGCAAAAATATAACATGGTATCCTGGATGAGACCCTGGAACAGAAAGGTGACATTAGTAGAAAGATTGAAATCCATATCATGTCTGGAATTTGGCTAACAGTAATGATCCAGTGTTGGTTTCTTATTGTGGCGGATGCACTGTGGAAATGGAAGACGTTAACAGGAGGGGAACCTGGTGAGAGGCAGATGGGGAACTCTCCGTGCTATCTTTGCAACTTCTCTGTAAATCTAAAAGTATTCCAAAATAAGAAGCTTACTATCTAAAAAGAAACAGCAAGGAAGAGAGTGACCCCTGTGTGTGCATGTGTAGGCAGAGCACATTTTTTGAAAGCCACACAAGAAACTGTTGTAACTGTCTCTACGCATGGGGGCTGGCTGGGCAGAGGGGAGCAGTAAACAAGTTCTCCAGTGTTAACCCTGCACTACTGTGGGAGTTCTGTTTTTACCATATGCTCACACACACACACACACACACACACACACACGTATATATACACATACACACATATATGCAATCCTAGTTATTTGAAATTCTTCACTATAAAGGCCGATTTATAACATTTTGCCGTAGTTTCTCTAGTCTTTAAAAAATTCATATGTATTCATTAATATCTAAATATATACATAATTCAGGTAAAAAAAACCATTTTCTGGAGACAACCCATATGCCCATCAGCTGGCAAATGGATAAAGAAAATGTGGCCCATCCACACAGTGGAATATTATTCAGCCCTGAAAAGGAGTAAAGCACTGATACATGCCACAACACTGATGGACCTTGAAAACATGATGCTCAGTGAGAGATGCCAGACACAGAAGGCTACAGAGTGATTCCACTGATAAAGAAATGTCCGTAATAGGCAATCCACAGACACAGGAAGTGGACTCGTGGTTGACAGGGGCTGGGGAGAGGGATGGGGAGTGACTGCTGACAGGGTTGGGGCTTAATTTTGGGGTGAAGAGAACATCCTGGAATTAGAGAAGACAGCTTGGTACGTTAGGAGTATAAACCACTGAATTATACAATTTAAAAGGGAGAACTGCATGGCATATAAATCATATCTCAGAAAGCTGTTGTTAAAAAAGTAATTAAAGGGCTTCCCTGGTGGCGCAGTGGTTGAGAGTCCGCCTGCCGATGCAGGGGACACGGGTTCATGCCCCGGTCTGGGAAGATCCCACGTGCCACGGAGCGGCTGGGCCCATGAGCCATGGCCGCTGAGCCTGCGCGTCCGGAGCCTGTGCTCCGCAGTGGGAGGCCATAACAGTGAGAGGCCCGTGTACCGCAAAAAAAAAAAAAAAAAAAGTAATTAAAATATATCATTTTTTAATGTACTTTTTATTTTAACCAAATCTTGTTTTTTAACCAAAGGAAAAAAGTCCCTAGCAAAAATAATGCTCAAACAGTACAAGAGTATGTGAAGAGAAAACTATAAGTTCTCTTCAGCCTTTCCTCAAATCTTTAATACCACCCTTAGAGTAACAAAGTAAAAACGTGACTGCTACTGGCTGTGCAATATTCCACTGTACAGTAGTTTGTCCCTTGAATCCCATCACTGTACATCTAGGTTGCTTCTGATTTTTTGCCTTTATAAACAACACTGCCGTGAACTTCTCCCCAAACCTTTGCTGTTTTCTGCAGAGAAGGTGAAATGGGATTTCCCTGGAGGGAGAGGACAGGAGCACTGACCCCCAGGGGAGGAAGGACCAGCCTGGCTGGCCGCCTACCTTGAAGGTGATCTCTGCCAGGCAGCGCGTGCACTTGATGTAGAAGCGGAAGATGGGCAGGCCCAGGTAGGACTCGTTCTGCACTGTCTCTTTGCGGGCGTTGAACTTCTTGCCCTTGTAGATATATTCTCCACATGTCTTACACCTGTGGGGCAGGACAGGGACTCAAGCCATCTCGGTACCCTGGTTCTTACTGGTAGGACGCTTTAGCATTCTGGCAGATGGCTGCTTGCATACCTCCAGGGACGGGAAGCTCCCCACCCCGCAAGAAGACTGCCCCACTGTGTGTACTGATTCCCTTAGACGGCATACTCTTCTCACTAATACCTGCCTGGGTCTCGGCTGAAGTGTTGCCTTCTTGGGAAGCACCCAGACTACCCAGGCTAGGTGAGACTCGCCTATCACCCATTCCTGGAAGCAAGCCTGGAGTTCATGGGACATCCTGACCTCCAAAGTGCGGATTCCACCAGGAGGGATGCCACAAGGAGCAAGGCAGAGTTCGCGGCCCCTGCCCTCCCGCCGCCCCTCCTGCTCAGATCCTGTGCTCCCTGGCCTCCTGGCTGTTCCTACAAACACCCCAGCTCAGTCCCACCTCCGGGCCTTCACCCTTGCAATTCCCATAGCCTGTGACACCTTCCATTCCTCAGATCCCAGTTCTGCTGGCATTTCTTCCAACGTTTGCCTGACCACCCAGCGAAGCACCCTCCCTCCCTGGCCACCGTCCAGTCCCTCTCCCTCTCTCGTGACCATCATTGTGTCCTACATGCGCCTTTCGTGAATACGCCTGAGCCCTTGTGTATTATCTCTACTCCCCACCAGATGGCTCCAGGGGGGCAAGTCTTATTTATTTATTTAATTTTTTAAATTTTTGGCTGCTTTGGGTCTTCGTTGCTGCGCGCGGGCTTTCTCTAGCTGCGGCGAGTGGGGCCTACTCTTCATTGAGGTGCTCGGGCTTCTCATTGCGGTGGCTTCTCTTGCTGCGGAGCATGGGCTCTAGGCACGTGGGCTTCAGTAGTTGTGGCACACGGGCTCAGTAGCTGTGGCGCATGGGCTTAGTTGCTCTGTGGCATGTGGGATCTTCCCGGACCAGGGCTCGAACCTCTGTCCCCTGCATTGGTAGGTGGATTCTTAACCACTGTGCCACCAGGGAAGTCCCAGGGGTGGGGGTGGGGCAAGTCTTGATGCCCACAGTGTCCCTGGCACCCAGCCAAGGCCCTGGTGCACAGCAGGTGCCCAGTAAGTGAGTGCTGAGGGAAAACGAATGAAGGAAGGGGAGAGAGAAAGGAATACGTAAACACGGGCTGAATTTCACTAACAAAGGTGGCTTTGATTACCACTTCGTTTCAGATGTGCTAAGATGTAAAAAATTGTGGTGAGGTACAGTAATTCCGAGGCGGTATGAAGGACGAGGCCTGGGGACTGTGATGGGGAGGGAAGGATGGAGGGGGTTGGGAGGGGGATCCGGAGGGCCTCTCTGAGGGGGTGAGATCTAAGCCAATTCTTGAAGAGTGAAAAAGAGCCAGCCAGTGCTTCCCTGGTGGCGCAGTGGTTAAGAATCTGCCTGCCAATGCGGGGATATGGGCTCGAGCCCTGGCCCAGGAAGATCCCACATGCCATGGAGCAACTAAGCCCATGCGCCACAACTACTGAGCCTGCGCTCTAGAGCCTGCGAGCCACAACTACTGAAGCCCGCACACCTTGAGCCCGTGCTCAGCAACAAGAGAAGCCACCGCAATGAGAAGCCCGCGCACCACAGTGAAGACCCAACTCAGCCAAAAAAGAAAAAAAAAGAGCCAGCCATGTGAGAGCAGAAAGAAAAGTGTCCCAGGCAGAGGCAACAGCTTGTGCAAAGGCCCTGGGGCAGGAACGGACAGGACTGCTGGAGGAAGTGAATGTACATACAGGACCCTGTCTCGTGTGCTCACTCTTACTACCAGTGACTGAGACCTCGACACAGGTACCAGCTGGAAGCTCTGAGACATCAGGGAGATTGGTCCTGAACGGCAGGAGGGTGAGGTCTGGCACGGTCACTCGCTCACTGGGTCCACGTCTGAGCCAGGACCGACGACCTGGTCTGAGCACTGGGGACAGGACGCTCTCTGTGGGTGGTCTGAGCACTGGGGACGGGACGCTCTCTGTGCGACCAGTGCAGGGGCCCCGTGGGGTCGCTCACCTCATGTTGAAGGGGGCCATCAGCCGCACCACGTACTGCCGGTCTTTGGGCAGCTTGAGCTTGGGGATCTTTGACGGGTCGAAGTCGGGTGGGTAGTATTTCTGTGGGGAGGAAGGAAGGGTCAGGGGAGCTGCTTTCAGACGCAGGGGCAGGCTGGGGGCAGAGGGAAGGGGCTCTGGGGAGCTGGGTCTGGGTCCCCAAGACCACTCCCACGTTTGAGGATTTGGTGAGAGGACTCCTAGGACTTGCATACACTTGTCCTCATGGCTACTATTCATCACAGCAAAGGGATACAGAGAAAAACGAGCCAAGGACAAAGGCATGGGGGGAGGGGCCCAGGGAGACCGGACACAAGCTTCCAGAGACTTCTCCTGATGGAGTCAATTCTCCCAGTGATATATTGTGACAACGTGTGTGAAATGTCCCCCAGGGAAGCTCAGGAAGACCCAGCACCCAGGGTTTTCATTGGGGGCTGGTGTGTAGGCACCTCTGCCCAGCACGTATGACGATTCCAGACTCTAGACTCCCGGAGGGGAGCAGGTGCTCAGCATAAACCACACTGTTTGTACTAACAGTTTAACCCCAGGGAGCCATTCTTTTCAGAGAACATTGGGAACCATCCCAAAATTCAGGTTCCCGGATACCAGCCAAAGTCCAGCATTGCAAGCCAGGCTTTCTAAGGCAGCAGCCTCAAGCCTGTTGCATTAACTCTTTCTGCACAGGAGCCTGAGATGGGAGATGTGGGGAAGGAGAGTTTGGATTATGAAAGAGAACTACATACGATAACCAGAAAATAAAGCACTTTGCATTTTGAGCACTTACTAGACTCCACGTAGTACACAGAGAGCTTTATGTCCCCTGCCTCGTGGAATTCTTGCAAAGACTCTATGAGACAGAGAATGGTGTACCCATTTCACAGAGGAGGAAACTGAGTTCTGGTGGTTTCAGCTACTCAGGGTCACACAGTGTGAGCAGCAGATCCAGGATTCAGACCCAGGGACACAGCTCTGGGGAAACTGTGGTACAGTGATTAGGAGCATCAGTTACAGAGCTGGCGGGGAGGGGTGTCTGGGTTTGATTCCTCTATTCTGTGGCTATTACATAACCACTCTGGGCCTCAGTTTCCTCATCTGAAGAAGGGATAACCTGTTCCCCTGAGAGGACCTGATGAACAAGGCACTTAGAGCTGTGCCTGGCACACAGAAGTATCTACCAGCAAGTTATGGAAATAGCTGGGCTGCCAGTTGGATCCTCGGGATGGAAGGACTTTCACGGACTCGAAGTCCGACACACTGCACTGGGTCTGGCTGGGGCTGAATTCCTAATATAGGTGTTTAAGAGATTAGAGCACTGAGTCACTGTAAGGGACATCATCCTGGGCTCCAAGCCACCAGTCTGGAGGTCTCCTCTCTACTCCGTCCAGACATCTTAGGCTTACACACTCCCAGGCTGGGGAGCTCACCCCCTTCCTGGGAGCACACACCCTGCTGAAGGGCGGGGAACAGGGACTCAGAATTCCGGAGCGCTCTTCTCCAGAAGCTGAATCCTGCCTTCCAGAGACCAGCTCCACACCCCAAGAGTCCCAGTTTTCCCCAACAGAACTGGGAGAAGTTGAGGCAATTGGAAGGGTCCCTGCCAGCGCAGCAGAAGAGCTTAGCAAAGCCTAATCCCTCCGAGGAACACGATTGGCTAGAACCCCAAGCGGGGAGAGACTTAACAGAGCCACGCCTCCTGGAGATGAGAATGTAAAGTGAGAATACCAATATCCTAAGGAAGCTCCGCCCCCAACGGGAGTGACTGGATAATTCCTTTCAGAAAATCCTATCAGAAGTGAGTGGGTAAATAGCCTAAGCTCCGCCCCCACAGGTGACTGGGTACACCCCACCCTCGAGGGGAAGGCTTAGTGAAGGCCCACCCCCCGCAGAAGGTGATTAGGAGGGTTCTAGAGAGCCCCGCCCTGCAGAAGGCCGTTGGGGAAGAAAGCAAAGGCCCTAATAGGAGAGTATAAGTAGCCCTCCTCGGCCCGAGCTCCGAGATGTCCCGCCCCAGGTCGAAAACCCTAGTTGCCCAATACTTACGTTTAAAACTTTTCGCTCCGACATCTTTACCTCCTACTCTTCTCTCGACCACAAGAATACTGATTAGGCTTAGTGCTTGTCGAACTTCCCCGACCATCTATCCTTGTATTTCCGCTTCCGTCACTTCCTTCAGCCGCTGTTATTGGCTGCTGCGTACACAGCTTGCCTTTTCATTGGTTCAGATCCCCGCCTGTCAACACTCGAGTCCGTCTGTATTCCCTCCCCAGTTGCAACCTCGGTAAGGACGCAGCAAAAGGTTCCGGCGTCGGTGTGGATTTGAAGTTCCGAGGAGGAGGCGCTGCACCCTCTAGAGGTGAGCAGCGACTGGTTAAAATTTCGTCGTCACGCGACGTGGCTGCCGGTAGCTACGTTCCCTGTGGTTTTATTCAGCAAACGTAGAACTCAGCGTTGAGCGCTTACCTTGTGTGTTGGGCTCCGGGAACCTACACATCGTTCCCGTGTCCCTAGCGCTCACCTGAGGACTGGGGCAGCTCTTACGATCCACACAGCTCCACAGGGAAGCACCCTGTGCGCCTCCCCACACCCAAGTTTATCTTGAGTCACAGTTAGAGACTCAAAGACCAGGCTCCAAACCTACCTCCCCCTACAAACATTCGCTCCCAGATGTCCCCCCCGTTGTTTGCCTCTGAGTTGTCCCTCTAAAGAGGTCGTTCCTTCCCTAGCCTCCTCCTTTCCTTTTACAAATGTTTGTTCTGTGTCAAAGACGTGCTCAGTCACTGGGGACACATCAGAGAATAAGACGTAAGATTTCTGCCCTCATGGAGATCACAGTCTGTCTGGTGGGACTGATGGCACAATAAACACACACAAAAACCCTTTCGGGTCCTGGTAAATGATCTGAAGATAATAAAACAGGAAGACATATGGAAAGTGATGAGAAGGGGCTACTTGAGATGTATGAGTGTCCTATGGCTGCTGTAACAAATTACCACAAGCTCAATATTTTTAAACAACACATTTATTAGAGTTTTGGAGGTCAGGAGTCTAAAATGGGTGGCAGGTTCCTTCAGGAGGCTTCAGGAGAGAATCCATTTCCTTGTCTTTTCCAGCTTCTAGAGGCTGCCAGAGTTCCATAGCTCGTGGTCCTGGATCACTCTGACCTCTGCTACCACTGTCACATCACCTTCTCTGTCTCCCTCTGACCCTCCTGCTTCCCTTTTATAAGGTCACTTGTGATCACCTTGGGGCCACCTGGATAATACAATATAACTCTACTTCATTTTCATTAACTTTAAAAAATATATTTATTTATTTGGTTGCACCAGGTCTTAGTTGTGGCAGGCAGGCTCCTTAGTTGTGGCTTGCTGGCTCCTTACTTGTGGCATGCAAACTCTTAGTTGCAGCAGGCATGTGGGATCTAGTTCTCTGACCGGGGATCGAACCTGGGCCCCCTGCATTGGGAGCATGGAGTCTTAACCACTGCACCACCAGGGAAGTCCCCATTTTCATTAACTTAATGAAAGATCCTCAATCTTTAAGGATCCTCAAGATTGTTAAATTAATCACATCTGCAAAGTCCCTTGTGCTGTGTAAGGTATCACATTCACAGGTTCTGGGGATTAGGACATGGATATCTTTGGGGGGGGGTCTTTATTCTGCTTGCCCTAGATGAGGTAGTCAGGGAAGGCTTCTTGGAGGAGGTGACCTTGGAATTGAGACCTGAGTGAAATGTACCGAGAAGCTCCTGGATTGAGAAAATCCTTCAGAGCCTGGCTGTGTTTTCCCCTCCTCAGAGCTTCCCAGACAAACTCATGTCCCATTGGTGTCCACCCACAGTGGGGCTCACATCTGGGCAGCTTTTGAGGTGAACCAAACTGAACTGAACTGAATGGATTCATCATTCCATCCCAGGTGGAACACCCACCACCCCTGCCCTGACTCCCCCAGCCCTGTCTCTTTCTCTGGTCCAGCCCTGACCCCGTGTGTGGCAGTGGGGATTCACTGTGTGTGTGTGTCCTGGTCTGTCCTCTCCTCACAGGGTCTCATGTGGATCTGTTACAAGAAGGAAGAGTCCTCATTCTAGTGACAATGATCCTTTTCTAATTAAACAATTAAAAAAATCTCATATTCACAGTTCACAAAACATTGCACTGTGTCAAAGGAGGCAGGCAGTACATCCCCATTTCACAGACTGAGAAACTGAGGCTCAGAGAGGCAAAGTCACTTGTCCAAGGTTGCCCAGCAACTCGGCAGCAGTGAACCCAGGCCAGTCAGGTCCCATCCACCCTTAGGTGGATGTCAAGGGCACAGCCCCTCTTCGGGGGTGCAGGGAACCCCCACTACTTGCCCAGGGTCACGGAGGCAACGGCGGGGAGACTCCAGGCGCTTGATTCCCCATAGTCAGTGAGGTCCAGAGCAGCCACCTGGATGCAGTACTTGGCTTGGGGCCTCACAGCCTTGAGGGTGAAGGATGTGCCTTCAATTGGTCCCACCTGAAAGCAGAAGGAGGTCTGGGTCAGTGGAAACAAGGAAGCTATGTGATCAAGCCTTCCGTCCCCATGTTTGGGCTGCTGCTCCAAGACTCAGGCACCGATGTCAATCCTCATCGGCACGCCCTCTGCGGCCCCTGTACATCTTTGGACATCTTAAACATCTTGCTGAGCAGGAAGAGCCTGCCCCTCCCTGGCCAGCCAATTCTTGATCGACCAGGAGCATGCCTTTCATATAAAAACCAATCCACCCCGAGTCCACACCCCCATCCATCCCCTCTCTGTACTGGTCACACACCAGCCCATATCCCCACCCTCTCCTAAATCACCCCAGGGCCAGATGCCAAGCAACTAGAGACCACCCTGCAGCCCAGAGCCCACTGGAATTATTCAAACTTGCTTACCCTAAGCTGTTCACCTGCCCCGCCTAGGCTTCCCCGAGGAAACCCCAATCCACCTCTGGCCTGGGCTCTCCCCTGGCTCCCTCTTCAGCCTCCTGATGTCCCAAAGTTGCCCACGTGGCCCTGCGTGGCGTGATGTGTCCCCTTTTCTGGGGAAATGTAATAAATTCTTCTTTCGATGGCCTTGACCTTTCCATGTCCTCACTCAGGCACCTCCACAGATTAAAATCCCTGGGCACCCATGAGACACCCTCTCAGCTCTGCCTTTCTGGTTCTCCACCCTGTCCCCTCTGTTCCCGCCACTCCACACTCTCCCTCCAACATCGGGGTCCCCCTCATCCTTGGTATGTCCCATGTCAGCCACCATCAGCAGCTTCCCAAGTTCAGGTCTGACTATGTCCCTCCTTCCTCTGCACAAGCTGTCCCATATGGCAGCCGGATGTGATGCTTTACGTTTTAAATTTAGATTAATTAATCATTGCACAATCGTGCGAATACACCAAAGTTACTGGCCTGTGCACTTGAAAACAGAGAGCTTCGTGGCATGTAAACTCTGTCTCGATTTTAAAATTGCAAGCATTTACAAAATTAAATGAATGAATACTACATCAGCTTTAAAAGCCCATTCCTCGACTCCTCACCAGGTTGAAAATGCTTGGCAGCCTCATGCGGCCCGAGGCTACCGTCTTGGACAGTGTGGATGTGGAACATTTCTGTTACAGAAGGTTCTAAGGGACAGGATTGCAAAAGCCTAAACCCTGCAAAGACTCAGCTCCTCAGCCCAGCGTCCAAGACTGCCCAGGACACAACTGCCCTGCCCATATGCTCACTGACTGATACCCTGCCTTTATTTTTTAAGAATGTAAAACAATACATCGGTGCTCTCAATTGAGGTGAAATTCACATGACCTAAAAATTAACCATTCCAAGGTGGATAATCTAGTGGCATTTAGTACAGTCACAGTGTTGGGCAACCAACAGTTCCAGAACATTCCATCCCCCCAGAAAGAAGCCCCGTCCCCATGAGCAGTCACCCCCTCTCCCTCCCCCAGCCCCTGACAACCACTAATCCAATCTCTGTCTCTGTGAATTTGCCTGTTCTGGACATTTCCCATCAATAGAATCACACACAGTGTGTCCTCCTGTGTCTGGCTTCTCTCACTGAGCATCGTGTTCTCAGGGTCCATCCACGTTGTAGCGAGTGTCAGGGCTCCTCTCCTTTTCATGGCTGAGTGATGTTCCCGTGTGTGGAGGGACCACGTTGTGTTTATCCATCATCCGTTGATGGGCACTTGTGTTATTTCCACCTTTTGACCATTGTGAGTGGTGCTGCTGTGAACATTCGTGTACAAGTAATTGTTCGAGACCCTGTTTTCAATTCTTTTGGGTAGATGCCCAGGAGTGGAACTGCTGGGCTGCGTTCACGTTGCACACCAGCACCCCAAGCTGTGACCCACACCCCACTGTACCTTTGCACATGCTCTTCCGTCTACCCGGGAACTGCCCTCCCCGTCACCTCACCCTCCTCACCTGGCGGAAGCGGGCAGCTCCTTGGCGCTTGTAGCGGATCCGGTACTTGAGTGAGAAGATCTCTGGGAAGGGCCAGGACCGGGGGGGTTCCCATTGCACCCAGAGCCGCTGCCCAGGGAGGGGGCTCAGGCGCACACCTTCTGGAGGGTCCGGTTTGACTGACGGACAAGCAGGAGACAGGGTCAGCGGAGGGCACATTCACTCATTCATTCAACCAACCAACCAATAAATATTAATTGAGGGTCTGCTGAGTGTCCAGGGATGTTCTGGATACTAGGGACACAGTAGTCCTGTCACCTTGGAGCTCAATCCCCCGGGCAGAAGATAAGACACAAAGGCAGATCCGAAGGTCATAAAAAGGAGGGAAGAAAGGTTAGGAGTGCAAGGAGGGTAGTGGGTTGCAATGTTTTTGGAGACACAACTCACATACCAGAGAATTCACCATTTGAAAGTGTACAGTTCAGTGGTTTTGGTATATTCACAGTGTCATGCAATCATCACCACCATTTAACCCGGAACATTCCATCTCCCCAAAAGAAGCCCCATCCCTGTGAGCAGTCAGCCCCCCATTCTTCCCTCCCAAGCCCCTGACAACCAAAAACCCACTCTCTGTGTCTGTGGATTTGCCGGTTCTGGACATTCCCATCAACGGAATCACACACTGTGTGTCCTTCTGTGTCTGGCTTCTCTCACTGAGCATTGTGTTCTCAGGGTCCATCCATGTGGTAGCGAGTGTCAGGGCTTCTCTCCTTTTTATGGTTGAATAATATTCCATTGTGAGGATGGACACGTTTTGTGTATCCATTCATCAGTTAATGAGTATTTGTGTCGTTTCTAATTTCTGCCTATTATGGATAATGCTGCTATGAACATTCATGCACAAGTTTTTTCTGCAAACGTGCTTTCCATTTTCTCTTAGACATATACCTAGAATTGGAATTGCTGGATTACATGGTAACACGTTTAGCTCTTTGAGGGACTGCCAGTCTGTTTTCTAATAACCACCAGCAATGTATGATGGTTTGCAATTTAAAAAAAATGCTTAGGGAGGACTCACTGAGGAGATGACATCTGAGTTGAGAGCTAAAGGAGGTGAGGGAGTGAACAGTGTGGAGACCTGGGGGAAGAGCCTTGCGGGCAGGGGGAACAGCACGTGTAAAGGTCCTGGAGCAGGACTGTGCCTGGTGTGTTGGAAGAACAGCGAGGAGGCCCATGTGGCTGGAGCAGAGTGAGTGAGAGGGGGAGAGGGAGGAGGGGAGGGCAGGGAGGGGACAGAAACAGATGGTGGGAGCCCTGGAGGGCTGTAGGCAGGGCAACAATGGGGCCTGACTCAGGTGCTCACAGGCGCCCTCTGGTGGCTCCTGTGGGGAGGACAGATTGTGGGAAGGAGGGCAAGAGCCCAAGGGGGGACCCGACTGGAGTGCTCACAGGCACCCTCTGGTGGCTGCTGCGGGGAGGACAGACTGCGGGCAAGAGGGCAAGAGCCCAAGATGGGACTTGACTTGAGTGCTCACAGGCGCCCTCTGGTGGCTGCTGTGAGGAGGACAGATGGGGGTGAGGGCAGGAATAGGGGACCAGGATGGAGGGGCTGCCACTGGTCCAGGTGGGCGGTGATGCAGGTTGCACCAAGTAGGGGCTCAGGAGAGGGGAGAAGTGGGCGGATTCTTGCTGAATTGTGAAGGTGGAGCCCACAGGATCCGTGAGAGATGGACAGGATCTCATCCTGACAGGTGGGAGGTGGGCGTGTGTGTGTGTGGGAGGAGCAGAAGGGGGACCCTCCACACCCCCACCGCTGCCCCTACTCACTGACGTGCTCTGGGACGAACGGCACGAAGCTGCTGCTGACGCCCCGGGGGTGGACAGCCGTGATGTTGAGCACATAGGGCACCATGGAGAACATCTGGATGTCAGGGATGATACAGCTGGTGGCCTCTGGTGTCTGCTGGAGGCAGGGCCAGCTCTCCCCATGGGCTGCCACGCCAAGCCTGGACACCGAGTGTGCTGTGAGGGTCCCAGCACTTCCTGCTGGTCCCCTGTGCCCTGGACCCCAAGTAGGGACAGCAGGTGAGGAGTCCTGCTCTTGGCTGTGTGATCCTAGGGACCCCTCACTCCAACATCACAGAGCCCGGGGGACCCAGGGTCAGGGGTAAAACCCCACAGGGAGATGCTAGGGTCCGGATTCTAACACTTTCTGGGGGGACTTCCCTGGCGGTCTGGTGGTTAAGAATCTGCCTTCCAATGCAGGGGACGTGGGCTCGATCCCTAGTCGGGGAACTAAGATCCCACATGCCGCGGGGCAACTAAGCCCATGAGCCACAACTCCTGAGCCCTCATGCTCTGGAGCCCATGTGCCACATCTAGAGAGAAGCCTGTGCACCACAGCGAAGAAGAACCTGCATGCCACAGCAAAGACCCAGCACAGCCAAGTAATAATAATAATACAGTTTTTTAAATAAATAAATAAAGCTTTCTGGAATGTCAACATTCCAGCCTTAGAATTCCAACATTTCCAGGTCTATGGATTCCGGAATCCGAAATAATAAGATTCCAGTTCTCTCGAGTTCTGACACCCCAAGATTTCAGACTCTATAGGCTGGAGCTCAGCACCGTCCACAGAAACTTCCACAGCATCCAAAACGTTCTGCTTCTGCCCTGTGGATATGAAGCGCGGCTAGTGCAACTGAGTGGGACTTTTTGATTTATTTCATCTAATCTGAATGAAAAGTTTCCACCTATCAGAAAGCGTGGGAAAGCTCCTCAGAACAACTCAGGTGTGTGAATCTACTTTTCCAAACACAAATGTTATGAAATCTAATCAGAGATCAAGAATATCCGATTGGGGGACTTCCCTGGTGGCGCAGTGGTTAAGAATCCATCTGCCAATGCAGGCGACACGGGTTCGAGCCCTGGTCCGGGAAGATCCCACGTGCCGCGGAGCAACTAAGCCCGTGTGCCACAACTACTGAGGCTGCGTGCCACAACTACGGAAGACCATGCACCTAGAGCCCATGCTCCACAACAAGGGAAGCCATTGCAATGGGAAGCCCACTCACCACAATGAAGAGTAGCCCCCGCTCACCACTAGAGAAAGCTGGTGGGCAGCAACGGGAAGACCCAAAGCAGCCAAAATTAATAAATAAATTTATTTGTTTTTAAAAAAGAATTTCTGATTGAATGTTTAGCATGTGAATTGAAGTGTGACACGTGTAAAGCACACATGGAATTCCATGACTTAGTATAACAAGACCGAATGCAAAATTTCTCATTAATTTTTAAAGTATTGATTACATGTTGAATACTTTAGATAATCCTATTAAATGCTATGAAATCAATTTCTAGTATAAGTTTAAATACATGAATCGTATATAAGCATGTTAAAGTACATTGCATTCGATCATATTAAATGATAAACATTTGGAATATTTAGATACTATTTAAATAAAATATTAAAGCCAATGTCACCCATTTCTTTTTCTTTTTTAAATGTGGCTTCTAGAAAATTTTACCCTCCACATGTGGCTCGCAGTACGTATTTTAGGGAGTATATTTCTAAGGGTTGGTGGTGCTCTAGAATTCTGAGGGGTTCAGGCTCTCACGAAGTCCCCAGCTGCCCTGATCCTAGGGGGTCAGCCCCGATGTAAAATCCCCAGGGAGCCCTCCAGCCTCTCTGACCTGTATGTGGCAATGAAGGACGTGGGCCTGGAGGAGTTTGGAGCGGGCGGCAGGGTCCAGGAGCAATCCACTGCGATCGGGTACCTAGAGGCCTGGCACCGCACCCTGGGCTGGGTGACAGCTGCTGGGGGGCCCGGAGAGAGAGGGAGAGCATGAGCTTCTGATTCACCCAGGACCATCAAAGTCCTACCGTGGCTTGGCCCCCACCTCACTGCCAGCCAGTGCTGGGCACACATTAGGAGCCTAATAGAGGTTTGTGGAATAAATGAGTGCATGAATGAAAGGCACCTACATCACCTCTCACTCTCGCTACAACCCACCAAAGCAGGAACTATTAGCCCATTTTCCAGATGGGGAAACTGAGGTTGACGGACCCACAGAGGGGACCTAGGGTTGGCGGGGATTTCTGGGGGGAGGGAGATGCTTTACCGGACCCCCTCTTTGTGATGGTTTTGTTTTGAATCACATGAAATGAATGGATACAATTAAAATTTCTTTCTCTCTCACCCTTCCTTCCTCCAGGCTGTGGCTGCCACTTCCCGGTCCCTTTGGGGTAGCTCTTGCCCTCTCTGTGCCTCAGTTTCCCCCACCCATGCAATGGGATGGTAACCCCCTCCCATCAGTGGTCATACAGAAGGTGTGTGAGCTCCCACCCCACCCAGGATGTTCCACGGCAGACAAAGTCCAGTCCTCAGAGAGTGTCCCTCTGCCCTGGCTCCCCCTACCCTCCCCGGGTCCCCACGTACCTTCTCTCCAGCAGCAAAGTGAGCAACCCACCCAGAAGGTGAGGGTGAGGACAAGTCTTGGGGCCATGGCTCAGGCGGGATCTGCTTTCAGAGGCTGGGGCAGGGAGCACCCTCGGGCAGGCAAGGGACTCAGGTCCCACCCAGGGGAAAGCCCAGCCCCCAGTCGAGGCCCCCTACTTCCCCTTCCCCTTCTGACTCACTGCCTGGTTCATGGGGCTCCGGAGGAGGAGCCCCCAGTCCCTTCCCCGGCCACCCCCAGTCTCGGGTGCGGAAGGCCCCAAAGGTGGGGGCAGAAGGAGGAGGCCACGAAAGGGAGAAGTGGTAACCCTGTGGCCTTTCCCAGAAGAGCCTTCCTTCCGGCTGCAGCGAGGAGGGGGCACGCCAGGGAGGGCCATGATGACAGGGAGAAAGACAGAGAGAGGCCAGGGCGGGGAGGAACAGAGAGCAGTTGGCGCCGACAGAAGATGCCCATCACTCATCAACCACAGAGATGGGGACCCCCACCCCCACCAGCCACATTCCACGCTCCAGGCCACAGAGAGGCAGAAACCCAGGAAGGTAGCCCCGAACCGTGGACATTCTCCAAGGGCCTGGGACGCCCAGGGACAGGCAGAGCCACTGCTGGATGCTGAGGAAACCTGGGGAACAGGCTGGACACGGAGCTGGAAAGAGCCAGGAACCCCCAGGGGATTTCAGGGGGTTGGCCCAGAGGCAAAGAGGCTGTGGGACACTCCCACCAGGGCCGGGTTTAGGGTGAGGACAGTGAAGTAAGTCGTGCAGCCTCAGATTCCGTCTTCATTTGACATTTGCATATTTTGTTCATTATGAACTTTTGGGAACCCCTTCTGACTTTTAAAAATAGTGCAGTAACTGGGGAATTCCCTGGCAGTCCAGTGGTTACGACTTTGCGCATCCAAGGCAGGAGGCACGGTTCAACCCCTGGTCTGGGAACTAAGCTGCTGCGTGGCGTGGCCAAAAAAAGAAAGAAAAAAGATATTGCAGTGACATAGTAACAGTGTTCCTCTCGGGGACTGAGTCCTGCCTTGCTCTCCTCACCCTAATCCCCAGTCCCTGCTCTGGGCCGCCCCTTCCCCGCTTTGCAGTGGGAGCCCAGCAATCAGGCCACACGATGCTTTCATCCTCTGCTCCGTGAGCTTTTATTCCTGGGGTGGCGTCTGATGATAAGACCAGACGTGAGGGAGGGGACTCACAAATTCTCCGGCGCAGGGAAGGGTACACGGTCAGGGCCTGGGTCTAGACTGACCAGCGCATGCAGGGACCAGTGGGGCCGTGGAGGCAGTGAGGGACCGTTGGGAAGGAGCCCAGGCTGGTCTCCAAGTGCGGATGGTCAGCGCGTGAGTCTGGGAGCCCCGACTCGGGGCCTGGAAGGCGGAGGGCAGTGCTCTGACCTCAGCGGCCCTGGGCCTGGAGTCTTTGCATCTGCAGGATCTGACTCAGAATCCGCTGTACATCTTCATCCATCTGACCCTGGGGCGGGAGGTGGAGAGAAGCGGAGAGAGCCTGGGCGTTCCCCACCGCCCCCCACCCAGCTTCTCCATTCCCCTCCCCGACCCCCCGCCCCGGAGGCCATGAACCTCTTCCCTCGACCAGCGTCCCATTGTACAGATGGGGACATGGAGGCCCAGGGAGCAGCAGTGGCGCGCCCAAAGACAGGGTGACTCACCTGAATGGCGTAGAGGAGGTGGCTCCTATACAAGGCCACCACTGCACTGTGGTCCCTGGCAGCTTCCTGTGGGTGTGGGGAGGGCGCTCAGAAAAGCAGAACCTCCTCCAAGATATGCCAGAAAGCCCCCTTTGCACCCCGAGCCCCTAGTTTGATGGCAGGCGCCGGCGTGACTGTGCTGCTTGCTAAAATACTGAACTGTTTTCCTTCCACGCCTGGCCCATGTGCCCAACCTCCTGCCTGCCCGTCACCCTCCGGGGACCCCTGTGCCCAGCGGGTGGGCGAGGCTCTCACCTCCAGCTGCTCCCGTAGAGCCTTCACCTGGCCGCGAAGGGCCTCCACGTCCGAGGAGCCTGGGGCTCCCGGCTGGTCCTTCAGTGCCTCCTTAAGACTGAAGACTTCCTTGGAGAGCTCTGTGATCTGAAGTGGGATCAGGGGAGGGTCAGCTAGCATCCTGAGCCCGGGGCTGGGGGCCTGCGACCTTTCCAGGCAAAGGACAGGCCTTGGAGGGAAAGTTGCATCCTAGAGGTTAGCAAACTCTGCCCTGCAGGCTGAGTCCGGCCCATCGGCTAAGAATGGTTTCCACATGTTAAATGGTTGAGGGGGAAGAAGTCCGAAGAAGAATGACATTTCACGACATGTGCAAATGAAACCAAATTCACATTTCCATGGCCAAACGTAAAATGTTATTGGCGCACGGCCAAGCCCATTCATTGTCACAGGGTCTACCGCTCCTGCATCAGCGGCAGAGCTGAGTGCCCTGGCCAAGCAAGGCCAAAAACATTGACCGTCTGGCCCTTTACAGAAAAACCTTGTGGATCTTGGAGTCCCGGGAAGTGAAAGTGGAGACAGACAGAACAGGAGGGCCGAAAGCAGCCTGGCCTGGTGGGGCTGGGTCAGACAGGCCAGGGTTTGGGTCCTTCTCTACCCTTTCCCTGCTGGAGATCTTGGGAAGATGACTTAAACCCTCTGAATCTCAGTTTCCTCATCTGTAAAGAGAATCACACTTCTCACCTTGGTAGGCTGCTGTGATTAAGTTTAAACTGTGTCAGCAAACAGCAGGCACTCAATAAATGCTGGGCTTTATTGTTATTTCTATAGATCAGAGGTTCTCAACCAGGGGAGATCCTGCCTCCCGGGGATGCCAGGCAATATCTGTGTTTGTCACCACTGGGGGTGCTCCTGATATCGAGTGGGTAGGGGCCACGAATGCTGCTCCATGCCCTACAGTGCCCGGGATGGTCCCCCACAAAGAATAACCTAGCCCCAAATGTCACTAGTGCTGAAGGGGAGGAACACTGCTACAAATAAATGATAATCCCTACCGCAATTTTATCTTCATTTTACAGAGGTGGAAACTGGGGCTCAGAGAGGTCAAGTGACTTGCCCAGGGTCACACAGCAGGTTGGGGCTGGGTTTCTCTGTGTGCTAAAGCACCTGGGGCTCTGGAGGTCACATCCACTGTCTAGTGAGGTGCTGTGTGACTTCAAGACACTCAGTTTGCCTCTTGGAGCCTCTGTTTGCTCATCTGGAAAATGGGCTGATTTCCCAAGGCTCTTTCAGTTGGGACATTCTTAGATTCCCTCCAACCTCTGTCGAGTGGGGGGGCCCCTTGACTGAGCACAAGAAAAGGGGACCCACCTTCTTGTCCTTCTCCTTGGCGCTCTCCAGGGCCTCCTGGGCACGGCTCTGGGCCTGGCGTGCCCGCTCGGCCTCAGTACGTAGCCCCCGCAGCTGCTGCTCTGCGGTGGCCAGCTGGGCCTCGGCCGCGTGCCGTTCACTCTTCATGAATAGCGCCTCCCGCTGCACCTGCGGCCCAAACCCATGTGTGACCCTGAGGACGTCTGGACCCCAAAGATGCCTGGACACCAAAGATTCTGACCCTTCTATTTTGGTCTGAGGCTATTCAAGCCCGTTTGGCCTCAAGGAATTTGATTCAGGGAAGTTCTGGATTTCTTTGGGCACGATGAACATTCTGACTCTGCCAAGCTGTGTGTCCTTAGACAAGTGACATAAGCTCTCTGTGTCTCAATTTGCTCATATGTAAAACGAGGATAATAAGCGCCTCCACGTCACAGGGTGATTGTGAGGATAAAATGAGAAAATACACGGAATACACTTAGAATGGTGCTTGGCACACAGTAAGTGCTATCTTCAAGTTTGTGATGTTGTTTTTAGTGTTATTATTACATAATGAACGTTATTATCATTATTATTACAATATAGCCAATGTTCTTCTCTCTGCCAGTGGTGTGAAGGTTTGTAGATTTCTTACGAAATGAAGGAAAAACAGAAGAGTCTGGATGAAAAGCAAACAAATGCCCCAAAACTGATGACTGCATTTTCACAAAAATATCAAGATTGGAGCAGTGTTAGATTTGCAAAAATTGATCCTGGGGGGGATCATTGGCCTTAAAAGAAATAAAAGGTCAGGGAAAATGGATAATAATTAGATGTTCCACTTAGTACAGACTGACTACACCTTAACAATTAAAAAAAAAAAAAACTAAGTCTGAATCAAATCAGCCTTGCAAAATTTACCCACAAAAGAAGTGATCATGAAGGAAGGTAAAATTCAGAAAATAGGGCTTCCCTGGCGGTCCAGTGGTTAAGACTCCACGCTTCCACTGCATGGGGCACAGGTTAGATCCCTGGTCGGGGAACTAAGATCCCTGAAAGCAGTGCAGCCAAAAAAAAAAAAAAAAAAAAAATAGAAGAGAATGTTCTTGGAAAAACAGTAATCCTGGCTGCAATTATTAATCACTTGTACCATCACTGTCCTAAGTAAATTTAATTCTCATGTGAGGACTAAGAACTATTATTAGCTCCATTATACAGGTGAGTAAACAGAGGCATGGAGAGAAAAACGCTTTCCTGATGACAACTAACAAATGTGGCTTTTTATTCACATATTTGTTAAAAACAGTTGCTAGGTTTTTTTGTGGGATGTGTGTGTGTGTGTGTGTGTGTGTGTGTGTGTGTGTGTGTATTTAAGAAAAGAGATGGGGTCAAAAGATCCACCTTCAGGACTTCCCTGGTTGTCCAGTGGTTTAGAATCCTCCTTCCTCCACTGCAAGGGGTGTGGGTTCGATCCCTGGTCAGGGAACTAAGATCCCACATGCTGTGGGGCAACTAGGCCCGCATGCTCTAGAGGCCGCGTGTCACAACTAGAGAGCCCGTGCGCCGCAACTACTGAGCCCGTGCACTGCAACGAAGATCCCACGTGCCAGGGACATCCCCCGTGGCACAGTGGTTAAGAATCCACCTGCCAATGCAGGGGACACAGGTTCGAGCCCTGGTCTGGGAGGATCCCACATGCCACGGAGCAGCTAAGCCTGTGCGCCACAGCTACTGAGCCTGCGCTCTAGAGCCCACGAGCCACAGCTACTGAGCCCACACGCCTAGAGCCCATGGTCCGCAACGAGAAGCCACCGCAATGAGAAGCCTACACACCACAACGAAGAGTAGCCCCCTCTCGCCGCAACTAGAGAAAGCCCGCGGGCAGCAACAAAGACCCAACACAGCCAAAAATAAATAAATAAATAGATAGATAGATAAAAAGGAAGATGGCGGGCTTCCCTGGTGGCGCAGTGGTTGAGAGTCTGCCTGCTGATGCAGGGCACGCGGGTTCGTGCCCCGGTCCGGGAGGATCCCACATGCCGCGGAGCGGCTAGGCCCGTGAGCCATGGCCACTGAGCCTGCGCATCCGGAGCCTGTGCTCTGCAACGGGAGAGGCCACAACAGTGAGAGGCCCGCGTACCGCAAAAACCAAAACAAAAACAAAGAAGGAAGATGGAAAAAGGGCTAACCATTAGAAAAAATGATGGGGTCAAAATGACCAAAAGGTTTTTAAAAAGAAAACACCAGTTGAAACACCCAGGAAGTCAGAATGGCTGCAGGGTCAAAGGTCCACCTGGATATATCGCAGCGTCAAGTCTCTGCAGGACTGAAACCGATGGGGTCGAAATATCGCATGGCTGTGGGGTCAGAACAAACCACCAACTGGCTACTGGCTGTGCCCAATGAGGATCCCACCACGCTCACCTGGAAGACCTCGGCGCTGGTCTTCTCGTGGCGTCGCCCCAGCTCCTCCAGCTGCCCCTGCAGCCGGGCCACGTCGGCCTGCAGGGCATCCACGATGCGCTCGTGCTCCAGGCGGGCCACGCTGCCCACACGCTCGCGCTCCAGCTCTGCCCGCAGACGGGCGGCCTCCTTTCCTGTGGCCACCACCTCTTGCTCCAGGCTGGCCGCCCGTCCCCGCAACTCCAGGGCCTCCTCCTGCAGCCGGTGATGCTCTGAGGCTGGCACCACTGACTGGTGGAGCACCTCGGAGGCCTCACGCAATTCCGCCAGGCCCCGCCGAGCCTCCTCGCAGGCCGCGGCCAACTCAGAAGCCCGGGCCTCAGCCACGTCCCGCGCTTGGCCCAGCTTGACGGCCGCAGCCCGCTGCTGCTCCCCGGCGGCTGCGGCCGTAGCCAGCTGCTCCCGTAGGGCCTGCACCTCCCGGCTCAGCTCCAGCCGCAACTCCTCCCGCTGGGCCAGCTCTGCCCGCAGGCCTCGAGCCTCCTCCTCGGCCAACAGCCGGCCGGCCTGGGCCTCGTCCAGCTGGGCTGAGGCCGCTTCCATCTCCCGGAGGCGGCAGTCCCGGTCTCGGAGGTCCTCCCGGGCCTGCTCCAGGGCGGCCCGCAGCTGGCCTGTGTCACCGCTGCTGACCCCGCCAGCTCCACCACCCTCGGCCTCCGCGGGCTCACACTTGCCGTGGGCCGCATCCAGCTCGGCAGCACTGGGGTGCAAGGTGGGGCCTGTGGTGACCCTCGGGGTCGTGGCCTCCACTCCCATGGCCTCCGTTTTCATGGTCCCTGTGCCTGTGAGCTCTTCCTGCACAGCACCTGTTCCACTGGCCTTCCATTCTGGTTCCTCTGTTTTCATATTTGTGGACTCTGCTCCTGTGGCCTCTGTTTCTGAGTTTCCTCCTTCTTCTAGAATTTTCGTTTCTGTGACCTCAGCCCCCGCGGCCTTTGTTTCCAAGCGCTCGGCGCCCACACCCTCTGTTTCTGTGGCCTCAGCGTCCGTGGGTCTTGTTTCCGTGGCCTCTGCCACCATGGATGCTGCTTCCAAAGCTCTGGCTTCCATGGTTTCTACTCCCGCAGCCTCCTCATCTGTGCTCTCGGCTCCATTAACTCTGGTTTCCGGAGCTGCAGTGCCGTTAAGCTCTGCTTCCACTGGTCCGTTTCTGGCGGCCTTGGCTCCCGGGCCGTTGCCCTCCCTAGGGGCTGCCTCCTCTTCTCCAGGGCCCTCCTGTGCTTCCTGCTGCCCCAGCGCCTGCAGGGCCTTGGCATGCTGCCTGCGGAGCTGGTCAAACTCAGCCCGGAGAGAGTTGTACAGCGCCAGAGGGATGACCTCGGCCAGACTGTCAGCCTCCATCTCGTCCTTCTCGAAGTGCTCCAGGATCTGGCGGGGGCAGGGCAGCCGGGCAAGAGCTGAAGTGGCCATGGGGGGCACAGGGCAGCCATGCCACTTTCCCTGTCCACAGACTCAGCCATGTGCCCGCCCAACCCCCCCGGGGAACAGCCCCTCAGGTCCTCAGGTCTGTCCCCACCCAACCCTCCCGGGCCTCAGTTTCCCCACCTGGACCTTCTCCATCAGTTCCTGGTTCTGTTTGGTGAGCGTGGCCACCTGCTCCTGCAGCGAGGCCAAGAGATCCTGGGCCGATGGGCTTAGGTGCTTGGAGAGCAGCGCCTCAGCCCCTGGCAGGGGACACAGAGTCAGGCCCCAGGGTCTCTGGGCAGGCCGACTTTGGGGAGTGGAATAACTAACGGGGCGGGCCAAGCTCCCTCCCAGATGCAACCTCTCTCAATGCCTATGGGTCAAGGCTCCAACTCCTGGGGCCCCAGACACAACGGGTGGGGGAGGGCAGGTGGGAGCTCACCTGGGAAGTCGGGCAGCTCACCCTCCTCGTCCTGCAGGGTGGCCACATCATAGCTGGTGTTCTCCCTCTCATTCTGGTGGGGGGGTGATCAGGGTCCGGCTCGGGGTCTTGCCCTCCCTCCAGCCCCCATGTCTCCCCCAAGTTTGTGTCCATAACCCCAACAACTAGGGGTGTACGTGCCACCTGGTCACAGGGGACCAAGAGAGGGATGGGAGTGAGTCCTTGAAAGGGTGTGTCTGCAATTCTGTGTGGGGCCACGGCTGTCTGCCTGTGTGCGAGTACCTGCAACAGTGGTTCAGGGTCTGTGGGTCGGCGGTGAGCATGTGTGTGCACGTGTGGGCGTGCACAGTGGCCCCGGTCTCTCCTATGTGAGTCCCCGTGACTGTGTGTGATTTTGCACTTGTATTTTAGTCTGTGGTGTGTGACCGTTCTGTGTTTCCGTATGTGTGCATGTGCGTGAACATGGTTGTGTACATGTGTCTATGTTTGTGTAATTATGTATTTTGAGAAATACTTGTGTGTGTACATGTATTTGGGGGTGTGTTGCCTAGGTGTGTGATTGAATGAGAAATATCTGCTGTGTGTGCCCAAGTATTTGTTGTGCATGTGTGATTACACACCCACAGATGTGTTTGTTGTGTGTTTGCCTGTTGTATGTGTAAGACCACATATATACAAGCGTGGCTGTTCATCTCTGCACGTATGTCAGCATGTGTGATTCTGTGTTTTTAAAAGTGTCTATTATGTGTACCTGTGTTTGTACGTTTGTCTGTTCTGTGTTTGCATGTGTGTGAGACTATGTGTATTAGTGTGGCTATCATGCAGCTGCAGCAGAAGAGAGGCCCTTCCCCCTGGTGGCCCCGCCCCTGGTGGCCCCGCCCCTAGAAGCCCCATCCCTGCCCTGCTCCCCGCTGGGCCCACCTCCAGCAGGGACAGCCTGCTCTGCAAACTTTCCACCTCCCGTCCTAGACTCTCCTTCTCCTCCTGCCTCTCTGCCAGCAGCTGCTGTAGCTCTTGCACCTGCAGGGAGGCAGTGGGGGGCTCAGTGGGCCTCTGGGGAAAACACTGGGCAGCTGGCCATCCAGTTTCCCCCCACCTTCCACCCTACCTGTCTCTCCAGGCTGTGGAGGGAGCTGGCCTCCGCCTCTGGCAGCTGACGGAAGAAAGGGGCCTGGGCTTGGATCTGGGCTGGGGGGCCTCCCTGGCCTACCTCCTGCTCAGTGGCCCTCCATCCCAACCACAGATGTCCTCTGGCCTATTTTGTGCCAGACCCCCTTTAGGGCCACTAATTCGTTTATTTATTCATTCACTCACTTACTCAAATATTCATCCATCCAGTAAATACTTATGAAGCATCTACTGTGAGCCAGGCACCATCAACCATGTCTGCCCTCGTGGGCTTACAGTCGAATGGGTGAATATGAATAAAATATATGGTACATCCAATAGCAGTAAGTGCTTTGAACAAAAATAAAGGGAACTGTGAAGTGAGTCGGGGTGTAACAATTTTAAATAATTTGGGTAGGGGAGGTGTCTTTGAGCAAAGACCTGAAGGAGATGAGGGAGGGAGTCATAAGGACATCTGGGAAAAGGTGTTTCTGGCAGAGGCCACAGCACGTGCAAAGGCCCGGGGGCAGCACCGTGCCTGGAGTGTTGGAGGAACACCGAGGAGGCCCGTGTGTGTGGAGAGGGAGAAGAGGTAGGGTACCCCCAAAATGGTACCTGCTGCAGGCTTAGCCCAAGGCCCATGTCTCTGAGGCCCCTCACCTCCTGCTTCTTCCGTTCCTGGTTCTGCTCCAGGCCCCGGATCTTCTGCAGCAGGCGGCCCCTCTCCTGTCGCAGCCGCACGATCTCCTCATAGGCATCTTGATCATCCTGTCCCCCGACCCCGGGAACCCACCACCTTTACATGATGCCCAAGGACTGTACCCTCCCGTACCTGAGCCAGAGCTTTCTCCCCATCCTGCCTGGAGTCCCTCCATGCCTCCCCCCAAGGCCAGGGCATCTCTCACCGGCATCGGGATATTGGCAGGGGGCTGAGGTGCCTTTCGCTTCTTGGGGGCCCCTTGCTTTTCATGGCTGGACACAGAGTTCTGGGGGGAGGGGTAGAGGGGGTACATGGGGGACATGCCAGCCTCCCACCCCAATAAACCAACACAGCCAACCCACTCTCTGTCACCAGCCCCAACTGTGCCCTCACTTCCTGTGTGATCTCGAGTGAGTCCCTGCCTCTCGCTGGTCCTCACTTATCCCAGCATAAAAGGGGGCAAGACCACATCTCCTGAGAGCTCCCAATCTTATGTTTTACCCTCTGCCCCTCTCCATGCCCTGGCACTTTCCCCAGCTAGACCCAATTGTTTACAATTCCTTCCCTATGGAGCTGAGATGCTGTAATGCCGGAAGAGAGAAAGAGGCCAGACCTGACTCCTTCGCTGACTGCACCAGCCCTCACCCATCTCAGTTCCCTCTACCATCCCACCCTAGCCCCATGATGTGGCCCCATCCCCCCAGAGTTCTCACTGAGTCTTGAGAGTTATGCTGTGGGTGCTGCCGCCACTTGGTGGCAGCATACCCCGAAGGCAGCATTCTTCCCCAGCCTGGTCCTTCCCGGTATTAACCCTGAGTCAAGGGTCCATCTCTTCCTTCTCTTCCCAGGGAGCCTGGGGCAAGGGGGAAGGTAGTGTGTGCACAGGGAGAGGGACTTGCTCGCTGCTTAGGGATCCATACCTGAGATGATGCCTCGCCTGAGTCATCCTCTGGGAGGGCAGGGGAGAGAGGGAAGCAGGGTCAGGCACTGTTCTAGGGATTCCATTCCTAGCCCTAGGAAGGGCATTAGGGAGCCCAGGGGACTTGAGAGCGCTCCCAATTCCCCCCAGAATCAGGACTTTTAAGGTAGGAATCAACCATTTTGACAGAATACTAATAGGAGGGGCCTTGAAACTCTCAAAAAGAGAGAACAGTGGCATCTCCAGGATGGGGCAAGTGGAAGGGCCAATTCTTAGGAAAGGTAAACATCCAAGCATATGGATGACCCGGGAAAACAGAGTTGACCCCTAGGCTATTCTAAAAGCTCTGGGGTTCCTCGAAACTGTCCTGAGTAGTGTGATGGGAGCAATGAAACCTCCTATAATACAAATAGGGATACCTTGAAACTATCCACAGTAGGGAGGGAGAGAAAGGGGTGACAAGAAATTACCTAGAAGATGGAGGAGGGTGCTCAAAATTGTTCAGAGGTGGGGTTTGCATACCGCTGGGTGCTGAGGGGCGCTGGGCGGCCTCCTGCAGGAGGTGTAGGATGAGTTTGTCCCCTGCCAGGGCGCCGTAGTGAGCAGCGTCCTGGCCCAGCGCATCAGTGATGCCCGGCTGGGCCCCACCCTGCAGCAGCACCTCCACTGTTTCGGGGCTGGCTCCCTCACAGGCCAGCATCAGGGC
Source organism: Leucopleurus acutus (assembly GCF_964270905.1). Classification (NCBI taxonomy): domain Eukaryota; kingdom Metazoa; phylum Chordata; class Mammalia; order Artiodactyla; family Delphinidae; genus Leucopleurus; species Leucopleurus acutus. The sequence continues at coordinate 3,347,186 of NC_139145.1, read as the reverse complement.
CGTCCTACCAGAAGAGGAGGCTACTGAGGGGGTGAGGACATTTTCAAACCACCACACCCTCCTCAACACCCAGGGTGGGTAAGGGGAGGAGGACAACTAGATCCCACACCCAGAGAGGTTAAGAGACTTGCCTCAGTCACACAGCACACAATGGACTGGCTGAGAGGGGAGATGCTCACCTGCCCTGAAGGTCCTGGTCATTTGCAGCAGCCCCTTGCTGCAGGAGGAGGCGGCACAGATCTGTGTGACACATCTGAGCTGCTATGATGAGGGGTGTTGTACCCAGCTGGGGGAGGGGGGTGGGAGAGGGGTGAGACAAGGCATGAGAGAATGACTCTGGGAGGTGGGGAAGCCTATGACGGCCCCCAAGCTTCCCTCCAAATCTTCATACTTTTCAAAGGGTGCCTGGGATGCTGCCACTGGGTGGCAGCATACCTCAAATGCAGTATCTTTCCCCACAGGATCCCAAAGACTCACCCGATCTCGGGGATTCAGATGTGCCTTGAAGGAGCAGAGCATTTCTGAGCAGGAGATGCAGCCGCCAGCCGCTGGAAAAAGAGAGAAGGGTGGGTAGGAAGGGCATGGCTTTGATATTTTCTGGGGGCCTTCTGCCTGAGCGTGATTCTTATCCTTTATTTCATGAGAAACTCCCACCTCCCCTAGAAGATCAGTGACAAAGATATGACTCCTATTATACAGATGAAGAAACTGAGGCCCAGCCAGGCCCACGGTCACCCAGGGGGTCAGAGAAAGAGCCAGGATGAGGACCCAGGTCTTCTAATTCCCAGTCCCAAGCTCCTTCCACATTCCACTGTGGGTCCCTCTTAGGGTGGAACGTTTCACTGATTTTCATGTATTTAACCCCTTTTGATTCAACCAGCATTTATTGTGTACCGACTATATACCAAACCCTCATACAAAGAGTGTTAATATTTACTACAGAGATCAGACCTCCGCTGAGGTTGGGCAGGCTTCTTGGGGTTTGATCTGAGCTTGAGTTTTGGTGGTGAAAGGGGGAGGGTAGAGGTCACTGCATGGACATGGACCCTGAGGCAGGGAGGAGCTTGGAAGGACTTGGTCATCAAGGAAGTAGGACAAGGTGTGTTATGTCCAGAGCCTCAAAGAGGGAAGGAAGGGCTTTGTGCAAGGAAGCGTTGCTGGAAAACCATCAAACTCTTGGATTTCCCTGGCAGTCCAGTGGTTAAGACTCCGCAGTTCCACTGCAGGGGGCGCGGGTTCAATCCCTGGTGAGGGAACTAAGATCCCACGTGCTGTGCAGCATGGCCAAAAAGATAAAATAAAAAAAGCTAAAAAAAATCATCAAACTTTATGTGATTACCTGCTGTGTGCCCAAGGACTTATGGGGTTTTGTTTGCTGTTGTAATCCCATCGCTTAGAACCGAGCCTGGCACACAGCAGGTGCTCAATATTTATTGAAAGAAAAAAACCATGGAGCTTCCATAACGTGATCAAAGGCTTTGCCACCACTAGGTGGCAGCGTACTCCAACTGCAGGGAATGTTTCAACAGTGAATAAAACTCCAGAGCAAATGTATTCCACGCTCCCAAGAGCATAGACGTTTCTTGAGTCATCAAGTGAAAGACATTCTCGAATGTCATGGGCACAGTGGACAGACGTTGGGCTGGGTCCTGGCTCAGGTGGGTGGGTCCCTTCCCTCCCTCAGGAAAGGAATTTGGATTTGATGACTATGAAGGTTGCCTGGACCTTTGGCCTTCCTGAGATTCCCTAGGAGTTCCTTGAAGCAAATTATACTCTGGTCACCCTCTGATCGTCCTCACCCAGGCCCAGCATACAGTAGGCTGTGCTTCGGGGTCAGATGGCCTGGATCCTCCCCACTTCCTTGCTGATAAGCCTCAATCCCCTTGTCTGTGCAATGGTCATCGTCCATGGCTCAAAGGGTCACTGAGGATAATGCAGAGCCCAGTGCCTGGCACACGGTAGGGGCTCCATGAGGAAGGAGGTGGAATGTCCTAGGCAGGTCCCCAGAGCCCTAGGTAGAATAATTCCCAAGCCTAGCACCCTCTGGGCCATGGTGGCCAGGGCGAGGCCAGGCTGCACCCACCTGCGTGATGCAGGGCCGTCCACCCACTACTGTCCACAGTATCCACCACGCAGGATGCCTGGGGGGGGGGAGGCGTGTCATTGGAGGTGGAGCCATCCCTGTTTAGGAGCCATCCCTGTTGCCTAATTTCTCTAGGAACTGCCCCTCCTTGGGCTCTGCTGTATTTCAGCCTCCTTGCCTCCCCCCTTCTCCCCTCCCACCCACCTGCTCTGTGGAACCCACTTCTCACAGGCCCCCAAGTGACTCTCTTGGCTTTTATGAAAATTGGTGAGAAAGAGGGATTAGCTGGGAGCCCAGGGGCAGCTGGGGGTTTGGGGAGAAGCTGGGCTCAGGAAATAGCTGGTATTGGGAGTATAACTTGGGTGTGGGAAGTAGCTGGACACTCAGGGAGTATCTGGTTGTCCAAGGAGTAGCTGGGACTCAGGAGTAAAAGGGGCCAAGGAATACAAAGGATTCAGGGGGTAACTGGGGGTTCAGTGAATTCCTGGAACTCAGGACTAGTCAGGGCAAGGGAGTATCTGGGGTTGGGAAGTATCTGAGGCAGGAAAGGACATGACCTGCAGTAGTTGCTTCAAGCACTGAGGGTGCCCATACTTGGCGGCCAGGTGGAGGGCACTGTAACCTGAAAGGGAGAGAGAATGTACTAGAGCTTCAGATACTCAGGGAACTTCCAGTTGCCCCCCCAAACCTGTGTCAACTACTTGTGATGACTCTAACAAGTCCCCAAACCCAGGTACTTCTCAAAACTGTGCTACTCCCTGGGACCAGAGGCTCTCCAAACCTCAGCTAGTAGGTGTCCCAGACAATCTCATCCCAGCTACACTCCACATCCATCCACTCCTCAAGCACTACTGTCCCCAGCTACTCCCCAGGTCGCCAGCTACTCCCCAGGTCCTCAGCTACTCCCTCGGTCCCCAGCTACTCCCCAGGTCCTCAGCTACTCCCCCAGTCCCCAGCTACTCCCCAGGTCACCAGCTTACTCCCTAGGTCCCAGCTACTCCCCAGGTCCCCAGCTACTCCCCAGGTCCCAGCTACTCTATAAGTTCAACTACACCAAAGTGCCAGCTATGCCGCTTTCTTTGATACTCCACAAATTCCCAGTACCCATACATCCTGGCTCCTATACTTGTTGCCCTGAAGCTTCAGATGTGGCTATGCCCCATGCCTAGCTATTCCCTGAGTCCCAACTACTCCCTCTGGCCATGCTTTCTATCGCAGTTATCCCTCAGGGCCCTAGTTAAGTCACACACCTAGATTCTCCTTTTGTCTCGGCTACTCCCAGAGCTCCAGCTAACTCTAGAGCCCAGCTACTCCATGCACCTCAGATACTCCCCTCCAAAAAACTGTACTTGTTATTCTCACGCCCCCAGATGCTCCTCAAGCTCAGATGCTCCTCTGTTTCCATTACTTCCTCTGACTCAACCACTACCTGAGTCCCAGCTCTCCCTGATCCACAAGTTGACTCACTCTGTTTGCTGCCGGCCATGGTCTCCATCCTTGGGTACCACAGCCTGACTCGCCCCTGTGCCTCCCTGGGGGCACTGAAGAGAACCCCCCTTTTTCAGCAGGACATGGAGGCCATGAAGCAGGGCCCGGCTGGACCCTCAGGCTGGGCATCTGGTCTGAGTTCCTCTTCCCTCCCCCAGGGCCCGGCGGGTAGTACCTGCCCCATCCGTGCTCATAACGTTGGCGCCGTGTGTCAGCATCACCTCTAGACAGCTGGCTGCACCCCTCATGGCCGCCAGGTGGAATCTGGAGGCCAGAGGTCAGGGGTCAGCTGCAGGGTGGCCACCCCTCAGCCATCACACCCCCAGGACGTGGGCACTCACGCGGACTTGCCCTCGGGGTCCAGCTTCGTGGGCACCAGCCCCTTGCGGACAATGAGGGAGGCCACCCGTGCGGCATCATTGTTCTCCACGGCCTGCAGCAGCCGCTCGTCACTTTTGCCCCAGTCCTGGCTCTGCGGGGCACACCCAGGGGAACATGGGACTGGCGGCCACTGCCCCTCCCCACTCCCCCAGCCGGGGCTCCGGGCTCTCACCGCCCGGCCTGGGCACTTGCCTGGCGCCTGCCTCTGGCTGCCGGCTTCGGGATGGGGCAGGGGCCGCAGGGTGGGCAGGAGCCAAGGTCAGTGGGGCTGAGCCGCAGCTGCCGGGGGGAGTGGTCCTGGGTGGGGGCCTGAGACAGCAACCCCCAAGCCTGGGTCCCCAGCATCTGCCCCCAGGTCCATCGCCCCAGCTGTCATACACCACTTCCACCATCGTACCATTAAACCATCCCCAGATCAGCCCCCAGCATCTTTCCAAAAAGTTGTCCCCCAAACCTAGGCTCCCAGCCCATCCCTTAGTGAAAGCCACCTTTCCAATATCACCTCACCATATCCCTTTCTGAACTACCCTCCGAAATCTTCCCATAGGAACCCCTAAAAAGGTTGCTTCAATGTCCCTCAGCACCACCCTCTGCCATCTATCCTTTGACTGCCTCTGAGATGTCACAATTGTCTCCCAAATGTCCCAATATCTGAAATGCATTCCAAAATGTCTTCCCCAAATTCCTGACATGTTCTCCAAAATCATCCCCCCAATGACTCCATCATCTGTCCCCAAAATGTCCTCCCCTAAAATCTTTCAGATGTCCTCCAAAATTGTTCTCCAAATGTCAATCTTTTCCCAGAAAAGATCACCCAAAACAGCATCCAAACTGTCCCCACAAATGATCCCATCCAAAACTGTTCCCCAAAACTGTCTCTCTAAATGCCCTCCAAATTCTCCTGTGTCCCCATCCGTCCTCAAAACTGTCCCCCCAAATGTCCCATCCATCCCCCCCAGTCTCTGCCCCGCCCCCTCCCTCCTCCCTGATCATCCTTCGCGGGTCTGAGGGTGGAGGGTCTAGGCTCTGCGAGGTCAGGGGGCGGGGAGGGGCGGGACGGGGAGGGGAGGAAGGGCCCGCGCCCGCCCCGCTCCCGCGCCCCTTCCCCCGGCCCTACCGCGAAGGAGGCGGCGGCGCAAAGGCACAGCTGCTTCATGGTGTCCAGGGCGCCGGGCGGCCAGGCGGCCGGGCTCCGGGAGGTGACCAGAGGGAAGGGCCCGCGATGCCGGGGCTCGGCCGCCCGGCCCGCGTGGTCCCTCCAAGCCCCGCGCCAAACCTCCCCCGCGCGCCCCGCCTGCTGCCCCCCTCCCGGCCTCTCCCCTACGGGTCGGGGGGGAGTGCCAGGGAAGGGGGCTGGGCTCTGGGGGAGGGGCACCGCGGTGGCCCGACCTGACCTTGCCACCGGGAGGCTGAGGCAAAGAGGGCCAGGCTCCCAGGATCTCCATGGACCCGCCTGCGTTCGTCTCCGCCTCTCTGGGGGGGGGGGGGGGGGGCGGGGAAGAGGGGGAGTGTGGGATACGGGAGGTGGTCTCAGGTGACTCCCGGTCTGGTTCCACTGCCGCTGGGCTATCCCTCACTCATTCATTCACTCATTCATTCATTCATCATCCACCAGCGGGGCTCTGCAGTCTGACAAACCTGAATTTGAATCCAGGGCACCCCCCACCGCGCCCCCTGCCCTCCACACACCCGCATTTACCATCTATAAGATCGGCCCAGATACTTACCTGCTTTGGACTTCACTTTCCTCATCCGGGAAATGGGTTTCATATTAAACAGTACCTACTGCAGAGGGTTACTGGGAAGACTAAATGAGATGCTAGATATGGGGCCTGGAACATAGTGCGCCATAACCACGGATTCAAAGAAAGATGTGGTTGGGCTGTGTGCATATCTAATACTGAATCCTAGGGACGCAGGACATAGTAGGTGCTCAGTTAAACCACTGAAAGACAGAATGGACACAGCCTTTGGCTCTAACTCCAAGGGACTGGGAGGGTCTGTGTTCTGCTGCTTTTCTCAGACTGGAAGCCCCTTGAGAGCAGGGTCCCACTGAGGCCTCCCTGGCAGAGGCCAGGGTGGGGTGGGCACCCCAGGGTGGAGTGGGCAGTTGGTGAATGTTTGCTCTGTTAATGTGTGACTCACAAAGCCAAGCCCTCTGAGCCATGTGTATTTCATTCATTCAGTCCACTTGTGCTACAGGGTGCCTGGCACTGCACTGGGCATTGGGACTCAGTGGTGACGAAGACAGATGTCCCTGCTATCACTGAGGTCCCTGGGGAGACAGACACATCCATGGATTTATGAACCAAGGTGATCAGGGCTATTATGAGGGAAGCCCAGGTGAGCTGGGAGCTCAGAGAGGACTCTTGATATCATCTGGGGAGTCAGGGAGGGCTTCCTGGAAGAAAGGACATCTGAGCTGAACCTTGAAGAATGGGCAGGAGTTGGGGAGTGGCAGGAACAAGATCATGTTTGGGAGAAATCATGAAATAAATTGCTCTCCTGGACCAGTGCGGTAGCCTATGCCCTGGTCCAGGACCTGGGGCGTGGGGTGGGGCAGGGGTGTGCATACTTAAGGGTGGGGGCAGAGGAGGAGAGGTGCTAGCATAGGAGCTGGAGGAGGGGGTCCTGGGAAGGCGGGGGAAACCAGGAGTGTGGGGTGTCAGGAGAGCCACAAATGGTTCCAAAAGTCAGGATAGTCCACTGTGTTGTGGATGCAAATTCGAGAAGGGACCAGGAGAAGGGAGAAGATTGGGATTACAGGGGAGAGAAGGGATGAGTGAGGAGACAGGCCTTCAGGAACCCAAATTTAAGAGCAGTGACTGCTGACAGGCACTGGGGCTTTGAACCCAGCTTGGCCATTGTATAGTTGCTGTGTGACCCGGGGCCAGCCATTCTCCCTCTCTGGGCCTCAATTCTTTAACAATGGGATAGATAATGGAAGGAACACTATAGAGCCGGGTTCCTCCACCCAGAGGCACTGCTGACACTTGGGGCCTGGTCATTCCCTGGGGTGGGGCCATCCTGGACTCTGTGGGGTGTTGAGCGGCACCCCTGGTCCAGAAACACCCCCCCACACACACACCATGTGAAAACTGTAAACGTCCCAGGTATCACCCAGTGTACCCGGAGGCAGGATCACTGCTGTTGTCCGTGATTATTCTTAGACACCTTTAGGCAGATGGAGGGAGAGGTGGGGGCAGGTAAATGGAGAATCTGCTGATAAGCAATTGGGGAGTTGGAAGGAGGGTGTTAAGGGCTCCTCTCTCCTCTTACACCGAGGGGGGGTGGTGTGACCCTCTCAGGCTTGTCCAGAGAGGAGACTGAAATGGATCTCCCAGCTCAGGCCTCGGATTTCCAACTGCCCTCGGCCTGTCCTTCTGGATGTTAGACAAGCTCAGAAGCCCCCCGCAGTGGGCCAAGGGCGTCGCTGTCCCGGTAGGGGCTTAGGCCAAGTCTTAGCATCATCTCACTCCTCTCTCACCCCGTACCCAATCCAGCAGCCAACCCCGCCAGCTGTAAACTACGTCCAGGGACCCCTTCTCACCCATGGTCCAGCCCCATCACAATTCTATCTGGAGGTCACCTCCTCCCAGGCCTCCCTGCTTCTGTTCCCCTCCCTGGTCCACAGCTTCCTAAAGCCTGCATCAGAGCATTTCTCTTTTCTGCTCAAAAGTCTCCAGCGACTTTGCTCAGCATCAAATGCTAACTGCTCACAGAGCCCAGGAGGTTCTATGGCAAGCGGTCCAACTGCCAACTGAGGTCCCCAGGGCTGGGGTGGGTGGCAAATCCCAGCCCACCCCATCCCCACCTGGTTTGGTCCAGCTCAAGAGCTAAGAATGGTTTTTACACTTCTAAGTGGTCAGGGAAAAAAAAAAATCAAAAGAAGAGTAATACTTCCTGACACATGAAAATTATATGAAATTCTCATTCCAGTGTCCATAAAACAAATGTTATTGGGATGGGGCTATGCCCATCCATCTTCAAATGGCCTATGGGAATTCCCCGGTGGTCCAATGGTTAGGACTCCATGCTTTCACTGCCGAGGGCCGGGGTTCAATCCCTGCTCAGGGAACTAAGATCCCACAAGCTGTGTGGCGTGGCAAAAAAAAAAAAAAAAAAGTTTACTTTCTGGCCCTTTACAGGAAAAATGTGCCTAGCTTTGCTCTAAACAATCCTCCTCGTCAACTCTCTGAGCTCATCTCCCCCTACCTTTCCCCTGGTCCGTGACATCCTGCTGCAGTGGCCTCCTTTCTGGTCCTCAGACAGCTCTGCCCACCTCCGGGCCTTTGCCCTTGCTGTGTCCTCCACCCGGAATGCCCTCCTTCCTCCACTGCCCACAACGCTGATTCCTTTACTGTCTTTTGCACTGGAAGACACCTCTTCAGAGAGCCCTTCTCTGATCACCCCTTGTCACTCTGACCCCTTAGTGGGGGGTTATTTTTCCTTCATCGTTCTTATCACTACCTGACGTCATCCTGTGTACCTTTCTGAAAATATTGTTTCCTCTTGATCTCTCCACAGAATCTCACCTCTGCACAGGCAGGAATTTTTGTCCCCCTTAGTCACTGCGGCTGGATCCCCAGCAGGTACCGGGCATAGATTTTGAAGGACCCGGTGCAAAATGAAAATGCAGGGCCCCTTGTTGAAAAATTATGAAGAATTTCAAGATGGGGAGAAATGAGTATGAAACCAAACATGGGGTCCTTCTGAGTGGCAGGGTATGTGTGTGTGTGTGTGTCTGTGTGTGTGTCTGTGAAGCCAGCCCTGATCTCCAGCCCACAGTAGGTGCTGAATAAATGTTTGTTGAATGAATTAAAGAAATAGTGACTCATTTAAAATAAGATCACATATCTAATATATATCTATATGTACATTTGTTCATTTCAAGAGTACTTTTCAGGGCATCCTAATAATAAACTACAAGCTACAAAATTCAATCAATCCCCTAGTGCCTGTGTTGATCTAATAGCAATAAACTACTTTGTTCAAACTGAAAAAAAAAAAAAGAAAAAGAAACAGTGACTCTGGGAATAAAAGTGAGGGAGAGACAGACAGACAGACAGATTTTCCAAAAAGTGTTGAGGCACCGGGAGTTTACGAATCTCTAAAATTTTCTACAAATCCGCACTCTTCTTCCATGTAGGATTTTTCCAAAACCTGAAATAAGGGCAGGAGGTTGATGGGAATCCAAAGACTAGGCTCCCGGCTCCAGTTAACTCCCATCTTTTTTCTTTTCTTTTCTTTTCTTTTTGCGGCATCGCGTGTCATGTGGGATCTTAGTTCCCCTAACAAGGGACCATATCCGTGCTCCCTGCATTGGAAGCGCAGAGTCTTAACCACTGGACCACCAGGGAAGTCCCTCCCATTTTATGGATGGAAAAACTGAGGCCCAGAGAGGGTGCGAGAAGGCTCAGAGCAAGTAGGGCGCTCTGCTGGGACCTGGCAGAGCAGGCTGTATCATGAGAGAAGCAGAAAGGAGCGGAGAGGGCGCGCCGGGCAGGTTGTGTGCTGAGAATGGGAAATGGAAGGTCCGGAGAGATGGAGACGGAGGTGGAGACGGACCACTGCAGTCACGGGTGTTTGCTTTCTTCCCTCGGGGCAGCCGAACAAAAGCTGAACCTGACTCCTACGTTTGGCAGAGAAACTGGAGCCTGGCAGGTAGAGGGACTGACGGGGGTGGGGGGCGGTTTTGTGGGGGGAGTGGAGGACCAGCTTCTCCTCTCCTTCCTCCCCCAGGCCTCCCATCTGCCGTGCCCGCTCCAGCCCAGGCGGGCTCTGCTTGCTGCCCCCGCCCTCCCTGACACACCCAGAGACCCTCACACCCAGGCTGAGGTTTTAACACCCTTCTATTCCTGCCCTCATCTTGACACTGTGCCAGGCACCTATCAAAACACACCCACATCCCAAATTAGGTGTTTTTTTGGTTTTTTTTCCTTTAAATTAAGGGTACTTTAATCAATTAATTAATTTATTTATTTTTGGCTGTGTTGGGTCTTCTTTTCTGTGCGAGGGCTTTCTCTAGTTGCGGCGAGCAGGGGCCACTCTTCATCGCAGTGTGAGGGCCTCTCACTGTCGCGGCCTCTCTTGTTGCGGAGCACAAGCTCCAGACACGCAGGCTCAGTAGTTGTCGCTCACGGGCCTAGTTGCTCTGCGGCATGTGGGATCCTCCCAGACCAGGGCTTGAACCCCTGTCCCCTGAATTAGCAGGCAGATTCTCAACCACTGCGCCACCAGGGAAGCCCCTAGGTGTTTTTTTTGTTTTTGTTTTTTTTAGCGGCACAAACGTTTTGAAGGATTGGATTTCAATAGGACTCTGCTTTTGAAATTCAACAATCCCGTGGTTTGGTTTACCACTGGCTACAGCTTCTCCGGAATCTTTAGCAGGAAATGTGAACACTAACTAGGAATCGATTTCGAACGGGATGAAAATTTTAGGATCGGTTAGCAGTGAATGAAGCTAACCCCAGGCCACGTTTTGTAGGGCTTAACAAACAATTTATTCCTTGCTCTGGTGCCCTCTCTCTCTCTCTCTTTCATTCTCTCTCCCTCCCCCTCTCCCTCTCCTTCCTTCTCACTTCAATCAATGCAAGTTTCCCCGCAACCAAGGCCCAATAACACAGCCCTAGTAACACAGGTGTTCCTAGTAACACAGCCCAGGGAGAAGGCAGGCATTCACTTCCTAGCTGTGTGATGTTGGGGAAGTTCCTTAACCTCTTTGGGCATCGTTTACTCATTTATAAAGTGGAGATAAAAGCTCCTACCCCATATGATTGTTATGAGGGTTAAAGGAGCTGACATCTGGCAAAGCACATGGAAATCTCCTTGTAGTGTTTGAAAACAAATAAATAAAAACAAAAATGGGATGAAATAAAAATGAGTTCAACGGTTGAATTTAAATTTTAAACGTTAAAATAAACAAAATGAAAGGAATGTTAAAATTGACAAATAATAAAAATACATTTAAAAATCATTTTGAGGGGGGAATTCCCTGGTGGTCCAGTGGTTAGGACTCTGAGCTTCCACTGCAGGGGGCACTGGTTTGATCCCTGGTCAGGGAACTAAGATCCCACAAGCCGCGCAGCACAGCCAAAATAAATAAATAAAATAAAAATAAAATAAAATAAAAATCAGTTGGGAAAACTTTGGAAGGCCAGAGAATGGTGGAGATATACACAAAGTCACCAAGCTAGTCAGGGGCAGAGGAAGAATTCGAACCCAGAGCCATCTGACTTTAAAACCAGGCTTGGGACTTCCCTGGCGGTCCTGTGGTTAAGACTCTGCCCTTCCACAGCAGTGGCCATGGGTTTGATCCCTGGCTGGGGAACTAAGATCCTGCATGCTGTGCAGCAAGGCCAAAAAAATTTTTTTAGTTAAAAAATAAAACCAGGCTGTTCCTCTGCCCCGTTTTTGACATTCAAGGACTCCTCGGGCTGGGCCCTCTCGGGCCTCAGCTCCCCCTCACATTCTCTGCTCCAGCCAAAAGAACCTCTTCATCATCCCATTATGTCCCTGTATCAACCAGGCTCTGCCCAGCCTCCAGAACTTTGCTCACACTGGTCCCCATCCCCCTCCCTGTGTGCCTTCACTTGTCTAACTAAATCTTCCCCATCCTTCCAGGCTCTGCTCCAGCACCACCTCCTCCAGGTAGCCTCCCTGATTGCCTTGGGCCTTCCGGATGGGAAGGCCCTGTTATGGGAGAAAGACCAAGGGCTCTAAAGTCAGACACGTGTGGGTTTGAATCTCCCTGTTGCCACTTTACTCTGTGACCAGGAGAGGTGAGTTAACCTCTCTGGACCCTGGTTTCTTTGTGCTGTAATTGGGAAGTCTAGCCTGACAGAGGCCAGTGCTCAGGAAGGCTGGCTGCCAGACTCTACATGTGAATGCTCTCTTAGCTTCTGTCACTCTGTGCCCTGGACCAGCCTGCACACTGGCAGGGACTAGCGGGGCCGGGAGGGAGTGGGTAATGAATGAGGAAGGAGTGCAGTCTCTGGAAGTTCACAGCCCAAAATATAGCTGCAAGAGAAGCCAGCTAGACCCCACCTCAGGGCCTTTGCACTGGCTGTTCCCTCTGCCTGGAATGCAGTTCCTGCAAATACACACATGGTTTCCTCCTCCTTTCCCTTCTGATCTTTACTCTAATATCAGCTTCTTGGTGAGGCCTTTCTGGACAACCTGCTTTAAAACTGCAACCATCTCCCCTGCTCAGGATGCTTTAAATTCCCTTTCTTTGTCTCCCTGGTACAAAATATGCCTTTTCACTTATTTATCTTGTTTAGCATCCATCGCCCCAACACAGCTGTCAGCTCCACAAGGGCAGGGATTTCGGTCTGCCCTGTTCACTGCTGTGTCCTTTGTGCCTAGAACAGCACCCAATACAAATATTTGCTGAATAAATACTCAAAAGCAAGAAATCAGGGTCCCTGAGAAAGTGAGGCCCCAGAAAAGCAAGTGGTCACTGTAGCTGGGAATAGAAATTTTCCGGAAGAAATGTTCTTGGAGACAAATTGCGAGCGATGGGGAGGATCTGATGCACAGTAGTACAGGGAAGAGAATTGCAGGTGGAGGGAACAGCCTGGACAAAGGCATGGTGGCTGAAAAGCTTTAACAGGAAGTAATGTGGAGATCAGGGCAGCAGGGGGCAGTAGAGAGGAAAGGGAGGGGAGGTGGCCAGAGGCTAAAAGGGTAAACTTGAACCTGTGGATGGTGGGCAACCATGAAAGAGTTTTGAACAGGGAGGGGCTTGGTCATACTGCCAAAAGAATCTGATGACAGACAGAGGACAGCAGTCAAAGGGCCCAGTGGATCTTCAGCCAGGTCCTGGGGGACAGGAGCCTGAAGTTGGGGGACGTCAGGCATCTCAGTGGCCTCAGACTCACCTCTGTCTTCTTAAATCGTGCCCGGAGGGTCTTCATGGCCAGTGTCAGGTGTTTCTCCTCTCCCCAGGCCACCTACAGAAGGCCAGGGGGTAAGGGACATCAATCCTGGTGGGCAGGAGAGTCGTCCGCCTCCCACTCCTCAAAAGTACCACTTCCTCCTCCCCGCTGGCCATCCCAGCCCCTAGAGCAGGACATGAACCTATCCTATCTTCTAAATGCTGTGTGTCCTTCAGCAGGTCACTTGCCCTGTGTTTTACATCTCTCTTCCATAAAATGCAGGAAATAATCCCCTCTTACCCAACTCGTGGCCAGTTTCCTGTGAGGTTCCTAGCATACAGCCTGGCAAACATAGGTGCTCAATAAATGTATCCCACCAGTATTCCCTGTTGCCCAAGTAGATCAGGCTTTTTCTGGTTTCAAGCTTTTATCTGTGCAGTTACTTCTATCTAGGATGCCTTTTTTTTTCCCCCCTCTGGTGAACTCCTATTCATCCTTCACAGCCCAGTTCCAAAATCCCATGGTGTTCTGATCAGCTTTGCCTCTTACTAGTAGGCAGAACTCTAACTCCTCAAATTGGGTTCCCCCAGCTCTTCCTCTGCCCCACCCCTGGCTCCAGAGGCTGGAAGTGTCTGGACTGGTTCTGTTTTCTTGAATAGTTAGGGGCTCCTGGGGGCCCAGGCCCAAAGCCGAGGCGTCTTAGCACAGAGGCATGTTTCTTGGAAAGTCAGAAAGAAAATCCTTGCAGCTAAGTCCCCTTACACCAGCCTGGCTCCTGTGTGAGTGAGAGCACGGAGGCAAGTCACCCAAGGTGGGCAGAGGTCCGGGGTGATGGCTGCATGCATGTGTGTGCACGTGTGAGCACAAGGTATGTGTGTGCATGCATGTCTGTCCAGCTTAGCCTGTTTTGTGTTTCGTGCATGTGCAGGTATAGAGGTCAGGCAGGGATCTCAAGGGGGCATTTTGCCAGGTGTCTGGCTAGGAATTCCTTCCTATGTCTGAGTGGGATTTCTGTTAAGACATATCCTTCACCTGTCCTTTCACCTGCTCACCTGTCCATGAATTCTCCAAATCATCTTTCCACCCATCCACTCACCTGTGCATCCATCCTCCCACCCAAGCACTTCTACATCCACCCACTGTCCACCATCCGCCCAACTTATGTTCTCATGGTTCTCCACGTACCCTTCAACAGTGCTCTATCCACCATCCACCCACCATCCACCTGCCCATCCACCCACCATCCACTGATCCATCCACCCACCATCCACTCACCCGTCCAATCACCCACTGGCCACTACCCACCCACTCATCCACCCAGCTCATCTTCTCATGGCTCTCCACGTACCCTTCAACCATCCTTCATCCACCACCCACCCACCATCCTATCCACCTGCCCATCCACCCACCCACCCACTCATCCAACCACCTATCTACCTCAACTATCCACCCACCCATCCACCTATGCACCCACCCATACAGCCAACACCCACCTACCATCTACCCACCCAACCATCCTTCATCCACCACCCACTGACCCATCTACTTACCACACATCCATCCAAAACGCACCCATCCATCCATCCACTTGTTCATCCACCCTCCCATCCATCTACTGCCCATCCTTTCATTCACCCCTTCAATTTACCCCATTCAATCAATGTACCCATTCACTCAGCACCCACTCCACCCACCCTTTTTCTTTACTCCTGTCTAACGGGCTCAATCACACCCAGAGTAGGGTGTAACTGACACCCAAGAGAGAAGTCCGCAGGTTGCCTGGGCAGGAGGGAATCCGCAGGCTTGGGGGAGGGGGAAGTACCCTCATCTAGGGACCGCTTCCTGGAAGAGGTGATGATATATGAACAGGGCCTGATGGCTGGGCAGGATATTGAGCTGCAGCAGCAGAAAGAGAGGGTACGTACCCTAGACAGCGCAAAGGCTGGGAAGTGGGAGGTGCACGCATGAATGAGTGTGTGTGTGGGTGTCAGCGTGCCTCAGCATAGCTGGGACACACACCAGCCTTTCCTTTCTCCCACATGCCAGGGATCAGGGGCAAGGAGCCTGAGGCCCTAAGGGGAGCCTCCATCCCAGGCCTCCCTTAACTCCTTCCCCTCCTACCTCCTGCAGCTCCAGTGACTCCAGCACCAGGCCACTGTGTCCACTGCCAGCTCTGGTTACCTGCTCCCAGCTGGGCCACCAGCTCGCACCAGCAGCTCCCAGCTCGCAGCTCTGACACCTGATCAGCTCTGAGCGGGCAGCTGCCCCAGGGGGCCGGGGATGAGCAGAGGGAGGAGACAGGCTGGCAGCAGGGCTGTCTGTTGGCCAAGGGGCTCTGGTGGGAAGACACCGATGTTCTTCCCGACCACGGCTGGACGGATTTCAGTTTCTGGAATGAGCCACCCTTTTCCTCTCTTCTCAGCCTTTGTACTTGCGGTCCCTATGCCAGGAGCCCTCTTTCTGTACCTCCTGTCACCCCCAACTGGCTGATTCTCCCCATCTCAATCGTACTCACTGTTCAGATCTTTGCTGCAACATCCCCTCTTCCAGGAAGCCTTCCTGCTTGCCCCCAGGCTGGGTCAGGTGCCTCCTCTGAGCTCCTTCATTGCCCAGTGCCCTCATTACAACCCACTCACACTAAGTCACCATTGCCCGGTCACAGGGTGCTGCCTGTGTTCTCCAGCGTCTCCCCAGTAAACAGTAGGTGCTCGATACGTTTCTTAAATGAGTCCTCAAGGCCTCCAGCCCCGGTGATTGTGAGCAGTTTCTCCAGCCTCTTGGTGAAGTCAGGACCTGTCCTGCTGAGTGATAATCATCCACCTGGATAACGTTCAGATAACTTAAGAGTGGCGTCGGTAACCCTCCCTAGTGAGGCCCCAAATTGCCACCCCCTGAGGCCCCCGCACACATGCACAGGTACCCTGCATTTGTAAATTTAGAAACTTATGAAATGTGCAGGGGAAAAAACCTTGGACTCGAAGCATAAGTCCTGGGTCCCTTCTCTCAGGCCCTGTCCTGTGAGGGATGGGGTGCGGGGAAGGGGCGCATCAGTTTACTCATTTGTAAAAAGGGGAAAGAGGGAACCGATCGCTTGCGCCCCTCATTTTAGAGGTGACTAGAGAACTCTCACGTGGGCAGTCCCCTAGTTTCCAGCCCGGGTCACTGGACAGCCCTATTCTCGCCACCATTCACATCCCCAGCACAGTAGGAAGCTGGCTGCTCTTTGCCAGCAATTAATATGGCGACTGAGGCGTTAGCGCGAGCCGCATGCGCCTTGGGGAGAAGAGGCCGGGTACAGAGGATGAGAAGGCGGCTCCTCCTTCTTCCTTGTCCCACCCCGTTTCCGGCGGAAGCGGCCGCAACAAGGGAAACTTTATTGTTCCCGTTGGGGCCTGGAGGATGTCGGTGAATTATGCGGCGGGGCTGTCGCCGTACGCGGACAAGGGCAAGTGCGGTCTCCCCGAGGTGAGCGCGGCCGGGTGTCCCGACGGCCGTCGTCAGGGCCGTGGGCTGGGCGGGGCCGGCTGGCAGCGGGCATGCTGGGAGTATCAGGAGACACTGAAGCTAGACAATGGGAGGGACTTCCCAGTGAGGAGGGGGCGGGAAGTGACGCCCCAGCGCGCCTGGGGACGCGACCACGCCCAGCTCCGGATCGGTCAGGCTGGGACTGAGGCTAGGACCCAGGTCGGGAAGTCCTGAAGTTCTGATGGGGCACCAGGGGCTGTAGTTCCAGTCGGAGGGCACTACCGGGGCAAAGGCGCGGGGGTGGGAATAAACAAACTTGGAGAACAGATTAGACCAGAGAGGTTACCAAAACCAGGCCAAGATGGGCCTCAAGTGCCAAGCTGGGGAGCTGACACCATCCTGAGGGTGATGAGGAAGGGTTTTGAGCTGGGGAGGAACCTGGAGGATGTAAGTCAGAAAGACCCCTCCAGCCACGCTGAGAGGAAGTCCCCACCATACACTGAGACCTTGGCGGGGTAACTTCCTTTTGGGTCTCCTCTCCTCTTCTGTAAACGGGGGAGAAGATTGCCCCCACCCCACAAAGGCTAGTGCGTCCCTTCCGAGTCAGGCATTAGTGAGCTCCCAGGTGGTGTGAAGCCCCACTCTCCTGCCTGGTTTCCATTTTATTCCACAAACATTTATTAAGCACCTACCGTGCACCAGACACTTTCTCCGCCCTGGGGCCACATCTGAAGGTGAGAGGCCTCGAAATACGGCGTGGTTAGTTTGTATGGGCTGGGTAATTTCATAGGCTAGTGAGTGGGAGAATTATTCCAACTATTTCGGGGAAGGGGTGGGGATTTCCAGGAATTGGGCCACCGCCCACTTTTTGGCCATTTATGGTTAGCCTTTGAACTGTCCTGGCACCTGTGGGTGTTAATACATTTAGTATATGCTGAGGTATTACAATGAGTGTATAATGAGGCTCCAGGTATACTGGAAGTCGAATCTTCCGCCATCTTGGACCTTTGACCAGTTTTTGTTATGTCCTACGGCTGTGTCATTCTTTTTTTTTTTAATATTTTATTTATTTATTTATTTATTTTTGGCTGCGTTGGGTCTTCGTTGCTGCGCGCCGGCTTTCTCTAGTTGCGGCGAGCGGGAGCCACTCTTCGTTGTGGTGCGAGGGCTTCTCATTGCGGTGGCTTCCCCTGTTGCGGAGCACGGGCTCTAGGCGTGCGGGCTTCAGTAGTTGTGGCACACGGGTTCAGTAGTTGTGGTTTACCGGTTCTAGAGCGCAGGCTCAGCAGTTGTGGCACGCGGGCTTAGTTGCTCCGCGGCATGTGGGATCTTGCCGGGCCAGTGCTCGAACCCATGTCCCCTATATTGGCAGGCGGATTCTTAACCACTGCGCCACCAGGGAAGCCCTGTGTCATTCTTTTAAAGGTTGTGCCCTGCCCCCTTCCCTCCTGTTTCGTTCCCTTCCACTGTCTCCCACCCAACAGGTCTTTGACCCCCCTGAGGAGTTGGAGCGGAAGGTATGGGAGCTGGCACAGCTGGTCTGGCAGTCCTCCAACGTGGTGTTCCACACGGGCGCGGGCATCAGCACAGCCTCAGGCATCCCCGACTTCAGGTCCGTGCGCATGGAGGGAAGTCAAGGCAGGGCTTCCCTGTGAGCTCACAAATGTCTGGCCACCGGAACCCCTCCTGCCGCCTTCCCTCCCGCTGAGTCTGGGGTGATCTGTCAGTTCCTTGGGGTGTTGGGGATGGGAAAGACCCTTCCTTTGGAGAATGTCCCTTTATATCACACCCAACATTCCATTCCACCGGCCAGAACTTGGTCACCTGACTACACCTAGTTGCAAGTGATGCTGGGAAATGTAGTCTTTTGTCTAGGCTCACTGCAAGGCTAAGTAGTGGGGTTCTATTATTACCAGAGAAAAAGGGGAGAATTGATATCAAGGACAATTAGCTCCATACTCACTTACAAATATTTTTCTGTCAGACCTCTGGTGGGACAAGTGGCTTAACCACCTGGACCTCAGTTTCCTCACCTTTAAGTGAGGGTGTGAGGCCAGATAATGTCTAACGTTAGGCAGCCTGTGTTAGACAAGAGTTTCATTGATGAAAAGCAGGGGTCTCTAACTGGTGGCCTCCAAGTGGCCCCTGTAGGTGCTGAGTTTGCAAGCCTACCCCGTAGGGCAGGCCTATCACAATTGTGCTCTCTTTCTAAGGCCTCTCAGGCCCACGGAGCAGACTCTTACAGCGGAAGAGCAGATTCCTCATTCTTGGAGGAATGTTAGAATTTTAAGGTGTGAATCTCACCCCCCTTCCATAACCTGCCATGGCTCCCCATTGCCACACAGGAGAGTTCTCAGCACTTCAGGCTGGAAATCAAAGCTGTCCCCAACCTAGCCCTGGATCAGCTCTCCAACCTCAGCCCCTGCAGCCCCTGCAGTCCCCAGATCACACTCACAGGCTGTTGCCAGCCCCCTGGCCTTTGCTTACCTCTTCTGTCTGAGCTGCCCCGCCCTTTCCTGTCTGTTCAAGAGACAGCTCAGCCTCCTCCAGGAAGCCTTCCCACAGTTCCACAAAGAGCCCTTACCGCTTCTACTGGGCCAGCCCAGCCTCAGGTTCCTCCCTCTGCCCCAGCCCCACAGAGCTGGAGAGTTTGTGTCCACCTATGTCTCTCCCCACAAGATGGAGGACTCCTTGAGGGTAGGGCCTGGGTCCCCTAGGGCCCCAGCATCACCCAGCGCAGCGCCAGGCTCGGTGCAGCAGCAGTAAGTGTTGGTGGGATTGAATAGTTAATTTCTGCCCTTGTGTACTACGTTCTCCCTCCTTCCTCCCCCACCCCCTCCTTTGACTGTGTCACTTCGTCTGTCTCTGACTCTCTTTCTCTGCCTCCGTTTCTCTGTCTCCTTTTCCGTCCCCTGTCTTCCTGATCCCTAAGCTCTCTCTGTCTCTCCCGCCTGCCACCTCAGGGGCCCCCATGGCGTCTGGACGATGGAGGAGCAGGGCCTGGCCCCCAAGTTCGACACCACCTTCGAGAACGCGCGGCCCACGAAGACTCACATGGCACTGGTGCAGCTGGAGCGCGTGGGCCTCCTGCGCTTCCTGGTCAGCCAGAACGTGGACGGGCTGCACGTGCGCTCTGGCTTCCCCAGGTGCACCCCGCGTCCAGCCCCGCTCAGCCTTGGGCAGGCTGCCCCTCTCTCCGAGCCTCAGTTTCCTCATCTGGAAAACGGGTGTTGATGGCAGCCCCTCCCTCTCAAGGCCACTGTGGCGATTCAGCCAGGAGAGGTGCTTGGTGCTCAGCTGCCAGTGTCAGTGTCTGCTAGGCGGGCACGTCTGGAGAATCGAGATCCCTTCTTCCTGGTCCTGGGGGGTGGATTCCAGCCCTGAGGCCTCTGGATCCCCTCCACTAAGCCTCTTCCTTCTCCTCCCACAGGGACAAGCTGGCAGAGCTTCACGGAAACATGTTTGTAGAAGAATGTGTCAAGTGTAAGATGTGAGTGCCATGGAGGGTAGGGGCGGGGGCCCAAGGTGTGGATGACCCAGGTTGGGCTCTGCAGAAGGGCCTTGTGAGTTGAACCTGATGTTTCCAGAGACGAGGGTGTGACCCTCCCAGGGTGGGACTTGGGGGCGTATCTTCCTCCCGGGAGGTGTATTCATTTCCTGCAGCTGCTGTTATAAACTGCCACAACCTGAGTAACTTAAAACAATGGAAACTGATAGTCTTATGGGTCTGAAAGCTCGAAGTCCACAATCAAGGTGTTGGCAGGGCCGTGCTCTGCCTGAACCCTGTCGGGGAGGATCCTTCCTGCCTCTTCGTGGTTTCCGACCATCCTTGGCTGTAGACTTATCACTCCGACCTCTGAATCTTTTATCAACGTTTCCGTGTCCCTGTGTGTCTGTGTCCCCTCCTCTTTTTTTTTTTTTTTTTTTTAATATTCACTTATGGCTTTAGTTGTGGCACGCGGGATCTTTTTAGTTGCCACATGCAAGCTCTTAGTTGCAGCATGCGGGATTTAGTTTTCCGACCAGGGATCGAACCCGGGCCCCCTGCATCGGGAGCGCAGAGTCTTACCCACTGGACCACCAGGGAAGTCCCTGTGTCCCCTCTTCTTATAAGGACATCAGTCACGTGGGTTAGGGGCCACCCTACACAAATGTGACCTCATCTGAACCCAGCCAGTACATCTGCAACAACCCTACTTCCAAATAAGGTCTTATTCCAAAATACTTGGGAGCCGCCACTCAGCCCATAACAGGGTGTGACGGGGCATTCTTCCGGCTCTGGAAAGGCTGAGCCTTCCTGGAACAGGAGGGCTCTGGGCGTGTCTCCCTCTGCTGGGCAAGCAGCCTTATGGGTGTGAGTAACTCAGGCGTGGTGGGTGCGTGTGGCTCCCCTGTGGGTGGAATCTCTTAAGACCAGAGCACAGATGGGGCCCCAACTGTAAAAACAAATTTTTTTTCTCTCTAAATTTATTTTGAAAAACTTCAATCTGGTGGAAAACTCACAAGAACCATACAGTGAACTCATACTTGACCTAGACCGGGGATCCCCAACTTTTTCCTGTACAGGGCCATATGGTAAATATCTTCAGCTTTGTGGGCCAGACTGTCTCTGTCGTGACTATGAGCTCTGTAGCGTGAAAGCTGCTATAGACAGCACTTAAAGGAATGGGCATGGCCGTGTGCCAATAAAACTTTATTTACAAAAATGGGAAGCAGAGGGCCGGATTTGATCCTCAGGGCTATGGTTTGCTGACCCTGACCTAGATTCATCAATGTTACCATTTCGCCACAATTTGTTTCTCCTCTTCTCTCTGTGTTTGGATTTGCTCTACTGTTCAAGGGGCAGATTTCCTTATCCTTTGCCCCTTAAACCCTTTAGACATTTATCTCCCACAAGCCACGGTATTCTCTTCCACAGCCGCGGTGCAGTTTCTAAAGTCAGGAAATGTAAAAACCACAGACACGACTATTCTCCCCAATCTGTGTTCCCAGCGCTCCCTCCCATTGTTGCTGTTTTTCCCCTGGTGCAGGGTCCAACCCAGGGCGGCACTCTGCATGCCACTGTCCCATCTCTTCAGTCTCCTTTACCTGGAGCACTTCCCGACCTTTCTCTGTTTTCCGAGCTGTGGACCTTTTGAAGCAGCCAGGCCAGCTGTTTTGTGGGAGGCCCCCTCTGCCCCCGCCATGCTGGGTTTGCCGGATGTCCCCTCATGCTTAGATTCTGGTCATGTGGCCCCCGCTTTCCTGGGAGAACAGCTGCCTGCAAAAAGCAAGAGCCACCCAGGTGGGGCTTCAGGGTAGGCACCTGGGAGCGGGCAGGAAGCTGACCCCTTCCTCTCCCGACACAGGCAGTACGTCCGGGACACCGTCGTGGGCAGCATGGGCCTGAAGGCCACCGGCCGGCTCTGCACCGTGGCCAAGTCAAGGGGGCTGCGGGCCTGCAGGTAAGCGGCCCTCCCCACGCCCGGGACCCCAGGGGAGGCGGCCAGTGTCCCTGCTGACTTCCCCGCTCTCTGTACAGGGGGGAGCTGAGAGACACTATCCTGGACTGGGAAGACTCCCTGCCTGACCGGGACCTCACTCTGGCCGATGAGGCCAGCAGGTCTGACCCCCACCGAGCCCAGGGTGGGGTGGGTAGGGGAGGGGCAGAAACACAGCCAGCTGCAACCCCGGGGACATCAGGAAAGAGGTGGCTCACACCCTCTCTGGGCTTCGCTTCCCCCATAACAACGGCAGCTCCTGTGTACTGAGCCCTCATACCCCCGGCCCCGGCCAGAGGCCTCACACACCATCCTTACCACAGCCCAGGGTGGGTGCTGCTCGGGGCCCATTTTACAGACGAGGAAACCGAGGCTGGAGCAAGCTGACACCTCCGTCCACACTGCCCAGCCAGGAAGTGACTGAGCCAGGTCTGGAACCCAGGGGTCCAAGTGGGGACATCAGCAGCTCCACTTCTGCCGACCGGGTGGGGTGGCTCCAGCAGAAGGGAAGCGGCGGGCAGGATTCAGGGCAGCTTGGAAGCTGGGGCAAGCCGGCCCCCAGGCAGAGATGGGCGCTGTGTGAGCTGGCCTCCCAGGGCTGGCCCCGGCGTGTCAGCAGAGCAGTGAAGCCATGGCATTTGAGCAAGGGTGGGGTGGTGTGTGTGTTGGAGACGTCCCGCCCCCAGCCTCGTGAGGCAGGAGGAGGGCTACAGAGACCCTTGCCGAGGGGCTCAGGCTAATCCCGCCTCCTGGCCCCAGGAACGCGGACCTGTCCATCACGCTGGGCACCTCCCTGCAAATCCGGCCCAGCGGGAACCTGCCCCTCGCCACCAAACGCCATGGAGGCCGGCTGGTCATCGTCAACCTTCAGCCCACCAAGCACGTACGTGCTGGAGCCCACCCCTGACCCCTGACCCCCCAGGCCCCCCCAAGCCTTCTCCCTCTGCCTGACTGGTCCCCGCCCCCCACAGGACCGTCACGCAGACCTGCGTATCCACGGCTATGTAGATGAAGTCATGACCCGTCTCATGAAGCATCTGGGCCTGGAGATCCCGGCCTGGGACGGCCCCCGCGTGCTGGAGAGGGCGCTGCCACCCCTGCCCCGCCCACCCACCCCCAAGCTGGAACCCAAGGAGGAGGCCCCCGCCCAGCTCCACAGCCCAGCGCCCGCCAGCCCCAAGCAGGATCCCGCAGCTGAGCCCGGCGCCCAGCACGACGGCTCCGGGCCCGCCAGCCCCAAAAGGGAGCGGCTGGACAGTCCTACTCCCCACAGGCCCCCCAAAAGAGTGAAGACCGAGGTGGTTCCCAGCTGACCAGGGGGCCTGGGGAGGGCGGGGCTGTTTGTAGAAACCATGGATTCTTTTTTTTTTTTTCTTACTGGTCTCACTTTGTTACTCGTCTCTGTCCTTGTGGGAAGACCTCAGGGCGCTGAGAGCTGGGCTCCAGGCCCCGGGGCAGACTTGCCCTCCATTGCACCTCCCTTTAGCTTGGGGCCTCTGGAGGGGGCCTGGGAAGGAGCAGCCCCCCTGGACTCTGACCTTGGAGCTGACACCCCCCCACCCCCTGTACCTGCTCCACCCCCAGGCTCCAGCCTCTGACTCAGGATGTTCCTGGGAGGTGTGGCCAGGCCCTCTGTGGTTTCCTCTGACCCCTGGGCCCTCACACTCCCCAACCCCTGCCTACCCCCAGACAGCCTTCACAGTCCCTCCAGGAGGGAAGGGAGGCAGGGCCATCATTTAGGAGCCAGACTTCATGGCAGGACAGACAATAGAGGCTCACACTGCCTTTGGGGCTGGAGGAGGAAGGGTGGGTCCACCTGGCTTCCTCCAGGCTTCCAGAAAAGCCTTCAATGCAATAAAAGAATTTCTTGCATCTGAGCCTGTGTTTGCCATCCACAACCTTGCCCTGGGCCCTAGTCCCTGGGGGCAGGGCTGTGTGGTCCCCTCACCCCCTGCGGTGTGTGCCTGGGGTGCAATCCAGGCCTGGGGGCGAAGGAGGGCCTTGCCAGCTGCAGATATTTGCTGAGTCCTCAGTTTGTAATTCTCACTTGCGGGATTCTTTATTGTGTGCCCTCTGCTACTAGGCTGTGAGCCCCCTGAGGAGAGAGGCCGCGCTTTTTTATCTCAATTGCAACCCCCGGGCACCTGTGCAAAGCGGGCAGGGCCAGGGTGACACGTTAAAGGAAGAGCGCAGGTGCAGCTGGGGTCAGTCCTCCCCAGCTGCGACCTTGGGCAGGTCCCCTCATTCCCGACGCCTCAGTGCCCTCATCCATAAAACAAGCGGGGTGGGCAGCCCGGCCCCCCAGGAAGGCAACTGCCGCAGGCCTTCCGCGAATACCCTGGAAGAGTCGGGGCGGGGGAGGGGGTGCGGGCCAGAGCTACCTCGCCCTCCTCCTGCGCCCTGCTCTCCGCCCGCCGCCGCTCTCCAAGGTGCTGAACACGCACCGGCACCTCTCTGGTCACCGCTCCAGCCTGGGGGTCAAGGGACCCCCTGCCTCACTCCTCTATCCTAGGCTGGCCTAGTCCCTCCTTCTGTGGGTTGGGGAGCCCCAGATTCTAATTCAGCCCCCACCCCACTCCACCTCCATGCCAGCCGTGTTCTCTCAAAATACTTTATTAAGGACCGTAGCAGTCTTAGAAAAAGGGAACAGCTGTGAGCCATGGCGGCCCCGAAGTTCAGAGCTCAGCCCGTGCTCCAGGGCCAGGGTCCCAGCAGACTTGGCCGCTTCCTCCTCCCTGTGTTCCAGGGGGCAGGCAGGAGTCCCTGAGCGGGGAGTTACCGAGGCCTGGTGTATGCCTATCTCTCTGGGGCTGTGGATCAGTCGGTGCCTGTCTTCCTGTTTCCTTCTGCACCTGGGTCTGTACGTGTATTTCTCAGGCTTTGTGGCCTTATGGTCTGTGTCTGAGCATCAGTTTCTGCATGGGCCTGGGTACCTGGGTCTGAAGCTGTGAGTCTGCGCGTCTCCATCCTGACACCATCGCCGGGGTCTCTCCCTCACCTCGGATCCCTGTGCCTGTCTCTGTCCACTGCAGCACCCCTGACTAGAGGGGCCTGGGGGCACGTACCCGTGGTGCTCACAGCTCCCCCACTGCTACCTCCAGCCCCACGCGCCCTGGGCCAAGTGCTTGTTCAGGCCGGGCACAGTCTAGGAGGGCGGCCCGGTCCAGCTCCTTCATGGAGTTGCCCTGGACCAGGGTCCCGTTGTCCAGATCCTCCGTCGAGTTGTCCGGAGCCGGCGGGTCCCGGGATCCCCATTCCCCCTGAGGGCTGCTTGGAGACCCTCCCTGAAGTGTGCCAGCCTTGGGCCCATGTCCTGGGGTTTCGGAGCCTGGCACGGTGTTGGGAGCCACACGGGATGCAGCATCGTTGTGCAAAGTTCTGGAGAAAACTGAGCAAGGGTTGGGGGGTCGTGAGGGATGGCCTGGGGGGCTGGGTCCCTTCTTTCTTTTAGCCCCCAGCCTCAAGAAGCAGTTGCAAGGGGCCTCCTCCCCCTCTCCCAGTGGCCCAGTATGGGGGCTGGGGATCCAAGGGGAGTGCGCCCACGGGGCAGCCCAGAGGGTTTTTGAGGGAGGAGCAACCCCCTGGTCCACCTACCTCGTACAGGCACAAAGTCTCCGGGGCTCTCGGCTTTGTTGGAGGCGAAAGGGCTGATGGAGGGGAGGATGATGAGGGCGAAGGAGAAGAGCAGGACCTGGTGGAGATGGGGGCAGGGTCACCCCATCCCTCCCCCTCCCCTGAGCACACTCGTCTCATAGGCAGGGAAACTGAGGCCCAGAAGACTGGAGCATGCGTGAGCTGGGGCTCAGGGCCGGCTGTCCTCCTACTCGCACTCCCCTCCCCCGCAGGACCCTCTGCCAAGGCTGACAAGCCCCTTGGAGCTGGGGGTCAGGACTCACCGCTATGCAGGTGCCTGTCTGAGCCGACTTGCTGGTGGACTGGACCACGATGGCCTGGAGTTTCTTCAGCTGCTCCAAGAGGGACCTTAGTGGAAACGGGAAGACTTGCTTGATCCCTACATAGCCTTGACCTGCCTCCCTGTGATTCCTGGGGTCCCCCAGCCTGGCTGAAGTCTGAATCCCGTCCATCCTTCAAGGCCCCACTGCTCTTAAAAGTCCCGGAAGCTCCCTCAATAAATCACTGAACATCTCACCCACTTCTCTGCCACCCCACCTTCTCCATCCAGGTTGCCATTACTGCTCGCCTGGACACCGGCCCCAGCCTCTGGGCCCCCCAAGCTTCTCCTGCCTCCTCTAGAGTTCATGCTCCACACTTTTTCAAATGTGAGGCAACTTCTCCCAACCCTCCCAGAGTTCCCATCTCCCTCGGAAGTAAAAGCCCAAGTCCTCCCCGAGACCCACAAGGCCTGGCACAGCCAGTCCCGTCCCCTCCCTGCCCTCCCCTCCTCCCTCTCTCCCCCTCGCTCACTCTGCTCCAGACACACAGCCCCTCACTGTTCCTCCTACGCACAAGCATTCCTGCCCCAGGGCCTCTGCACAGGCTGTTCTCTCAGTACTAAGGACACTGTTCCCCTGCCCCACCCCCCACAGGTCTTTTTGTAGCTGCTTCTTTCTTAGCTGTTGGGTCTCATCTCAAATGTCACTTTATCTGACCTCCCTGCCTAAAATGGCACCCCCCTCACTCCCTAGCCCCTTCCCCCTAGTTTATTCTTCTTCCCAGTGGCTATCACTATTTGAATGATCTTTCATATATGTTTGTTTGTCTTGAGTCTGTTTCTCAGTAGACTGTGAGTCTTTAAGTGGAGGGGCTGGGTCTGTTTTGTTCACTGTTTGGGCCCCAGTGTCCAGAACTATGCCTGGCACAGAGTAGATGCTAAATAAAAATTGAATAAGTAGGGCCATACAGTTTGATCTAGAAGTATGCCAATGTAGCAAATACTCAGTGGAAGCTACTTGGAAACAATGGCTCAAGAATTTTCCTCAGGTTAAAAACAGGTTAGTAGAAAATATACGACCTGGTTGGAAAGTTTAAACATAGCTACATTATAGCACAGAAAGAAAAGAACTAAAATTCCCTTCTAAATACCACCGTAAGAATCAATCAATTCCCTGGTGGCTCAGTGGTTAAGAATCCGCCTGCCAATGCAGGGGACACGAGTTCAAGCCCTGATCCGGGAAGGTCCCACATGCCATAGAGCAACTAAGCCCGTGCACCACAACTACTGAGCCTGCGCTCTAGAGCCCACAAGCCACAACTACTGAGCCCACGTGCCACAACTACTGAAGCCCATGCGCCTAGAGCCCATGCTCCACAGCAAGAGAAGCCACTGCAATGAGAAGCCTGCACACCGCAACGAAGAGTAGCCTCCGCTCACCGCAACTAGAGAAAGCTCACGTGCAGCAACGAAGACCCAGCTCAGCCAAAAATAAACAAACAAATAAATAAATAAATTTATTAGGTAAAAAAAATCAATCCCTCACTATTTTCAAACAGACGATTCTATGAAAGAATAAGGCACCAAGCACTGTCCACACAACATGAAGAATATGCTGATAGGTTTTTAAAAAATAGATCAAGCTGTTTAAACTTCAAACAGGACATCACAGAAGATGGAAATTTAGCCTGTATTAACTCAATTATGGAGGCAACACCGACCTTGTGACAAGATGAATGTGTATATGCAGGGGGATAAAAGATTTAAGGTTTAAAAAACACTCAACAACTTGACAGAGGCATACATTTCTTTCCCAAAGCTGAATGAATGCAACAAAGTCCTCTCTGCCACCAGAGCAGACATCCAACGGTTCAAAATGTGAATCGGGAGGTTGACCACGACGGGGGGAGGAAATACCACCTCCTCCCATCACAACTCAAGTGTTAACACAAGCTATTTCACAAACACCTGTAATGGCATCATCCATGACACCCCCCAAAAAATTGACTAAGTAAATGCACCCACAGATGGAATCACCTGCAGTTATCCAGCACACCATACTCCTAGCCTTTAGCCATTCATATGCCATTTCCTCTACCGGCAGCATCTTCCCTTTAGTGAACTCTTATACATCCTTCAAGGGCCCAAGTCCAAAACCCCTTTTCTCTGCAGGCTTCCCCCTTTCTAAGTGGAGCCCTTACTCCCTGCTCTGCCCTGCCGTCACACAGCCTGTCCCCCCATGTCCACCTCTCCTGCAAGGGACTCTGGGGTCAGCTCCTCCTGTTCTCTGCCCCAGTTTGACCAATACTCACAGGTTCTGCTTCTCAAGATGCAAGACCTTCCTCTGAAGTTCCTGGTTCTGGGCAGTGCAGGCTGACATCCTGAAGGGGCAACATCACAGTGACATTCAGAATATGCCTGTCACCAACAGGTCAAACTAACATCTCTTTGTGAGGCCCCACTGTACAGGCAGGGAACCGAAGCCCAGAGAGGGGAAGTCATTCATCCAAAGTCACCCTGGCAAGTCTGTAACAAGGCCAGAATTTGAACCCAGTTCTGCCTGGCTCCTAGGTACCATCTTTGCATTGGTGTGGGGGCTTTCTTCTGGTCTGAGCCCCCAGGATTGGAAATGGACCACCAAACTCAGGCAGTGATGCTTTGAGAAGATGCAGTAGCATGGCAACTGAGTCCAAGGAGACCCAAGTTACAATCTTCACCCTCCCTGTGACCTTGAGGCACTCTGCTGTCTGGCCTCAGTCCCCTCATCTGTAAAGTGGAGATACAGTTACCTAGTTCATAGAGCAGTTGGGCACTGATATGAAGTAAAGTTGATTAGGGGCTTAGCAGAGTACATTTGAGGAACAAGACAATGTGATCGTTCCATCTAGGGTTTTGGGGTCCAGTCCGGCAACCCCACCTTTCCCATCTGCATCCATCTGTTAATGCTGTCTTGGCCCAGACCACTCAGATGTAGAATTAAAACACTCAAATCATGGGACTTCCCTGGCAGTCCAGTGGTTAAGACTTCACCTTCCAGTGCAGGGGATGTAGGTTCAACCCCTGGTTGGGAGCTAGGATCCCACAAGCCTTGAAGCAAAAAAAAAAAACGAAAAAAAAAACCCAACCAAAACATAAAACAGAAGCAATATTGTAGTAAATTCAATAAAAACTTTAAAAATGGTCCACATCAAAAAATCTTTAAAAAAACCAAAACACTCAGATCATGGCATGAGGATATGCTAGTCCTCATATCACAACCAGGGAAGAGAATAAATTCTCCCACTAAAAGGCCCTCCTTCTAAATAACTCATGGGATAAAGAAGAATCCACTGTGTAAATTAAGAAAGACCTAGGGACCAAATGGTAATGACAATGGTACAAACCAAAATGTATGAGATGCAGATAAAGCAGTGCTGAGAGGAAAATGTATAACCTTTTTTCTTTTTTTTTTGGCCCCTCAGCATGCGGGATCTTAGTTCTCTGACTAGGGATCAAACCTGTGCCCTGCTGCGGTGGAAGCATGGAGTCTTAACCACTGGACTGCCAGGGAAGTCCCCCAAAATGTATAACCTTATTACAGCTCAACCAGCTGAACATACACATTTAACAGTTAGCAAAAGAACAACAGAAT
This sequence comes from Leucopleurus acutus, assembly GCF_964270905.1. Lineage (NCBI taxonomy): Eukaryota > Metazoa > Chordata > Mammalia > Artiodactyla > Delphinidae > Leucopleurus > Leucopleurus acutus. Next base: position 3,317,887 of record NC_139145.1, on the reverse strand, counting down.
AGATCTTCCCCACCAAAAGCAAAACAAAACACAACTAAAGACACAATAAAGCTAAGAGTAGAAATAAAGGAACTAGAATACAAAAAGACAACTGCGTGGGAGGAAAAGCCAGAAATTCATTCTTTGAAAAGAATAATAAAACAGACAAACTTCTGGCAAGATTGCCCAAGATAAAAAACAAGAAAAGGCACAAATACACAACATGAGTAATTAAAAAGGGCACAACTATAAATTATTCAGAACTTAAAAAAATAATAGGAGAGAACTATGAACAATTTTATGTCAGTAAATTTGAAATGGACAACTTCCCAGAAGAATATGACATCTCAGAATTGACTAGAAAAGAAACAGAAAACACAAATCTGTAACACTTCATTAAATCACTTTTGGTTTAAAAAGTGAGCAAGCTAAGTTTTTATGTTTCTATTAAAGAATAAAGAGGTGCCTGTCCCTCCGTAGCCTAAATGAGTTGAGAGAGGCGATTGGATGAGATTGGGGTGCACAGTTCTTTTTCTTTTTTAATATTTATTTATTTACTTATTTGGCTGCACCAGGTCTTAGTTGCGGCACATGGATCTTAGTTGTGGCATGTGGGATCTATTTCCTTGACCAGGGATCGAACCTGGGCCCCCTGCATTGGGAACGTGTTGTCTTAGCCAATGGACTACCAGGGAAGTCCTGGGGTGCACAGTTCTTTTTTTTTTAATTAATTAATTGATTTATTTATTTTTGGTTGCATTGTGTCTTTGTTGCTGCGCATGGGTTTTCTCAAGTTGTGTCAGGTGGGGGCTACTCTTCGCTGTGGTGCACAGGTTTCTCATCGTAGTGGCTTCTTTTGTTGCGGAGCACGGGCTCTAGGCGCGTGGGCTTCAGTAGTTGTGGCCCATGGGCTCCATAGTTGTGGCTCACGAGCTCTAGAGCGCAGGCTCAGTAGTTGTGGTGCACAGGCTTAGCTGCTCCGTGGCATATGGGATCTTCCCAGTCCAGGGCTTGAACCTGTGTCTCCTGCATTGGCAGGTGGATTCTTAACCACTGCGCCAACAGGGAAGTCCCGGGTGCACAGTTCTTAAGTTGAGGAAATTCTGCCTTTCTTCTCCCCCACCGAAGGAAGCCATGACAGCTCTGAGGATCAGTGATGCTCAGCAAGGGAAGTAAATGTCCCATCTTCAGGCAAAGAGCCAGGACAAGATGGATGACACCTTCTCCCTTCTTGGCATAACATCTTCTAGGGGATTAAGGGGCCTCGAACCTGAGCCCTGTACCACCTTACTAGGCATTTTTCCATCCTCGCAATTCACGTGAAAAATCGTCTCTCCCAGAGAAGGAAACAACTCTAATTTTGTCAGATCCTGAAAACTGTGACCTTAGCTCCATTGCATCCCGCTCTCAGGCCTCAGTTTCCCCCTTAAGTGTGGTGTCCCGGGACCCCAGCCTTACCGAGTTTCCAGGCCATCAATATATTCCTTCTTCTTTTTCCGGCTTTCTTGGGCTGACTGTTTGTTCCGAATTTTCCGGCGGATTTTCTTCAGCACTCGCTCCTCATACTGCAGAGTGACATGGGGAGCAGACTGAGGCAGGCTGGAGGGTCCGCTCTCTTGTCCAGACCCCACAGCTTCACCCCATTATCCTCCCAAGGGAGCCATCCCAGACTCAGGGACTTGAGGGCAGACCCATGATGACTTGAAGACCAGATTTTCTGCCCCGAAATTCTTGCAGAATCTCTAGGGGGGTCCTGGGTCCTGAAGGTCTTCCCAGCTCCCAAACCCAGTCCCGTACTGGCAACTGGATTTTGTGCACTGGTGCAATCCCGCCATCTTCTGACCATCTGTGGGAACAGCGCCTTTCCCGAGGCCAGTTATCAAGACTAAGAGAGGTCTTCCAATTGGAAAAGCAAACTCAGATACTGATATTGAGTGAACAGGCTGGGTGGAGACTGCGGCCAGCTAGAAAGCCCCCACTGCGGTGGCTTTGAGGATGATTTTTCTGGCTCTGGTGACAGACACGTCCTAACATTCTAGTGTGGGAGACCCAAAGGTGAGACTCATGGGCAAGTAGCTGCAGGAAAGGGGGCGAGCTCCAGAGCCAGGGGTCCCACTGACTCACCTTGGTGAGGGGAAGCTGGGTGGGCAGGGTGATGCCTTCTTTGGCCAACAGCTTCTTCTCGTCCTCTGTCAGCACCAGCTCCTGGCTGTGCCCGGTCCCAAGGCGCAACAGGTTGGGGGCTGCCAGGTTATGTTGCTGTGGGGAAACCAGCAGAATTGCTTTGAGGGCAGGGAGAGTGACCGCCTCTGGGAAATGAAAGAGGCATCAGGTCTGAGAAACAATCGATCCATCTGCTGTAAAGTCCCCACTGGCACTAGGGCTCCAAAGAACCAGCACACAGCCCTCTGACCCAGCAATTCCACTTCCAGGAATTGCTCTTTAGATACAAGTTTTTCATTTGTTTCACAAGTAGTCATTAGACAGCTATGTATTTAGCACCTACTACATGCCAGGCACTTCTCTGGGCTCTGGACATTCCTTGCAGTGCATTCTGCAACAGCAAAGGGAAAATCCAACACACAAGGCACAGGTTAAGTGAGCCTCCAGGAAATGGGGGTGAGGGGTGTTTCTCCCTGTCTACTTGTTTGTACCTTTGGAACTTGGACTATGTGAATGCATTTGCCTATTCAAAATTTTTTAAATTAAATTTAAATTATGAAATAGAAACATTGAAAATGAAAGAATCGGGTCATCAGAGAGCCAAGTCTTAGGAATGTCACACCATGGAATGGGAGGCTCAGGAATAAAGGTGGAGATTGGGGCAGCCTGACATTCACTGGATCAAATTCCACTCCTAGAATTCCAGGCCATGGATCAGCCCAACCATTTTCTCTCCAGGATCCAAGACTCAGTATGTTCATCTGCCAAATGGGGATAAGGTCTTCCACTTCCCAACGTTGTTCACACACAGAACAACAGTATTAAACTTGACACATTTACAAAAGCCAGTTAGTATTTCCAGAGCAGTCATTCACCTTTCCTATCTTTCAAGACCTGCTGAAGTTCTGCCTCCTCCAGGAAGCCTTCCTGGACCTGCAATGCCCCTCCAGCTTCTCTCCCTTATGGGTACACTTCCATGAGCAGTCAGTTGTCCCCTTTTGACCATGAGGTCCCCAGAGGCTGAGCACACAGCTGGTGCTCACCGTGCATCTCCCAAGTCAAGAGGGGTGTTCTGCTCTTTCTTAGAGGTTGTCAGGACAACTTTGGGCATCAGGCAAATTAGAGTTCAAATTCTGACTCGGCCACTTTCTTGCTGTGTGACTTTGGGTTTGTGGCTTAACCTCTCTGGGCATTGGCTTTCTCATCTGAGAAATGGAGGTACTGATTGGGTTCTCAGGTCTGGTTTACCTGTAGTCGAACCCCAGGGCAAGATAGACAGCCCTCAGTCAGCGTGCAATGGGCACAGTAGGCCCAATGGGCCAGCCCAGGGATTAAGCCTGCAGCAGCTGTGTGACTTAGGTCAAATTACTGGACCTCTCTGTGCCCATTTCCTCAAACGTAGAATTAAGATAAGAGCCCCAGTTTTCAGTGTTGCTGTGAATTAAAAGATGATACATTAAGAGCATTTAGAAGAGTGCCTGGCCTATAGTAGATGCTTGGTAAGTTTTAGCCCTTTTTTTTTTTTTGAATACAACTACTGTAGTAGAAAGTATCCCAGCCCAGGAGACAGAGAACTCAGGACTGGGACCCACTGACTTACTCTGGGTGTAAGTCAGAGTAAGTGACTTGGACTTACCTTGGACTACTATCAGCCCCTGTCTGTGACTGTCTTCCAGTCTCCAAAATGGGGGTATTGGGGCCCCATGAACTCCAGTGCCCTCCCACCTCTGATGCTCCAGGGGTCGGGTGGGGACTGCTCACCAAGTCCCCGCCACTGCCAGAGAGGAGGAGGTCTTTCACTGTGAGGTTGCAGTGTGGGGGTGAGTTGGCCAGCTCAGCCTGCTCCCCGGCGTACAGGCCTGGGCTCCACATTTCTGACAGGGCAGATGGGGACAGAGACAGGGAGGGAGTCAGGCGGGGGGCCCCTGAGCTCCCAGCTTCTACTTCCCTCCTCCAGCAAAGCTCCCAGCATTGACCCCAATGTGCTAGGGATTTGTAGCACAGCTTGGGGCCCCAAGACTGGTGCCTCAGTCTCCCCTCCACCATAAGATGGGAACCCAGATTCATCAGGACATTGTCAGGGACCCACTGTCAACCCGGGAGGGAGCAGCTGTTATTGCCCAGGATTATAGGCTGGATCTGCAGCTGGCCTGGCCTTATCTCTCCCTTGGGGAAAGGACCAGGTCTGATTCACCTGTGGTTCCCTCCCACCAGGTACCTGGCAAACTGTAGGTGAGCTGCTCTGGAGAGCACAGACTTCAGAGTCAAATAGCCCTTTGCTCTAATCTCGACTAGGTGGAGCTGTGTGACCTTGGGCAAGGGACTAAACCTCTCTGAGCCTTAGTTTTGTCAAGTCTCCAAAGGGACTAATAAGCGTTCCCATACCATCGCAATGCTCAAGAGACAAAGGATACCCTGTTGGCGGTGGCTTCTGCATCAGGCCTTTCTCCAGGTCCAGGGGGAACACCCCAAGGCCTGGGACCCCGTGACCTCACACACTTTCATTGAGCGTCTACTATGATCCAGGCACGGAAGGTACAAAAATAAGGTTGCCAGCATGATGCTTGTGGCAGGAACCAGCCTGCCGGGGGCGCATCCCACCTTTGCGGCTCTGACTCATTTCTTAACCACCTGAAAAACGGGCCCATGACAGACAGCATCCCGATACCCATCTCAAAAGGTGGGTTTGCATGGGCTTCCCTGGTGACGCAGTGGTTGAGAGTCCACCTGCCGATGCAGGGGACACGGGTTCGTGCCCCGGTCCGGGAAGATCCCACATGCCGCGGAGCGGCTGGGCCCGTGACCCATGGCCGCTGAGCCTGCACGTCCGGAGCCTGTGCTCCGCAATGGGAGAGGCCACAACAGTGAGAGGCCTGCGTACCGAAAATGGGTTTGCGTGTACAGTGCCTGGGAGAAGGTGAGGGTAGTTAGCAAAGACACAGGACTCACCCAGGTCTATGGCAACGGAAGCCTCAAGCCCTTGGGCCACTGGCCCAAGGTTCCTGGTGGGGCAGGCAGGGCCAGTATGGTAGGAGGGGCAGGGCCCCTTGCCAGACTCTGTGCTATGGCAGCTGACCGGGGTGGCAGCCACCCCACTGTGTGGAGGGGTGTCCTGGGGGTCGGAGGGCAGATCTTCTGAGATGCCACTGTCACTGGCCGCAGGAGACCAGGTCGGGGAGCTGGGCACTGATTTGCCAGAACCCAGGATGGAGTTGAGGAAATCATCAGAGTTCGGGCCTGGCAGGACCTGTTGGGACGGAGAGGGACGGTGGGAATTAGGAGGCCTATGTTTCGGTTTGGATAGCTGTGTGTCTCTGGGCAAGCCACTGACCCTCTCTGGGCCTCACGTGTCCTTTCTGTAAGATGGAAAGAGCTAACGCTCCTTGCCCCCAGTGTTGTTGGAGCCTGAACACAGTCATGTAGCACGGGAACAACATCCAACCGTGTCGAGGCTCAGGCCCCAAGTTTAAGTCTGGACCCAACTCCAAACTGCTGTGTGTGTGACCCAGGACAAGTCACCACCCCTCTCTGGGCCTCGCTTTTCCCCACCTATAAGAAGGAGGTGATGGCATCTGCCCTTTAGGTCGCCGAGAGGTTCCATACAATAACGTGCTTTGCTAAAATCTCACACATGAGCAATAAACGCACAGAGCTGAGTGGGGTCCTGGCTCTGGCCCTGGGGTAAATGCAGCGGGTTATCACCTGGTCTTCAACGCGGCCCCAGTCCTCGCCCAGCTCTATGTGTCTCAGGATGCCGTCCTGCCGGTCAAACAGGAGATCCAAGAGTTCCAGGCTGTCGGTAGGGCACGTGAGACTGGTGGAGGAAGCCATCTGGGGCAAGGAGGGGACATTTGTGAGGGTCACGCAGCCCTTCTCCTCCCCACCACCCATCTGCACACCACCCTGAGGTCCATCCTGCTCCAGTTCTATCCCGGCTCCAGCCCCAAGGTCGGGCCTGCTGCTCCTGCTTGCTGGACTTCTGTCTCCAAATCTGTGTTTTGGGGCCAACCCAGAGACTCCCGGGGCCTGACAGCCAATTTCTTTAAAAAGTGGTAGACAGATGCCCCCGTGGGGATGATCAGCCGATGGAACTAGCCCTCTCCTGCACTCCCATGCTGCCCAAATTCCCCCCTTCTAGAAGGCGGGGGGACCAGGAAGAAAGACCAGGAGCAGCCCCAGAATGGAGACACAATTTTGGTCGTTGCATTCTCCCTCTGGGCCTCAGTCTTCTCATCTGTAAAATGGGATGTGAGGTTCCTGCCAACCCTGGGAGCTTGGGGAAGGTTCCTGGCATAAACCCTCCCTCACCTGGAGACCAGTGCAGGGCTCACCTTTCCAACTGCTAATTCCCCATTCATGAGCCTGGCCAGCTCTTTCTCCAGCCACTTCTGCGTCTGCTGCGAGCTGGGGGCTCACCCCACCACCAGGGCTCCCAGGCTCAGCCGGCTCTTCTCTGTGGCTCTGTCACCACCCCTAAAAGATGCTGAAATAGTCCTGGGGAGCTCCTAGCCCACCCCCAGGTGCTGATTGGGGAACAGGCAAGACAGACAGGGTTAAGGGCCAGTGACACGGGGGCAGGCTAGGGGGAGGGGAGGGAAGACCGTTATCTCAGATGTTTCGTGCTTTTCCAGCCGGCAGTGGGCAAAGGCCAAAGTCTGGGGAGCCGCGGCTCTGACATGACCTCTCCCCTACTTTCAGGGACTGTTTCTCGTCATAATCCCTGGATGTTGGCTCCAGGAAAGCCCAGGGCCCCTGGCTGGGTCCTGTCCGCTCTCAGAACAGAACCAAGAAGAACTGCCCAGGCCTCCGCTAGAGCCCTTCCCTCTGCCAGGAGCCCCCTTCCCTCATTGGAGCTGGCAACCCCCAACCCCCTGCCCGCAAGCAAGCTCTCCACGGCCAAACCAGAACAATCGATTCCTTCTAGAATCTTCTATCATTCATTTATTCTCAATAAATATTCATTGAGCCAAACTTATTCCCTCCTCAGGGCCTTTGCACTAGCTGTTCCCTCTGCCTGGAAATCCTATCCCCTCCACCCCGAATCTATCACTGCGTTCACATATTTGGGAATGTTTTCTATCTGTGGATCTCAGCCCAGACAGCTGAGAGGCCGTCTCTGACCCCTCACCAGACAGGAGCCCTCACCTTGTACCTCTTTATCACATCACTGGTTTCACTGAAATCCTCACTATTTGAAATTTTCTTGTTTACTTGCCTGTATTCTTCCCTCATTCCTCCCCTGCCTCTTCATGTGAGTGACTTCGGGGCTAAGATAGAGGCTCTTTTGTTCTCAGCTGGGTCCCCAGTGTCTAGGAAGTGCCCGGCACACAGGAGGTGCTCAGTCAACTCTTACTCATTGGGCACCTCCTGTGTGCCAAGCACTATTTAAGGCCCTGGGGATAAGGCAGTGGATGAGCTAGACCATAAGTGCATAAACACACCAGAAAACTGACAAATGGACAAATGCTACCAAGAAACTAAACGTCATCATGTAAAGGGCAACAGAGGGCTGGCAAAGGCTTCTTTTTAGAGGTGACATTTAGGGACTTTGCTGGTGGTCCATCTGTTAAGACTCCACGTTTCCAATGCGGGGACGCGGGTTCAATCCCTGGTCAGGGAACTAAGATCTCACATGCCATGTGGCATGGCCAAAAAAAAAAAAAAAAGGTGACATTTAAGTACAGTCCTGAATGATGAGAAAGAGCCAGCCACTGGGAGATCTAGTGGAAGGGTGTTTCGGGCCAAGGAACAGCATGTGCAAAGGTCCTGGGGCAGGATGGGGCCTGGCGTGTTGGAGGAACAGCCAGGAGGCCCATGTGGATGGAGCAGAGTGAGAGAGGGAGGAGGGGAGGGCAGGGAGGGGACAGGGCAGGTCGTGCAGGGCCTTGCAGTCTGTGGCAAGGAGTTTGGTTTATACTAAATACAGCAGGAAGCTGTTGGAGATTAGTGAATGGATGACGAACCTTCTGTGTGCCGGGCACGATGGTAGGTGCTAGGTTTACACAGTAACTCAGACACCCTCCTTGCTCTCAAGAAATTCACATCCTGGCGTACATTTCTCCCTGGACCAGCCATTATTTATTCATGCATCAAAAATTTAAGGACGACCTATTATGTGCTGCGCCAGAGTGGTTCTCTTATCTGACGGTAACATCTGTGGTTGTCACAACTGGGGGTGCTCCAGGCGTGGAATGAGTGAGGGTCAGGAATGCTGCTCCACACCTCACAATGCCTGGAACGGCCCCACACAGAGAAAGCCTGGCCCGGATGTCAGCAGTGCCTGGCGGGAGAATCCCTGCATTACGGTAACTGCCCCCCTCTGGATGGGGGACATTATCTCACTCTTGACCTCTGCATCTATTTCCTTTTTAACCACTCTGTGTTGGATTTGTGTGTGTGTGTGTGTGTTGGATTTTTTAAGGGGTTTGTTTGGTTTGGTTTGGCTTTCCTAGTCATAATATTTATTCAGCCTTTGCTGTGGAGGCTCCTTTCCAGGGCAGTGTCAGCAGGTGGAGAAAGTAGGTGAAGTTTGACTTCTGGGCTTGTCTCTGCCTCCCCCTCACTCCCATTTATGACTCTGAGGAGCCCCGGTGCCCTTGACATAGAACTTCCTCCTCTTCTTATCAAAACCTGCCAGAATCATGGATCTGGTATTACTCATTTACACCTTCACGTAGATTTAGACCCCATAGTCCACCTCCCCAGGATATTTGTACTTTTTTGTAATTTTATAATCGTGGGCTTTGGAAGGCTTTTATATGTCCTAATGAAGAGACGTCTGAAAAGGTAGGATAAAGATAAGCATTTGAGGGACAAGAGGACTTTCTGATGCCCTTGGAATCATATGACCTAATTTACTGGACATGACCACATGCTTCAAAGCGATGCTAAGTTGGAATCTAAAGTAAAATTCCCACAATAGATTCCACCAATGTGTTTAAGCACGAAACATGGGACCTCCCTGGTGGCGCAGTGGTTAAGAATCCGCCTGCCAATGCAGGGGACACGGGTTCGAGCCCTGGTCCAGGAAGATCCCACATGTCGTGGAGCAACTAAGCCCGTGCGCCACACCTACTGAGCCTGCACCACACCTACTAAAGCCCACATGCCTAGAGCCAGTGCTCCACAAGAAGAGAAGCCACCGCAATGAGAAGCCCGCGCACCGCAATGAAGAGCAGTCCCTGCTCGCCACAACTAGAGAAAGCCCGCGCGCAGCAATGAAGACCCAATGCAGCCAAAAATTAATTAATTATTTAAAAAGTATGAAACATAACACAAGAGGATGCTGTGTTGATTGAGGAATACTGTGTTAATAAACAGATTTGCGGAACTTGTCAGAGCCTTTACAACACTCTGTAACACCCTTGGAAGGGACAGAGTTTGTAGCATTTCTTAAACATAATTGCGTAGGTGTAGGTTTGTTTTTAAGTTGCACTTGATTGATACTGAACCATTTCTGATATATGAAAACGTTTAAAGATACCCACTAGACTGACTGCAATACAAAAGACAACATCAGTTGTTGGCGGAAAATCTGGGGCAACTGGAACTCTCACCCACTGTTTGTGGGAACCAAAAGGGTCCAACCACTTGGGGAAACTTTGGACAATCTCTTATAAAGTTAAACATGCATTTACCATATGACTTAGCAATTTTATTCCTGGGTATTTACCTAAGAGAAATATAAATATATGTTCACAGAAGGACTTGTACATGAATGTTCACAGCAGCCTGATTCATCATTGTCCTGAACTGTAAACAACTCAAATACCCAACAATAGGGGAGTGGATAAACAAACTGGTATATCCATACAACACAATAGTACTCAGCCATAAAAAGGAATAAATTACTGATACATTCAACAACACGGATGAATCTCAAATGTATTGTGACAAAAGAAGCCAGACACAAAAGAATACTGTAGGATCCCATTGATACGACACCCAGAGAAGAGGCAAAAGTAATTCTTGGTGATAGAAAGTGGTTGCCTGAAGTAGAGTGGGCAATTGAGTGGACGGGGGCATGAAGGAACTTTCTAGGGTGGAGAAAATATTCCATATCTTATTTTTAATGGTGGTTGCATGATTGTCTAGAATTGTCAAAACTCAGCCAATTGAACACACCTAAGACCTGTGCATCATTACTGTAAATTAATTCTACCTCAATAAAAAGCATACTAAATACATAATGCACAACCATGTACATAATGCGTTTAGGAAAACATTAGAAACAACCAAAATATCTGTCAATAGGGGATTGATTAATAGAGTCTGATGTGTTAACACAATGGAATATTATGTAGCTGTGAAATAGAATGAAGGTTCTCTTTATGTACTGATATGGGACAATATTGAAAATATATGGTTATTTCAGTGTTTCTCAACATTTTTTTATTCTGGCCCTCCCACAAGGAGTCTTTGAAGACATTTTCCTAACTGCTCCCCCATGAAACTGTAAATCCACATGTATTCTATATACATGCTTCTGTACCATATGTATATCTGTTCTTTATACAGTAAAAGAGTAAGATTTTTTTTCACCCCCTAAGAACTAGTTTTCACAACCCCCTTGAAGATAATATCTTTCCCATTGAAAATGCACTGGTTAAGTAAAAATTAAGGTGCACAACACAAGATACTGTCTCTGTGTGACAAAAGGAAAAATGAATGTGTATACATGTTTCTTATATATTTATAGAATATCTCTGGAATGAGACACAAGAATCTGGTAATGGTGGTAACCTTCAGGGCTGGGAGCTGGGAGGTGGGATAGAGAAGAAGGAGGGCTTTTCCCTGCATAATCATTTATTTTGGAATTCTCAGCCATGTGCCCGATGTACATATTCCAAACAAAGAAATACAATTTAACTTAAAAAAAAAAAGAAATAGGGGCTTCCCTGGTGGTGCAGTGGTTGAGAGTCCACCTGCCGATGCAGGGGACACGGGTTCATGCCCTGGTCTGGGAAGATCCCGCGTGCTGCGGAGAGGCTGGGCCCGTGAGCCACAGCCGCTGAGCCTGCACGTCCGGAGCCTGTGCTCCGCAACGGGAGAGGCCACAACAGTGAGAGGCCTGCGTACCGCAAAAAAATAATAATAATAAAACAATACAAATAAAATGCAAAACATACCTTTTCCATAGTTTCCCAAGTTTTCTAATACAAGCTCACCTTGTATTAGAGTTAGTGTTTAGGAGCTGCCCCCTCTACAAAAGTAAATTGATCCACCTGGGTCCCCAAAGTCCAGCATTCCCACTGCCTTGCCTGTAACGTTCCTTAAATAAGGTGATGCCTCCCTCTCATCATTATTGCTTTATTCTGATGTGAACACTACCATATCAGTAATTGCCAGCCAAGTCCTGCCAGGAGGCAGTCTCCCTATACCTGTGCTTTTCTCACAGATCCCTCTTCCTTTCCATCTCTGAGGTTACCTCAGGGAAAATGTGCTTGAAGAACTTTGAGCTAATTCCAACTGCAGTGTGAATGACTGATATCAGGCACATATATTCCTTTGCTTGGGAGCATTTACATTTTCTTACGGAGCCTTAAGGCATTATAACTCAAAGATTAGTTCTTAGCATTTTTCCCCAGGGCAAAAGTCACCCCCTCTCAGATGTTACTTAGATATAACTAGACCTAGGTAAAAAGTGAATGACTGATTTTGGGTGAATATATTATTTTTCTTGGGAACGTTTACATTTCTTCATGGAGCCTGAAGGAACTGTAGCCCAGATCTATATTAGCTCTTATCTTTTTGCCCAGGGCAAATAACTTCCCTCTGTGGGTTTCAGATGTACTCAAGTGGTAAGATGTTCAAAAGCCACTGGGTTCTATGTGAAACACCATGAAATTATGATATTCAGTCTCACACCCTTAAACATACAAGATTCCTATCTATAAGATCCCAGCATTTAGTTTAGGGCACATAGAAACTGCTTCCTGAATCTTTACTGACTGGAGATTGCATACTGTACTAGATTCTAGCTCAGACAAGTGGTAGTTAAAAGTCAGAAAAGACTGAAAAAAATTCAAATGAGAAAACTCTTAAAATCGAGAAAATGCTAACCATTTCCTCTGCAGCTTGGGGACAGTTCTATAGGAGGTAGTATGATTCAGTGGCTAAGAAGAACTCAGGGTTTGGAGACAGACGGATGTGTGTGTGAACTCTACCTCCACACCTCACAAATATTACAGATATTACATTAGACCCTGGGAAGTCACTTCACTCCAGAACTCCCCTTTCCACTCTATAGCACTCTCGGGGTGCTGAGCTGTAGGAGTGTAGATTTGGGGCTGTTGGCCATCATTACCCCATGATGGGAGAAGCTATCTGAGAATGAAGCCCACCCAGAATACAGCAGAGCAGACAGAGAGCAATCAATCCCTGACAACATGGTCTGAAGTCCTGGACTCAGCCATACCTGAAATCCACTCCTTGGCTTCAGAAACATGGCAGTGATGTGAGCCAGTGACTTCCCTTTTTGGTTTAAAATTTTTGAGCTGGAGTTTCTGACCCTTGCACTGAACAAACAAAACAAACAAACAAAAAAACTATTTACTTTCCTTGATTAATCCTGTCCACAGAGCTGTCTCCCCCTGCCCCAAACTTCACATTTGAATGTAGATTATAGAGATTAGCACTTAACACACTCTCCTTAGGTATTTGTTGATTGGTCCTGCCTGTCTGTATTGTCTTTTCAAAACTAGACTGAGTCCCTTGAAGGTTGAAGGCAGGTCTGTTCATCTCCCTTGACACTACTCAGGGCATGGTGGATGCTCAAGAATGTCTGGCCAGTTCTGAATTTGCCAAAATGGTCCTCGCCTATTCACATATCATTGCTTTCCTTCCCCCTTACTTTTTGGCTGTCAAATGCTCATAACTGAATCTCTTATACTCTAATCTGATGGCATGCTATTAGCATTGGTTTGCACCAAGACCCTGTGTAAATTTTTTTAATTAAAAATATATATAATTTTTGGACTTCCCTGGCAGTCCAGTGGTTAAGACTCTGGGCTTCCACTGCAGGGGGCACAGGTTCGACCCCTGGTTGGGGAACTAAGATCCCGCATACCACATGGCACAGCCAAAAAAAAAAAGAAAGAATATTCTGGAACTCCAGAAATCCCTTTTCAGGAGTTACCCCTCCCCCCATGGAGGTAACCACTGTTCTGAATTCCGTGGCATTATTTTTTGGCTCTCACTACTTCCTGTGTATCTGTCACCCTCCTCCTTCCCTCAGCTCCCACACTCTTGTGCTTCTGTTTATCTTCCAGTGGGCTTTGCACATGTTTATTACAATCCATCAGCAAGTTTTGATAGCTCTGCCTTCAAAATACATTCATTCTTTGCCTGCTCCATTTCTACTGTCCTGGTCCAGCCCCATCCTCACTGGGCTGGACCAGTGCACTCTCCCCCTTCTCCTCCTCCTGGCTTCCATGCTTGCCCCCATAGTCTGCTTTCCTTATTAGGACTCAAAAAGCCCTCTCCCCCACTACCTTTGCACCATCTTCCACTGCTTTTCCTCTCTCTCCCTCCACACTGGACTCATGTCACCAGGCACGGTCCTCCCTCAGCGCCTCTGCACTTGCTGTCCTATCCCCTTTCCTAGATCTCCCTGTGGCTGGCTCCTTTCACCTTTAAATGGCTGCTCGAATTCACCTCCTCCATGAAGCTCTCCATGACTACCTTCTTTAAAACCAGTCTCCATCCCCATCTCGATTTATGTTTCTTCATAGAAACTTACTGTCACCCAACACTATATATTTTGTTCATTTATCACAGTGTACATTCATTCAACAAACATTTATGGAGTGTCTATTCTGTGTCAGGCAGAGGGACACATCCTAGGGAATGTCAATATTCATTCATGATTTCAGTCTACAAAAGTGTCTTTTACTCCTTCTATACATCAACATTGATCCAGGTGCTTAACAAGTCAGAGATAGGAAAGGTTGCGGGGTGGAGTACCATAAAGTCTCTAGCTAGAATTCACCTGCAAAATAGGGACAATCATTAGGACAAGACCTACTGTGCGCAGTATCCCTAGTGCCTGGAACTGTGCCTGGTATGCAGTAGCTGACGAATCAATACTTGTAGAAGGAACAACTGAACATGTATAAATATAATCATGGAGTTTAGTGCGTGGCTAACAAACTACAGTCTATGGGCCAATTCTGGCCCCTTATTTGTTTTTATAAATAAAACTTGGTTGGCACATGGTCACTCCCACTAGTTTACATATTGTTTACAGTTGCTGTCACACAGTGGCATAGTCTTGACAGAGACACTTTGGCCCGCAAAGCTGAAAATATTTACTATCTGGCCCTTTCCAGAAAACGTTTTCTGTAATCCACAGGTTCTATGGATTAGACTTGCTCAGCCCAACAGCAGGATTAAGTTCACATGTGGTTACTGAGCGCTTGAAGTATAAAAAGTGTGACTGAGGAACTGGATTTTAACTTTTATTTAATTTCTATTCATTTAAATTTAAAAAATTGATACTTAATTCAGTTAACAGACAACTTTTGAGTATATATGGAACAAGTTGCATATGTGAATCTACATTTTTACTGTAAATTCTCTGAACTCTATAAATACAGATCGAGGATTTCTGATGAAAACTGAGCATCCACAATGAGATGGGTTGTACGTGTGAAATACACATTGGATATCCAAGACTTAGCATGAAAAAAATGAAATACTGCGTTCATAACTGTGACATTGACTGCACGTTGAAATGGTAACAGCTTGGGTTTATGATTTCAGTCATTCAGATTGACAAAAATTTATTATTAATACGAAACTTCATTTTGCTTTGTACTTTTCTGATGTAACTGCTAAAAACTTTAAAGTGAGAATATTTCCATGGAACTGGCTGGGGTAGAGCAGGGCCTGGTTTCGAATCCTGCCTCTACCACTTGTAACTGTGGGCAAATAACTTCGCTCCTCTTGACTCATTTTCTTTATCTGTAAAATGGGGGATAAAGGCCCTGTTTCACCAGGTTCTTGGGGGTTTGATCCATTATAACATGTGGAGTGCTCAGAAGGGACGCCCACACAGCCAGGTCTCAAACTCTGGCCGTTTTTAGGGTTATTACTATTATTACTAGTATATGAATCTGTAAGAAACACGCCCCGCTCAGCTTCCGAGGTGCTCGAAGGGCAGACGTCTGCTTGTCATTTTCCGGCCCCCTCAGCCCTTTGGCCTCAGCACAAGTCTGGCCCTAATGACAGTCCCCATTTTGCACAGGAGGACAGAGGGGCTAATAAGGGGTTATGATTCACCATGGCCACTCCATGAGTCAGCCACCATTGAGACAACGCCCAGGTCCCCTGTCCCAGATGGGGACATGTCCCTCGGCACCATGTCACCGCCGCATTCCTTTGGCTGCTTGCCAGAGGGTCCTTTCTACTTCTCCCTTTAGGTCAGTTTTGGGGGAAAGAGGTGAGGGGGTCTGGGAGCACCTGCTCCCCCCCTCCCCTGCCCCTCCTCCCCCTCTTTCTCCGGGACTCTCCCTTGGGGTACGGCCAGGCCAGGCAGTGAGTAAAACCCTTGTGACATGGGTGTGGCTGAGGCAGGCCAGGGGCTGGGGACAGGGGGACTCTGATCGGGCTCTTGGGCAATGCCAACTGATTAGCACCTAATCCTCCAGGCTTCCCAGTCCAAGGGGTTCCTGGCTCTCAGGGGTGACTGAAGACAGGAAGTTTGAACCAGGGTCTCCCAATACCATGAGAGGCGAGACTTTGTCAGGGGGTGGGAGGCTCCCTCTGTCCTTCCTAAAGCATGAAGGACGTTATGTCCGGGAATTCATTCATTCATTCTAGTGACTACTTCTTTTTTTTTAATAGTTTATTTATTTATTTTTGGCTGCGTTGGGTCTTCGTTGCTGCACGCGGGCTGTCTCTAGTTGCGGCGAGCGGGGACTACTCTAGGCACGCGGCCTCAGTAGTTATGGCGCATGGGCTTAGTTGCTCTGCAGTATGTGGGATCTTCCCAGACCAGGGCTCGAACCCGTGTCCCCTACATTAGCAGGTGGATTCTTAACCACTGCGCCACCAGGGAAGCCCCAATGACCACTACTTCTTGAGTGCCTGATGTGTGCCAGGCATTGGGGACCCAGCAGAGAACATAACCAATTATTCCCCATGCCCCGCCCCTGTGGAGCTGATGTTCTGAGGTGGGGAAGATGCTAAGTAAAATCAGTTGTGCATAAGCAAGTAAATAAATAAATTGAAGAGAAACACAACATTGTAAATCAATTATACTTCAATTAGAAATGTAAAGAATAAATAAATTGGGAGAGACCAGGTATAGAAGAATAAAGCAGGAAAGAGAGATGGGAGGGGTTGGGTCAGGGAGGCCTCGGCAGAAAGATCCTGGGGAGTTGAGGGCAGGGTGGTGCCTTGTTCCAGGATGAGAAGGCTGATGTCAGTCCTGTGATGGTTCTAGAAGTTTCTGCGTGGGGCTGGATGGGATGTGTTTGTGGAAAGAGCTGGGAGGTCCCTTGGGTCAGAGATCCAGTTCTCCAAGCTTGGTGTCAGGGTCTAGCCCTGAGCCAACCATAGGAAGGGGGTCCCCCAACTTCAGGAGACCAGGTGGCCTCTGGGACAGTACCCCATGAGGGTCCTGAGTCTAGACCAGCAAACGGGGTCAGCGCCCCTGCCATCTCGCAATCCACACCCTTCTGCCCAGTCCTTCCCCCATGTCTCACCACCATCTCATCTCACCTCATCTTGGTGATTATTTTATGGCTGGTGGGTCCAAGGGTCAGAGCTGACCCTCTCACCAGGAAAAGGAGGCCTCCTACGGCTGTGGATGTGGTCAACTCAGCTTCCTTCCCCTTGTGGGCGAGGAGACCTTGTCTCCTCTGGCTCCACCCCTGGGGCTTCTGGGAGGGAGTCCTTAAGGTTCGGGTGGGGGAGGCATGTCGGGGTCCCCAGAGCCTGAATTCGTCCTGGCCCTCCATCCCTCACCTTCTGAATGTGTTTGCTGTAGCTGCTGAAACAAAGTCCCACAGACTGGGGGCCTGCAACAACAGAAATGTATTCTCTCCCAGTCCCAGAGGCTGGTAGTCCAAGATCAAGGTGTCAGCAGGGCTGGTTCCTTCTGAGGCCTCTCTCCTTGCCTTTTACATTATTTTTTAAAGAATTTATTATTTACTTATCGGCTGTGTTGGGTCGTCGTTGCTGGGCGCAGGCTTTCTCTAGTTGTGGTGAGCAGGGGGCTACTCTTTGCTGCAGTGCGCAGGCTTCTCAGTACAGTGGCTTCTCTTGTTGTGGAGCACGGGCTCTAGGAGTGTGGGCTTCAGTAGTTGTGGCTTGCGGGCTCCAGACGTGCAGGCTCAGTAGTTGCTGCGCACGGGCTTAGTTGCTCCATGGCATGTGGGATCTTCCCAGACCAGGGCTCGAACCTGTGTCCCCTGCACTGGCAGGCAGATTCTTAACCACTGCACCACCAAGGAAGCCCCTCTCCTTGCCTTTTAGATGCCATCTTGTCCCTGTATCTCTGTGTGCAAATGTCCCCTTTTTACAAGGACCTCAGTCTTATGGGTTAGAGCTCACCCTAGTGACCTCACTTAACTCGATTACCTCTTTGAAAACCCCCAACTCCAAATACAGTCACATTCTGAGGCCCTGGGGGTTAGGACTCCAACATATGAATTTGGGCCTGGGGGATACAATTCAACCCCTAACACCCCTCAAAGCTGTGATGAAACCCAAGCCTGGTGGTCACCTCTCCAAGTAGCTGCCCTGACCACCCCAGCCAAAATCACCCCCCCATCCCAGTCACACCCAGTACAGCCCCTTTGATGGGAGGGAATTCTGTTTATCTATCTATGTTATCTGTTTACACCAGGGAGCAGGGACCCGTATATTTTGATCACCGATATACCTCCAGCCACGAAATCAATCCCCCACCACCACTGAAGTGGCTCCAAACCTATCTGTGGAGCAAACCCCACAATTCAGTGTGTGCCACGGGTCTCAAGAGAAATACACCTGCTCTCGGCCGAGTTGGGATATCTGTGTCGTCTCTAATCAATTAAAAACTTTCCCATTTTGTGTGCAATTGCTTTCTGGACTGGGTGCCAGGAGGTCGAAGTCCTAGCCCCAGCTCAGCAATCAACTTGGCTGTGACATCACAGAGTCCCTCCTCCCCTCTGAGACTCTGGTTCCCCATCTGCAAAATGGGACGATGGATCTAAAGGTTATATAAAATGAAGCCCCTTCCAGGTTAAACATTGGGGTTAATGTTTAATCCCAGGGAGAATCTGACCAGGAGTGTAGTTTGATAAGAGTCGTGGGCCACGTTGTGTACATATATATGGAGAAGCCCACCAGGTAGGGGACAATCCCGTTCACGCATGAGCGAGGTGGAACGGGCTGAGAAAGTGTTAAGAAAGAACCGCGCCCTGATTCTTCTCTCTGGGAGCATGGTTAATCCCCAAATGTCCTCCCTGCTGCAGGAAGAACACTGTAGAAATCTCAGATCACCAACAGAATCTCCAAGTTAGAGTACACTTAAATGATCACCAAAACCCTCAAGAGAATTTAGTAACTTTTTTTTTTTTTTTTGGCGGCGCAGTGTAGCATGTGGGATCTTAGTTCCCGGAAGGACCAGGGATTGAACCCGTGCCCCCTGCAGTGGAAGCGCTGAGTCAACCACTGGACCGCCAGGGAAGTCCCTAGTAACATTTATTTTCATGTTACATTGCTTTTACAATTACCTTCTAATTGGGGCATCTGATACTGGTCTAATTTACCATCGTGTTACTAAGTGTCTTTCAAAAATAAATTTATTGAAGAAAAAAGCCAAATACATAATAATGCTGAAGATGGTACTAAACTTTCTTCAACAAATGTATCTTAGGGCTTCCCTGGTGGCGCAGTGGTTGAGAATCTGCCTGCCAATGCAGGGGACACAGGTTCAAGCCCTGGTCTGGGAAGATCCCACATGCCGCGGAGCAACTAAGCCCGTGCGCCACAACTACTAAGCCCGTGCGCCACAACTACTAAGCCTGTGTGTCTGGAGCCTGTGCTCCGCAACAAGAGAGGCCGCGATAGTGAGAGGCCCGCGCACTGCGATGAAGAGGGGCGGCCCCTTGCCGCAACTAGAGAAAGCCCTCCTACAGAAATGAAGACCCAACACAGCCAAAAATAAAAATAAATTAATTAATTAAAATGTATCTTAAAAGGAAACATTATAACACCAGGTTTTGGTTTTTTTTAAGTATCAGGTGCCTAAAACAGATGCAAAAGAAAATAAACAATGTTATTATATTCTAGAGAGCTACTGTTGCCTGTGGAAGGTTCTGGAAGAGGTGACTCTTAAAAACTTAGCAAAAATGTGTTAAAGACACAACAGCACCCAATTTGAGTGCTTCTTGACAGAATCAGACAGTTTAAAAAAGGATTGAAAAGTCATTTCTTACCTTTCATTAGGTTTATTTTGTATATGCAATTTGCATGCAAACGTGCATGGAGAATCCCAGCGGGGCCTCCAAAACAAACAGACAAACATGCATGGAGGACTCACTCTGTGCATTGAATTCTCTCAAACCATTCCCACCCCCACTCTCTTGGACTTCCCTTCTCCACAGAAAACAATGCCATTTCTCCTAGGCCCAGCTTCTGGGTCTGGGCACCCAGTCTCATCAAAACCACAGCTAAAATTTATTGATCACTCACTGTGCCAGGCACTGTGCAAAGTACACAAATAAACTTGATCCTCCAAAAACCCCAAAGAGTTGGGGACTTTGTAAATACCCATTTTGCAGATAAGTAAACTGAGGCTCATGGAGGGGATGCTCTAGCCCAAGCAGCTTGTAAGTAGTGATGCTGAAATTCAAGGCAGCAACGCTAAGTCAGAGCTGCCCCCGGGGTGAGCCAGAGTCAACCCCAGGTAGCAGTGCTCATGGCAACAACAGGCCGGGGCTTTGTCGTGTCATCTAGCACAGAGCAAATGTCATGGTTACGGCTCTCTGGATTCAATTCCAGCCCCTCCTCTTGCAAGCCGTGTGACCTTGAGCAAGTTATTTGCCCTCTCTGTGCCTCTACTCCTCCCAAAATGGGGAGAATAGTAAAGATCCAGAGAACTCTTATACACGAGCAGTGGCATACCACGGCTGGGGAGAGGGAAGCAGCTCACCCCAGGTGCTATCAAAAACGAGGCCCATTAATTTCTAAAATATACAAACAGCTTGTATAACTCAATAATAAAAAAACCCAAACAACCCAAACAAAAAATGAGCGGAAGACCTAAATCAACACTTCTCCAAAGAAGACATATAGATGTCCAAGAGGCACATGAAAAGATGCTCAACATCGCTAATTATTAGAGAAATGCAGATCAAAACTACTATGAGGCATCACCTCACACTGTTCAGAATGGCCATCATCAAAAAGTCTGCAGATAAAAAAATGCTGGCGATGGTGTGGAGAAAAGAGAACCCTCCTACACTGTTGGTGGGTATGTAAACTGGTGCAGCCGCTATGGAGATTCCTTAAGAAACTAAAACTAGAGTTGCCATATGATCCAGCAATCCCACTCCTGGGCATACATCCAGAGAAAACTCTAATTCTAAAATATGCGTGCACCCCAATGTTCACAGCAGCACTATTTACAATAGCTAAGGCATGGAAACAACATAAGTGTCCATCAACAGGTGAATGGATAAAGATGTGGTATATATGCAATGGAATACTACTCAGCCATAAAAAAGAATGAAATAATGCCATTTGCAGCAACATGGATGGACCTAGAGATTATCATACTAAGTGAAGTAAGTCAAGCAGAGAAAGACAAATATCATATGATAGCACTTATATGTGGAATCTAAAACATGATACAAATGAACTTATTTACAAAACAGAAAACAAATGTATGGTTACCAAAGGGGTAAGGAAGTGGGGGAGGGATAAATTAGGAGTTTGGGATTAGCAGATACAAACTACTACATATGAAATAGATAAACAACAAGGTCCTACTGTATAGCACAGGAAACTATATTCAGTATCTTTTAATAAACCATAATGGAAAAGAATCTGAAAAGAATCTGAAAAGTGTATCTATCTGATACACTTTGCTGTACACCAGAAACTAACACACACTGTAAATCAACTACACTTCAATTTATAAAAAAGAAAATCTGAAGTAAAAAAAGGGGAACCCATTGTCTGCAGAGAATTCAGAAACTGATAATAAACCTGATTTTATTATTATTTTTTTATCAACGTGCATAGACAATTCTGAACAATGTCAGTGTTGAAATAATCTCCCCTTAAGAAATCTTTTACTGGTCTAAACCAGGGAGTGAGCAAAGTTTTTCCATAAAGGGCCAGATAGTAAATATTTTCAGCTCTTTGGGCCAGATGGCAACTACTCAGCTTGTGATCCCAGCAAGAAAGCCACTGCAGACAATTCATCAATGAATATGGCCCAGTGCCAGGAAAGCTCTTTATATGGACACTGAAATCTGAATCCTCTATAGTTTGCACATGGGAAATATTATTCTCTTTTTGATTTTTTTTAAAGATTTTTTTTTGATGTGGACCATTTTTAAAGTCTTCCTTGAATTTGTTACAATACTGCTTCTGTTTTTGTTTGTTTGGTTTTTTTTTTTGCGGTACGCGGGCCTCTCACTGTTGTGGCCTCTCCTGTTGCGGAGCACAGGCTCCGGACGCCCGGGCTCAGTGGCCATGGTTCATGGGCCCAGCCGCTCCATGGCATGTGGGATCCTCCCGGACTGGGGCACGAACCTGTTATCCCCTGCATCGGCAGGTGGACTCCCAAGCACTGCACCACCAGGGAAGCCCTGCTTCTGTTTTATGCTTTGGTTTTTTGGCCACGAGGCATGTGGGATCTTAGCTCCCTGACCAGGGATCAAACCCACACACCCTGCATTGGAAGGCAAAGTCTTAACCACTGGATCACCAGGGAAGTCCCTCTATTTTTGATTTTTTTCCCAACCAGTTAAAAAAAAAACAACAAAAAACACTCCTTAGCTTCTATAAAAATAAGCTGGATTTGGCTGACAAGTCATGGCCTGTCCACTCTTGGTCTGAACAATTGCTGTGGTTTAACCACTGGAAGTTTTGAATTAGCAAATTTTATTACTTATCCTTTAATAAACATTGTATTTTACACAGAAGTGAATTTGGAGAACTTCATGCAATGCATTTGGCTCCAGACACACACAGACTCAGCTATACACATTCATTTGAAGAGTTAGTTCTTAACGATTCTAATTCTTTTGTGTTCTCTTTGGAAACAGTTCATATTTCCAACCCTTGTGGTATTACACGATCTTGTGTTTAAACAGTAGATTTGAAATAAACAGTGATGGGCCAGTGATTTTAAATGCAAAGAAACAGAGTTTGAGCGACTTCACTTTTTTTTTTTTTCCCTATCTGACCACTTGGACCTTCTATTTCTGTTTAAAAGTTTAGACAGTGCACCAATTGCAAATTATAATATTTTTGTTTGGCAAGCTCAAATTTTAATTCATTTTTACTGGATTTGAGCCGTATCTTTAAAATGGAAATATCAATAATTTCCTCCTTTAAATTATTATTCTTGTTTGATGATTTAAACTTATTAAACTATAAAGCTATTATTCATTGCTGCAACAGATCAGTAGAGATATGTACCTATATGTAAAGAGAAGTTTTTCTTTAAAAAAAAATTCATTAATGGAATTAAAATGTATCCATTCATCACCTTTTTCCCTTTATTGGACTGGGATATTTATTTATTTATTTAATTTTTTTCATTTTTTATTTTTATTTTTTTGCGGTACGCGGGCCGCTCACTGTTGTGGCCTCTCCCGTTACGGAGCACAGGCTACGGACACGCAGGCTCAGCGGCCATGGCTCACGGGCCCAGCCACTCCATGGCATGTGGGATCTTCCCGGACCGGGGCACGAACCCGTGTCCCCTGCATCGGCAGGCGGACTCTCAACCACTGCGCCACCATGGAAGCCCTATTTATTTAATTTTTTAACATCTTATTGGAGTATAATTGGTTTACAATGGTGTGTTAGTCTCTGCTGTATAACAAAGTGAAGCAGCTATACATATACATATATCACCATATCTCCTCCCTCTTGCATCTCCCTCCCACCCTCCCTATCCCACCCCTCTAGGTGGTCACAAAGCATCAAGCTGATCTCCCTGTGCTATGTGGCTGCTTCCCACTAGCTATCTATTTAACATTTAGTAGTGTGTATATCGGACTGGGATATTTATTTTACGTATGTTACTGGTGTGATTATATAGCTGGTGTTCAATGAAAGAAAAAATTTCACTCCATATTTCTCTTATGGCTATTACAATTATTGGTTGCTTTGCATAATTATTACTGACACTTTCTGGCTTATAGAGGAGTGTTAAAACAAGATTTCCTTCAGCTTTTAAGTGTGCTATGTAAGCCACTGCATTTAGGCACTTAATACCTGGTTCCTAGTGTCAGACAAATATTTATTATCATCCCTAGTCCATTGACAAACTATACCCCCATAGTCTGTCTTTGTAAAGACTGAGAGCAAAGAGCAGCTTTTGCATTTTCAAGTAATTTTAAAATACAGAATAATTATTTCGCTTTAAAAATATAGGAAGAAGGGCTTCCCTGGTGGCGCAGTGGTTGAGAGTCTGCCTGCTAATGCAGGGGACACGGGTTCGAGTCCTGGTCTGGGAGGATCCCACATGCTGCGGAGCAACTAGGCCCTTGAGCCACAACTACTGAGCCTGCGCGTCTGGAGCCTGTGCTCCGCAACAAGAGAGGCTGCGATAGTGAGAGGCCCGCGCACCGCGATGAACAGTGGCCCCCGCTTGCCACAACTAGAGAAAGCCCTCACACAGAAATGAAGGCCCAACACAGCCAAAAATAAATAAATAAATAAATAAACTCTTACCCCCAACATCTTCTTAAAAAAAAAACCAAACATTAAAAATATAGGAAAAAATTATTTCGCGACACAGGAAAATTACATGAAATTCAAATTTCAGCCTCAAAAAATAAAATTCCGTTGGCGCACAGCACGCCCATTTATGGACTGTATGGTCTGTGGCTGTTTGGGGACAAGAAGAGCAGAGTTGACTAACTGTGATGGGCTGTGTTTAAGCTATTTGCTACGTGGCCCTTTAAAATTTTTTTTGCAGACTCCTGCTCTAATTTTTCAACCCCTCTCCTCCAAACCCCCAACTCTGGAATTCCATGTTCAGAGACTTAGGCCCCCAGGTCCTCTTCTATAGACAGCTGCCCAGCGTCACCCAGTGGACCCCTCCCCTTCCCACCCAGGCCTGGCCTGAGGCTGGGGGAGACCGGTCAACTTCTCAGTCCCTGGCGCCCTCTAGTGGACCCCGCGAGCAACTGCCTTCTCAACCTCCTTCCCTGGCGGCCCCACCCACGCCCTCCCTCCCCGCCAAACCCAGGTCTCCTGGGAAGTGGGGAGGAGTGGGAGGTTATTTTTGTGGCCCCTCCTTGTCCTGATTCCTCCCCCTGCCCCCTGCCAAGGTCTCCAGGACTCCCCCCTCCTGGGGCCATGATCCTACTCTCCCACCATGCTTTACACACTAGGACTCTCAATGAATTAAATCCCATTCAGTCGTTGTCAAAGATGTTGACAAATTTGAACAGCTTTGTTACTTTCCAAAGCCCCTTGGTGTGTATACACACCACCTCTTAATCTGTGCTTTTTATCTGTACGTACACCTTGCATTTGTGTAGCATGCCATTCTTTGCCCCTCCAAAGTGTTTAAAAATATTTATTTATTTATTGGGCTAAACCGGGTCTTAGTCGGGGCATGCAGGATCTTGGTTGTGGCGTGCGGGATATTTACTTTCAGCATGAGGGATCTTTAGTTGCGGCATGAGGGATCTAGTTCCCTGACCAGGGATCGAACCCTTGCCCCCCTGCATTGGAAGCGCAGAATCTTAACCGCTGGACCACCAGGGAAGTCCCTCTCCTGAAGTATTTTGATCCACATAATTTCATCCAACATCTGCAGGAACTGGCTGGTATTTCACACTGAAGACATAGAAGGACAGAGGAGATAGGTAATATATATGCTCAGGCTAAGAGATGATGTTGGGTCCAAGGCCCGAAAAGACTCAGGTACAGTGGTGAGCTGGAGCTGGCTTCCTCTGGCTGGTGAGATTCAATGACATCACGCAGGTAGATTGAAATTGGCCAAGGTTGGGGTATTTACACCTCAGGAATCAGCAGATGCTACAAATTAGGGATTTTCTGTGTGGATCACGAGACGGAAGGTGTAACCATTGCGTTTTGGGATGTGAGCGGAGCATCAGCAGCATGGCAGTCAGAAAGGAAGATAGTCCTCCTGGGAGAGGGCATCCAGGCCAGCTGTGCCAGGGACTTTTGGGAAGACAAATCACTCATTTTCAGAGCCTTCCTTCCTTCATCACTCATTTATTCATTCATTTTCCCCATCAAATATTTATCAAATATTTACCTGATGTCATAAGACGTTACCCATTCCTTCTCAAACATTAGAATAATGCTTGGACCTTTTCCCCCCCAAAAGCTGTGATTATTTATAAAGTCCAGTACCACCTCTCCAAGATATCAGATGTGAGCTATTAGATTCAAAATGAACTAGCTTAGGGACTTCCCTGGCGGTCCAGTGGTTAAGACTCCATGTTTCCACTGCAGGGGGTGCAGGTTCGATCCCTCCTCCGGGAACTAAGATCCAACATGCCAGTGGGGCATGGCCAAAAACAAAACAAACAAACAAACAAAAACTAGCTTAATCCTTACTGCAAATGCAGCAAGTGCTTCTGCTATGCCTGTCATTTCTAGAAGTCTGACCTTGTTTTCAGGGTTAACTGCTTAAGGTTGGCAAATGGCCTGTATAACCAACTGCCTTTTGCCATCTCCATGCGGGCGTCTCACAAGCCTCCCAAATTCAATGTGGCTGACTGAGCACCTGCCATTCCCCCAAATGTGCTCCTCCTGCTGCCCTTCCTGTCTCACTAAACGGAAGCTCCAGCCTTCCAGTGCTCAAGGTCAAAACGTTGGGTTGTCCTTGAGTTTTCTCTTTCCCTCACACCCCACATCCATCCATCAGCAGTCTTATCCACTCTGCCTCACTCTGCTCCAGGCACCCGGGCCTCCTGGCTGTCCCTCCAACACGCCAGGTGCGGTCCTGCCCCAGGACCTTTGCACTGGCTGTGTCATCTGCCTCAGAACCCTTCTTCCAGATCTCGATGGAGCACACTCCCAACTTTTTCTGCTTTTGCCAAATGTCACCTTCTCAATGAGACCGTCCCTGACATCCTATTTATTTATTTGGTTGTGCCAAGTCTTAGTTGAGGCTCACGGGCTCCTTAGTCACGGCATGCATGTGGGACGTAGTTCCCTGACCAGGGATGAAACCCGGGCCCCCTGCATTGGGAGCGTGGATTCTTAACCACTGCACCCCCAGGGAAGTCCCTGACATCCTATTTAAAACTGTGACTTTTTTTTTTTGGCGGTACGCGGGGCTTTCACCGCCGCGGCCCCTCCCGTTGTGGAGCACAGGCTCCAGACGCGCAGGCCCAGCGGCCATGGCCCACGGGCCCAGCCACTCCGAGGCATGTGGGATCCTCCCAGACCAGGGCATGAGCCGGTGTCCCCTGCATCGGCAGGCGGACTCTCAACCACTGCGCCACCAGGGAAGCCCTAAAACTGCGACTTTTGCCCTATTCCCAGCTTCTGTGTTTCCTCTTCTCTTGCATTCGCTATTTTTCTTCCGCGGCACTTGCTGAAATGGGACATACTGTTTTTTATTTGTTTGTGGCCTATTTCTCCCTATCAGACTGTGAGCTCCGTGAGAGCTTGGAACAGAGTAGGGGTTCAATAAAAATTTGAACTGCTATAGCTGTTGAATGAATGAATGATTTGCCTTAACTTAGTTATGAGGAACATGCCACGCCTTATACCCCAAATGCCTCGAAGTGTAACCAATGTCCTGATGCCCTAGATCAGGGGTTGGCAAACCACAGCCCATGGGCCAAAGCCAGCTCACCACCTGCTGTTGTATTGTCTTCAAGAATGCATTTTACACTCTTTAACCGGTTGAGAAAAAGTTTTAAGAATATTTTCTGTTACTGAAAATGATATGAAATGCCAATGTCAGTGTCGCCTGGCCACACCCATTTGTCTATATTTTTGTGACAGAGACTGGCCCTCAGAACCGAAAATATTTATTATCTGGTCCTTTACAGAAAAAGTTTGCAGAGCCCTGCTCTCGTGTCAAAGGAGGAAATGGTGTTGCCAAAGGGGAAACTGAGACCCAGAGGGGTGAGATGAGTTTTCCAAGGCCCCACGTTTCTGAGGGACTCCTCCTTTGCTGAATTATCTGAACAATGTTTCTGATGCTTTACAGGAAACAGAAGTCAGACTGCCGGGGACTTCCCTGGTGGTCCAGCGGGTGAGACTCCGCGTTCCCAGTGCAGGGGTCCCAGGTTTGATCCCTGGTCGGGGAACTATATCCCGCATGTATGCCGCAACTAACAGTCTGCATGCCACAACTAAAGGGCCCTGCATTCTGCAACGAAGATTCGGCATGCTGCAACTAAGATCCGGCGCAGCCTAAATAAATAAACAAATATTAAAAAAAGGAAGAAAAAAAAAGGAAGAAGGAAGGAAGAAAGAAATCAGACTGATGAAGAAACACCTTCATAAACTGAAGATCACCTGAGGTACTGACCTTGAGAGAGAAATCTGCACCCAACCATCTGATCTTGCCAAGCCCCGGAGATTTTTAATTGCCCCTGTAAAAAAAAGAAAAAATAAAGTCATCGCTCACTCTAGAAACCTTGAGTTTGGGACTTTGATCGAAGTGATTACGACACCCCATCAAAACTCCATTTGACTTCATCCCTTCCGCAGACATTTATGGGCACAGTCAGAAGCTGAGGGCAAACTGGAGGCAGAAAAGCAAGTTTCCGGGGGCTGGGGAGCAATGGCTAATGGGAACGGGGTTTCTTTTGGGGGCGATGGAATGTTCTGGAACTAGATAGCAGTGAGGGTTGCACAACACAGTGAATATACTAAAAAACACTGATCTGTGCACTATAGTTTTTTATAATTTTTTGGCCTTGCCACGCAGCATGCAGGATCTTAGTTCCCCAGCCAGGGATCGAACCCGTGTCCCCTGCAGTGGAAGCACGGAGTCTTTACCACTGGACAGCCAGGGAAGTCCCCATACACTTTAGAAGGGTGGATTTTGCATTACATACATGATGCCTCAATTAAAAAAATAATAATAAATTTTAAAAGACAATGCTTATCTGTTTCTTACTAAATAACAGTGCTATGAAATAAATAAATAAAGGGAAGGCAAAAAGTAAATTTCACCTATTAACCACCCCTGCCCCAAGTCAAACTCCTTTTCCACATTCCTCCTAATTCTTGTTCATCTGCAAGGACCCTTTTTGCACAGCTGTAAAATAGATATCATCTTGCCCATCCATTGTTCAGGACATGATACAACATCATTAAAAAAGAAAAGCAACTCTAGGGGTGGGAGTGGGAGGGGCGAGAAATGGGTGAAAGGTGTCAAAAGGTACAAACTTCCAGTTATAAAATGAGTCCTGAGGACACAATGTACAGCATGGTGACTATAGGTAATCGTACCGTGTTGTATATTTGAAGGTTGCAAAGAGAGGAGGTCTTAAAATTTCTCATCACAAGAAAAAAAAAAGGTGTTTGTTAACTATGTGTGGTGACGGATGTTAACTATTCTTGTTGTGGTGATTGTTTCTCAATATATACATAAGCCAAATCATTAGGCTGTACACCTGAAACTAATATAATGTTATATGTCAATTATATCTCAAGAAAAATAATCAAATAATAAAAGGAGGTAAAAAGGAAGGAAGGAGGGAAGGAAGGGGAAAGAAAGAAAGGAAGGAAGAAAAAGAAAGAAAAGAAAGAAAGGAAGGAAGGAAGGAAGAGAGAGAAAGGGAGAAAAGAAGGAAGAAAGAAAGACAGACAGAAAGAAAGAAAGAGAGAGATAAGAATTCCTTGGCAGTCCAGTGGTTAGGACTCTGCACTTTCACTGCCCAGGTCTGAGGTTCCATCCCTGGCTGGGGAACAAAGATCCCTCAAGACACGGGTGGTGCGGCCACCAACAAAATGAAAAGAAAAACAAACAAAACAAACAAGCAAAAAACAAAAAAATCCCTCTAGGGATGGCATCACAGAGATGGGCCTCTGTGCTTTTGTCCACTTATTTGCTACTTCTGGAGTTTTTGCTCAACCCCATATCCCTTTCTCTCTCTGAATAGCTAAGTATCTGGATCGAAGCTGATGCAGGGAATGATCACAGACGTTTCTGTTGAATGAAGTAATTAGTGAATATCCATATCCCCTGGGGTAGGTCTTTCTGCCTGGCAGGGAGTAGACACTCAATAAATGTTAGTTGAATGAATGCACACCGTTTTGGTGGAGGAATGTTTCAGCTCCCCAATGTACAAAAGTAGTGGTGTGTTGGTCTGTGTTTAACAACCGGCTCTCTTGAAAGGGAATTTAGATATCTCTGTATATCTAATATATATTATACATGTATAACTACATGCATTGCAGACATCTCTATATGTTGAATATACATTACATGTGTATAATATACATGCATTGCAGACATCTCTATATGTCGAATATACATTACATGTATATAATATACATGCATTATATAATATATATATTTATTATTATTAATAATAATTTTATATTTTTTGGCTGCCTTGGGTCTTCGTTGATGCACGTGAGCTTTCTCTAGTTGCGGCGAGTGGGGGCTACTCTTTGTTATGGTGCATGGGCTTCTCATTGTGGTGGCTTCTCTTGTTGCAGAGCACGGGATCTAGGCTCATGGGCTTCAATAGTTGTGGCACGTGGGCTCAGTAGTTGTGGCTCCCGGGCTCTAGAGAGCAGGTTCAGTAGTTATGGCGCATGGGCTTAGTTGCTCTGTGGCATGTAGGATCTTCCCTGACCAGGGCTCGAACCCATGTCCCCTGCATCGGCAGGCGGACCCTCAACCACTGTGCCACCAGGGAAGCCCCCTAATATATACTTTTAAATGTTAACAATATAAAGGAGGTGTAGGACACAATTTACAAATAATAATCACATATACAATACTGTATTATAAATTCTACATAGCCACTTGAATCTCAGAATAGGTTTTGGTTGATTTTTGCCAAACTCTTGTATCCATAGCCAACCTCTGGTGGCAAATAATGGAACAAGTGTAGTTCTGACATGAACATTGGCAATATTTTTCATTTATGTTAATAAGTAACATGAAAGTGAAGATGTATGTTGGAATTTCACTTGTTCATCAATAATGTGAATCTCTTCTTTGGTGAATCATGTAACGGTTTTTGAATACTGGAAAATATCTTTCCATTTGTGTGTGTGTGTGCTAGTCACAATCTAACAATAGTAGACACACACATTTTGACATTTAATCTGCATTATTAACTTTTCTCCACCACTTTTTTTTTTTTTTTTTTTTGCGGTACGCGGGCCTCTCACTGCTGTGGCCTCTCCTGTTGCCGAGCACAGGCTCTGGACGCGCAGGCTCAGCGGCCATAGCTCACGGGCCCAGCCGCTCCACGGCATGTCTCCACCACTTTTTAAAGCCTAAACCAGGAGTTGGCATGCTATGATCCTCTGCCTGCTTACGTAAATAAAGTTTTATTGGCACCTGGCCATGCCCATTTGGTTAGTGTGGTCTGTGGCTGCTCTCTCCGTACAGACATGCAATAGAGATGTAGGGCCCACAAAGCAGAAAATATTGACCAATCCTTTACCAAAATATTTTCTGACTCATTCTATGCAATCAAAAACACAATAAATCAAGCCCTCATTTGTATCATTTGCCAATTTCCAGGGTGTAAATACTCCCACTAGGGACCATTTCAATCTGCCAATGTGATGTCAATGACACAAAGTTAAAAAAGTACAGAAAGTACCTCCCCATCATATTTCCACCAAACAGATACAATAACAAAAACAATGAAAATAGGTGAAAATCAAAGCAAATTAAAAAGCACACATAATAGCAAAATATAATTAGGATGTGATGTTTTGAGCATAAATACTTTTTACTTTTAAAAAAAATTGAGGTGATGGGGACTTCCCTGGTGGCGCAGTAAAGAATCCGCCTGCCATTTCAGGGGACACCGGTTTGAGCCCTAGTCCGGGAAGATCCCACATGCTGCGGAGCAACTAAGCCCATGCACCTCAACTACTGAGCCTGCGCTCTAGAGCCCATGAGCCACAACTCCTGAGCCCATATGCCACAGCTACTGAAGCCTGTGTGCCTGGAGCCCGTGCTCTGCAACAAGAGAAGCCACCACAATGAGAAGCTTGCGCACAGCAACGAAGAGTAGCCCCCGCTCACCACAACTAGAGAAAGCCTGCACACAGCAACAAAGACCCAATGCAGCCAAAATTAAATAAAATCTAAAAAAAAAATAAAATAAAATGGTGTCATCAAAAGTCTTCTGTAACTTTCTAAGACTTTTTTACGTTGTTGTTGTCATTTGTGAGTTTACTGCTGCCTAATATTTCTTTGGGGACTATACTGGAACATATTTTTCCATCAATGGATATTCGTGTTGTTTCCAGATTTTTGCCAAAGAGAACATTAGCGTACGTGTCTCCTGGTTATAGAAGGGCATATGCCTAGGGGTAGAATTGCTGGGTTGTAGGTAGTCTAGATAGAGCTCAACTGCAGTATGCAAAGGGGTCAGGTCAGCCGTTCTTCCAGTTAATCCATTGCCCAGGTGAGAGAGAGAAAGTTCAGGGTGCATTCCGAGATAGGCCGAGTGTACACATGTGATATTAATGCTAAATTGTTCCTGAGTAAGATAAACACCACTTTGAATTGAATCTATCAACAAAGCCATTAGAAACTAATTTCCATGGGGAGGGGGAGATTTCAGAGAGATACAAGTCTCTGGGACCAGGGAACAGATGTATCAAGAAAGATGTGATTGGAACCAATGATAAGCAGAGAGATAGGTAACAGGGTGAGGTTACAGAGAAAAATGTACTCCGTGGTCAAGATAGAGAAGGGGCTGGAGGGCAAGTCTGCTGTAATCTCAACAATAAAAGCTTATGTTCTATAACAAGGGCCGAGCATCAGGTGATTAGCAGGAAGTTCGCCTCCCAAGGACAGGAGCACCCATTTCATTAATTCAAGTAGCATATATTCGGAGGCTTCCACTATCCAAGGAGGTGGACTGGAAGAGAAAGAGACAAATCCAACAGCTTCCTTGCCTTCAAAATGTTCATAACTAGACGGGAAGATAGAATAAGAGAGCAGGGAAGGGAATCAGAATGCAGCGAGAGCCATACGCCAGAAACAAGCAGGGTGTATTGGGAATTCCAAGGAATAGGGAACTGGAAGGAACAGGGAGAATCAGATTTAATGTATGCTGAGCCCCCAACTAGGAATCGAGGAGAAAATTCTGCTCATTAGAAAAGACTTGATCCCTTGATCCTCCTCAAGAACTAATTTAACTCAGCCATAAAAAAAAAAAAAGAATGAAATAATGCCATTTACAGCAACATGGATGGACCTAGAGATTATTATTATACTAAATCAGACAAATACAAATATCGTATGTCACATATATGTGAAATCTAAAAATAATGATACAAATGAACCTCTTTACAACACAGAAACAGGCTCACAGACGTAGAAAACAAACTTATGGTTACCAAAGGGGAAAGGGAGGAGATAAATTAGGAATTTGTGATTGACAGATACACACCACTATACATAAAATAAACAACAAGGACCTATTGTATAGTACAGGGAACTATATTCAATATCATTTAATAACCTATAATGGAAAAGAATCTGAAAAATATATAATATATACATAACTGAATCACTTTGTTGTACACCTGAAACATTGTAAATTGACCATATTTCAATTAAAAAAAAAAGAACTAACTGATTGGTCTACATGAAGGGCAGTCCCCCAGATACACACGATGGAATATCATACATACAGCAAGGAAAAAACCAAATTACTGTTACATGCAATCACATGGATGAATGGCCAAAATATTTTGCTGAGCAAAAGAAGTTGGGCACAAGAGTACATACTGTACAATTCCATTTCCACGAAGCTCTAGAACATGCAAAACTAATCTCTGGGGATAGAAATCAGAATCTAGGGTGCCTGTAGGGGAGTAGGAGGCTGCAGCCAGCTTGTCTTGGCTCATAGGTGCCTATTGTTACTATCCTTTCCAACTTCATGGTAGATGGAAATAAGTCTCAGTGGGAATATATACACCACAGAAAAGGACAAGTACTACAAATTACAAACCAGCCTCTCTCTCTCTCTCTCTCTCTCTCTCTCTCTCTCTAAATCTCTCTCTCTCTAAATCTCTCGTTTCACAAGCCCATCGTTAAACATTTACCAGCACACCACTGCTGCTTGGGGCAAGGGGGATTAACTGAATAGGACACCGAGAAAACTTTCTGGAGTGATGGAAATGTTCTGCATCTTGTTTCCGGGAATGGTTTCATGGGTGTATACAGTTATAAAAGCTTAAGGAATTGAACATTCAAGAACTGTGCGTTTATTACATGTGAGTTACAGCTCAGTAAAAAAGACTATATGTATATATAGCCTAAAATAAAATAAAATCATAGAGAAAGCATTTTGCAGAACAGAAAGACATTGGAAACGCCCAGATCTGGGAAAGGTCATGGCATTATTTGAGGCTAGATGAGCATTCTTCTGAATTTTGGATGAGCGACTGGGAGCAGTGAGAGGCAAAACAAACACAGCTCAGATTGTAAAAGTGGAGGGGCAGGCAGTGTCTGGGAGCAGTTTTCATCAGGGGAGAGCTACGGTTACAACTTTGTATTTTTAGACCATTGTCACATTTTGCAATTATGTATATTTAGATTATGTAGCTATTTTTTTAAACATTGTATCTCTCAGTGCCCAGCGCGGGTCTAGCACCTAAAAGGCTTGCAAATTAACTGTTAAAAGAATGACTGCAGGGAGGCTGGACAGGAAGTGGGCAGGGCTGAGCCAGGGGGACCAGGGGACCTGGGCTGAACCTAGAAGAGGTGGACTGAACCTTCCTCTCTCTGTTTTTTCCCACGTGAAGATGCACCCTACCATGAAATGCACACAGGTGCTCATAGATGTGAGCCAAAAAAAGCAATGTGGTGAGTTTTTCATGAAGCCAACTTTTTCCCATTTAAATGGCTGTGCCTTTATTCAGTGCCATATACTGCCTTTTTTTTTTTTTAATTGGTGTTAAAAATGACCTTTCTCATAAAATGGTGTAGCCGCTGTGGAAAACAGTATGATCCCTCAAAATAATTAAACATAGAAACACCATATAATCCAGCAATTCCGCTTCTAAGTAGATATCCAAAAAAATTGCAAGCAGGAATATGAACAGATATTGGTACACCCATATTCACAGCAGCACTATTCATCACAGCCAAAAGGTGGAAACACCCAAATGTCCATCAGTGGGTAAACGGATAAACAAAACATGGTCCAACCATACAGAGGAATATTATTCAGCCTTAAAAAGGAACGAAATTCTGACACACGCCACAACATGGATGAACCTTGAGGACACTATGTTGAGTGAAATAAGACAGTCACAAAAGGACAAGTATTGTATGATTCCACTTTATATGAGGTCCCTAGAGGAGTTGAATTCATAGAGGCAGAAAGTAGTGGTAGTCTGGGGGAGTAGAATGGGGAGTCAGTGTTTCATGGGGACAGAGTTTCAGTTTGGGAGGATGAGAAAGTTCTGGAGATGGATAGTGGGGATGGTTGCCAAACCGTGTGAATGTACTTAATGCCACTGAGCTGTGCACTTACAAGTGGTAAAATGGTAAATTTTATGTTACATATACTTACAACAACAACAAGTTTTTAAATGACCTCCCTTTCGTGAAAGAATGATGGTAATTGATATTATGTATGCGTGTGTGTGTGTGTGTGTGTGTGTGTGTGTGTGTGTCCATAATTGGCAAAAAGCCTTTGACTCTGAGGTCAACTTAAGTCTCCCACTTTTTTTTTTTTTTTTTTTTGGTACGCGGGCCTCTCACTGTTGCGGCCTCTCCCGTAGCGGAGCACAGGCTCCAGACGCGCAGGCTCAGTGGCCATGGCTCACAGGCCCAGCCGCTCCGCGGCATGAGGGATCTTCCCGGACCGGGGCACGAACCCGTGTACACTGCATCGACAGGAGGACTCCCAACCACTGCGCCACCAGGGGAGCCCCTCCCACAACTTTTGAGGATTTTACCGGGTGATGTATTCCCAGTCCGGCACCTGCAAGGCTCTAAGGGGCTGACGTCTCCCTCACGCACACCTGCCCACCGCGTCCTCGCTCTCGCCCTGCCTCTCCCGAACGCCCTCCTGGCGCCCCAGGCACATGCGCACACGCTCGGTGGGAGACGAGCGAGTGCGCATGCTCCATGCGTCGCTTAGAGTCGGTATCCTCCCCTTTTCCCTTCGAGGAGGCGGCCTCAGGCTGGTGCGCACGCGTCGGGGTGAGGGGCGGGGCCCGGCTCGGCTCCCCGGCGCTGGTTATCGCGAGAGGCCCGCGATCTCGTAGCTCCCCCTCCCTTCCCTCTGCCTCCCGGGCTCCGGCTGCGGCGTCAGCCTCGGTCCGGCCTCTGTGGCTGCCGTGGCCCCGATCCCTCGGCTCAGCCCCTGCGTCCCTTGGCGCCTCTCGGCCCCGATCCGCAGCGCCGCCCATCCTCGCCCCACCGGCGCCGGCCTAGGCCGCGGCCGCAGCCCCGCGCTCGCGTCGGTGCCGCCCGCTCCCGGCCCGCCCCCTATGGGCCCCGGCTAGAGGCGCCGCCGCCGCCGGCCCTCGGATCCCCGATGCTGGCCCGGAGGAAGCCGGTGCTGCCGGCGCTCACCATCAACCCCGCCATCGCCGAGGGCCCGTCCCCCACCAGCGAGGGCGCCTCCGAGTGAGTGGGCAGGGCCAGGGCCGGGTAGAGGACGGGATGGGGGTCCCAGAGTACCGAGGTCGGGGGAGGGGGTCGAGGAGATGAGAGGACGGGGGAGTGGGCCCTGGGTGGGAAGGACGGGGGAGGGGTCCCAGAGTTGCGAGATCGGGGAAGGGGGTCCCTGAAAGGAGGGGAGGGGGCCCTGGGTAGCAAGGTCGGGGAGGGGGCCCGGAGAGGAGAGGAGAGGTGAGGGGCTCGGAGTATCGCTGTCGGCGGGAGGGAGGTCCCTGAATGGTGAAATCGGGCTGGGGGAAGGTTCTTGCTGGGAGAAGATGGGATGGAGCGTCTCAGAGTAAGTGAATCGGTCCCTGCGGGGAGAAGACCGGAATGTGGCGCCCTAAATAGTGCAGCCAGGATGATGATGGGAGGGTTTCTGAGGGGAGAGGATGGGTCAGGGGTCCGCAATAGTGAAATCGGAGGAAGGAGGAGGAGTCCCTGAGTAGTGATGTGCGGGGAAAGGCGCGGGGGGGGGGGGGGGGTGGTCCTTGCATTCCAAGAACGGTGGCACGTGGGGTTCCTGAGAGGAGGGGATGGGGCAAGCGGGGTTCTTGGGAGTGAGCATGGGGTAAGGAGGTCCAGGAAAAGGGGAAGGGGGTACCTGAGAGATTTGAGGATGGGGAGGGATCCCTGAGGGGTGGGGAGGGTCCTCAGGGAATTGGGGGGAAGGGAGCCTGAGAAGACCCTGCTGGTGGGGGGTGGAGCTGAACCTGGGGAGAGTGGTTAGGAGGCCTGGAGGAGGCATAGAGGCTTGGGGGGGAACAAGGAGCGAGGAGGATTTGAAGGAGCAGGGGTGGGGAGAACTGGGCACCCAGCAGGAAAGAAGTCGGGAGCCTGCTGGGACCCCTGAAAGCAGATGAACAGAGATTCTGGATCGAATGGATTAGCAAAGCCTTGAGGGGCTGGAGAAGTGTGATTGGGTTTGAGGCAACTGAGGGGGACAGGAGGACTTGAGGGGAAGGAAGGGGACAGAGAAAGAAGCACGGGGCATTGGGGTTACCTGATGGCAGAGTTGCGTTGTGTGAGGTCACGCTACTTGGCCCCAGAGCATGTCCCTATGACCTCCCCACTCCCGTTCTTCATGCCGGAGCGGCCAGGCTGGTGTCAGAGGTCTGTGGCCAGGATCTGTGTGCCATGCGCCTTGCCTGTGGTGTGACCCATGAGAACCAGGTGTGATGGGCGAATGGCATGTTTGGTGCCTCTCAGGGGACTTGGCCTCCTGCGACCAGATGAAGGAGGAGCGCCTTGATGCATATGTGTGTGAGTTCACATCTTTCTCTGTCCCCGAGGGTGCAGCTCAATGTGGGGACGTGTTCCTGATTCTCAGAAACTCCACTTATTCTTACGATACATCTCCTTCATCATATTCTCTTCTCTTTTTTTCTTTTTTTTTTAATGTGATTTGTGATTTCCATCCCTTCAAGAATTCCCCCAGAAGAAGCCAGCCTTTGGAATTCCAGGGTTTTTTTAAATAACCACAGTGGAGTTGCCATGAAATGTAAAATGGCTTAATCAGCTGACTCCAGAATGCATTTTAGATGTCATAGGCCAGGCTGGACACATTCCAGGGTCTGAGGGTCTGGCTGCAAGAGCTGCCTCTTCACTCCTATGGTGAAGGGGTTGTGGCACATACATTCCTTCCTTTGCCTTTCCTTCTCTGTCCATCGGCGTCCTTCTTGTTCCCCCTTTATCCAGGTCCTGGCTCAGGGGACCACTACTATGAGCACAGGCTTTGCAGGCTGGAAGGGCATAGGTGTTGCTCCAGCCTCTGCCACTTCCTTGCCTTGTGACCCTCAGGCAGGTTACTGAACCTCTGAGCCTTGTCCCTCCTGGGTGGGCTGGGTCTACAAGAGAGGTGCCTCCCAGGAGGATTGTGGGAGTTAAAGCTCTTGTACCTGCTCAGGAAGTGGCACCTAGCCCCCTACCTCCCAACGACCTCTTCGAGGTACCAGCTCAGGTGACATCACCCAGCGGCAGGTCATCTTGCTCCTGTGTGCCCTTTTGCTTACATCTCTTTAAGTTGTAGGCAAGTCATGGTTGAACTTGGGCCTTGGAAGGTTCCTGCCAGAACTCCAGTGTCCCCCTTCCTCTCCTGCTTGAATTCCCCCGGGGGGGTCTCCCCTAGGTGGGCGGTAAACCTTGGCTTAAGTGCCCTGGAGAGTGGTGAGTGGGGACCTCTGGAGGTGGCCCATTCTCCTCTAGTGACTTCCCTTAGAGCTGCACTCACTGTTTGGGTAGAGCCCTTGGCCACAGCCAGCGCTTGAAATGTGGCTTGTTTGTCCAAATTCAGGGGAGCTGTAACTATAATACATATTCCAGAGTAACTAATTTCACCAGATAAACATTTTCTAACGTGGCTAGAAATTTTAAAAATTGCATACATAGCTCACGTTCTTTTTCTTTTGGGCAGCCTCGGGTTAGTGCCGTGCGCGCTGAGCATTGAGCTGGCGTCTACCTGCCTGTTACAGTGTTTTACTCCAGGATTTGGTTCAGAGTCAAGGCACTCGTGAAAATAGCTAACTGTCAACCTGTCCTTTGAAAGTTCGTTGAAATCACCCAATAAAGTGCAGTATACATGGTTTTTATATACATTTATTTATTTGTTTGTTTGTTTATTTATTTTTGGCTGCGTTGGGTCTTCATTGCTGCGCACGGGCTTTCTCTAGCTGCGGCGAGCGGGGGCTACCCTTCGTTGCGGCGCGCGGGCTTCTCATTGCGGTGGCTTCTCTTGTGGAGCACAGGCTCTAGGTGCGCGGGCCTCAGTAGTTGTGGCTTGCGGGCTCCAGAGTGCAGGCTCAGTAGTTGTGGCTCGCGGGCTCAGTAGTTGAGGCTCACGGGCTCTAGAGCGCTGGCTCAGTAGGTGTGGCTCACGGGCTTTGCTCCTCAGCATGTGAGATCTTCCCGGACCAGGGCTCGAATCTGTGTGTCCTGCACTGGCAGGCAGATCTTTAACCACTGTGCCACCAGGGAAGTCCCACATGGTTGGTTTTTAATAACCAGCTCTAGGAATGCATGTACGTATAAATGCCTACCGTTTACAGTAACGCTCAAGATATAATAAGGGCATGCTGCTGGAAAGGAATGCCCTGGAATTGTCTGCACTGTTTAAA
This sequence comes from Leucopleurus acutus, assembly GCF_964270905.1. Taxonomy (NCBI): domain Eukaryota; kingdom Metazoa; phylum Chordata; class Mammalia; order Artiodactyla; family Delphinidae; genus Leucopleurus; species Leucopleurus acutus. The sequence continues at coordinate 3,278,617 of NC_139145.1, read as the reverse complement.
TTATGCCCCTCTCCTTTCCTCCACCCGTGCCTCTGTGTAATTTGTGTAAATTAGAGGCACAGATGCTACGGCTTCTGTCATCTGCCTCTTGGTTCTAGTTCTTTGCTCTGAGGCCACTCAAAATGAGTTTGCTCCTCCATCCCTGTGAAAGACAGGTGTCCTGACCTGGGGCTTCACTCCCCGACCCCCAGGCTTGTATCTCCGGTTCCCTTGTCTCCTTCCCATGTGGTCCAGAGCTCTTGTGTCAGGAGGAAGGGCTCCCGGGTCTGAGAGCAGGGCCACTGAGCTAGAGCTGGTCCTCGAGGTTCTGAGGTCTCCTAACCTTTATGAGTGAGGGAGAGGGACGGCATCCCCAGTTCTCAGGGACCTCAGCTGTGTGTCTGCGGGTGGTCTTTCTTTCCCATGAGATCGTAGGCCCTTCAAGCACCAGAATCAGGTCTGATTCACCTCCCAGCTACAAACCCCAGGCCTGGAATGTGCAGTGGCCACGCGGTGACCTCGGCTCGGGCTGAGTCATCTTTTGGTAGCACATGCAGTCTTGGCTAACCCTCGCCCTTGGGGTCTCCGCAGAGCAAACTTGGTGGACCTGCAGAAGAAGCTAGAGGAGCTAGAACTTGACGAGCAGCAGAAGAAGCGGCTGGAAGCCTTCCTCACCCAGAAGGCCAAGGTCGGGGAGCTCAAGGACGATGACTTTGAAAGGATCTCGGAGCTGGGAGCCGGGAACGGTGGGGTGGTCACCAAGGTCCAGCACAGACCCTCGGGCCTCATCATGGCAAGAAAGGTGAGAGGCAGCTGGCGGCGGGGTGACGGCTCTGTCCCCGTACTCTGTGGGTGCGAGCGGTGGCGACAGGTGCCGTGGCAGCAGGAGAGAGGGGCCTCAAGGGTGCCGGCCTCTGCCTTCTGACGGGCTCCCAGGCTCAGAGGCCACCCCCACCAACGTGGGTTCTAGTTAGAATGTGGTGATGCAGCCTGGTCCCACGCAGCTCTTCTCTTGGAGGCCGCCCCCTGCCTTGCGGGATGTCTGAAATTCAGGTTTCCGGGAACAGACTGGCTTGAGAAGGGTAGCAGACGGAAGAGAGGAGAATCGAGACCCCTTAGAGCCGGGCTTCCCCTGACTTCACAACCAGAAGGCCCTGCCGACCAGGACTGGCTGCTGGTAGCGACAGCCACATCGGTTGGGTGGGGGAGGGCGGTCCCTTGGCAACGGGGTACCCGAGCCACCTGTAGTAGCCAGGGTTCTCCAGAGAAACAGAAGCGCTAGGGGTGTGTAGGGGGTGGGGTAGGTAGAGGTACTTTAAGGCATTGGCTCAGGGACCGTGGTGGCTGGCAGGTCTGAAATCTGTAGGGCGGGCCAGTGGGCGCAGACCCAGGAAAGAGCTGGTGCAGCTTGAGTCCAAAGAGAGTCTGGGGGCTTCCCTGGCGGTGCAGCTTGAATCCAAAGAGAGTCCTAGGGGCTTCCCTGCAGGGAGCGCTGGTTCGATCCCTGGTCAGGGAACTAGGATCCCGCATGCTGCGGCGTGGCCAAAAAATTTAAAAAGAAGAAAAGAGAGAGAGAGAGAGAGAGGGAGTCTGGAGGCAGAATCCTCTCTTTGCGGGGGGTGGGGGTAGCGCGACTTCAGTCTTTTCTCTTAAGGCCTTCAACTGATTAGATAAGGCCCATCCACTTACGGAGGGTCACCTGCTTTCCTCAAAGTCTGATGATTTCCATGTTAGATCACATCTAAAAAATACCTTCACAGTGACATCTAGATTGGCATCTGACCCAACAGCTGGGTACCGTGGCCTAGCCAAGCGGACACACAAAATCAACCATCACCTCCCTGTTCAGTGCAAACCCTGGTGCTGAGAAGTCCCTCATCGGGGCTCCTGTGCCGCAGTGCAGCCTCCCTGCTACACGTAGGAAAGGGTCCCTGAGAGACATCGGGAGTGGAGAAGAGGAGGTCACCACCTGGGGATGGTGGCTCCTGCACACGTGACTGGGGGACGTTGAGTTGACACGTGATTCAGCTCCCACAGACGTGTTCCTGCAGACATAGAAAGCCCCCTTTCTGGAAGCCCATCGTCCCATAGTTTCCAAATTGTGTTCTTGGAAACCTGACCACCCTGGTCCCCGGGGGGATCTGCGCAGGGCCCGCCTTTCCTGGGAACCATGCACTCGGTTTCCATGTGGCGGGGGGGAGGTTAGTGCAGCAGCTATTCCTCCTGCCTCCAGAGCCCCGCCCTCCCTCCTGGAACCTACAGCCACATGCTTTCTATTTCTGTCTGCTTACCACAGGCAGCCTTTTCAAAACCAGAGCAACCCCCGAAATCCCTGGTCTGCCATCGCCCAGAGTACAGGGAGTGGAAGGGCAGACGTGAAATTCAGACGGTGATGGAAGGCAGGGACTTGGGAACAGAGTGTACAGGTCAGAGTGCTCGTCAGGGTCGGAGGGTTCTCAGGACAGCCAGGACTCTTCCAGGTGGCTGCTGACGTGCCTTGTATAACCATGAAATCTGAGAGTTTGTCTACGGCTTTCTGAAAGCCTGCGAAGTAAGGCTTCCGGGTTTAAACCTGGGGGGCCCAGGTGTAGTCTAGTTAGTGGTGCTGCCCCAATGTCTGTGTCCTGGCTGTGATACAGGCCTCAGTCACAGACAGCGTCACTGCCAGGGGAAGCTGGGTGAAGGGCACACGGGACTCTCTCTGCTGTTTTTGCAGCTTTCCTGTGCTTGCATAATCCTTTCAAAATAAAAGGTTTAAAAAAAAAAGGGAGGACTTCCCTGGTGGTCCAGCCGTTAAGACTCCGAGCTTCCACTGCAGGGGGCGTAGGTTCGATCCTTGGTCGGGGAACTGATCCCACATGCTGCGCGGTTTGGCCAAAAAAAAAAAAAATAATAGAATGAAAATTTTTTTAAGAAAGGGAATTCCCTGGAGGTACAGTGGTTAGGACTCAGCACTTTCACTGCCAAGGGCCCCGGTTCGATCCCTGGTCAGGGAACTAAGATCCCGTATGCCGTGTGGTACGGCAAAAAAAAAAAAAAGTTCTAAAAACTGGGGGGAGTGAACCTCAGATTTTGTTCCCCGTCAATCGTAACCCCTTCCAGTTGCCTGTGGCCTGTGCAGCCGCACCCAGAGTCATGCAATTCAGGGCGTGAATTTACTCCCTGGTGGCCCTGGAGCCCTCGGCCGGTCTGCGGAGGTCAAGGGCTCCCAGAGTGCCATTTCTCCCAGGAGCTCTGTTCGCCTGTATTCAGCTGAGGACACAGGTGGGAAAATTGACATGTCAAAGTGGTTTTTGAGAAACAGTGGCCTCCGTCCTTCCTCCACTACCTTGGGTGGAATTCCGAATTCCTGGGAAGCCGAGTAGGAATTCCACACATTCTGGAAGGCCTGCACAGATCCTGCTGTGGGCCGGCGTCCCTCCAGAGCCCCTGTGATGGGCAGGGGATTATCCTGACCACTACGACACAAGCAGTGACACCAGGTCCCTAAGACCCGCAAGAACCGGGCTCCATTTCCACTGTCTCGTCCGTTCGTAAATGTTCTCTGAACTCATGTCTGGTGTCACGATTCCTCCCGCATCCTTGCGGGGCCCTGGGCACACAACCTCTGCGTCAGTGGGACCGGCAGAGATCCGCGAAGAATTCGGTGACCGTGTTGCACCTGTGGGGCTCTCCCAACTTCCCTGTGCTCTGAGCGGAGGGATGTGTTTTCAGCCGTGTGTGTGTGTGTGTGTGTGTGTGTGTGTGTGTGTGTGTGTGTGTGTGTGTGTGTGTGTGTGTGTGTGTGTGTGTGTGTGTGTGTGTGTGTGTCCCTCCCCTCGGCATCTGCATGCTTCCAGAATGGAGGTTACAAACCTGCCCAAGGCCACGTCCTAACCCTAGCTGCCTTCTTTCTAGTGATGGCCCTGGGCGGGTCAAAGCCGGTGCGCACGTTCTCATTTGCATGGGCCAACAGCTCTGTTTTACTGAGAAACTGAGGATTAGCTGGGTCGGTGTCTGAATTCGGCTTGAACCCTCTCGGGTCCTCCCTTTGCAGTTGACCCTGACCCAGTGGAAGCTGTCAAGGCCTCGCCTCCGCAATCCATTTCCCTCTTTACCTAGTTTGTGCCCCCTGCCCCCATCCCTAACTTGAATGCCCCAATCTGCAGTAGGAACACCCTTAGACTCCTAGATGGGGTTTGAACTCCTAGCACCGTACTTATTTAATCAGCTGTTGGAGCTCGCACGGCCCAGGTGCTGCTGTGGAAAGAGCGTGGGTTTTGTTTGGCGTTCCATGAGCCAGGCCCCAACCCTCCCTGACCGCTCACCAGCTGTGTGCCCCTGGGGGCGTCATTTAAGTCTCTGAACGTGAACTTGCTGGTCAGCCCAATGGGGGCAGTTCTCACCACCACTCTCCAACCCCTATGGGTCATCATCGTCAGGGCGAATCGCAAGCACCAGTGCTCAGAAACGTGGCCCTCGTCCCATTCCTGCTTTTTCTCCACACCCCCTCAGTGGTGGTTCGTAGGTAATCCATGAGGCTCACTTCACATGGCAGCCGCCCCTGCATCCGTTCTTTACCATATTTTTCTGGAAAGCCTCTGACTTCTTTTGGCCTTATTCACATTAAGACCCTGACTCCAGGCTTCCAGGACCCCTGGGATTTGTCCGGATCTGCCCAGTTTTGTCCAGTTTTGTCCAACTCCCCCACTTCTGCTTCTCTACCCCCACCACCCCAGTGATTCATCTGCGGCTCCTTTGAAGTTCTTTGTCGAGAGCGGCGCTGTCCACGATGGCTGCCCCTGGCCAGACGCAGTGGCCGAGCCCTTGAAACACGGTCGATGTCAGACAGGGCGCACCGTACGTGCAGAAACACAAACCAGGTTTCAAGGGCTCCGTGTGAAAAAACTCATTAATATTTTTACATCGCCCTCACGTCCAAACAGTCAATTTTTGATACACTACACCGAGTTTCAACAAAATACATGAAAAATTCATGTCACCTGTCTCTCTGTACTCTGAACGCAGCAGCTAGAGGATTCAAAATTAAATTGGTGGCCCGTGCTGTATTTCTCTTGGGCCTTGATGGTCCTGACGCTGGCATTGCCCACCGTCCGCCTCGCTGTGCCCTCCCGCCTGGCTTGCAGGATGAACCTGCCGCGCTGCACACGGAGGGCAGCACTTGGCTTTCAGACCCTCATTTCGCCCTCTCCGAGCGGGTCTGCATGCACGTGCTCACAGGGGCGGCCGATGGAGGAGAGAGCACCTGGGGTTCTGGTGTGTTCCACCGTCCCGCTGGTGGTGGCCAAGGGGCAGGTGTGGTGTCCCAGGGCCCACAGCCAGAGCTCTGCTCTGCAGGCTGGGTCAGGTGGGGAACCTTCATGTGTAGGCGTGAGGCTTTGCCTGGGGGCGGCGTAGGCACCAGGCACCATTTCGCTGGGAGCTGCTGCAGTTCTCAAGGTTTTGAAGGTCGTTGGTGGGTGCCCCACACACGCCCTGTGCCCCCACGAACTCGGCACACAGCCCGCCAACAGGCAGCTCTTTGTCCTTCCGCCGGCATGCCCACCCCACCTTGTCCATCTGGCAGAGTCCCACCTGTCCTTCAAGGCCCGGCCTGAGTGTCGCCTGAGCCCTGGACCCCCCTCTGTGATTCCTCCATCAGCATCTCCACCACAGCGGAGTTGTTTTGCCTGTGTCTCTTCCCCTCCTGGTGGTGCGTCTCCTCCAAGCAGGACCATCTGTGCTGTCTCTCCCTGTCACCAGCCCCGAGTGTAACTGACTCTACAGAAATGTCTGTTGAATTGATAGTGGTCATTTTCAGGTACTGGGGATCTGGTTCCGCCTCTCTGAGGGACAGGTGGAAATCACACCCTTTTCTTGTCTTATCACCATGGCTGTAGCATCTAGGACTCGAAGTAACCAGGACGTACACCCGCAGCCTGACTCTCCCCCGCTGTACGGGGGATCTTGGCTATTTGGGGTTTGTAGCTGGGCGTTGCTCTTGGCTGTCTGTCAGCTGTCTTTTCTGCATCTCTCTGGACGATCCTTTCTTTTCTAACCTTTCCAGATATTGCGATGAGTTTGGTGGCAGTCCTCTCTGCTGACTTGAACTCAAGGGGAAGGGGAGCTAGGATCCTAGGGTGGCAGTGGAAGGCTATCTGTTCTCTCTAGGCCGGGGGTGGGAAGGGGTCCAGAAAACCCAAGGGGCGGAGGGGGGCAGAGGTGAAGTAATTGCCGCATCGGACAGGGCATTACCTGGTCTGCTCCTGGGAAAGGCTGGCCCTTTGTATGATTTGATTAACAGAGCTCCCCCTGGAACCAAGTGAATAATGTTGCCTCTGATGATATATTTTTGTAAAACAGCATTATTGAGATGTACTTCACCTACCATACAAACGACCCTTTTAGAGTATTTAATGCACTGATTTTTAGTATATTCACAGAGCTGTGTATCCATCACCATCATCAATTTTAGAACATTTTCATCCCCCCAAAAATATGCCCCATCCCCATTAGCAGTCACTCCCCTGTCCCCCAGCCCCAGACAGCCAGGAATGCGCTCTCTGTGGATTTGCCTGTTCTGGACATTTCCCATCAGTGGAGTCACCCACCATGTGTCCTTCTGTGTCTGACTTCTCTCACTGAGCGTCACGTTCTCAAGGTCCATCCACATTGCAGCGAGTGTCTGTGCATCACCCCATTTCACGGCTGAGTGATGTTCAGGGCGTAGAGAGACATTTTTCTGTCCCTTCCTCCGTTGATTCAGGGCATTTGGGTTGCTTCCACCTTTCAGTTGCTGTGAAGCTGGTTACTGTGAACATTCCCGCTCCAGTCTGTGTGTGGGTGTGTGTTCCCCGTTCTCAGGTACATAGACACCCTTCCTTCCCGGCCCCCCTCAGTGGCCCGATCCTGACCCCGCCTCCCTCTCCCTTGCAGCTGATCCACCTGGAGATCAAGCCAGCCATCCGGAACCAGATCATCCGTGAGCTGCAGGTGCTGCATGAGTGTAACTCCCCGTACATCGTGGGCTTCTATGGGGCCTTCTACAGCGACGGCGAGATCAGCATCTGCATGGAGCACATGGTGAGTGCGGCGGGGCCCGGGGCGCCTCCCCTCCCACTCCGGAGTCCCCGTCCTGTTCCCGGGGGACCCTCTTAGAGGTGGACGAGGCAGTGCAGCCGTGTGTGCATGTAGACCCCTTTGTTTCTTAAGCGCCAGACACCCTCCTCCCGACGTTGCTTTTTCCCCGGATCCATGGTAGACGTTACTCTCTGTTGGCACAGAGCCGGCTCCGTCTTTTTCCCCTCCGTCTAGCGCCCTGGTGTCCCCGCGTACCTGTTGGGTAATTTATGAAACGCTCTTGGTGAACACTAAGGTTGTTTCCGGTCCCCGCGGCCTTCTGAGTAATGCAACGTTGAAAGTCCTTGCACCTAAGCAGGCATGCCCGAGGGCTGAGGCCTGCCGCTGGGCTATGCAACTAAACACTTGATCTCTCCTTCCCAAGTGCCCTCTAACCAGCGTGCGTGGTCTGGGGACCCGGGTCTGCACCCCAGCTCAGACCCATGGGACCAGGCCTCTGGCATGGAGGGCGGCCGCCCATCTCTTTTAAACCATGGCTGATTCTGATGTGCCCCCTCAGTAAGGAACTCTGGTCTCGAGGCTCAGAAGTGGGTGGGATCAGGTATAACGCGAAAGCAGAAGTGGTCAGAGCCGAAGGCCCCCAGAGGAAATGCCGCCGGCCCTCTGCCATGCCTCCTTTGTCAGGTAGGGCCCTGCCCACTCCCGGCTGTCCAGGCCCCGGCCCTCAGGGCCCTTGCAAAACCAGGATGCCGCGTGGCTTTTGGCGGGTGGCTGTGGTTACGCCTCGCCTCCAGCTTGCCGTCCCCTCTGATGGTTTTGTAACGAAGGCAGGAAACGAATTTGAGCAAGAGCCCGCGAGGAATGCATGTGGGCCGGGGGGGAGGGCTCCCCCGCTGCCTTGTCCTGACCTGGCTGCCTGATTCCCACCTGGCACTGCCCCATGGGAGCCCCTTCCCCACCTGGGAGAGGGCAGTCGTATCTGCCCACCCACCTGGTCGACACTGCACAGACGAGTATCAGGGCGAGAAAAGGATGTGACATCGCTGTGGTCTGAGGGGAGCCTCTTCTGTGCTGTCTCTCTCCCTCCCTCTCCCCTTCCCCCCTCCTCCCCTGCTCGTCCCTGCTTCAGCTACCTCCATCCCTGCTCTCTGAATACCCTGAGAGTTTGGAGGCCCCTCTTGGCCTTGTACAAAAGAGGCAGCATGGGACTTTCCTGGCGGTCCAGTAGTTAAGACTCCGTGCTCCCACTGCAGGGGTCACGGGTTCCATCTCTGGTTGGGGAACTAAAATCCCGCGTGCTACACAGCACGGTCTAAAAAAAAGAAAAGAGGCAGCATCACAGCCCCACCCCCTCCCCCTCCGTTCTTGGTGGGTGTAAAGCATCAGTTCCAGGTGAGGCGCCTGCACCCCGGCGGCGCACAGACGGAACCTCTGGGATGCAGGGGAGATGCTAGATTCTCTTTGTTTGCCATGTTCGTCCTTCAGAGCTTCATGGTCGGGCTTTTCTTGTTCGCTTTCATAGCGAGCATATGACGACAGTGGAACGCGTAGATGGCACACAAACGCAAGGACACGGGCTCGGGTTGGCCCGCGCGCCCCTCTTTCTGCTGACGGGTTACAGTCCATGGAGGTGAGCCTTAAGTGGTGGGTGGTTGCTGGGCGGGGAGGGCGTGAGGAGGACAAGATGACAGGAAGCGCTGAGAGGGCCTGTGCCACCCACACCAGCGTCCTCGTGCCCGATGGTCCCCTGCAGGGTCTCGCCCATGGCGGCGAGAGGACGCTTGCAGTCCCCCCACCTCTCATGCGGGACTGGACGAGTCTCGCACCTTGTCTGTCAGGCCAAAGATATGAGGACGGGGCGAGCTGGTCCACGAACGTTGACGGAGCGTCAGCCGTGACGTTGTCACCACCGCCACCGTTTCCCCGAATTCCTGCATCACCTCCATTTCTCTCCCTGTCGAGGGCACACATTCGTCTCTACGCAGGGTCATGCACGAATTGACTCTCGTCTCCCACCGGGTAGATTCCAGCTCCAGCTTGTGAGAAAGGCCCGCTGGCTGTGACGAGCAGCCCCGATTCAGCACAGAAGGAGAAACTCACCTGTGGGCACGGGAAACAGCGGGGCTGGCGGCTCCCCGGTGCCCAGACCTATTCCTTTTCCTGGGGAAACTAGGGGCTTGGACCAGCGGACAGCGGGTGTCTCAGGGCCGGAACGGCCAGGGAGCAGCCGACTGACCACTCAGAGGCAGCTCTTGGTATTTTCTTGGGTCCTGGTCAAATCTACTGAAGAATGCACTCCCTTGTTCTACAATAATGAAAAATCAGACACGTCCGTCAGCAAAGGGGAGGTGAAGAATGACACCAGGCCGCTTTCCAGGGGAGAAGTGAAAGCAGCATATATGCACCGGATGAGAAAATCCCCCGAGAGGAAAGTATGCATAATGTGAGCCCCCAGATAGATAGACAGATAGATAGACTTAAAGCTCTGGATCAGCTCTGCACCCCACGGAGGGTGAACCACGCTGATGTCAGGGGCTGGGTGGCAGTGGGGCTGCGTGGAGAGGACCCGCGATGTGTCCTGAGTCGCCTTGAGACCCCAGCCTGGGGCCTGGCCCACCGTAGTCGCTGCGGAGACGTTCTCCCTGAATGTTGTCCAGCAAACATACCACAATCCTACGGAAAGTTCAGAGTATGAGGAGCTGAGTCAGGGAGCAGGGATCACGAACGCTTTTTTTAAAAAACCCTTTTAAGGTTGATGAAACAAAAAATGAGAAAAAAAGTGGAATTCCCATCTCGCCCTGCACGCAGAACTGGGCTGGGCCGGGCAGCCTGCCGACCAAGTGCACCGGACCTCCTGGTCCCGTGGGTTCCTCCCCGGCCGCACCCGCCGTTGCTGCACGCGCAGCCCCCTCGTCCTCAGGCTGGGGCTAGCCTACAGAGTCCCTCGTGGGTTCCCAAAGCGTTGGAGGGCCTGGGGTTTTCCACAACTCCCACCGCGGCCCTTCTCCCCAAGCACAGCTGGAGCAGAGTGCCAGGGAGGGGGGACCAGGCGTCTCCGAGGCTGCAGGCTTCTCGCGCCCCCTCAAACGGAATAAGAGGCCTCCTGGGACCTCTGGTGGCCACAGGAGCCCTAGAGCAGCATGGAGAGAAAACAGGCTCTCCACCCAGCTGCGAGTTCAGATGCTGGCCACCTCCCACCGCATGCCCGAGCCTCAGCTCCGGTCTGCCTGGCATCCTGGGGGGGCCTCGGTGTGTCCTCGGAGCCCATCTCTGAAGAGGCGCCTTGGGCCAGTCGGTGACACCCGGGGTTTTGGTCTCCAGGTTTGCTTCCGGGTGACCTTGCACAAGACACTTGGTTTCTGTCACTTCCTCGCTATCGTGTGGATTTGGGGCCATGCCCTGGTCAGGGGATCAACTAGGGTGCCCTGTGTCACGTCCTTTGCTGAACATCCCAGTTTCAGGGTGGCAAGCAGTGGCTACACCGGCAGGACGGGGGGCCGAGCCATCGTTCCCCCTCCCCTGTGCCCCTCGGCCATCAGGCCTTCCTGGCGGAGCTGGCTTGGCCTTCCGTCTGTGCTGGGCACTTGCGGGCGGCGCCCCTGTGCTCGCGCTCCCCTTCCCCAGGCCGCGGCTGACTTGCTGGGAGGGGACCCAGGCCCAGAGCTGCGGGTCTGGCTCAGGTACGCTCTCTGGTGCTCCGGCTGCAAGCTGGGCGGTTCAGCCGCAGGCCTCATGGAGCACTGCCCGCCTGCCGCTGCCATGGCAACCTCAGGAAGGCTGAGTCACGCCGTCCAGCCACGGGCCTCAGTTCCGGGAAGGATGGACCGCCTGGCGAGCACACTGGCACCCTTTCCGTTTCCTGAGGCCCCAGAGGTGGCCGGGGCCGCGGGAGTCCCTGCTCTGAGCCAGTGGGTTGCCTTTGGCTGTGGTCTGGCCTCTGTTTTCCGTGGAGGAAATTGAGCACCAGCTCTCTGGGAACCAGGGAAATGCTTCGTTTTCCTCCCTGCCACTCTGGCGTCCCTCTGGGGAGCCCTGCCTGGCGACGGCTCAGGGCAGCTCTACCGCTCTCTCCTGTGCTGCCCCTAGGACGGTGGCTCCCTGGACCAGGTGTTGAAAGAAGCCAAGAGGATCCCCGAAGAGATCCTGGGGAAGGTCAGCATCGCGGTAAGTGCGTGCGGGCGCGCGCTCCCGGCCCCTCGTTCTCATGGGTTTCTTACTTCTGCCCCCTTCCACACGGCCAGGCTCGAGGAGCCTCAGGAAGCCGGTGGTGGGCGTCAGCCTCTGGGCAAAGAGGCAGAGGTGCCTGTGCCAGCCTCCACCAGCTGTGGGACTGAGTGAGTGGCGTCCCTTTGCCTGTGAAGTGGGGGTGATACTTCCGTGCCCCATACAGGCATGGGGGTGGCAGGAGGAACCGTGGCACGGCGCCAGGCACACACTGTCCCACGGTGCTGCCATCGTCGAGTGTCGCCTGTCTAACTCGGTGAAACAGCCCCTGTATCCTTCATGCCGTCAACCTGGGGGCCCCGAGCACGGTCCCGGCACCAAAGGGCTCAACAGAGGATGCCTCTCGGGCTGGGGTGACCCCTGAGGCAGGGCAGTTGGCTGGACACTTACAGCCCTACTGACAGGGCCTCGGGCCCTCCTCAGACAAGGGGAGAGCGGTGTCCTCCTCAAGGGTGGGGGGCCGTGTGAGAGTTGGGGAGGTGGGTGACTGTACCCACCCAAAGAATGTCGTCAGTGTCACATGGCCACTTTGGCCTGGGCCTCGGGCCTGTCCCGAGGACAGTCCCCCTCACGGCACCGCCCTGTGGCTTCCCTGCAGGTTCTGCGGGGCCTGGCGTATCTCCGGGAGAAGCACCAGATCATGCACCGAGGTAAGGGGACGGGCGCCCCGGGGCCGGGAGGGGCTGACGGCGACCTGCAGCGTCCACACCGCCGGCTCTGCTCCCAGATGTGAAGCCATCCAACATCCTCGTCAATTCCCGAGGGGAGATCAAGCTGTGCGACTTTGGGGTGAGCGGGCAGCTCATCGACTCCATGGCCAACTCCTTCGTGGGCACGCGGTCCTACATGTCTGTGAGTCCTTCCAGCGTCCTCCCCACCGCCACCCCGCCCCTCATCAGCTCTTCCCCGTTTTCCAGAAGCTTTTCCAAAAGCCTGCCCTTCCCTGTAGTATAGTTTCTTTTGCGGGCTTTGTTCTCTCCTTCGAATTTCTAGTTTCCATCATCTTCTCATCTGGGTTTTTGTCTCTCTGGAGACGCCGGCCTGGTTCCTGTCCGCTCGGGGAGAGTAGTCAGTTAATTTCTGAGCCAATCGACTAGCCCTCTGTTATTTTAGGCACTATCTGGGTGATTTTATTTTTTTATTTTCATTTTTATCTCTTTAATTTATTTTGGCCACACCGCGTGGCCTGCGGGATCTTAGTTCCCCGACCAGGGATCGAACCCGCGCCCCCTGCGTTGGCAGCGTGGAGTGTTAACCACTGGACCGCCAGGGAAGTCCCCATCTGGCTGATTTTAAGAGCAGATTCTGAGAAGTCCGTCTTGGGATTGTTGGGAGAAGGAGACGTTCCGGCGTCTTTCCTGGGTCGGTCGCTCTCCAGAAGCACTTTGGGTTGCGGGGCTTTAAGGGGCTGCTGTCAGCATGGCTGGAAGCAGGTGGAGGGAGGGGGCGGAATGGCTTTCTTTCTGCTGCTGGGTCCTTAAGCGGGATGGGGCTGCAGGGGGACCACAGGGACACTCTAGGGTGCCAGCGCCCCTCCATCTCCCTCGGGCCGTCTCTGCCCATCTCCCCTCAGCCGGAGCGGCTGCAAGGCACTCACTACTCAGTGCAGTCAGACATCTGGAGCATGGGCCTGTCCCTGGTGGAGCTGTCCATTGGAAGGTACCCCATCCCCCCGCCGGACGCCAAGGAGCTGGAGGCCATATTTGGCCGGCCCATGGTCGACGGCGCGGAAGGAGAGCCTCACAGCATCTCGCCGCGGCCGAGACCCCCCGGACGCCCCATCAGCGGTATGGCCTGAGGCTGGGACTTGCGGTTTGGATGGGGCACGCGGCGCCTGGGGACAGCAGCTGCCTCCCCTCTGGCCCCTCTTAGCTCCACCTGTCCCCCTGGGCCGCGCTCACTGCGGTCAGCAGTCCTCAGATGGTCCTGAGGCTTCTGGGGACAGTGCTGCAAGCAACGCCTCGAACTGTCCTGTCTGGGGCAGCTGCACCTGTTGCTGCCAGCTGGCGGGGTTGAGACACTCGCCCCTCAGCCAAGCCGTGGGGTGGCGGGTGGTTTCTCCAGCATTTTATCATGAGAACGTTCAAGTGTACAGAAAAGCCGAAAGGGTTGCCCAGCAGGCAGTCTTCTGCCCCACACCTGGACTCTGCAGTGGCCGTCCTGCTGTGTTGGGCCAGGCCTTTCAGGGGGCCCAAAGTGAAGGGAACTCGACTCGGGTCTCGGGTGGCTGGTTAGATTCAGCCCAACGCACAGCAGAGGTACGGGAGGGCAGCGGGGCTCCCAGGGGCCTCCTGGTACCTCAGGCAGCCACCAGCGAGGTTCAGGCCGATGCTTCCACCACGTTGGGGGCTGGCGATGGGTGAGGGTCATGGCTCAGGTGGTGTAATTAGGAAGGGGCACGTAGGACTCTGTGATTGATTTATTTATTTTATTTTTAATTTTTTTATTTTTTTGCGGTACGCGGGCCTCTCACTGTTGTGGCCTCTCCCGTTGCGGAGCACAGGCTCCGGACGCGCAGGCTCAGCGGCCATGGCTCACGGGCCCAGCTGCTCCACGGCACGTGGGATCTTCCCAGGCCGGGAAGATCCGTGTCCCCTGCAGCGGCAGGCGGACTCTCAACCACTGCGCCACCAGGGAAGCCCAATTTATTTATTTTTTAAGTCAAGTGACAGGAAGAGAGTTGAATTGAGTGAGAGCCCAAAGGACCATGCAGTGGACTGCAATTGGTTGGTTGGTTTCTAACAACTTTTTTGAGATAGCATTCACATACCATATGGTCCACTCGATTCAGGCTTATAACCCACTGGACTTCTATACCTTCACAAGGTTGTCCGACCATCACCTTTATCTGACTTCAGAACATTTCATCACCCCAAAAGGAAACCCTGTCCCCTACCCAGCCCCTGACAACCATGGACCCAATCCCTGTGTCTGTGGATTTGCCTGTCCTGGACGTTTCCCATCAATGGAATCACACCCTGTGTGTCCTTCTGTGTCTGGCTTCTCTCACTGAGCATTGTGTTCTTGAGATCTGTCCACACCGTGGCAAGTATCGGTGCCTCGTGGCACCTTGTGCCTCGCTCCTTTTTTATGGTCACATAATATTCCATCGTGTGGTATCTATTTACCGCTGACGGATACTTGGGTCGTCAGATGGCGGTTTTCACAGTATTCTCAAGCCCAGACCCTCCCCTTTCCTGGTGCTGCACCCAGACTGCTGGGGTGTCTTGATTTCCTCCGAGGGGAGAACCCCCCCGCCCGCATCTGTGTCCTCAGGCCCCGGCCCTGCCCCTCCCTTTTCAGCCCAACTCCCAGACGGTGCTCAGACCTTCCAGGCGGGGAGGAGCGGGGCGCTGTGCCAGGCCGCTCGGCCTGCCAGCACCTCCCCCAGCCCCGGCCCTGGCCCACGTGCCCATTTCAGGACAGGGGACAGAAGGCGAAAGTCCAGCTGCCAAACGCGGGCCTGGCCAGCTGGGTCTAGGACAGGGGTCAGCCATCCCAGCCAGCCACCATCCTGAGCCCGCAGGTCCGTGCCAGGTTACACTGCCGCCCTTGCCTGCTCGGCCCCCCGTGGCCCCTCCCCCCACGCCAGGGAGCAGGGGGTCGGCTTTAGCACAGCCCAGACGCAGCCCCCTGCCAGATGTGTGCCTTCTCAACAAACGTTCCTGTTCGTTCTGGTGTTTTGTTTTTTTAATTCACCAGAGGCTCAGGAGAGATGTTCCTCTCCCAGGAAGGCAGCTGGGCCCAGGAGCCTGCCCTCTGGGTCGGGCCGGGTGCAGAAGAGGGTGCTCGGCTGCGTTCAGCATGCTCAGGCCCCACCGCCCGACGGAAGCATGGTGCCCACCTGCCCGTCTCACCCGTCTTTGTTTCTGCCCCGGGCAGGTCATGGGATGGACAGCCGGCCGGCCATGGCAATCTTTGAGCTGCTGGACTACATCGTGAATGAGGTGCGTGCCCGGGGCCCTGCTGGCAGGCGGGTCTCCACAGCAGCAGCATCAAGCCATTCCCGTTGGAAAGTGTTCCCCAGAAAGAAGAGCGTGCGACGTGTAGACTGTGGGTTGTGTCGGGAAGGGGCCGCAGGGAGCTGTGGAGACCATTGAGTCCAGTAGGATGTGCACACCTCCCCTCCCCAGGGGGCTCTTTTTTTAATCTTTTCACGGGGATGAACCCGGAATTCTCACTCTGAGCCCAATGGCCCAGCGCTGGGGCCCTGTGGGTGAAGTCATAAATCATCCCACTTCCTCAGGGAAAGTTGAGGCATCACCTTCCTCTCTGGAAAGGGGGCACAGGGCGCCCACCCAGTCCTTCTCCCCACCATGTGAGAGGGCAGCGTGGATACTCCCATTGTACAGATGGGTAAATCCAGGCATAAGGATGGGAGTGGGCTCCTCAGGCCTGCAGCTGAGACAGGGCCGAGCAGGACCTGACCCTACAGCCCTCCCTCTCGGCCTGGCCGGGTCACCCTCCTGGCCCTTCTCTGATGGAAGTGTGTTTCCAGTGGCCCTTTGGAGTTGGGGTGGCCAAGCTTGGCCCAGGGTTGGGTCTTGAGGTGAGCAGCTCAGAGCAGGGTCAGTGGCGACAGAACAGGGCAGGGTGGTTCCGGTGACACAGCTCTCCCTGCACCTGGCAGCGACACCCAGGCCCGGTGAGCACGTCTTTCCAGGGAGGCCGCCGGCACCTCCCGCCCCTGAGCAGGAAGAAGGCCCACTGCCCTCCTGGACGGGGCCTGAGCCCGCGCACGGCTGTCCCCACCCCGGGACCTGTGCGGGGCCAGGCCCCTCAGGCTCCCCCTCTTTTCAGGCAGACCCCCAGCTCTCTCCAAGCACCTCCGGAGGGTAGTGGCCCAGACCGTGTAGCACGTGGTCAAGAGTAACCATCCTCATCCATAAAATGAGGATGAGCCCTGTTCTCCTTCACTCCCGAACCAGTCGTGGTCCCCAAACAAGAAGAGCTTTTGAAGGAAGCTCTGGGAAAAGGCCAACCCAGTTGGCAGGGCTGCCCGGGGAAGCTGCTGGAAGGGGGGTGGTGGGCGCCCTCTGCCTCCAGGAGGGGTGCATCCTGAGGGTCCCCAACAAGTGCCGAGCTGTCCTCAGAGGCACAGGCTGGGAAGCGCCTTTTCTCCCTGATTCCAGAAGCATCCTTGAGCTCTCACCCCCGCCTTTCTGTCCTGCCCCGCAGCCTCCTCCCAAGCTGCCCAACGGCATCT
The DNA here is from genome assembly GCF_964270905.1 of Leucopleurus acutus. Lineage (NCBI taxonomy): Eukaryota > Metazoa > Chordata > Mammalia > Artiodactyla > Delphinidae > Leucopleurus > Leucopleurus acutus. Next base: position 3,262,149 of record NC_139145.1, on the reverse strand, counting down.
TCACCCAGGACTTCCAGGAGTTTGTAAATAAATGGTAAGACGCCGTGGCCGCCAGCTCGGGGCGGGTGGGGCAGGGGCCAGGCGGCCTGGCCTGCTTCCTTGGACGACCGGGGCCTCGGGGATGCCAGGCAGTGGCGGTCTGGCGGGACTGGAGCTCACCTGAGAACCCAGATCCCCCCCGCCAACCCCCCACCAAGGCTGCTGAGTCACGGCGTCCAGCTGCCACCCCCAGCTTGTCCCCGAAACCCCGCGCAAGCCAGGATGGCAGGCTCTCTGGAAATAACGCTATTCCCGCCTTGCCTTCTGCCAGCAGGCAGCCCGGTGTCCTAACCCCTCAAGCCCGTAACCCGTGGCTCCTAGGCAGGCCTTCGGAGCCGGTTTCTGGGGGGTGGCCCTCCCACCCTCTGAAGCGTCTCGGTGACGCGGCCTCGGGCGAGCGGGCTGTGGACCCGGAGGGCCGGCCCGTTGAGCGCCCTGCACGTCAGGACGTGACGCTGCGGCCCAGGGTTGCGTACCTCGCAGCCAGCCTGTGACTGTGCGTCCAGCGCTCCCCGTAAACCTATCTGTGCCCTGTGAGGTTGCCAGTTTGAAGAACTGCCACTCAGCCCTGAACTGCTTTGAGCAGCAGCCTTTTAGACCGTTCCTTTTAGACCTTTTAGACTGTTCCTCTTTCGTGAAGGGAAAACTTCCGCTTCCACAACAGCGGTTGCTGCTGGGCCTCTGATGGAGCAGCGTGGGGGGGTTTCCCACCCTCTTCCCCTTTCCCTCCTGTCCTGGTCTCAGCTTCTTGCCCTGCCCTCCCGGGGCATCCTGCTCTCACACCCAAGGGTGGCGGTGGAGCCCCTCACCCACGGGGGCCAGGCAGGAAAGGGCAGCAGGATGCAGGCCTCTTCCCCCAAGGCCACTGACTGCCCGCCTGTCTTCTCTCTCCCACCCCCTGGAACCCACAGCCTAATTAAGAACCCAGCAGAGCGAGCAGATCTGAAGATGCTCATGGTGAGTAATACCCACAGATTTTGGACTTCCAGAGGTCCCTGGCAGGCCCTCCTCGCCTTGAGTGAACACCTGAGCTGGCTCTGATGTCTCTTGGCCAAGCTGGAGAACCCCTGTGGGTCGCCCTGGCTTGCTGGAGGGGACCATGCAGAGCGGCCATGGTCCTCTCAGCTCCCCCGGGTACAGAAGGGCCCGTGTGCCTGGGGCTAGGGCTGTGTCTCAGAATGGCCAGCCTCCAAGGCGTTGGGGGCACCACTGGGGTGTTTGCCTTCCTCTAAACCCATACTGTCCAACGTCCTTGAAAACCAAGGTGGTCTCCGGCCTTGGCCTTCCCCCGGCAGGGCTGCCTGCCAGCCTCAGGGTGACCGTCACAGTGCCTTCCGCCCATGTCCACTGTGGACGTTAGGCCTTCTTCCTCCATCACCAGGCCTGACCACCTGAGTCACCCCCGATGCTGAGTCAGCCCTTTGTTTATGCGTCTTGTGGCTTGAAGAGAGAAAACACTGCCAGCTACAGGCGTGAGACGTTAGTTGTCAACCTCAGGTGTCCACACGGGAGAGAAGGAGCCTCTTAGGGTGGTCACGATGCGGTAGTTTGAATAACCGAGCCACGCCCTCTGGTGGGCTCCTGTGCCCCTGCCTGCAGGACCACGCTCCCCCCTCCCCACCATGTCCTCCACCGGGCCTCCCTCCTGCTTTCCACCTCAGGACCTTTGCACAGGATGGCCCTTCTCCTTCTGGGACGTGTCCTGTTGCTCTCCCCCCAGCTGTGGGCCTTTGCTTCGGCACCGCCTCCAGGAAGGCACCCTGTCTAGCCCACCCCTCTGTTAGCTGTGGCTGCAGCCTGTGTGTCCCAGCTGTAGTCAGTTTTCTGTGGCCCCAAGAGTGAGCCTGGCCTGGAGTGCCTTGTGGGAAGGGGTCTGCGTCCATCTGCCTCTTTCTAGAAGCTCCTTACTGAGTCCAGTGACGTGTGTTCAGGGCACGCACGACATAAGAAGCACGTGTTCACTGTGGAACATGCAGACCCACGGAACAGGGGAGTGAACTTTGACACCTGCCATTGTCTCCCCCCCCCTGCCCCCCCGCCCAGCTCCACGCAGTTCACACAGTGCGGGACGATGTCCACGTCTCTGCCTGCGTGACACTGTGGGCTGTGTGGGGCTGACTGTCTTCCCGACCACGAGTCCTGTTCCCTTGGTTTGGTGTTTCACCCAAGCCTGTGCCCACCTTTAGGGAGGTAGGGGTGGTCTCGCCTCCCCAGCTGGCATAACAGGTGGATGTCATGTGGGAGGCCTAGACCCCCGCCCTTCCGAACGGGAACTGCTGTCAGGGTGACTGTTAAAGTTACTTAAACTGACGGACGAGGCGCGATCCTGCTCTCCAGCCACACGGGCCCTGTTTCAAGGGCTCAGGAGCCTCAAGCGGCCGGTGGCTGCCACCTGGACAGGACATGTAGGGCACTTGCTATCCTCACAGAGTTCCGTGGTTCCAGATCAGATGTTCTCACCCAGGTGACTCTGCCCCCATGGGTCCTTGGGCCACGTCTGGGGACGTGTGTGGTTGTCACACCTGCGGGGGGATCCTGGCGTCAAGCGGGTCGGGGCAGGGATGCTGCTCCACACCCCACAGCGCCCGGGACGCCCCACAGAGGGTGAGCCGACCCACGTCACCCTGAGCTCCAGGGGGCATAGAGTGGCCTCCCCCGTCGCCTGAGACCCCGTCCCAGGCCGCGTGGCCCCGGGCCCGGGCCTCCCTGCTCTGGGGTGGGGACCCGGCCGGCCGGCTAGGGCGGGGCCACTCACATCGTTCCTTCCCTTTCAGAACCACGCCTTCATCAAGCGGTCCGAGGTGGAAGAAGTGGATTTTGCCGGCTGGTTGTGTAAAACGCTGCGGCTGAACCATCCCAGCACGCCCACGCGCACTGCCGTCTGACGGTCCCGCCACCGACAGACCCGCTCCCCATCCCACCCCTCCGGCTGCCCCCTCTGTGGGGATGCGCGCGTGGCCCTTGGGCCCAGGGAGGCCGATGCCGCTGCGCTGTCTTCTCAGAACCTGCTTCCTTAGGTTTAAAGAAAAAAACCGAAACAAAACAGGGAAAGAAAAAGCAAACGTGCCGGTTGTGCTTCTTGTGCCTTGTCCTTGGGGTGTCAGCCTTGATCCAGCCCGGGGTGGGCGCCTCTGCGAGGGCGGCCCAACCTCTGAGAGACGGGCGTGGTGTCGGGCACTGGCTTTGCTCCTTTCTGAGGCCCTCAGAGGGACCCCCAGCCGTGGGTGACTTTTACCAGAAGAGAAGGGGGCTGCCCCCTTGGGGTGCATGTGTGCCCCCAGCCTGGCATCTGCCGTCCCGGCCCGCAAGAGCTATTGGGCCCAGTGGCTCTCGTGGGGTCCCCGCCCCGGCGGCTCCAGCCTCGGGCCATGCAGCCTGTCCTCAGCAGTGCGTGACCTGCCCCCTGGGAGGGACCCCCAAGTCCTCTTCTGTGCTTCGGGGAACAGAGACTTCTGACAGCTCGCAGCAGCCTGAGCTGACACTCGCTCGGCAGAAAGGAAGCCTTGGGTTTCCAAGCTGTCCTGTGGTTGAAGCCCCAGCAGATCCTGCAAATAAGGCCCGCTCCCCTATGCCTGCAGGCCGACAGATGTGGGCGGTGGCTCTGTGTCACCTCTGCTCGCCCAGCAAATCAGAAGTGACCACCCAAGGCACGTCACTGTCTCGGGCCTTGAACCGTTCGACCGCAGCTGATCGGAAATGAGATGGTGGGGGTGAGGCTGTCCTGACTCCTGGTGGCCACTGGGGTGTCCAGCCAGGCCCCCTGCAGGGGTCTGCATGAGGTCCGAGGCCCGAGACCCAGCCTTTCCGCCTTCAGGGCTGTACCACCTCCAACGGAGAAGGCCGCCTCTGGGCCATCGGGCAGTAGGAAGTGGTGGAGGGCAGGGCTGCTTCTAAGGCTTCCCCTCCTGCAGGCTCTCTGAAGATGAAGCTGTGAGTCTCCCCACAACCCCAATACTTCCTGAAGGCTTGAAACAAGCCGATATTTATCTGTGATAAGTCACAGAGGAAGGGTTCTCGCAGAGCAGCGGTCTTGGGGCAAGCCACACCAGCCCCGCGTTTCTGGAGAAGGTGCAGCTGAAGGGGGATTGTGGCCCTCTGGGAACTGCTGGGTCCTTTTCTTCCTAGAGAGACCCTTCAAGTCTCCTCTGTTTTTTCCTGTGGTCACCAAAGAGAAGACAAGTTGGTAGCTGTTCCAACCAGCTTTCCAGATTTCTGCCACCTCGTAGTTGCCCCCAAAGTCTTTCCTGATTTAGAAAAGAATAAAAAAGATAACTAAAAGTGATGGAGGTGTCGCTCTGTGGGTACCCCAGCTCCCTCCAGAGCTTCAGAGGGGGAAGGGGGCCTAACGGGTGAACTGTGACTCAGCGTCTTGGCCCGTGGGCGCCCGGCGCTGGCAGTCACAGGCAGCCCCATCGTTGGGCCAGTCCTGTACACGTCAGGCTGTGGGCCTGACCAATGTCTGTTAACAGAGCCGACTGCCGTTTGCAAGGAGTGAGACCGCATTGACGGGGTTCCTAGGGGTGCTGGTGAATCGGGTCGGTGGGGTAAGGCCTCCAGGGTTGCTGGGGGAGGATCGCAAGTAGGCGCCTCCCCCAGCCCATCGGCTCCAACCGCCCACCGTCTGCTGTGTTGCTTTGCCAGGACCCCGAGGCGCCTCAGGAAAGGACCAGAGAGACACTTGGCGCTTACCCTTCCCACTCCGAGTCAGCCAGGAACACGCCAGAGCCTTGGAGACCGTGATGAAAGTGTCCGACTTTAACAGCCAGGGGTCTCCCTCCCTCCCCCGCCCTCCACCCCTTCCTGCAAATGTCGCTAGACTTGGCCCCCTCTGCCCCCACATCCCAACACCCCGTCTCTCCCCGGTTCACAGTGGTCCCTGCCTGGCTGCTCCCATCCAACGATCTGGCCGAAGGTGACCACAGGCCGGCCTGGGAACGCTGATCCCTGCCCTGTCGAGGTCCTCTCTTGCAAGGGGGCAGGCTCTTCTTCGCGAAACATGTAACATCTGTTGGTTTTGGGGTCTGCCGACGTGTAGGGGTCCAGGCAGAAGGTGGGGTCAGGCAGCCAGGCTGCTGGCCCCTCCCAAGCTTCTTGTGAGAGACTGTTCTGTGTCAAGGTTCCCCGTGGCTCTTCCTTAAACCCCGAGACGGCCAAGTGCGTGAGATGATGCAGCCGCCCTGTTCGGGCCCCTGGGACCCCCAGCGTCCCTCTGTCTGACCTCTTTGTCCAAAAACAAATCAATCAGGAAATGAATCCAAGAGCTTCAGAATCTCACCCGTTGGGTGTTTTCTTACTTGGGTTTTGAGTTTTCTTCGCTTCTGGGGTTTTGGGGTTTTTTTGTTTTTTTGGTTTCTTTTGCGCTTGGTTTGGAAGAAGAAGGTATCCAGCGTCTTGTCGATGCAAGTTTCTCCTCAGGTCCAAGTTTTCATCATATTAAACAGCACTTTACAACACCACGTGTGTTGACCCCTGTGTCCCCAGAGAGCAGACTCTCCCTGCCTGGTTCTGAGCCCTGAGCAGCTCATAAGTGACCTTGGAATAAGTGATGAGCCGGGAAAGGTGGCCCAGCTCAATCAGGGTGCCACAGGCTTTTACCCCCAGCCCTGACCATGGTCCAGAAGCCATCTAAAAGCTCGGGGTCACGGGTGCCCGCCTGATCCAGTGGAATTCTCAGGTTGGACCAGCCCCGGCCCCGGGACCGTCGCATTCCCTTCTCTGAGTGTAACAGACGTTCCAGGGATGGGGCAGGGGGAAAATGGAAGGAAAGAAGGTGTGCAGAACTCAGAACCGGCAGGCAGATTCCAGGCGGGTCTCGGCCCCCTGCGCCCTCAGATGCCACTGGGACGCACGTGCAACATTCAGCTACAGGCGCAACTTAAATTTCCTCGTGGCCACATTTAAAATAGGAAAAAGAGTTAACCCTTCTGGTTCCTTGTTTTTGTTTGTTTTTTGTTTTGGCCTCACCGCGTGGCACATGACAGGCAGGATTTTTATTTCCCTAATCAGGGATCAAACCTGTGCCCCCTGTGGTGGAAGCATGGAACCGCCAGGGAAGTCCCTGGTGAAGGTAATTGGATGGTATGTTTTATTTAACCCAATGTAGTCAAAATATTACCCTTGCACTTTGCAATCAATATGAACAGTAGTCTGGTGTTTTCCTTTTTTTTTTTTTTTTTGGTACGGAGTTGTGATACCGTGTGTTTTGCCCTCACCGTGCATCTCAATTCGGACGGCCCACATCTCCAGTGCTCGATGCCCCACGTGACCAGAGGCTGCTCTGTCCTCTCCCAGCTGTCATCATGCCTACTGGGTCTCAGTGGGGACACTCTTGCCCCCCTCAACCCAGGGGACACTGATGTCTGGGGGCATCTGTGGTCATCACGACTGGGGGGCTCCTGGCATCCAGCGGGCGGGGCCGGGGATGCTGTTCCGCCCACCAAGCCTGCAGTGTCCCCCTCCTAGAGAGTAACCCGGCCCCCTGTCAGCAGTGAGGGAGGAAGCTGGTTTAGCCCACGCCCCTCCCGGGATCCAACAGTGTAGAAGGCCACAGTTCCCCTGCAGCAGAAGTCAGACCCTGGGTCTTTTATGTCCAAGGCAGCCCTGCCTGAAGCCCCCAGGTTTCCTGTGTCCAGAGCCTGGGACACGGTGTGGCAGGGGGCGTGTGGGCAGGGGCGGCCCAGAACCTTCTGGAAGGCAGGGAGTCTGGAGAAGGGCGCTCAGCCAGCCCCAGGGGTGGAGGTGTGTGCCGGGCAGGAAGCCTCAGGTCCGGGAGGCGGGACTCAGTGGACTCCGGGTTAACCGAGTTCAGTTCAGAAGAAGCTGCCACTGCATTTCCCAGAAAGTGGGGATCGGGCGGGCAGAGTGGGAGTGAGGAAGGGGAAGGGACGGCCTCAAAATGAAACCAGCGGGGGCCCTGCGGGTCTCGCCCGGCCTCCCGGGGCTGGGGCTCCCAGCTGACCAGGTGTGCGGGGCCCCGAGCCACCCACCCACCCGGGGCTGGAGGCCACACCTTGAACTTCAGGCCAGTGGCTGGAGGACCTGCCCGGTCTGCAGTCCCCGTGGCAACGACACCTAGGCTCTGAAGGAGGAAGGAGGGCGGAGGGGGAGGCCAGGCCCCATGGCAGCCTGAACCGAGGCTCGGGTTTCTGCCCAGGCTTCCCTGGGGACCGAGGGAGGCCCGCAGAGAAGCACCTGGAGAATCAGAGAGAAGCCTCAGGTGAGGGAGGCACCGAGGCCCCGCAGCTGAGTCTCTTCCCCACCCCCGGCCCTCGCCTGACCCCCACCCCTGGGGGAGGCCACGCCCCCTGCAAGGGGGTCATCCCGGACCAAATGAGATGGCTACTGCTGACCCCCCAGGAAGGAGCAGACCCTCTCCTCCTGAGCATCCCGAATCCCTTTTCCCTTCACCCTGGCTACACCCCGTGAACTGGCCAGAATAGCTAACCCCATCGTCCCCCCCTGAGCCCTGGCGACGCGGGACCCGTCCAGAGGCTCCGAGCTCCCCCGACAGATGCCGGGCGCCCCCCATCTCCACACCCTGTGTGCTGGAGAGTTCACAGCCCTAGCGGCAGCACCAGGCAGAAGGCCGTGGACTGGGTGTCCACGCTGAGAACCCTTGGACCGGAGAGGGCGTCGGGGGCAGGGGAACCCGCGTGAGCAAGGCTGTGGCAGCGGGGCCAGGGTGCAAGATCTTTAACAACCGTCCAGCAGAGCAGTGCCCATTCCTAATGGGCCCGCGAGGGCGCCTGGACTCAGAAAGGGGTCAGGTCTGCCTCCACTGGAACCCGTGTTGACTGTTTAGTTTCTGGTGGGGGGGACATAGGGGCTGGGGTGTTGGGTGCCTACCAGGTGAACGAACGGAAGCCTGTCGACATTTCAGCCCCCACTGGCTTTGGGTGCAGGACAACATGGTGGCTGAGTGGGAAGCCAGGTCACTTGGATGTCTAAGAAACCGGAACTTTATGGCCGGGACGATGGCCGACTGCAAGCTGGGCAGTGAACTCAGACAAGCAGGTTTGGGAAGACGAATTAGCAAAGGAGCAGGATGCTTGGAAATACCACCATAGGGGTCCAGGCCAATCCCCACTGTGGCCGTCCTCTTGCGGGTCACACCAGCTAGGAGGGCATGGACATCCAGGGAAGCCGGCCTCAGGTTACAGATTCTCCTGCAAAAAGTCACAGAGAGGGACTTCCCTGGTGGTCCAGCGGGTAAGACTCCACGCTCCCAATTCAGGGGGCCCGGGTTCAATCCCTGGTCGGGGAACTAGATCCCGCATGCATGCTGCAACTAAGAAGTCCACATGCTGGGCTCTCCTGGTGGTGCAGTGGTTAGGAATCTGCCTGCCAATGCAGGGGACACGGGTTCGAGCCCTGGTCCAGGAAGATCCCACATGCTGCGGAGCAACTAAGCCTGTGTGCCACAACTACTGAGCCTGCACTCCAGAGCCCACGAGCTGCAACTACTGAGCCCGCATGCTGCAACTGAAGCCCGCGCTCCTAGAGCCTGTGCTCCGCAACAAGAGAAGCCACTGCAATGACAATCCGTGCACTGCAACGAAGAGTAGCCCCCGCTCGCCACAACTAGAGAAAGCCCACGTGCAGCAACAAAGACCCAACGCAGCCAAAATTAAATAAATAAAAATACATAAATTTATTAAAAAACAAAAAGTCCACCTGCTGCAACCAAAGATCCCACGTGCCGCAACGAAGATCCCGTGTGCCGCAACTAAGACCCGGTGCAGCCAAAATAAAAATAATAATGATCATAATAATAAATATAGAAAGAAAAAAGTCACAGAGAGAGCTGGGCCGTGGGGCAGGGCAAGGCCTTGGACTGGAGACCCCCCCATACCTTCCCCTTAGACCTATCGCTCCACAAATACCCTCATCCTGGTGACCTGCCCTGGGTGGAGGTAAAGGCTGGCCCCTTACCTCCTGTCCCCATGTCCCCTCTCCCTCCCAGAAGACCAAGCCCACCTGTCCCCAGCACTGGCATTGCTGTCTGTCCTGTCGCACTTCCTACTCTGCTCACCTGTGAGCCTTTTCACTCCCTTCCACCTGCACCTGCCTATCTCCTGGTCCTTCACTTGTGGATGTCTCTTGGGGAGGGCTCTCTGCCTTCTCCGAGCCCCCATAACCCTCCGCCCTCCCGTGTGGCTGGGATGACCGCCCCACTACACTCACCTGAAAGTTCACACACAGCTCCCCTGCCGAGCCACCCATCTCCTTTCTTCTATAACAGCCTTGGATTTTGAGGTGGGGACCAGTGAGGTTTCTAAGCACAGACACATCACCCCCCAACCCCTGATGTCTCTGGGAGGACCCAGTGTACAGCGGTAGGGGCCTCCCAGGGGTCAGAGTGTCAGGGAGGAGGAGTGGGGAGGAGAGAGAGAAGAGGAAGGGGAGGGGGAGGGGGAAGAGGAGGGGGAGGGGAAGAGGAGGGGGAGGGGAGGGGAGGGGAGGGGGAAGAGGAGGGGGGAGGGGGAGGCAGTGCAAGCCTTTCACTCACTCTTGGCTCCCTGTCTTTGCACCTGCTGTTCCCTGTTCTGGAATTCCTCTTCTATTCCCCCCTCCCCACCCTCAGCTCCTGCTCAAACTTCAGGCAGTCTTTCCCTTCCCCCTGCCGAGGGCCGCCAGACCCCCACCCATGTAAAACCCTCATCAAAATTGCTCCTTTGACTTTCCCATCACCCATCTTCGTGGCCTTGAACTTGGCAGTGGATTCTTCACCATGACACACAGGCACAAGCAGCAAAAGAAAATATAGATGAACTTGGACTTTGCTCAAAATTGAAAACTTGGGTGCATCAAAGGACGCCCTCAGGAGAGTGAAGAGAAAGCCCACAGAGTGGGAAAAAAGTATTTGCAAATCCTGTAAGGGAGACGGGCCTAGTACTCAGGGGAAATAAAGAATCCTTACAACAAAGAAAAAGAAAAAATCCTCAAAACTTAACAACCAAAAGAGTCGCCCCAATTAAAAAGGTGGGTATTTCCCCAAAGACGTTGTACAGGTGCCCAGTGAGCACGTGAGGAGCTGCTGGACCGGGTCTCCCCACACCTGGACTTGGGCTGGAGGAGGGGGCGGGGCGAGTGGGATCAGCTTCTACGCAGAGGGGTGGGGTCTCCCCGGGATGCGTGAAGCCGGAGGTACGCTGTCTCCTGCTTTCACCCCACATTAAAGAGCAGGAAGTGGCTCCGGAGTGACAGAAACGGAATCCTGTGTGACTCCCTCTCCCCCTCCTCCTCGCCTGCCCAGGGGCTCCCCGCCAAAGGGGCGGCGCAAAGCCCGGCACAGGTGCGAAGAAGCCGCCTGCCTACCTGCCCTCTGAGGAAGCCCCGCCCCTGCCTTCCTCCTCTTCCTGCCTCTCCTCTGCTCTCCCCTCCCCCGCCTCGGCCGGCCCACCCCCAGCCCGGCTCTACTCCTCATTAAAAGGGAGGGGCCATCTTCCGGGGCCTTGCTCCCAGCCTGCCTGCCCTGCTGCTCCGTGCTGGCCCCTGAGGTTCTGGGAGCTTCTCAAACTCTCCCTTTTGAAGTTCTGGGTTCACAATTGGAGCCAACCTGGGCGGGGGTGGGATGGGGAAGGTGTTTCCTCAGCATCCGGCAAAGATCCAGGGAGACTGGGTGCCGGGCCGCCCCTGGGGGTGCTCCTTCTCTCTGTGCCTTTTAGGGTGTGCTTCTTACCCCCCAGAAAACGTGGGGTCCCCAGACATCACTTATGGTGCGTGGACATGCACCAACCAACACCTACTTCGGTTAACACCTGCCCTCATTCACAGCAGCCCAAACTGGAGACACCCCAAACGTCCATCGGCTGAGGAATGCATAAGTGGAATAAGGCACATCCACACACGGGAGCTTCACTCAGCCGTGAAAAGGGGTGAAGCCCCGACACTCGCCACACCGTGGATGGACCCCGAGAACACGATGCTCAGTGAGAGAAGCCAGACACAGAAGGACACACAGGGTGTGATTCCATTGATGGGCAACGTCCAGAACAGGCCGATCCACAGACACAGGGAGTGGTTCCTGGTTGTCAGGGGCTGGGGGAGGGGATGGGGGTGATGCGAATGGGGACGGGGTTTCCTTTTGGGGGGATGAGAATGTTCTAAGATAAGATAGTGGTGATGGTTGCACAACACTGTGAATGTCCTGAAAACCAGTGAATCGCACACTTTAAGTGTGTGAACTGTATGGTATTTGAATTATATCTCAATGAAGCTGTTATACTAAAAAACGATAGATGTAGAGAACAAACATATGGACACGAAGGGGGGAAAGTGGCAGGGTGGGGGGATGGTGGGATGAATTGGGAGATTGGGATTGACATGTATACGCTAAAATGTAATATAGATATACTAGATAACTAATAAGAACCTGCTGTATAAAAAATAAATAAAATTTAAAAAAAATTAAAAATAAATAAATAAGAAACGAACTGCCCTCTCCCATTGGCTCCCACACTTCCTGTCTCCCTGAGCTGTGAGGGTTTTTTGGTTTTTGTCCACGCCACGCAGCTTGTGTTCCCCGACAAGGGATCGAACCCCCGGCCCACGGGAGTGAAAGCCCACAGCAGTGAAAGCCCACGTCCTGACCACTGGACCACCAGGGAATTCCCTGAGCTACGTTCTTGACATCCCCAGGTGACTCTCCCCCCTCCCCGCTTCCCGTCCAGTCTGGGGAGTCCTGGAGAATGGGCCCATCTCCTGACATCAAGTGGCTCTCAACCAGGCCCAGAAGACAGTGAATCCGTGCCCCAGGCTGTGGACCCACACCCTGCAGGAAGAACAGCAGGGGTGAGGGGGACAAGGCCACGCCATTGCCTGGAGACAGGCAGGCCTGCCAGTAAGCAAGTGGGGCACCTGGGCCTGAAGCCCCATCTGCCAGACCATGAGCCTCAAGCCACAGCAGGTGGCCTCAGGGGACACTATCCCCCCACCCCCGCTCCCCACCCAGCCCCGACTCAGGCCACATGGATCCTCCTTTCTGGTGGTTTCTGGGCCAAGGGTCCCTGCTGGGTAAAGGCAGCCGACATCCTGTTCTGCCTTGGACCTAGCTCCGCCCCCTCCCAAAGGGGATGTTGCGGCCCAAGTCAGCGGTCAGCAGAGCTTTGATCTTCCCAGCACCCCATGGGGTGGACCTGATCCCCTGCCCCACTTTTACAGGAGGTCGGGCGGTGTGGGGAAGGAGCCCAGGATAAGAAGGTGGCTTGCCTTGCCCAAGGTCATGCAGAGAGAACTTGCCCTTTGACCCCTTGACCTTGACTCTGAGAATCCACAGGCCAGAGGAAGGTCAGGAGAGGGAGCGGCGGGCAGACGGTGGCCCCGCTGGACAGGGCGGTGGCTGACCTTGCACCTGACACAGCTGCCCTCCCTCTCTGTCCCTCTTCTCTTCCCTGTCTCTCTCTGTCTCTCTTCTTTCTCTCCCGGAAAGTGAAACCGGTGACACCAAAGTGAAACTGAAGCTAGTGCCTCGCAGCCAAACCAGCCGAGGGAGCGAGAGGGCCAGCGGGTGACTCCCCTGGCTGGCCCACGTGGCAGGCGGCAGGATGGAGGGAGGAGTCCCTCCTTCAATTGTGGTGATTTTAAAAAAGGAAAGATCTGAGGGGGAGGTCTGGCCGACCCGAAAGGCTGCCACGTTCTCCTCTTCTGCTCCTTCCCTGGCTGCGGTCCCCTCCGCTCTGCAGGCTCCCCCAGGGGTACCATCTTGTAGAAGGCCCTGAGTGGGCAGGGGCTGGGGTGGGGGAGGACGGGACTAGCCTGGTTCACCCGGGGTCCCTCAGATGAAGCTGACCCACGGAGACCGTCTCTACTGAGGGACCGGCCTCAGGCCCCTCGCACACATAAAAAGCCAAGGACCCCCCAGCGTGGAGACAGGCTGCCTGGGGCAGTGTAGGGGTGTGGGTGGAGAGGAGGCTTTGCCGGGGGACGGGGGAAGGGCAGCGGGATGGCTCAAGGGCTGGGACCTGGCCACCAGTCAAGCAGAGGCCACCGCGCAGTGGTTTTCCTTCTCCGCAGAGCCCGGAGAGGAAAAAGCAGGCAGGCGCGTTAGATCCAGGCCACAGTTTCTCCTCCTGGGCACTGTGGACATTTGGGAGCGGCCATTCCCTGGGGTGGGGCTGTCCTGGGCACTGTGGGGTGTTGAGTGGCATCCCTGGCCTCCACCAGCTCCATGTCTGGAGCTCCCCCAATATGACAGCCATAGTTATCCCCAGGGGGTAGGGGAATCACACCCATTCCACCCCCAATGTGATCCCCTGCCCTAAGCCAACTCCTGTCCGGGGGCGGTGGGGGGGGGGGACCCGGCTGCGGAAAGAGTGACAGAGACAGAACCCTGGGCTGGACCCCGAAGGCAGACAGGCTAGCCCCCCCCGGCTTTGGAGCACTCCTTCGAGGTTCTGAGAGGCCCCTGGGAGCTGTCATCCAGCCTGAATGTGAAGGGGCATCCAGGAAAGTGGCGCTCAGGAAACTGGGAGCTTCCGGCTGGCAGGACCCATTGCACAGACTGGCGGGGCCCATTGCACAGACGGGAATCCTGGGGGTGGATGGAAGGAGGGAGAAACAGCAGCACCAGATCGGTCCTGCCTTTTCCACCTCTGGAGCAGTCTAAGCCACCCCTTAAGTGAGGCTCCCTAGCCCCCCAGGTACCCATGGACCAGCCATTATTGCCCCACCCTCTGCTGCTTAGAAAATGTTTCTCTGTGATGCTGGGGGCCCTCCGTGAAGCTGCTGAAGTATTTCGATACTTGCACACCTGGTTTGGCCACCCCGGGGTGTACTGGTTAAATGTTAGCTCGTCTGGGTGGGGCTCTGGGGACCTGGGAGGAGCCTGGATGGGAGGAGGTATCCACCCACTGGGGAGCCAGGGGCTTCCGGCGCCTCACCTGGCTTTCCCTGCACCCGGGCACCAGTTCCGGGTTTATGGGGCACCCAGGGCAGACAAAGTCCCTGCCCACCAAACCAGCAATGTGCCTGTGAGTGGTCACGGCAGGGCTTGAAGCGTCCAGAAACCGAGCTGGGAGCCATTTGACTCTGTACTTGTGGCTGGTGGCTCTCACGTTCTTTTCTTTCCAATGTCGTCACTTGTGAAAATAAAAAGGCTGCGCTCTGTTAAGTTGGACCCCAAAATAGTTTCTTTTGGGTTTTTTTTTTTAGTCCTGTTTTTAAAAACAGACCCTGATTTTTTTTATTGTAGTAAAACATACACAAAAGTTACCATCTTGATCATTTTTAAGTGCATAGCTCAGCGGTTTTAAGTACATTCACATTGTTGTGCAAACATCTCCAGAACTTTCTCACCTTCCCAAACTGAAACTCGGTCCGCATTAAACACTGACTCCCCAGCCCCTCCCCCAGGCCCTGGCCCCCACCATCTACTTTCTGTCTCTATGGATTTGAGTCCTCTAGGGGCCTCCCGTGAGTGGAATCTGACAGTATTTGTCCTTCTGTGTCTGGCTTCTCTCACTGAGCATCATGTCCCCAAGGTCCATCCATGTTGTAGCAGGTGTCAGAATCTCCTTCCTTTTTAAAGATGAATAATATTCCACTGTGTGGATGGATCGCAACTTGTTTATCCATCATCTGTCGATTTGGCTTCTGTGAATAATGCTCTTATGAATACAGATGTGCAAACACCTGCATGGTTTTAGGAATTGAACTTTGCTCTGGATTCTCTGACTTAGGCCTCGGCAGCCCTGTCAGCATTTCGACCGAATGAGTCTGGTGGAAAGACTCCCCTGCCCCCGACAAGGCTTCCAGGAGTTTCTCCTGATATTGGGCTGGTCCACCCCCCAAGAGTAGAGTGGACCACCCATTACTGAGCCCAGTGCTGGGTGCCAGGCAGTAAGAGGAGACTCAGATAGGACTGGGACCAGGTCTGACATCCCTCCTTCCCTCGGGAACACCCCAGAATCATTTCCGCCTTCCACCCGTAAGCCCTACAGAGAACTCCTGGGAGCCAGGCTCAGCTACCAGTCTGTCTGTCCGTCTTTTCCTCGTGGGACATGGCTCCTTGTCTCCTTTCAGCATGCTGGTCTCATCCCCAGAATGGTTTGGTAAGAACACCATCTCCCTCGAGCTGAGTGCTAGACCTCTATTAATGTGGCCTGAAATCACATTAGCTTTTTCAGAATCTCAGCTGCACTATTAATTGCCTGGTTTGTCCATACAAACCTGTGATGGGCAGAATAATGGTCTCCCAGAGACGTCTGTGTCCCTTACGTGGTCAGAGGGACTCTGCAGATGGTATTAAGTTGAGGCTCTTGACAAAGGAGATTATCCTGGATTCTCTAGGGGCCCAGCATCATCACAGGGTCCTTATAAGACCCTGTGATGGGAGGGTCAGAGACAGAGAGAGACGGGAGATGCTGCACTGTTGGCTGTGAGGATGGAGGACGGGGCCACGAGCCAGGCATGCGGCGCCACTGGAAGCTAGAAAAGGCAGAAACCGATGCTGCCCTGGAGCCTCCGGAAGGATCAGCCCAAGACCCATTTTGGACTTCTGACCTCTAGAAATGTAAGAAAATTAATCTGTGTTGTTTTCAGTCACTACATTTAGGGTAATCTGTTACAGTCGCCCAAGGAAACTCATACAAAACCCTCACAGGATGTTCTATCTGGTGCAATTACCTCTTTAAAATTTTTTTTTTTTTATTTTAGAAAAGAAATATATATTAACTGAAGAAAAATGCAAATATTCAGAGAAGCAATAAAGTCACCCTTATCCCACCACCTAGAGATAAGCACTGTTGATACCTCAGTGTGTGTATAAAGCGTATACATGTGTATATTTTTAAGAATAATGGGACCTTTTATTTTCATTTATTTAAAAAATTTTGGGGGGGCCATGTAGCACAGCATGTGGGATCTTAGTTCCCCAGACAGGGATCAAAACCACAGTGGAAGTGCAGAGTCCTAACCACTGGACCGCCAGGGAAGTCCCTACCCCAGAATAATGGGACCTTTTAAATGTACTGGTTTGTAACCCACTTTTCTAGTTACTATAGCTTGACCGTCTCAAAATATTTCCTTTGGATAAATTTCTAGATACAGAATCTCTGGGCCAAAGGCTGTGCATATTTTTAGGCATTTTTGGTCAAGCAACTTTTTTTCGGGTGTTTTAATTTCTGTGTGTTTTTATAAAATTAAGGTATAGGCTATATACAATAAAATGTACAGATATTACGTATAGAGTTGGATGAATCTGACAAATATATACACCCATGTAGACTCAATTTTTGCTTCTTTTTTGTTGTTAAATAAATGTTTTATTTCAGAAATATTTTAGATTTACAGAAAACTTGCAAAGATTCCAGAAAGGCTTCCCATATACCCCTTCACCCATCTTCCCCTAATGCTGTCATATATCACCACAGTATCTTTGTCACAACTAAGGAACGAACACCCGTAAATCACCACGAACAAAACTCCACACTGTCTTTACATTTCACCAGTTTTTCCACAAATGCCCTTTTTCTGTTTCAGGATCCCATCCAGGAGCCCATACTGCACTGAATCAACTGACTCCCCACCTTAAAAAAATAATAATTATAGTAAAATATACATACATCACATTGAGCATTTTAACCCTTTCTAAGTGTGCAGCTCAGTGGCATTAAGCACATTCACATTGTTGGGCAACCATCCCCACTATTCATCTCCAGGACTGTCTCATCTTCCCAAACTGAAACTCTGTCCCCTTTTACTCAATGGCTTGCTTTTTTTTTTTCTTTTTGGCCACAGCGCGTGGCTTTCGGGATGTTTGTTGCCCTGACTAGGGATCCAAACCTTGCCCCCTGCAGTGGAAGCACAGGGTCTTAACTATTGGACCGCCAGGGAAGTCCCCTCAGTTGGCTTTTGAGAGTGTGCATAGAACTTTACAGCTCTCCCAGGAAGGTTAGTGTTTCTTTGTGTGTTTGCTGTGATATGCCTTGAATCCAAATTTATCTCCATTCTCCCAGAACTGATAAGCTAGCCTTCAGCATCTTGGCATCTTTATTCAAAGTCACTGGTGAAAAAGATTAGATAGATAGATAGATAGATAGATAAACATATACACATATGTATGTATGACTTGTTGAAGTACTAACCTCCAGTACCTTAGAAGGTGACTTTATTTGTGAATAGGCTTGTTGAAGATGTAATCAGTTAAAATGAGTTCATGCTGGAGCAGAGTGGGCCCCTAATCCAATGTGACTGCTGTCCTTATAAGAAGGGGGCATTTGGACGCAGAGACAGATGAGCACAGAGGGAAGATGACCTAAAGGGACCTGGGGAAGCTGGCCACCTGCAAGCCAAGGGAGGCCTGAAGCTACTGGAAGGAAGCCAGGCGAAAGGCCTGGGACAGACCCTTCCCCAGAGCCTTTGGAAGGAGAATGGCCCTGCCAATACTTTGACTTTGGACTTCCGGCTTTCCGAACTGAAAGGGAATACATTTCTGCTGTCCCCAGGCACCCAGTTTGTGGTACTTTGTTACAGAGGCCCTAGGAAACTAATTTATATACATATTTCATAGGGTCCTTATAAGAGGGAGTTAGGAGGGTCAGAGTTAGAGAGAAATGGGAGGATGTCAAGCTGCAGGTTTTGAAGATGGCAAAGCAGATCATGAGCGTTTTAAAAATAAGTGTAGGGAGGGACTTCCCTGGCGGTCCAGTGGTTAAGACTTCGCCTTCCAATGCAGGGGGTGTGGGTTCGATCCCTGGTCGGGGAACTAAGCTCCCACATGCCTCAGGGACCAAAAAACCAAAACATAAGACAGAAGCAATATTGTAACAAATTCAATAAAGACTTTAAAAAATAAATAAAAATAAGTGTAAGGAGGGACTTCCCTGGCGGTCCAGTGGTTGGGACTGAGTGCTTCCGTAGCAGGTTCGATCCCTGGTTGGGGAGCTAAGATCCCGAGTGCTGCGCGGCCAAAGAAAAAAGGACCCTGTCCACATTCCCCCACTATTGTCTCCATCTATGCTGACCGGGCTGCCCACACCAGCATCCCAACTGGTCTTGCCCTGCTCAGGGCTCTTACACAGTTATCGGAAAGATTAACAAAACATAAAGCAGGGCACATGTCTGCTCGAACCCAGGCCGATGTCTTTCTTTTTTTTGAATTTTATTTTATTTATTTTTTTATACAGCAGTTTCTTATTAATTATCCATTTTATACGTATTAGTGTATATATGTCAATCCCAATCTCCCAATTCATCCCATCACCACCACTCCCCCGCCACTTTCCCCCCTTGGTGTCCATACCTTTGTTCTCTACGTCTGTGTCTCTGTTTCTGCCCTGCAACCTGGTTCATCTGTACCATTTTTCTAGGTTCCACGTATATGCGTTAATATACAGTATTTGTTTTTCTCTTTCTGATTTACTTCACTCTGTATGACAGTGTCTAGATCCATCCACATCTCTACAAATGACCAATTTCGTTCCTTTTTATGGCTGAGTAATACTCCATTGTATATATGTACCACATCTTCTTTATCCATTCATCTGTTGATGGACATTTAGGTTGCTTCCGTGACCTGGCTATTGTAAATAGAGCTGCAGTGAACATTGGGGTACATGTGTCTTTTTGAATTATGGTTTTCTTTGGGTATATGCCCAGGAGTGGGATTGCTGAGTCATATGGTAATTCTATTCTTACTGATGTCTTTCCATCAATACTTTTTGGGGGGTACCTTTCAATTTTTTAATTTTAATTTTTTGGAAAGGAAAAACATTTAATTTTACTCACAAATGACCACGCTTCATACTAATGGGATGTGCGAATCCATTAGGCACTGCAGGAGTTCCCAGACTTTGGAATGAGATGGCGCCTGGCCACCCTCACATCCTGTTCCAGGCCGACTTTCCTTTTGAACTTAAAACAAAATTTTTTGGCAACATATATATGACATAAAATTTACCAATTTAACCATTTTTAAATGTACAATTCAGTGACGTTTAAGTATACTCACATTGTTGTGCAAAAATTACCACTATCCATCTCCAGAGCTTTCCCATCTTCCCAAACTGAAACTCTGTCCCCATGAAACACTGACTCCCCACCCCCTCCCCCAACCCCTGGCCCCCACCATCTACTTCTTGTCTCTGTGGATGTGACTCCTCTAGGGACCTCCTGTGAGTGGGATCAGACAGTATTTGTCTTTTGTGTCTGGCTAATTTCACTGAGGATCATGTCCTCAAGTTTCATCCATGTAGTAGCAGGTGTCAGAATCCCTTTCCTTTTTAAGACTGAGTAATATTTCATTGTGTGGATGGACTACATTTTGCTTTTTCATTCATCGGTCAATGTACATTTGGGTTGTTTCCATATTTTAGCTATTGTGAATACGGCTGTTATTAAACATGGGTGTTTCTTTGCTTTTTAAAAATTGAGATGTTATTCACTACCAGAATATTCACTCTTTAATGTGGACAATTCAGTGGTTTTCACAGAACTGTGCAACCGTCACTACTATCTAATTTTTGAACATTTCCATCACCCCCAAAAACTACCCCATCCCCCTTAGCAGTCACTCCCCTCCCCCTCCCCTAGGCCCTGGCAACCACAAACCCACTCTCTGTGTCTGTGGATCTGCCTGTTCTGGACGTTTCCCATCAATGGAATCACACACTATGAGTCCTTCTGTGTCTGGCTTCTCTCACTGAGCATCGTGTTCTCAAGACGCCTGCATGTTGTAGCGAGTGTCAGCGCTTCACTCCTTTTTATGACTGAATCCATGACACTTCAGTCCAAAGCACTTGCCTGGCCTGCAGGTGCCCGTTTACTGCCCTCTGACTCTGCTGCTCCAGCCATACTGGCCTCCGGGCTGATCCTCCATCATGAGGGGCGGTCCCACCTTGTACCCTTTACCCTCAGGCCTGGGAACCTGCTCCCATATCCTCATTCAGATCTCTGCTCAGTATCACTTCCTTTGAAGAATTCTCCCTGATGATCATTTCAGTAACAGAACTAGCCCCTAGACAAACCTAGCCATGGTCTGATTCTATGAGGTCTCTCACCTTTTGCCATCTTTGGGCTATTCTACAACTGTGTACGTGTAGAAAACTGATACTTATGGCAATGATCCTTTTTTTGTTTTCTTTTGTTTATTTGTTTACTTATTTAGGCCACGCGGCGCTGCTTGTGGGATCTTAGCTCCCCGACCAGGTATTGAACCTGGGACCATGGCAGTGAAAGCGCTGAGTTCTAACCAGTGGACCTCCAGGGAACTCGCTGGCAATGATTCTTGTCCAGACAAATACAAATGAATCATACACAGTCCTGTTTTCTTCTGTCTGTAATTCATTCCAGCATTGCTCACCTGTCTCTATAGGAATGTTCTTCGGATTTTCCTTTGAACCCGTTGTAGCATCTTGCTGGTTCCCTCATTAATTAATGAACGAAATAAAATCTTTTGACATGTGTTCATTTTAAAAAAACAGCCCCCAGGCCCCCATCACTGTCTATTCAGTTACTCGCCGCTAATTGTCTGAAATGATCTTATCTGTCTCTTTGCTTATTGTCAGTATTTGCCACTAAAATGTAAGCTGGAGACCAGGGACTTCGTCCATGGGAGGCACTAAGGGCTGGCTAAGTGGGCTTCCAGGCAGACCAAACACTGAACAGAATGTTCTAAAATCGTCATGGCGTCAACATCAAGCTCAGTGATCCCCTCCTGGGTTTTATTTGATTTATTAATTTTTTCAAGGTGGTTGCAGTGACTCTATTTCATAAACTACATTATGCAAATTATAGGCAGCTTTTAAAAAAAATTTTTATTGGAGTATAGCTCTTTACAATATTGTATTAGTTTCTGCTGTATGGCAAAATGAATCAGGTATACGTATACATATATCCCCTCTTTTTTGGATTTCCTTCCCATTTAGTTCACCACAGAGCTCTGAGTAGAGTTCCCTGTGCTATACAGTAGGTTCTCATTAGTTATCTATTTTATACATAGTATCAATAGTGTATATATGTCAATCTCAATCTCTCAATTCCTCCCACCTCCCCACCCCGGGTTTTAGAACCTGCCTATGTCCCTGCCTTTTTCAAAAGTGGAACACTTACCCCGCAGCTCCCTTTCCCAGAAGTTCCTCCAGGAATATCAGCTAGGATTCCCAAGGCCCATGTGCAAACTGTGTTTTTGTTTGTTTCGTTTTGTTTCGACTGCGCCACGCGGCTTGTGGGATCTTAGTTCCCCGACCAGGGATCGAACCCGGGTCCACGGCAGAAACTGTTTTAACACCTCGAGCTGTGAGGCCCCTGGGCCCCTGGCCCAGCTACAGCCCCTAATTCACCCACAGCAGTCAGGGAAGGCCCCTCATCCACTCCCTCTTGGGTCGTGGTTGAGAGAACAGTCAATACCTGTTGAAAAACCTAAAGACGTAATGTAAATGGGAAAAGAATTTGAAAAAGAATAGATACATGTATATGTATAATGGAATCACTTTGCTGTACACCTGAAACTAGTCCAACATTGTTCATCAACTGTGCCCCAATATAAAATTTAGAAACAGAACAAAACAAACAAGCAAGCAAAACCTAAAGACATCTGATCCAAGTTCCCAAAGGCACCTTGCCTTGTTTGGTGGCTGCTTTGTGAGCCTGTGAAAGAGGTATGGCACTCGCTGCCATTGGTAAGCTGAGGCCCAGAGTGGGAGGGTCACCTGGGCTGCAGAATCAGAACAAGAAGATTGGTCTCAAGAAATGCCAGCTTCATGCATGGGAGCCTTAGGGGTTCAGACAGCCACCCCCCTAGGTTGTGGAGGAGCTGGGGTCTGGGATGGAGAGATGGCGGGCTCCCTCTTGCCCAGAGCTCACTTGGCCCTGAGATTCTCCTCCACGTCTTCCCCCAGGAGGGAGCGAGCTCTCAGAAACTCAACCTGTCTCATCCAAGAAGTTCCCTAGATGACAGCTAACATCCCCACTTGAAAACCTTTATGACTCAGGAAACCTGAACTCCAGTCCCCCTTCCAAGCTCAGCACCCGTATGACCTTCTGTAGTAACTGAGATACCCTCTTTTAAAATATCTCAGGTATTTGGAAGCTTAAATGAGATCACAAAGATGTAAGAATTTTGTCAACTGCAAAATGTTCCTCAACCAAAAAGTAAAGCTATTGTAAACCAACTATACTTCAATAAAAAAGTAACTCTAGGGACTTCCCTGGTGGCGCAGTGGTTAAGAATCCACCTGCCAATGCAGGGGACACGGGTTCGAGCCCTGGTCTGGGAAGATCCTACATGCTGCGGAGCAACTAAGCCCGCGAACCACAACTACTGAGCCTGCATGCCTCAACTACTGAAGCCTGTGTGCCTAGAGCCCATGCTCTGCAAAAGAGAAGCCACTGCAATGAGAAGCCTGCACACTGCAACAAAGAGTAGCCCCTGCTCGCCCTAACTAGGGAAAGCCCGCGCACAGCAACGAAGACCCAATGCAGCCCAAAACAAATAAATAAATAAATTTATTTTTTTAAAAAAGTAACTCTCTCTATATAATTTCTATTGAGATATAATTCACATGCTATACAATTCACCCTTTAAATTGTGTGATTCAGTGGTTTCTAGCCTAGTAATAGAGTTGTGCAACCATGGCCACTATCTAATCCCAGAACATTTTCATCACCCTAAAAAGAAACTTCACGTCTATTGGTGCACTCCCCCCACCCCATTCTCTCCAACACCTCCCAGCTCCAGGCATCCACTAACCCACTTTCTGTCTCTGGATTTGCCTGTTCTGGACATTCCATGTACATGGAATCATACACTATGTGGCCTTTTGTGTCTGGTTTGTTTCACTGAGCATCATGTTTTCAAGGTTCATTCACATTGTAGCGTGTATGTGCTTCACTCCTTTTTAAGGCTGAATAATATTCTATTGTATGGATGGACCACATTTTACTTATCCACTAATCAGTCGATGGACACCTGGACTGTTTCTACTTTTGGCTCTTAGGAATAATGCTGTTATGGATATTCCTGTTGTCATTTTGCTTGGGTAGAGACACCTAGGAGTGGAATTGAGGGATCATATGGTTACTCTCTGCTTCACCATTTGAAAAAGCGCCAAACTGTTTTCCACAGCAGCTATAACATTTTGCATTCCCACCAGCCACATATGAGGATTTGTTTCTCTCCATCCTCACCAACACTTGTTACAGTCTGTCTTTTTGATTCTAGCCAACCTAGCAGGGGTGAAGTGGTGTCTCCTCGTGGTTTCGATTTGCATTTCCCTGATGACTAATGATGTTGGGTAACTTTTCATGAGCTTGATTGGTTATTTATATATCTTTTTTGAGAAATGTCTATTCAAATCCTTTGCCCCTTAAAAAAAATTGGTAGTGTTTTTACTGTTGAGTTAAAGATTTCTTTATATATCCTGGGTAGTAGACCCTTATCAGATCTATGATTTGCAAATATTTTCTCCCATTCTGTAGGTTTTTCTTTCACTTTCTTGATGGTGTTCTTTGAAGCATATAGGTTAAGTAATGTGCTACTTTAGAAGTATTTTTTATTTTATTATAAGTAATAAATGCATGATACAAAATTCAAAAGATCAAAGAGAGTAAACAGAAGCTCTCTCACTCTGCTCCCAGAAGCAACACCTGTTTATGGTGACAAGAATTATCGGTTCAAAATATTATACAGCTTTGCAGCCTAGCCCATATAACTCGAATTCAAGTCACCCCGCTGGCATGCTGTGTGACTTTGGCAAACTTCTTACCCCCTCTGGGTCTCGGTGTCTTTATCACATACATCAGGGATGATAACCCCTGCTCCACAGATAGACTAAAATAACACACAAAGGTGGAACTCAGAAAATGAGAGCTGGTGTTACTACCCACCCTAGAACAAATCTGTTCTGAGGCAAGCTTCAAGTATTTATCAACTTTTGTATTGCTTTATGGCTATGATGGAGTTGGTTCTGATACATTCCAAGAACCCTTTAGCCAAGCACATTGGCGGGGGTGGGGTCTGCCAATGAGGTAAAAAAAAATGCCTTGAGTGTGTGCGCGAATTTTTCACCTTTGGAGATGTGGGTTTCAACTCTACACTGGCCAGGAACAGGGTGGGGGGAAGGGTATGGCTCAAATAATAATAATAATGACAGCAATAACAGCATGGTCACATCTATCCCGTGTTGAGGACTTCCCACCAGCAGGCACTGTTCTGTTTAAGTATGTTACATGTACCATCTTGTTTCTCCTTTGTCACAACCCTAGGAAGTCTCTACCATCATTCTTTTTTAATTAAAACATTTTTTTTAATTTTTATTTTTTGGCCACGCTGCGGCATGTGGGGATCTTAGTTGCAGGACCAGGGATGGAACCCATGCCCCCTGCAGTGGAAGTGCAGTGTCTTAACTACTGGACCGTCAGGGAAGTCCCTCTACCATTATTGTTTACAGAGGACTCTGAGGGTCAGAGAGGTTAAGTAAGATGCCCAAGGTCACACAGCAACTCAATCTTTTATACTTTATTAGGTTTTCAAATAGTATCTACTTGGGTATCTTTTTTTGGGGAGGGGAGGGGGTGGGACCGAGGAGTGGGGGTCAGGACAAAGCTTTGCTCCCTTCCCTCTCTTTGCACTGCAGGGACAGGAGTGGGCACAGGGTAGGGGTACGCCATCCCAGCATTTATTTTCTGAAGGACCTGCCCACAGCCCTTCCGGCAGGGTCCAGAGCCAGGTGAAGCTGGGTTCAACATCCTTGGCCACTGTCCCTCTCTGGGTCTCAATTTCCTCAAATGTAAGATGGAAATCATATGATCCCTGTTTTTTCCCAGGGCCTGATAAGGATTAGATTCAACGCCAATCCTACATACGAGTTCCCTGCCCCTTCTGAGTCAGGTTATTAACTGTAGAGAAGGGTGCCAGATATCTGAGGCTGGGTGGTACAGAGGGGACCCTGAGTCACCCCTGCTCTGGCTGAGTGGGTGGAGCTTGGGCGGGATGGCAAAAGAGACCATTGAGGACTAAGGCTTGAGGTTCAGGTATCTACAGAGACCAAGCACTGCCCTGGGACCTGCACGTTGGAAGGAAGAGGGCTTATATCCCAGGCAGGGTCGTTAGAACAAAGTCCCTGGGCTCCGCCCTCACGCTAGACGCATGCGGCCCCTCCCTCAGTCCCTTTCCACCTACCCCGGGGCTGGTTTCAGGCTGCAAGTCCTGGGGCTGTCGCTTCCCTTCTGGGGGCCTCCCGGGTTTCCCCTTGAAGCCCAATTATTATTACAAAAGCCAATTCAACCCATTTGGGCGTTTAAAGGCACTTTTAATACGTGTGTGAAGAGGCAGTAAAGTGCAGGAGGTTGGGGTGGGGGGGAGGAAAGCTTTGAAGTCGGAGAAGGACAAACGGGGTGCATTTCACCCACGGCAGTGGAAGTTTCCTGCCTGTAAGGTAATGGTGGTAAAAATGATAATAACAATAAATAATGATCATGATAATGGCATTAGATGTTAGAATGAAGGTAAACAGGACCCCGGACAGAGCCAGCCACCAGAGAAGCGTTCAGTAAACGACAGCTACGAAGCAGGTGCCAGCCCTCTCCGACCAAGGGAATAAGGAAGGGGAAACTGAGGCTCAGAGCTCCCCAGGCGGCTGATCGCACCAGCCAGCCCTCTCTGGACGCCTACTGTGTGCAACGGGCAGTCGGCCGGGCCGGGTCAGGCTGTTCTCACCCCTCGTCCCCTCCTCCCCCTCCCCCGTCCCCCGCCGGACCTCTCCCACGACCGGGGAGGAAGTGGGAGAAATGGACAGGGAAAAAAAGTTGGGCTGAGCCAACGCCTCCCCACTCCCCACCTCCGCCCCTCCCGAGCCACGCAGACCCTTGCGGGAGAGGACCGCAGAACCCAGGCGTCCGGGGCCGGGACCCCGTCCCGCCCAGTGGCCCGCAGATGGGTGGGGGAACTTGGAAAGCCGGGAAAACAACAGCCTAGCCCGCCCCTCGCCAACCCCTTCCCCCGCTACGCCCCTGGCGCAGCGGGCGGAGGCGACTCCTTTATATAATCTCGGGCGGGCAGGTTGGCTGTTTCATTGAGGGACCCGGGAGCCCAGCGGACCCAAGCAGTCAGCTGAAAGCCTGCCCCCGGGTCCCTTCCGCGGCTGGGCAAACTGAGGCCCGGGGAGGGCCGGCGCCAGGCCCGAGGTCCCCACCCCCTCGCGCCCCCCCTACCCCCAGCAGCCCGGGCAGCCGCGACCCACGCCCGCGTCTCTCCTCGCAGTGCGCACAGCCCTCCCCGCCCCCGCTGCCATCCTGCCACGCCCCAGGCGTCGGGGGCAAAGCCCGCGCCCCCCCGCACCCGCCTCTGCGCAGAGGCTGGGGGCCTGTTTATCTGGAGGCCCCCACCCCCTCCACCCCGGGGGGCCCGCTCCCCCCGCGCCCCGGGGAGCTCTGGGGCCAGATAAGCTGGCAGGCTGGCACGGCGCCGCGCAGCGGGGCGGAGAGGTCAGAGGAGCGGGGGGGCGCGCCGGGGGCGGGCTGGACCCCCCCACCAACTTGACAAAACCTAATAACAGCCCGGTCTCCCCAGCGCAGCGGGCGAAGCCCCACGGGAGGGCAGAGACGTGGCAAGAGGGGACCTGCCGAGCCTGTTCTGGCCTCTGAGGCCGGGGTGGGGGGGGGCGGGCTGGGCGTGGGGGGGCCGGCGGCTGCGGCACCTTTAAGACAAGGGAGGACCCCTCTTGCCCTCGGAGAAACCAGGAAGGGAGTCGCGAGCATCATACGGGGCTTTGGCTGTACTGTACAGTTACTGTAGGGGCAGTGACGCCGCCGCCGGAGCGAGGGAGCGACGAGGGGAGAGCCAGCGAGGGGAGAGCGAGACGCGGACCCCAGAGGCGAGCGGCCGAGGAGCCCAGTCCCAACTCCGGGCCCCGGCCCCGCGCGCCCCGGCCCGGCCCGGCCCCGGCCCGGCCCCGCGAGGTAAGTCAGCGCCCGGCGTAGCCCCCAGCGCGGGGTGCAGGGCGGGGACGGGCCGGGGGCGCTGCGCCCACCCCTGCCCTCTCGGGAAGGGGCGATCCCGGGAGCCGGGGACGTCCCGCAAGTTTCAGAGGAGGGGGTGGTTGGCAGCTGCCCGGAGGCGGGAGGCGCCCTGGATCCCGAGGGCGGGGAGGGGGCGCCGCCCGGGAGTGGGTATTGGGGGCGAAGTGCATGGGCTTGTGCGCCAGCCCCCCCCTCCGTGCATGGTTTTTCGGGGCTCCCAGGCGCGCGGGGAGAGGGGGAGGGGAAGCGGGGCTGCATTGAGGGTGGGGGGAGCCGGCGTGGGGAGATAGGGGGGCGCGTCGCGTGCTAAGTTTGCAGCTGGGTACTGGGGGCGCTCTCGCCCCCCGGGGGCCTATTCGGTGCTGCGTGCATACGTTGGAGTTGGCCAGGGTTGAGCTCCATGGGGGAGGGGGGGAGGGGGCTGAAAAAACAGGGAGGGGGGCTTTGCAAAGGAGGGGGAAGGGGTGGGGTGTCCGGGTGGGCGGGCGCGGCCGCTCGGGCCTCTGGGTATCGTAGTTCCCCCGCGCTTGCGGCTGGCAGGTGGCAGGCGGATAGGACTACAAGTCCCAGGGTGCACTGCGCTGGCGGTCCGCCGCGGCCCGCGGGTAGGGGCGGTGCGGAGGAGGGGCGGTGAGCGGCGGGCTGGAGAGCCAATGGGCGCGGGCTGATCGCGCGGCGCGGCTCGGGGGCGGGCCCTGCCGGCCAGAGGGCGGGGCCTGGAGCCGGGCTCCCCTTGCCGGGGGCCGGTGGCGGTCCCCGGCTTCCGGCTGCGCGGCCCGCGGGCCGGCCCCCTCCCCGCCCCGGGGCCCCTCCCCGCCTGGTTGTGTAACCGTCCCCAGCCCCCCTCCCCTCAGCCCCCCGCCCCGGGGGGGGGGGTCACCCACCCGGCGCTCCCCGGGGAGGGCGGCGGCCCGGGCGGCCGCGCGGCGCAGGCGAGCCCGGGGATGCGCGGCCTAGTGCAGGCTGGGCCCGGGCGTGGGGGAGGCGGGCGGGCGGACCCAGATCCGGGGTAATTTGCATCGCCCTCCCCCCAGCCCGGGTGGGGATTGGCCGCCGGCGGCGGGGGGTGGCGCGGGGCCAGGCTCACTGCCGCCTCCCGGCCCCTCGGAGGGAGCCAGCCCAGCCGCAGCCGCCGCCACCGCCGCCGCCGGGGCCGGGCCCCCTCGCCGCTGCCCCGGGAAGGAGGTAGGAGCCCCCCGCGCGGGCGGCGCGGTGGGGGCCCGCGGGCCGGGGCGGGGGCCGCGCACTGCGGCCGGGGCGGGGGAGGGGGCCGCTTCCTGCCCCCGCCCGGGCCTGACTCAGCCCTGGGCGGGGGGACCGGCCTGGCCCCTCGCCCTGCCCGCGCGGCCGTCCGGCCCCGGCCCCGGGGTAGGGAGCAGAGAGCACCCCTCTGCCCCGCCCGCGCCCCCAAAGCGCGTGACCCCGTCTCCTCTGTCCCGGACACCCCTCCTTCCCCTTGACGCCACCACCACGTGCGAACCCTGAGCCCGGGCAGAGGAGGGGGTGAACTGGTGGGATCCGGCCCCCTCCCTCGCTCTGCCTCCCTCCCCGGCCTAGGAACCGGCCCCCTCCCCCAGCCCCGGGCCTGGGAACCAGGCAGGGGCCTGAGCTGGGGCCGGTGCACCCCCCGGGGCCCAGGCCTTTGCGGGTCCTGGGAGGCACTGTCCGCGCTGGCTGGCCGGCGGTGAGGGAGTCCGGTGGACCGCGGCAAGAGACTGCTGTCCAACCAGGCCCGGGCACCCTGTGGTCACCCACTAAATGTTTGGGGAATGTAGCCAGCAGTTGGCGGGGTGGCAGGGGGAGGTAGGCAACTCCTCTCTCCCCCTAGCCAGGCGGCGGAAGTGAGAGAGGTGTTGGTGCCCCTCCACCGGGTGTGCCCACCTGGCTCACCCATGGGTGGCGGGCTTGCTTGGCTACCCCCAGCCCCCCTCCCTGCCAGCTGCCTCCCGGACCAGGGCCGGAGCAGGCCCGGCCGGAGAGGGCGTCCAGGATTCCATGTCAGCCCCCCACCCCCACCCCAACAGGGCCAGGGCGTAACCCTGAGTGTGCCGCTCCCACACTGGGGGGCCCTCCCCAGGACCAGCCGATCACTTCCTACTGGCAGAGCTGGTCTTGGGAGAGGTCCGGGGAGTCCAGGCTAGGCCCTGCTGCTGCCCAGGCCCCGGAGGCTCCAGGTAGGGGGGCATTCTCCCCCGAGGGCCACCCCGGGTGGGGCCTGGCACTTATCGGTTGGGCTCGGGGCTCTGTTTACCGCCAGCCATCGCTGTGGAGACGGGAGCCTAGGGGAGAAGGGGGGGCAGGAGCCAGTGGCTGGAAGAGCGAAGCCCTGGGATCCGCATGCCTAATGAAGGAAAGAGGAGCCAACGGGGACACTGAAATTTTAATTCGTGGGTCACTTTGGGGGGGTATTTATTATTCAGTTCTGATTGGCTGACTGGCTGCGTGGTGGCCAGTCAGCACCCTGGCCCGGGCGGGGAGCCACGCAACTCTCAGCAGAGGCCCTCGGCAGCGGGTGGCTGCGGGGAGCCCATGCACCCTTTTCTCTGTGTGAGAGACTGAGGCCCGGCAGTGCTCAGCCTTCGTCCAGTGGGGAAGGTTCTCGAGGCAATAGCTATACCTTGTGCTGGCGTTTTTCCTTCCCTTCTTTTCCTTGGAACCCTCTGACCCATAAGCTGGGCTGGTGGAGGTCCCCGATGCCGTGCGAGGAAACTGAGACCAGGAGGGGAGGCCAGACGCTAGTGTGGGGCCTCAGGGGCTTAGAGCAAGGCTCAGAGTGGTGCCCTATGGGGCAGGGAAGACTGAGGCCCTGGGGGAAGCAGAGAGCAGCCCAAGGTCACCCAGCCAGAGCTGGGTCTGACCCTTGTGGTCCTGCCTCCTAGTTTAGGACGCGTCCAAAGTCCTTTGTGTGTCACAGCCGAGGGGCGCCGGCCCACCTATCTTCCAGAGGGCTTGGAGGTTCACAGCAGGCACCTGTCTGCCAAATGGAGCCTTTGCCCCAAGAGGACAGTGAGGCTCAGAGAGGGGCAGCAAGGTGTCCAAGGTCACACAGCAGGGGCCTTAGCCTCCCTGCCTCCCAGCCTTCTGAGGCAGGCCCTTCCCACCCCATCTGAGCTGCAGCCCCGCCCCTTGGCACCTTGGCCCCTGGAGACTGGCAGGGCTCTGTGTTTTTACAACCCATTATTTCCGAGGAGACCCAGGTCACCTCCCAGAGCCAAGAGTCAGGGCCAACCCCTCTGAAGCAGAGCTGGCCCGAGGAGGGGGTCCACAGGGGTTTCAAATGCTGGCCCACTTGCTCTGTGACCTTGGACAAGCCCCATGGCCTTTTGGAGCCTGAGCATCCTTCTCTGTAAAATGAGGTGGTTATGGGTTCCCCCCAGGTACTGCCTGCAGATCCACCTGTGTTCCCTTTCCTTGCCTCCCTCATGGAGGAAGCACCTAGGTCAGCTCAGGACACAGCAGGGATTCTGCTGGAGGGTGTGTGTGTGTGTGTGTGTCTGAGACACCCCCCCACCTGTCATCTTGTGCTCCAGGCACCTGATAGACCATAAACCACCCTGCAACAGCCCTGGGCAGTGGAGACCAGAGGAACAGGCTTGGGTGGGGGCCACTGTGGTCCAATCTCAGCCCAGCCCTCCGCTCCACCTGAGGTCCACCTAGGGAGGTCACCTCCCTTCTGCCAACCTCAGTTTTGCCATCGATACAATGGGGAGATTACCTTTAGGCCAAAAGTGAGGATTTACTCAGTGATTCCCCAGGAATGTTTGTTGAGTGACTGCTGTGTGGTGTCAGGGCCTGGGGGAGCCCCTCCTGCATCTCTTTTCTGATGCCCTGAGTTCACAGGTGTCAGCTGGACTCCAGCCCTGCCCCAGGCTCCCTGTGTGACCTCAGGCAAACCTCTCCCTTTTCTGGGCTATCACAGGGCAGCTCTGAGGGGGCGTGAGAATAAGCTGTCCTCCCCCCACCGAGGCCCCCAGGGTGGGGGGATTTAGTCCCCTGCTGGTACCTGGGGGCAGTGTGTGTGGTGGGAGAGGAGGGTGGAGCCCTGGCAGGACTAGTTAGTTTGGCCAGATGGAGCCAGACAGGTGACCCGTGTTCAAATCCAGCTCTGCTGTGTGACCCTGGGCAAGTTGCCTCAGTTTCCTGGCCTGTGAAGTGGGGCAGTGGTTACAGACCCTTCCTCCCAGAGCTATGAGCATTGCTGCTGAGGTGATCCAGACCAGGCTCCCGTCAAGCCCCGTTGAGGAACAGCCCCTGCCCTTGCGGCCTGAGTCCCGAGTCTTTGGAGCACCAAAGCGCGGAAGGCACCCTGTGGAGAATCTGGCCAAAGGACCAGCCCCTCCATCTGTCTCCCCAGCAGGCTGTGGACGGCCACTTGGTGGAAGTGTCCTCACCCACGCCTTTCGGGTTTGACTGGAAAACAAGGCTCGGTCCCACCTCCCATCAGGATGTGTTTGATAGGAGGGAACTGGCTGAATTTGTAGGCATAGGACACTGGGGCCCCAGTGGGCCAAGCACCCCTTTGGGGTTTCCAGGCCGAGCAGTCCACCTGCTCAGGCTGTGGGTGGGGTTGGGGGTGGTACAGGCACCTCCAGGTGACAAGCTGGCCTCAGGGGAGGGAGGGAGCAGTCTGGATGGAAGTCACCCAGGCCTCTCCTGGGCATCTTGGATAAGCAGGTGCAGCCTGAGTTGAGGGCAGTGTAGACACGGATGGGATTCTGTGAAGCCTGGCTTTGGTTACTCCCGGTGACAGGAAGCTTATTCCTTCCACTTCCACTGAAAATGGCTCTTTCTTCACAGGGCTTCCTCTTGGAAGCTGGTCTTGGTGTCGGGGCTGTACTTCCTGGCCCACGACAGCACTCAGAGCGTGGGAACAGGGTGGGCCTCAGCCCCACCCATGAGTGGGGGCTCAGATGGGATCCCCATGACCTCCTAGTCCCCACCCCCACCAGCCTCCACACACACACTTCCCACTGGGCCTGCAACCTTCCTGCCTCTGGCCCTTTAAGGCCCCGGGCAGGAAGCCCCTCCCCATTTAGGGCAATAAATGGACACATAAAATGGCCGAGGGCCTGTCTGCTGGTGTCTGGCCTGGAGGGAGGCCTACGAGGACAGGCGGGCAGGGGGCAGGCTGACAGCTGGCAGCCAGCAGTCACCCTGAGCCGTTGGTGCCCCCCACCTCCTGATCAGGACGTTGCATTCCTGTCCCATTAAACCCCGGCCTCGGTACTGGGCCAGGCGGGGATTGGCACCAGGTCGGGGCGGGGTAACCCGTCAGGACCAACCTTGCAACACAGGCTGCCAGGCTGGGAGGGGGCGGGGGCGGCTGGGCACTGGCCTGGCAGCCGCACCTGGGCGCCAGACTTACTGTGTGACCTTGGGGCGGCCGCCCACCCTCTCTGGGCCTGGTTTCCCCCCCACACACATGATGGCTCAGCTTCCTCCTGGGGCTCACCACACACTTCCTTGGTACACAGTAGTTGGGGAGGGGGCTGGATTCCTGGAATGACGTTCAGAGGTGAAGTTCAAAGCCCCCAATCCACAAGGGAGGGGGTAAAACAGCCTCATTGGGCCTTTGGAGATTGTCCCTGGCACACAGTAGGTCCTAGGCCAAAGTTTGCTAAGAGGATGAGAGTGGAACCCTCTGCCACTGTCACAACCCCCAAGGAAAATGAGGCACAGAGAGGTGCTTTTCTTGGCCCAGGTTCACCCAGCTTAGAAATGGAGGAGCCAGGATATGGACGCGGGCTGCTGTGGCAGGTAGTAGGTGTTAGAGGTCCCTTATATAGTTTCCTTTCATTCTCTCCCTGAGTTGTAGGGAGGGAGGCCTTAACCCCCTGTTAAGCTGCCCGCATCCCTGGACACTCCTCCAGGAAGGCGTCAGGTGGCAATTACCTACCTATCCACTGCTGGCCACCCCCTGAGGAGTGTGGGGGGGAGGAGGAGGCCCGGCCCCAACCCTCACCTTGCACCTGACCTTGGGGACTCTCTAGCCTCCTTCCCCTGCCCCTCTCCCAGGTGCCCACCGCTGAGCCTTTGTCCCTGCTGTTTCCCATGCTTGGGACACCTTTCCCACAATCCTAGGGTCCTTCCTGGGTGACACCTGCTGTTCCTGGGACCAAGTCAGGACGCTCCTGACCTCTCCCTGCATCCCCAGTAGTTGAGAGGTGTCAGCTCAGGCCGGCTCAAGTCAGAGCATCTGAGTCCCAGCCTGGCTGCCGGTCTGTTGTGTGACCTTGCCCTGGCCTTATCACTTCCCTGAGCCTCTCCTCATCTCTAAAGCCCAGGGTCCAGTTAGTTCTTGAAGGTTCCAGGGCACAGAGGAGGCCCCCTGGGAGGGCAAAAAGCAGGCCCAGGTCCTTGCTGCCTGCTGCAGCAAGTGACCCTAGGTTAGATTGGAGGTGGGACTGGCACGGTCCCCTGGTACTGGGTGTGCCTGCCAGCCAGGTGGGCGGGGCTGGGTGTGGGCTCTCCAGCACATAGCTCTTTGGTCTTTGGTTCCTCCTGTCATTTGCTGCGCCCCTACCGTGCACTGCCCAGGGGAGGCCGGGGGCGGGGGGTGGAGGGTGGCTTGGGAGCAGCCCAGAGGGAGGAGGGCGCCCCACCTCCAGCCCAGGAAGAGCCTGCTGAGACCTGCCCCTCGGCCAGCCGCCGAGTCAGCATCGAACGGCCCCGGAAATCCCATGGGGGCGAGTGTTGGGGTGGAGCTGTGATGAAACACGGGGCCCTGGGTGGGTGCGGGCCTGGGCTCAGGGGACCCTGGTCGTTGAGGGGGTGAGGCTTCCTGGAGGAGAGAATTTTCGTTGGCTCATTATTACCGAGGAAACCGCCACGTGTCGGGGCACCTACTAGGTGTCAGGTGCCAGCAGGGCCTCTTAGAGCCAGGAAGGGAGCCACAGGGCTCTCCTGGTGAGACGGTGCTGTGGCGCACAGTGGGTGCTCAGTAATAGGTGCTTTTTGCTGCCTGGACCCCACGTGACTTCCTTCTCCCACCTGGCAGGGTCTTCCTCTGCTTTCTTAGAGGGAGGGCCCTGAGAGGCCCCGGGTAGGGGGAGGGCAGTGGCCCCGGGCGTGGCAGGCAGGTGGCGTATGTTCCTGGAGAGAGGGCTGGGTCAGCTTAGTTTCCAGGGCCAGGGAAGGGGCTGTGGCTGGCTGGGAGGTGTCGGGGAGGGAGGGTTGGGGGACCCCCAGCCTCTCGCCTCTGTCAGCTCCTGGATCAGCCTTGCTGGGTGCCCTTGGCCTGGATTCTAGCTGTCTCTGGGCCTTGGTGTTCTCATCTGTAAATGGGGGTCATGCTACTTCCCTGGGGCTTTCCTTGGCTGGTATTACCCCAGGCCCTGCCCTTTGGGGGAGGGTCTCAGATGATTATGTGCGGGAAATAGAGGCCCCAGCTGGGAAAGGACAGGGGTGCGGACCCTCAGACCCAGCCCAGACCCAAGGGCTGCCCCACACAACAGGCTCTTAGCATGTGGCCCGGCTGCTCCAGCTGGTGGAGATCCAGGCCCAGGGCTGGGTACGTTGCCCCAGGCCAGGTTCAAGGCCGGAGCTTGCTCCTTCCCAGCCAGGTGGCTTCCAGCAAGTGGGAGCCTGGGCAGCCTCACGCTTGAAGTAAGGATGTGCCAGCGCCTGGCCCGGTGGGCTTGGTGCCGGTGGGAAGGCGGGGGTGGAGGGGCCGTGGCGAGGGGTGAGTCACCTGGACCAATTCAGGTCTCGACCTAGAGGCCCCAGGAGGACCCCTGAGGGGACACTGGCAAGCAGGGCCAGGGTGGCCATCTTGGCGCGTTGGTGGCCCGGATCAGAGGAGGGGCGAGGAGGGGCCGAGGCCGGTCTGATCCGGAGTCCCATCTGCCCACTCGCTCCCTGGGGCCCGGGGCCAGACGGCAGATGGTGGCAGGGGGTGGAAGCCGCCACAGGGGGCTCTGCGGAGGCTTCCCGTGGCCGAGCCTGGGGGGGGGGGTCGCGCCCCCATCCCCTTCCTCCTGCTCCCAGCAGCCACATCTGAGCCTGCCCCGCCACCCACCGCGGGCTGGCGGAACAGAGGCGGGAGCTAAGCAGCTGGTGCGGTCGGCGGGAAAGAGGGCGGGTGGCGGAGAGAGGCGTCCCGGGAAGTGTACTGGCCGCCTGCACGCCACACAAAGGCCTCTGTGTCGGCCCCAAGGCCTGGACCCCATTCGCAGGGCGGCCCTGGGTCGGGACAGGCCTACCCTGGCCTTAGGACTGACCAGACCAAGCCCAGCTCCCTTGCCGGGCCAGCTGCCTGTATCCCACTAGAGGCACAGTGGGAGGGATCTGTGTTAGAGCTGAGCTGGGTCACCCAGCTGGGGGTCCTGGGGTCTTCAGGAGGCTGAGGAAGGCCCGGTTCAGGACCTCTCCCCAGAGACATGCAGAGGCTCTGGCCTGAAAGCAGGCTGGCTGGGCCTGGAGGAATGTGGGTTTTGTTGGGTGGCTTGGGGCAGCCGGGGGCTCCCCGGAGAGGGTGGAGGGGTGGGGACAGAGCCAGAGGGTTGCACAAGCGCCCAAGTGGGTGGATGAGTCACAGCCCAGGGGAAGGCGGAAAATAGGAGGCAGGGGAGAGGGGCGGGACAGAGTCCCCCCCATGGCCCTGCTTTTCCAAAGGCTTCTGCCCATTTGACAGATGGGGAGACTGAGGCCCGGAGAGTGGCAGGGCCTCGTCCCGGGCTGAACAGTGCAAACAGGGTGGCCAAAAGGAGAGGGGCTGGCCAGGCAGGAGGTGGGCAGGAGGCCTCCTGGCCCCCCACTCCTCCTTGACAGGGTCAGCTTGAGTGGGCAGGGAGGAGCATCAGGCAGTGGCCTGGTTTCCCCCAGTTACTCACTGCGAGGGTTGAGCCACGTCCTAGGGGTTCCACAGGGCAGGAAGGGGTCTGTCCTGCAGAGTCACCGCCCCACCCCACCAGGGCACGCCCACGGCCCTGATGACCCTGGCCAGGTCCCTGGGTCTTGGCCTTACCCCTTCCTGACTCAGAGCCCCCCAAGAGAACTGGGCCCGACCAGGAGGCAGGAGAGAAGGTTAGGGAGGCCGAGGGGCTAGGCAGGGATGGACGGCCATGCTGGTTGGATATTGGCTCTTGGGTCAGTTGCCCTGGGTTTGAGTTGAGGTGCAGCCATGGGGCCCTGGGACTCCCTGAGCCTGAGCCTCATTTTCTCACCTCTGCGGTGGAGACGGTGCTGCCTCTGGGACTGCTGGGCGCTCAGCCAGGGCAGCGCACGGTGGGTGCCTTATGTCACTGCTGTGGCCTCCTAGAGAGGGCATGGGCAGAATCCCGTGCTCAGATTCATTAGGAAACAACTTGTGTTGGGCATTTATTGAGCACCTTCTGTGTGCTCCCACGCCACTTCAAATTGTCCTTTGGACGGGCACTCCCCTCTCTCGTAAAGGCAGGAGGGGGGCCGATGTTCATCTCTGAAGCACCCAGTTGGGTTTCGCCAACGTCCTCTCACTTTGATGATGCAGAACCAGCCATGGACCATCCTGATGCAGAGCTGGGGAAACCGAGGCTGGTGGGGGAGGTGGGGGCACTACTTTCTGAGGGCCTCGCAGCCCAGCCAGTGGGCCCGGCCCTCCCTGTCCCTCACGACCGCCC
This sequence comes from Leucopleurus acutus, assembly GCF_964270905.1. NCBI lineage: Eukaryota > Metazoa > Chordata > Mammalia > Artiodactyla > Delphinidae > Leucopleurus > Leucopleurus acutus. Next base: position 3,225,556 of record NC_139145.1, on the reverse strand, counting down.
CTTCCTCCCCGGCGCTGCAGGTCTCGGCGCGGAAGATGGCCGGCGGCGTGGACGGCCCCATCGGGATCCCGTTCCCCGACCACAGCAGCGACATTCTGAGCGGACTCAACGAGCAGCGGACGCAGGGCCTGCTGTGCGACGTGGTGATCCTGGTGGAGGGCCGTGAGTTCCCCACGCACCGCTCGGTGCTGGCTGCCTGCAGCCAGTACTTCAAGAAGCTGTTCACGTCGGGTGCCGTGGTGGACCAGCAGAACGTGTACGAGATCGACTTCGTCAGCGCCGAGGCGCTCACGGCCCTCATGGATTTCGCCTACACGGCCACGCTCACCGTCAGCACAGCCAACGTGGGCGACATCCTCAGCGCCGCCCGCCTGCTCGAGATCCCCGCCGTGAGCCACGTCTGCGCCGACCTCCTCGACCGGCAGATCCTGGCGGCCGATGCAGGTGCCGATGCCGGCCAGCTGGACCTCGTAGATCAAATTGATCAGCGAAACCTCCTTCGCGCCAAGGAGTACCTCGAGTTCTTCCAGAGCAACCCCATGAACAGCCTGCCCGCCGCCGCCGCCGCCGCCTCATTCCCATGGTCTGCCTTTGGCGCATCCGACGATGACCTGGACGCCACCAAGGAGGCCGTGGCCGCTGCCGTGGCCGCCGTGGCTGCCGGCGACTGCAATGGCTTGGACTTCTACGGGCCCGGCCCCCCAGCCGAGCGACCCCCGGCCGGGGACGGGGATGAGGGAGATAGCAACCCAGGTCTGTGGCCGGAGCGTGATGACGACGCCCCCGCTGGGGGCCTCTTCCCACCCCCCGTGGCCCAGCCGTCCACCGCCACACAGAACGGCCACTACGGCCGGGGCGGGGAGGAGGAGGCAGCCTCGCTGTCAGAGGCGGCCCCGGAGCCGGGCGACTCTCCGGGCTTCCTGTCGGGCACGGCCGAGGGCGAGGACGGGGACGGGGCCGACACGGACGGGCTGGCGGCCAGCACGCTGCTGCAGCAGATGATGTCGTCAGTGGGCCGGGCGGGAGCGGCGACGGCGGGGGACAGCGACGAGGAGTCACGGGCGGATGACAAGGGCGTCGTGGACTACTACCTGAAGTACTTCAGCGGTGCCCACGATGGCGACGTCTACCCGGCCTGGTCGCAGAAGGTGGAGAAGAAGATCCGGGCTAAGGCCTTCCAGAAGTGCCCCATCTGCGAGAAGGTCATCCAGGGCGCCGGCAAGCTGCCGCGGCACATCCGGACCCACACGGGCGAGAAGCCCTACGAGTGTAACATCTGCAAGGTCCGATTCACCAGGTGAGCCGGCGCCACCGCGGCGGGGGGCGTGGGGGAGGGGGAAGTGCTTCCTGGGGGCCCTTTGCCCCAAAAGCAGCCACACGGGGACCCCCTGCCCCGCCTGCGTGAGCACGCTCACACCCTGCCTCCGCGTGCGAAAACAACACCGCGCCCTGCCCTGCAAGGGTGCCTTGTCCATCGGGGCACCCCCGACCCCCATGCGCCTGTCGAGAGAGCCTGGGTGGGTGGTGCCGCGCAGGCCCTAAACAAGGTGACCACAAGAACATAAAGCGTGCCAGGCAGTGCCGACCTGCGTGAGGCTGGAAGGAAGGGCCCAAGGAGTTGCTTTTCTTCCTTTTCCCTGGGTGGTTCTTCTCATCCCGACTGGAGCATTTGGGCCTTGGGAGAGGGTGACAGCCCCACTGGGAGCAGGGAGTTCTGGTCGTTAGGTAACTTTGAAGTCTTCCGTGAGCCCGGGGGACTTGCTTCATTCAGCCAACATTTATGGAGTGCCTGCTGGGTGCCAGGCCCTGTTCTAAAAGTGGAGGGACAAGCCAAAATCCCCGTGGGGGCGACGGAGCATGTGCGAGATAAAACCGCAGAACTGATAACACTAGTTGGTGGAAAGTGCCAGGGAGGAAAAGAGCAGAGAACAGGGTCGGGGTGTGGCTGTAGGTGCTGCCTTAAACAGGGAGGCTTCCCCGAGGACTGAGAGCTGAAGGAGGAGAAGGAGGGAGCCGTGGGGAGCGGGAAAGGGAGAGGCAGAGGGAAGAGCCAGTGCAAAGGCCCTGAGGCCAGTTCAGCTTAGGGACTCGCCACAACCAGTGGAGGGAAAAGGGCATGGGAGCCGTTGGGCTTGGTCCCTGGACAGGAGGAGTTTGAGGCCAGGCTGGGGGGATTTTGCGATCTGGTCTTAAGAGTCCAGAGGTGGCAGGCTGGGCCTTGTGGGCCAGCCCAGTGGGAGCGGGGGGCTGGTGTGTGGGGGCCTAGCCAGGCTGGGTGACTCAGCATCACCCCCTACCCTCACCAGCCCCGGGGTTCCCCAAGCCACACCCACCCAGGCCGAAGAAAGAGGCCATTGTCCCAGCTTCCCGGCCCTGCCCTGTGGGGACAGGATCTGGGAGCTGACCCCCGGACCAGCACCTGGGCCCCCTCCCCAGCAAGCCAGGAGAGGAGGGTGTGGCTGGGACTCCAGGGCCCAGGAGTGCCAGGCAGGGGTAAAGGGCACTGGCCGGGAGGCAGGCAGCCTGGTGGGTGGCCTGGCTCCCCCCCTTTGGTGAGATTGGGGTGCCGCTGGTCTTAGGGGCCTCCCTCTTGCTCCAGATGTGGAGATGGTGGACTGGGCTGGCTGTGGGTCCTGCCCTCAGGGGTCTTAGAGCCTGGGAGGCGCAGCCTGGTAGAGGCCCAGCAAGCCAGAGCCTGGAGAGGTGACACCTTCCCCCACGCCCCCACCCTCAGCCAGGCTCAGTTTCACCTTCTGGCCGGGAGCTCTCTTGGCCACCCCGCCTTCAACCCAGGGCTGATCCTGTTTGCCGTTCTAGGAAACTGAGGCATAGAGAGGGCCACCAGGCCAGGCCTCTTCCTCCCAGGTGCCCACCTGGCTCCTCTCTGCCCCCCAGGGCCCCAGCCCCCACCCCTCCCTCCAGGCTGGGGAGCCCAGGGGCCCCTCTGAGTCACACTAGAGAGTTGAGTAAGCAGGGCCTGTGGCGGCCGGGGCTATAATTACCCAGGCCGGGGCTTGAAGTGATGAAACTGGGGCTTCCTCCACCCCCACCCCACATTGGGACAGCCCCCAACCCTCTGTGCAACTCAGGGCAAGTCACTTCCCCTCTCTGAGCCTCCAAGCCTCAGCTAGGGACATCTCTGTACAGTGCTAGAACAATCCGAGTCCCTCCTGTTCCCTCCGTGACCTGGCCCCAGGGTCTGAGCGGGACAACTGGGAGACTATGTTAGCCGGCTCCTAGGAGGCGGGGTAGGCGGTGGCGGGAAGCGCCTGGCCATTGCCATCCTCTTTCTGGTAACAGCTCAAGTTAATCCAGGGAGCGATGAGTTTATTGTGGCCCAGGTTCTGCTGGCTCACGTGGGGGTATAACGGGGCCAGAGAATAGGCAGGGGGTCTGGTTGCAAAGGTCCAGGTCTTGATCCTCAGAACAGTAAGAAGCCATAGAAGTTAGGCCAAGCAGGGACACCAGCTCTGTGGGAGGTGCCAGAGGGAGGGACTTGGGACTGAAAGAGCCTGGGGGGAGGAGGGTGCAGGCCTTTGTCTCGGGGTTGGGAAAGATTTCCTGGAGGAGGAGGGGCATTTCCGGTGGGGCTTTGAAGGATGAGTAGGAGTTTATTAGTCCTGGCACTGAAGAAGCTCTCAGTCTGGTGGGCATCAGAAGGGAGAGACCCTGAGTGACTCAGTGGAGCATAAGAGTCTGCAGCAAGGAGCAGGTCAGATTCTACCCAGAGCTCTGGAGACCCAGGTCCCTGCCCCTGCCTTGTGGATTCCAGGCAGGAATCCACCCCCATCACTATGGACCAGCATAGTACAATAGAAATATCATGTGAGCCACCTCCGTGACTCTACATTTTCTGGCAGCCACATTTTTAAAAAGTGAAAGAAACAGGTGAAAGTAATTTTAATCATATTTTTATATAGTCCATTAGTTCTATTTCAATATGTGATCAATAAGCAAAATTATAAATGAGATATTGTACAGTACATTGAGCAAATGAAGTCTTCAGAATCTGGGGTGCCTTTTGCACTTCTTACGCATCTCACCTTGGACCAGCCACATTTCAAGGGCTCAAGGGGACAGAGCAACACCTGGGCCATAGCCTCCCCAGAGCTGATATGGTGACCAGCTTTGTGGGCCAAAGGCCCCAGGCTGAGCCAGGTCCACACAGTTCCCTATGGGTGAGATGGGCATGGAGGGGCCCTGGAATCACACCCAGTCCCTGTTTTCAGGGCTCACAGTCCAGTCAGGGAGACAGATGAGAAACAAAGGCCGTGGCATGAGGGACCGGGGTTGAGGAAGTCTGGGAGGGCCTCTCTGAGGAGATCACGTTTGGGCTGCAATTCAACTGTGAAGATCTGGGAGGGAAAAAAGTGCTCCAGGTAGCCAGAACAGCATGTTTAAAGGCCCTGAGGTAGGCTCCTTGTTATCAGCTTGTTGGGGTGACAGCCAGGAAGCCAGTGTGGCCAGAGCAGAGGGAGGCAGAGGTGAGGGGAGATCTGGCAGGAACTGGGGGTAGGGGGTGGGGTCCCTGGGGTGGGGACTTGGTTACTACTGTGACCAGCTGCTCTGGATTTTCAGTGACTGAGGGGTTTCCCAGGACACAGAACTTTCAGTGCTAAAGCCAGGACAGCTTAACCCTCTCTGTTACCAAATACTCCGGCATTCCTCCTTGTTCCTTGTAGCATTTTCAGCACCTGGAACGGGGTCTGCTATGCAGCAGGTGCTCAGTAAATGCCTGTAGTGTGAAGCCATGCACCTGCCACTGGGCAGAGCCCCAGGTGGGAGGGAGGCCTGTTATCTTCCTCCTCCTATGCATAAGAAAAGGGTTTCAGTGGGACTTCCCTGGTGGTCCAGTGGTTAAGACTCTGCGCTTCCACTGCAGGGGGCATGGATTTGATTCCCTGGTGGGGGAACTAAGATCCCGCAGTGCGGCCAAAAGAAAAACTGGGTTTCAGAGAGGTTCAGCCATTTCCCCGTGACCACACAGCGAGCGGGGTCCAAGACCCTTTTCACACCTTCGTGGGTTCCTTGGTGCTGTTCTCAGAATGGGGACCCGCACCCCCTTTCCCTGCAAAACGGGGGCGCCCCCTGCCGCAGCCCACCTTTCCGCAAGGGTCCCGGTTTCCCCGCGCCGAGGCTGGCGGGGACGGGGGGCTTCCATCCTGGGCATGGGCCCGGCCGGGCGCCAGCTGACCCTCGGCCCGTCCACAGGCAGGACAAGCTCAAGGTGCACATGAGGAAGCACACGGGCGAGAAGCCGTACCTGTGCCAGCAGTGCGGGGCGGCGTTCGCGCACAACTACGACCTGAAGAACCACATGCGCGTCCACACTGGCCTGCGCCCCTACCAGTGCGACAGCTGCTGCAAGACGTTCGTGCGCTCCGACCACCTGCACAGACACCTCAAGAAGGACGGCTGCAACGGCGTGCCCTCACGCCGCGGCCGCAAGCCCCGGGTGCGGGGTGGCGGGCTTGGGGGGCCCGACCCCGCCCCCGCCCCGGGGGCCCCTGTGCCGCCCGGCGCCCCTGCCCCGCCCGGGTCACCGGACGCGCGGCGCAATGGCCAGGAGAAGCACTTTAAGGACGAGGACGAGGATGAGGACGAGGCCAGCCCCGACGGCCTGGGCAGGTTGAATGTAGCGGGCGCCGCTGGGGGAGGCGACGGGGGCGCCGGGGCCACCGCCGATGGCAGCTTCGCGGCTGGACTCGCTTGAAAACCAAAAAAAGAGAAAACAGAAACCCGAGAAAGAGAGAGAGAGCAAATCACCCACCACCCCCAAAAAACACAAAAAAAGAAATCTATCTATATACAGATATCTATATCTATATATATATATATATACAGATATATATATATGAAGCGTCACAGAATCTAGGGTAGTGCTTTTCTCAGATTTTTCTCCTTCATGATGTTCTCTCCCTCCACGGGGACCCTCGCCCCCCCCACCCCCAGCCCCGCTTGCCCCCCACCCCGTTGATGGCTTTCGGGGCTCAGCTTGGGGTTTTTGTGGGATACGAGGGTTCTGAGCTCCCCGGGCGCCCCGCGGTTCGGGGTCTGGGGTCCCATCGGAGGCCCGATCAGGGCCCCAGGTCCCAGCAGGGGTGAGGGTGGTCACGGGGGCGTGGGCCGGGGATGGCGGGGGAGGGGGGGGCTTTTCTTTTCCTCGCCCTGCCCCGCCCCCGCTGATTTCTAGAGTCTTTTGAGATAAGACCTTAAAAATGATTTGTGTCCGCTGTGAGCGGACGTTAAAACGGCCCCATCCGCACCCCCACCCTCCTTCCTCAGGGCACTTCCGAAGTGGGGGTCTCCCCCTCCGTCTCCCCACCTGCCTCCCTGCCTCCCGTCCCTGCCTGTGGTCCCCCGGATCTCCTGGCCACCGCGACACAAATCTATTTATTTCCAGGCGTGGAGAAAGGGGAGAAGACGGGGAAGGGGGGGGAGGGCACCAGGGTGACTCCCCAAGGGCCCCCGCCGCCTTCCTTCACGGCACTTACAACCCGGCGGGACCTGCGGGCTGCCACTCAGGGCGCCCCTGCCACCCCCGTCTTGGTCCTCCGACCCAGGCCCACCCCAGACCCCATGAGACATTTGGAGATTCGAAACTTTTTGTCTTCACCCTCTCCCCTTCCCCTAGCCCTGTCCCGATTTTTAAAAGCACTTTTTAGATTTTTTTTTCACTTTTCCTCCTTAAAAACAAAATTTATATATAGATATATATATATATAAAATATACTTTTCCTCAGAGGAGCAGGCGACTGTGGGGTGAGAGAGCCAAGAGCAGAGGGAACGCAGGGTCTCACGGTGGCAGGGATGTGGGGAGCGAGAGTGTCCAGAAGTTCCAATGTCACAAAAGCAATAAAAACAAGATTTTACAAAAATGAAAGGAAAAAAAAAAAAAAACAACAAGACAACCAACCACAAATAGAAGTCTTGGCACTTTGTAACAGAACGGGTACTACACTTTATCTTAATTCTTAATTTAAAAACATGTTTACAAGTTGCAACCAACTTCTATGAAAAGTCAAAAAGACAAAAAAAAATAAATAAGAGCGAGAGAGAGAGCGAGAGAGAGCGAGAGAGAGCAAACAGAAATTCCTAAAAGTCGATTTATTTTTGTACAAAATAATAAAAAAAGAAACCCACCACAGACGTAGAATCCACTTCTGTTCCCCGAGGTGAGAAGGGGGTCAGGAAGTCACGGGTGAGGGCGAAGCCTTCTGAGGTATTTGTGCTTTACCATGGGGGCTCGCCTTGCAGGCAGGACTGCGGGGTTTTTGTGTTTCTGCCTTGTCCCCCCCCCCCCCCCCCCCCCGCCCAGCACCTCCCCGCCCCATTCTGTCCCTTCTTGGGTTCTGATTTGGAGACGTCTCCTCACCTGCTAGCCATACAGTGGCCACCCGTGTCCGCGGGGACCCTCCTTACCGACTCCCCAGCTCAGGGATGGGCCCGAGAGAGGGCTGGCCTTCCAACCAGCCGGAGCAATCCCGTCTCCCTGCCCTTGTCCCCCGACCCTTGCTGTCCCCCCACCCTCCAACATGGCCGCCCTTCCTTGTGGCCACCGAGGAGCTGCCATCTTGGATACACCATCCCCACCGAGGTGGGTGACAGGGGGCCTCACCTCCAGGGCCTTACTCCACCCCCCACTGCACCCCTCTTTTTACTCAAAGGCACTGACTGTAACCTGGGGGCTGGCACCCGCCTCCCCCCAGCCTCTGGCTCCCCAAAGGCCCGGCATTGACCGAGCCACAGGCCACGGACTGGGGCCAGGGCTGGGGAGGCCGTGTCGCCAGAGGCCGGGGCACCCTCCTCCCCCCCACCCATCCCCCGTCGCATATGCAACCCTAGCGTGGGGCCCTGTAAATAGACGCTCTGCTGAGCGGAGACCCTTCCTCGTCAAAAGCCGGAGGTGCGGGGGGTGTCCCCGCTCCCCGCCTCTAGCTGCTGGCCTGTCACCCCGTGCCCCTTGGTTCTGTGACAGACCCCATCTCTTTCTTGTTTTTAAAGGGAAGCTTTTAAAGAAGGCAACTTTCATCATTGTTTCTACAGGACAGTTTTTTGTTTCCTCCTGCTCCCCCCACCCCTGAGCCTGTCAGCCCCCCAGATGTCTCAGGACCCCCCCTCCTGAGGGGGGTGGCAGGGGAGCCCAGGGCCGGGTGGCCCTGCCCACACCCCAGCATCGTGGGGCGAGCTCTCTCAGAGAACAACCCGTGCAAGCTGAACAGGGAGCTCGAGTGCCCAGGCTAGGGGGACCTGCACCCCTACCCCATCCCAGAGAGGTTCCCTGAAGGGACAGCCCTCTCCCCCACTACCCACACACCCCCTCGCAATAAAACCAACTGAAAAATCACAGCTGTCGTCCTGGCCGGGTGGGGGGAGACCAGGCTTGGGGGATTAAGGCCTCTGGGACTACAGCGGGGGCAAGGGCTGAACCCCCGCCGAGCACACTTTAACACAAACCTCCTCGGGAATTGCACTAAACCCCTACCCCTAGCTCTGCGCTCAGCTTCTGCCAGCCTTGCCCACCCACTCCGCCTTAACCCCTCTCCTGCTGCCCACCAGCCCATCCCCGGGGGCCGCAGCATCTGCATGGGCCCAGAGCCGGGACCCCCGCCCTCCCAGCCCAGGCCCTGCCCCCCAACTCCACGCAATCACATACTGTATATAGACGTGGATCAATTTTATTTTTATTCTTTAAATTAAGGTCGTGATAAAGTGTTGCCAAAGATACTGCTGAATTCTCGCGTTTCAGGAAACAAACAAAAAAAAAAATTTTGAGGGGGAACGTGCTGACTGGTCAGAAAGGACAGAGCAAAAAGTTTTTTTGTTTGGTTGTTTGGGTTTTTTTTTTGTGGTTTCTTTTTTTGGGGTGTTTTTTTTTTAAACTGCCTGGTACAAAAAAAAAAAAAAAGAAAAAAAGAAAAACAGCGAAATTGTTATTTCCATCATCTTGGTGAAGCTGCGTGAATGTGTGTGTGCGCTTGTGTATGAGTGAGGTCCAGGCGGGGGGAACTCCAGGAGGGGGCTCCGGCAGGAGTGGGGGGGAGGGCGTCCTGGGACGACGGCGGTGGGCCAGCAGGATGGTGGGGGCCGGAGCCCTCACCTGGAGCGGTCGCCAGCCTGCAGGACCCGGGAGAGAGAGATTAGCACCCTTGCTGCTGCCCCCTGGCTAGCCCCCTCACCTTGATCCCCACCCCGCCTTTTGAGATTAGGAGAAAAAAAAAAAAGGCAAAAAAATACAAACCTTAAAAACCAGTGAATGTAAAGTGCCGGACCAGGCCCAGCCTGACAAGAGTTTGAGTCTGGACCTGTGCCCAGCTGGGCTCCCCTGGGCCATACCAAAGTCTGCCCCCCGTGGGCGGCTCGCCCAGGAGACCCCTCATGGCTATCCTGTCTTGTCACCCTGTTTGTACGTGGCTGTCCCTTTGCTTCCTTCCAAGGGGGAGGGGGTCTTAGGTAGGGGGGAGGGGTCCCCCAGCCCCTTCAAGAGTGTTCTGGGGAGTCTTTGCACTACTGAGACCCATTGTCCGTGGAGGGAACGGCCTCGTGGCATGTGATGGGACAGAAGAGGCAGGGGCTCCTCCAGGACCAAGGCAGTCCAGGCAGCCAGGATTGTAGGCGGCAAGAAACGAGAGAGTGAAAGGAAAAGCAGGAGAAAAAAAGTAAAAATCAATAAAAAAAAAAAAAGCAAAAATCCTATTTTTTGAGAAAGAAAGATATTTATATTTGCAGTTTTATTTTAAAAAAGTTATTTAAGCTGAGGAAGCAGCCTTCCTGGAGTGGGGATGTTGGCTGGCGCAGGACGGGTCAGGGCCTGGGGCTCGGGCACCCCAGGAGCCATAACCTCAGAGTAAGACTAGCTCGCACTAAATATATAGATTTACACGGGGGGTGGGGGGGCAGGGCAGGAGATGGAGGGGGCTGGGGAGACCTCCATCCCCTGGCTGGGGCTGCCTGAAGGCTGTGGCCAGGGGTCCCAATGCCCAGGGTCCCCCCTGCCCCACCCGGGCCCAGACATGAGGTGCCTTGGACTTTGGGGGGCCAGGCCTGGTGGAGGGGGGCAGGGGTGGCGCCCACCGGGGGCACAGAGCACAGAGCAGACATTCCATAGACTGTATTTGAGAGTCTTTATAAAGTGTGGGAGATTTAAAAAAAAAATTGATAAAAATGCACTTTTGGGGGGTGGGGAGGGAGAAGCTTTAAAAGTAATAAAAGAAACAAAAAAACAAAAACAAAAAGACAAAAGATGATGAAAAACCAGACAAAAAAAAATCATTTTTCTTGTACATAAAAAAACCACTAAACGCAGCCTGTTACGACCGCTGCTGCCTCATTTGCCTGATTTTGATGTTCTTTGTGTTTTGTTGGGGATGGTGGGGGGGGAGGCTGGGGAGCGGGGATGGAGGGTTTGGGGGGCCCCTTTCCTGTGGGCTGGGCCCCTTGTCAACACCACTCGGGGGCCCCCTACTTGGGTTCCAGGGAGAGGACTTCAAACTCAGTCTGACCCTTCCTACCAGGCCTGGGAGGCAGGGGCGTGGATGCAGTGACCCTGCCTCTGGGCTTCCAGGGTGGTGTGGGTGTTGCCAGCAGTACCAGGCCTGGGGCACCTACAGAGGAGGTGACCCACACCCCAGGGCATGGGCGGGTGGCACAAGGAAGGGGCCTGAGGGCTGGTGAGGGCGAGGATGGGGGTAGGCAGGGAGAGCCGGCTGGGCAGCCTCCTCGGTCACCTCCGACTGCAGGGTTTCTGGAGGCCCTGGGTTGGGGTGGCCTCAGCCCGGGAACATCAAGTCTGCCAGAGGGCCCCAAGGTGCCAGCCCACGCTGGGCCCCACTGACATGACCCAGGATCCAAGCTGGCTGCTTCCACCACGCTTCCCGGGGGAAGTCAGGCCGGGGTCCCCTCACGGGGGACAGGGGTCTTAGGCTGCAGCCCCACCTCTGGTTTGGGGTCATCATACACAGCCACTTTCAGGGCCCTGGAAGAGCCCTCCTCCCGTCTGTCTCCGTCAGACTGGGGCCAGCGGGTTGGGGTGGGGGTGGGGTGATGGAGGGGCCCCGAGGGGACACAATGGCCACGCCGCGGCCTGGGAGAGGAGGGCCAGCCAGCCTTTGCCAGGAGCTTGGGGAGGATGCAGAGTGGCGGCTCCGGGGGTCCTCCATCAGCAGCAAGGTCACTTGCCTGTCTGTGCTTACATGGACCCAGGTCTCCAACTCGGGCCAGGGTGGGTAGGGGACCAGGGCTTCCATAGACAGACCCCGAGGGGACCTGAGCCAGCCAAGAGGGAGACTGGAGGCCTCGGATGATGGTGAAGGATGGTTCTGCAGCCACTCGGCCCAGGAGGGCATCTTCCGTTAGGCTCCCATGCCTCTCCCGCTAAGAGAATTCTTGCATATTCGGAGAATTGTGCAACCATCACCTCCATCTAGTTCTAGAACACCCTCATCACCCCACAAAGAAACCCCTTCCCCACTAGCAGTCACTCCATATCCCCCTCTCCCAGCCCCTGGTGACCTCTAACCCCTGTCTCTGTGGATTGGCCTGTTCCGGACATGTCATATAAACGGAATCACATACTATGTGGTCTTCTGTCTGGTTTCTCTCACTGACCATCATGTCCTCAAGGTTCATCCACACTGTAGCGAGCGTCAGTGCTCCGCTCCTTTTTAAGGCTGAATCGTATTCCACTGGGTGGATGGAACACGTGGTGTGTCCATTCACCTGTCAGTGGACATCTGGGTTTTTCCCAGATGAAAGGGTTATTGTTTCACAGCAACCCTTTCGCTATTGTGAATCATGCTGCTGTGAACAGGTGTGTACGAGTGTTTACGTGAGCCTGTTTTCGTTGACCTTGGGGTAGACACCTAAGAGCGGAGTTGCTGGGTCAGATGACAACTCCAGCCCAGGACTCTCCCACCACAGCTGCCCCATCTCACATTCCCGCCGGCGAGCTCGAGGTCCTCACTTAATCCCCGTCCTCGCCATCTAGCCGTCCTAGTGGGGGTGAGGGGTGAGGTGGCAGTTGTGAGGTGCCTTTCCCTGTTGACTGATGATGTCGAGCATCTTTCTAAGGAGCTTATTGGCCATTTGTGTATCTTCTTGGCCACCCAGGGGGGCAGGGGCCATCCTGGGATTCAGTGGCTCAGTCTGAATTCCTTGCCCGGTCCAGGAGACACACACTGGACCTCGCAGTTCAAGGTGGAATCTTTCTCATTTGACCAAATGCTGTGACTTCTGAATCCGGAAGGCCATGCAGCACAAGGCCAGGAGAAGCGTGGATAGGGCACAGGTTTTGTCCTTTGCTCCCAGCCATGGCCCCGACGCACAGAGAAGTGGACGCTGCGGTAGCTTCACCTTGACTTTTTTATTTGCGTTTTTAAAAAACAATTAAATTAGAATACAAATATTAGAAAACAGCGGCCCTCGGCTGCCAGTGCAGACGGAGGGAGGGCTGAACTGCACAACCGAGTTTATACAGTAAAACTGAATTTGCCCTCGACCAGATTCATGTCCCTTTCTTCTTTAGACCTGAAATGATATTGCTTCCTGACTAGGAGAGTTCTGTTTATACAAAGAAAAAATATTCCGGGTCTTGGGGGTGAGGGGTGCGGCGGGGAAGAAAAGAAAAAGCAGAAAGAATGGCGGGCACAGGAGATCTGGAGAACCAGGTGTGGCCTCCGGGGGACAAGGGTGCTGGGCGGGGGGCCGGGCACCCAGCTGTGGGTCCCTGGAGGCGTCTGGGGCCGCTCTGGGCCCCCGTGGTCGCTGGATTGCCCCCCCCCCCCCACCGGCCAGGAGCCACCTGGGTCTGGGCAGGGAGCTGAGGCCCAGTCCTGTTGGAAGACAAGAGTGAGGCTCCCGGGGGAGCGGGTGCCGGGCAGGCCTCGTACCCGTCGGAAAACCCAAGAGCAAGGAGAGGGGGAAGGAACCGCCCAGAATGGAGAGGCCAGGGCAGGTCCTTGCCGACCCCTCGGAAGTGGCCACGCCCCCCTGCCCCGCTGAGGAGGGGGCTGGCGACGGCGGCGTCGGCGTCCGTGGACACCTGCGCTGTTCCGTAGGGAAGTTAACCTGAATTGGAGTTACCGAGGTAGCTGGCTAGAAAACAGACCCCCCCCACGCCACACGGTGCCGCGCTCTGGGGCCCCCGCCTTCCGCCGGGGGTCCTGGCCACACGCCGGGTCTTCAAAATACCAAGTTATTGCACTTTCAAAAAATACAACACATCTGTGGCTAAACCCTCCCTGCCCCCCCCGCCCCGCCCCCCACTGCCCGGCCCCGCCCCCCGCCCCCCCCCCACTCCATGGCTTCTTGGCTAAAAAAAAAAAAAAAACGCTCCCTGCTCCCGGCTCTCAGGAGAGGACACGCTTGCAGAGAGAGAGAAAGCAAAGGAACAGACGAACGTCAGAGTCGGGGTCTGCTGCCGGGGGAGAGGCTGTCCTCCCCGCATCCCCACCGCCCGGTCCCTCGCACCAGCTGGAATGGTAGTCCGGGGGGCGCGGCGACCTGGGCCCACCCGCCCTTCCCAGGGTTGGCTCTGACTTCGGGCTCCAACTCCGGCCAGGGAAGTGGCTGTGTGGGTGGCTTGTCTTGTTTTTAAGTTTGATTTTTGTTTGTTTTTCTTTTTTTTTTTTTTGACTTTTTTTTTTTGTCGTTTTACTTTTTTTTTTTTTTTAATCCTCCGATAGGAGAGTCCAGAGGTACAGGTGCCAGGAGCCAGGGAAAGGGGTGGAAAAACAAAATGAACAACAATAAAAAGAAAAAAAAAAAACAAAAATCACTCCTCCCGCTGTGCCCGAGGCCCGCCTGCGCCCCTCTGCGTGGTGAGCACCAGGAAAGTCGAGTGTCCGGCTGGTCGCGGCGGTGGCCAGCGGTCAGCAGGCCGACACCAGGCCCTTCTGGAAGGGGCAGCGACGCTTGGGCCGGGGGCCATCCTCGTCCTCGTCCTCGTCCTCCTCGTCCTCGTCCTCGTCCTCCTCCGAGGACGACGAGCTGTCCAGCGTGAGGTCCACCACATCAGCTCCTGGCTTCCCGTTCTCCACGCCTCCCGCCGCGCCGCCCCCGCCGCCCGCGCCCCCGAGCGCGCTGCCACCCCCGCCGTTGACGTTGGGGGTGGTTGGGAGCCCATTAGCATCCGAGGTGCCTGCGGAAGAGAGACAGGGACAGATGCTCAGGATGGCAGGTGACCCGCAGAGAAAGGAAATCAAGGCCGGCGAGGGGCGGGGACAGCCTTGTGCAGCAGCACACCTCGGAGGACGGAGCGAGGTGGCCTCAGGCCACCGGCTCCCCCGTGCTCTGGATGAGGCCCGGCACACAGCAGGTGCTCACTAACCACCTCAGACGCCCCGCTCCAGGGGGATCAACTCCACCGGGACGGTCGCGTTTCAGATAAAAAGGCCACGCGGTGGGATAGAGTCAAACTCAGCAATCGTCAAACTCTGGGAACAGAAACTCGGGCAAAGCCCGGCTGAGGCCTCACCAAGCACAAGGATGGGGCACTGGGGGCTGCAGCTGCGCTCCTTCTCGGCACGGATTGGGCACCACGAGCCGTCCACCAGGTACTCGATCTCGTCGGCATCCTCGCACTCGCTCAGGATCTTGGAGAGGAGCCTGGGGGCGGGAGGAGGGCCTGCTGACTCCTGGGCCCCACCCTGCTCCCCTGGCTGGGGGTGGGATGCTCGCTGAGCCACTTCCTGCTCTCCAAAAGTGGCTTCAGGACAGCACTGGCCGCACCTGCTGACCTGAGGTTCAGGGCGGGGGCCCATGCCAGACCGGGAGCAGGGACACACCAGAGCCCCCAGCGTTCGTTCAGCATCAACACTGCACCTGCCTCCAGGTGACTCTGACCACCTCAGTCATGATCACACAGGAGGGAGGCCTTCTCCAGGACACCCTCTGTGGCAGACGGGGCCCCTCCCAGCCCCATCACCATAGTATGAATACAGCTCTGCCATAGTACGGCAGAGGGTCACCACAGTATGACTACAGCTCTGCCTGAAACGTACTTTGCACCTGGAAAACTCCTACTCACCTTCCAAAGCCCTACTCTACGGCTCCTCTTCTCCAAACAGAGCACAAGCAATAGGAATGTCTGTCTCTGGCTCGGTCCTCCCATCCCACACGTCCAGCTGGGAGTTCCCTGAAGGCAGGGTCTGGGATGGAGTCCTTTTGACCCCGAAGCCACCCAGCTAAGGGCCAGAAACCAAGTGGCAGGGCCTTGTGGAATAAATGCACGACCCAAGGACCCTTCCCCCAGGAAGCCTCCCTGGCTATACCCAGGCCACATGGGCTGATGGAATGGCAGTCCGTGTGGGGCACAGTCACACTACCCAGCCCCAGCCCCATCTGTCCCTAGAGCTGTCAGTTACCACCACCCGGGCCTGAGTGACCTGCTCTAGGCCTGTGGCGGGGAAGGCGGGCCCTGGGCTGCACAGCTGCCAGGCTGGGAACAGAGCTGCCATTCAGGCCCAGCCCTTGTGCCCGGCCCCAGGGGCCTCCTCACTCCACCCCAAGGCTGGACAGCGTTGGGGTGGCTGCTCGGCTCCTCCAGGGAGGGGACCCAGGCTCAGAGCTGGTCAGGCTGGGTTTGAAGTCCTTGCCTGGCTACCTGTGAGCTGGGAGCCTGGGCTGGTAGCCACCCCTTCTGAATCTGTCTCCTCATCTGTAAGGAGAGGATGATCAAGGTCCACCTCCCTGGACGGCTGGGAGGGAGGGCTTCTGAAACCTCGAGCGCAGTGACCAGAGGGAGACGAGTGCCCGATCGTGGGGACAGTTCACACGCGGCCACTGCAGGTCAGGGCTACCCCCTTCCCCGTGGCACACCCCCCAGCCGTGCCTCAGCCATTGTGTGCGGGCGGGGGCCATGCAGCCAGCGGTCTAGGGCTGCCCCATGGTCCCCTCCTGCCTGGGCCACCAGGTTCCCTACCCCAGCCCCGGCTCTGGGGACAGAAGTGGGTGTGGCTGGCGCCTGGCAGGAGCCAGTCAGTCAGGTGCTGGGCTCAGTTTCTGGAAACTTAAGACCAGAGCAAAGTTTCCCTTTTAGGGAGAATGGCCTTTTTCCCCTTGTCCCCCCTGCGGCATGGGGAGGGCCTGCTGCTTAGGCTCAGGGGACAGCCCGGCCGCACGCTGGTGTCACCTAGGAAAGGGCCCAATAGAAGGTGTTCAGAGTTTTGGAAAGACGTGCGTCCCCTTCACCTTCCTATGTGGAGGATGTGATCAAGCCTTTGCTGAACGCCATTTGAGAAGCAGCTCCCCGAATTGTGCAATAGGGTGGAAGCTAGGGGTTCTCGGGTCCCTGTTTTACATGGGGGAACAGACTCACAAAACGCAAGGTGGCGTGGGGAGCAACAGTGGACCTCGTGGATCTGGAGCCCCACTTCTGAAGTCTAAGCTACGCCATTGCCACCCAAACAGCAAAGGCCCTGACAAGTCCCACAGGGCTGACACCCACCTCTCTCTCTGTAGCCCAGGGCTTGCAGAGCTGCCACAGGGTGCTGCTGGGTAGCCCGGAGGCCCCAGGAAGCCTCAGAAACTGCATGGCCCCTCTCCTCCTTCCAGAGGCCCAGACAGGCAAGGGGCCAAGTCCAGCACAGCCTGGCAGGCGTTGGGGCCCCCGTGCGCCCCAGCTACTCACCCATCGATGATGAGCTGGTCGTAGGGGGCTGGCTTGTCACACACCGGGCACATCCAGGTGGGCTTCTTCTCGTTCATCTGGAGGTAGAAGACGGCGTCGAAGCACTGCAGGTGTGCGCAGGTCTCCGCGCGGCAGGGCACCGACAGCCGCATCTTCACCAGCTGTGGGGGTGGGAGGTGATGGGTGTGAGCAGCTGCGCAGCAAGCACTGTCCACCCAGCCGCACCCACAAACCCGCGCGCCCCGACTCACCGGGCAGATGAGGGAGACCCGCACGCCAGTGGTGGCAATCTCACTGTCGGGGTCCAGGCGCAGCTTCTCTTTGACTGTGGGGAAGGGGCGGCTGGTGTCAGCGGGGCCGAGGGGCAGGTTTTCCCAGTAGCCAGAGATGCTCGGGAGGGCAGCAGTGAACACCCTCAGCACCCCTTGCCTCAGCTAGACACAGTGAGCACCCCATATTCACCTCCCAGGACCATGAGGCACATGCTTTAGCTCCAGGACCCAGGACTACGAGGAGAATCTATGTTAAAAAAAAGCCCTGGGCAGGGACTTCCCCTGGTGGCACACTGGTTAAGAATCCGCCTGCCAGTGCAGGGGACATGGGTTCGAGCCCTGGTCGGGGAAGATCCCACGTGCTGCGGAGCAATTAAGCCCACGCGCCACAACTACTGAGCCTGCGCTCTAGAGCCTGCGAGCCGTAACTACTGAGCCGTGTGCCACAACTACTGAAGCCCGTGTGCCTAGAGTCCATGCTCTGCAACAAGAGAAGCCACCGCAATGAGAAGCCCATGCACCGCAACGAAGAGTAGCCCCCGCTCGCCGCAACTAGAGAAAGCCTGCGCGCAGCAACGAAGACCCAATGCAGACAAAAAAAGAAAAAAAGCCCTCCGCAGCAGACATTTATTTTTGACAATAACCTGGGTGCACAACGAGGGGGGCCAGCCCCCCAACAAGACTGCCCTTTTCTGGAAAGATCCAGGCAACAAAGAGCTGCCATCGGCCACCTGCTGTGACTGTTCGCTCTGATGAAAACCGCCAGGACCTCCCGCACCACTCCAAGGGCTGGGACGCCCCAAGGCCAGGAGAGCCCCACAGGGACCCTCAGAGGGCAGGTGAGCCCACGAGCACAGCTCCCTTGCACTGTCCGAGTCTGCTTCTCTAACAGATCAGAAGACAGCGGGCGCCCACCATAAAGCCACGGCACGCTGAGCCCACGAGGTGGAGGAAAAAAGCCTGGAAGGAAACTGGCCCACTGCAGCCCTGGGGATGGGCCTGCAGGGGGCGCAGGGAGGCTGGCCAACCAACCTGAGAGGGGCAGCGGTTCAGCTCCATCCCCAGATGGCTCGGGACTATGCCCGGGCCCTGCAGAGTGGAGGGCACTCGTCTTGGACGATGGGACTGCCCTTCCCTCCTTGATACAACGCCTGCGTCCCCTCCTCCAGAGAGCCTTCCTCCGCCTCCCACACGGGGTCGAGGGTGACCTGCCAGCTTGTCCTCCCACCCCCTCAATGCCCCTACTGTCCTCAGTCACCCTGTGGCTCCCATCTCTGGCTAACAGCTGCAGATAAATGGTAGACCCAGAGACCCTGGCCCCTCAAAAAGACCCTGGGCAGCTGAGGACGGGTGCAGTGCATATCATGCTTCAAAGCAGGGCCTCAGTCCTCCTCTACCTAATAGAGGGAGGGCACGTGCAGCAGGAAGGGTTCAAGTGAGACAGAGAACAGGACTTCCCAGCTGCCATCAGACAGCAACCCAGCAGGCACGATGCCCAGCCTGAGCTGGCTGTGGGAAGGAAGCTGGGGGCTTGCTTCAGAGGGGAGGCCCTGTCCACCCCAGCAGGGGCCCGGGCTTCCCATGAGCTGCGACATATGCTGCCGCAGCCCCTGCACTGCCCCAGGCCTTGGCTCCAGGCCGGTCACGGAGGAGTTAAGCCAGGCCTCCCCATGCCCGTCCCCACCCTGGGGCCCACGGGTGCCTGGATGAGCCCTGCCCAGTCCTGCGCCAATGCCTGAACCTGCCAAGCGGGCAGGTGGGGGGGGGGGGGATCGAAGAAAGGGCCATTTGAGGAAACAGGCAGGCGGCAGGGCAGGGTGCCTAGGCTGAGGTCCTGGGGTCACAGAGCCCTAACTCTGCCACACTGGCCTCAGTGTCCCCACTGGTCAGACTGGGACGTGGCCAGGCCCCACTGCTTGGATCCATCCGCAGTGAGGATGGAGTCAGAAGGCACCCCGCAAGGGCCTCCAGGCGACCAGAGAGGGAACTCCTGAGCCCCCGCTGTGTGGTAGGCAGCCCCCGGGGCAGGACACAGGAAGGTTCTATCTGCCCGTCTGAGTGGCTCTTCTGGGGTTTTTTAATGCTCTGCGTATCCCCACCCCCTTTTTTCTGGTTCTTAAAAGTACAAAAAAGAAAAAAACCCAATGATCTCAGCATTCCGGTGCAGACCCTCATCATCACGTGTGCCTCCACTGGGAATCCATCCTCCGCTCCCGCTGAGAGCTGGCCCCCGCCCCCTCCCGGTCCCGCACAGCCGCCAGAAGCACCCACCTGGAAAGCTGATCACCTGGGGTCTTCTCCCCCACCCCCCGCAAGCCCTCCAAGCCTCCTCGCCCACCAACCCCGGCTCTCCTCGCCCCATTCACGGAGCTCACTGGGGGGCTTTCGGCACACCCAGCCCATCCCTGCCTCAGGGCCTTTGCACTGATGGTTCGCTGCCTGGCTCCCCCTCCTCCTTCTGTATCCTCCAGAGACCTCCCAGAGCTCCCCAACCGCCAGGGTGATGGCCAGACCCGGGGAGGTCCAGGTCCCCCACAGGCAACAAGCTCCTGAGGACCAGGTCTGTGCCTTGTGCCCAGCAAATTGGGTCAGCAGTGATGGAGCCATGGCCACCCCCAGGGACCGTGGGGAGCCCCACCCAGCAGTGCAGAAAGCCCCGGGGCTCACCCAGTGCCTTGCACAGCTCCGGGTGCTTGACCCCGATGGTCTTCAACCTCTGCAGCAGCTCCGAGGAGGTCAGTTGCCGCACCAAGTACAAGGCCACGGAGTAACTCTGGCGGTGGGGGAGGGGAGCGGAGTCAGGGCTGCGCCAATGGAGGTGGGGTGGGCAGGGGAGGGAGGGCAGAGGGAGGGAGTTCCAGGGCCTGCTCACCTTGCCGTAGTTCCCCCAGGTGACGGTGATGCGGTTGGTGGCCGAGGACAGGTACATGAGGTGGGTGAGGTTAATGGGGCGGCACGGCCTCTTGGGCTCCACTCCTGGCTTGTTCGAGGGGTAGTAGCCCTGGAAGCAGACACCACGGCTGCGCCCATCACAAGGTGTTCCATGTGTCCCACCCGCCCCACTCTGCACTCTCTGCCTCGCCCCCACAGCAGATCTGGGGGGCCCACTCACCGGGACCGAGCAGTAGCTGTGGTTGACCTTCACGGCGATGTTGGGTGGGTACTGGTCTTCCTGAGGGCTGCTGGTGTCTGAGTAGCAGATTCTGCAAGGACACCGGGGACCATAGGGCCACGGGCACCTCGGGCAGGGGAGGGCACGCTGGGAGGGGCGGGGAGGACAGATGGGAGGCGAGGGTGGACCCGTATCTAGAGTGGGGCTGCGTGCTGGTGTACCCACAGACAAGGCCAGATAGCAGAGGTGTGTCAGGTGTGTGTGTGTGTGTGTGTGTGTGTGTGTGTGTGTGTCTCTCTCTCTCTCTCTCTCTCTCTCTCTCTCACAGGAAGGGAAGGTGGGCAAGGGTCGTGTCCCCACCCACCCCCGGGCCTGGGCCACACCTGGGCTTACCTTAGGACGACCTGCACGGCCTTGACCCCAGGCTGCAGTTCTCTGTGCGGGGGGGAGGAGGGGAGGGTCAATAGCAGGACAGCGCCCAGCAGCCACCTCTGACCCTTCACTGGGGGGACCAGCCAGACGGACTAACCCACTACTTCCTTCCCATAGCGACCGAAGGCCAAGGGTACTGCCTAGAGCGTTCTCTCCTGACATTTACTCACGGGTGATTTGGGCAAATGACCGCCTCTATCTGGAAAATGGGGGGCTGGTACGGATAGTAAGAGGGTTGGTGGGTGTGGGCCTTGTGCCCGAGGAATGGCAACCCTAATGGTGACTTCTATCTCAGCTGGAGATTGAAGGCCTCAGAGAGCAGAGTCAGAGCCCTGGAACCAGCCTGCATCACTCATCTGCTCACCGGGGGCAGCTCTGCCCCCAGGGGACACTGGGGATGTCTGGGGACATCTGTGGTGGCCACGACTGGGGTGCTCCTGGCGTCAAGGGGGTGTGGGCAGGGATGCTGCTCCACACCCCACAGAGAACGTGCCCCGACCCTGATGTCCGGAGCAGTGAGGGGGGGACCCTGTTAAAGGGGGACGATTGGCCCACCTTGGGGCTGTGGGTCAATGGTGGTGAGAATGCGCGGGCCATGAGCATGGGGTGGGGCCACCCTTCCCCGCCATGCTGAGCCCAGGGTCTGCTGCGGGCCTGGCGAAGGCTGCCCTGGGCTGCCACAGAGGCGGGCAGGGGGCGGGCACAGCGCACCTGGAGTTCCGGATCAGCTCCACCTGTCTGGGCGTCAAGGCAAAGATGCACGGGCTCTCCTGAAGCTTCTCGTTATTCTGTGGAACTGGAGACAAATTTGGGGTCAGGGTCACGTCTGTTCCCTGGCGAGGGCGCCGACCACAGTCATTCCTACAGGCCTGGCCCTCTTCAGACTGGGAAGTAGGAAATGGGAAGCTGAGCCCCACCCAGGTGGGATGTATTTGAGGGATCCTGCCCCTTCCTGGGTAAGGAGAACCAAAGCCCATGGTTCAGGGAGCACTCATGCCCCCCCATGTCCCCCACTGAGGGCCACTCGGGGAGCAGCAGCCTCTTCAGCCCTCTGGGGCTCAGGCATCTACTCAAGAGGACCGAGAACTGCTCGGCGGGGGCAGAAGAGCTTTGCTGGGCCAGCAGGATGCAGCACACCAGGCCGCGTGCCCTCGGGCCAGCCACTTTCTCCAGGTCTGTGAGACGCCAGTAACGACTCTGTCCCCAACTCCCAGGGCTGTTCCGGGCATCTGGTGAGCCATGTACCCAACCATGCAGCACTCGGCCCAGGCCCCGCATGTAATGAGTTCTCAGCACGGCACTGCCAGAGGGAATGGGGACAAGTTGAACAAGGTCCTGCCTCTGGCACTCACGGGTTGGCCAAGGAGATATGGAAGTGAACAGGCAGTGAACCTCCAAGTGCACAAAATAAGAGTCACAGAGCAGCCTGGCCTGGCTCACAGCGGGAGGTGTGAGGAGGGCAGCAGGGACAGCACACACAGAGCCCTGCTCGCCATCATGGAGCACTGGGTGCAGAAGTCGGGAGAGAGTCTGCCGGGGATGGAGACCTTGGCAGTGAAGAGCTGGCTCTTCACTCTCAGTCATAACTGTACTGAGAACCCCAGGCGAGATCAGACAGCACTCTGAACTGAACGAGAAAATACAATACTCCAAAACTTGTGAGAGGCAGCTAAAGCAGTTGTGAGAGGGAAAGCTATAGCTTTAAATGCTTCTATTAAAAAAGAATGAAAAGTGTTTGAAATGAATGATGTATGCTTCCTCCACAAGAAGCTAGAAAAAGAAGCCCAAACTAAAAGCCAAAGCCATTAGAAGGGAGAAAATTAAAGATAAAGACGGAAGTCAATGAACCAAAAAGCCAACAACAGAGAAAACCAACAAAGCCAAAGTTCTTTGATACATACCTAGCTAGACTGAATGATAAGATCGTGAGAACACAAACTATCATGAATGAAAGGTGGACATCAGTACAGATTCTACAGCCTTCAATAGGGGGCTGTAACTTCATGCCAATGAATTTGACAATTTAGATGAAATGAACAAACTCTTTCAAAGATGCCAACTATCAAAACTGGCACCAAAACATATAGAAAGTTTGAAAAGCTTTTTATCAGTTAAAAAAACTGAACTCATAATTAAAAATCTTTCCACAAAGGAAACTGCAGGTCCAGCTTGGTGGATTCAATCAGATGTTTAAGGAAGAAACCATATAAACTTTATATAAACTCTTCCAGGGAGTCCCCTGGTGGCCTAATGGTTAGGATTCTGGGCTTTCACTGCCGGGGCCCAGGTTCACTCCCCGGTCAGGGAACTGAGATCCTGCAAGATGTGCGGCATGGCCAAAAACAAATAAATAAATAAACTCTTCCAGAAACTAGAGGACGAAGGACACGTCTCAACTCATTTCCCCCCCTCCCCCGGTACGCGGGCCTCTCACTGTTGTGGCCTCTCCCATTGCGGAGCACAGGCTCCGGACGCGCAGGCTCAGCGGCCATGGCTCACGGGCCAGCCGCTCCACGGCATGTGGGATCTTCCAGGACTGGGGCACGAACCCGTGTCCCCTGCATTGGCAGGCGGACTCTCAATCGCTGTGCCACCAGGGAAGCCCCTCAACTCATTTTAATGAGGCCAGCATAACCCTGGTTCCAAAACCTGACAAAAATGCATCAAGAAAGGAAAAACACAGCTGAATATCCCTCATGAACGTGGATGTAAAAAATCCTTAACAAAATTTTAGCAAACAGCCAGGGCCCCTGGGATCTGGCCCTGGAATGCAAGATTGGTTGAAAACCTCCACACGTCCACTTAAAGTGGCTAAAATGACAAGACCAACAATTCCAAGTGTTGACAAGGACCTGGAGCAACCAGGACTCTCTGCTGGGGGTAGGGGTGGTTGTAACATGGTACAGACACTTTGGAAAACTGTTGGGCAATGACTAGTAAAGTTAAACATACACTTACCCTGTAACCAGCAATCTGCTGTTAGCTATTTCCCAATTAAATGGGAGTATGTCTACAAAAAGACCTGTGCAAGAACGCCTGGCTAATTTATTCCTGGCAGCTCTAAACTGGAAACAACCCAAGTGCCCCACAACGGAAGAACAAATGGACAAGCTGTGGTACATTCATACAGTAGAGCTTGTAGTCCATGCATCGACACGGACGAATCTGAAGCCCCAAAGCTGAGCCAAAGAAGGCAGACACAGAGAAGTACATGCTGCGTGTGCATTATACCACCTTCCTGAACAGGCAAAACTAATCTATGGTGATAGAACTCAGAAGAGAGGCGGCCTCTGGGGGTCGGGGGAAGGCAAGGACTGCCTGGGAGGGGGGCCCCTCGGGAACTTAACGGTGATGGAAATGTTCTGTATTTGGTGGCACTGGGGTTACTCGGTCACATGCATTCTCTAAAACTCAAGTTACGCACTAAATATCTGTGGATTTCGTTGTATGTAAACTATACCTCAATGTTTAAAATTTTAAAACTACGCTGAGAAGTGGTGATCATTCTGTAACGAATAAAAATATCAAGTCACTGTGTTGTACCCGGAATTAATATTGGATTGTAAGCAATCATACTTCAATTTAAAAATAAATTTGATGAAGCCAAAAAAAAAACCAAAACCAAAAAAAAAAAAACCCCACCAAAACTAAACAAGGGACTTCCCTGGCAGTCCAGTGGTTAAGCCTCCGTGCTCCCAATGCAGGGGGTCCGGGTTCGATCCCTGGTCAGGGAACTAGACCCCGGATGCCGCAACTAAGAGTCCACATGACGCAACAAAGATCCTGTGTGCTGCAACTAAGACCCGGCGCAGCCAAAAAAGGAAGATCGGCTCCAGGCCCCATGTGGAGGAATACTATGCTCCCGCGAACACAGGGAGTCAAGAATTAAGCAGCTCTTTGTGCTCCGACAGAGACTAATCCCCAAGATGGTTTTAAGTGGAAAGAGCAGGTGCAGAGCAGTGTGTACCTCAGGCTGCTATTTGTGTAAACAAAACCAAGGAGGGGGTCTGTGCAAGAGCCGCCTCTGGGGAGGGTGGGTGCCAGAAGTGGCCACTACCGCAGCCCTGGAGCCGGGGGAGGTAACGCGTCTGCTCTTTTTATACTGCAAACCCTTTAGGACAGCGGTGGGCAAACTGTCCCTACAAAGGGCTGGAGTGTAAATATTTTCAGCTCGGCAAGCCACACTGTTTCTGCCTCTACGTCCCCACTCTGCCTTGTACCATGAAAGCTGCCGGTGAGGGCGAGCCCGCGCCCGCCTGGCAAGGCCTGGGTGGGGGGCGGACAATAGGGAGCCCTGGGGCTGGGCCCAGGCCTGGTCGGCCCACCCCTGCTTCAGAACCTTCTGAATTCCAAAGCGCAGCCTCGGGTAGGCTACTTAAAAAGGAAACACAATTTGAATTTAAAAGCAGCTCGGGCTCAGAAGCCAGAGCTCCCGGGCCAGGGTTCGTACCCCAGCTCTGCTCAGCCACGCCCCCATCCCCACCCAAGCCTGTGCGCCCTCCACGCAAGGGACCAGTTTCTCAGGGTTCACAGTGCCGGGGCCGGAGCTGGCGCTCAGGAAGAGGTGGCTGCTGAAACCGCCACACTGCTGCCGCCAGTTCCTGCTCGTTGTGGAGGGAGGGCTGGTCCCTCCGGAGACCCGGTTGGGGCCCCTGAGAAGGGCTGGCTAACTGGAGGGCTGGGGTGAACGTAGGCTACCTGCAGATGCACCCAGACCCGCCCGAAGAGCCCCGGGCAATTATTTATGGGGGGAGGGGGTCTCACAACATCTGAGCTGGGCCGCCAAGCCTGGGGGGGCGTGTCAAAAATACTCCCCCCGCCAAAAAAAATACTCCCCCACACCACAGAGTCCCCTGGGAGGCAGAGGAGGGGACGGTGCACCGGCCAGCCAAGGAGCTCTTCCTGCAGAAACCGCGAGAGGGGTTGCGAAGGACTCCTATTTCTAGGTGAGCCTGCTGCAGAGGCAGGGGATGCATTCCGAATCCCGATTTTCTGCTGTGCCATCAGCCTGGGGTGGCCGACTGTTCCCCCAGGAAGCCAAGTGGCTGGTGGGAGGCCAGCTGCCAGCTCAGCTGGGACACAGCGGGCAGGGGTCCCCCAAACCCGGACCTGGGCCATCCACCACCAGTGGCAGCCCCACCCTTCCAGCTTTCAGGGCTGAGATTCGGGCGGAGTCCGTGACCCTCACCCTCACCCCCACCCCCACTATCAGCTCCCTTGGCCAATCCCGTTGTTGAGGATTTCTGAACGCGCCCAGGGAGGTCCCTTCCCCCGCAGTGCTCATCTGATCAGTATGAAGACCCCTTGCCGGTCTCCTGGCTCCCCCCAGCTCTGGGCTTCGGGGGAAGCTCTGTCCCCAGCCCTGGTAGCCTTGATTCCACCGCAGCCACCCTGGGCGCCTCCTTGTGCTCCCCACCTGCCAAGAACATACCTCGGGGCCTTTGCACTCACCATCCCCTCTTCCAGAACATTCCTCCCCCAACCATCTACACAGCCCTGGTGTGTTTTAAGCCTGTGCAAATGCCACTGGAATGAAGCCTTCCCCGAGTGCTTGTATCTAAAAACTGCACCCTCCACCCCAACCCATCAGCGACACTGGCACTCCCAACCTCCTTCCAGGCTCCATCTTTCTCCCAAACCCTCACCTCCTAAGAATTAACACAATTTTCCCATGTCTTTGGTTCGTCGTGGACACAGAACCAAAACTACCTTTCCTGTCACCCATGCTGCACAGCAGGGTGGCCATGGGGGTCCCCCGCCAGGCGGCTTGGGGGCTGGGATGAGGTACATGCCCTCCCAGCCCCAAGCACACCCAAAGGCCTCAGCCTCAATGCCTCTCCGGAACTAAAGGGAGAACCCCTGCCCCAAGGTCCTCAGGGAGCTGGAATCCCAGGAGGAGCCAGTGGACCAGGGACTCAGCCCCCGGGCTCAATCCGAGACCCCGAAAGAGGGCCTGGCACACGCAGGCGGCTGCCAGGCAGCCTTGCAAACTGTCACCAGGGACGAGTATTTAATGACCTCAGCAGGTGCTCACCACATACTGGGGTTGGGGGGCGGGGTGTTCTGACAAACCAGCAGTCAGGACACACCACACATCCGAGGTTGCACACGCAGACAGAAGGCAGCAGTGACAAGAACAAGCGCGTGACTTCATCGCTGTTAACCAGTGTGTTCTATGATGAACACATATTTTTACAAAAGTTTAAATAGAAAGAAAAGGACATTTTAAGAATTCGATCGGGGGACTTCTGGTGGCGCGGTGGTTAAGATTCTGTGTTCCCAATGCAGGGGGCCTGGGTTCGATCCCTGGTCAGGGAACTATATCCCACATACACGCTGCAACTAAGAGTATGCATGCCGCAACTCAGGAGCCCCTGCCTGCCGCAACTGAGACCCGGCGCAACCAAATCAATAAATAAATAATAATTTTTTTTTAATTTAAAAAAATAAGAGAATTTGATCAGCAGGGACTTCCTCCCATTGGCCTGAAGCCCTTCGGCAGGCAGCCCCTGCCCCTGGGCCCCCGAGGCCCCCTCCTCCAGGCTGAGGCCTGGCCCCAGTGGTGATGGCGGGGGGCGTCCTGGAGGAGGCAGGAAAACAGGTGCCCCAGGCTGGGCGCAGGGGCCTCACAACAGGAGGGGGCGGACGGGTACAAGCCCCAACTAAGGGCTCTGGGTTCGAATCCCAGCTCCTCCACTCACGGGGCGAGGAACCCAGACTTCCTGCTCTTGGGGTTACGGGAGGAACAAGCACTGAAGGAATGACTCAATGTCTTTCTCACTGCAGCCTTCAGGCTGCTCCTCATCTCCAAGCCTTTGCTCACCTACCTCCACCTCATTCTGTCCTCTGGATGCAGTGGGGAACAAGCCAGTCCCAGGCGATCAACAACGCCAGGGTTGGGAGCAAGGCCCCAGAGGAGGAGAGAGTGGTAAGGAGGTGAGGGAGATGAGCTGTAGATCAGGCGATGATGGGGCAGGGAGGGCCATGTGGGTGTCCGGGGAAGAATGTGACAGACAGAAGGAACAGCACATGCAAAGGCCCTGGGGCAGGACCAAGCCCGGAGTGCTGGAGAAGGCTGGAGCAGTGTAAGCGAGGGTTAGGGTTAGGCCAGGCGAGAGAGAGGAGGTGAGGGGAGGGAGGAGGAACGTGACCAGCTGCTATTCTAAAAGCTTCCTCTGGGGATTTCCCTGGTGGTCCAGTGGCTAAGACTCCACGCTTGCAATGCAGGGGGCCCGAGTTTGATCCCTGTTCAGGGAACTAGATCCCACATGTCACAACTAAGAGCCCGCGTGCCGCAACTAAGACCCAGCACAGCCAAATAAAAAATTAAATACTGAAAAAAAAAGTAATCATCTTAAAAAAATAATAAAAAATTTAAAAAATTAAGAAAAATAAAAGCTTCCTCTGGCTGCTGGGGGTAAAGTGTGTGGGGAAGACACCAGGAAGGAGGTTGGGCAGATTAAAGCCAGGGGCGGGCACAAAGTTGGGGGATCACAGCAGGCGGAGGTGAGCCACCTCTGGCAGGACTTGGGGTGGGCTGGAGGCCTCGCCTGGGACAACCTACACGCCCACCTGAGGGCCCCCTCACAGGTAATGCTGGGTGCTCCCCAAGGCACCCACCTGCTGCAGAGCTGATGGAGCCCCTCCCACCACCACGGGCAGGGGAGGCCCAGCCAGCCCAGTGGGTCAGGTCACCTGCCCCTGGATGCCACAGACAGCCCATGGGCCTGGTGGGTACCACGCTGGGCTGTGGGGCGGCAGGCAGGCCTGCCGCAGGGGTATTATCCACCTCAGAAAGGACGCGAAAGAACAAGACCTGGGAAGCCCTCAGGACAGCCCAGTCGGCCACCACCGTTCCCCGTGCCCCACCGATCTTGGTTTTTCTGGCCTCTGCCACCCACGTCCAGGCTACTCTCCCTTCCCCAGCCTGCGGCACACCACACTCTGGTCACAATGGCCTCCATTCATGAGCTCTCTCACCACCGGGCCTCTGCCTGGAACACACTCACCCACCCACCCCCTTTGTCCGGCTTGATTGCTACTTATCCCTTGGGTCTCAATAGGATTGTGACCTCCTCCAGGAAGGTTTCCTGACTGCCACTTCCTCACAAATGCACAATAAGGGGGCTCCTGGTACTGACAGCGCCCTGCCCCCCCCTGCCCCCGGGGAACCCTGCACTCCCTGACCGGAGCATTCCTCGCCCGTCACCGTTTAATCACCTCTAGGGCACCTTCCTGGCACAACTCACCAGGTCAGGGACCCCACTACCTTGCTTGGGCAACACCAGCCAAAGGGCTCGGAGCCTGAATGAGGGACGTACTGATACGCTGGCCCTGCCCAGTGGGGACAGGGCTGGACCAGTGGCTCTCCACCAGAGTCAGCGCCGACCACGTCCTGGAGCATAAGGAGAACTGGGGGGCAGCTTGCTCACCCTGCTGGGCCACGGGAGTGGTCCCAGCCCACAAGGCGCTGGCCACAGGACGCCAGGAGCCTCGGGGAGCAGCGGTGGGACAGGTCGCGTTTCCTTCCTTCTGCCCGTGGTGAGTCTCATGATGGTACCTCGTCTCCCCCACGCTCCCTGGCCCTGAGGTCTGGGCCTCCCAGAGCGGACACTCAGCCTCTGCCTGCTGACACCCCAAGTGGCCAGGCTTAGGGGACCCTCCGGCAATAAGAGGGTTGAGCCCCAAGCAGCAGTGTTGGACCCGAGACTGCATCCCCGGTCCCTCTGAGTTCTGCTGTGGGTGAGCAGCAAGCGCCTCTGCCCCCGGGGGTGCCTGGCCCAGATGGCTGGGCTCCCTGTTCTGAGAAGAGGCCTGAGGTCCAGAACCTTCGTGTGGTTCAGTACCAGGGCTTCCCCACAGGGAAGCAAGGTGCCAATGGCGCAGAGAGGGGGTCAGAGGAGGGAAGATGGCTGAGCACGCGGCCCCGGAGTCCCTTCCCTCAGGATGCCGTGTGACCTTGGGCTAGTCTCCTGACCTTTCTGGGTGCCAACCCCCAGCCCCCACTGGAGTGGATCAGCTTTCTCCTAAGGTCCTTCCAGCTCCCTGTCTGTGGCTCTATTATTCCCCTCCCCTCCCCCAACCAGAACATTCCCCTCCACGTGATTTATGTCTCCTGTCTGCCTGGCGCGGTCTCCATCCCGGAGCCTGCCTGCGGCTCTTCCGGGGAAATAGGACCAGACTGCTTGGGCCTCGTTTTGGTCGGCAGGGCATGACCAGGGGTGAGGGGGAGGGGAAGCTGGCTAGAGCCTCCTGAGGTGGCTCCTGGCAATGCCAGTGCTGCAGAACTCCCTGTGGGGAGGCGCCCAGGGTGAGGGGTGGGCGGACAGAACTGCCGGTGTTGGAACAGCAGGGACCAGATGGCTTCAGGGCCACCGTCAGCGCTCGATGAGGCCTCCCCCAGGAACCTGGGCAGCCCCCAGGGAGTCCCTGAGGAGATGGGAGTCTCGGGAAAAGGGTACATCCTGGGAGAGGGGCAGGGGAGTGGGTGGGAGCAAAGGCAGGGTGGGGTTGGCCTCTTTGTTCTGAGCCAAGAGCAGAGTGATTCCTGGTGTAGACAGGGGAGCAGACTCTCCCGGAGATCAGGTGACTGGGGTCCCTGGGGGCTCAGGGCAAAGTGATGCATTGTGGGGCGGGAATGGTTGCATGTTTGCGGGCAGGAAGGAAGCCCATGGTCCGGGCAGGGGAGGGAGGCTGCCGGCCCTGAGTTCAAAGTCACCTCCAGTCCCAGGCCCCCGCCCAGCGCCAAGCCCGCCTTGCAGTCTCCCAAGCCCACCTTGCAGCCTCCCTGTAAAAACACAGCCTCCCTGATATAAAGATCGTGCTTGAGTCCTTAGGAAGGAGTCTGAATCTTCAGCTCGACCTCCAGAACCAGCCAGCCAGCCAGGCCTGAGACTCCAAAGCCTGCAGGGGGGGTGGGAGGTCTGGGGAGGTTGGGAGGGGGCAGGGGGATGGGTCCTGGCATCTAGAGAGAGGTTGCGGGAGCAGAGACAGGGAAGGTCATCCTGAAGAAACTCGGGAAGGGGCCCTGGGTCCCCAGTGCTGCACGTCACCCCCACGATACGTGCTGGTGAGCCAACCTGCCCCCCACCTGGGGGCTGGCGAGAAACCCCTCCTGGTGTCAGAGAGAAGGCGGGGGAGGGCGGAGCCCCCGGGCCAGAGTGTGGGGCCTCAGACCCCAGGGCCAGGAGCACCTGAAGCACTTTCCTCCACCTCTTACAGCCTCACCTGGAGCCACAGGCCCTGGGAGAGAGCCGCCATCCCTCCCCCACCCCCCACCCAGGGCAGGACGGAGGGGGCCGGTAGGCACGCCCGGGGCTGGAGCTAAAGCCTGTGTGCAGACAAGGGCCCCCTGGACGATCAAGGCAGGCTGCTGGGTCAGCACGGTTGGGAGGGACTGAGCCGTGTGCGGGTGGGGGCATGGAGGGACCGTGACCTCGGCCACAGCACACAGGGACCGACTCACGACCAGGGCCTACTGTGACGGGCAGCAGGACCCACAGCGTGGGTAGGCTAGGGGCACCCCGAGGCTCTGAACAAGGGGTGCTAGAAGTGAACCTCCACAAGGGTGGGGGGCTCTGTCTGCTCCCTGCTGCACCCCCTGATGGGTGCCCACCCAGCAGGTGCTCAGGTATATGCTGTGTGACTGGGTGGGTGATGAGTCGCAGGAGGGGTCTCCAGGAACATTCAGGCACCTGGTAAAACCTCAGGGGTGACAGGAGCCCCATCGCATTCCACTTGCTCTCTGGAGCCCTGGAGGCCCAGGAAGCTGTGGCTGGTTGGTGTCCTGGCCCCAGAGCTCAGGGCAGCATCTGAGGCCGAGTCCAGGCTGACACCCACTCCCAGCCCTGTCATCAGGGTGGGAGGGGGCTGCTACAGGCCTGATACACAGCAGGCCTGTCCCTCAGTCAACGTAAGGGACAGAGAAACGAGGACAAGGTTCCCCGGCATCATCTCCTCTATCCACGCTGCACCCCGCCTCTCAGAGGCACATCTGGCCATGTGCTGACGGGCCGGCCCATGTTGACAGGCCTGAACCCGCTGACCGAGGTCACTCCCGCAGGCTACCTACTAGGAAACAGCCTTCCACAGGGGGCGGGAGGGAAGGTCGAACCTCCAGCCCCTTCGCCACCAGGAGTAAGACCACAGAAGCCAGCCTTGCAGGTGGCCCCCAGTGCCCCCGCCTCCTGGTGGTCCAGCATGGTGGAGCCCTCGCCCACGTTGCACCAGAGTTGGTTCCTCTGACCAGTGGAATGTGGCAGAAGCGAAGATATGCCACTTCCAAGCTGAGGCTGCGAGAGAGCCCTCAGCTTCCAGTGGGGTCATGCACTCACACAGGTGCACATGCTTTCTCTCTCCCTCTTTCCACCGCAGCCCCCCTGCCCCGATCATGGTTCTGAGGGAAGCAAGCCACCACACCATGCTGGGAGGACACTCAGTCAGCCCCCAGAGGCCCAGGCGGCAAGAACTGGGGTTTCCAGCCAGCAGCTGGCAACCACGTGAGTAAGCGCCCCGCCCCCAGCCCCAGTCAAGCCTACTGATTAGGCAGCCCCCCAGCCGACAGGTGGACTGTGACCCCCCTGAGCGACCCCAAGCCAGAACCACCCAGCGAGGCCGCTCCCGAGTTCTGACCTTCAGAAACTGAGGTGTCGGCTGTTTCGAGCCACTGGGATTTGGGGTAACTTGTTACATGGCAACAGGTTACTAATTCAAGGACCCCAAGGTGGCCCCTGTGCTTCCTGGGAGGGACAAGCCCCCCTCAGCCCTTGCTGCTCCCCAGAAAATGCTCTGGGTTGGCTGCTTGGCTGGCCTTGGGCGCTGGGAGAACTCAGAAGGTGGGGCCGCCCCCAGGGGCGGCGGGGACTCACCCAGCTCGGTGGGCTTCAGCAATTCATCCAACATGTTAAAGAAGGGCAACTTCACCAGGCGCACTTCTGGCTTGAGGGTCTTGGCAGGCAACCGTCCGAGTCCGTTTAAGTACTTCCCGTAGAGCACGGGGTAGTCAATGTTGGGGCCCGTGAGGGGAGTCCTGGGCACCGAGCTGGCCCGGTCGTAGGTGGAGTGCATGGTCAGGGGGTCCAAGGGCCGGTGCGGCTGTGGCACGGGCTCCGAGCTCTTCTTGGCGTAGCGTGTCTCGTAGAGTTCCTTGATCTTCTTGAACAGCTCGGGACTACAGTCAAACTGGACCAGCTGGAGAGCCCGGGTGACAAGTTCGTGTTTAAGTCCGCTCTTACTCCGGCCGACAAAACCCAGGAGCATCTGAAGATCAGAGACTCGGAAACTCATCACCATGTTCTGGGGAAGAGCAACCACAAACACACAGGTTCAGAGGGACACGCTGCCAGGGTGAGGGACTGCCTGGGCCAGCTGGGGGGACAGTGAAGTGAGACCCTGCTAGCAGCTGGCCAGCCTGGGGCCCCCAGGAGGAGGAGGCGGCAGCTTCTGCCCCAGTCCCACCGGCCGGGCTTGGTCCCACCTCCATGCCTGTGCTCAGGCTGCCGCCTTGCCCTCCCCTGAGGGGCCCCCTCCCCGCTCAGCCCTGCTCCCGTCCTCCCGCTCCAACCTTCCTCAGCATCACCAACGCAGCAAAAGCTCGTCTGACTGACCCCCCCCACCCCCAGCTGCTTCTATTTTAGGTCCTCTTTTCCCATCTTCAAGCCTGAAAGCATCCCCAGGGCAGGAACTGGGAATCTTGCTTCTCCATAAACAGCCTCAGTCGCGCTCCAGCTGAGAACACTGATGGCCTCTCTGACCTAGGCCTCTTCGTCAGGGAGGATGGCGGGTCCACCTCATCGGGATGCGGGAAGGACCAGATGAAGCGATGCACGTAAAGCAGAGTGAGCGCTCGACCAAGGTCGGCCACAAACACATTTTCCCTTTGGTCTGGAGCATGGTAGCCACCGCTTGCTTAGTACTGACTCACCTGCCGGGGACTGAGCTGGGCGTGTGATTATGCACTTAACTCTGATCCTTCAAACACCCCTACCAGGTTGGGGTGAGCTCCAGTTACAGACAAGATCCAAACCATACTCTGAAGCCGGGGTGGCTCCTCTCTACCAGGCTGCCCCAGCACCGACTGATTTCAGCTGAGCGCTGCCGAGGCCGTCAAAGCGTCTGCTGGTCCCCCCCACAGGCGTCCTCCCCTTGGTGCTGTGGACACTGGGGCCATCCCGGGCATGGTGGGGTGTGGAGCAGCATCCCTAGCCCCGCGCACTCGATGCCAGAGCTCCCCCAAACCCCAGTTGTGACGACCACAAACGTCCCACAGACATCACCAAATGTCCCCTGGGGGGCAGGATCAGCCCCAACAGAGGAGCGCGGGGATCCAGCAGCCACAGAGGCTATGAACTGACCCGTGGCAAAGTGATGACTGGCCACTATTACCTGGCAGGGCCCCTCCAACGAAATCAGACCAAATACAAGAGAGCAGTGGAGCCCAGTGTTTTCTGTGGGACTGGCTGGCAGTGGCCTGCCCTCCGTGACCCTCTGGGCTCCCCGATAAGCTACATAAGCAAAGTATCCCGGAGGGATGGGCCAGCGGGGTGTGGGGGCCACCCGTGCCAAACCCGAAGCTGACCTGTGATGAGTGAAATGTGGTGGGAAAAAGACACTTCCGGGGTGGGGGATGGAGAAAGAGAAAGTACAAGCGATGACAGTGGACATGGAAAGCTGGCGAGCCTGGGGCAGGACAGCACCCAAAGAAACCAATAAATCACTTAAACTCAACTAGAAAAAGTCTGATGGTCAGAGGTGGGCGGGACCCCCTGCCAGGCTGGTTACGTGCCACAAGGCGCTGCTGTTTCCGGGCTGTCAAAGAGTGAGCTGTGGAATCTGATCGTGGCTCCAGGAGTCAGGAGCCCTAGGTTCAAGCCCAGACCCTGCCCTAGGTTCCCAGATGACCCTGGGTCTGCTGTCAGGCTTCTCCGCACTTTGGACAAGATGGGAACTCTAACGTTCTTTCCAGCTGTACGGCGCCAGGCTCCTGCTGATGGCAGAGGGGTCTGACGGGCCCAACATGACACAGACAAAGGTGCGGGGAGGCCCCATCCTGCCTGCAAAGCTTAGAGGGGGAGGCTTTTCCTGCTGCAGGGTCTTTCTCCTACTCCTGCACTGCAGACGGAGAGCGCCCACCAATGCCAAGCACAAGGGCCTTCATGGTCACTAATCTCACAAGGACTGGTGCCCATTACACAGGTGAGAAAACTGAGGCTCTGAGAGGTAAGCAGCTGGCCCAAGGCCTCCCCGTGCATCCGCAGCAGGGCTAGCAGTATTTGGACTCGGGGCCATCGGGCTCCTGAGGCTGCTTACTTCCACTCACACCCAGCTGCCTGGGAGCCCCTCACTCCCCAGTACACCCGCTGCTTGGGGGCCTAGCAGTCTGCTGGCCCTCCAAGAGTCTGAACACTTTTGAAAACAAAGAGGCTTCGCCTCCCTTGGCCTGACTTCCTACCTTGAACAGAGAAGAAAGGCTTGCAGACAAGATGTTTCTTCTGGAAGAGCCCCAAGGCGCTCCAGGGGAGAGGCAATGTCATATGGAAGCTGACCGCCCACCATGGAGCCAAAGGCAGGTGGGCACATCTTCCTGCCCCTGGGAGCCCCTGCCCCTACCTACCCCTTCCACCAGGTTGGGGCCATCCGGAGCCGCCGCATGCACGCGCATCCCGGGGCACACCCCTCGAGCTGCCATATGTTCATGACTCGGATTTCTCAGCAGCTGCCACCACCGAGGAGCCTGCCCTTGACACTGGAAGGGAGGGGGGGCCGCGCAAGCAGGGTGCAAACGTTCAGGAAGAAGCCCCAAGTGCTGCGCAGACCACTTCCTGCCGCGGCTTCATCCTGACCTGCCTGCCCCTCAGATCTGTGTTTATAAACAGCGCCAGGCCCCAACGGCTTCCAGAGCCTCAACTCTGGGCTCCTTTGGAGCCGTGTGGAGAAACAGCAGCTGCGCTGAACTTAACAGGGGCGCCTCTCCAGGAACTAAGAGCTCCGTGCAGAATGCTACACACCCTCTCAGGGAGTTCCCAGACCACTCCCCACCCCCACCCCCAAGCCCCTCCCGGGGCCTCAGGTTGAGAGTCTCAGATTTCCAAGCTTATCAACAAGCCCCTCGCTCTCCCCTCGGACCAGCCCATTCTGGACCCCAAAAGACAAAGTCTCCGGCTCTCGCTACAAAAGGCTGGGAAAGCACCTAAAAGAGGGGGACATTTCAATGACAGGTAGGCACTCCACAGTGACAGCAAGGGACTGAAGGAGAAAGAAGGCTCCCTAGGATGGGAGCAGGCTGGGCTCACGAGGCTCGTGTTTTAGAGCACTTGAAAAAGGGTCAACTTGATCTAATTGGGGAGGGGGGCCCCAGCCACTGGAAGGTGAAGTAGAGTTCATCAGATCATATTTCAAGGCCCTGGATGATATAAGAGTTCAGATCCTACTCTCTGGCTGGAGTGGGGGTGGGCGCCCAGAGCCACAGCCCCACAGCGGCCCGAGGAGGTTAAATTTCAGGGCTCCAGGGGACTTCAGGCCGCACGTTGTTGCCTTGGGCTGGCGGAGTTCAGACCTCTGCATCTCTAGGGCAAGTCTCAATTTCTCAAAACTCCGGAGAGGGGCAGCCATGTGTGTGATGCAGGTATATGGAGAGGGCACTCAGGGGTGAATGGGGCTAATACCCTATAATCACAGAACCCTGAGGGCCGCATTTCAGATCCCAGTGGGAAGGGAAGGGAGATGTAAGGAGAGGGAGGAGCAAGAGAAAGAAAACATTTACAGGTCAGGACCCTGGGGAGGGGAGAACAGCAGGGGGAGGGGGCGGTGTCTTGGTCCTGCAAGGTCCGGTCCCCCACCTCCCTGGGATCAGCGGCCTTGAGTAAATTTCTCCGGGAAGAACCCTAGCCTAGTCAGGGGCAAGGGTTCTGGAGCCTCACCTCGGGGACGCATCTGGGAGAAGATACAACCCCGGGAGAGGGATGCTCCCAGCTTAGTCCCAAGAGGATTAAAAGGGGCCCCAAGCTTGAAGAGGTGGCATCTATGGGATGTGGAATGTGGACCCCAAATAGGAATACGGGGGAGAAAGACTAGAAACTAACCACCAGCGTCCCCCAGCGCCGGGAGCCCCCAGCTGTCCCGTCACGTGATCGCCCTCCTAAATACCCTACCCTGCAACCAGCCAGGGACTCTCCAAGGACCGACGTAAGAGACCGGCAAAAAGAGAAGGGTGCCTCAGATGCCAGAGCTGGGGTGCATAAACAGATCTAAAGCAGGGGTTCTGGGGGCTGTGTGGGAAGGGAGTGTGATCTGAGCAGTAGACTCACGATGGGGTAGAGTATAAGGGAAGCAGACAAGGTTTGGAAATGGGAGTCTGATCCTGCGAGTGTGGGGTCCAGAGACCCCAGGAACAGTCCAAAGCAGCACAGATGCTGTCCTGAGGGTAGAGGGAGGAGGAAGGCAGAGCCCAAGACCCAAGGCTGAGAGGAGAGTTATTAGGAAGGCGCCGACACAGGAGCCAGGGCTCAGTCCCATCGGGGAGGGCAAGCTGTTATCGCCGCGCGCACTCCGGGGTGAAGAGGGTGTCGGGAGGG
The DNA here is from genome assembly GCF_964270905.1 of Leucopleurus acutus. Classification (NCBI taxonomy): domain Eukaryota; kingdom Metazoa; phylum Chordata; class Mammalia; order Artiodactyla; family Delphinidae; genus Leucopleurus; species Leucopleurus acutus. The sequence goes on along the minus strand of NC_139145.1, from coordinate 3,188,542 downwards.
GGGCGGGGCTCTGGGACCAGAGCGGGAGCTGAATATTGGCTCCAAACCCTAGCCTGGGGTAGAGACCCCAAGAGACACACTGTGTTTGGGGGCAGTTCAGGACCCCAGCTCATCACCCCGGATGGTGGAAACGGTGGCAGAAAAGTCAGGGGACCTTTCTGGGCAGGAGTCGCCAACCCCAGCCTGGTCAGCTAGGCGAGGAGGCTGAGACCCAGATGTACCAGCCCACTGTACCATGGGGGGCTGGGAGGCGCAGACACTCCCCCAGGCCAAAGAGCGCCGAACTCGAGGAGTGGACGAGCAGTCCAGTCAGTCATGCTGTCCGGGGGGACTGTACCTCAAGCTGGGAGGCGCGGCCCTGTGCCCGTTCTTAGGAAGGTCCAGACCGCTTGAGCTGGAGGTTGAGCTGGAGGTAGGAGAAGCCAACCTCCTACCTGGGGGCTGAACCCCTGGCGCGAAAACTGGGGTGAGGTTTGGGGGGCCCCGCCCCCGGCCTCCCCGCGCCCCGCCCGCAACCGGAGCCCCGGGGCCAGGGGCTGGCGAGGGAGCCGGACGCCGAGCCGCGGGCGGGCCGCACTGTGGGGCCCCGAGCGGAAGGCGCAGACCTCGGCCGGCCGCCCGGCCCCCGCCCCCCCGCCCGCCCTGGCCGGCGCTGCCGCCGCTCACTCACTTTGGCCTCCACCAGCTCCGCCGCCATCTTGGCCACCAGCGTCCCCCGCGCCGGGAGCCCCCAGCCGTCTCGTCACGTGATCACCCTCCACTCGCGGGCGGGGCCGCCACCGCGGCCAATTAGCACCCGCGCGCCCTCCTCCCCGGGGCGCGCGCGACCGCGCACTGCGCAGGCGCGCGCGGCCACCGCCCGGGCCTCGGGCCAATCAGGGCGGCCCGACACCGCCCCCCCTTCGCTCGCGGCGACCACGCCCACCCCTGGCCGCGTCTGGATTCTTAAAGGAGCACGAGCCCGGCATAGGTGGGGGTGGGTGTTGAGTCCTGTCTGGGGAGGGAATAGACAGCGGAGGCGACAACAATGCAGCCAGGTGCCGCGGCCCCCGGTGCGAGGCGGCCTCCAGGTGCGTGACTGGGCGCCCGGCGACGTGGGGGGAGGAGACGGTTGGCCCGCGCAGCGACCGCCAGTGCGTGCAGTGAGCCGCCTTGGAGCGCAGCGCGGGACAGCCTCGGCTGGCCGGGCGACCCGCGCACTGTACATCCGGGTCCCAGCGCGGCCGAAGGAGCGCGGGCGCTACACCTCCTTGGTTGGCCCCTGGAGGAGAAATGCCGGACCCCCTGCCCAATTCCCGGGATGCCGGCGAACCGCCCCTCCCCACCCCGCCCCCCTAGTTCCGCCTCCCCACCCACAGTAAACCTTTGGAATCTGCACTAACCGGAAACTCCCCTGCTCAAGAGCTCTCCGTGGCTCCCCAGTGCCCACGGGCCGCTGTACTCAAACTTTCGTGTGTCAAAACCTGGAAGCAAGAGGACAAAAACGTGTATTTCAGGGCCCATCCCTTGAGATGATCAATCTCAGGGCAAGAATTAGGCAAAATTAAGACAGCGCCCCAAATGACTCAGTTATCAAGGTAAGTATGTTTGTGCGGTATTTTTAAAAATAAAATTAATGCAAAAAAAATCCATGATGAAGAAAATACTAAAATTTAAGTAAAGAGGGAATCCAACTCCGCAATTGTACAGGTGACCTCCCTCACCTCACACAAACTCTGACTCTGCAGGGTTTTGTTTTACTTTTCCTACACTTTTTTTATTTTGAAAAGGGTGCAGAACTAGCACCCTTCACACTTATGTACCCTTCACCCAGCTTCCCCCAATGATGATATCTCACATTCCTACAGTGTGTTGTCAAAACCAGGAAATTGATGTTGGTACCATACAATCAACTCAGGTACAGATATTTGGGTTTCACCGGTTTGGGGGTTTTTTTTTGAATTTTTATTTTATTTATTTACTTTTGGCTGTGTTGGGCCTTCGTTGCTGCACGCGAGCTTTCTCTAGTTGCTGCGAGCAGGGGCTGCTCTTCGTTGCGGTGCGCGGGCTTCTCATTGAGGTGGCTCTTCTTGTTGCAGAGCACAGGCTCTAGGTGTGCGGGCTTCAGTAGTTGTGGCTTGCGGGCTCTAGAGCGTAGGCTCAGTAGTTGTGGTGCACGGGCTTAGTTGCTCCGCGGCATGTGGGATCGTACCGGACCAGGGCTCGAACCTGTGTCCCCTGCATTGGCAAGCAGATTCTTAACCACTGCGCCACCAGGGAAGCCCGATTTCACTGGTTTTTACATGCCTGTTTTCGTTGCTGGTGGTGGTGGTCATGTATAGTTTTATGAACTTTGATCACTTATAGATTCTTGCAACCATCACGGTTGGAACAGCTGAAGGTGTGATAATGGTGCTACGGCTATGTTATGGAAAGAGCATTTGTCAGATGAATGGATAAAGAAGATGTGGTTTATACATACAATGGAGTATTACTCAGCTATAAAAAAAGAATGAAATAATGCCATTTGCAGCAGCATGGATGGATCTAGAGGTTATCACACTAAGTGAAGTAAGTCACAAAGAGAAAGGGAAATACCTATGATATCACTTATATGTGGAATCTAAAATATGATACAAATGAACTTATTTGCAAAACAAATAGATTCACAGACATAGAAAACAAATTTATGGTTACCAAAGGGGAAAGGCACTGGTTGGGAGGGTGGGGAGGATAAATTAGGAGTTTGGGATGAACGGATACACACTACCATATGTAAAATAGATACAGAACAAGGTCCTGCTGTATAACACAGGGAACTATATTCAATATCCTGTAATAAACCATAATGGAAAAGAATCTGAAAAAGAATATACGTATGTATATATGTGTAACTGAGTCACTTTGCTGTACACCAGAAATTAACACAACACTGTAAATCAACTATACTTCAGTACAAAATTAAATAAATAAATAAAATACAAGAGAAAAAAATAAAAAGAGTCTTTGTGAAGAATACATGAGGGCAGGGCTTCCCTGGTGGCGCAGTGGTTGAGCGTCCGCCTGCCGATGCAGGGGACGCGGGTTCGTGCCCCGGTCCGGGAAGATCCCACATGCCGCGGAGCGGCTGGGCCCGTGAGCCATGGCCGCTGAGCCTGCGCGTCCGGAGCCTGTGCTCCGCAGCGGGAGAGGCCACAACAGTGAGAGGCCCGCATACCGCAAAAAAAAATAAAAATAAAAAAAATAAAAAATAAAGAATACATGAGGGCATATGTACAGAAGAAATGATATAGGATTTGCTTTAAACTAATGAGGAGGGAATTCCCTGGCAGTCCAGTAGTTAGCACTCTGCTTTCACTGCTGAGGGTCCGGGTCGGGGAACTAAGATCCCACAAGCCACAGGCTGTGTGGCCTGGCCAGGAAAAAAAAAAAAAAAAAGAAGAAAAGAATGAGGAGGGCATGGGGAAAGGTGGATGAAACAAAATGGACTGTAAGTTGTTTATCGTTGAGGCCAGGGTTATGGACTCATTAGGGAGTCATGATATTCAGTAGCTAAGGCTGCTGAGCTCTCACAGAACTACCAGATCAAGCTCTTTCCGTGTGATCACCATTCTTGTTGACCCCTGTTTTTTGATGATGAAACCCAGGCTCAGACATGGGAAGCAACCTGCCCAGACATAGGCAGAGCCAGAATCTTTTTATTTTTTTAAGATTTAATTAATTAATTAATTTATTTATTTTTGGCTGCATCGGGTCTTAGATGCCGCATGGGGGATCTTTTGTTGAGGCATGCAGGATCTTTCGTTGTGGCACACAGGCTCTTCGTTGTGGCGTGAGGGTTTTCTCTCCTCTAGTTGCGGTGCGCAGGCTCCAGGGTGCGTGGGCTCTGTAGATTGCAGGACTTGGGCTCTAGTTGAGGCGTACCGGCTTAGTTGCCCCGGGGCATGTGGGATCTTGGTTCCTTAACCAGGGATCAAACCCGTGTCCCCTGCATTGTAAGGCAGATTATTTACCCCTGGACCACCAGGGAAGTCCCCCAGAGCCAGAATCTTAATCCAGGCCTGACCCTCTCCAAAGAGCAGAGTCAAGTGGTAAACTGCATCAGATTCTTCCATCAGATATTCAGTAATAATTTCTCCAAATATCAAACACTTACTACATGCTAGACACTGTGTTTTTTTGTTTTTTTAAATTTATTTATTTTGTGGTACGCGGGCCTCTCACTGCTGTGGCCTCTCCTGTTGCAGAGCACAGGCTCCGGACGCGCAGGCTCAGCGGCCATAGCTCACAGGCCTAGCCGCTCCGCGGCATGTGGGATCCTCCCAGACCGGGGCACGAACCTGTGTCCCCTGCATCGGCAGGCGGACTCTCAACCACTGCACCACCAGGGAAGCCCTAGACACTGTTTTGAATTAGAGATGGGAAAACATTTTCTGTGAAGGTCCAGATAATAAATATTTTCAGCTTTGTGGGCTACAGCATCTGTAGCAACGACTTAACTCAATGGGCATGGCTGTGTGCCAGTAAAACTTCATTTCTAAACATTGAATTTGAGTTTTATAGAATTTTTACATATTATGAAATATTATTCTTTGCTTCAAACAGTGAAAAGAGAAAAAGAAACATTTTTAGCTCAAAGGCTGTACAGAAACAGTTGTCAGGCTAGATTTGGCCCTTCCTTCCTTCCTCCCTCCCTTTCCTCTTTCCTTCCAACCTGCTTTTTTTTTTTTTTTTTTTTTTGCTGTACACGGGCCTCTGACTGTTGTGGCCTCTGCTGTTGTGGAGCACAGGCTCCGGACGCGCAGGCTCAGTGGCCATGGCTCACGGGCCCAGCCGCTCTGCGGCATGTGGGGTCTTCCCGGACCAGAGCACGAACCCATGTCCCCTGCATCGGCAGGCAGACTCTCAACCACTGAGCCACCAGGGAAGCCCCCAAATTGATATTTTTGATTGCTTTACCTGAGGCCTTTCTACAAGGTGATTAGTATTTTATTTTTCAAAATATGAGGAGGAAGAGAAGCTGAGAATATTTAAAAGAGCCAGTGTGGAAAATGGCTGGGTTGACTGCCTTTCAGAAAAAGGAGATCAATTAACCTTTGACCCACCAATTCCACTTTCCACAGAAATCACTGTAATCTGCTGATGGTAACAATACCAGTTAATACTTGCTGTCAAGCCTCGTGTTTTTTGTTGTTGTTGTTGTGTTTTCTTGGCCGCGTTCCCCGACCAGGGTTCGATCCCTTGCATTGGAAGCATGGGTCTTAACCACTGGACTGCCAGAGGAGTCCCAAGCCTTGTTTTAAGCACTTAACATGTGCTACCATTTCATCCTCACACCAACCCCATGAAATAGGTACCATTATTAGGTCTAATTTATAGATGAGAAAACAGGTCTTGAGTGGTTATGTGACTTGCCAGTGTCAACTAGGGAAACAAGTACATTGAAATTGCCCTTGAATATTCAGGCCCAGGGAAGAGCTGAAGTCACAGCTCAAGTCTGAAGGCTGTCTCCTGGCAGAATTCCTGCTTAGTAAGATCAGTCTTTTTGTGCTAGTCAGGCCTTCAACTGATTGGATAAGGCCTACCCACATTAGGGAGGGGAATCTGCTTTACTTAATAGTCCACTGATTTAAAATATCAATCTCATCTGAAAACACCTCACAGAAACAGCCAGAATAATGTTTGACCAAATATCTGGGCACCATGGCTCAACCAAGCAGACACAGAAAATTAACCAGTGGGACTTCCCTGGTGGTCCAGTGGTTAAGGCTCCATGCTTCCACCGCAGGGGGCACAGGTTAAATCCGTGGTTGGGGAACTAAGATCCCGCATGCCATGCAGCATGGCCAAAAAAAGAAAATTAAAATTAACCAAATTAAAATTAATTAACCCAGGGTAAGATATGATTTGTATTTACAAAGATCCCCCTGGCAGCTGTGGAAAATGGCTGGTGGGGAATAATAACAGAGGCAGGAGGCCAGGGAGGAGGCTGGTGCAGTCACCCAGGCAACTGATGATGGGGTCCTGGACCAGGGTGGGGGCCAGGGTGGATGGGGTGAAATGGACAGAGTCAACAGGTTTGTTTTATTTTATTTATTTTAATAAACAAATTTTATTTATTTATTTTAAATTTATTTATTTATTTTTTGGTTGTGTTAGGTCTTCATTGCTGCCCGGGCTTTCTCTAGTTCTGGCGAGTGAGGGCTACTCTTCTTTGCGGTACGCAGACTTCTCATTGTGGTGGTTTCTCTTGTTGCCGAGCACGGGCTCTAGGGCACATAGGCTTCAGTAGTTGTGGCGCACAGGCTCAGTGGTTATGGTGCACAGGCTTAGTTGCTCTGCAGCATGTGGGATCTTCCTGGACCAGGGCTCGAACACGTGTCCCCTGCATTGGCAGGCGGATTCTTAACTACTGCGCCACCAGGGAAGTCCACCGCGTTTGTTTTAAATGTAGAATTTAATGAGTTTTAATATCACTGTGCTCTAATTGTAAAGCATTTCTATCACCCCAAAAAGAAACCCCGTCCCCATTAGCAGTCACTCCCCTGTCCCCTAGGCCCTGACAACCACTAACCCACTTTCTGTCTCTGTGGATTGGCCTGTTCTGGACATTTCATATAAATGGAATCACACACTACGTGGCTCTTTGTGTCTGGCTTCTCTCAGGTCATCCACATTGTAGCGTGTGTCAGTGCTTCACTCCTTTTTATGGCTTAATAATATCCCACTGTGTGAATGGACCACATTTTATTTTTCCATTCCTCAGCCCCCACCATCTTTTTTTAATTTTATTTATTTTATTTTTTTAACATCTTTATTGGGGTATAATTGCTTTACAATGGTGTGTTAGTTTCTTTTTATAACAAAGTGAATCAGTTATACATATACACATGTTCCCATATCTCTTCCCTCTTGTGTCTCCCTCCCTCCCACCCCCACCATCTTTTTTTATTTATGTATATATAGATATATATATATATTTTTTGGCTGTGTTGGGTTTTCCTTTCTGTGCGTGCGGGGGCCACTCTTCATCGCAGGCTCAGTGGTTGTGGCTAATGGGCCCAGTTGCTCCGCTGCATGTGGGGGTCTTCCCAGACCAGGGCTCGAACCCGTGTCCCCTGCATTGGCAGGCAGATTCTCAACCACTGCGCCACCAGGAAAGCCCGCCCCCACCATCTTTCTCCTGGAGCAGCACAATCCCCAAGGCCATGGCTCCCCCCTGCAGCCCCTCCCCCACCGTGGTCTGTCCTCCCCACAGAAGCCACTAGAGGGCGCCCCCAAGTACCTGAGTCAGGTCCTGCCCCTCCTCTGCCCACAGCCCTCCAGCCTTTCTGGGATCCTACTTCCCTCAGGGTAAAAGCCCAAATCTTCCCTGTGAACCACAAGGCCCTGCCCACCCCCCATCTTCACCTCTCTCCTCTCTCTCTCCCCTTCACTCACTCTGCTTCAGTCAACTCCTAGCTGTTCCTTCAATATGCCAAGCATGGTGCTGCCCCAGGGCCTTTGCGCAAGCTGTTTCTCCCACCTGGAATGCCCTTCCCCCAGACACCCACAATTGCCCCCTCCCTGATCTTCTTCAGGGCTCTGCTCTGATATCTCCTTATGCATGTAAAGTGTTTGCTACCATCCGCCCCCAGTACAGCGTTCCCTAATGCTATCTCACTTCTCTCCATGGCACTTCTCACCATCTGACATATCACATACTTATTTACTGTCCTCCCTGCCATCTCTCACTAAACTATAAGCCCCCCAGGACAGGGATGCTTGTTCTGTGTCCCCAGAACCTCACTCAATGTCAGGAAGACAGGAGGTGCTAAGTATGTGTTGGATGAATGAATACTATCTGCACTCGAAAAATTTAGACCATGTTGTAAATAATCAAATATAGGGTTTTTCTCAACCTTGGCACTGTGGACATTGTGGCCAGATCATTGTCTGGGGGGCCGTCCTGGGCACTGTGCGGTATGGAGCAGCCTCCCTGGCCCCCACCCACTTGATGCCAGGAGCCCCCCCTCCCCAGCTGTGATAATTACCAAGGTCCCCAGACATGGCCCAGCGTACCCTGAGGGCAAAATCACTCCTGGGTGTGACCCTGTGCTGGAGGGTGAGGATTACCCGTTCCATTTTACAAATGAGGCTTACATCAGGCACAGGAGGTATCAGAGTTCTGCTCATTGGGGTTCTTCACTCATATGCTCCCCTATACCCTGGGGGACCACACATCCCAGGGGCCTGGGATAAGCCTGGTTTACAACCATCATTCTGGTGTAAATCAATTAGTGTCCCTTTTGCTTTCAGACCCGTCCTGATTTGCAATTTGGTGAATGCCTACATCCACTCAAGCTGGAATCAGGCACAGTGTATGACTCAGCATTCCCACTCCTATGTATGTACCCAACAGAAATGCTGCCAGGACACGTGCTAGAATGTTCCATAGCCGCATTAGTCATAACCGACCCAAGCTGGAAACAACCCAAATGCGCACCAACAGTGAAACGGATAAGTAAATTGTGCCAGGGTCTCAGAAAGAGAATGGAGCAGTGAGAACAGGTGAAGTTCAGTCATCCCCAACAGGGGTAAACCTTCGTATGAATGTTGACTGCAAGAAGCTGGATTGAAAAGAGACCATGCTGCTGTGACTTCCCTGGTGGTCCAGTGGTTAAGAATCCATCTTGCAATGCAGGGGACACGGGTTCAATCCCTGGTCAGGGAACTAAGATCCCACATGCCGCAGAGCAACTAAGCCCCGTGTGCGGTAACTACTGAGCCCACACACCACAACTAGAGAGAAGCCCACATGCTGCAATGAAAGATCCCGCATGCCGCAGCTAAGACCCAACGCAGCCAAAAAATAAGGAATAAGAGTTAAAAACAAGAAAAGGCCATGCTGCATGATTCAAGGTGTATGAAATTCAAAAATAGCCCCCCCCCTTCCCAGTTTGTGTTGTTGGAAGACAGGATGCTGGGTATCTTTGGGTAGTGACTGGAAGAGACACAGGGGATTTCTGGGGTTTCTGAGGGCTGGTCGTTCTGTATCTTGATTTTCATATTGGCTACTGGCACGTGTTTACTTTGTGAAAGGCATCAGATTTTATACGTTTGATTTATGCCGTTTCTGTATTTTGGTTAAACTTCAATCACAGCTTCAGACTGAGAAAACAAATTTATGGTTACCAAAGGGGAAAGGGGGAGGGGAGGGATAAATTAGGAGTTTGAGATTAACAGTTACACAGTACTATATACGAAAGAGATGAACAATAAGGACCTATTGTAGAGCACAGGGAATTATATGCAATATCTTATAATAACCTGTAGTAGAAAAGAATCTGAAAAAGAATACATACATATATACATATGTATATATATATATAAAAAAATTCAATCGCAACTTTGCAAATGTAAAGTGTTCTTATTTAGATGATAAATTATAGGGCCACCCTTCTCCTAGAGCTGGGCAGGGTGGTGGGGTGGTCTGAAACTAAGGCCCAGGGGCCGTATCCCCCTCTACTGCCTGTTTGTGTGCCCCAGTGAGCTAAGAATGGTTTTTACATTTTCAAAAAAATTATTTATTTGTTATTTGTTATTTATTTATTTTTTTGGCTGCGTTGGGTCTTCATTGCTGCGCACAGGCTTTCTCTAGTTGCGGCGAGCAGGGGTTACTCTTTGTTGCGGTGCGCGGGCTTCTCATTGTGGTGGCTTCTCTTGCTGTGGAGCACAGGCTCTAGGCGTGCGGGCTTCAGTAGTTGTGGCACACGGGCTCAGTAGTTGTGGCACGCGGGCTCTAGAGTGCAGGCTTAGTAGTTGCGGCGCACAGGCTTAGTTGCTCCGCGGCATGTGGGATCTTCCCGGAGCAGGGATCGAACCCCTGTCCCCTGCATTGGCAGGCGGATTCTTAACCACTGCACCACCAGGGAAGTCCCAGAGGGGAATCAAAAGAAGAATCATAGTTCATGTCATGTGAAAATTGTATGAAATTCAAATTTTAGAGCCCATAAAAAAAGTTTTATTGGAGCACAGCCATGCCCATTTGAGTATGTGTCATCTCTGGCTGCTTACGTGCAGAGTTGTGTAGCTGTGATCGAAACCGTGTGGCCGGAAAAGCCAAAATGTTTTCTACTTGGCCCTTTTAGAAAAAGTGAGCCAACATTTGTCTCAGAGTCATGCCTTGACTGGTCCATCTAAAGCTGCTCGCTCTGCTTTTTTTTTTTTTTTTTTTTTCTTCTGATGGTGCTGCACGGCAAGCCAGATCTTAGTTCCCTGATCAGGGATCTAACCCGCACCCCCTGTAGTGGAAGCACAGACTCTTAACCACTGGACCATCAGGGAAGTACCCCTTCTGCTCTTTTTACACTCAGAGTCACACTGTTTCTTCACTGTGCCTCCCACCTCAGGGTCTTTGTATCTGCTGCTCCCTCTCCCTGGAATGCTATCTCCACTTTGGTCATCTTTCAGGTAACAGTTAAGGAATCACCTCCTCCAGGCAGCCCTCTGGGATCCCCCAGTCTAGATCATAGCCCTCCCTAGTCTATCCTCTCCTTTGCCTCTTCTCTTTCTCCTTCCTGGCACAATTTGAAAGCTTCCATTTGTGCAGATATTTGATTGACTATTTCCTTCACCAGAGGGTCAGCTCCTCGAGGGCAGGGATTCTTTTTTTCCTCTGACAGGCTCCCAGGAAAACATTTGCTAGACGAATGAGTGCTGAGACTGGAGGGATGTGAGGAATTCCAAGCAAAAAGGTTGAGCTGGGCTGCAAAACTGATGGGTGTGTTTGCAGGCGGGGAAGGGCGGGACGGGTGGAAAGTCCCTCAGCCTGAGGTCCCAGGGGCAGATTTGCAAAGAAATGCAAAACAGTTTGCCTAGGGCTCTCAGTGAGTCCCTGTGGACCTGCTGGGAGCCCTCACAAGAGGCGGAGTCGGGAACAGATCCACCTTCACTTACCCTCTAAGAGTCTCAGTTTTAGCCTCTGTAAACTGGATCTGAACAGTGAGAACCTTTTGAAAGGGCCAGCAAATCCGTCTCCTCCGTGAGACCTCTGCACAGGTCAGTGATCTTAGGAACCAACACTGGACCACCCATTCCCACCATGCAGCCCCACCAGACCTCCCTAAACTCAGCTGTTCAACCATCCAGAGAAGCAGTACACCCCTTCCTAAGGCTATTCCAGAACATTCCATGCTACAGAACATCCCTAGAGCATGTAGTGGGACTACCTAACCCTGAGCTGTGTGCAGTTATCCTGGACCCTGAGAGAAAAGGAGAAATCAATAATACTGGTCCTATCTTTCTTTTTTAAAATTAATTAATTATTTTAATTAATTATTTTAATAATTATTAATTATTTTTGGGGTCCTTGTAGCTGCGCGGGCTTTCTCTAGTTGCCACGAACGTGGTGCGTGGGCTTCTCATTGCGGTGGCTTCTCTTGTTGCGGTGCATGGGCTCTAGGCGCACAGGCTTAGTTGCTCCATGGCATGTGGTATCTTCCCGGACCAGGGCTCGAACCCGTGTCCCCTGTATTGGCAGGCGGATTCTTAACCACTGTGCCACCAGGGAAGTCCCTGGTCCTATCTTTCTTTAAAATTTGGTTGCTTTGCTCATCATGGACTTTTTTTGCATTTATTTGAAGTTTAAAAAGTGATACTAAAATACAATCATCGGGGACTTTCCTGTCAGTCCAGTGGTTAAGACTCTGCACTTCCACTACAGGGAGCACATGTTCTATCCTGGTTGGGGAACTAAGACCCCACATACCTCGTGGTGCAGTCAAAAAAAAAAAAAAAAAAAAAACCATCAGGACTGAGTTTTTTGGAGCTCCCCCCCCTTAAATTTTGTGCCCGAGGAGAGTACCTCGCTCTCCTCAATGCAGCAGGTAGTAAGTGCTAATAAATGCTCCTAGAAGGAATGGTTGCAATATGTAAAATCTGGTGTTTCTATCTCACAATGGGGGCTGTTTTAATTTGCTGGGGAGGTCACAACAAAATGCCACAGAATGGGTAAATAACCATCAAATTTATTGTCTCACAGTTCTGGAGGTCAGAAGCCCCAGATCCAGGTGTCGGCAGGGTTGATTTCTGCTGAGGCCTCTCTCCTTGGCCTGCAGATGGCTGCCTTCTTCCTGTGTCCCTGTGTGATCTCCCCTCTGGGCCTGTCTTTTCCCAATCTCACCAATATGACTGGTGTCATATTAAATTAGGGCCTACCCTAAAGACCTCACTTTAACTTAATTGCTTCTTTCAAACCCTGTCTCTAGGGCTTCCCTGGTGGCGCAGTGGATGAGAATGCGCCTGCCGATGCAGGGGATGCGAGTGGATGAGAATGCGCCTGCCGATGCAGGGGACGCGAGTTCGTGCCCCGGTGCGGAAAGATTTCACATGCCGAGGAGTGGTGGGGCCTGTGAGCCATGGCCGCTGAGCCTGCGCGTCCGGATCCTGTGCTCCGCGATGGGAGAGGCCACAGCAGTGAGAGGCCTGCGTACTGCCAAAAAAAACCCCCAAACAAACATAAAAACTCTGTCTCTAAATAAAGTTACATTCTGAGGTACTGGGGGGTTAAGACTTTAATATATATGTTTGGGGGAGGGGCACAATTTAGCCCATAACAGGAGCAAACTCTTCAACGGGGCTTAATGTATGCCAGGCACTGTGCTAGGTACTTTATATTAACTTCTTTAAGTCTCGCAAGAGTCCCATAATAGAATAGGTTCTGTTATTATTCAACATTTTACATGAAGGATCCTGAGGCTCAGAGAGATTATGTAACTTGCCCAAGTTCACACAGGCAGCGAGGGCAGAATCTAAACTCATGATTTTTGGTTTCAGATCAACCAAATCTGGAATCCATCTAGGAAGTAGTAGTGGAGCAGAGTTGCTCCCTGACTAAACCATGCATTTTTTCTTTTAAATTGTGGTAAAATATACATAACATAAAATTGACCTTTTAAATCATTTTTGAGTGTACAGTTCAGTGTATTAAGTACACTCACATTGTTGTGCAGCCATCCCCACCATCTGTCTCCAGGACTTTTCCATTTTTCCAAAAGGAAACTCTGTCCCCATGAAACACTGACTCCCCCTCCCCCTGACCCTGGCCTCCACCACTTTACTTTCTGTCCCTTTTGACTCCTGTAGGGACCTTATATAGGTAGAATTATACAATATTTGTCCTTTTTTTTTTTTGGCTACACCATGCAGCTTGTGGGATCTTAGTTCCCTGACCAAGGATGAAACCTGGGCCCTCAGTGGTGAAAGCACAGAGTCCTAACCACTGGACCGCAAGGGAATTCCCCAATATTTGTGCTTCTGTGTCCAGCTTATTTCACTGAGCATACCATTTTATCCATGTTGTAGCCTGTGTCAGAATTTCCTTCCTTTTTGGAACGAAATTAGGTTATTTGTAGAGACGTGGATGGATCTAGAGACTGTCATACAGAGTGAACTAAGTCAGAAAGAGAAAAACAAATATCGTATATTAACGCATATATGTGGAACCTAGAAAAATGGTACAGATGAACCGGTTTGCAGGGCAGAAATAGAGACACAGATGTAGAGAACGAACATATGGACACCAAGGGGGGAAAGTGGTAGCGGCGGTGGTGGTGGTGGTGGGATGAATTGGGAGATTGGGGTTGACATGTATACACTAATATGTATAAAATGGATAACTAATAAGAACCTGTTGTATAAAAAAATAAATACAATAAAATTCAAAAATAATAATAAAAGTGCCAAAAAAAGAGAGAAGAATTTCCTTCCTTTTTAAGGCTGAGTAATATTCCAGCGTATGGGTGGACCATTAAACCATGCCTTTTTAAGTCACTTGGTCTGCCCTTATTAGCTGTGTGGCCTTGGGGAGATCACTTAACTTCTCTGAGCCTCAATTTGCTCCTGCATGAATGAGCCCACACAAAGCCCAGGGTGTGGGGAGGATTACGTGAATTAATTGGTTTATTATTATTATATTTTAATATTTAGGCTGCACTGGGTCTTAGTTGCGGCCCATGGGATCTTCATTGCAGCATGCAGGATCTTTAGTTGCAGCATGTGGACTCTTAGTTGTGGCATGCATGCGGGATCCAGCTCCGCGACCAGGGGTCGAACCCGGCTCCCCTGCATTGGGAGCACGGAGTCCAACCCACTGGGCCACCAGGGAAGTCCCGTGAATTAATTGATTTAAAGGGTAGTGATGGGTATCCAATACACGCTCAACAGCATCAAAAGGCAGATGCAAGGGGCGTGCAGTGGCGGCCTCTGGTCAGCAGGAGCCGCTGCCGGGACCTCCGTGTCCGCCCCGCGCCGCAGCGAGCGCACGCGCAGCAGAGCTTTCCTGCAGCGGTTGCTTTTCTTCGTGCTTCTTCCCCGCCCTTTACCCTCAGCTGTATTTATTACTGCAGACCCTGAGCCTGGCTGTCTGCTTTTGCTGTGCTGAAGCCCTGCTCCTCCCCAGGCTTCTGGGTCTGGGGATGGCGGTGGGGAGTTGTCCCCTGCCAACATCTGGCCCCATCCCTGCAGCTGGGGGTGGAACACCTCTGCATGGAGGGTTACAGAGGGGAGGGAATGTCTTAAATTTCCCCATTCCCCTTAAACTCTCCCCGGCCTCTTTAATTTACATTAAGTTAAAATTTCTCAATAAGCAATCTATTCACTTGGGAGCAAATTCAACCCTCTTAACGAGAAAACTTTTGTTTTAATTTCTGAAATGTTCCAATTTGCAAGGAAGTGCTGTGAAGTGCCTAAGACGGAGCCCAGCACACAGTTAGTGCTGAGTGCACTTAAACATTTTTAAAAAATTAAGATAGGGGCTTCCCTGGTGGCGCAGTGGTTGAGAGTCCGCCTGCCGATGCAGGGGACGCGGGTTCGTGCCCCGGTCCGGGAAGATCCCACATGCCGCGGAGCGGCTGGGCCCGTGAGCCATGGCCGCTGAGCCTGCGCGTCCGGAGCCTGTGCTCCGCAACGGGAGAGGCCACAACAGTGAGAGGCCCGCGTACCACAAAAAGAAAAAAATTAAGATAAATCATTTATTAAGAATGGGAAACTGGATACCCATCTGCTGAAATCGCGTCCCCCCAACGGCGCATGCGCTTGCCATGTAAAATTAACATAACGTGTCAGGAACACAGACGCAGGTGTTAAAGATACGGGATTGAGCTCGGGCATTGACGTCTGCTGCCTGCCACTCTGCGGCTCCGATCCTCGGTCGTTCGGTAGATATTTCTGGAGCAGCTCCTTCCTGCCTCAGTTTCCCCCTGGGTTAAACGCGGGATAGTGACGGCAGTCTTCGATTAAACGAAATCAGGGCTGGGCTGTGATAGCGCTTTACAAAGCAAAACGCGCAAAGCCTTTGCGGAGAGAGGAGTGCATAGGCTTAGAGTCCAGATCCGAACTTGCATGGCTTTTTACAGACGCATATCTCCTCTTCTCCCAGCGCAGGGAAAGCACTGCAGTCCCCCTCTTTTTGACAGAGTGAATTTAGGGGAAGATTTACTGAAAGGGGTTTATTTACGCTAATGAGAATATCATTAATTGGTGCAAGAAATACTTATGAGCGCCTACTGTGTACCAGGCATTGAGCTGGGCTCTTTACCAAGAATAAAAATACTGAATTGAATGCCAATTCGTTCTCTTGAGCCAGAGATCTGAAATACAGCTGTTTCTTAGGGTCATATTAGGACACAAATGCAAAATAGTCTTCCTGCGCCTCCCCCTGGAGAGAAAATGAAGTAGAAAATGAGATTGCGCATGTAGAAAAGCGCTTAGCCCCCGTGCTTGCGACAGGGCAAACCAGTACCTGAAATGTATTTTATTAATAGTAATGATAGCTAATTAAAAATAGCTGACGTGTATTGAGAACTGTGTCAGGCACGGTGCTAATCCCTGTACATATACTTAGTGAATTTTACTCTCCCCCAGTGAGGTCGCACTGATGACCCCATTGTGCAGATAAGAAAACTGAAGAATAGAAAAATACGAGTATCTACTGTAAGAACACTTAAAGTGGTGGAGCTAATAAGGTGTTTTGTTCACTGCTATATCCACAACACCTATAGCAGTGCCTGGTATAGTAGACGCTCGATCTGTCTTTGTGGAATAAATGAGTGATTAATACCTGCCTTTAAAAAAGCTTTTTTTTCTTGTAAATAGACAGGTAGTTGCAAAAATGGTACTGAGAGGTCCTTAGTATTCTTACCCCTGTACTGTCATCTTACCTAACATCAAACCGAGGAAATTAACCTTGGTGCAATCTACAGACCCTATTAATATTGTAATCTGCTTTTAATAGGAGTGCTTGGCACTTTGCAGACTGATGTAGTTGCTATGATATGGTTAATATTCTCAGCTAAAACGGCTCTTCGCTTTTTGCACCTAAGCATTGCATCCGGGAGGCGTGCACCTTGCACCGGGCGGACCACGCCCCAGGGAAAATCCAAGTGTGGAACGCAGACCCTCTATATTAGAGCAGCGGCGCCGACGCACAAGGGTTACCCTGTGGGAGGCCGTCCATGCGCCTGCGCGGGGCGTCGCTTCGCCCCGCCCCAGAAGCGGGGGTCAGATGACCCGCCCAACCGGTGTCGGCCTATAAAAGCTCGGGTGTTGACGTCAGCGTTCTCTTCCGCCGTCGTCGCCGCCATCCTCGGCGCGGCTAGTCACACTCGGATCTGCCTGGGAGAATCCACCGACATCCGCCACCATGGTGAGCAGCGCTGTTCAACGGGCGGCCTGAATCGGCGGCGGGGCCTCCGTAGGGCCGGCCCTACCAGGCCTGGAGAGCTGTGGCCTCCCTGACTGAGAGGAGACATGGCGGCGGCGGCGGGGCCGGCGGGCTCGGGGCTGGGGAAGCGGCTGCCGCCATGTCTGCGCGATGCACTGCTAGCCGAGCTCCGCTTCCGGGGGCGCCGCCTCCTCCAGGACCCCGGGCCCGGCTGGAGCTGGGGCGGAGGCGGGGCGGGGGGGTATGATGATGTGGCAGACGCTGTAATGGCGGGCGCCGCGGTGCGAGCGGGGAGAGGGGAGCCGCCTTATGTAACCCGTGGGCTGGGAGTTTGAGTCCGATTTTCTGTCGGGAGCCGGGGGAGGCAAGGAAATGGCAAAAGGAGAGAAGAGTAAGACCTTTAGAAGCGTCTCGTCTTCTGACGTTGTGTAACCTTGGTCCTCCCTGTACCTCCTGGCATATTTAAGAATCAGGGGCAGGGTGCGTGGCTCTACCTGATTGACCCCCACCCTGCACAGCGAGAGGTGACCTTGGATTTTAAAGAGGCCCTTTGGTTGGGGGAAGGCTGGGGGTATAACCAGTGGCAACACAGTGGGGGGAACTTCAGCTGGACCCTAGATACGTCAATATACTATAAAGGAAATCTGCTGTCATTCTTTGAGACTTACTCCCCAGTACTCATTCTGGGTTGTGACAACCAGCGTCTGGCTTTTCAGGGACGGGGTGAATTGCACTTTTAAAGGGGTGTCAACAGAGAAAGGGGGATCTGGGTGGGAGTTGAGGCAGCGCCAGGACCAGCTCCCTCTGGCCATGGCCTAGCAGTCTCTATCGATCAAGGTCTCAGTGCCAAGCCTCATTCCTGGAGTGCCGGGCCATCCTGAGTCGTCCCCCCGCTCCCCCCCGCCCAGGTGAACTTCACAGTAGACCAGATCCGGGCCATCATGGACAAGAAGGCCAACATCCGAAACATGTCCGTCATCGCCCACGTGGACCATGGCAAGTCCACTCTGACGGATTCCCTGGTGTGCAAGGCGGGTATCATAGCCTCCGCCCGGGCTGGGGAGACCCGCTTCACTGACACCCGGAAGGACGAGCAGGAGCGTTGCATCACCATCAAGTCGACGTGAGCAAAGCCTTGGCACCCTCTGGACAGGGAGGGGGGAGGTGCTTACTCTGAGTCCTTGGGCGGTGGGTAGCGAGGACAGACAGTAGCCAACCCTTTCCTGACAGGTTTCTGGGGAGATGAGCACATTGGGGCTGGGTTTTTGGACTGTGAGAGACAATGGGGCTTCAGCTAGTGAGATGGGAACCTTTGTCTCCTGTGGGAGAGGCACAGTGATGGGTGGTATTAAGGGGATTTGGAGAGGAGGGGGGCCGAGGGGCTCTTGGCATTGTCTGGAGAAGTCTGGGTGGGTGCTGCTGGCATCCAAGGATGCTGCTAAAGGTCTTGCCTTACCTATGGTGGCCCCCTGTGAGTTTTCTGGCCCCAGACGTTAAGAAGGTGAGAAAACCTCCCTCCCCCACAAAAAAAGAAAAAAAAGAGGCTGTAACAACAGTTGTTTTCATCTGGTAACATCTCCTTGGTCATTGGCTCTGAGGCTCGTTTCAGCTGGGGAGGGAAGGGTGAAAGGTAGTCTTTGGGGTTTCTGGATCTTGCCTGATTGTGTAGCAGCTCTTTGAAATCAGGTGTGTTGAGCCTGAGAGGAACCAGGTGGACTCTGGTACCATTGCACCTGTACCAGGGAGGTGGTGGTTCCCGGCAGAGGGTGCTGCAGAGGTAAATGTCCCTGGATAGGATAGCTCTTGTGTGGGAAGTCTGCAGTTCATCTCTAGGGATGAGTAATGCAGGGGGAGGAGACAGGTTGCAGCATCTGTCTGGCTTTTTACTGGATTACAGCCTCACTTCAGGATCAAGAGCATCCACCCTGACTCCCGTGGGCAGGAACCTGATGGACCACAGGGCTAGTGGGAACAGGTTAGGAGCCAGACTGAGGTGTGCCTCCATCCGGGTAACCTGTTGCAATCTCTCAGGGCCATTTCCCTCTTCTACGAGCTCTCAGAGAATGACTTGAACTTCATCAAGCAGAGCAAGGATGGCTCTGGCTTCCTCATCAACCTCATTGACTCCCCTGGGCACGTGGACTTCTCCTCAGAGGTGACAGCCGCCCTCCGTGTCACCGATGGTGCCTTGGTGGTGGTGGACTGCGTGTCGGGTAAGCAGCAGGCTTCCCCACGGATGGCAGGGAGCCTGGGGCTGTCCCCTCTTTGGCCGACGGAGACGCCTCATCCCCTGCTGGTCCACAGGCGTGTGCGTGCAGACAGAGACGGTGCTGCGCCAGGCCATTGCCGAGCGCATCAAGCCTGTGCTGATGATGAACAAGATGGACCGGGCCCTGCTTGAGCTGCAGCTGGAGCCCGAGGAGCTCTACCAGACCTTCCAGCGCATCGTGGAGAATGTCAACGTCATCATTTCCACCTACGGGGAGGGCGAGAGCGGCCCCATGGGCAACATCATGGTAAGATTGCCTGACTGCTGAAGTCGGGGTCCCTTGGCGGATCGCCGTCTCCTGCTGTGTTCCTAGTACCCCCTCCCGCTTCTCCCACCGGGTGGGCAGCATTCCTCATGCAGATTGGAAGGGTTGTGGTTTTCTCCTTCAGGGCTGCCCTTGGGAAACCACTGTTGTGAAGCCATGGCCTCCTGGGGATTCTTGGGAGGTTGGAAGGTGAGGTTGCCAGGAACCTTGGAATGGCAAGAAGGCTGGACTTCGGTGGAGGCTGTGGGGTAGCAGCTCAGCCTGCTAACAGAGGGGCATGGGGCAGTGCCTGTGGCATCATCGCACACCCTGTCGTGATGGGGGCAGAGCTGGGCACCCTGTACATGATGACTAAAATTTCTTCACTTTGACCTGACGACTGTTGAAGAAATCCAGTGTCTGAGGGCCGGGGTGCTTGGGGGCTTCATTGATGTGGTTTGTGTCCAACTGTCCCAACTCACAGCTTTCTCCTGCTCTCTCAGATTGACCCTGTCCTCGGTACTGTTGGCTTCGGGTCTGGTCTCCACGGCTGGGCCTTCACTCTGAAGCAGTTTGCAGAGATGTACGTGGCCAAGTTTGCTGCCAAGGGTGAGGGTCAGCTGGGGCCTGCCGAGCGGGCCAAGAAGGTGGAGGACATGATGAAGAAGCTATGGGGAGACCGGTGAGTGCTGGAGACACAGCCCAAGTGTCCGTGGGGTCCTTCACACCTGCATCCCCCCAGATTCCCCTAACTTGGGTTGAGTCTTGTCTGACAGGTACTTTGATCCAGCCAACGGCAAATTCAGCAAGTCAGCCAACAGCCCAGATGGCAAGAAGCTGCCACGGACATTCTGCCAGCTCATCCTGGACCCCATCTTCAAGGTGAGCTGGCGTGTGCTTGATATAGGTAGGCGTCCCTAGGGCTGTCCTTGGGTTCCCTGAGAATCTGGTACCCAACCTGCTGCAGCCAGTAGCAAGATGCCGTGGGGCAAGGCAGGGCCAGGCTGCAGAGGCAGCTCCTGGGACAAGGATGAGGCAGCATGAGGTCAGAACGCCCTCAGGGTTCCACCCTGACAGGGAAGTCTCCCTGCCCCCTGGGCTTCATCATCAGGGGGACCATCAGCCTCCCTGACTGGGCAGCAGGTGAGATGAGGTAGGAGGGTCTAGGGTTTGCAAGCCTGTGAGTTTAGTGAGTGTATGCTCAATATCTGAAAATAGGAAGGGTTTTTTTTTCTTTTAACAATCTGTCGAGAAGTGTCCCCGTGATTTGCTTAATTGGGTCAGGCCTTTGGCGGTAAGTGAAGATGGCCTTTAAAGCTCCAGAGCAGGAAGCAGGTAGCTGCAGGCTTCCAGTATGTTCCCAAACCCACTTTGCCATGTCTCTTGGGTGTCAGGTGTTTGATGCAATCATGAATTTCAAGAAAGAGGAGACGGCAAAACTAATTGAAAAACTGGATATCAAGTTGGACAGTGAAGATAAAGACAAAGAAGGCAAACCACTTCTGAAGGTGAGTGGAGCGGCCATCCTGTGAATCCCCATCCCAGCTTGAGTGCCATTTTCTCAGGTAATCAGACAGCTGGCTGTAAGGGTCTCAGTCAGGGCTCCATGCTGGGCCCAGGCTTATATTAGAAGTATCACCAGCAGGAGCTCTGTCACCAGCAGGGATGGGTAGGAGATATCAGCTGTTTTACACTGTTCTTCTAGATTCTTTCTCAAGTCATTTTTTTTGTCCCTCTTTCACATCCCCTACTTTAGGCAGTGATGCGCCGCTGGCTGCCTGCCGGGGATGCCCTGCTGCAGATGATTACCATCCACCTGCCCTCCCCTGTGACGGCCCAGAAGTACCGCTGTGAGCTCCTGTACGAGGGGCCCCCAGACGACGAGGCCGCCATGGGTACGTGGGGTGTGCCTGCATTCTGGGGTTAGAACGCTGGGCAGAGCTGCAGAATTCTGGAAAGCTGAGCTGCCAGGGAATCAGTTTCCCCTGTGGGGGGTTCCTTTCTCTCTCCTCAGGCATTAAAAGCTGTGACCCCAAAGGCCCTCTTATGATGTACATTTCCAAAATGGTGCCGACCTCTGACAAAGGTCGGTTCTATGCCTTCGGCCGGGTCTTCTCAGGGCTGGTGTCCACCGGCCTGAAGGTCAGGATCATGGGGCCCAACTACACGCCTGGGAAGAAGGAAGACCTATACCTGAAGCCAATCCAGAGGTGAGGTGCTCCGTGAGGCAGAGGGTGCCCAGCAGCCTCCCTTTCGTCCTTCAAGCCAGTGAAGGGGGAAGGGTGAGGGTTATCTGAATGTAGACTTGGCCAGGGGAGGCCCACCAGGAAATAGTGTCTCCTCCTCCCCACTAGGGATTCACAGTGAGACACAGCCCGGAGTTGGGAAGCAGTTAGGCTGAAATTATGGTGGCAGCATACATTTTAAAATACCCAGAGAATAGGCTCTGACCCTAGAGATGTCATGTGGCGGGTGGCCACCCAGTCCAGGTGTGGGTAGTGGGAAGAGCCTCCATTCCTGCTAGTTCCTCGGGGCCCTGACTGTATTGCGACCTGCGAGTGCCGCCGGTTTCCCTGTGGCACGCATGTCTGGCCTGGGTCAGGGTGCAGAGTCCTGCACAGCGCACGTGTTAGTGAGCAGGTGGTTCTGTCCTGGTGTGCAGGAGCCAAAACTGTCATTGAGACCTGGGTCGCAAGATAAATTCAGAGCTTGGCCCAGGGTGGGGTGGCACTGCCCCTTCAGACAGGAAGACAGCCGCAGGCTCCAAGACAAAGGAGGCTTGTCTTTGGTCATTTGGGGATCTGCCACCCCAGTGCCGATGCATTGTGGCCTTTTGTGTCTCCCCCAGGACAATCCTGATGATGGGCCGCTACGTCGAGCCCATCGAGGACGTGCCTTGTGGCAACATCGTGGGCCTGGTGGGCGTGGACCAGTTCCTGGTGAAGACAGGCACCATCACCACCTTCGAGCATGCCCACAACATGCGGGTGATGAAGTTCAGCGTGAGCCCTGTCGTCAGGGTGGCTGTGGAGGCCAAGAACCCGGCCGACCTGCCCAAGCTGGTGGAAGGCCTGAAGCGGCTGGCCAAGTCGGACCCCATGGTGCAGGTGGGTGGGTCCCGGCTGGAGGCGGACACCTGCGGCAGTGGTGGTTTGTTGGCTTATGCCGTGTGGCTGAGCCGAAAGATTCCGCTGGCTTCTCACACAAGTAGAGATTCCGTGTTGAGAAAACCAGCTGTGCTGGGTACACCTGCCCTGGTAGAGGTGCTGCCCTTAATTTAAATGGTGGTTTTCCACCCAGGAACCCGATTTCTTTCGTAGGCTGCTTGGGTCTTTACAGGCTGGTTGTGCACGGAGGGTCCTTACAGAAGGTTAATGTTGAAAACGAGTAAAGAGGATCCTGCTGTCTTCCCCCCAAAACCCCATTTTGGGAGTCTGCCTTTTCCATCTGGAGGAAAGCTTGGAGCCCGCTTTCTACCTGTCCCTAGAATCCCTTGGGTTTCCCACATTTGTCCCGGGGTCTGTGCTCAGGCTGACACGTGGCCCTTTTCAGTGCATCATTGAGGAGTCCGGGGAGCACATTATTGCGGGTGCCGGGGAGCTGCATCTGGAGATCTGCCTCAAGGACCTGGAGGAGGACCACGCCTGCATTCCTATCAAGGTGAGGCCTGGCGCTGCTCTGGTGGCTGGAGGCCCCCTGTCCTCAGGACGGAGGGCAAGGCAGGGCCCTGGGTCCAGGCTGGGCTCTGAGGGGCCCATTGACTGGGCCACTCAATTCTCTGTCCTTCCATCCGTTACTGCCAGCTGATCTGTGCTGTCGTGACACCAGCTTAGATGCGTTGGCAAGGCTGGAGTGTGAGCGGTCTGCTTCTTAACAAATTTTTTAAAAAGCTCTTGGGAAGTGCAGACACTGAGGCTTATGTAGCCGGCCCCACGCCCAGCTGGTGCGTTCTGGTTTCCATTCTCCTTTTTTTCCCCCACAGAACTGAGCGCAGATCTGTGTCTGTTCTCAGACGTGGATTTGGGTTTCTTTACGTGTGGTTCTCTCTGTTAAGCTTCTGTCTTTTTGTTTCTCTACTTATAGGAATGAAATTTTCTTTTTTCAGGTACGGTGACAGCTTTTCCCCATTATTCTCTATATTAGAAAACTAATATGCTGGGGTGTGGGGTTAGGCCTAGCACTTGTATCTTTTGAGATTTTTTTTCCCAGTTAATACCGCATATGTGGAGTTTCACTGTTTCACCAGCCCTCTTGGCAGCGGGCTTCCTTCTACAAGGGAGTACCTGCACACCTCATGTTTACACAGAAGACGTGCATGGCTCTGTGCCGCCAGATCAAACTCGCTCTGTTTTCTGTGCCACTGCCACTGTTAAGTGGGCCTCGTTATTAGGAAGACCGTCTGTTAAGATGCCTCTCAGGTGTCTGGTTCCTGTGGCAGACCTGACCTAACCTGCATGCTCCTTTTGCAGAAATCCGACCCAGTTGTCTCATACCGAGAGACCGTCAGTGAGGAGTCTAACATGCTCTGCCTGTCCAAGTCCCCCAATAAGCACAACAGGCTGTACATGAAGGCACGGCCCTTCCCCGACGGCCTGGCCGAGGACATCGACAAGGGCGAGGTGTCTTCCCGCCAGGAGCTCAAGCAGCGGGCCCGCTACCTAGCTGAGAAGTACGAGTGGGACGTGGCCGAGGCCCGCAAGATCTGGTGCTTTGGCCCTGATGGCACCGGCCCCAACATCCTCACTGACATCACCAAGGGCGTGCAGTACCTCAACGAGATCAAGGACAGTGTGGTGGCCGGCTTCCAGTGGGCCACCAAGGAGGTGAGGGGCTGCTCAGGCACAGCTCTGGTGGGTTTGTCACTGGGGCGTCCTCCTGTCCTTGTTTCCTTGTTGGCAGGGTGGGGCTGTGGTCCTGCCTCCTGGGAAGGGGACCCTAGGGAGGCTGAGATGGTCCCTGTCGGTGAGACCTAGAGGAGCTGGCACAGACAGTTCTGGCTGACCTGTTCTCAGGAGCTGCAATAGAGGCGGTTTCTTGATGGTGTTCCCCTTTCTCCATAGGGGGCGCTGTGTGAGGAGAACATGCGGGGCGTGCGCTTCGACGTCCACGATGTGACACTGCACGCGGACGCCATTCACCGCGGTGGCGGCCAGATCATCCCCACGGCCCGGCGCTGCCTGTACGCCAGCGTGCTGACTGCCCAGCCCCGGCTCATGGAGCCCATCTACCTTGTGGAGATCCAGGTGGGGAGGCCTGGCCCCCCCAGCTGCTGCTCCCGGTCCCACCCTGCCCAACAGCTGCTAATAGCCCTTCTTTGCCTGACAGTGTCCAGAACAAGTGGTTGGTGGTATCTACGGTGTGCTGAACAGGAAGCGGGGCCACGTCTTTGAGGAGACCCAGGTGGCTGGCACCCCCATGTTTGTTGTGAAGGCCTACCTGCCTGTCAATGAGTCCTTTGGTAAGTGCCAGTCTGGTGTGGTCCTCAGATGCCTGCTGCCTTTGGGGTGGAGCCCAGCAGACATTCAGCCCATCTGGTCTAGGACGGGACGCATTTCTTTTCTTTTTTTTTTTTTTATTATTTATTTGGTCGTGCTGGATCTTAGTTGCGGTAGGCTTGCTCCTTAGTTGTAGCTCACGGGCTCCTTAGTTGTGGCATGCGAACTCGTAGTTGTGGCATTCATGTGGGCTCTCTAGTTCCCTGACCAGGGATTGAACCTGGGCCCGCTGCATTGGGAGCGCAGAGTCTTAACCACTGCGCCACCAAGGGAAGTCCCAGGGGCCCAGTTCTTTCTTGTTGTGCATGGCACAGGGTGGGTCTGATGGGAGCTGTTGCTTTCTGCATCGCAGTTGTGGAGGAGGAGGTGCCTGTTTCTCATTTGGGCCTCTGGACTGTTGAATTAGGGGGAAGGTCCTTGGGCCTGTAAATCTAAGAGCAAAGCCTGCAGAGAAGCTATGCTGGAGCCCCTGGTTCATCCTGAGAAGGAGCAGGTGGAGACCAGAGGCCCAGGAAGGGCCAGCCTTGCCCCACTTATTAATCAGTAGCCTTTGAGGGAGCCTTTGGGTGAGGGATAGGATAATGGGCCTGACATCTGACATGAGCCAGGTAGTCCAGACTCAGTGATCTTCTGGTGTGGTGTGGGTCTGTGTTCCCACCTTCCCCTCCTGGCCTCCGCCAGGGAGCCGTGAGGCTGCCTGGGCTGCCCGGTGAGCGCCGTTTCTGTGCCTCCTACAGGCTTCACCGCTGACCTGAGGTCCAACACGGGCGGCCAGGCCTTTCCCCAGTGTGTGTTCGACCACTGGCAGATCCTGCCCGGTGACCCCTTCGACAGCACCAGCCGCCCCAGCCAGGTGGTGGCAGAGACGCGCAAGCGCAAAGGCCTGAAGGAAGGCATCCCGGCCCTGGACAACTTCCTGGACAAGTTGTAGGCAGCCTCCCCGCAGCCCGCTGCCTGGTGGGACTCGGGCGCAGCCCCTGCACCCAGGGACAGGTGACCACAGCAACAGCCCCACATTCTCCACGACACCTTGAGGCTGTCCAGACCCAGTAACGCTCTGCCTGACAAGTTTCTGGGGCCCACTCCGTGCCATCGCTCAACATGAACACTTGATGCCGTTTCTTTCGATATTTATTTCTAGATTTCAGACGCAACAGAAGTGCCCTCACGGCAGGGACTTATCTGGCCGGTAGGGATGGGGGAGGAGATGGGACACCCAAAGCTTTTTTGTTAAGAGGGAAATTCACATGTCCAAAAAAAGTTAAAAATAAACGCATTAAGAGGTTTATTTGGGTAAATGGCCTGCAGTGGATTTTCCTCCGGAAAGGGGGAAGGAACAAGCGGGTAGATGTTCTCTTTGGACAGAAGCTAGAAGGCAGGAAATCCTGTGCAGTGTCACCATGAGCACCTCCAGCTGTATTAGTGCCATTGGAATAATAAATTTGATATGGTGGTGATCGTGCATGCGTGTCCATGGTCTTTCTCCATCCGCTCAGGCTAGAATGGACTCCCTGTGCCGGTGAGCAAGGCCATTGTTTACGCTCCAATACACAGTGTTCAGTATCACCTCCAAATGTCCAGGGCTGAGGCAGAGGTCCGTGAGACTTCACGTGATCCAGGCGAGTCCAGTTGTCCACCTGTCACGTGGGGCCAGCTGGTGGAACTGTCCTACATCCGTGCTGTTTGCAGGGGCAGCCACTGGCCTCGTGTCTACTGAGCATTTGAAATGGGGGTAGTGCAAGCCCAGGACCGTTACTTTTAGCTGTAAACATATTTCCATAGTCTGATGACGCTGGTGCTGTCTTAGCAGTCAATGCAGGCTGGGAAAATTGCCCATGTGCTCAGCTTTGTCCCATCAAAACTTCCCTGTGGTTACTGCAGTGCTGACTAGCACCCTGGGGGCTGACTTGTGCCTGGGTTGTGGGAGGAGCCTCAGTCTAACTTTCATGCTAGGAGCCGCTCTTTGAACAAACAGCAAGGATTCCTTTGTAGGATTCTCTGGATTTGTCTATTCAAACTTTACTCTAAAGATTTGTAACGTTATGCGTGGGTTATCACTCTACATGCCTGTCCTCAGGAAGGCGGATGGGGACAATGAGGTGCTGGTGTGGGGTTCCAGGCCAGGAGGGTGGCCATTGTGCTCCCAGGCTGCCCAGACCTATACCTCCACTAATATGTGTCTTGTTAAGGTATGGAAAGGGGAGGAAAAGAGCTGTAGAAACCTGATGAACGTTGCCTAGAGCCAGATGACCAAGGTCAACATCAGTGATAAGTCAGGATGATACTATGGACCCTTGATAAGGAGTGATGAAAATGGCACTGTATGGTCTTCCTAAAACCCGTCACCCCTCTTTAACCACAAGAAAGACAAATCCCAATTGAGGAAGTAGACCAATCCTCAAAACTGTCTAAGTCATCAAAAACTGGGAAGTGTGAGAAGCTCAAAGCTCAGAGGAACCTAAGGAGACATAACTAAATGTGACGCGGGATCCTCGAACAGGAGAAGGACATTAGGGAAAAACAAGGAACTCTGAATAAAGTACAGACTGGTTAATAACGTATCACTCTTGGTTCATTAATGGTGACAAATACAAGATGTAATAGGGGAAACTGGATATGGGAGAAAGTGCTGCTTTAGCTGTGCACTGAAGTGTGCTTAGGAGTTAGGAGTGGAGGAAGGCGGTTCCCAGGTAGGAGGAAGAAAGAGCTGGTGCCATCTCAATGAGATGCTTGAGGCGAGAAGGCAAATGGTGTTGGGGTGAAAAAGGGCGGGAGGGGGTTGCACGAGGTTAGGGTGGCCAGCAAGGACCAAAAGACACAGGTCCGTGTCAGATGGTATCTGAGCTAGTTCAGCGTGGGCTTTGGGTTCGGGCCTCTCTGGGAATGAATCTCAGTTACGCCTTTGCCAGCTGTGTGACTCCGGGTGGGTTACCTAACCTCTCTGGGGTCTTGTTTCCCTAACTATAGAATGGGTAAAATATTAATGTATTTTACCTCCTCGGGTTGTTGATTGGTACGCAGTAAGGCTCAATCAATGCTAGCTGTTACCATGTATCTTGAGCTTAAAAGGAGTCACAAAACAATCCTCAAGGGGCTTCCCTGGTTGGCTCAGTGGTTAAAAATCCACCTGCCAGGGCTTCCCTGGTGGTGCAGTGGTTGAGAGTCTGCCTGCTGATGCAGGGGACACGGGTTCGTGCCCCGGTCTGGGAAGATCCCACATGCCGCGGAGCGGCTGGGCCCGTGAGCCATGGCCGCTGAGCCTGCGCGTCCGGAGCCTGTGCTCCGCAACGGGAGAGGCCACGACAGTGAGAGGCCTGCGTACCGCAAAAAGACAAAACAAAAAAGAATCCGCCTGCCAATGCAGAGGACACGGGTTCGAGCCCTGGTCTGGGAAGATCCCACATGCCGCGGGGCAACTAAGCTCTTGCGCCACAACTACTGAGCCTGCGTGCCACAACTACTGAAGCCCGCGCGCTTAGAGCCTGTGCTCCGCAACAAGAGAAGCCACCGCAATGAGAAGCCCGCGCACCGCAACGAAGAGTAGCCCCTGCTCGCCACCACTAGAGAAAGTCCGCACTTAGCAACGAAGACCCAACACAGCCAAAAATAAATACATAAATAAAAATTAAAAAAAAAATCTCAAGCATTAATGGCAACACCAGACCAATCTCCTAATTTGCATCTTTATGTATTTGGAATATGGTTAGCATTTTACAGAGAAGTAAACTGCCACTCAGGGACTAAAGCAGGCCAAGGGTTCACCTCACGGCTGTCATGCCGGAGCTGGGCCTTGGATTCGCGTTATCTCATGCCCAAGGTAGGCAGGAATAGGGATGCAGGATTTCAGCATCCCGCCTCCCAGCTTCAGGACCCCGGTCAGAGGAGAACGGGCGGGGCGGTCCAGGGGCCGGAAGTCGGAAAGCCGACTTCCGTAAGTTTGACAGGCGTTCATTACAGCCAATCACCTGCGGGAAGCCTAGCCTGTGCCAAAGGCGAGGCAGCATTTTGGTGAGGAGGGCGGGACGCGCGAGGGCCTGGGCCTGGAAGGCGGCGGTGGGCGGGCTTCACGAGCGGCGGGCGCACTGACCAATGGGTGGTGGGCTCCACCTCTTGGGGGCGGGCCCTGGAGGGCGCGGTGACGTCGCACGGGTCGGCGCGTCGAGGCAGCCAAGGCTGCGGGGCCTGAGGACGCGGCGGCGGGCAGCGCGGCTGAGGGGCCGGTTCGCGGCGCGGGGCCGAGGAGGGTGCGGAGCGGGCTCGGTCCGAGGCTGGCGGGTTGGGGGGGTCCTTGGGGATCTTAGCAGGGGGGTACGTTTGGGGACCCGTGGGATGACTGGGCGGGAGAAGAAGCTGGGCCGGGGCCTGTGAGGGGCGTGGTGGTCTCTGGGACGCTGGAGCAGGGACGTCAGGGGCTGGGGAGATCATTGAGGCGTCTCTGAAGGAAGCCGTCGGGGTCTGCCTTGGAGCTTGGGAGAAGGTCGGGGGAGAAGGACGATGGAGGAGACTCTCAGCTGTGGCCCTTTGAGGAGGCCCGTTGGGAGTGTGGAGACCGGGGTGCGGCCTTTGAAACCTGGAGGGGTGCCTTCGGGGACGGGGGGAGGAAGAAGTTAGCTTTGCTAGAACGGT
This sequence comes from Leucopleurus acutus, assembly GCF_964270905.1. NCBI lineage: Eukaryota > Metazoa > Chordata > Mammalia > Artiodactyla > Delphinidae > Leucopleurus > Leucopleurus acutus. The sequence continues at coordinate 3,159,227 of NC_139145.1, read as the reverse complement.
GGAGGTCAGGGGAAGCAAGAGCGGGTCGGGGCCTTTGGAGGAGCTTGGAAACTATTGTCCAGTTCCTGGGGAATTCAGGATTGGGGGGAGCAAGAGATTACCCACAGCGCTGCAGAGGGTCTTAAGAGACCAGCCGAGGAGGAGGGGTTAGTGGGTAAGGGAAAGAGGGGTTGAGGCCGCTGATGGGTAGGGAGATGGAAGCGTGTTGGAGGTCTGGCAGGGAATCAGGGAGCCCCAGCGTTTGGGGGTGTGAAGAGTGTGGGGAACTTGCAGGAGTGTGTGGGGCTCTGGACAAGCAGGTTGGGAGAAGCCTAGGAGGGAGAGGCAGAAGAAGACTGCGGTGCTGTGTGCGGAAGCAGAGGTCTGTGGCTGGGAGCTATGGGGGTGGAGGTGGCACAGCTGGGCTAACACTGACCTCAGGGCGGTGTGGTATCTAAATGAGCCTGACACATGGAAGTGCCCCGCCCACCAATTGCAAGTGCTTTCTACAATGACCGTGGAATTTCAGCATGGTGTGATGTGAAACCTCTTTTGGGGGAGCAGGTCACTCCATTGACCTAGAAGTAATGGCTGGCATCTCACTCGTTTCTTATTTCCCTGTCTCCTCCTCCAGGGTCACGGCTAGAGGACTCCCTGAGGTCCTGTCCCCCGGGCCACTGTGACTGGGTTTGCACTGGAGTGGAAGGTGCTGGAAGGCAGACCAGCCGCTATGTCCACATTCAGGCAGGAAGATGTGGAAGACCACTATGAGATGGGGGAGGAGCTGGGCAGGTGAGTTCTCCCCTCTGATGGGGCTCCGACCAGGGGAGAGACCCGCTGTGGGGTTTTCTGGGTGTATCTCCTCTCCTGTCCTTTATCCCACTCTCCAAGAAGGGATGAGTTGATATCATGTGCTGTGGAACGAGTTTGGGCTTTGGAGTCAGTCAGTCTGGGCCTGGAATTCTTGCTCTGACATCCTCTGTGCATTTCCTTTGGGGAGAAACATAACTGAGCACAAATGGCACCTAATACGGTGCTTGGAATTGGCGTGAGAGCAGTAGATGTTGGCAGGTTTTGTTGGTGAGGGTCTGTCCCTCTCTTTAATCCTCTCTTGTGGGAGGGCAGTTGAGCCTCCCCGGCTCTCGTACGTTTCCAGGGAAGGCCTCCCGTCTGGGCCTACACCCTTGCCAATGGTTGGCATTCTTGTGGGAAAGAGCGGAGGTTTCCCGATCCAGCCAGCAGCTGATTTCCTGCTGGGCTGGGCCTTGGAGCGTCCCCTGGGAGTGCCCTCTCCCCCCCTCCCCTCAGACCTGCCAGGCACCATCCTCCCCCCCACCCCACAGAGCTTCAGACCTTATTTGGTGAGTTTGTTGCTGGCCAGCCCCATGATGTCACCAGAATGGAATGTAAATAACTGAGCCATAACTGAGCTGTTCATCAGGCCTTTGCTGAGAGAGTGTATGGGGCTCATTTAGGATTCTGAAGTCCCTCCTTTAGGAATTTCCTCCGATAGAGTGGTAGAGAATGCAGGCCGTCTCCCCACCCCCAAAAAAGTCTCAGACTCTGTTGTTGAAAATGTATTAGGACCTGCTGCTGAGAGTAGTTTGGCAAAAGTCAGCAAAAATACCATGTATGTTCCCTTTAACCCACTGATTCTGCTGCTAGGAGTTAATTCCGTGGAAGTAGTACGTACATGGACCTAAGGATCTAGGGACAGGGAGAGTTGCTATAAGGACTTTCTGTGAGCAAAAGACAGGAAGCCTCTTCAGTGCCTGTCACAGCACCATAGCCTCATCGATGGAATATTACGCAGCCATTAAAAAGAGCCTGAAAAGAAACAAAATTGAGTTATCTGTAGTGAGGTGGATGGACCTAGAGTCTGTCATAGAGTGAAGTAAGTCAGAAAGAGAAAAACAAATGCTGTATGCTAACACAGATATATGGAATCTAAAAAAAAAAAAAATGGTTCTGAAGAACCTAGGGGCAGGACAGGAATAAAGACGCAGACATAGAGAATGGACTTGAGGACACGGGGAGGGGAAGGGGAAGCTGGGACAAAGTGAGAGAGTAGCATGGCCTTATATATACTACTGAATGTAAAATAGATAGCTAGTGGGAAGCAGCCGCATAGCACAGGGAGATCAGCTCGGTGCTTTGTGACCACCTAGAACGGTGGGATAGGGAGGGTGGGAGGGAGACGCAAGAGGGAGGGGGTATGGGGATATATGTATATGTATAGCTGATTCACTTTATTATACAGTAGAAACTAACACACCATTGTAAAGCAATTATACTCCAATGAAAATGTTAAATAAAAAAAGGAGCCCAGCAACTTGTATAATGCAAGCCTTGTAGGGAGTTTATTGAAATTTTCTAGTAGCTGTGTCAATTTTAATAATTTTTTTAATAATTAACCTTTTTTAAATTAAATTTTAAAAATTTATTTATTTGGCTGCACTGGGTCTTGGTTGCGGCACGTGGGATCTTTGTTGCGGCATGCGGGGTCTTCAGTTGTGGCTTGCGGACTTCTTAGTTGTGGCGTGCATGAGGGATCTAGTTGCCTGACTGGAGATCGAACCCAGGCCCCCTACATTGGGAGCGTGGAGTCTTAGCCACTGGACCGCCAGGGAAGTCCTAATTTTAATGATTTTAATAATGTATTTTATTTAACCCAATATGTCAAACTGTTATCATTTTGCTTGTGATCATTATAGAAATTACTAATGAAATAGTTTACTGCCTTTTATTGATGTGCACCTTTGAAATCTGGTGTGTCTTGTACACTCACAGCACATGTCAATTCGAATGGGCTGGACAGCTTCCATGTGGCCAGTAGCTGCCATCTTGGACAGCGCTGCCCTATGTAATGATCCGGAACATTCTTGGAGACACATAAGGTGAAGGATTAATGCCACAGAACACTGTGCATACTGTGCTGCAATTTGTATAAATTACAGATGTTTGGACATCTGAGTCCTGGGCTGTTTTTTTGTTACATTTCCATTCATCTGTGAAAGGCCCTGCCAGGCAGGTACTGTTATTATCCTCATTTTATAGATAAAGAAACTGAGGCTGAGAGCAGGGAAGCGTCTTGCCCAAGGCTATACAGACTAAAAGTGGCCAGGCAGGATTCAGACCTTGAGGCCACGCCCTGCCGGCTGCAAAGCCCAGGCGTGCTGGAGCCAGTGCTGGAACCAGAGGTGGGCGTCCAGCTTCTTCTGCCTGTCTCGAGCAAAGCACGGTCATGTTTCCTTGTCCCAAGAGTCACGGGCTGAATGAACTGGGAGTGAGTTTTTTTGTGCGCCTGTGCAGATGTGTATGGAGGGTTCTTTCCTCCTAATTCAAGTCACCTGGACAGTCTTGGGAAATAAATGAATCTGTTGTTGGTCATTGTAGACCTCCAGCCTGGCTTCCACGTCATGGAGAGCTGTGTGTGTCTGTATTCGTCAGCTCGGGCTGCTGTAGCAAAGTGCCTCAGACTGGAGGGCCTGAACAGTGGAGGTTGATTCTCTCACGGTGCTGAAGGCTGGACGTCCAAGGTCGAGGTGTCAGCAGGCTTGGTTCCCTCTGAGGCCTCTCTCCTTGGTGTGTAGACGGCTGCCTTCTCCCCATGTCCTCACATTTTCTTCCTCTGTGCATGTCTGTATCCTAATCTCCTGTCCTTATTATAATCTCCTTATAAGGACACCAGTCATACTGGATTAGGACCCACGCCAGTGATCTCATTTGTACTTAATTACCTCACATTTTGAGGTTCTGGGGGTTAGGATTTTGGGGGACACAATTCAGCACCTAACAGTGTCTTTGTCCCTCTTCCCATGAACTCTTTCTTTGTTAGTTTTTTTGTTAGTTCAGCTTGGAATAAAGCTAGAGGGGAGAAAAATCCTTGTATTTGAGAATTAGGCCACACGTCCAGTGCTTAGCAGCGTTCCTGGCACGTGGCGAACACTCAGCCCTCGAAGTTATTACCGTCAGGCGTCATCGTGGGATGGAAGGTGGACCTGGAAGAACTTGCTTGGTTGATGTCGGCAGAGGGGAGGGGGAAAGGGCTTTCAGGTGTGGGGAATGTTAGCTAAGATGTGGAGGTGGGGGCAAGAGCATAGCGTGGATTTCTGAGCGGGGGGCGAGGCTTGATCAGGGACACTTGACACTTCTCGTCTGACCTGTGCTCTTGGCTTTTATACTAGTGTTTGAGTGTCTTGTTGCTGCTGTAACAAATTACCAGAACTTAGTGGCTTAGAAGAACACCCATTTATTATCATAAAGGTCTGGGAGTCAGGAGTCTAAAATGGACCTGCAGGGCTGGTCCTTCCGGAGGCTCCAGGGCAGCATTGGTTCCTGCCTTTTCCAGCTTCTAGAGGTGCTGCATCCCTGGCTCGCAGCCTCTCCTGCATCCTCACAGCCAGCAGCGCAGCATCTCCCATCTCGCTCTACCTCTGATCCTCCCGCCTCCCTCTTACAAGGACCCTGTGATGACACTGGGCCCCCCAGGGAATCCAAGGTCATCCCCATCTCAGGGGCCTTAACTTAATTCTGTCTGTAAAGGCCCTCTGCCCCATGAGATGACGTGTCCACAGGTTCTGGGGATTCGGATGTGGACCCTTACTTAGCCTACCTTGGTTGGTAATAATTTGCACTCCCCACCTTGATCCTCACCTGCCTGAGTGTGCTCGGAGCATGTCTGCAGTGGTCTGCCGTGGGCGCCTTTGTGTCTTGATGCTCACGAGGGCAGCGCTTCAGGTGTTTGCTGGCTGCAGGTGGTCCTGGGCATCCCAGTGAGGTCCACTTACTGGGACACACCCAGTTGGGTCCCTTGGCTTTTCTGAGGGCCCTGCTGGCTTGGCAGAGGCGCCCCTCACTCGTTTCTCGTTCTGTCTGGCCTGTCCTCCCTGTGCTGTCACCAACTTAAGAGACCCCTCCTGTCCCCAAGGCCCGTCTGCACAATTCCTTCCTCTGCGTGCTCGTCCCCCATTTCCACAAGATGTCACGTAGTCACCTAGTCTCCTTTCCCTTGACCCCCAGTGGCGCCTGGTTGATGTTTCTTGTCTGGAATGTGTGCCTTCTGTCTTAGAATTAGTTTCTCTGCTCACGTGTGTGTTCACGTATCCTCTGGAGGCTGGGGTGCACGACCCATGGCCTTTGGGCCACATCCGGCCCTCACCTAGTTCAGTATGGCCCGCCCACAAACGTAGGATGGTTTTTTCCTTGTTTAAAGGGTTATAAAAACACACAAGAATTGTGACAGAGACCACATAGCCCGTAAAGCTTAAAATATTTACCCTCTGGCCTTTTTCACTCAATTCTTGAGTGAAAGCAAGTTAATGTAAGTTCCTAGATAACGAAAGAATACGGACATTGGACAGCTCCCTGGAGTGCAGTAAAGAGAGTTTCTCTTTCTCTTCAGATACCAGGGGTCTTGAGATACAAGTCACACACCATACAATTTACTCATTTAAAGTGTACAATTTAATGATCTTTCGTACATTCACAGGGTCTTACAACCATCACCATTAAATACTTTCAGAACGTTTCCATCACTCCAAAAGGAAACCTCATCCCCATGAGCAGGCACACCCCCATTCCCTCCCCCAGCCCAACAACCAGGAATCCACCCCCTGTGTCTGTGGATTTGCCTTTTCTGGACGTTTCCCACCAATGGAATCACACCCTGTGTGTCCTTCTGTGTCTGGTTTCTCTCACTGAGCATTGTGTTCTCAGGGTCCATCCACGTTGCAGCGAGTGTCAGTGCCTCTCTCCTCTTCATGGCTGAGTGATGTGCCCGTGTGTGGAGGGACCACATTTTGTGTATCCATCATCCGTTGAGGGACATTTGGGTTATTTCCATCTTATGGCTACTGTGAATAATGGTGCTGTGCACATTTGTGTGCAAGTTTCTGTGGAGCGATGTTCCTGGGTCCGATGGTAACTCCATGTTTCACCTTTTGAGGAACCGCCAGACTGTTTTCCACTGCGGCTGCCCCGTCTCACACTCCTACCAGCCATGCACCTGGGTTCTGGTTTCTCCACATCCTCACTCTTCTCTCTTGTTGTGAAAATGTGTGTACTTCTTTCACTCTGCCTATTGAATAAGCAGCTCTTTTTTTTTAAAGTGATAGACATCCTTTTATTTATTTATTTTTTGGCAGAGCCACATGGCATGCGGGATCTTAGTTCCCCGACTAGGGATTGGCCCCGTGCCCCCTGCACTGGGAGCATGGAGTCTTAAACACTTGCACTCCAGGGAAGTCCCTGAATAAGAAGCTCTTTTGAACTCAGTGGTTTTTTTATCTTTTCTTAGATTTTAAACAATGATGAAATAACGCTGTGAGAAGTTGAATCTTATAGAGTCATCTCAAATAAAAAGTAAAAACCCCTTTTCACTGCCCTCAGTCGCGCTCCTCAGAGATGTCTCTTGCTCACAGCTTGGTGTGTGTCCTTCAGACCTCTTTTCCGGCATCTACACACATAAACATACCTGTATAGGTGGGTACAGCATGTACCTTTTTTACCCAGAAAAATCTTGTTCCTTGTGTTATCCTGCAGTTGTCTTCACTGAGCCGGTCTTCACGGGTATCTGTCTTTTCTTTTCTTTTTTAAAAATTATTTTATTATTTTAACTGTTTATCTTTGGCTGCGTTGGGTCTTCGTTGCTGCGCATGGGCTTTCTCTAGTTGCAGTGAGCAGGGGCTACTCTTCGTTGCGGTGCACAGCCTTCACATTGCCATGGCTCTACTTGTTGCAGAGCACGGGCTCTAGGCACGCGGACTTCAGTAGTTGTGGCACACAGGCTCAGTAGTTGTGGCTCGCGGGCTCTAGAGCGCAGGCTTAGTAGTTGTGGCGCACGGGCGTAGTTGCTGTGCGGCATTTGGGATCTTCCCAGACCAGGGCTTGAACCCATGCCCCCTGCATTGGCAGGTGGATTCTTAACCACTGCACCACCCAGGAAGTCCATGGGTGTCTTTCTGGTCAGCACGTGGAGAGTCGTTCTTTTCCAAGACTGCGAAAATTCTGCCTGACTTACCATGATGGGAGTCCAGCTCCCTTTTGATAAACGTGGAGCTGTTTCTGTTCTTTCACTGCTGCAGAAACGCCAGGTAGCCACTGTATTATGCACCAATTTGCACTCGCGTGGGAGCACCCCTGCTGGGTGGGGTGCATTCTCCAGCTGGTGGGGTGCACCTCAGCATGGCGCCAGGAGCTGGGACGAATTGTCCCAGGAGGTTGCGTCATCCGAGCGCGGCCTGGTCCCAAGAGTCCTGTGTCCCTCTCGGCGCCCACTCCCCACTCTCCCCTCCCCCTCTGTCCCTGCAGCGGCCAGTTTGCGATTGTGCGGAAATGCCGGCAGAAGGGCACCGGGAAGGAGTACGCGGCCAAGTTCATCAAGAAGCGCCGCTTGTCGTCCAGCCGCCGGGGGGTCAGCCGGGAGGAGATTGAGCGGGAGGTGAACATCCTGCGGGAGATCCGGCACCCCAACATCATCACGCTGCACGACATCTTTGAGAACAAGACCGACGTGGTGCTCATCCTGGAGCTGGTCTCGGGCGGGGAGCTCTTCGATTTCCTGGCGGAGAAGGAGTCGCTGACAGAGGACGAGGCCACCCAGTTCCTCAAGCAGATCCTGGATGGCGTCCATTACCTGCACTCCAAGCGTATCGCCCACTTCGACCTCAAGGTAGCCCCGCTGGGCCCTCAGGACAAAGCTGGGGACCAGCCTGACCAGGGAGGGTGAGGATGGGGGCCGAGAGGGTCCACCTCCCCTCGGCACAGGATGTCCTTGCCCGGGGCACTGGGGAGACGGACTGGCTCAGGCCTGGACCTGTGCAGGGTCAGCTTGCACAAACCCCGCATGCTGGGATTGGGAGGTGCTCAGGGACAACCTGGTGCTGTTCCCAGAGGTGGCGGGCCAGCAGCAGCACTGCCTCCCGCCCAGCACCCTGCCTTCCCGCCCTGCCTCCAGCCAGAGAACATCATGCTCCTGGATAAAAATGTGCCCAACCCGCGGATCAAGCTCATCGACTTTGGCATCGCCCACAAAATCGAAGCAGGGAACGAGTTCAAGAACATCTTTGGCACCCCGGAGTTCGTGGGTAAGGCCCGGTGTGGGCCTTGGGGGCACTGGAGGATTTCCAGCTGGCATGGGGTGAGGCACGCCCACTGGCCTCAGGTTTCCCTTCCTGGCCCTGGCGCTGGACACGGGGAACTTAAGGCCTGGCGTTGGTGCTGTCACCGTCCCGGCTTTCCCTGCCTAGGGCCAGCTTTGCCTGAGTGGGCACTGTCCGCTGGTTCCCCCTTAGCCATACCCGGCACCTGACCCTGTCTCCCTGTCTCTGCAGCTCCCGAGATTGTCAACTACGAGCCCCTGGGTCTGGAGGCGGACATGTGGTGAGTGGGGGGCGGCGGGCCCAGGGCTGCCCTCGTTGCTTCTCCTCAGGGCATCCGCCATCTGTCCCCAGGAGCTGCCGGTCACAGCCGCAGGCCGGGGTGTAGCCTGTTCTCCTGGTCTTGGAGCTGTGGGGCAGGGGCAGGACAGACTGCTGCCTTAGAACAGGGTTGGCCGACGACCCAGGCCCATGAGCTCGGAATGGTTCTCACGTTTCTGGAGGGTGTTAAAAACACACAAACGTGTGGCAGAGACCATCTGTGGCCCCCAAAGCCCCGCTCAGCGTCTCGCCCTTTAGAGAAGGAGTTTGCCAGCCCTACCCTCGGCCACAGCAGCCCCATCGAGGGCCCCACGTCTGTGGTGCCTTTGGGCTCTGTCCACACCGCCCCGACCCCGGCCAGTTTGAGCCTGAACAGGCAGGTGTGGTCAAAGGCGCTTCCGTGTCCAGTCCTGAGACCCTCTGAGCAGAGCGAGGGCCTTGCTGGGGGCTGTGCAGCCCCTGGAGGGAGAGGGTCCCTGGGGCTGATGGGCCTGCTGCCGACCGGGCTCTGGGCCCCCCAGCCCCCTTGGGGCTCTGGGGTTGGGGTGCTGTGCCCCTGGCTGAGCTGACCCCCATCTCTTCTGTGTGTTCTCTTCCAGGAGCATTGGCGTCATCACCTACATCCTGTGAGTACCTGCTCGGCACTTCCTGCCCCCTCCCGGGGCCCTGCTGGGTCAAGAGGAGGGTAGGGAGGCTTCTGTGTGGGGACAGCAAGTGGAAGGCAGCACCCTCAGTTCTCTGACGTGTCGCGGCACTTGGGAACTCTGGATGGATGGACGAATGCATGAGTGAATGAATGAATTTGTGCAGGAGAGAGAGGTGTGTTCAGGAGAGTTCAGAAGGCAGGGCCTCATTGTGTGAAACAACCGTGCAAGGCCCTGGGCCGGGACGGCATGTCCCCGTCATCCTCCGGCTGGCAGCTCCTAGGCATGGTGGACTCAGTCACGGGCCTGTTGGAGAGTAACTCAGCCTCCAGCCCCTCCCCTTCCTGGAGGTCAGGGGTGAGGATGAAAGTTCCATCACTGTAACCCCACTTGCTGGTTCCCTGGCCACCGGCCCCCTCCTTAGGGCCGTTCCAAAGTCACCTCAGTGGCATCAACTCAGGTGTGGTTGGAGGGGGCTTGTTGTGAACAACAAAAACACTCCTTTCATCTCAAACCCCGAGCTGTTTTAGGAAAGGGAACAAAGACCAAATATTATAACAAGATGCTGCCACCTTGGGTTTTAGGAAATGACAAGGGTTTTTGGATCTGTGTACTGAGGATTGGAGTGAAGACCACATATACATTTGTCACCCTAAGTCACAGCATCACGTACCCATAACCTCACAGTGTGGTGCTGTGGCCTCAGTGCAGCATGTCTGGAAGACACATGACGTCTGCAGTGTCGGCCAGGACTCCCCACCACCTCCCCCCAGAGTTAGCCGTTTTCCCTCTAACTACTGCACGCTTCAGGGAAGTGCTTCGAGGCTGTGCGTCTGCGTAGCTGCCTTGAGATTCTGCAGAGATTTTGCCCACTCATTTCCGCACCCCTCACTGGCTGGGCAGTGGATTTTCACTGCCTCTGGTTGGAGGCTGGGCACAGTTGTGGTTGGTGGCCCGGGGCCCGGCATCGCCCTTCCTCCACGTCTGCCCCCTTTGTGGGCATGGCGGAGTCGGGTGGTGGCCTGGGCAGTGGCCTTGTTGTGGGGTGACTGCAGGGATGTCCGGCCCCACTGAGCCCGGTGTCTGCCTTCCAGTTTGAGTGGCGCGTCACCATTCCTGGGAGAGACGAAGCAGGAGACCCTGACCAACATCTCGGCCGTGAACTACGACTTTGACGAAGAGTACTTCAGCAACACCAGCGAGCTGGCCAAGGACTTCATCCGCCGGCTGCTTGTCAAAGACCCCAAGTAGGAGCGCTGGGCTGGGCAGGGAAGGCCTGGCAAGGCCCCCAGGATGGGCGCTCTGGCCGAGGACAAGTAACACATCCGTCCGAGCCGCCACCTTCCTGTTATTGGGAATTAGGCGCGGCTTCTGCTTTGGGCTGGAGATAGCACAGAGGAGTTAGGTCGGCCCTTTTTTTTTTTTTTGCGGGTACGTGGGCCTCTCTCTGTTGTGGCCTCTCCAGTTGCAGAGCACAGGCTCTGGACGTGCAGGCCCAGCGGCCACGGCTCACGGGCCCAGCCGCTCCACGGCACGTGGGATCTTCCCGGACCAGGGCACGAACCCTTGTCCCCTGCATCGGCAGGCGGACTCCCAACCACTGCACCACCAGGGAAGCCCGGTCGGCCCTCTTAAGAAGCTGTCCTTAAGCTTTGAATCTGTGGCCAACGTTTGAGATAGGAGGTTTTTTATAAGATTCCAGATTACTATTTGTTTTTTTTCCTAGAAAAAAAATCTAATTGTGCTGGCAGCACGGAGCCTTCATTCACACAGAGGTGCTCCCGTGGGCCACAGTCCTCCCCAGCCTCCTCCTATAGGTGCCTGAGTTGTGAGACCCCAGTGTTAGGTGTCAACACTGTGAATGAAACCCCTCAGAAAACATGGAGACCCTGGAGTCCGCACCCCCAGTCCCCCTGATGGGCTCCTTGTGGTTGGCCAAGCAGAGTGGAAGCTCTTCATGGTGCCTGTATTTTCACGGTCATTTCAGGGACTTGCTGCTGGGCTGGAGGGTGACTTTAGGGACTTGGGAGGGTCCCCAGGGGTGGGTGCCTGAGTCAGCCACAGGTGGGGCTGAGAGCCAGAGCTGCAGCAGGGAGAGTATGGCTCACCCCTTCCTGCTGTCTGTGTTGGGGAGGATGGTAAAGTGGCCTACGTGCAACTAACTAAGGTTGGGGGCTCTTCCAGGAGGAGAATGACCATTGCCCAGAGCCTGGAGCATTCCTGGATCAAGGTGAGGCAGTGGGGCTGCCCCCACGTAGGCATGGCAGGTGTGAGCAGCCCCTGGCATGGGGGAGGGTCCCCAGGGGAGCAGACCCGGACGGTGTGGGGTGCGGGGTGTGCATGGACGTGGTGTGGAGCCATCTCACGGAGGCGCCGGCTGGAGTCCACAGCCCCTCTGCACGTAGCAGAGCTCCCTCCCCAGAACTTCCCAGAAAGGGGTCACCTCCAGGCCCGGGTTAGGGTTGGCAACCTCTGTAAAGAGCCAGAGAGTAAATGCTTTTGGCTCTGTGGTCTGTGGCACGGCCAGGTAGTCTGCCATCCATTCTCGGCTCGGCTGTCAGAGCGTGGAAGCACCAGGAGCACGTGTACGAGAATGGGCAGGGCTGAGTGCCGACGAAAAGCGAGCGGAGGGCCGGGCGTGGGCCGGGGGGGTCTCCCCCTGCCGGCCCCCCAGTCCAAGGCACCCTCCCCTCCCGCTGCAGGCGATCCGGCGGCGGAACGTGCGGCGGGAGGACAGTGGCCGCAAGCCGGAGCGGCGGCGCCTGAAGACGGCCCGCCTCAAGGAGTACACCATCAAGTCGCACTCGAGCATGCCCCCCAACAACACCTACGTCAACTTCGAGCGCTTCTCCAAGGTGCTGGAGGAGGTGGCAGTGGCCGAGGAGGGCCTGCGTGGGCTCGAGCACAGCCGGCGCCTGTTCCACGAGGACATCGAGGCGCTGACGGCAATCTACGAGGAGAAGGAGGCCTGGTACCGCGAGGAGAACGAGAGCATCGGCCAGGACCTGCGGCGGCTGCGCCAGGAGCTGCACAAGACGGAGGCGCTCCAGCGGCAGGCCCAGGAGGAGGCCAAGGGCGCCCTGCTGGGGGCCAGCGGGCTCAGGCGCCGCTTCAGCCGCCTCGAGAACCGCTATGAGGCGCTGGCCAAGCAGGTGGCCTCCGAGATGCTATTTGTGCAGGATTTGGTGCGCGCCATGGAGCAGGAGAAGCTGCAGGGGGGGGAGTGCAGCCTCCGCTAGGGCCGCTCGGGGCACAGTGTCCTGCACCCCGGGGGGAGCCCCCCGTCACCCTGGTGTGGCCCTGGATGCGCTCCACATGGCCCAGGAGTCCACGGCTGAGGGGAGGGCTTTGGCCCAGCTCTGCACCAGGAGGATGTGGCTGATGTGGGCCTTCTCTGTGCAACCCGAGTCTTCCCCCCACAGGCCCCAGCTCAGCCCCTCCCTCCTGCATCTCGACTCTGGGGGCTTCTGGGACAGCATCACCACAGGAACTCTGCAAGAGGTTGACACCACCAAGGCAGCTCTGGCCGTGGTGGACACAGATGCCTCACACGTGGCAGGGTGTAGGGGTGGCAGCCTCCATGTGCAGGGCCTGGGTCAGCGGCTGCAGGACCTCCATGTGGTCTGAGTGCTTGGAGCCTTGGTGTGGGGACGGGGGTGTCTGAGTGCCCTGGGCTCGCCCCTGGGGCTCAGACTTGGAGGGGCCTCTGCTCGACACCCCAGCTCCTCCTGTTCTGGAGACGGATGGCTGCTCCTCCAGGGTCCGTGGTGGAGGTGGTCTCTGAGCCCAGCTCTTCAGATACCCCAGCCCCTCGCAGGGCCCCCAGCCTGGGGCTGGGCACCAGGGCCAGAGCTGAGGAGATGACGCAGCCCTCGAGGAGATGTGGGTCTAGGGGTTGTACTGGGGGCAGTGTGTGGCAGGGCACAGCGCCTGGATGCAGTAAAGGAAACATCTGCAAAGCTGAGTCTCCACTCTCTCCCTGAGGCAGGCCCGCTGGGGGCCAGGAAGGGGGGAAGAGCTGTGGCCGCCTGGAGCCTCCTGCAGCGGCAGGCTGTGGAACCATCCCCTCCTCTCCAGCTCCCTGTCAACGCACAGCGCTGACTCTTCGGCGGGGGTCCCACCCACTGCCCTGCCCCGTGTCACTCCCTCCCCCAGTGCTGCCTTCAGGACAGCACCTCTCGGGTGGGCCCCACGGAGTAGCTGCTGGAGGCCCGTGTTCCCAGCGTCCCCTCCCTGGAGAGCCCCAGGGCCCCTTACAAACGCCCCACCCCATGCTCCGTGCCGCCTATTTGACTGCCTCTGCTGGCCTGGTGTTTTCAGGGACTCCCTCTCCGGTGGAGGTGGAGCCTTGGAGGTGGAGCCTTGGCGAGTGCTGGCCTGGACCGCAGGGTTAAGAGGGTTTCAGCGGGCAGTGCCGCTGTGCGCCACTAGGTGCTGCCCTGGAGCGGGTTCTTGCGCCCCAGAGAGAGTGCCCTGAGAGCCAGGCTTCAGTGGAACGTGGGTCTCCGGCTGGTGGCCACTCTGAGCTCGGAGTTCTCTGCTGCTGGTTGTGTTAATTGAGGGACCCCTGTGCAGCCCCCCTTGGCCCGAGAGGAATCCTCAGGACAGAGGCCAGCCCAGGCTGAGTGCAGGGAGGAGCTGGGCAGGCGGGCAGGTACTCCACCTGTGGCCCTGGCTGGGGCTCAGGCCCAGGACCCTGCGGGGCCGAGGAGGCCTTGGGACCTAGATGTGGGCTTGGCGTGGGTGGGGGTGGGCCCGCTGTACGCCCCTCGTGAGCTCCACTGCATGACACACACACCTCTAAGCGTATGTGTGCTGCTCGGAGGCGTGTGTGTCAGCTTAGAGGAAGTGAAGCGTGGCTTCCCTGGCGTCCTGCTCGTCTCTGCTTGGGCCCGGGCAGGGGCGGCCAGCCTTGGCAGTCACCTGGTGCCACGGCCTCTCCGCCCTCTTGTGTCTCCCCCTCTCTGTCACTGCCTGCTCCCACAGCCCTGGGGGGCCTTGGAGGCTGCTCCAACCTTGGGGCTCAGGTGGACTGGGCCTCTTGTTGTTGCCGTGAGGTGGAGGCGTCCAGGCAGCTAGAGTGAGTTTGGAGGGGTTTCCTGTCCCTTGGCTCCTCCTGAGACGCTGCTGGATCACATGTGGGCTGCCCTGCACCGCGCTGGGCCCTCCCGGAGGAGATGTCCTTGCCGCTCCTGCTCCCACTCGCCTCGGCCTCTGGGTCTGGAACGTGGTTCCAAAGAGGGCCCTTCTGACCCTCTTCCTCCTTCCCAGCGGCCTGCTCGACCTTCTGTTGCCTCGTTCCATGCATCCCTCCCCGCACCGGTTTTTTAAAACTAAATTTAGAAAAATTGAGATAAGGCTTACTGTACAATTCATCCCTTTTCATTTGTCTGTTTTTGACCAACAACTTCCACTTTTAAAATCTCAGTAAATTTCAGTTTGTCGAATGGTTGGACCCACTCAGGTTTCTCCAGTTGGTCTGTGATTCCTCCACAGCTGTCACCTGGTTATTAGGCCTTCAAGGCAGGGCTCTGAGCAGCAGATCCCCTGATGGTGCGTTGCAAAGCGCGGTCGGCCCACGGCAGGAAAGGGGCACCCAGCATGGATAGTTGTATAACATCAGTAGGCTGTGGTCTGGGTGCCTCTGACGGGAAGGGAGGAGCTTCCGTGCAGTGCTAGAGGGTCTCCAGACCCCGAGGGGGGTGAGCCGGAGGCTCCCTGAAGGCTTCAGGGGACCAGTGAATAGCATTCATCCAGCCGTCATTTCCCCAGTCATGCCAGTTCTGTGGGCCCCACGTCAGGCCCTGGGAGATGGCGGTAGGAGGTGGATACGATGGTCTGTCCCGATAGGGGCAGGGGCGGGGCCCTCACCCATCCAGCCTTTCTGATGGAGACTTCTGGGTAGAAACCACGTTTCCCTTTGGACTCACACCTGCCCTTTCAGTATCCAAAGCACCTCTGTGCTGAGGGCAAATTCCCCAGAGTCTTCAGTGGGTAACATGAGCAGGTGTCTTTGCTTTGGAGATTACCTCTGCCCCCTGACCCGGGTTATCTTGCTCAGTGCAGCCTCGGCATCCTCAATCTGTCAGTTAAGGGCACAGGGAACCACACTTTGTGGTCATAAAGCACCTCCCTGTGTATCTGGCCCATGCAAGCACTTACAAATAGTGCTGTCTCTTTGTAGAGCCCCTGGGGCTGACGTGCTGTTATTAATGTTGTCTGTGGCAGGCAGGCCCCAGAGTGGCCCCCATGTAGCCCCGCCTCCTGCTCCCCACCCCCTGGAGAGCAGGCTGGCCTCCTGGCAGGTTCTGACCAACAGAACTCTGGGAAAGTGATGGAGTCACTTCCGTGGTTAGGCTGCACAGCCTATGATTTCCATCTTGCCAGCTGACTCCCTTGCTGGCTTTGATGCAGTGAGCCGTCATGTTGGACAGGCCCACGTGGCAAGGAACAGCCAGCAAGCAGCGAAGCCCACCGACCACGTAAGGGGTCCTAACAGTGGGCCCCTCCCTAGTCGAGCCTTTGGATAAAACCCAGCCTGGACTGACAACCTGGATTGCAGCCTCCTGAGGGACCCTGAGCACAGGACCCAGGTAAGCCAATCAAGACTCCTGACCCACAACTGTGAGATGATAATGCGTATTGCTTTAAGGCACTAGGTTTGTGGTGCTTTGTTACACAGCAGTAGCTGAGTCATGCTGATGAAGGTGTGCTGCATCCACTTACAGGTTCACCGAGCAATTCAACTCTCGCTTCCCCTCTTTTGGTACCCTGTCCCTCTGCCACGCCCTCCGCCCCTTTTCTTTCAGGGGTGTGATTGGGGGGGCTGCATGTTAGCACCTTCTGCTCTGAGGAGAGAGGGCTCCCAGCAGGTCTGCAGAGCGAAGGCTCCCCACATCTCTTTTTTGTTTGTTTGTTTTTTAAATATTTATTTGGTTGCACCAGGTCTTAGTTGCAGCACACGGGCTCCTTAGTTGTGGCATGCGAACTCTTAGTTGCAGCATGCATGTGGGATCTAGTTCCCTGACCAGGGTTGAACCTGGGCCCCCTGGATTGGGAGGACGGAGTCCTATCCACTGCACCACCAGGGAAGTCCCCCCTGCATCTGGTTTTGCTCTTATGCAAAGTGGAAATGTCTTCTTGCCTGCGTCTTGAGACGGATGCGGGGGGAGCCGTGAACCCTGTCCCTGCAGCTGGCGAGAGTCAGGCTAGACCTGCCCCGAGGTTCGCTTAGGGTTTGGCTGCCATGTGCATGAAGCTCGTTGCAAGGAAGGTGTTGAAAGCCCGTGTTTATCTCAGAGCAAAGCTTGCGCAGAGGATGGCGAGTGAGGGAGGCTGAGCTATCACCGCCGGCTCCGCCCCGAAACTGCGGTGATACCCCTCCCTGCCTGCCGCACAGTGGTGGTGCTCCCCCGCCTGTCCCCCCCGCCCCCCCGAGACGCTATGAGGAGTAACCGGGAACCTGGAGAGCACTGTGGAAGCTGATCAGGTCAGAGGGATGAGACCTCAGACCAGCAGAGCTCGTGTCCCCGGGTAGGTCAAGTTCTCCAAGTGGACATTGTGACACCAGCTGCAGAGAGAGACAGCAGCGGGCACAGGGGTCACGATCGTGCCTCTAGACACACTCAGCCCTACACCCCCGCCACTGGGGAGGGGAGAGGGTCTGGGAGGGCTCAGATTTTGGGCGGTCGGCAGAGTCCAAGCTTTATTAGATTGAAATCACAAGGGTCAGAGAAGGTCAACATCATTATCGCTTAGGTTCCAGCTTGATCTGGTGGCTGAGCTCTTGAGGGGGCTTAAATTTGGCAAAACAGGGACTTCCCTGGCGGTCCAGTGCTTAAGACTTCATGCTGTCAATGCAGGGGGCACGGGTTCCATCCCAGGTCGGGGAACTGAGATCCCCGCATGCCGCGGCAGGCAGTAAATAAATAAATTTGGCAGAACAGCTCAAGAAAGTGCTTCTGGCGAGCCTTTACAACTGATTTATTATCTTCGCTATTGTTCCTTCTCTTGTCTGATAACAGTCTTTCATCCCTGCGTTCTTTTGTTTCCTTAAGCTCACTAGTTATTAAGACCTGTTCAAGGACAAACACTGTGGCCAGGCTTAGATCCCAAAATGGCTTAGGCCAAAAAATGGCTTCTCTGATGTCAAGAAAGCCGCGTCTGATTCTGTTTCTGGGACCCGTACCATATCTGCTTACATCCCCTCCCTCAGGCCGGGGTGCGTCACTGGTGAGGCAGCCTGGGGCTGTGGCAAAATGCCCTCCCGGGCTGGGCAGGGACAGACCTGCTGGTCATGGTTGGGCTGCTGAGCCAGAGGCTCTTGGGTCAGTGACTTTTTTTTTTTGGCCGCACTGCATGGCATGCGAGATCTTAGTTCCCCGACCAGGGATCGAACCCGGGCCACAGCAGTGAAAGTGCCGAGTCCTAACCACTGGTCCACCCGAGGATTCCCAGTGACTTGTGTTTCAACTGCCTCCTTGTCACCAGTTAGAGAGGGTGGGAGTCCCACTGTGGGGAAGGGGGTGGCTGGATGCAGGACGTCTGACACGGACAGATGAGTAGACGGCTCTTTATTAGGCACAAGGACCGACAGCCCCGGGGAGAAGGACGCTGCAGGCCCTGCAGGGCACTTGGGGCGCAGTCAGGAGCAGAGTGTGCAGGCAGCCTTTAGTGACAAGAGGATGAGGTGGCCTCCCGTTCTGTGGGAGGATGTCGCTGACTTGCTTGAATCATTCTGCAGGCTGGCAGGGCAGTGACAGCAGGAGCCCAGCCGGTCCCTCGGTCCCTCGAGAAGGAGGGCCTTGGGCTCTCCGACCTCATCGGTGGCAGCTGTGGGGGACCCTCCGTGTTTTCCTAGCATGTGAGATTCACCCTCAATCAAGGCCTTCACCACAGCTCACATGAGTCACGCGCCGTTTGCAAAATGAGTCAGACAGGCCTGGGTTCGGTGCAGCCCAGTTGGGCTCCTGGCTCTCGGCAGACACGGCACCTCTGTGTGTGTGCCAGCTTTGTCCTTGGGGACAGTGGTTTCTAAGGTGGCAGCGAGGGTTGGAGGCAAGGGTGTGTCAGGGTCTAGCACACTCTGGGCGCCCCCTCACTAAGCATGTCTTGTTAGATTCGGGGGCTCGGGCGCAGGAGTCACCAGGCCATGCTCGGTCCCCTGCAGCGCTGCCCGCCTCTCGTAGGGCAGAGGGCTGTCCTCGCGCCACCTGTCCTGCCCAGGGGCTGCGCACCCACAGCTGCTGTGCTCCTGACCATATTTGGGCAAGAGGCGGTGGCCGCTATTAATAACCAGCGGGGCTGCCAGGGCACGGGGTGGTCTATAAAGCCAGACCCACCAGCCCTGAGAGGCTCCTTCAGCCCCCGAGACCTTTAGCCTCCCTGTTGTACAGAGAGAAAAAGAAAAGTAAGTACCGAAACCATCCCCTTGTCCCTCTGTCTGGCCCCACTCTGTGGCCTGAAAAGTGAGACACAGAACAGTGGTGAAAGACATACCCCATGCAAAGGACGTCTGAAACACAGCCTAGGGGGCACTTAACCGGCCCAGGTGGGAGGAGGGCAGTGAGGGGCGGAGAGGAGGAGGAGGGGGCTGGGACTTCTCCTCCCTGATTCTCCTTGTCCTGGAGGGGAGAGAGCCGGGGACCCCTGCCCTGGCCAGGTGACCCCAGGATGCATGTGTGTCTTGCAGTGATGGCCGTGGTGCCGGCTCCCCTCGGGGAGTGCGCGGCTTCCTCCCCCTGCCACCCCGACTCCCCCGGTGTCCCCCACCCCACCCCTCGGGGTTTTGCATTTTTGAGGGTCCCTGTATGGGAGGACTTCCAGACCCCTGCGGAAGTGAGCCCTGTTTGCATGATTGAAAGTTGCCTCTGCGCCCCCTCCCCTCCCGGGCTTGTTGAAGAGAAACTTAAAGGGAACGGGGAGGTGATGAGGACATTTCTTGGGTGCCCCAGGCTCCCTCCAGAATGTGCTGGGAGGACTTGGGGGGGGCTCCTGAGTGGCAGCGGAGGGCATATGGCTGCCCCTGTCTGTGCCCGTCAGCCTGCTCCTCCCCCAGGCACCGGCTGGCCCCCTAGTCTGCCCCAAGGATGCCCCCTCAGGGGCCTGGCAGATGGCACCTGAGGTGGAGGCAGCCTTTGGAGGTGACCGCCCTGGCCCTGTTGGGACGTGGGTAGGGCAGGCAGAGTAACTGCTGATTAAGATGGCCCCTGAGTGCTACTTGACGTGAGTGGCAAGTGCTTGGGGTTGGGGGGGTCCTGAAATAGAATGAGGAAAGAAGGGCCCCGGGAGCCAGCTCTGCAGCCTTGCCCCACTGCCTGGAGCCTCTCCCTCCATCTTTCTCCCCCGATGGCTGTTAGGACATTTGGGGAAGGGCCCCAGGGCAGAGCTCTGGTGGGGGGACTGTCCAGGGGCCCATGTGAGGACGCTTCGCATGGAAGGTCACCTGTCTGTATGCGGTGAGCTGGGGTGGGGTAGGGTCTCCCTGGCAAGGCTTCCGAATTGGGGTGGCCTCAGAGGAGCCAGGTTCCAGCGAGAGGCCCATGGGGTCCCGCCTACCTGCCTGGGCCCCCAGCAGTCCCGAGGCCACACCTCCTCCCCCACGGAGTGAGCTCCCTGGTGTGGGCAGGCCAGGCCCACTTCCCGGGGGTGGGGAATGACTTGGCCCAGCAAGGTGTCAGCCACAGGATGACTGGCACGTGAGTGTGTGTGTGTCACGTGGGTGTGTGTCAGGGTCTGTCCAATCCTGGGCTCTCAGCCTTCTCTGCACATCGAGTCCCACTCGGGGCGCCTCCAGGGGGTGTTTTTTTTTTTAATTTGTTTTTTAATTTGTTTTTGTCTGCCTTAGGTCTTCATTGCTTCACGTGGGCTTTCTCTAGTTGCGGTGAGCGGAGGCTCCTCTTCGTTGTGGTGCGCGGGCTTCTCTTTGCGGTGACTTCTCTTGTTGCAGAGCACGGGCTCTAAGCACGCAGGCCTCAGTAGTTGTGGCACGAGGGCTCAATAGTTGTGGCTCACGGGCTTAGTTGCTCTGCAGCATGTGGGATCTTCCCGGACCAGGGCTCGAACCCGTGTCCCCTGCAAGATTCTTAACCACTGCGCCACCAGGGGAGTCCCAGGGGGATGGGGGTTTGAGCCAATTCTCTGCCCTTAGTCCAGAGTGTCTCCCCTAGGCACCGCTGACATTCGGGCTGGATTGTTCTTGGTTGTGGGCCTGTCCTGGGCGCTGCGGGGTGTGGAGCAGCATCCCTGGCCCCCACCCCCTTGACGCCAGGAGCCCCCCAGTGTGACAACCACAGTTGTCCCCAGACGTTGCCCAGTGTCCCCTGGGAGGGGGGCAGAGTCGCCCCCAGTTGAGAAGCACTGACCTGAGGTTGTTCTTAGCCTTCAGCATTCCGGGAAGGTGGAGTGCTTATCCCTGGGCCTCCCCGGGATGATTTTAGGGGAGGGATGGGGGGCAGGCATTCTTAGTGTTTGTAGCGACGTGCTTTCAGGAAATTCAAGGTTTCCCATCCACAGCAAGGCCATGAAGTTTCCTCTTCCAACGAATTTAGTTAAAATCAATAAAATGAGCGAGACTCATAAAGAAAACTAATAAATACCATAGTAGTTATGGGGGAGTCTGCGGCCCCAGCCCTGTCACAAGGGTGGGAGGAGAACGAACGGCCTCAGAAGGGACCTCGGAGGGAGGCGCTGGGGGCATCGGGAGCTGGGGGGCCTCCTCCGGGCCCGGGGTCGCAGGGGAGCCTGGCGGTGACTGGTCCTGCCGCCAGCCCAGGCAGGACAGTGGGCACAGCTGCGTCCCAGGCGCACCAGCCTGGCCTGGAACCCTGTCTCCTTCCTTTGTGGCCTGCAGCTAAGGGACTCCACCTCCGGGAGCCTCAGTTTCCTCATCTCCGGAAAAGGAGTAGGTTGTACTGGTCACGGGAGCATGGGAGACAATTTCCAGCCCCCATCCCGAACACCGGACAGGGGTCCAGCAGGTGTGAGTGCCCTCCCCAGGATTGGGGGCCGGCCTGGGGCGGGGAGGCGGGCCTTGAGCTCCTTGTCCCAGTGAGTGGCAACACCTGCCACAAAAACCCAGCAGCAACGGGCATCCGAAGCCCAGGGGAGGACGCTGAGGCGCAGGTGGCACGTTACCTGCCCCGGGATCTCTCTCTAGGAAGGGGCTGAGGCGGCCGGGTTCTGGAGCCGCCCACTCACGCTCTAGGCTGCCCGGTCTTAGGGTGTCCCGTCCTGGGGCCTGGGAAGACCGCCAGGCACTGACCTAGGGGGTGCTTGGCGGATGTGACAGGGGCACATCAGGTTAGTCTTGGGGTTCTGTCTGGGGAGGGCAGGGGCTGCAGGAAACGCACAGGTTAGCCCAGCTGGAGTCCACACTGTGCCCAGAGCTGCCCAGCCAGGGGCAGGTGGGGCCGGATTCACTGGGCCCATCAGGTGGCTGTGAGAGGAGTGAGAGAATCTTCCCGGGATACGGGTATTGAAGGCGGATGGGGCGAGGGTGAGCCGCCTGGCACATCTCCCTGGCTGGAGACGGTCCTGGGTCAGCATTTGACAGACGTGTTCAGATCTCAGCTCCGCTGAGTGACCTTGGGCAGGTCCCTTTCCTCTCTGAGCCCTAGAGAGGCGGGTCATAGAATAATCCGACCACTCAAGGTGGTCAGCCCCGATCAGGGTGACAAACTGTCTCAGTTTGCCTGGGCCCGGCCTTTCCCAGAATGGGGAACTTTCAGTGCTGAAACTGGGAAAGTGCTGTGCAATCAGGATGCGGTGGTCCCCCATCCCGCTACTGTTCTTATAGTGACCGAGGTGTCTGGTGGCCAGGCAGGGCTCTGGCTGCCCCGGAGCCACCTCTCCTGTGTCCCTATCCCATCCTGGACTATTTCGGGCCTGGTGACCAGAGGATCAGCCTCACCGTGCTCCGTGACTGTGACAAAGGGCAGGCCTTGGCAGGCTGTCCGAGGCTCCCTCCACGCCCTGCACCAGCTCCCACCTGCCCTCCAGGACACACAGTGGGCTCTTCCCGCCACCCTCCACCCCAGACCTTGCATACACTGCAGCCATCAGCAGACGCTGCAGGAAATGAGTGATTTCAGCCGTGCAGACATGAGGGTCTCTACCCCAGCCCCCCAGCTCAGCCGTGTAGCTTGAAAGCAGCCACAGCTGACACGTACTCAAGTAGGCGTGGCTGCCAGCCAAGACAACTTTATTTATAGATGCTGAAATTTAAATTCCATGTAACTTGCATCTGTCACGAAATTTAATTCTTGTTATTTTTTCCCATGACCATTTAAAAATGTGATGCCATTCTTAGCTCGAGGGCTATACCAAAACATGCAGTGGGCTGGATTTAGCCCATGGGCCATACTTTGCTGCCCCAAGTACTACACACCCAATAAACATTTGTTGAGTGAATAATGTTTAGTGCCCTGTTAAAGCAGGCACTAATTTATTAGCGTGACAGTTACGTGCTGTTAGCGAGTATATGGTCATTTGTACATTTTTTTTGTACATTTTTTATTAAAGTCACAAGTGTTGGAAATGCGACCGAATAAAATAAAAGTCACATTGGGTGATTTTTTTTTGGCGGGGGGGCTTCGAGGCTTGTGGGATCTTAGTTCCCCAACCAGGGATTGAACCCAGGCCCTCGGCAGAGAAAGCATGGAGTCTTTCTGGACTACCAGGGAATTCCCGGCCCAGAGGACTTTAAAAAACAGCTTTATTGACATAGAATTAACATACCGTTCAATTTATCCATTTAATGTGTAAACTTCAGTTTTTGGGGTGTATTCACAGGGTTGTACAACCATCAACTACGATAAGCTTGAGAATATTTTGGGAATTCCCTGGGGGTCCAGTGGTTAGGTCTCTGCACTGTCACTGCTGAGGGCGCAGGTTCAGCCCCTGGTCCGGGAACTAAGATCCCACAAGCTGCGTGGCATGGCCGAAAAAGAAAAAAAAACTTGAGAATGTTTTATCCCCGCTAGGAGCCACCCCCCACCCCTCCCCAGCCCCTGGCAACCACGAGTCTGCTTTCTGTCTCTCTGGATTTGCAAGGTTGGTCCTCCCGAGGCCTCTTTTCCCCCGGCTTACAGGTGGGCATCTTCTCCCTGTGTCCTCACATGGTCTTCCCTCGGTGTGTCCCAACTTCTTCTTATATGGACACCAGTCATACTGGATTAAGGCCCACACTCATGACCCCACTTTAACTTAGTGACCTCCAAATGCAGTCATACTCTGAGGTCCTAAGGGTCAGGGGCTTCAACATACGAATTTAAGTGTACACAATTCAGCCCATAATAGTGTCGTTTGCTTTTTGGTTTTGTTTGTTTGAAGCAAGGAGAGTCTTAACAGATTCAAATCCTGCTCAAACATACCAGGACATCGTGTTCTGAGCCATAAGGTACACAGCTTGTCAATGGCCTGGGAGGGATGGGAACCCAGCCCCTCCTGACTCTCGGCCTGTGGGCCCTTTCACCTCTGTTCTGCAGCCCCCAGCAGACTAGCAGATACGGTGACCAACCATCTCGGTTGGTTGGTTCTGAGGGATTTCTGGGGAAGCAGGACTTTCCATGCTAAAGTAAAGGGATGGGAATTCCCTGGCAGTCCAGTGGTTAGGACTCCGCGCTTTCCCTGCCAAGGGCGCAGGTTCAAATTCCTGGTCGGGGAGCTAAGATACCGCAAGGCACACAACGTATTAAAAAAAAAAAAGTAAAGGGAAAGTATTTGGAAAATAGGGACAGTTGGTCACCCTACTAGTGATCTGCACTGGGTCTTCAGGTTGGTGGGGAAGGGGCTGCATGAGGCCTTAGCTGAAGCTAGTGCCAGAGATGAGCCCCAGGCCCAGCGGGGCCTCCCGGCTCTGCTGCCGTCCATCTGTCCATCTGCTTACCACTCTCTCCTTTGTGTTTTGCTCTGTGCTGTATTGTGAGGCCACAGGGGCAAAGGGCAGTGGTGATTGCACCGCTAGGTGATTTCTGTTGGCAGGAAGGCTGTGTTTAGAAGGGACAGCAGCTGAGTAGGAGGCTCCCCGCAGCTGGGGCACAGGAAGTGAGCAGTTTCCCAGGAGCCTGGGACCCCAAGTCCAGGGCAGGACAGGACGTGTAGCGCCGACCTGCTGCCCAGCCCGTTCTGTGGTGAAGGGCAGGGAGCCTTGGGGCACACGGAGACCCCACTCCATGGATGCCACTGCAGGAAGCTCAGAGGACAGTGGGAGTGTTGTGTGGCAAGTGAGGGGCAGGGTTCTGGACGCCCACACTCCTCGCCCCACAGCCTTCTTGCCACCGACAAACATGAAAGCACACGGAACCCTCACTGCCCCTGTGCCCTGATCCTCCCTCCCTGCATCCCTTCCTTTTCTTTTTATTGAGGTGAAATTTCCATAACATACAATTAATCATTTTAAGTGAACAATTCAGTGACAGTTGGTGCATTCACAACGTTGTGCAACCATCCATCACCTCTAATTCCAGAACATTCCATCACCCCAAAAAGAAACCTTGTCCCTATCATCAGTCACTCCCGCACCCCGCCTTCCCCCGAAGCCCAGCCCCTGGCAACCATGAGTCTACTTTCTATCTCTGTGGATTTGCCGGTTCTGGACATTTCATATACGTGGAATCAGACAGTATTTGTCCTTCTGTGTCTGGCTTATTTTACTGAGCATCATGTCCTCAAGGTTCATCCATGTTGTGCTGAGTGTCAGACTTTCCTTCTTCCTAAGGCCGTGTGTGGATGGACCACGTTTTGTTTATCCATCCATCATTTGATGGACTTTTTAGGTTGCTCTCACCTTTTGGCTACTGTGAATAGTGCTACTTTGAATCATTCATGTTCAAGTTTTTGTTTGAACACCTGTTTTCAATCCTTTTGGTTATCTTCTAGGAGTGGAATTGCTAATTGATAATTGTTTTTTTTTTCCCCCCATAATTTCCAAATGTTCAATGGCTTTGTCCAAAACTGTCTACACTTCAGGTTTTTCC
The DNA here is from genome assembly GCF_964270905.1 of Leucopleurus acutus. NCBI lineage: Eukaryota > Metazoa > Chordata > Mammalia > Artiodactyla > Delphinidae > Leucopleurus > Leucopleurus acutus. The sequence goes on along the minus strand of NC_139145.1, from coordinate 3,134,207 downwards.
TGCCCTTTTGGACTGAGTGGGGTGGGTGGCTACAGTTCCACGGCTGGCCCTGGGGTATCACCCTCAGGTCAAGGGGTACCCTGTCCTCCTGTCTGCCCCTGCTCCGTCCACCCTCCCCCTCCCCGCCCTGTCTTCAGGCTCCACGGGAGCCTTCCAACCTCCCTTGGGCAAAAAGAACAGGGTCTGAGGAGACCTGAGTTCAAATACCAGCTCCCAAGCCACTGACCATATCTGAGCCTCAGTCTTCCCATCTGTGAAATGGGTGTATATGATAAACTGCCTCACCAACATTCTAGGGAAGGCTCAGGGAGATGTGGTTCCTGGGACAGGGAGTGTGTCCTTACGAGCATCCTGGGTCATGAGAAGTAGGTGTCAGCTCCAGTCACGGAGGAGGCGCCGGGGTGCAGTGACAGCGGGGCTCAGCTAAGAGTCAGGGGCACCCTCAGGCTTGGCTGACCTCCCAGCCCCTGCTCTGGGCCATGCTGCGCTGTTTTCTGAAAGCTGGCAGGAAATCTCCCTTTTGAGGAAGCTAGACCCAAAGACCCTCAAGCAGCCACCAAGGGTCACATTGCCATGGATCCAACGGGTGGAGACTGTAACTGCCCAGAGCCCTCAGTGTCGCCCCCCCCGATGCCCCCAATGCACCAAGGAGATAGGGCAGGAGGGTCCCTCTCAGCACCTCGAACACAACAGGCTGGACCCCAACGATTAAAAAACAGGATCAGGTTTAGTACGTAAGCCGCCATCGAGGTTACAGAAGCATCTCGGGACAGAATGCCTGGGCCCTGAGATGCTGGGCTGTGAGTGGGGCCTCCACTCTCATATGTACAGACTTCCCCAAAGGGAAATGGTCACGCAGTGTCTGGCTGGGATGCCGCCAGCCTGGCCGTACTGTGGCCGGAATTGTGTCTGGGTCCCTGCATTGGGGGCTGGGCCCCTCCTCTCCAGCCACACCTAGGAGCGGTTCAGAAGCGAGTTCTGAATGTCTTCCAGGACTTGGTGGAAGAGCTCCTCGCGGGACTTCATGCCGTCCAGGTACACTGAAATCAGAAAGGCCACAGTCAGGGGCCCTGGGGGCCCAACCGTGGCCCGGGTCACTGGGGCTGCTGCCAGGAGGCAGGGGGCCAGCTCACAGAGGACTAGAGGACTGCAGGTCAGGAGGAAGCTGGCCTGCAGAGTCAGCCTGCGGGAACAGACCAGCCTCTGGGGCCCAAAGCGAGAGAGACTGGTGGTGAGACTCGAGGAGGGACTTTCAGGTTTCCCAAATGGTCCCAGTGGGGAGGAGCTGGCCTCATCTTACTCAGGGACTTACCCACTTCCACGCCATTGGCCTCCATCTCCCGCTTATACTTCTGGTACATAGGCCACACGTGGCCGTCGAAGAGGCCGGGGGGGTCGGGGACCATGTAGCGTCGAGTACTGGGGAGGGAGATGGGCAAGAATGAGCAACACCCATGTCGCCCAAGGGTGATGCCACAAGCAGAGCCTGGGGTGAGGGAACTAGGTCAGGGTGGCACCACTGAGAACGGAGACCCCACTGATTCGGGGCCCCGTGCTGGGGCCTGGGTACCCCAACTTCCAGCATTTTCCCCGGTGGGCCTGGGAGATGCCCAGGGTAGGGCATGGGTGGGCCACGCTCTCCAGGCCGCAGGCTGTGGGCCTCTGGAACCCTGCACTGACCACCCAGGTGCCTGCTGCCCATCAGCCTGCAGCTTCAGGGTGGCCATGTCCAGCAGGCATTACCCAGTTTCCTGGTCCCACCTGGGAATGCAGACAGGGCCCCCAGGCTCACCTTCTCCTCCACTTGCACTCTTCGTACGGGACGGTCAGGAAGTACCGTCGGCTATACAAGTCCACCAGGGGCCTGGCAGGGGTAGGGGACCCGGTCAGCGCCCGTGGGTCAAAGTACACAACCCCCCATGGTCTTGGCCTCCAGGGACATTCCTGGGTGATGAGGACTGGTTGTGGGGGGGGCAGTTTGTCTGGGCTGATTCGGTTAGGGATGAGTGAGGGGACCAGCATCGGCCAGCCTCCTACTATGCCCGCATTAGCCCTCCACCCTGAGGATGGAATCCTCCCTCTCTCCCAATTTGGATGGGCCCAGAGAGGTACGATGTCCTGCCCAGGGTCACCCAGCAAGGTTGTCTGTCAAAATAGAGACTTGGTGACCTGGGAGGGCCCGGATTGTCTGGGGCCCAGACCTGGAGATGCTCACTTGTAGCTGTAGAGAAGGAAGCCTTCCAGGATGAGGATGTGGGTGTCTGAGGCGTCCAGCTGGACACTGACCCCGTGGGCACGGGCGAACTTCTGGGGGCTGCTCATCCAGGCCTGCACGGTGCTCAGCATGGCCTCCATGTCCAGGGACTCCAGCACTGGGGGCGGGAAAGCGAGTGTTGGTGGGGTGGGGGCCATGGGGCAGTGAGGGCAGGGGGCGCGGGGCTGCCGTCCGTCCTTACCGTCCCACTGTTTGAAGCCGTCCTCCCCAACTGCTATTTGGTCTTGGGGCTGAAACAGAGGAGCCCAAGCCGCGGGCTCAGTGCCCGCCTTCCCACCTTACCCCACCCTGGGGTGACAGCGCCTGGAGAGCCCCCAGTGAGGGTCTGGGTGCCCCTGCCTGCCTCGGCCCCCTGCAGCTGATAGTCATAGGCTTTGAGGTCCCAGGTGGGGGTGGGGGGCTCCAGGCTGGCATTCAGAACCCCTCCCCAACCTTGTGACTGTTGGGACCAGGGGCGGGGGGATTTTGCATCTATGATCTAGTTACCCCCTCACCCTCCACAAAGCATCAAGGGCGGGCTCAGAGCCCATTTTGCAGATGGGAAAGTGGAGTTGCAGAGGATAAAGGGTACCACCCAGGTGGCACGCACCCTCTGGGAACCGCAGTTTCCCCATCTGTCCCATGGGGAACGGGTGTGCCGTGAGAACGTGCCAGGCACGCAGTAGGTGCTCAGTAACCGAGATCGCCGGTCCCTCGATCTCCCGACTCGGGTTAGCCCAGGGTGCCCCGGGAGGGGTCTGCTCCCCTGAGTCTCCTTCTCGGGGCTGCCACCCCCCGTCCCCAGCCAGGGCAGCTACCTTGAAGAAGTCATCCTGGTGGATCACACAGCAGTTGGGCAGTGACTTAAGGAGGCTGTTGGTCAGTGTGGTCTTGCCGCCGTTGGTCATGCTGTGGAGAGAGCATACACGTGAGGCTGCCTGGGTCCCCTCTCTGGACCTCTCTGGGTCTGAGGGGCCCCCAGGATCAGACTCAAATCTAAAACACAGGCCTGTAGGGACTTTCCTGGTGGTCCAGTGGTTAGGACGCTGCACTTCCACTGCAGGGGGCGTGATTCCATCCCTGGTTGGGAACTAAGATCCCGCAAGCCAAGCTGCGTGGCCAAAAACAAAACAAAGCAAAACAAACACAGGCCTGTAAAACAGTAGAGCTAAGAGGGTATTTCTATTCATGTTAGGTCAGAGGAGGCTTTCTAATCAGCCGATCTGGGCTGCCTGGCCCACTACTGCCCACTGCCCGCTGGGGCCAGGCACAGGCCTGTGCTCACCTGCCTGACGAAACAGAGAAAGGGGGCAGAGGGTATGAAAACAAACAACCAAAAAAAAGTGAACGCAGCCTTGGCTGGGGTCATGGAAGCACTGTTTTCTGTGTTCAGACTCGTCCAGTGTTACAGCAAACCCAGGAGGTGGTGCCCGGAGCTCGAGGAAACTGAGGCCCACGTGTGACTTTGCCTCAGCAGGGCTTTAAAAAAAGCCAAATTGTTAAAGCAAGTGCAAACTGGGGGAGAAAAAGATATTTGTGATAGGAAAACCGGCAGTTCACTGCAAAACCGGGAAGAGATAATCACCTTATGACAAAGGGAAAGGATTATTAAAAAAAGTAATGGGCAAAGCCGGGTGACCACCTCATCCTGGTGTGCCCGGGACGTCTCTGGTTTTAGTGCTCGAAGTCCCAAATCCTGGGGACCCTTCAGTCCTAGGAAGAGCAGGACGGATGGTCACCCTAAGGACTCTGGACTGGGGCCGCTGAAGGACAGAGAAGGCTGGCTGTCAGGCCTTTCTGGGAATGAGTGTCCCCTTGACCTGGTTGTCCCTCTCCTAGGAATCAGGGGTGGAAAGCTGGGTGTGGAAGGGGGGGGGACCTGCAGCCGTTTAAAAGGGCCAATGGGAAAGGTGACTCCCATACATTAAGGGGAGCAGGTTAGAACATGCCTGATGTTAATTTGACTTGTTGCTGAAAGACACACTGTGCTCTCAGGGCCGGCTACAGAACGTGCAGAAATGGAGGGCCCTGGTCTCTATTAGGAATTTCAAGAGGGTGATGGAGCATTAAACCAAGAGGGGGAGGACCCAGGGCGACCTCCCGGGTGGGAGCGCCAAGCCAGCCTGCTTATGCTAAATGCTTCCCGAGCATCACCTTAAAAAGGCCTGGTTACTGGTAATAAATCTCCGGGAAGGCAAGGCCCCTGCCTGGGGTCAGCAGAAGTGGCTGCAAAGGCAGGTGCCACACAGCCAGGGGAGTGCCATTCTGGGGACCCCGCAGCACCTGCCCACGTGCCTCCCTGGGGTCGGAGTTTCCCCACCTTCCTCCCCTTCGCCCCCCACCCCCCCGCGCGCCTTAAGGAAGGTCGCCCTGGGCTTTATAAAGTCTTCTATTCCCCCCTGAATCTAGTCAGGGGTGCGGCATGGGGAAGTGACTTACATTTGGAATTTTTTAATTGGGCCCCGCACCCGGCCCTGTGCCGAACAGAGGGCAGAGACCCCTCCCCGCACTCCGACCTTGGGCATCGGGTACCTGCGACACCAGTCGCCAGGCAGCCCTCCATTCATTCCCGGGCCTCCTGCCCAGGCCACCTCGGCCCGCACAGGAGAGCACCCGGCCGGCCTCTCCCGAGAGCTCGGCGCCTTTGCCCCCGCGGGGCGGTCCGCCCGGGGCCCTGGACGCTCACCCTCCGATGCCCACAATGTACTTCATCTCCGCGCGGAGGGGCGGCGGGGACCGCTGTTGGCAGGCCAACTCCCGACTCCCTGGTACCCGGCTGGGCCCGACCCCGCAGTGCGTCCCGGCTTCATTGAGAAAACCCTGCGCCTTTATAGGCTGGAGCAGCCCGGAGGCCGCCTCCAGGGAGGCGGCCCACGGCCTATGGGGAGCGCGGCCGGCGGCGCGATGAAGTGTTGGGCGGGGAGCGCTGGGAGCGCCGCACCTGTTCCCACTGGATGGAAATAGCTCCACGCTGTCTTTTGCCTAAATTAGTCACGGGTCGGCCGGGCAGGGGGGTGCGGGTGGAAGTCACCCCGCTGCCTCTTCCCCCGTCCTCCCCGCCTGCCCCCTCCTAGCCAGACTGCCCACGGGGCAGATAACCAGCCACACCTCCTCCCTCCCTAAAAATATCCAGCCCGGTGTGTACCCTCGCCTGACCCTGACATTAAGGCCGGTTCTGGGGGCTGAAAAAAGGAACTCACCCCCCCTTCCCCGTCTCCAGCGACAGCAGCGGGCCAGTCCCAGAGGTACCACACGACAGGCGACTTCCTTTTCCAAGGGGGTTGATGCCAAGATGAACTTAAGCTTTGTTCTCGTGACCCTGGCCGCCAGGAAGTCTCAGCGTGACACCAGTGGCTGTTCCGCGGGCGCCCACGTGAGGGCTAGCGTCACTGCGTTTGGCTTCAGGCCTCTCAGCAGCTAGGGGGCGGGGTAGGCAGGGCCCTGCTGATCACCGCCCCCTTACTGACCAGATGGGACCACGTGCCCCACCCCGCCTCCCCACCAGAGGAGACCTTTTGGTTTCAGGACCCCTTTTCCACTCTTGAAAAGGACTGAGGCCCCGGGGAGCTTTTGTTTAAATGGATTATCGTCATGGATAATATTTACCACGTTATACATTAAAACGGAGAAAAATTAAAGGTTTGTTAACTTTAAAAAATGACAACCAGTGTCTTCCCTTGTGGTCCAGTGGGTAAGACTCCACATTCCCAATGCAGGGGGCCTGGGTTCCGTCCCTGGTGGGGGAACTAGATCCCGCATGCTGCAACTAAGAGTTCACATAATGCAACTAAAGAAAAAAAAGACAACTGATCACTACATGGTCACATAAACATAATACATATATTTTTAATTTATTTATGTTCGGCTGTGTTGGGTCTTCGTTGCTGCACACGGGCTTTCTCTAGTTGCGCGGAGCGGGGGCTACTCTTTGTTGCAGTGCACGTGCTTCTTATTGCGGTGGCTTCTCTTGTTGTAGAGCATGGGCTGTAGGCGCGCAGACTTCAGTAGTTGTGGCACAAGGGCTCAGTAGTTGTGGCGCATGGGCTTAGTTGCTCCACGGCGTGTGGGATCTTCGCGGACCAGGGACCGAACCTGTGTCCCCTGCATTGGCAGGCAGATTCTTAACCACTGCGCCACCAGGGAAGCCCCAAATATAATATTTTAAATGAAAAATAATAACTTTTTTTAAAATAAAAAAAAGGGAGTGGGCTTGATCAAATTAAAAATGTCTTGTGCATTGAACGACGTTATTAAGGAAGTGAAAAGACAAAGCAGGGTGTGGGAGAAAATTTTTACAAGTCATATATTGATATATGGTAAGGGGTTACTAGCCAGAATATATAAAGAACTCTTACAGGTCAACAACAAAAAGACAAACGACCCAATTTAAAAATGGGCAAAGAATCTGAATCGACGTTTCTCCAAGGAAGATATACTCATGGCCAACAAACACATGAAAAGATGCTCAGCATCACTGATTATCAGGGAAATGCAAATCAAAACCACAGTGAGAGAACACTCACGCCTACTAGGGTAGCCATAGTCAAAGAGATGGACGATAAAGAGTGTTGGTGAGAATGGGGAGATACGGCGACCCTGTGTGTTGCTGGGGGGGATGGAAAATGGGACAGTCGCTGTGGAAAACAGTTGGCGGTTTTATGACCCAATTTCACTTCAAAGTGTCTACCCAAGAGAAATGAAAACATATGTGCCCACAGAAGCTTGTACGTGAATGTTTACAGCAGCATAATTCACAGGCACCAAAAGGTAGAAACAACTCAAGTGTCCATCCACAGATGATGGATACACAAACTGTGTTCCATCCGCACATGGAATATTATTCAGCCATGAAAAGGGGTGAAGCACTGACAGTCGCTGCAACATGGATGGACTTGAGGACACGATGCTCAGTGAGAGAAGCCAGACACAGAAGGACACACGGTGTGTGGATCCATTGACAGGAAACGTTCAGAACAGGCAGATCCACAGACACAGAGAGTGGGTTCCTGGTTGTCAGGGGCTGGGAGTGGGAAAATAGGGAGTGGTTACTTATATGGTGTTCTTCTGGGGTGATGAGAATGTTCTGGAATTAGAGGTGATGGTTGCATAGCATTGTGAACGCACTAAATGTCACTGAATCGTATACTTTACAATAATGGCTAGTTGTGTATTATGTGAATTTCACCTCAATTAACAACAAAAAAAACTGAGAACCTTTCCAGCTACAATCACAGGGAAGGGACATGTAGCTACAGCAGAAGGTTCAGAAAGATACCCCGCTGCTGCCTGTGAGGATGGAGGATGGGGCCGTGAGCCAAGGATGCGGCACCTCTAGAAGCTGGAAAAGGCGGGAGCTGATGCTCCCGTGCAGCCTCCGGAAGGAAACAGCCCTGCCCACATCTTTTTTTTTGCGGTACACGGACCTCTCACTGTTGTGGCCTCTCCCGTTGCGGAGCACAGGCTCTGGACGCGCAGGCTCAGCGGCCATGGCTCACGGGCCCAGCCGCTCCGCGGCATGTGGGATCCTCCCGGACCGGGGCACGAACCCGTGTCCCCTGCATCGGCAGGCGGACACTCAACCACTGCGCCACCAGGGAAGCCCACCTGCCCACATCTTGATCTTAGCCCCGTGAGACCCGTGTCAGACTCCTCACCTCCAGAACTGTCAGAGAATAAATTCATCTTGTTGAAATTTTAAACAAATTTTTAGGTAAAAGAGTGATATTCTACATTTTTGCAAGTCTCTTTAATATCTGGTTTAGAAGGATTCTCACATCTGCTTGTCATTCAGCCTATTTCCATAGTTGTCTCGGTTGATATATAGGAAGAAAACCCAGCTTCACACAGAGAGAGGAGGATTTTTAGCCTTTTTAGGTCATCATGGGTAGTCGTCTTTGTCCTACACCCGAACTGGACAGGTAGAGGCTTATGAAGGTGGCCTGTTCTCTTTCATTCTCTGCTCCATTAAAGGCCATTCGTCTATCTTCGCACTTTGTTTTATTTTATTTTAATTTTAATTTTTGGCCACACTGTGCGGCATGTGGAATCTTAGTTCCCCGACCAGGGATCCAACCCGTGCTCCCCTGCATTGGGAGCACAGAGTCTTAACCATTGGTCCGCCAGGGAAGTCCCTGTCTTTGCACTTTGAATGGATCTTTTGCTCATGTGTGATTTTGACCTTGAAGACCCCCTGAAAGGGTCTCAGCAACCACCACCCTCACCCAAACTGGACACACTTTAAGAAGCCCTGGTTAAGAATCCTGCATTTGAATCTTGGTTCTGCCACTTGCCACCTGGGGGAGCTCGGGCCCCACCCTTGCATCTCTGTGCCTCACCTGTTCTTATCTTTATAAAGGGAGGCTGCTGGCCCCAACCAAGGGAGGGAGGCTCTCTTTGGCTTTGGGCTTCCACCTCCAGGAGGCTTTATGAAGGGAGGATGCCCTGCCCTACCCATCACTTACCTGTCCCTCAGCACCCAGAGCTGCTGCCACAGGGCCTTTGTACATGCTGTTCTCTCTTCCAGGAACCCCTCTCCTCTTACCCAATCCTCCTCCCCTGGGCTAACTTTGGCTAAGCCATCCTGTGTCACCTTGGACATCAGTCCCCTCCTCCAGGAAGCCTTTCTGGATCCCCATTCCCTCCCTCCACACTGTGAGTTCCCTCCGGGGCAGGCAGGGCCAGATGTGTCTTGTTCTCTGATGTGTCCCGGGTGCCTAACAAGGGTGGGTCCACAAAAGGCAGAGGATCCCTAAATGGTAGCAGAGGGAATGAATGAAACAGGGAGGGGCAGGAGATCTTTGAATCCAGCCACCAGGTGAAACACGAGGGTGTTTCAGCAAGAATCTGCTAAGTCAGTGTAGCCAGAATCCCCCCCTTACCCCTCATGTCTCCTCCTAGTGATTCTCTGTCCACCGACCCCACCGGCTCCTTCGCTGTGAACCTGCTTGCCTGTGCTGTGTTAGGAGTGGAGCCATTGCAGTAGCTCCTGAGTACAATCCGGTTTTACAGCTTGAACTGTCTGGCACTGGTTTTTCTTTAAACCAACTACCTCTGTATGATGGCCAGAGGGAGGAGCTTTGTAAAAACCCAGACCAGGGGCTGTCTTTCTTCTGTTTCAACTCTCCTTTGCCACTCTCCCCATTCTTATTTGCATTTAAAAGAAGCACAGGGACTTCCCTGGTGGTCCAGTGGTTAAGACTCCACGCTTTCAATGCAGGGGGCCCCGGGTTCGATCCCTGGTCAGGGAACTAGATCCTGCATGCTGCAACTAAAGAAAAAGATCCTGCGTGCCACAACTAAAAATAAATAAAGAAAAGAAAAGAAAAGAAGCCCACTGTCCTCATGCCCAGGCCCTGCCCTGTCTGGACCGCCATGACCTCCCTCACCCCCCCACTCCGATTCCACCGGCAGGACCCGCTGTGGCCAAGATAGCTGCTGAGGACCAATCAGCGGTGGAGACAGAAAGTGATGGACCTTGTTGATAACTGGTTAATGGACTCACCTAGTGGCCTCAGGCAGGACTCACCTGGCACAGAAGTCAGGAGAGGTCACTGGGAGCAGTGACCCTCACTTCAGAGGTGGCCACCAGGGGCAGAGTGAGCAAATGGCCAAGACAGGGGTCTTGTCCACTGGCTCCCACCCCCTTCTCCCCCGTCCAGCCCCTTCTGGGTCTCAGTTGCCTCTCTTGGCAACTCAGCGTGGCGGGACCTGTGCCACTGAGCTCCATCAGCTGCCCCGTAGGCAGGGGAAAGCCAGCTCTGGGTGTGACCTCCACTGAGCTCCATCAGCTGCCCCGTAGGCAGGGGAAAGCCAGCTCTGGGTGTGACCTCCGGCTCAGTTTCAGTGGCAAGAATTTCCTGGGAGCCCCCTTGTGGGGCATGTGGCCCAAGCCATGGGTGATGGTGACATGCCCAGATAGAGGCCCTGGCAGGGCACTGCTGGGAGGCCTCCTGGTCGGCTCACTCTGGCACATGGGCTCCCAGTGCAGACCTGCTGATCCTCAAACAGCGCACTGGTCCAAGGTTATTAAAAGTGACCATCCTGGGCTTCCCTGGTGGTGCAGTGGTTGAGGGTCCGCCTGCCGATGCAGGGGACACGGGTTCGTGCCCCGGTCCGGGAAGATCCCACATGCCGCGGAGCGGCTGGGCCCGTGAGCCATGGCCGCTAAGCCTGCGCGTCTGGAGCCTGTGCTCCGCAACAGGAGAGGCCACAGCAGTGAGAGGCCTGCGTACTGCAAAAAAAAAAAAAAAAAGTGACCATCCTGTCCCATAGTATGAAACGTCCAGAACAGGCAAATCCACAGAGACAGAGAGTGGATTCTTGGTTGTCAGGGGCTAGGGGAGGGGTGGGGGGGGTGATTGCTAATGGGAATGGGGTCTCCTTTTGTGGGGATGGAAAAGCTCTGGACCGGAGGTAATGGCTGCACAACATTGTGAATGTGCTGACTGCCACTAATAGTAAAAATCTCCCCCCAGCACCCACCCTGCACTCCTGCCGCCCTTCATTTTCCTGCTTCTGGTTCACCCAGCTCTGTCTGGCCTCCAGGACTTTGCCCTTGCCGAGCCCTCCGCCGGGGACACCTCTCTGCCCGCCCGTTGGCCTAGCTAACTGCTACTTCTCTCTCTGGTCTCCAGTCACCGAGGACCCTCCCTCCAGGGACCCTTCCTGGACTTTCCTCCTGGTCCCCAGTGAGGCCCTGGTTCCCTGTGTCAAACTCCCCCACTGGGCTGGGAGCAACATAAGGGGTGCTTGGGCCCTGTGGGATCCCCAGTGCTCAGCAAATGGATGAACGAATGGATGAATGAGGTTCGCAAGACCCTCCTTAGGATAATCAGAGACTTGGTGGGGTGGGAAAGAGGGGCGGGTCCATCCCCTCCAAAGAGGGCATCCCCTGATCCCAGAGCCAGCTCTGCCATCTTCAACACCCCTTCCTCGCCGCCTTCGTGCCAGCTCGCCCCTTCTGCTTGAGGCCCCCTCCCAGCGACCTTCTCTGTGAAGGGCACCTCACTGGACATCAGAGGGGCAAGGATGGCAGAGGCAGGTGGGCTGGCACCTGCCAGCTCCCGCCATCAACCTGATGGTGACTTTTGTGTGGACCTCACACCTGTCCTGGCATCTCTGCCACCAGCAGGTCCCAAAATCCTGGGCGGGGACAACGGGAGGACTCCTCTTGTACCGGACATGGGAGGGTCCACTCTGACCCTTTGAGGGGCACAGCCCCCAACGTCCTGCAGCTGGCAGAGGGTTGTGGGTCTCCAGCCAAGCAATGGGTGGCCGGGGGTGCCACAGAATCAGACCTCAGACCAATCACTCAGGGTCTGGGTGACCCCAGGTGAGCCACATACCCTCTCTCTGCCTCAGACCCTCCTCTCAGTAACATGGGGCCTGTGCTAGGTTGGACTCAGACTATTATTATTACTGCTACTGTTATTATTATTGTGATATTATGATTTATAATAAGAAACATAGTTGGACTTAGTTCCCAGTTCCCAGCACACAGCCCCTAAAACCTTTGTAATTTCCTACGTCAGAAGAGGGAACATCTTTTGTTATAATATATACTTTTTTTTTTTGGAAATTTCTTTTCTTTGTCACACTGCACAGCATGTGGAACTTCCCCGACCAGGGATCTAACCCGTGCCCCCTGCCGTGGAAGCGTGGAGTTCTAACCACTGGCCTACCAGGGAAGTCCCTTTTATGATAATATTTGGTCTTATGTCCTCTGTGCCTGAAATGGCTCCAGATAGTAAAGATGAAGGAAGCATCCTTTGCTTTCATAACAAGCTCTTTCAACCACACCTGAGTTTACGCTACGAGGTGACTTTTGGAAACGCCCTGTAACCACAGGATCGGGGCTGGTGGCCAGGGGACCCCACTGACCCTGGGATTAGAGGGATGGAACTTTCATCAATGGCCAGTGGTGTAATCCATCATGCCTCTATGAAAATCCCTAAACATTTTTTGTAGAGCTTCCACTAGGTGGACACAGGGAGGTGCTGGGAGGGTGGTGCCCAGAGGGGGCGTGGAAGCTCCGCCCCCTTCCCCACACCTCGCCTTGTGCATCTCTTCCATCTGACTATTGCCGAATTGTACCCTATTCTAGGACCTGAGATTGACTGGTGTCTGAAGTCGGGGCCGTCTTGTGGGGCTGAACCCTTAGCCTGTAAGGTCTGCCCGAACCAGTAGTGTTAGGATTGAGATAAATTGTAGGATACCCAGCTCGTGTCTGCCGGGGATTGGAGAATTGCTTAAGACTAGTAATTAATATTATTAACTGTTGACTAAGTTTGATTCCAGAGAAGAATGGGGACAGGAAAGGAACCTGAATCACAGACAGGCAGAGCCAAAAGGGGCCTCGGGAAAAACCCAGCCGGGGCTCCCATGTTGCAGATGGGAGATAGAAGCAAGAGGATATAGGCCATGGCCCAAATTCACCCAAGGTTGCCCAAGGTCGCTTGGCATTGAGCTGTGCCCCCTCCCATCCCGTGAAAGCTCCTTCCTCTGCACCGCGACCAAGACCGGTGCCACATCCCTTGGACGTGGACAAAAGTCACAAACCTCCCTTCTCAGTGATAGTTTATTTATTTCACATAAAAATCCCCCAAAGCTCATGGAAATGATGCCTTCATATCACGACAGTAATCAGAATGAATTGTTTTTGTTTTTAAAAACCACAAAACTTGCGCCGTCGGAAGGATGGGTGTGTGAACTACGGCTTGGGGGAGGGATTTATGATGCATCCCATGTGTCACAAGAGGAAAACTCAAGGTTCCTTTACAAGGAGGGCTCGACATCCGTTGCATTTCAGCCAAAAACTGCCCCGCAGATACAAATCTTTCTCAAAGCCGATTTCAGAGGGTGTGGGTAGCAGCCCTAGGTGCTACCGAGGACACAGTGGCCCCGTATGGACGGAGCTGTGCCTCAGAACTTCACACACCTGTGGACAGGTGGCCGACCTGGAGACAGCCACCCCGGGGGTCTCTCTCTATTCTGGAGGGGCTTTGAGGTTGGGTTGGGGTCCTTGGTTCCACTTGCCCGTTGTCTATGGCTGCTGGTGGTCCGGAGGGGGTGGTCGGTGGGCCACGGTGAACCAGGGGGTCCGTGCTGGAATTTCTTGTTATGCTGCAGGCTCCTTGAGGGCGGGATGGGTCTGCCTCTTTCGTCCTTCTGTCGCCTCTGCAGCCGCTCAGTAATTGTCAGGTTAGATGGAATGCATCTGTTCCTGTCCCGGGCTCCTTTTTCTCTTCCAGTGGAACACTGGCTTTCCAGGAGTTATTGCATCTACTGTGGACTTGCGGGCCTCGCGGGTCACGTGTCCCTCTCAGCTGAGCAGAGCCAGCCACCTGAACCTGGAGTTAGAGGTGACCTGGCAGATGCCCAGGCACCTTTTAGAAAAGGAGGCGCTCTGGGCAGGGGTGGGGGACAAGCTGGCCCAGGATGGAGTGGCCTTTCGGAGGGCAGCCTGCAGAGGCCCATCCACCAGCCTCTCCTGCCTCAGCCTCCAGGTAACTCATCTGCGCCTGGAACATGGTCCCGGTCCTTTATTAGACATTTGGGAAACAGAGCAGAAACACAAATTAAAAAACCCCACCAGACGCCCAAATGCCCTGGCCTCACCGGAGCAGTGCTGGGTTCCAGAAGATGCAGGTCCAAGGCTGCTTAGAAACCCCGAATTTTCCAAGGCAGGAGCCACTGGCATTTGGGGTGGGACAATTCCTTGACATGCAGGAAGCACTGCTGTCCCTTTCGCTCAGCACTGAACGCCACTGGCTCCCTCCTGCCATTGGGATAACCCCAAACGCACCCCCTTGATATCCCAGGTGGAGAAGCATTCAACATCTCCTTTGAGACCAAGAATCTCCTACTGGGAAATTAATGGGGGAGGGAGGGTCAACCAAACCTGGATGACACCCGCTAAGAAGCCAGCTACAGAGCCAGCAAGAGGGGCCGGATGATGCACCTGCTCGACTTTTGCTCAGATTCATAGAAACAGAGACTCTCAGGGTTGGAGGGGACCGCAGAGGGCCACTTTGTGCAAGTACCGTCCAGCCTTTTCTTGAATGCCTCTAGAGATGGGGAACTCACTCCCTTTAGCTCCGAGCTGACTGGCGTTTCAACCGCATTAGAAAAATGGTTTTTTTTGTCCTAAGGATATCTGCTTCCTTTGAATGCAGGTGGTCGTAGCATCCAGGCCGCTGGTTTTAATTCTCCCCAGTGACCTTTGTAACACTCGAACGTTCAGTACCCTGTATCTTCCTTTTTCTCAATCTGCGTTTCTGGGATGAGCTTATTTCAGCACTGGTTTCTCGGCCTCTGTTCCTGGTGGGAGCCCAAGAGGGCGCATCCCAACCCCATGTTGTCGGGGAGATTAGGGAAGTGGGGAGGCTCATTCCCTCGGTAGGAGGTATTGATCGGGATTGCCCTGTGGCGTGGCCTCTGCGTTCAAGGGGCTTGAGAATGTTCTAGATTGAGGGGGATGTAGGTTCACAACTGTAGAACAAGGATGATTATCAGCGGCCCTCACTGGCGCTGTGGGCTCCGATGCTCCCTAAGAAGGTGGAAGTTATATGAGGCAAGGGGAGGGCTGTTCAAAGGAAAAGCTGTGAGTTCAAAGGCTGGGCAGTGCCCGGGGGGCACGGCGCTGCTGGGGGTGGGGGTTGAGTTTCCAGGCCAGATGCCCAGGGCTGCAGGGGCCGTTCTGGCAGGAAAGGCACAAGAAGGAATCCAGACCCGGCCAGGGAGTCGATGGGCATCTGTGGCTCCAACCTGAACCAGGTGACAAGCAAGAGAAGGGTCCTGACCAGGATTCTGTGCAGTGGTGTGGTGGTGGTGGGGGGGGGTCTCTGAGGCCACCAAGGACGCACAGGCCATGCTCAACGCTTCTTACTCTTCTTGGCCATGAGCTCATGAGTGTGGGGGGGTGGAGAACTGGGTCCTTTTCCAGAACGCACTAATACTGCATCATTAAAAAAAAAAGTTTTCAAGCAGCTGGAAAGGATGTTGGGTTTCAGACATGGATGGAGGAGACGGACACCCCCCGGAGACTGTGACTCAGGATGAGGTGGGGACAAGATCCAGGGTCAGAGGGCGTCCGACAGAGGTTTCCTGGCACCTGGGATCTTCTTTTGTGTCCTCCTCTGTGCTCACGTCACCTCAGGACATGCTGGAGAGGCAGAAACACAGTCAAGTTATTATTATTGTATGTAAAGAAAGTGGAAAATGTTCCATGTGTGGGGAATCCAAAAGAATGATCTAATCGGCTTCAGTGTGCCCTCAGCAGCAAGAGTGGCACCTGCCTTTCAAGGTCTGCCACCTGTCACCCACCTTCTAGGTATGGTTCTGAAGGGGACTTCTCCCTTGGTGCCCCAGCCAAAGAACAAGGCCCCAGGGCTGGTGTCCTCGATCAGACTGGAGGCAGGCTTCATCTCACCCATCTACTCACCAACCCATCTGTCCATCCGTCCACCCACCCACCCATCCATCCACCCACCCACCCACCCATCCATCCATCCACCCATCCATCCATCCACCCACCCACCCATCCATCCATCCATCCATCCATCCATCCATCCATCCATCCGTCCATCCACCTATCCAACCATCCATTATTCATTCACTTATCCATCACCCATCCACCTATCTATCCGTTTATCTACCCATCCACCCATATACCTGTCCATCTCCCTATCCATCCATCCATCTATCCACCCTCCCACCTACCCACCTGTCCATCCGTCTGTCCATCTGTCCATCCATCCATTGCTCCCAACCATTCCTTCTTTTATGTATTTAATCATTTTAGACATGCTTGTTTTTATCACCTCTACCTGAGGATTCCCAGGAGGAGGTCTAATGCTGCTATCTGTTGTACCGCCGACTTTTTCTCATGGTGAATGATTTCCTCGCGTGTTTTTTGTCTGTGGTTGGGAACTCAGCTCCAGAAGGACTGAGATGGTCTCGTCAGAAATGCATTGAGAACTTGCTTCTATTCAGTGTGCCCAGGGCAGTACTGTTCTAAGACGATTTTTGATGTTTATTTCTCAGCCTGGGGCTTCTTGGGTCACATGGGTAGTATTAAGGCATGTGGCCGAGCCGTGTAACATATTTATAGCAGAGTGTGTGGTCAAGGATTAACCCTGCAGGTTCCAAAGGAAGGTCTGGCCCTTGCCTGGCTTCTGGAAGGTCACCTCTAAGCCCTTGGAACGTCCTTCCTGATAAGAGTATCTTTGTTTGCCTGGGACCTGGGGTCACCCTGGATAGTCTATGCTGACAATGTGATTTAAGGCAGGAGCCATGGACCATGTGGTATCAGTTCAACCTCTGGAGGGGCTAGAGACTAAGGTCAGCCACGTGGGTGGTCCACTGTGCATATGACTGACCCCCAGTAAATACCCTGGACACCAGGGCTCAAATGAGCACACGTGGTTGGTGACACTTGGTGTGCATCACCACGCCTGGCTGCTGGGAGAATTAAGGGCTGTCCCAAAACAACTCCCCTGGGAGACAACAACTGGAAGCGTGCACCTGTCTCCCCTCACCCCACCCCACGCTCTTTTTCCCATTGCTGACTTTGAGCTGTACCCACACTTCCACCTTAATAAACCATAACTGTCAGCAGATCAGCTTTGCTGAGTCCTGTGAGTCCTTCTAGCAAACCACTGCCCCCGAGGGTGGTCTCCAGGACCCGTGACACACAGGGAGGCTTTTCCTGGCATCTATAGTCAGGAAGACACACTGAGATAGGTTGTGGGCAGACAGTGCACCCTCTGGCTGAGTAAAATCCTGGGCTTCAGGGGGCCTGGCTGTGGGTGGACATCTCAGTCAGGGCCGCTGTGTGGCTCAGCTCTGGGGCCTCCTGTTAATGACGCCCCGCTGGAGTGGAGCAGGGACCAGCTGCCTGGCCCCAGAGGAGGCCCTGTTGTCATGGTAACCACGGTCTCCCTGCCTCCCTGGTGCAGCATCCTCCCCCCATCAACAATAAGTCATGAGGCACTCATCCCAGGGTAGGTTCCACATAGAATGTTTCCAAAAAAAGGTGCCAAGATCGCCCCGCTACCCACCCACCTTGTTTCCTGATCTTCTGTGGCCAGAGCAGACCTGTGGGAAAAGGAAGGAGTCTCAGCATTAGTCGCCTGTCTGGGGAGCCTTGGCATTTGGCCATGAGCCCCATGAGGGCCAATATGGCTTCACCCTGATCTGGCACAAAGCAAGTGTCAGCATGTGTCAGCTGTGTAACAAATGAGCCAGGACAGGCAGTCGTGAGAATGGCTGAGCCCCTTCGCTGCCACAAAATGAAATCACTATTGCTGCTCCAGGTCCACCCACTGAGAAGGCTGAACCCATCCACCGGGACCTGCACAAAGGTCACCAGCTGGAACCTTCATCTGAGAGCAGATCTTGGTCTCTCGGGCACATCAGCTGCCCCTGGTCCCCATGCTTGGCCTGTGCTGGATGCAGGGTGGGAGGAGGAGGGGGCAGTGGTCCCAAGATGCAACCACTGCCCTCAAGGAGCTCAAGGACAGGAGAAGGAGGGTACGACAAGGGTCAAATGCAGGAGGCAGACCTGAAGAAAGAGACAGGAAAGGTGGGAGGGGCCTCTAGAGGCCAGGGAGGGGGTCGTGCCATCTGTCCACACATCCCAGGGTGAGGCACTAAAGGACTTTCAGTAGAGAGTTGCTGGATTTAAATAAAAAAGGAGGGATTCCCTGGCGGTCCAGTTGTTAGGGCTCCGTGCTTCCACTGCAGGGGGTACAGGTTCTATCCCTGGTTGGGGAACTAAGATCTCTCATACCGCGGCCCAGCAGGGGGAAAAAAGAAAAAAAGGAGGAGTATAGGAATGGGAACAACTGCTTAACAGGGTACAGGGTCTCCCTCTGGGCTGTGGAATGTTCTGGAACTGGAGAAGGTGCTGCTTGCCCAAAACTACAGATGCACTAAATTTACATTAAAATTGCTCGATGGAATGGGCCTCATGCTGGCCGGTTCACAGTGGTGGTCTTACTTCAGCACCATGGTAATGTCAGATCACCTTCACTGAGGTTCCCTGGGCTCAGCAGCCCCCCGCGGGTGTGGGCTCTGGCCCTGTGGCCACCTGCACACACTTACCTGTCCTCCACCAGCCCCGCCTCCGCCTTCTCTTCAGACCTGGGCAGGACGCACTCTGGCTGCGGCCTTGCGCTGGGGACAGAAAGAAGTGACGAGGGATGACCAGCCAGCCGAGTGGGCCCAGGGGCTCTCGGCTCCCACTGGCCCCTCTGTCTGGACCCACCATGGCCCGACAGCGATCAGGAGAGGGTTTGGCTGCGCCCGGGGAAACGCGGGGGCCCAGAGGGTGGACTGCGTGATGGGATGGCCAGGGGATCATGAAGATGGACGCAGATGGTTGGTGAGGGGGAGGGGCTGTGGGCCATTCCTTGGGGGCGCTTATCTCAGCTTATCGCCGCCGCAGGGGCCTCATGCACTTGCTCCCTGGGCGCTGCAGCCCATGTGCTGTGATTCTGGAAGGTGGGCGCCCTGCTTGTCCTGTCATCTCTCTACTCCCATCCATAGCTAAGGCTCAGGAGGCGGGGGGAGCGTAACTCAGACAGAGAGACAGAGGAGAGG
This sequence comes from Leucopleurus acutus, assembly GCF_964270905.1. Classification (NCBI taxonomy): domain Eukaryota; kingdom Metazoa; phylum Chordata; class Mammalia; order Artiodactyla; family Delphinidae; genus Leucopleurus; species Leucopleurus acutus. Next base: position 3,115,351 of record NC_139145.1, on the reverse strand, counting down.
GGGACCTGGGGGTGGGGAGAAAGGGAGGAAAAGAAAGAAGCCAGACCGACAGACATGACTACCTCACACCCATCAGGATGGCTACTACCTTTAAAATTAAAAAAAAAAATTTTTTTTTGGCCACACCACGTGGTGTGCGGGATCTCCGTTCCCCAACCAGGGATCGAACCCACAGCCCCTGCAGTGGAAGCACAGAGTCTTAACCACTGGACTGCCAGGGAAGTTCGCAGGATGGCTACTACCTTAAGTGTAGAACATGTGTTATGTTACTATGTTGGCGAGGATGTGGAGAAATTGGAACTGCGCGTGGCTGGTGGGGGGAGAATGTCAAATGGGGCAGCCGCTGTGGCAACGATTCTAGCTGCTCCTCGAAAGATGAAACATCGAGTTGCCATAAGATCCAGCAACTCCACTCCTGGGTCTATATACACCCCAAAGAAGTGAAAGCAAGCCCTTGAATAGATAACTGTACACCCGTGTTCACAGCAGCACAATTCACAACAGCCAAGAGGTGGAAACCCCCAGTGTCCATCGAGAGGTGATGGGTGAACAAAATGCAGTCTATCCGCACACTGGAATATTACTCAGCCTTAAAAAGGAAGGAGATTCTGACACTTGCTACAATGTGGATGAACCTTGGGAACCTTATGCTCAGTTGGATAAACCAGACGCAGAAGGACAAATACTGTCTGATTGCACTCACACGCGGTCCTAGAGAGTCAGATCCACAGAGACAGGAAGTAGATGGTGGGGGCCAGGGGCTGGGAGTCAGTGTTTCATGGGGACAGAGTTTCAGTTTGGGAAGATGAGAAAGTTCTGGAGATGATGGTGGGGATGGTTGCACAACAATGTGAATGTGCTTAATGCCACCGGGCTGTGCACTTAAAAATGGTTAAGATGGTGAATTGTATGTCCTGTGTACTTTATTGCAACTAAAGGTATTGGAAAAAAAAAAAAAAAGACAGGAAGGAAGGAAAGAGGAAGGGGAGGGAGGGAGGGAGTAGAGAAGAGAGAGGAGGGGAAGGAGGAGAACTCCCTGGAAGGCGTGGGATGGCGGGTCCTGCTGCCCTCCACGCCCCCTTCCACTCCGCTCACACTCATCACTATTAAACGACGCTGTGTGAAGCTGCCGTAATTTTTCTCATTATGTGTCTCATCTGCCGACATCACCTGTCCTGCCCCAGGATCTGCTTCCCTCACTCGGTGAGGCAACCCTCCCCTTTGCCCTTTGAGGAAACTTCTGGACCAGGACTCAGTCTTAATCGCCTCAGTCTCTCCCAGGCTGGCACAGGGCCTGGCATGCTTTCGACTCACTGAAAGCCCCAACTCTTTCTCAGACTTGCTGTGTGGCCTTGAGCAGGTGCCTTGCCCTCTCTGAGCCTCGGATTCCCAGCCTGTCAGACGCTTTTAGGAATCCTGGCCCTGCCCTCCTCTTGGGGCGGAGGGGTGGGGATGGGGGGGATGAGAAAGGATACAGGAATGGTATAAGGGCTCCATAACTGGGTGGGACCGAAATAGTCCTGAAGTTTTGTGAGCACTGCCACTTTCGAAAATTAGCCAATAAGTCAGTGAAGGGGCGATTCTGGGGTAAGTCTGGCAGGGGCAAGCATGGAGCGGGTTGTGTTCCCCCCACTGTCATCAGGATTACTAGGAGGACTCTCTATGGAGTCTACTATTTTTGTCCGGTGGGTTACATTGGTCCTGATTTCTCACAATACTCCTCAGGGTGGCTGTGAACTTTTCACTTGCCTAATGTCACTCTGTGACTAAGTGAGGGAGCCTGGATTTGAGCCTGGATCTGACTCCAAGCCCTCGAGAGAAGGGCAGGGCCTTGAGCTACATGCGTGCATGACATGGGTCCCCACTGAGCGGAAGCCACCAATTTCCCCCCAGCTGTGGGCCCGGCTCAGCGCCAGCCCTAACCTGGCCCGGGCACAGGCCACTCCGCACAGACCTTTCTCTCCTGGCCTTGAGCCTTTCCTCTTCGTACCTGGAAGAGAGAGAAAGGAAAGCACATGAGAGGCAGCCTGGGAATCCCCTTCCCTCTGGGAACAGGGAAGCAATCTCACTGTCACATCTGAATACACGCCAGGTCATGGAGCAGAAAGGACAGCTGGAGCTGACGGGTCTACTGGTCTTTTTTATGTTTCCTGCAAGCCTGCCCACGCCCACCCCACCCCAGGGCAGGGGATATCTGTTTTGTTGGTATATTCCACCATCTGGAGTAGATGCGGCTCAGCGGACATTTTTTGCATCAGCCCCGAACACAGCCAGTATAAAGCGACCCCCTCATTGACGTGGGTTTGGTCTACAGGCCCCTCCGTCAGGGCAAAGTTTTCCTGTAAAGGGCCAGAGAATTCAGTATTTTTGGTTTTGCAGGCCAGTCTCTGTGGCAACCTCTCGATTCTGTTGTAGCTCGAAAGCAGCCGTGGATGGTTTGTAAATGGATGCGTGTAGCCGTGTGCCAATAAAACTTTATTTATAAAGACAAGCCAGGGGGACAGGGCTCACTGGCCCACGGCCTGCACTAGATAGCCAGGCCCGCTGTGTTCTGTAATTCCACAGGAGCTTGTTTCCCTGTATTTCCTTCTTTTCTGCTTTCCCACACAAGTCTGGTTCCCTGGCAGCTCGGTTGAGCTGATCAGAGGTGGCTGAGAGGCGAGCAGCCCGGGGGCAATGGGGATGGAGGTGCGGGGGGGGGGGGTGGTGTTCCCATGGCCCAGGGACACTCACTGTAGCACGCAGTCTGGGATCTGCACGTGCTCCATGGGGATGAGCTGCTCCAGATCTTCCAAGCTGTGCACATACTGGATCTTGTTGATGAACTTGACGCTGGTGGGAGAAGAAGCAGGGAGACATCTGAAAGCCAGCCCTCAGGGTGGCCCCTCAGGGCCAGAAGGAGCGATGGCAGACAGGGTTGCACACGCAGCAGTATTCCGGGATGCCCCAAGCACCTTCGCCCAAGCTTCCCTCCCCACCTGTGCCAGCCTCCACCCCTGGCCCCTAGTGGGGGAACAGAGCAGAACCCGCGGTCTCCCCTTGCAAGAAGAGAAGTGTCCTGAACCACGTGTTGGACACCAGTCCTTGCTGAGCTGAGGAAAGAGCTGAGGAAAGAGCTTCCTTCTTTGAAGGAAGCAGAGAGGAAAGAGATGCTGCTAGACTCCAGGCCCCATCCTCCCCAGGAGTTGCTCCTCTGTGTGAATCTTCCCAAGAATGCTTTTCTGGCACAATCGCCACTGCCTGGATGGCAGCAGTAGTCATTTGGTCACGAGACAGATGCACATGGGGACTGCTGATTCATTCCACATTCTTTCGGGATGAATGGCTTGTTCCGGTCCAAACCCCAGCTCTGGCTGTCTGCTACCCACTGAGGTGCTTTGTCACCAGCGCATTGCTTTGAACTCGTGATTATTTTTTTTTTTTAATTTACCTTAAACCTAATTTTGGTAAAATGTCCAATAAACTTTTTTCAAGGTCAAATCAGTTTTTTTTTCCTTTAAAAAAAATTATTTATTTAGTTGCGCTGGGTGTTAGTTGCGGCAGGTGGGCCCCTTAGTTGCAGCACACAAGCTCCTTAGTTGTGGCGTGCAAACTCTTAGTTGTGGCATGCATGTGGGGCCTAGTTCCCTGACCAGGGATGGAACCCGGGCCCCCTGCGCTGGGAGTGCGTCGTCTTATCCACCGCACCACCAGGGGAGTCCCTCACGCCAGTTTTTTCTAACGATGAGAAATATAAGGCCAAGAGAATGTAACAGGACACTAAAGCCATAGAATCATCAAGAAACAATAAAGAGAAGAAGAAAGTAAGATAGAATCACATGGTTACAAAACTGTGTCAAGAAGTTTGACACCTAATTTTAGAGATTAGATAAGAATTCGGCTCAAACTTTCCGGCACCCGGCAAAAAACGGAGACCCATGAGGAATGTTACAGTTCGCAGTGTCCATAAGAGAAAAATACACGGGTTAATCAGCAGGGGCCACTGGTAACTGATCAGGGAATGATAGACGGTTTTCCCACAGAGAGTCACAAAGCAGCCATGTGTACCGGAATAAATAAACCCCACCGCTTTTGCGCAGTTGGAATTTCTTTTCTTTCTTTCTTTCTTCCTTCCTCCCTTTCTCTCTTTCTTTCTCTCTTTCTCTTTCTCTTTCTTTCTCTCTCTCTCTCTCCCTCCCTCCCTCCCTTCCTTCCTTCCTTCCCTGAGCTACAAAGCTTGCAGGATCTTATTTCTCCCACCAGGGATTGAAGCCGGGCCCTCAACAGTGAAAGAGCAGAGTCCTAATCATTGGACCGCCAGGGAAGTCCCTGAAATTTATTTTCTTTTTTCTTTTTTAAAGAATCATCTTTTTTAAAAAATTTACTTTTGGCTGTGTTGGGTCTTCGTTGCTGCACGCGGGCTTTCTCTAGTTGCGGCGAGTGGGGGCTACTCTTCGTTGCGGTGCGCGGGCTTCTCATTGCGGAGCACGGGCTCTAGGAGTGTGGGCTTCAGTAGTTGTGGCACACGTGCTCAGTAGTGGTGGCTCGCGGGCTCTAGAGCACAGGCTCAGTAGTTGTGGCGCACGGGCTTAGTTGCTCTGCGGCATGTGGGATCCTCCCGGACCTAGGGCTCGAACCCGTGTCCCCCACACTGGCAGGTGGATTCTTAACCACTGCTCCACCAGGGAAGTCCCGGAATTTATTTTCTTAATTAAAAAAAAATTATCCTTGGAACATGAGTTCTTCCTCCAGTTGGTGTGACAGAAAAGTAAAGGGCCCAGGGACAGGGAGTGAGTCCCAGACCGACTCTACCTGAATACCCCGGGTCTGGGAGGCTCTGAGGATGGATGATCTGATTGGTTGCAAAGTTTCTTGTAGGGGGCACAGGGGTGACACCTGTGGTCTGAGCAGTGGGCTATAAATACAGGCGAGATCACATCGTGAGGACGCCATGGTAAAGCTGCCATGTCCGTTGTTGGAAATGGGTACCCGGTTTCCACGTGACGATGCTGTCTGCCTGTGAGCTGAGCTCTGTCTTGGGAAGCAGGGCTCTCAGGAGGGAGAATTCCAGTCCAGGGCGAGGCACATGCCCATGTTTAGATCATCGGGGAATAAACAGGAGTTCTTTTTGAGATACAATCACAGAACCTCATGGCTAGGGCCAGGTGGCAGCTCAGAATCTGTCTCCACTTCCCTCGGCTTTTAAACAGGGACGCTTACTTTACTCCACTTTCCCCTCCTATTTCCCTGAAAGCTCAAAATGAGACCTTTGAAATTCACCACAGGAAAAGCAACCCAGGGAATTCCCAGGCGGTCCTGTGGTTAGGACTCCACGCTTTCACTGCTGAGGGCACGGGTGTGATCCCCACTTGGGGAACTAAGATCCCACAAGCTGTGCAGCATGGCCAAAAAAATAATAAAATAAAATAAAACTAGGAAAAGCAACCTAAAGTGAGAGAATTATCTGTATTCAAGGCAAATTTCGGTTCCCAAATTACGGGATGTCGAGGACAGAAGGCAATTCTGTTAGGCTGAAGTGTGTGTCTACCGTTTTGCCCGGTAATTGTCATCATTAGCACAAATGACCCATAATTAGTGTATTAAAGGCCTGATTTCACTAATGTGCAAATGTCTGAGAGTGCTTGGGAGTCACTGAACAGAGCATCTGAAGTTGCCTCCTTGCCTCAGCGCTGTGATGCTCTCAAGGCAAAGTTTGACCCCGTCTATTAAACTCATCACAGATCCTTCACTGGGAATGTGGAAATGAAGGGTCTTCATTTAATTCAATGTTTTGAATTCTATTACATTAAATGTGCATTTACTTTTATGTGATTGATGAGGGCGTTTAACATGACTAATTTTGTTTCACTTGCTCTGTGTGTCCAGGTGCTTCTATCTCCTGCACATTCCAAAGAAAGAACCAGCCCCTGAGACTCACAGGAGGTCACCTGTAAGCCCTAGGAATGTCCCGTCTGGTAAGTGTCTTCATTTACCCGGGGCCCATAGTCTGTGCTAAAGATGTGCTTCCTGGTGGGGTCTTGGGCCATCATATCAGTTACTGAGGAACTAAGGGGGCTGCGTGGGCACTCCATCCCCGTGTGGCCACGCCTTGGTGGAAACCCTGGACACCAAGGTCAGCTTCTCTGTTGGCAGTACTTCCTGCACGTGGTCACACGTCATTGCAGGGAGAACGAAGGGCTTTGGGTACACCTCCACTGTGACAGGGCAATCAGAAGCTCCCTTCTGGCTTCTCCCGGACTCCCATATGCACCTTTTTCCTTTGCTGATTTCAGTGTTCATCCTTTCTCTGGAATCAGCTATAACCCTGAGCACAACAGCTTTTCTGGGTTCTGTGAGTCCTCTTGGTAAATCATCAAACCTGAGGGTAGTCTCGGGCACTCCCAAAACACACATGTATCGTTTTACCACATCATGGTGCAGGAGTGGGTCAGACCCTCCTGCCGTCCTAATGCCCCTCCCTCACAGATTCCAGAGTGGATGGAGCCGGGCTTCCTTCTGAGGGCGTGTGGTGGGCTGGTGACCTTGCTGTGTGACTCTGGGTGATTCCCTGGAATATTCTGAGCCTCAGTTTGCTCATCCATGAAACGGGCACGGCCAAGTCAACCTTTCAGGGCTGTGGTTGTAAACTTTAAAAGGTATCCAACATTCAGTATGGGAGAGCTGGTTGTTACTTATTCCCACCTCCCTACCCCCCCACCCCGTGATGTATATTCGACACTAAATAACAATACATATGATTTTAAACTGTTTAACGGAACAATATAGATTCATCAGAGAGGAGCTGGAAAATGCAGATTAAAAAATAAGACACACAAAAACCCAGGTGGCTATCCGGGCACAGGTCATGATCTTACCTGATGAAAGGGCGGGAGATGGCCAGCACGGTGCGGATGAACCAGGATGGGTGGACTATGATTAAGGACTTCAGGTTTTTCCGCAATCTGCATGGGGAGACAGAGGAAGCAAGATGGGCTCCTTGGGAAAGCCCCGGGGAGGGAGCAGTTAACCGGTGTTACCTTCTCTCTGTGCCTAGGAGGCGCTATGCTTATCTCCATTGGCAGGGAGGAGGTGGAATCTCCGTAAAGCTAAGCCCCCTCGCAGAGTTTGCAGGTGGCAGAGCTGATGTCTGGTCTCCAATCTCTCTTAATTTAGAGTCTGAGCATTTGACTTCGTGGCCACACCGTCTCCCATTTCTGAAAGATTTTTCTGGGGTCCCATGGTTCTGAGCACCTATTATGGGCATGTTGAATTGCAGCCCCCTTATTTGGGAAGAGGGTCATTGTAGGCGAAATTAGTTAAGGTGAGGTCATATAGGAGTAGGGTGGGCCCCTAATCCACTATGACTGGTGTCCTTATAAAAAGGGGACATTTGCACACAAGTGTCCACAGGGGAGATGCTCCCTCACGGCCCCAGAAAGAACCAACCCTGCAGACACCTTGATCTCGGACTTCTAGCCCCCAGAACTAGGAGACAACACGTATCTATTGTTTAAGCCACCCAGTCTGGCGCTTTGTTACAGCTGCCCCAGCTGACCACTACACACCTTTCAGAGGGACCTCAGGACCCCTTGCATCCCGATGAGGTCCCCCAGCCCCACCCACTCACCTCCTGTCAATCATCTGGTAACACTTCTTCAGCCAGCCGATGCCGGGCATCCTCCGCCGAGGCGTGGCACCATTCAGGTACACGATCATGTAATCCTCGGCCACAAGGAGTTCCAGACTGCTGATGACGTACCTGGTCACGGGACGCAGACGACAGAGGACCCGACGGAGGGGCTCAGAGTCAGGAAGCCCAGTTCCCGGGACTGAACCCCTGGGGCACCTGCCCTTTCTGCCTCCGCCTGCCCTGGCTCTGCCAGCCACACCTGTTCAGGTGTTGTTGGCTGTCCTGGCATACTCGGCCCGAGCGGAGGGTGGGGGATGACCCCAGCCCACCCCAAATTTGTGTCGGTGGGCACAGTGATTGTAGTAGTTACTATTTTATTGAGCACTTACTAGATGCTAAGCGATTTATATGCATGGTCTCCAATAATCCTGGGAGGTGGGCTTCAATAGCCCCAGATACACCTGGGGAACAGGCACCCACAGCCAACAGTCCATTGCACCAGACATTAGGGACCTGGGGTCTGTCCCAGCCCTGTCTCCCCCTAAGTGATTTCAGAAGAATCCTTTCTTTTTTTTTCAAACAACATTCTTTAAAAAATTTATATATTTATTTTTGGCTGCGTTGGGTCTTCGTTGCTGTGCATGCGCTTTCTCTAGTTGTGGTGAGTCGGGGCTACTCTTTGTTGCAGTGTGCGGGCTTCTCATTGCGGTGGCTTCTCTTGTTGCGGAGCATGGGCTCTAGGTGTGCGGGCTTCAGTAGTTGTGGCGCACGGGCTTAGCTGCTCCGTGGCATGTGGGATCTTCCTGGACCAGGGCTCGAACCCATGTCCCCTGAATTGGCAGGCGGATTCTTAACCCTGTGCCACCAGGGAAGTCCCTTTTTCTTTTTTTTTAATATTTAGTTATGTATTTGGTTGCACCAGGTCTTAGTTGTGGCAGGCAGGCTCCTTAGTTGCAGCTCGCCGGCTCCTTAGTTGTGGCATGCAAACTCTTAGTTGCAGCATGCATGTGGGTTGTAGTTCCCTGACCAGGGATCGAACCCAAGCCCCCTGCATTGGGAGCGTGGTTCTTACCCACTGCACCACCAGGGAAGTCCCAGAAGAATCCTTTCCTCTTTTTCAGCCTCTAATTCCCCATCTGTAGATTGGGGAGACTGGGCTCCCTGGTATCTCAGGCCACTTTCCGATCTGACCTTCCATGGCTACCTCCTTGTCCTCTGGCCCCACCTGGCATCCAAGCCCCGCTGTGTAAGAAGGAAATCTTCATAATGATGATAATAAGAGTGATAACAATTTGCTGAGTTCCTACTGTCATCTGCCAGGTGCTTTATCCATATTATCTGTCTCCATCATAATAAAACTGTACCTGTGTGTCCTTGGGCAAGTGACTTAACCTCTCTGTGCCTCAGGCTCTGCAGCCACAGAATGGGAGGCAACAGTAACTAATCCACAGGGTCCTGTCGAGGGTGGAATTCGTTATCACATACCAAGCCCTTCACTTCGTGGCTGCCACGTAGTAAATGCTCCATAACTGCTAGGGATGATGACAGTTGCACCCGTGAGGCCCAGCGGGCGAGCAGGGGACTCAGATGCAGGTCTGCTGGCGGCCCAGCCCTTCCCTGGTGCCGGGCAGAGCCCCCCACCCAACGTGGTTCTTGCAGCATGGTTCTGCCCACCGGCTGGGACCCTCAGAACTGTGGGCAGCTGGGACGGAGCGGGTGGGCCACTTACAGGAAGAGGTTCTCCATGACGTAGTGGTAGTCGGGGGAGCTGCTGTCTGGGAGGAAGCAGGCGGCAAAGACGATGATGGCGTTGAGACCTTCCCCATAGTACCCTGGGGAGAGGCGGCCAGTGAGTGCGCAGCCCCAAGCAGAGATGGGTAGAGCCGTCTCCCAGCTCTGAGCCGCCCCCTGCTCTGCCCCGTGCAGCGGCCTCGTCGCTGGCCAGCCCCTTCCCACCCACTGCGCACACTCAGAGGGTACAGCTCTGAGTCACAGCAGCCTGGCTGGAGAAGCCAGCCAACGCTTGACCTGTCTCCGCCTTTGGTGGGGGACGCCAGCCACCCTCGTAGACGTCTCCGGTGTGCATCCGGCACGTCTGTGCCTTGCCCCCCTGCGAGTTTCACCCCTGCACACCCGGACACTAGGGCCTAATTTAACATCCCCCTGGGTGAGAAGAAGAGACTGAGGTCCAGAGAGGACCACTGATGGGCCTCCAGTTGCTGGAGCCGGGAGGGGGCCCAAGGGGTGTGGCCTTACCTCCGTGGGTCACCACCCTCATGTAGGGCCGGATCATGTGCAGGTCAATCCGGTGTTCCTGTTCCCCAATGATCACTGTCCTCCACAGACGCCCGTTGGCGGCACTGCCATCCTCGGCCGAGCCATCCCCAAACAGGTCTGCACTATCCCCAGGCATATTCTTGGCGGCGGCCACGGGGGTGTCATCTGGAAGCGGCAGGGGGGTGGAAGGTGAGCGGAAGGGACATCTGAGTCCGGACACCTCATCCCAGCTTCCCTCTCTGGGCTACCTTTGCCTCCTGTGGCCACGGAGCCCTCTCCTCTCTCCCCAGGCCAGAGGCGAAACCACTCATCCTACCCTTTGCTGACAGGCAGTGTTAGATTGGGGCTGCTGGGCGAGATGGAGGACCTGGGAGTCCCAAAGTCACGCCTAAATAATAATTTTTCTTTCCCCAAGCCGTGGAACACAGGAAAGTGCTCAGTCAGGTGGTTGGCCTGGGTAGAGCCCGTCTCTTGCTGTGTGACCTTGCACACATTCTTTCCCTCTCTGGGCTTCTCAGGATTCTTAACCACGCTTGAAATATCTGCCTTTTTCCCACCCGTCATCCTGCAATCTTCCCGCCTCAGAAAATAGCCTGGCCGTTTTCCCAGCTGCTCAGACCCCACACCCAGGTGTCACCTTCAATGCCCTCTTCCCCTTCATATTCCACATCCACCCAGCAAGTGCTGTGGCTCTGCTTCTGTCCCCATGGCCACCGCCACCGCCACCTTTCTGACCTGTGCTCTTGCCTTGGCATGTCAGCTCAAATAACACGCATCCAGGGAGGCCTGTCCCGGCAACCCTGAAAAGAGGCCTCCCCACCCCCAGGTAGCCTGGTTCAAGGAGTCTCGGCCTGGGCACTTTTGACCTTTGAGGGCCGGTCATTCTCTGTGGAGCCCCCTCCTCCATCCCAGGCGCTGTGGGGTGTGGAGCCACCTCCCTGACCCCACCTACTTGATGCCAGGATTCCCCCAGTCATGACAACCACAGGTGTCCCCAAATATGGCCCAGTGTCCCCTGGGGGCAGGGGGCTGAATTGCCCCAGTGAGAACCCCCTGCCCTCTCCCATCACCTCGTTTCCTCACAGCACCGACGACCAGGTGCCATTATCTTGTGTATATTTTTTCCGTTACCCAGAGCCTGGCTTTCCGATGGCCACGTGAGCAGGCAGGCAATGTCTATTCCTGACACGCCCCCGCCCGATCTCCCTGCCGCCCCCTACACAGCAATCAGGACCTCCTCCACAAACACCTGTGGAATCAGGGGGAGGCCCTTCCTCTGGTCTCAGTCCCCTTTGAGAATCGGGTGAAAGACACATCTCCCAGCAAAGTCCACATGTCCACGAGAAAATGTGCGTGGAGTCCCAGGAGCTGTCCTGGGAGCCCCAGGTTGGAAGACCTGTCCCCCTTGAGCCTACGGGGATGGAGGAGGGGGGCTCTGGTCAGCTGGTCCCCAAGCCAAATGGAGCGCTGGGGTCTGATTTGGGGGCTGGGCAGGTGCGACGAGCGACTTCACCTTCCCACTCCAATTCATTGCCGTTCCCCAGGAATTCCAGGGAGTCGGTCTCATCTGGGGTCTCGATGTCATCCACGTTGATATCCAGGTCATCGGGGGTGTCCAGGAAGTCATCGGACAGCAGGGAGCCCTCGCTCTGGTCCAGGGAAATGTTGATCTCGGGGGCCACCAGCGTCTTCCGCTTACGATGAGCCGCGTTGAAGTTCAGAGTGTTGGGAGGGGCTGTGGGGGAACAGGAAAACAGAAAAAAACAAAAGCGAAACAAGATCAGTCACTTTTGCTGTTTTCTTTCTTCTTCCCCCTCTCCTGTTCCCAACCCAGTGGAGATCCACTCCGCCCTGTTGAGGGGAGTGGTTAGAAGTCAGAGGATATCCTTTCACGGCAGCGGTTAATATAACCATCTAGCGTGGAGGTCAAGGGCGGACGCTTGGACGTAGGGCAGACCTGGGTTCAGCGCCTGACCTCGCTACTCACCAGCTCCGTGACCCTGCAGTGCCATGTTGCTCTGAGCTTGACTCACTTTTACCATCTGCAAAATGGGACTCACAGGTGAGTTGGGTCAAGGTTGAACAATGATGTGGGGATTAGACCCCGGGCAGCCTGGTTTCCAGATGGTGTGCTCTGGACCTACCAATATCTGCGAGTCTTGTTTCTTCCGGCTAAGGCTGGCAGAGAATGTCCACGTTCTGCTTTTGGCCTCTCTGTGATGCTCAACTCTAACAACTAACTTTTAGTGATCGTGTAATGTAAGCCAGACACTCTGCAAAGCTCTCCCCTGCGTTTTCACGTTCCAACTTTGCTATTGCCCCCTTTAACAGATGAGCAAACTGAGGCACAGAAGGGCAGGATCCTCCCATGTCACTCTGAAGCCTGTTGGGATGGATATTCCCCATGGTTTAGACCGCTTCCTCCTAAAGACTCTTAGCCTGGACTCTGGTCTCCTTGTAAAAGGTGGTTTCTCCTCCTGGGCTGCCCCCCATCTGACAGCCTGCGGAGCAGAGCCAGCCCCTCAGGTTTACCCTGTTTCATTACACGGCCTTTGAGGACAAAATAAGTAAACTAGTAGGAGACTCCTACCCCTCTTTTATTGGATGAAGACATTCATTGATCCATAATTTTTTTAATTAATTAATATTTTTGGCTGCGTTGGGTCTTTGTTGCTGCGCATGGGCTTTCTCTAGTTGTGGCGAGCGGGGGCTACTCTTCGTTGCGGTGCACGGGCTTCTCATTGCGGTGGCTTCTCTTGTTGCGGAGCGTGAACTCTAGGCGCGCGGGCTTCAGTAGTTGTGGCGTGTGGGCTCAGTAGTTGCTCGCGGGCTCTAGAGTGCAGGCTCAGTAGTTGTGGCACATGGGCTTAGTTGCCCCGTGGCATGTGGAATCTTCCCGGACCAGGGCTCGAACCCGTGTCCCCTGCACTGGCAGGTGGATTCTTAACCACTGTGCCACCAAAGAAGCCCCCATTGATCCATAATTAAATGGACCACATTTTTTTTTTTCAGTTTGAATCTTACTTTTTTTCACTTTGAATCTCTTGGTCCCTAAGCAGGTCAGAGGTAACTGCTTCAGGAGACACTGGGATAGAAACATTCGCTTTGGCAGAAAATGATAAAAACACAGCAGTCACATTTATCAAGTGCCTGCTATGTGCGGGGCACTGGCATGATTTCTAGCTCTCACCATGACCTTGTGTGGTGGGAAGTGTTACCCATTTTACAGACGTGGACATAGAGGCAGAGACTTGCCCAAGGATCCGACCCCAGGCTTCTCAACTCACTCTGCCTTTTTCACGGGAAGTGTGTTAGGAGCAGTGAATCAGGAGTGCTTGATTTAAAATACTGCTACTCTTCCTGATGGGGTCAAGCTGTGGGTCACAGCATGGTGGCAGTAAGACTAAAGGTACAAGGAAGCACGGCGGCAGTATGCCACCACATGGACCTGGAGTATAGGGCATTGAGCCAAAGAAGATGGTTCTCCAGGCTTAAAACCTATTGGAACAAGTTTCAGACTTGCTGGGACCCGTGACCCCTTTCTTCCTTCCAATTTCTCCCATTTGGAATGAGAATATCTATTCTATGTCCATCCCGCCATCATGTTTTGGAAGCAGAGACATTGCCTGATTTCATAGGTCCACAGCTGGAGAGGAATTTTGCCCCGGGATGAATCACACCTGAGGTTTTTTTTCCTCCCGCCTCCTGAGCCCTTCGACTGATTAGACACGGCCCACCCACACAATGGAAGGCAATCTGCCTTACTCAAAGTCCATGAATTTAAATGTAAATCACATCTAAAAAAACACCCTCAACAGAAACATCTAGAATTATGTTTGACCACATAGCTGGGTACCATGGGCCAGGCAAGTGAATACATAAAATTAGTGATCACATCTCCCTATCTCAAGTTCCTTAACTTAATCCTATCTGCAAAATCCCTTTTGCCATGTGAGGGAACATTCAGGGGTTCCTGGAATTAGAATCTGGATATCTTTGGGGGTCATCATTCAGCCAGTGACACCTAGGAAGTCGGGTACTGTTACTACACACTCCTCGTTTTACAGAAGTAGGAAATGGAGGCCCAGAGGGGTGAAAGGATTTGCCCAAGGTTACCCTGTGGGAATGTGACAACACCAGGCAGAGCCCATGTGCTCAGGCAGGAAGAAGGGCTGGTATTCCAGGGTGACCAACTACCCAGATCGGCCCCAGAAACCTGGAACAAATTGGTCCCCCTACCTGGCTCATGGGCATAGTGTGGTACAGGGGTAGGCAGAGATGGCTCTCACTGCTGCGTGACCTCAGGGATGTGGCTGTCCCTCTCTGGGCAGTCTTTCCCCTGTAGGGTGGGCTCTGTGATGGGCTGCATGGGGGAAATGCAGGCAGAGCGGGGACCCTCAGCAGAACTCTGCCGGGAGATGTCATCGAGGAGAACACATGTTTGAGGCAGCTTCTCTGGCTGCCTCAGACCCCCCTGTCCTCAAAGTCTGGGGCTTTGGATCCTCAGAGCCATGAGCCCTCCTGAGTGCTCAGGGCAGCAAAGCCCTCCCAGGGCTGACTTTGTGCCTGGCATCCCCTGGGCACTTTACACAAATCATCTTGTTTAATCCTTGCATGCCCCTTCTGTGGGAGGCTCACTACCTGTATTTAGTAGATGAGGAACTGGAGGCACAGAGAAGCTAAGCAACTAGTTCAAGGACACACAGCAACTGACTTCATGATGGCGCCCACACACGTCTCTGGCCCACAACCACACTGCTTTCCCTGCAGGACTTGGAGCAGAGCAACCCCCTTCCCTGACATTCCACCCAGGAAGCATGACCTCTGACATTTCTACAGTTATAGTGCTGGGCACAGCCCAGACCGTGTGCCCATTTCTGCATGCATGGAAACTTACAGGATGTGTCTTCTGTGGCACTGCCAAGCAAGTCCATCCCCGTCTCTTCCGAGAGTGGCCTGCAGACCCAGCCGGGAGCGGACATCAGCCACCAGGCCCCACAAGTCCAGCCACAGGAGCATGGAGTTCAGACAAAATGACACCAACAAAATCTGTTTAGCTTTGAGAAACCGTTGGAACAAAATACATCTGCTCGCGAGCACAGAAAATCATAAACAATCAGCGCTGGAGGGCTCCCATTGGATCATCTAATAAATATTAAGCCTTTTTTTGGGGGGGGACGGGGAAAGCTGAGGCCCAGTGAGAAGAAGGGTCTCATCTATATTATATTTGGAATATAAGCAGCATTCTTCATGGGCTGACCCCGCAGGGTTTGGTCTCCGATGAATTGTTGCTATTAACGCAGCCAGAAGTTGTCCAATGGACATAGCAGACAACTGAAAGAGCTCTCTCTGGCCAATGCTGGACTGGTCTGGCCAACAAAATATATCATGAAATATTGGATTGTGAGCCAGTGTTTAAAATAAAATGTCCATGAGTCCATATAGATATAAATAAATGATTGAATAAATAAATACAGGGAGAAGAGACAAATTTTTCCTGCAGAGAAGAATTTCATATAATGTCGGTAGATATTCTGCCCTCAAGGAGATGGAAAGTAACACCCTTCTCTGTAAGTGTGGGCTGGGCTCAGTGACTTCCTTCCAAAGAGGACAGTATGGGAAGGGGGGAGGTGTGACTTTACAGTAGAGACACCCAACCAGCATGAACTCAGCCAGGGGACTGAGGTCAACACCAGCAGAGATGAGTCACGTTGACGGCAGGCACCCCGAGATGAAGGATGAGACGGCTCTTCACAGGTGGTCCTCCTCCCAGCACCCAGCGTCCCAGTGTAACCGTGAGAAAAACACCAGACAAGTTCCTACTGAGGGAGATTCTACAAAATCTCTGGCCACAGCCCTCCTCAAACCCGTCAAGGGCAACGAGAACAAGGGAAGTCTGAGAAACTGTCACAGCCCCGAGGAGCCTGAGGAGACATGATGCCTGAATGTTACATGGGAACTTGGGTGGGATCCTAGGAAAGAAAAAGGATATCAGGAGAAAAGGACTATGGAAATCTGAATAAATTCTGGACTTCAGTTAACAACAGTGTATCAATATCAGTCTATTAATTGTAACAAATGTATCAGCCTAATGTAAAATGTTAATTTAGGAGAAGCTGAGTGTGTGGGGAGGTGTATGGAAATTTTCTGTAATATTCTTGCAACTTTTCTGTAAACATAAATCTTCTAAAAAGTAAATTTTTTGAAAAAAAGAAAGGCAGCCAGCTATACATTTGTGCCCCTTTAATGCTTAGTGGAGCACGAATTTCCAAAATAAAACCTGTTTCTCTGGCCATGCCCAGACTGGTTTTTTTTTTGGACCACAGCTCATGCCGCCTGACTTTGACCCACGTGCTCTGGCTCCATTGCTCCCTAGGGAAATAATTTTTCAGAGTGCATGGGGCTGTCAGGGGCTCTAGCTGCAGGGTGTGCTGGCTCAGGGAAGCACTGCAGCGTTAATTCATCTCCGCAACTCAGCAGTGCCAGCTTAGCTGGAATGGGAGCTGGTTAGATGGGGAAGGACAGTAGAATGCTTTTTCTTTTTCTTTAACAAAACCATTCATTCCATCACCTCTGTTCCTTGTAGGGCATGAGCTGGCACCCTCTGTAGGGTGAGATCTATCCATGCTTCTTCCTCCGCACCCGCCACCCCGCCCATCTTTCTCCCATTCACCATGCTTCGAATGTTCTTTGAGTAACCACTACCTTCCAGGTGCATTGGAGGTCTTGGAGGGTCTTGGAGGTAAAGAATGAATCAGATGTTGCCCTGCTCTCATAGAGGTCAAAAGTCAAAATAGAGCAGAGGTCCAAAGGAAATGAAGGGCTTCCCTGGTGGTGCAGTGGTTAAGAATCCTCCTGCCAATGCAGGGGACACGGGTTCAAGCCCTGGTCTGGGAGGATCCCACATGCCGCAGAACAACTAAGCCCGCATGCCACAACTACTGAAGCCCGGTTGCCTAGATCCTGTGCTCTGCAACAAGAGAAGCCACCACAATGAGAAGCCCACGCACCACAACAAAGAGTAGCCCCCGCTCGCTGCAACTGGAAAAAGCCTGCATGCAGCAACGAAGACCCAACACAGACATAAATAAATTAATAAATTTATTTTTTAAAAATGACAAAGGAAATGAAGACACAATCCATGCAAAAGCTCATACCTGAATGCTCACAGCAGCATGATCACATTGGAAACAACCCAAATGTCTACCAAGTGATGAACGGATAAACAAAAGTACAATGGAATATTATTCAGCCATGAAAAGGAGTGAAGCGCTGACACCTGCTGCAATGTGGATGGACCTTGAGAACATGATGCTCAGTGAGAGAAGCCAGACAAAAAAGGCCACATAATGTGTGATTCCATTTATATGAAACGTCCAAAACAGGCAAATCCACAGAGACAGGTGGTGCATTTGTGGTTGCCACAGGGATAGGGTTTCATTTCGGGGTGATGGAATGTTTTACAACTAGATAGAGGTGACAGCTGTACAACATGTGAGCTGTTCATTTAAAATGGTTATTTTGGGACTTCCCTGGTGGTCCAGTGGCTAAGACTCCACGTTCCCGATGCAGGGGGCCCGGGTTCCATCCTTGGTCAGGGAACTAGATCCCACATGCCTCAACTAAAGATCCCACATGCCACAACTAAGACCTGTGCAGCCAAATAAATAAATAAATAATTAATTAAAAAAATTAGGGCCCAGGGCTTCCCTGGTGACGCAGTGGTTGAGAGTCCGCCCGCCAATGCAGGGGACATGGGTTCGTGCCCCAGTCCGGGAAGGTCCCACATGCCACGGAGCGGCTAGGCCCGTGAGCCATGGCTGCTGAGTCTGCGCGTCCGGAGCCTGTGCTCCACAACAGGAGAGGCCACAACAGTGAGAGGCCCGCGTACCGAAAAAAAAAAAAAAAAAAAAAATTAGGGCCCACCCTAAAATGGTTATTTTGGGGACTTCCCTCGCGGTCGAGTGGTTAAGATTCCGTGCTTCCAATGCAGGGGGCACAGGTTCGATCCCTGGTTGGGGAACTAAGATCTCACATGCCCACCGCACGGCCAAAAATAAAATAAAATGAAATAAAATGTTTCTTTTTATGTTATGTAAATTTCACCTCCATTTAAAAAAGAAAAAAGCAAGCTTCAGATTAAGTCAGAAGGTTTTTTTTTTAATAAATTTATTTATTCATTTATTTATTTGGCTGTGTTGGGTCTTTGTTTCTGTGCGAGGGCTTTCTCTAGTTGTGGCAAGTGGGGGCCACTCTTCATCGCGGTGCGCAGGCCTCTCACTGTCGTGGCCTCTCTTGCTGCGGAGCACAGGCTCCAGACGCACAGAGCTCAGTATTTGTGGCCCACGGGCCCAGTTGCTCCGTGGCACGTGGGATCTTCCCAGACCAGGGCTCGAACCCGTGTCCCCTGCATTGGCAGGCAGACTCTCAACCACTGCGCCACCAGGGAAGCCCCAATTCAGAAGGTTTTAAAGAGGGATCTTTTTTTCAGTTTGAGACTGAAGACTACTCACACACCCATTTCGTGTACACGTTGCTCTGGTCCCTCTGGTCTGTAGCTGACACCCCTGCTCTCAACATGGGGAGGGCAGCTGGTAACTCACAAATAAGTCCGGGATCCGGGAGTACAGGAGGCACACCACCTACTTGCAAGGTTACCTAAAATCATGCTCTGAAATTGCAGGCTGACAGCTGATGCACCACCCCTAGTTTTATCCTGCCCACACAGCATTTCACAACATTTTAAATTTGCTGTCAAATCAGAGATACGTCTAGATATCAGTCTTTTCTTGAATCAGATCTGCGCTTCGTGCATGGTAACCGCCACCAGGAGCTGACTGTCCGCCACCCCTGCTCACCTGGGTGTCAGGATTTCCTTCCGGCTCCTTCCCCTCATTTACTCTGCCTTCCCTGTTTCCATCAGTCTGAGGCTGTAATCCCTGTTGTTCTAGAATCAACTAGAACCGTACTTTACCCCCACGGACAGGGCACTCACTCTGTTGGAATGTTGACGGCATCATCATCTTGTTTCCTCCTCACAGTATTCCTATGAGGCAGGTAGCAGCCCATTTCACAGAGGAGGAAACGGAGGCTAAACCAGAAGATGCCCAAGGGCAGAGCGAACCACTCACAGAGGTAGAGCTGAATCCGGTCATTGCCCTCTACTGCCCCCTTGTGTCCAGTCGGCTCATGTGAACAAACCCCACAGGTCCAGGGCTGCAGCTTTCAAGGTCAGGTGAGACCCGGTTATTTCCACAAGCCGCAGGAAGACCTCAGCTAATGCAGAGCTGAAGCCCCTTCACGAACTCAAAGTGGATCCAGAGGGCTCCCTGCAGCACTTGCTTTCAGTCTGTACTGGGAAACCCATGTAAAAAGTGGGGTTCCCCCTAATCCACCAGGTGTACAGTGTGGCTTTATTCTTCTGGTGTGGGTTGACTTGCATCCCCCCCAAAACATAATTCAGGTGTTAACTCCCAGAACCTCGGAATGTGACCTGTTTGGAAATAAGGTGGTTGTAGACAGCATTAAGTTGAGATGACATCATACTGGAGCAAGGTGGGCCCTACAGCCAATCAGTGGTATGATTGTAAGAAGAGGCAAGTTTGGACACAGAGACACAGAGGAGAAGGCTGTGTGAAGATGGAGGCAGATTCAGATCAAAACTACAATGAAGGGCTTCCCTGGGGCGCAGTGGTTAAGAATCTGCCTGCCAATTCAGGGCACATGGGTTCGAGCCCTGGCCCAGGAAGATCCCACATGCCGTGAAGCAACTAAGCCCATGCACCACAACTACTGAGCCTGCGCTCTAGAGCCCGTGTGCCACAACTACTGAAGCCCACATGCCTGGAGCCCGTGTTCTGCAACAAGAGAAGCCACCACAATAAGAAGCCCGTGCACCACAACGAAGAGTAGCCCCCACTCGCTGCAACTAGAGAAAGCCCGCACACAGCAACGAAGACCCAACTCAGCCAAAAATAAAAACAAACAAATAAATAAATTTATTTTTAAAAAAAAAACTACAATGACGTATCACCTCATATCGGGCAGAATGGCCATCATCAAAAAATCTACAAACAATAAATGCTGGAGAGGGTGTGGAGAAAAGGGAACCCTCCTACACTGTTGGTGGGAATGTAAATTTGTACAGCCACTATGGAGAACAGTATGGAGGTTCCTCAAAAAACTAAAAATAGAGCTACCATATGATCCAGCAATCCCACTCCTGGGCGTATATCTGGAGAAAACCATAATTCGAAAAGATACATGCACCCCAGTGTTCACTGCAGCACTATTTACAATAGCCAGGATATGGAAGCAACCTAAATGTCCATCAACAGAGGAATGGATGGATAAATAAATAAATAAATAAATCTCATATATATATATATATATATATATATATATATATAATGGAATACTACTCAGCCATAAAAAAGAACAAAATAATGCCATTAGCAGCAACATGGATGGACCTACAGATTGTCATACTGAGGGAAGTAAGTCAGGCAGAGAAAGACAAACATATGATATCGCTTATATGTGGAATCTACAAAAAGCGTACAAATGAACTTATCTACAAAACAGAAATAGAGTCACAGATGTAGAAAATAAACTTATGGTTACCAGGGGGTCAGGGGGAGGGATAAACTGGGAGATTGGGATTGACACATACACACTACTATATACAGAAGAGATAGCTAATAAGGACCTACTATACAGCACAGGGAACTCTACTCAATACTCTTTAATGGCCTGTATGGGAAAAGAATCTAAAAAAGAATGCAGGACCTCCCTGGTGGCACAGAGGTTAAGAATCCGCCTGCCAATGCAGGGGACACGGGCTTGAGCCCTGGTCTGGGAAGCCCACATGCCACGGAGCAACTAAGCCCACGAGCCACAACTACTGAGCTCATGCACCGCAACTACTGAGCCTGTGTGCTGCAACTACTGAAGCCCACGTGCCTAGAGCCCGTGTTCCACAGCACGAGAAGCCACCACAATGAGAAGCCCGCGCACCGCAATGGAGAGTAGCCCCCACTTGCCGCAACTAGAGAAAGCCTGCGCGCAGCAATGAAGACCCAACGCAGCCAAAAAAAAGAAAAGGAGTGGATATATGTATAGCAGATTCACTCTGCTGTACACCTGAAACTAACACACATTGTAAATCAACTGTGCTCCAATAAAAATTTTAAAAAGTAAAAATAAAAAATAAAACACAAGCTTAAAAAAAAAAAGATGGAGGAAGGCAGAGATTGGAGTGATGCATCTACAAGCCAAGGCAGGCCGAGGATTGCCGGCCGCCAGCTGAAGCTGGAGGAGGCTGGAAGCATCCTCCCCTAGAGCCTTCATAGGGAGTATGGCCCTGCAGACACCTTGATGTTGGATTTTTAGCCTCCAGAACTGTGAGAGAAAACATTTTTTCTGTTTTAAGCAAGTTCCTGGTACTTTGTTATGGCAGCTCTGGGAAACTCACACGCCCTCTCAGCGTGAAATCCAAATTTCTCTCCTACTGCATCCCCTACCATGCCAAGGTTCTCTCTGCCCCAGTGCCTTTGCACATCCCACCCCCTCTGCCTAGAGGGCCACTTCCTGCTTTCTTTGGTGAACTTGCTCAGCCTTTCAGGCTAGGTCAGCGTCCTCCAGGAGGCCCCATCTGAATCTGACATCCACCCCGCTCCTGCATCCTGCCTCAGAAGCCTCCTTTAGCACTGAATCTGTGGTACTGTGTGCTAATTGCTTGTTTCCTGGGAAGACTGTGAGCCCTTGAAGGGGAGGAAGTGCCTCTTCCTCTCTTGCTTTGGTGAGTTACGGGCCTGGACCTGGGAGAAGCAGCCCTCAGCAAGGGTTTTGAAGGAAGGCGCAAGTGAGGGCACATTATGTAAGTGGCAGGGAAAGGCCAAAATCTAGAAACACCTGTCACCCGGAATCAGCTGTTATTGCAATAGTTCTGGCTTCAGAGGTGGCTCCTGGACCGAATTCTACCCTCAGATCCTAGCCTCTGGCTTAATGTTACTCACAGTGTGAAAGAAGGGAATTGGGAATAAACTGTGGGCCTCAGGACCTTTGAACATGCCTCCTGCTTCCCAACTGGTGCCCCAGGGCTTCGACGGCATTAAGATCGGCTGTGCTGCCTCAGTCTCCCATCCAGGGCTTTCCAGCCTCTGTTTCTGTTTGACGGCGGCCACCTCTGGTGCAGGGTAACAGCAAAAACTCTTTCTGGGCATAAGTAGGCTTTTCCAAGGCTCAATGCGGGGCCAGCAGCACTGGGGCTTATCACAGGACTCCTGCAGAGCTAAGTCGGGAGAACCAGAGAGGGAACTGCTGAAAGGCATTCAAGAATTATCCATTGGCAACTTTGGTGGTTTCAGATACTCAGATAAATCTGCCCCTTTCCCTTCTCTGCAATTTCCAACACCTCTGTCCATTCATCTTGCTCTGGTCTCCCCCAGCACCATCACCTCTTGGTTGGGAAACTAAGATCCCACATGCTCATGGCACAGAATAAAATAAAATAAAATGGTTATTTTTATGTTATGTAAATTTCACCTCCATTTAAAAAAGAAAAAAAAGCAAGCTTCAGATTAAGTCAGAAGGTTTTAAAGAGGCATCTTTTTTTCAGATTGAGACTGAAGACAACTTACATGCCCGTTTTGTGTACACGTGCAGCATGGCCAAAAAAACAAAAGGTTGGGGCCCTGATCCCCTAGGACTGTGACCTTACAAGAAGAGGGAGAGCCACGAGAAAGCTCCCCCAGCACATGCAAGCACAGAGGAAAGACCACGTGAGGATGCAGTGAGAAGGCCAGGAAGAGAGCCCTCACGAGAAGCCAGCCCTGCTGGCACCTTGATCTCAGACATCCAGCCTCTGGAGCTGTGAGAGAATAAATGTCTGCTGTTGAAGCTGCCCGGGGTGTGGTATCCTGCTATGATAGCCCAGCATCGCTGGAGCACAGGAAAGAGAATGGCGGAGTTGAGGAAGGCAGAAGATGCTGAGACTGCTCAGAGCCTGCCATCACTTCCTGGCCTAAACGCACGGCTCCTGCATGAGGGACTGCTGAGCTGGGCAACAGGAAATCACCTCTGTGCGCGTGTTGGGCTGGGGGAGGGACATTGCCTGGCCTGCCCTGTGCAGGGGCGGGCAGATACAAACAGATTGAGCATAGATAGAGAGACAGACAGCAGACAGACAGACACAGGGAGAGACAGGGGCAGAAGAGAAAGACCAGGGTTGGGGGAGAGAATGATAAAGCAAAGGAAGTAAAATCTTAACAATCAGCAAATCTGGGTAAGAGTTTACAGATATTCCTTATACCATTCTTATAGTTTTTTTTTCTAAGCTTGGGACTATGTCAGAATAAAAAGTTCCAGGGGGAGGGATAAATTGAGAGATTGGGGGCTTCCCTGGTGGCGCAGTAGTTGAGAGTCCGCCTGCCGATGCAGGGGACATGGGTTTGTGCCCTGGTCCGGGAAGATCCCACATGCCGCGGAGCGGCTGGGCCCGTGAGCCATGGCCGCTGAGCCAGCATGTCCGGAACCTGTGCTCCGCAACGAGAGAGGCCACAACAGTGAGAGGCCCGCGTACCGGAAAAAAAAAAAAAAAAAATGAGAGATTGGGATGGACACATACACACTACTATATATAAAATAGATAAATAATAAGAACGCACTGTGTAGCATAGGGAACACTATTCAATACTCTGTAATGATCTATATGGGAACAGAATCTAAAAAAGAGTGGAAGGGATTTCCCTGGTGGTACAATGGTTAAGAATCCTCCTGCTAATGCAGGGGACACGGGTTCCATCCCTGGTCCGGGAAGATCCCACATGCCGCGGAGCAACTAAGCCCATGTGCCACAACTACTGAGCCCCCGTGCTGCAACTATTGAAGCCCGTGTGCCTAGAGCCCGTGCTCCGCAACAAGAGAAGCCACCGCAATGAGAAGCCCATGCACCGCAACGAAGACCCAATGCAGCCAAAAATAAAATAAAAAAGAGTGGATATATGTATCTGTATAACTGACTCACTTTGCTGTACAGTAGAAACTAACACAACATTCTAAATCACCTACACTCCAATTTAAAAAAAAAAGGAAAAAAAAGAATAAAAAGTTACAAGCAAAACCCACGACCACTCGGTTATAGAAGGCAGAGCAGGCTGAGACACCATTCAGATATCTAACCCTGTACCTGCCTCTCCTTAGCTGTGAGACCCGGGCCAAGCACTTTCCCACCCTGGTCCTCAGTTTCCCCACCCAACCTTTCTTCAGTCCCTCGATCTGCTTCTGCTGGCTTCAGGGCCTTTGCACATGCTGCTCTCTCTGCTTGGAATGCTTGACCCCTACCCCCAGCCTCTTTCCCCTGTTCATACCTCTTCATCCTTCAGAGCTCAGGGTCAGCGCCTCCCCCAATGTCCCCAACCCAGTCAGACCCCACCTGGCGCTCTCCAGGTACCAAGAACCCAGCTGCAATTTTTCATTGGTCTGTGAGGTTATAAGGGACCGCCTGTCTCTGCGCCAGACTGTGAACACCCCACAAGGGCGGCTCTCCTGTTCTCCACGTGTCCCCAGCATCTCACCCAGGGCCTGGCATACAGTCGGTGCATATCACTAGAATGAATGAATGTGGAAGCAAGGCAGGTAGATGGATCGTCTCCAGGCTGCCCTCTCTCAGCTAGGGTCCACAGGTACCTGCAGAAGAGCAGGAGGTGCAGGAAGACGTCGCAAGGCAATGGCAGCAGGAGGGGGCTGTGGGCACAGGGCGAGCACCCGGACACACCCGGGGCTGCTCAAGGATCCCACCCAGGAAGGGATCACTGAGCTCGAAGGAATAGAATTGTGGGTTGTCTGGCATCAGACAGAGGTGCTTATGTTGAGCTGCAGCTGGACGCTGTATAAGGAGCTGTACTCATTTCTCCCAGAACGAGGAGGACAGAGCCTTGACGAAGGCACGTCCCTGACCCCAGGGCTGCACAGCCAGGCCACTATCCTGCAAACACTGAACTACTGAAAAGGGAGAGGAACCCTCTGCAGCTGGGGAAACTCACTTGAAATTCACATTTGCAGCTGCAGTCAGCTCCACTTTGTCTCAACAAGGCTTGGGAGAGGAGGGTCTCTTTTATGGGGGAATGGGAAAAAGGAACCAGAGTGAACAAGGTACAGGCTGATAAGAATGAGGCTGACGGCAGCAAGTCCCGTGGGCAGCCCTCTGCATCTAGACAGCCTGGCTCAGCTGCCTCGCAACTCATACCTCATCGACTTCTCGCGACAACTTCGTGAGCCAGGAATGATTGTCCCTATTTTACAGATAGGAAAACTGAGGCAAAAAGATGCTCGAAGAGCTGCCCAAGGTGGGCAAGCGAGCCCACTGGAGAATTGGAATCTGAACCCACGGCTGTCCCGTTCCACAGCTCGTACCCTCTTGGTTCCACTGTGTTGCTTGAGATAAAATTAGAGTGAGCAAGGTGAGTCCTGTGCTGTCATCAGAGAATTTTTTTTATGTCCAGGAAGGGTTGGGGTTTGCCACCCGGGCAGGCAGGGTTGAATCAGAAGGTTCTCAAAGTCCAGACCGAGGGATGCTTTGGTCTCGGACAGGGGCCAGGGTTCACGGGACCACAGGGTAAATGATGCTGACACTGGTTGGAGATGCCTCCAAACCCCGGGTGTTTGGTGCTGGAAGGAACCCACAGAGATCATCCCATCTGTTTCCACCTTTTCCATGGAAGGAAACAGATCTCCCATGCCGGGAACGAGGGACAGCTCCCCAAGGCGGCTCTTGTCCATTCTGGAGCATTCCTAGCCACATCAGGAGCCCCTGATAAAAACAGTCCTTAATTCGCCCAAACTGCCAGGTCCGGGTGTCATCAGACCCCTTTCTACAAATCCAGGCATCAGCACTCCTTGTATTGAGTTAAAGAGAAAGACTTATAAGAGGGAATGTAGAACGAAAAACATTTTAACAGTGAAAGAACAGGAGGTCGGCTCCAATGAAGTCGCCGTCTCTTTCCCGAAATACTTGTCTTCCTGAAGACAACGGTACTGCGCAGACAAGAGATTCTCGGCTATTCTGAGGTGGGGATCTATCACTTTATTTTTTATTTTTAAATTTTATTTATTTTTGGCTGCGTTGCTGCGCGCGGGCTTTCTCCAGTTGTGGCCAGCGGGGGCTACTCTTCGTTGTGGTGCACGGGCTTCTCATTGCGGTGGCTTCTCTTGTTGTGGAGCATGGGCTCTAGGCACATGGGCTTCAGTAGCTGCAGTACGCGGGCTCAGTAGTTGGAGCTCGTGGGCTCTAGAGCACTGGCTCAGTAGTTGTGGCACATGGGTTTAGTTGCTCCACGGCATGTGGGATCTTCCCAGACCAGGGATCGAACTTGTGTCCTTGGCATTGGCAGGCGGATTCTTAACCACCGCACCACCAGGGAAGTCCCCATCTATCGCTTTAAGAATCATAAGGATGTGCGTGAAACATCGACACTGAAAATGACTAGACTGGAGAGAGGGCTAAAGATTCTCAAATGAGGGGGTGATGCCCTTGACATCACAGCTTCTCCTGGGACAGGTGGACAGGAAGCTCCAGACCTCCCCCATCAGCCCATTTTGGTTTTGAATGGGCCGGCTGGCCATACAAAGCATGCACAGATTGGACCATTTGAGTCCAAAGAGTCTACTTTAGACTCAAACCTGCATCCCTTTCATGCCTGTCCATCACCCTTGTTCTGCCCTGAGCACCCTCACCAACTGAGCTCCTTTCCAAATTGTCTTTTCCAGGGTGAATATGCCCAGTCCCTTTGACTCTTCCTTCCTGGATGGTTATGCAACTAACTCTCGGGCATCATCTCCTGTGGGTAAACTCCTTGCATTAAAGTGGGAGGGAGAGGGAATTCCCTGGCGATCCAGTGGTTAGGACTCTGCACGTTCACTGCCATGGGCACGGGTTCGATCCCTGGTTGGGGAACTAAGATCCTAAGATCCTGCAAGCTGGCCACAAAAAAAAAAAAAAAAGTGGGAGGGAGATGAGCAGTTGCATCCAGCCAACGAATGAAGGGGAGCCTGTGCTGACTATATTTCCTCTTACCCAACGCCTCGCCAGAGGAGAATACAGAGAGACAAGTATCTCAACAGTGGGCACGCACAGCTTGCTTCCTACAATTTTGTACTCGTACCAATGACCGTCATCCATTCACCCAATATCCACTGAGCATCAGCTGTACGCCTGTGATCAAACCAAAGGCCCCTGCTCTCGTGGGTTCCACGGTGGGGAACAGACTGTAAACAAGTATGTGAAATACTCAGCATATTCAATCGTATGAAGCCCGGGCGCCTAGAGCCCGTGCTCCGCAACAAGAGAAACCACCGCGATGAGAAGCCCACACACCACAACGAAGAGCAGTCCCGGCTCGCTGCAACTAGAGAAAGCCTGTGCGCAGCAACGAGGACCCAACGCAGCCAAAAATAAGTAAATAAAAAATAAAAACAACAACAACACGACACATATGTATTTGCTTACGAATCTAGACAAAGAAGTAAGTCTGAAATCAGTTTCACCGGCAGGGCTGGTTCCTCCTGGGGGCTCTGGGGG
Source organism: Leucopleurus acutus (assembly GCF_964270905.1). Lineage (NCBI taxonomy): Eukaryota > Metazoa > Chordata > Mammalia > Artiodactyla > Delphinidae > Leucopleurus > Leucopleurus acutus. The sequence goes on along the minus strand of NC_139145.1, from coordinate 3,087,887 downwards.
AGAATCTGTTTCCGTGCCTTTTTTTTTTTTTTTGCGGTACGCGGGCCTCTCACTGTTGTGGCCTCTCCTGTTGTGGAGCACAGGCTCCGGACGCACAGGCTCAGCGGCCATGGCCCACAGGCCCAGCCGCTCCGCGGCATCTTCCTGGACCAGGGCACGAACCCACGTCCCCTGCATTGGCAGGCGGACTCTCAACCACTGCGCCACCAGGGAAGCCCCCATGCCTTTTGTTTTGTTTTGTTTTGGCTGCGCCGGGTCCTAGTTGCAGCACGTGGGATCTTCATTGCCACGTGTGGGATCTTTAGCTGTGGCATGAGGGATCTAGTTCCCTGAACAAGGATAGAACCCGGGCCCCCTGCATTAGGAAGACAGAGTCTTAACCACTGAACCGCCAGAGAAGTCCCTGCCCCAGGGCTTTTAAGGGGTATGACAGGGTCCCTCTGGCTGCTGCAGGTAAAAACACGCTGTTACCTGAATTCATGGGAACCCAGGTAAGAATATTGTAACCGCCCATGAGATGGCTTTAGAAGAATGTTTAGAATTCTTACGATAGTGTGGGAATGGGAGCTATTTTGGCACTTTGGGCAGGGATGGGCAGGGTAGGGAGGTGGGAAATCAATCTTAAATAATTCAGCAAATATCAGTTATGCTCTTGGCCCGGTCAACTGGGGTGTCTCTGCCTCACACCTGGGAGCAGTGTCGGGCCCGCTCCTTCCACATCTGACACGCACACCTAGGGAGCTGTACCTGGGCAGAGTTTCGTCCTGCCATTCTTCCTTCACGTCCACGTTTTCCATCCGGAGCGTGGCTTCAGTGGTCCCCATGGGAGCTGGGAAGCAAGGACCGACTTGAAGCAAGGATGAATCCTGAAGGAGGGCAGTGGATGGAGGTTTTACTGGACAATCATCATAACGACAATTCCCCACTCACACACAAAACTTCAGAGATGGATCTGCAAAGAGCTCTTGTGTCCATTGTCTTATTGAATCATTGCCCAGCCCCATGAGGCTTCTCCATTTCACCAGTGAGAAAACAGAGGCATAGAAAGCTGAACACCCATGTGGGTCTGGAGTTTGAAACCAAAGGAGGGGCTGAGCCTCCAGCTAAAAGCACCCCCGCTTTGAAGCTCTGAAATCCATCCTCTGCAAGGTTCACCATCCCTCCCTTACCTTGGACTTCAACTAGGAAGCAATAAATCCAATTAAAGTCATTAACACTAAATGACGTTTAGTCCTTTAGTGTTAATGACTGATATAATTAAGCTTCCTTGCTGGGATTGACATTCAGACAAGACCTGGTTAACGCCAACCCACCTCTATCTGCTGCAGCCCACCTGTCCTGCCCCTGTGTCCCCTCCGCTCCCCCAACGAAGAAGCAAGTCCTGACAACTGACCCTAGGACTGAAAAAGGAAGTGCGGAAAGTGCCTGGGGCTGGAAATCAGGATCATCATTTGTACCAACCACAAAATGCCAGTTTTGTTTTTATCGTATCGTAGCGAGGAACCAGCTGGGGGCAAGGATGGGGTGGAGGCAGCACTTTAGGTGGGGCTTGAGTGCTGGGCTGTCTGGGAGTGTGGTGAGAACTGCCGAGCGGGACTGAATTTGAGTCTATCCTGGGGCATGGCAGACTTCCGCTGTCTCAGTTTCCCTGCCTGTGAATGAAAGAATTGGTCTAGAAAGGATCCCCCAGGATCTTATGACTCAACTAATAGTGCAGGTTCTGAGCTTTTAAGCCAGTGGTTCTCAACGGGCAGTGATTCTGCCTTCCCCCACCAGACATCTGGCAATGTTTGGAGGCATTTTGGGTTGTCACAAGTGCGGGGGTGGGGGTGGGGGGGGCGGTGTGCTACTGACATCAAGTGGGTGGAGACCAGGGATGCCGCTCAGTGCCCTACAGTGCCCCAGATGGTACCCCATGACCAAGAATGATCCGGCCCCAAATGTCCATAGATCTGAGATTGAGAAGTTGTCAACCTCACTTGCCAGCACCTAAGGTCCCACCTCCAGCCCCTCCCCCCTCCCCACTCACTGCGGCTGCCCCTCTAGAGCTGGTGGGTGGCTCTTAGTTTGGGTGTGTCTTCCAGAGCCCCTCGCTGGACCTAAGCCCCTGCGGATGGATGGTCTGCATTTGGGATTGGGGCTCAGAGGGAGCCGGAGACAGGTGAGGGTCAGGCAGGGGGGACGGGATGTCTGAAATTCGACCCTCCCCCACTTCAGTGGGAGTTTCTCACTCCATTCTTGTCACTGCCCTGAATGTCGTCATTCATTCATGGAGGAGGGACAGTAAGACGCAGTACGGAAAAGAGAGAGAGAGAGAGATGTCTTCCTGATGCTGTGGGCAACAACTGCCCAGTAACTTATTGCAAGGGAAAGTTCCCATCAATGGAAATTCATTTCCTTTCTGAAGGGAGTGGTCTTTGCGTCTGTTTTCCTTATCCTGAGCTGGGTGTGACCTCAACCCCCAGAAAGGACCACCCACCTCCACCCCACCCACAGCTGAGACTGGGGCCACACATGTTGGCCCAACGGTCCTCTAAATGAGGGGTGTGGGTGGGTGACCGCAGGGCCCCGGACGCTCCCGCCCTCTGATCCCGACTTCACGTTCGAGGACGGCAAATAAGGCAGCGAGGGGGAGCTGAGAAGCGTGCCTTCCCGCTGTGGTGCTGAATTATCAGCACATCACATACAAGTTCAGGCAGAGGAGGAGGAATCTCTGTCTTCAACCGTTTCCCTTCCTCCCCACCCCATAGGCAAGCTTTTACGTACACATCTATCAAATCCTTTTCCAAATCCGCTCACGGCGTTATAAATAGGAAATGCACAGAGGTGGGACGTGTACATTTCGGTCTCTCAGGAAGCGTCCCAGAGAGGGGCTGAGGGTTTGAGCTGCCTAATCTCTAAGCACGTCCCGGAAATGGTGCAATCCTCTGCCATCCAGGTGAACGGTGGGCATGGGAGGTGAACTGTGGGTGTGTGGGGCGGATGCTTTTCTCCGCGTGGGGTAAAATGGAGCTGGTAGCATCCCAAGAATCACAAGACCCTGGTTCTCTGCTCCCACCCGCCCCATCTGCCAGAAGGGGGTTTGTAGCGGCGGATACCTGCGGACAATCTTCCTCGGCAGGGCGGGGAGAAAGAAAGTGGATTCACCTCCGCGTGAGTCCCGGCTACCTCCGCGGCCTCTCCCGGTTACGCGCAAACAAAGAAGAGCCTTGGGCGGATGCAGCCGGGCATCCCTCGCCTTCAGAGCATCCGAGGAAGATGCACTCTGGCGCGGACTCCGCATCCAAGGAAGGTCACCCAGGGCAATGCGACGGGCGCGGATGGGCGCTTTTGTCCACGGGTGGGGAACAGCTTGCAGTCAGCGGTCGGCTCCCCGTCGCTCGGCTGCGGCTGCGTCCCTGGTCCTCGTGCCTCCGAGGTATTTTCTTCTTGCCAGCTCGCAGCTGGCGGAGGCTCGGCTTCCTTAAGACAGTTAATTATGCTGCTTTTGTGTGCAGGGTGGGTGGATGGGGGCAGGGCTGACCAAAAAGCACAGCCCCCTGCCAGAATCGGTGCTCTCCATTGGCTGAGAGGGGAGTATTTCCAAGAGCCTCACCAGGGGCAGAAGCGGAAATGATTTCCTGATGGCGCATCACAGATTTAAAAACAAAACAAGGAACAAATAAATAAGTGGCAGCGATGGCCTCATTCCTTAGATTAAGAGGGAGGGAGGAAATAATATCCTCATGGACCCATTTCATGGGTCCCTCAGCCGACCACTTACGATGAGCCATGGGCCGAAGACCGGGCTGGGTGCTGGGGAGACAGAACCTTCTCAGACACATTCGCTCGGGGCCTCCGAGGGAAAGGCGCCCCCTGCAGGTGTGCGTGCGTCAGCCCCGCCCTGGAAGACCATAGAATGGTATAGAGTTAAGAGTGCACCCTCTGAAATCAAACCGTAAGTGGATCGGGACACTGGCTCAGCCACTGGCTGGGGACTTGGTTGGGTAAGTGATCACACTTCCTGGACCTCAGTTTCCTCATCTGTGAAATGGAAACATTAGGGTACTGGCCTTTCGGCATTTAATGAGGTGATGCAGGGAGGGTGCTTGGCACAGTGCCACAGCATGAGAAAAGTTCTACGCGTGTTTCTTGCTGTTGCTGATTTTATTTTTAGACTGGTAGCAGGTTGAATGGTGTCCCCCCCCCCCCCACCAAAGATATGTCCATGTCCTAACCCCTGGAACTTGTGCATGTGACCTTATTTGGAAAAAAGGGTCTTTGCAGATGGAATTAAGTTAAGGATCTCCAGATGAGATCATCCTGGATTTAAGATGTGCCCTAAATCCCATGACAAGTGACTTCATAAGAGAAGAGAAGGGGGGGTGCACATCATGTGAGGTCAGGATGATGCATCGACCAGCCGAGGAATATGGAGGGTTGCCAGTGACCATCGGAAGCTGGAGAGGCACCAAATGGATTCTCCCTCACAGCCCCCAGGAGAAGCCAACCCTGCCAATACCTTGATTTCAGACTTCTGGCCTCCAAAACTGTGAGAGAGAAAAAAAAAAAGCTATTGTTTTGAGCCACCTAGTTTGTGGTACTTTGTTATGGCAGCCACAGGAAACTAATGTCAATACATGATCCTAAGTAGGAATGGATGCCTGTTGTTACCTCCTGCGCCTCTTAATCACTGTGATGGTTTTCGCCTGTTCTGTGAACACATCAGGCTCATTCCCACCACAGGACCTTTGCACAAGCTGCTCCCTCTGCCAGGTATGCTCTTCCCCCAGATGTTTGCATTATTCAGGTGTCAGCTCAGAAGTAATCTCCTCAAAGAGGCCTTTCCTAATCTCACCCCCTACCTTGCCTCTCACTCCATCATCTTCCATCCCATTATCTAGTCTGATTTGTTTTTCAGTTTTTTAAAAAATTTTTTTCTCTTTTTCTGTGGTAAAATACACATAATGTAAAATTTACCATTTTAACCATTTGAAAGTGTATAGTTCAGTGACATTAAATACATTCAGTGTTGTGCCACCATCAGCACTGTCTAGTTCCAGAACTTTTTCATCGCCCCAAATGGAAACCCGTACCCATTAAGCAGTCTCTTACGTCTCCCTTCCCAGCCCCTGGCAACCACTAATCCACTTTCTGTCTCTGAGGATTTACCTGTTCTGGATATTTCATATAAATGGAATAATCTACTATGCCATCTTTTGTGTCTGGCTTCTCTCACTGAGCGTCATTTTTCAAGGATCATCCACATTGTGATGTGTGTCAGTGCTTCATTCATTTTTATGGCTGAATCATGTATATCATTGTATGCATGTGCCACTTTTTGTTTATTCATTCACCAGTGGATAAACAAAAAGCGTTTCTACATTTTGGCTGTTGTGCATAGTGCTGCTATGAACATGGGTGTACATGGTTTTATCTGAATCCCTGTTTTCAGTTCTTTGGGGTATATACCTGGGAGTGGCAATGCTGCGTCATACACTAATTCTATGTTTACGGTATTGAGGAACCTGATGAGTCTTTTTTCATAACACTTACCACTATTTGAGATTATTTACTTGTTTCTTTGTTTATTCTAGGACACACACACCCCCCATTGGAATAGAAATTTCAAAAGAGACTTGGTTGGTTTTGTACACTGTAATGTGCCAAGGCAGTAGCACGCGTCACAAAGGAGATGTTCGGGAAATGCAGGTAGAATGCACGGACGCTGGCTCCCCTTGTGGGTCTCAGACAACACTCTATTCACGTGGCTACCCCACTCACTGCATCAGGGTCGGTCCCCCTCCAAGCCAAAGGCATAAAGGCAACCGCCCCACAGCAGAGAAGGAGAGCCCAGAGACTCCAGCACAAGATCTGGACTTTGCACCTCTTGGCTGGAGGACGTGGCGCTCTGGGAAGAGACACTGAGCGGGAAATCCAGGTTTGTTCTAGTACTGGGCACTGGGGTCCGAAACGTGAGGAAGACTTTTTGCTTTCGTAGAATTCCCACTCGGAGAAGCAGATGGGCAAGGGAGTCTGGGCTGACATCGTTGGAGCAGAGTGGCTTGGGGGGCACATGGGGAGATTTCTCAGAGTGGGGCAGGGGTGGTGACCGTGTGGGTTGGGCGCTGAGGAGTGAGTAGGAGTTGGATGGATGAAGAAAGGGGAGAAAAGCATTTGGAACAGAAGGACGTTTGTAAACCAGCAGCTCTTCCTCCCTGAGAGCGCGCTGGGAGCTGTCCGTGGTGCTGCAGCCCGCCACCGAGCCGCTGCGTGAACCAAAATTGGCTGTCGTCTGGTTTATCGTTAATGGTGGTTATACATATTAATATATACGCATAACATAAAGTTTGCCATTCTAATCATTTTTAAATGTAAAGTTCAGTGGCATTAATTCCATTCACAATATGTAACCATCCCCACCATCCATCTCCAGAACTTTCTCATCTTCCCAAACCAAAGCTCTGTCCCCATGAAACACTAACCCCCCAGCCCCATTCCCCGAGAATGTAAGTTTCTTGAGATCAGAGATGTTTCATTTTGTCATTGCTATATCTTTAATCCCTAGACCAGTGGTTCTCACCTGTGGGCGATTTTACCCCCCCCCCATGGGACATCTGGTGATGTCTGGGGACATTTTTGGTTATCATGACTTGGGGGATGGAGGTGATTCTGGCATCCAGTGGGTAAAGACCAGAGCTGCTGCTCAACACTCTACAGTGCACAGGACAGCCCCTTCCCCAAGAGAATTATCTAGTCTGAAATATCAATGGTGCGGTCGTTGAGAAACCCTGCCCTAGAAGAATACCTGAAACCGAGTTAGTTCTCAGTGGAGTTTGTTGAGGCAATGAAATTACTAAACCTCCTTTTCCTGATTTGCAAAGGTGATTCATACAAATACATTTGATCCTCATTATTCACAGTATTTGTAAATTTGCCTGCTGGCTGAAATTTATTTGTAACCCCCAAAATCAATACTCATGGTGCTTCCAGGGTCATTTGTAGACAACACAGAGAAGTGAAAAAATCTGAGTGCTGATTGTGCATGTGCTGTCAGCTGAGGTTGAACCAGATGATGTTTATTCCAGCCTAGGCTGTAAACAGCTGTCCTTTTTTGGGTCTATTTAGTGCCGTGCTTTTAACATTTTTGTGCTTTTTTCTTTTTGGTGATTTGGCTATTTATAATGGCCCCCACACATGGTGCTGAAGTGCTGTCTAGTGTTTGTTAGCACAAGAAGGCTGTGCTGTGCCCTTATGGAGAAAATAAGCATGTTAGATAAGCTTCACTGAGGTGTGAGTTATAGTGCTCTGGAATGTGAGTTCAATGTTAAGGAATCTACAATGTATATTAAATAAGAAGCCTTTAAACAAACAAACAAAAAAAACATAACACGAGGTTATGTATTGATCAGTTGATGAAAATGTTGTGACCAGAGGCTCGCAGGAACCTAACCCTGTATTTCCCCTAGGAGCAATGGGTCAGTATTTTGCTATTTCAGTGTTTGCAGCAACTTTATAGAACAGAACTGCTGCCAATAACGAGAATCAACTATACCCACTTCTGAGGGCTATTGTGAGGACTAGATAAGATTATGCATGTAAAGCATTTAGCACAATGCTTATAGCAAATAACAGGAAAGAAAAGATATTATGCAACCAGAGAAAACATCAAAACAGACCTGCTTTTGTAAAAGGCATGCAGCCTGGGTTATCTAGTTAGAGCTGCAGGGAATTGGAGGGAGGCCATGTGTAATTACCACGCTGGCCTTTAGCCAGGGCATGGCAGGAGAGCTGCGTTTGCCAGACGCACTAGATTGTTTCTTGTGGCCACACATGGTCATTAAGACACAAATGGAAGAATGCCATCCACTAAATCACCCATACGGCTTTCCTTGGCACCCTGGGCTTGCCATGGTTTCCATCCAAGAATTAACTAGCCCTGTGCCTGCTTAAAAGGGTGGCAAAAGAACACCACCCCACCATGGTTGGTAAATGTACTCTTTTTTTTTGCCTTTAAAAAATTAATATAAAAACTTGAAATAATTGTAGATTCACATGGGGTTGTAAAAAATCACACAGAGAGATCCCATGTACCCTTTTCCACCATGTTACCCAATGGTAACATCTTGCAAAATTATAGTATAATGCAGTAGCACTATTGCTTTTGATATAGTCAAGATACAGAACATTTCAATCACCACAGGATCTCTCATGTTGCCCTTTTATAGCTACCCCTAGTCCCCATTACCCCCTCCCCATGTCCTTAACCCCTAGAAATCACAAATATGTTCTCCATTTCTATGATTTTTGACCTTTTAAGAATTTTATGTAAATGGAAATTTTCCCACTCAGCATAATTCTCTAGAGCTTTATCCAAGTTGTGGTGTGTATCAAGGGTTTATGCCTTTTTATTGCTGACTGATATTCCATTTATAGGAAATGTCCAGAACTGGCAAATCCATAGAGACAGAAAGCAAACTAATGGTGGCCAGGGGCTGGGGTGGGGGTGGGGAAGTGACTGTTAAGAGTTCATGGTTTATTCTTGGGTGATGAAAATGTTCTGGAATTAGTCGTGATGGTTGCACAACTTTGTGAATATACTAAAAACCATTGAATTGCACACCTTAGTTGGGCGAATTGTATGGTACATGAATTATATCTCAATAAATCTGTTCTTAACCAAAGACTACCTTAATTGTAATAGTTTGGTTATGATCTGCTTCCCTGAATCTAAGTTCTTGAGGACTGGTGCCATGCAGCTTACTGTTGCACCCCCCCCCCAAGATGGCCCTGCCTATAGTAAGTGGGTCAAGAAATAGCCCTCAAAATGAATTACCCTTAGAATAGGGTTTCTCCACCTTGGCACTGCTGACGTTGGTGCCAGGTCATTCTCTGTCGTGGGGGCCCTCCTGGGAACTGTGGGGCATTGAGCAGCATCCCTGGTCCCCATCCACTTGATGCCAGGAGCACCCCCAGTCGTGACAACCACAGATGTCCCCAGACACTGCTCACTCTCCTCTGGGGGCAAAACACTCCAGTTGAGAAGCACTAATTTAGAGCCACTGAATTTTAGGTACTGGAGCCTTAGAAGGCTCCACGAAAAGACTGGCACCCAGGGGGCTGCTGAAGGGACAAGCAGGACTTGGCCGTATCAGTAGGGCCACATTCACCCAGCCAGAAACGGTCAGCGGGGCAACCAAATCCACCCAAGGGCACAAAAAGGAAAATCACTTCCAGCCTAGAAATCCCCAAGCTGAGAGGTTAAAGGGAAGGAGGGGAATCCGATAAGGGACGGGGCTTGAACGGAAACAGAGAGGGCCGGATCTGGGGCTTGGCGGGAAGGAGGGGGTGGAGCCAAAGACCCCGGATACTGGGCGCTCACAGGGAAGGTGGGGGCTCCAAGCAAGGGGCGAGGCTTGCGGCGGGGCGGGCTCGAGGCAAAGACACGACCCCAGGCGCAAACTAGGAAGCAAGAAGGCGCAAGCTTCGCGCGGGGGGCGGGGCCTGGGGCGCGTGGCGTGGCGCAAGCGGCACGAGGCCTGGGCGCGGGCCGTATGACGTCACGCGCCGGCGGCCCCGCCCCTTCGCGCCTCCGGGTCAGCGGGCGCACTGTGGAGAAGCCAAGATGGCGGCGAGTAATTATTACGGCTTCGCGCAGGGCGCCGGCTCGCAGTACAGGTAATGGCCCCCGCGCCGCCCGCGCTGCCCCGGCCCCTGGGAGGCCGCGGCCCCGAGTTGTAACTGTCGGGGAGAGCAGAGGGGCTCCTGACGTGGTAGAGGGTTCTGGGCTTGTCGCGGGGATGGACCTGAGGGGGCGCCGAGATCTGACGAGGGGTGGGGCTGCCTGGGAGGGTATCTGGCCGGACTGGGGGAGGGGCAACGGCCAAGGACGGAGGGCGGGGAGGTCAAGCCTCCTGACTTGGGGTGGGGGTGGGGAGAAGACAGAGATCTGGGAGTGCACCTGGCGGGGCAGAGGGTGGAGCAGAGACCTCGGCGAGGGAGAGCGGAGTGGAGGTGGGGAGGTGGGAGGGAAGACAGCCCTGGAGGGGTTCCTGGCCAGGCAGGGGGATGTGGGGTTTGGAGGTAAGAACCGTGATGGGGGGAGGGGGTGTTAGAGAACACGGAGACCTGGGAGGATGACGGGGGGAGAGGCAGAGGCATGGGGGAGGGGGATAGAGGCCTGACTGGAGGGGCGGGCAGAGACTTGATGGCGTAGCGGTCTTGACCTGAGCGAAGTCCTGAGACCCAATAGGAGAGTGGGCACCTGGGGCTTCCTGGGGAGGGAGAACAGTAAGGAAGGGTAGAGGGACCTGGAAACTCAGTGGAGGAGGCGACTGGATGTTTTAAGGTCTCCTGGCAGACAGGGGCCGAGGGAAGAGCCAGGGATGGGGGTGGGCAGGGATGGGAAGCAGCCTGGGGAAGGAGGGCTCTGTGGGTAGAGACACATGGGGTGTGTCTGTACCCCAAATGTACACACGCACATCATTCTCCAGGGCTTCTCCTTGGAGCCTGTCTGTGGTCTCAGTCCTTCAGCCTGGCACACCAGACCAGGTCCCAGGCGGGGATGCAGGCAGAGCGGGCATCCCTGGGGGAAAGTGCTCCCCTACCCACTTTCCTTTGTTGCCGTGGTGTCACTTGCCAACTGGTAGCCTGGCAGAACCTCCTCCTGGGCCAGTTTCTCACAGACTGGCTTCAAACCGCCCCTTAGATAACTGAGCGACAGGTGCCTGCTGCACCACGGGCCTGTTAGGATTGTTTCATGCTCTCATTCAGCACGTTGAAAATAGGTGAGGCTAGTGGAAAGTTAGTGTCCACCCCTTCCTCAACCCAGTTGTTGTGGTGCTGCTGTGTTCTTTCCTGTGGAATCAGGAGGAATTCGGTCAGGCCTTGGAACCAGGGGTTGTGGAAGTTGAGAGAGCTCTTCCTGCTTTCTGTATTCAGAGTGGTCTGAAGGGTGTAGTGTTGGCTGGTCAGGGAAAGAATGGCTACAGAGTGTTACATTTTTATGTTATCCTTCCCTGTTTCCGTCATCCTTGGTGGTAGAGCATTCTTATTGCCAGTGCTTAGTTACAGCAGCAGGACTAGGCTAGGCTGTCAGAGACCACACCCTTTCGGAAATGTTCTGCCCCTCTGCCTGCTTGCTGCCAATGCTTTCTTTCCTTTCTCTCTCCTTTCTCTTTCTCTTTTTTTCTCTCTTTCTCCGGTGCATTATTTAGTGAGATGCGGAGAATCACTTGAATGTTAGGTTTTCTATTAAGATTACCTTCCAGAGGAGAAGTTTGAGCACTTAACTGGTAAAACAGGTAATTGCGGGCCTTCAGCAGATGTTTTTGTCATTTACCTGAATTAAGGTATTTAAACACTTTGGCACAGCTCTTGTCTGGATTCTGATGACTTAGGTGATACAGTAAGCACACATGTGACTAAGGATGTTAAACTACCACGAACTGAATGTCAAATTAGTCAGTGTCTTTAGAATTGTCCCCAAGGGTGTGTGTTATTCCTTGAGAAAGGAGTAGATTTAACTAAATCAAAAACATAGGAATCGGGCTTCCCTGGTGGCGCAGTGGTTGAGAGTCCGCCTGCCGATGCAGGGGACACGGGTTCGTGCTCCGGTCCGGGAAGATCCCACATGCCGCGGAGTGGCTGGGCCTGTGAGCCATGGCGGCTGGGCCTGCGCGTCCGGAGCCTGTGCTCCGCAACGGGAGAGGCCACAACAGTGAGAGGCCCGCGTACCGCAAAAAAAAAACCCCAAAAAACCCATAGGAATCATAGCAAAATCAATTTTAATCTCAGAAAACCTTGAAACAAGATAATCTGCGTTGTCTGAATAGTTTTAAGTTAACTAGACATTCTCTTTTGGGGGAAACAACTTTTGCTTGAAACCTTCAGCTGCTTTTAAAGTATATATTTCTTACATAATGTGCCAGGAAAAACTGATGAGGTAACAGATTTTGTGAGTACCAACTTTATGGACAAATACTGGACAACAGTATTTACAAAGCCCATTTCATGGATTGCCAAAGCAAAGACGACAGTTTATTTCTTAGAGGAATTTTGCATAGGTTTTTTTGGCTTTTAAAATTGGTAACCATAGCCCTGGATAGTAATATTCCTTACATTGTCATCCATAAATAGGGTTGGAATTGGAACTGTTCTTAAATTGTTCAGTAAGAATCGGATGCACACTTACTCATGAAGTTATAAGAAAAGTTTGTAATCACTTGTAAATGATGATTTTCATTTATTTTACTTTAGGTGGTCTTTTAAATCTCATAAAGCTTTTTTAGACTTAGAGTTAGTGCTGCACGTGTTCAGAATTAAGGATTAATCCCATGTGGAAAATTGAATCTGACAGTGTGTTTAATTAGCACTGAATGCAGTTTTCAGGTGTGAGGCTGAGAGCTGCTCAAGAAATCCAGCAGAGTTCTGTGTGAGTTAACTCGAGTTGGTAATGAAAGCATTGAGAGCTCAGAGCTGTACGGTGGATGTCCCCAGGGGTGGAATGTGACAGGCGGGCCAGATCTACTGTGATATTTCCCTTTTCTAGCAGTTTTGTCAAAATACCACCCATCTAGTGTAGCTGGCTACCTCTACCTTTGCATCCTTGTTAAACCTAAATAAGACAGCTACTGGGTTTTGGTGTAATACTTGATTTCCCATCAGGAGAAGTTCTATTTTAATAAGCTTTTGGCATAAATGTTAATAGCCGGATTCCTTCATCTGGAGAATATCAGGAAGTTGGAAGCCTGATTGGAATCCCATCGAACTCTGTTAGTGGTGGATAACAATATGAAGCGCTGGTTACTGATTCTCTGTATTGAATAAGTCCCAAGCACTTGATATCTCGTCCAGTCCTCACAGTAATCCCGTGAGCTAGGTATTAATGATACCCATTTTGCTGATAAGGAAATGAAGCTCGGGGTGCAGTAACTGGTGTAGGATCCCCAGGGTGGTGAGTGGTGGTGTCTGGCTAGGAATGAGGGCTGCCTGGCTCCCAGGCCGTGCCTTTGCCCCATGGTGGGGCATGCCCGAGCCTGGGGAGGTGCTCGTGGTGGCAGACCTAGCCTGATGCAGCCGCTCAGCAGTGGGGCCTGCTGGCGGAGACTGGGTTCCGCCATTCTTTACGCTGTCACCTGGATCCTGCCCCTTTCGTTTGGGTCCTAGTCAGATTGTGGTTTAGGGCCGCATTCTTCAGACCTTGCAAAATTACTTGCTCTGGAGTGGGGAGGCCGAGGAAGTATCTGGTCCAGTGTCATGGGGATGGTAATGATAACCCAACCCATGTCTCTCAATAATCTCTTCCAGAGGCAACAGATAGCTTGGGAAAGGCAACAGAGCCCACGTCAGCCATGGGGGACAGCATAGGCAGCCCCAGTGCTGCCAGATGAAAAATCACCCATTAACACCACCCAGGTAGGAGACCGCTGCCCTGTCAGGTATGGCTACGACCAGATTCAGAATGGTCCTGGTCATACCCAGGCCAGCCTCTGTTGCCTGCACCCCATCTCTGACCCCCTGGTCTCCAGGCCCTTCCAGAGTGAACGTTACCCTCCAAGGCCTGTCTGTCCCCTGAGCTTAGGTCCCAGAAACACAAGCTGCCGAGAGAATCTGGTGTCATTGCCTCAGGGACTGGGTGCATCTGCCACCACACCCAAAAGCAGGAGAGTGGGGCTCGTGGGAACCTGTAGTTGAGTTTGAAGCAGTCCTGACAATGATTGCACCTCAGCAGCACTTCCCGCGTACTCCCCGATGGGATTGACTGGAGGTGGACCCTGGGAAAGCAAGGCACAGGAGTTCTCCTTTTACAGTGTGCCTGCTGTTGTTTTCTTAAAGACCCATCTCAGGAAGGCTGTCAACTGCAGGCGAGACCTGATTTCAGCATATTTTAAGGAAAACCTTTCAAATGACAGAACTATACTATCTGTGTTCCAACCACATGTACATTAGGTACATTTAAAATTTTTGAAGTGTGGATTTTGAATTTTCATTTTATCCATTTTAGAGCTAAAAGTCAACTCACCAACATCAGAGCATAAGTTAATTCCTAATAGAGATTTTTTTCCTCAACATATTCTGTTTCTGAATTTTTAAAAGTTTTACTTTATATTTTGTCTTCTGTCTGGATCTACCAATGTGTGTATTTAGAATGATCAGAACAAATACATCAAATTTAAAAGCATTTTCAAATGATCCTTTAAAATTCTTTTTTCATGTGAGTGTAATTGGTGTTCTTTTATGTGGTTTTGGAGGTAAGGAGACGAAGACCATTGATCTGGATGAATAACTGAGCAGTCCTAAAAAGTAAGGGAAACGTGTAGAAAGGGTATTTATAAACCTCGTATTCATTCCTTATTTTATAGTCTATATTTTATATTCATTATTTTATATTCATTCTTTATTCATTCTTTATTAGTAGATCAAAAGTTTGTGAACCTTCAGATCAGGAATTGCAGATGGTCTTGTAAGGAGCAGACACATACATGTGTGAATACCGTCTAAGATAGAGGATAGAGGGTCTGTCAGAGGAGGATCAAAACAGCCTGCGCACCCCACCCTCCCACCTGTCATTGACACGTGGCACTGAACCCAGAGTGGCAAGTCTTCCCAGTTTCCCAGAGAACCCACAATTCCCTGTCCTACGTGAAATCCCCCAAATTTTAAATACCAGAACCAAAGTCAGACTGTGAGCCAAATGACACCTGTTTCCACTTTATGACCTTGCTTTCTGTTCTTAAAAGTTTAATCACAGAAGGATAATGTAGAAGACATTATAGATACATTTGGTAATTAAAAGGAATAGTATGTATTCCAGCTAGAAGGAGGAGCCCTCCTTTTTGACTGGTTTTAGTCGATTAAGAAGGTTGTGGGGTTTTGCGTGTATGTTAAGAATACCAGTTTTTGTCTTCATCACGGCTCTGAGCTGTTCAGATAGCTTATTCATCTAAGGTGAGAAACGCTGTCTAATTCAAAACAAAATTAGGAAGCTTTGACAAAACGCAGGGATTTTTTGCTTGTTTCTTTTGTTTTTTTTGTATGTCTGTGACACCTTAAATCTGAAGTGTGCTCTTTACTCATAGGGTATTCTAGAATCTTGGTAGGAAAAGCTTTTGGTACCACCCAAGGTCTAACTGGTGGGTAATTGTTCCCTTGTTCTGTCCCTTGTACTGTGGTATCCGCACACCAGCTGGGAACTGACATTCTCTGTCTGTCCTTTTCTCTTATACTTGCGTTAGAGGGTAATTCTAAGCTTGCCAGACTTTTCTAGCTAGAAACTTCATTTGTAAATATCTGGGGGAACGGGACTTTTTTTTTTGGTACATATTGTGCTTTGGGCAGGTTTTCTTTCCCCCCAGAGGTAAGTTGCATTTGCAGCACATCACTGTCCGCTTGCATATTTAAATTAACTGTTGACTAAGAATTGAGAATTGCTTCACTTTGGTTCTGTAGCACTTTGTAGTTTGGAAACTCACTTTTGTTGACTGAGGTTAACTCCTTGTGAGTTTTGCTCTCTGGGAACAGAAAGAACTATAATGTCTAAGACTCGTGGAATGAATGTTTTTAAAATAGATTTTATTTATTTATTTATTGGCTGCGTTATGTCTTCCATGGCTGTGCGCAGGCTTTCTCTAGTTGCCGAGGGCTTCTCATTGCGGTGGCTTCTCTTGTTGCAGAGCACAGGCTCCAGGCACGCAGGCTTCAGTAGTTGTGTCACACGGGCTCAGTAGTTGTGGCGCACGGGCTTAATTGCTCTGCGGCATGTGGGATCTTCCCGGACCAGGGCTGGAACCCGTGTCCCCTGCATTAGCAGGCAGATGCTTAACCACTGCGCCACCAGGGAAGCCCGGAATGAATGTTTTTAAAAAAGCCAGTGGCTTCTTTTAAATTTTGAATGTCATTGCTTGAATCAGGGTTGGTGGTTCGACGTCTGTTGTACTTGCTTATAAGAAACTCACACTGGCTGTCTAGTCCCACCTCCCTCTGTTGACACGAGAGGCCCATGTGCTAGACCAGCATAGATGTTGCTGTGGAGGTTTTTCTGCCCCTTAAAGCAGCAGGAGAGGGCTGGAACCACAGATGAGCCCTCTCTGTGCCCAGAACAGCATTTCACCTATTTGGTTCATGGCAGCAAAAAGGCACGGCCGTATTGATCCTGGTTGGGCGTCCTCTCACTTGCACTGCTCCTGGGGAGGGCGAGTGTACATAATGCTTTCTCTTTAGCTTAACCAGCATGTATCAACAAGATGGCATTCTTAAGCATCTGACCAGCGGGGCTAACTATGCAGCCACCTTCCATGTGAGCACCACGTTCCTTTTCAGAAGGACAGAAGAGAATTCTGGGAGTTCCACTGCCAAACAGAACATGGCTCACCCTCAACGCTCAGGAAACTCCCGTCACGAGTCTCTGGAATCCCTGCCTCGGGAACACCAAGCAGCCCAGTGGCTCTGTCTTGAGGAGCTAGGCTGGCTCTGACTGGGAGCTGGAGACTCCTGACTACATGTTAAAGAAGGCTGCGGATGGGCGTAAGGAAATGAAATTCTCCATCATCTTCCCAAGAGCCCAAGGATTTAGTTCACCAGATCCCTTTCCAGGATGTCTTCCGGGAGTACCTGGGTCTGAAATGGATATTTAACATGGAGAGTGCATATAAGGCTTTCGTGGAAAAAAAAAAACTTCTGTTAGAAAAATCAGAATTGTTATGGGAATGAATGTATGGTATGCTGTATGTTTTGAATATAAAACCCTTGTGGGGGGCTTCCCTGGTGGCTCAGTGGTTGAGAGTCCTCCTGCCGATGCAGGGGACATGGATTCGTGCCCTGGTCCGGGAAGATCCCACATGCCGCGGAGCAGCTGGGCCCGTGAGCCATGGCCACTGAGCCTGCGCGTCCGGAGCCTGTGCTCCGCCAACGGGAGAGGCCACAACAGTGAGAGGCCCGCGTACCGCAAAAAAAAACCCAAAAATCCCTTGTGAACTGAAGTGCCAAATGAAGTCATCTCTCTGGGTGTATATGTATGCGTGTACCCACAAAATAACAAATGTGATCTTACTGCCAATAAAACGGGTTTGAAAATATCCTCCCTGATGAATGACTTGAGTGCGCATGTTAGCCTTGGGTATCGCCCTTCACAGTGCACCGTCTAAGCTCTGAATGTTCCTCAACCCTTTGAGTAGTCACAGATGCACCTGGGAAACTGAGCTAGGTCAGGATGCCGGAGCCGAGGTTTCCTTCCCATAGCACTGCAAAGTAGGTGATCGTTGAGGTTGCGATTTCCAAGTGCTAGGCACTCAGGTTTAACCCCTCCTTCTGGTTTAGTTTCTGCCATTGGGGTGGGGGTGGGGGTCCTTAGGAGGAGGGTTGATAGATAAGTGGGTGAAGAGCTATGCCCTGGAAGGAAGAGTCCATGATTTAAAAAGAAAGCACTATGTAAGGTTTCTCAGCACTGTGATTCCACAAAAATCTTTCTTGCACTTGATTTTTTTTTTCTCATACTCTAAATGTTTTGATTGTGTTTGTGTGCACACTGAATGATTCTTTGAAAGCAGTCTGCAACAGAGATCATTGTTACAGCAAACCCAGAATGACTTGTCTTTCCTCCTGACCATCCCTGTGACATTTCATCACCTGCCTGTAGATTCCTCAGATGCGCCCTTCTGAAGTGAGGTCTACACTCAAGGTGCAATGTGTCCTTACGATTGGCCTTTTAGGAGCAAGCAGAGTGTGTACCAGAGAGTTTCCTGGGTTGGGGAATGTGGCCTCCCCAGACGAGTCCCTTCCATCTCCGGGCCTCCGTGTCCCCATCAGTTAGGTGACTCACTGAACGAGCTCATATCCATGGGTCTTGCCAGCCTTGCATTCTCAAATCTTATCTAGACGATGCACCCAAAGAAGCCTGACTCTCCAAAACAAAATTCAGACCAAAAATCCTGGGACCCAAAGACAAGGATGGCAGCCAGGACTTGTGAGTCTGCGTCACACAGATGTGCTTCAGTCCCACTCTTCCTGAGCCAACAGGTGCCGGTGCTTTCTCCCCAGCTTCCCACCTCAGCTCTTCTCCCTGCCAGGCAGGCGGCACTCACCAGGCCCTTGTTGTCATGGGGACAGCGGCCCTGGGCCTTGTGGTGCAGCGGCACCCTCTCCCTGTGAGCATCAGGTGACTTCAGACAGCAGCAGCACAAGCTTAGGCCCCTTGCTTGAGGGGAGGCTTCACCGAGAGTAAATGTGTGACTCTGTTCTTCAACAACTACTCCCAACTCCTTGCTCTTGGTCGGGGCTGAGAATTGGTAGCCTGCAGACCATGTTTGATTATCACACCAGCTCTCTTCGGCCCGTGCAGTGGGTTTTTTACTTGCTATATTTGAGTTAGGTGCCAGTATTTTAAAATTGGGAGACTTTCCAAAGATTTCTGGTATCGTTTAAAATGGGAAGATCTGGCCACTCTGGGCTGCGTTGTGAGCTCCTGCGCGAGGCACTGTAGCACATGAGTTCTTGTTTGTCACGACATCCCGAGAGGTAGGTGTTCCCATTTTACAGGTGAGTAAACTGAGACGAGAAAAGAAGAAGTGGCTCGCTCAAGGCCCCGCGGTGAGCCAGAGCCAGGATTGGAAGCCAGGTGGTGTGGCTCCTGTTCCCATGCCAGCTGCTGGACTGTGGCTCTCCTCCCAGTTCCTAAGCTTGAAACCCCTGTGAGCTCTTCCTTGATCTTGATCTTGGTCCTTGGTCCTCATGCAGAACCCTCACGTCCTCAACCTCTTCTCTTAACCTTGCTCTAAGGGAGTGTCTCATTTGTGCCTGCAGGATTTTCATGCATGGAGGTGACTGACGACAGGGGCCGTCTTGCCATTGAATGAGGATTTATTACATTTTCCGAGAGAAGGGAACACGCCACGCCACACAGGGGCACGTAAACTTTGCCTTTAGTCTCAGCAAATGCTTTTTGCTCTCCCATTCAAGGAGAGATTCTTAAGCTGGGGCCTGTGAGGCCCCAGGTGATTACCGGCAAAGCCGTGCCATTTCCAGGGAGTCACAGAGGGCCGGAAGTCACAGCTTTCGTCTCATTAGCAAAAGGACCCAGAAAAAGGCTATTAGAAATCGACCTCTTACCAAAGGGAGCCGGAGAAGAGGTGTAGGGACTCTCCCTTCAGACTTGGGGCAGGGAGCCTGGGCGGGAGTGACAGCCTCTGCTGCTGACTCACCTTCCTGCCCGCTACCTTTAAATGTTAGGCTCTAATCCCTGATCCCCATCCCTGGGCACCCAGACCTTGCAGGTCTGTTTCTCAGGTTGTTCTCTGTGAGGCCGTCCTGGGCGCTGTGGGGTGTGGAGCAGCATCCCTGGCCCCCACCTACTCGATGCCAGGAGCCCCCCAAAGTGACAACCACAGATGTCCTCAATATCACCCCCTTTCCCCTGGGGGCAGGATCACCCCAGGTGAGAACCCCTGCTCTAGATTACCTAGGCTTTGACGACCATATGGGCCATGCCTGAGGAGTCGCTCCCATGAGCTATTTTTCGGCTAGCTCAGCTCCTAAAACCTCGATGTGGTATATTGGTTGCCAAAACACCCCTGTCCTTTATGTTGTTCCTTCTTATATCCACGCCCTTTCCACTGTGACCATGCAGCTCTTCCCATCTAGAAATTATCAATACATCCATTTCCCTGGCCCTCGAGCCTGGGCTTCCTTGTGTTCCTCCTTGGCCCGTAGATTGCAGCGGAAGAGATACTGCCATAGACTGAAGGTTTATACACCCCCCGCCCCCCATTCGTATGTTGAAACCTAACCCCCAAGTTGATGGCATTAGGAGGTGGGGCCTTTTGGAGGTGATTAGGTCATGAGGGTGGGGTCCCTCGTGAATGGGATTAGTACCCTTTGAAAGGGACCTCAGAGAGCTCCCTTACCCCTTGTGCATTTGAGGACACAGCGAGAAGATGGCTATCTATGAACCGGGACGCAGGCTCTCACCAGATACTGGTGTGCTGGTTCCTTCATCTTGGACTTCCCAGTCTCCAGACCTGAGAAATTTCTGTTGTTTATAAGCCACCCAATCTTTGGTATTCTGGGGTAACATCTGTTCGAGCTGCCAATCCTGTTCATGCCTGTTCTGAGCGTAGACCTCCAGAGCCTTTGCACATATCCTCTCCATCTTGGGGGACCCTGCCACATGAAGGGCCCCCAGCTGGACCACTGGAGGAGAAGATACTACAGGGAGGAGGGCTTCAGTGCCCGTTGGACAGCCAGCTGCCCTCCAGAAGTGGAGCTGCCTGCTGCTGACCTCAGATGCAGCCCAGCCCAGCCTACAGAGTTAGGAACAAAATAAACGATGGCTGTTTTAAGCTGGGGATCAGCAAGCCTTTTCCTAAAAGGTCAGAGAGTAAATACTTTCCATTCCAGGGGTGTCTTAGTTCAGGCTGCTGTGAGAAAGTACCACAGACTGGGTGGCTTGTAAGCAACAGGAGTTTACTCCTCTGGAGGTCTGCGGTCAGGGTGCAGGCAGGCTTGGGTTCTGGTGAGAACCCTCTTTGGGTTGCAGATGCTGACTTCTCACTGTGTCCTCACCTGGAGGAGAGCGGAGTGGGGAGGCAAGCTCTCCTGTGACTTTTATAAGGGTACTCATCCCATCACGGGGGGCCCCACCCTCATGACCTCATCTAATCCTAGTTACCTCCCAAAGGCCCCACCTCCTGACACCATCACATTGAGGGGTAGGGGTTCAACATAACAATTTTGGGGAGACACAAACATTCAGTCCACAACAGCGGGCTACACTGGGTCTGTTGCAGCTACAGAGCTCGGCCACTATAGGGCAAAAGTGGCTGAAAGCAATACATAAACAGGTGGGCATGGCTATGTGCCATCAAAACTTTATATTTTGACACTGAAATGTGAGTTTTGTATAATTTTCACGTCTCATGAAATAGTACTCTCTTAACTTTCTCCAACCACTTAAAAATGCAAAATTCATTTTTTGCCCATGGGCTGTGCAAAAAACAGGCAGTGGGCAGATGTGGCCATCCTTGGCCTAGCCTTCTTTTAAATCCCTTCCATTTCTCCCTTTATCCCTTCCGTCTGGGCTCCACTGTGCTGAGCCCTCTCCTGAGAAGGGCACGAGTCCCATGGCACGTGCACCCTCCCCAGCTTGAGGGCATCCATGCTCCACTTCCGCAGAGCTTGCTTAGCTAAATAAAAGCCAGGCAACACGTCATCCTCCCGGACCACAAACAGCTTTGTGTTGCCCTGAGCAGTTACTCAGGTGGGCCTACTGTTCCCTTTGGGGTCACAGCTACCACTTTGACCATAGTCATGAAACGTTTACTTGACTGCTTTGCAAGCCCCGTTTTGGGTGTCTGCAAAGCCCTCGACCACCGGGAGCTGACCTGGCTGAAATTTGCATAGGTGACCTGAAGTGGCCTCTGTGTGTCTCCTATCAGCTTTGCCCTCAGCTTCGCCCCTCTACAGCCATCACCACCTGTCTAGTCTGCTCGAGCTGCCATAACAAAACACCACAGACTGAGTGGCCTGAACAATGCATGTATTCGTCACAGTCTGGAAGCTGGACATTCAAGATCCAGGTGCTGGCAGGGTTAGTTTCTCCTGAGGCCTCTCTCCTTGGCCTGCAGATGGCTGCCTTCTTCCTGTGTCCCTGTGTGGTCTTCCCTCTGTGTGGGCATCCCTGGTGTCTCTTCTCATAAGGATACCAGTCCTATAGGATTAGGACCCCACCCTTATGGCCTCATTTAATTCTTTAAAGGCTCTATCTCCAAACACAGTCTTATTGGGGTTAGGGCTTCATGTGAATTTGAGGGGGGGCGGGCACAACTCAGTCCACAGCACCACCTTAGCATCCTAAAACAGGACAGATCTTGTCCTGAGATACCGTGGTGACTCCAGATTGCTTACTGGATAAAACTCAGATTCTGCCTGGCATCCCAGAGTCCCGAGCCCACCATCCAGCCTCCTGTCACCCACCCCTCCTCTGTCCCTCAGCACACAGGGCCATTCCCCTGTCAGCCCCTGTGCTCTTCTCCCTTTCCCATGTGTGTGCCAGGCCCTTCTCTCAGCCCAGGGGGCTGCATCTGAGCCCTCTCTGGAATCCCAGTATTCTTCATAGGTGAGGCCTTTTCAGGCTCTGGGTTGGAGGGGGAGGCTCCTGCTGCCTGCTGGGCTGTCAGCACATCCATACTTCTTCCAGACGGTGTGTCTCTGTCTCCCCCGCCCCTCCCCCAGCGTCTCAGCTGTTTGCACAGGAGAGGTGCTTCATCCTGTCATCTGAGTAGAAGGGGGCAGGGGTGACCTCCGGTGAGATCAAGGGCGTTTCAGCATCCCACATAAAACTCAAAGCTGATATCTACCCTGACCCTGTACGCCTCACAGCCAATCAGTCTGCTCTCAGCTGTGACGTTTGCAGGCCCTTGTAATAAAACTGACGGGAGTCACCCTGCAGGGCACGGGAACACCTGAGATCTCCCACCACTGAGTTACATCAAGACCAAACGGCTTGGACGCCCAGCCATCTGTGGGCAGACTCTCCTTTTGTCCTTGACTTTGGTCTAGCTCAGTGGCCTTCAAACCTCAGGGTGCATAAGCATCACTACTCAGGGTCGTATACAACCAAAACATGTCCTGAATTCTTAGTTTACGCCCGCAAACGTGCTGTCTCGAGCCTGATCCCGAGTCACAGGGTAGCCCGCAGTGTCCCGGTGATCCTTCTGGAGTAGGGTCTGGACCAGCTGTAAACCAACACATGACGTTGCCCATCTGCAGCTGGGGACTCAGAGCTGGTGCCCTGGGATTGGGCTTGTCCTAGACCAGTGGTTCTCACCTGGACAGTGTCTGGGGAAATCTGTGGTGGTTTGAACTGGGGACACCTCTGGCATTGGGCGGGTGGAGGCCACGGATGCTGTTCCACAGCCCAAAGTGCCCAGGATGGTCCCCTACAGAGAGTGATCGGGCTGCAATGTCAGCATTGCCAGGATCGAGAAACCCTGCCCTAGACAGAACAGGCTGTTTGATCTCCTGGCCTGGAACAAGGTCAACAACTGGCCGCCTCACTGTTTCCCTAGGTGGGCCCCCCACCAGATGGAGACACAGCTTTTGACCTGAGCTGGGTCACTGCGGGAGCAGGTGAAGAAAGCCCCAAGCTTGTCTCTACTCCCTCAGGGCCCTCAGCTAAAGGACAAGACTTGCCCTCCACTGCAGGAGACACTTTGCCTCAGCACCCTCAGTTGGCACCACTTGGTGCGCTGGGTCTTCAGGACTGGGGGCGGAGACCCTTCTGGAGGTGGAGGCCATTGGCACGCTGGGAAGCCAGGCAAGAAGGAAAGCATCTGCAGTGCTGATGGCCTCTTACCCAGCAGAGGCAGCAGGGCTCAGTCCAGAGAGTTCCAGGTCTGCGCTCACACTTGGACTCCAGCACTCCCGCCCTTGCAGCTTGGGCAGCTCAGACCCCTTTGTCGAGCCTTCTGAGTGGCTTCAACGGCATGGCTTTTTATTGTCCTCCCAAAGCCCATCCCATCCGTTTTCCTTGCCAGTTTGGGTTGGTCCACACCTCTCCCATGTGACTCAGGAGAAGGTGGCCCCAGCTCCAGGTTAAATCCTTATGGATCTGAGGCAGCCATCCTCACCCCATTCTCCTCAGCTGTGCCCTGTTTGGAGCAGGTCGTGTGGGCCCCAGGCTGGACAAGAAGCCATGAGGGGAAGCTGGCGCAAGAAAGCATATACAGAACATACGTAGAACATGTGTAACAGTAGAAAATGGGGAATAGCATGTGGTGGTTTAAAAATATTGCCATAAATTCTCATATTCAGTATTCATTAAGAGAATTCATATTCCATATTCCCATACATAAATTCACTCCTCCCTTCAAAAGATGGTGCTTAATCCTCTCCCCTTGAGGGTGGGGTGTATTTAGTGGTTCACTTCTAAGGCAGAATGTGGCAGAAGTTATGCCATGTGATGTCTGAGGCTCATAACAAGGATAGCTTCCACCTGGTCCTTCCTCTCTCTCTCTCTCTGGCATCTCTCATTCTGGGGGAAGCTGGTCGCCATGTTGTAAGAACACTCAAGCAGCATTGGGAAAGCACCAACCATGTTAAGGAGCCATCCTGGAAGCAGATCTCACTACCCCTACTACGCCAGTCGAGCCTTCAGATGATGCTGTCCTAGCCAACTTCTTCTTCTTCTTTTTTTTTTTTTGGCCGTGCCGTGCACGTGCAGCATGGGGAACCTTAGTTCCCCGACCAGGGACTGAATTCGTGCCCTGCATTGGGGGCGTGGAGTCTTAACCGCTGGACTGCCAGGGAATTCCCCCAGTCGACTTCTTATTGGCAACGTCTTAAAGACTCTGAGTCAGAGCCCATCCACGCCACTCTCAAATTCTGACCGACAGAATCTGTGAAGATGGTAAATATTTATTATTGTTTGCAGCCACATTGTTGGGGGTAATTTTTTAAATTGAAGTATAATCACAACATTCTATTAGTTTCAGGTATGTAACATAGTGATTTGATATTTTTATACATTACAAAATGATCACCACGATAAGTCCAGTTATCATCTGCTACCATGCAAATTTATTGCAATATTATTGACTATATTCCCCATGCTGTATATTACATTCCTCAGACTTACTTATTTAAGGACTGGAAGTTTGTACCTCTTAATCTCCCTCACCTATTTAACTCATCCTCCCAACCCCCTCCCTTCTGGCTACCACCAGTTTATTCTCTGTATCTATGAGTCTGTTTCTGTTTTGTTATGTTTACTCATTTGTTTTATTTTTTAGATTCTTCACATAAGTGGGATCATGTGGTATTTGTCTTTCTCTGTCTGACCTATTTCACTCGGCATAGTACCCTGTAGGTCTATCCATGTCACAAATGGCAAGACATCATTCTTTTTTTTACGGCTGAGTAATATTCTATCGTGCACGAGTACACGTGCATGCACACATATGTGTGTGTGTGTGCGTACCTAAGTATCCGTCGTTAGACAAATGGATAAAGATATATATCTCCTTTATCCATCTTCTTTATCCATTCATCTATCAATGGACACTTAGGTTGCTTCCATGTCTTGGCTATTGTAACTAATGCTGCAGTGAACACAGGGGTGCCTAATCTTTTTGAATTAGTGTTTTTGTTTTCTTCAGAAAAATCCCCAGAAGTGGAATTGCTGGATCATATGCTAGTTCTATTTTTAATTTTTTGAGGAAGCTTCATATTGTTTTCCATAGTGGCTGTACCAATTGACATTTATTGGGAGTAATTTTTAACTCTGCAATAGAAACTGATATATAATATAACTACTTACCAATAGTAAAATAGGCAAATGAAATACAGCCAAACAAATGAATAGCCTTCACAGTTTGAGAGGCCCAGGGCAAAAGTACAAGTGGAAGCCAGCATGCCATGTCTAAATGTTTCAACATTATAGGCCAAACTGGCAAAAGTTAAATACAGTATGTTCTGTCCCGCCTACCTTAACAAATATGCCTTTCTAATGACCAAGAAGAAAAAAAAGAGTGATGCTAGGTTTGCAGTTGTCAGAACATCGAAGGTTATCATTACTGTGCGTGTCTGGGCATTCTGGTGATGGGCTGATGATGTTTGGGTGTCTTAAATAAAATAAAAACATTCTAATTCATAAATGATTATATATTCTGTAAAATGTATTTTAGGTGCTTTCAGTTCAGCATGAATGATGTTTGTGTAATCAAGATTTTCATGTCATTTGAGTTTTGTTACAATAATGACCCTGTCATGGGCTGACTTGTGTCCTCCTAAAATTCATATTTGGGTGTTAGGTATTGGGGGTTAGGGCTTCATTGCTAACTAAAGAATGTGACTGTAGGAGACGGGGTCTTTAAAGAGATAATTAAGGTAAAATGAGGTATTGGGTGGCCCTGATTCAATATGACTGGTGTCCTTATAAGAAGAAGAGATTAGGACATAGACACACATAGAGGGAGACCATGTGAAGATGCGAGGAGAAGATCCCTGGGACCCCGGCGGGCCAGGACCCCACCTGAGATTGGGCTGCTCCCACCCACCATTTCCCAAATGCCTGACTGTAGGCCATACTAATATTTCCTGAGCACCTGCTATGTGCCAGGTGCCACTGTCGTGCCGGCAAATAGCTTGGGACCCACCTCAGTTCCTGTGGCTTCGTGTTGGTGGAAGGATTGCGTCAGGCGGTGCTGGGAGGGAAAATCAAGCAGGTTGAGGGGCAGGATGACAGGTTACAGGGCCCTGCTGCTCTCCAACAGGGGCTCAGGAAGGGCTGCAGAAGGAGGCGAGGGAGGGAGCGAGCAGGTGTGGGAGGGGATGGAGGCGGAGGGCCTTGGGAGGGTTCTGAGCAGGAGGCAGAGGTGGTCAGGTCTGTGCTTTGAGCGGACCCCTCTGGCTGCCGGGAGGACGAAGAGATGCTGGCCAGGAGATGGGCAGGGCCGATGCAGCGGGCTCTGCTTGACCCTCAGCAGTACGCTTCTCTCTCCCTGGCGGGTCCCTCAGCCCCCAGGATGGCCTGGATAACACCCCCCCAAGTTGTCCCCATTTCTCCATGGCCCTCCCCACTGGGCAGTGAGCCACTTTGGGGGGCAGGAATGACACTGCAAGCATCACATGTGAGTCTAGCATCGGCCCAGAATGTGTGCGAAGGTGCCAGTGGACAAGTGCTGCCAGCCGTCGTCCCTCTATACTCAGGTCTGCCTGCCTCTGAGCTGCGCACACGCCTTGCCTCATCCCCTGCGGCAGCGGTCCCCAACCTTTTTGGCACCAGGGATGGGTTTCGTGGAAGACAGATTTCCCATGGCCAGAGTGGAGGGGATGGTTCAGGCAATAATGCAAGTGGCGGGGAGTAGCAGATGAAGCTTCCACTCGCTCTCCTGCCTGCTGTGCACCCCCTGCTGTGCGGCTCAGTTCCCAACAGCCCGCAGACCAGTACTGGGCTGTGCCCCGGGGGTTGGGGACCCCTGCCCTACAGGGTTTGCGGGAACTTCCTTCTTTTAAAAATTGAAGTAGAGTTGATATACAATATTGTATTAGTTTCAGGTGTACAGCAAAGTGATTCAGTATTTTCTTTAAAGATCTTTTCCGTTATAGGTTATTATAAGATACTAAATATAGTTCCCTGTGCTCTACAGTAGGCCCTTGTTTATCTGTTTTCCATATAGTAGTGTGTACCTGTTAATCCCATATTCCTAATTTATTCCTCCCTCCCCTCCCCTTTGGTAACCGTAAGGTTGTTTACTATGTCTGTGTGTCTGTTTTGTAAATAAGTTCATTTGTATTATTTTCAGATTTGACATATAAGTGATATAATATTTGTCTTTAACTCACTTCACTTAGTATGAGAATCTCTAGGTCCATCCATGTTGCTGCAAGTGGCAATATTTCATTCTATTTTATGGCTGAGTAATATTCCATTGTATGTATGTACCACATCTTCTTTATCCATTCCTCTGTCGATGGGTGCTTAGGTTGCTTCCATGTCTTGGCTATTGTAAATAGTGCTGCAGTGAACATTGGGGTGCATACATCTTTCTGAATTAGAGTTTTCATCTTTTCTGGATATGTATCCAGGATTGGGATTGCTGGATCGTACGGTTGCTCTATTTTATTTATTTATTTTAATTTTTAAAGTTTTCGGCCGTTCCATGCGGCTTGTGGGATCTTAGTTCCCCGACCAAGGGTTGAACCCTGGCCCTCGGCAGTGAAAGCGCTGAGTCCTAACCACTTGACCACCAGGGAATTCCCATCTATTTTTATTTTTTAAGGAACTTCCATACTGTTTTCCATAGTGGCTACACCAATGTACATCCCCAACAACAGTGTAGGAGGGTTGTAGGAACTTTCTTATATGATTCTTATTGGTACTGGGCTAAACTCTTTGCCGATACGCTTCCCTGACAGACGGTCTTTTACATTTGAGGACTGTCTACTGGGTGACTGATATTTAGCAGAGTGAGGAGCGTGGGGATCAGAAAGATCTGGGTCTGAATCCGGCACTTGTCACTTGTCCTCAGAGTTTCATCTTCCAGACAGTGGGGACAGACCAACAGATGGACATACAGGCAGCTGGCAGTGCCTTCTCTAAGGGCAGGAAGGTAGGGATGACGTGAGGCAGACAAAAGGCCTCAGCTCTGGGCTTCCTGCAGAACGAACCACAAGGAAGAGCTGGTTCTTATAGGTAAAGAGTTCTTAGTTTAGCATTAATCGACCTTCCATGATTTTTCTCAACTGTGAAAATGGGGACCAGGCTGGCTCCGAGCACTCAGGGTTGCTGTGAGATTGTGTTAATTCATGAAAAGCGCTTCCAATGGCGCCTGCGCTCACAGAAGAAAGGTCTTGGACTGGAGGCATCCAAGTGGCTGATATCTAGTGTCAGATGGCATTTTTGTGCTCAGTGCAGGTTCTCGAATGCCAGGGTCTAACGCTGCTGGATTGTCTGTTTATCTGTGGTTCTAGCGCCCAGCCTCCGATGGCTTTTCCCGTCCCAGCTGCTGGAACCAGCTTGGCCGTGCAGCCTGCTCCTGGACTGGGCCCTGCCTTGATCCCGTTTCCCGAGGCCGCCCAGCCACCCAGGCCCATCACTCCAGCTGGGTACGGCAGGTACCAGCCCCACCCCGGCCAGGACCTCGGTTACGGCGGCCAGCCCCAGGAGCCTGTGCCGGCGGCCACCACGGCTCCCTCCTACCAGGTATCAGCCCGACTTTTCTCTGCCCAGCACCAGTCCTTCCTTGAAAACGCAATCCAGACGGGCCATCACCCTCCTGATGTTCCCATCCCTGCCCTTAGAGGGGATGGAACTTTCCCCTCTTTCCCAGGCCTTGCCGGTGCTGACGATGCCCCCTTCCTGACCCCGAGCTCTAGGACCGCAGATCTGGCAGCTGTGTTTCCACATGGAATCGCCAAGGCGTCCCACGCTCCATGTGGCCCAACCCCCTGAGCCTCTGTCACCCACAGCTTGTTCCTGATTTGCTCGGCCAAGCTCGTACCCACTTGGCTCCGTCCCTTCCCTCCTTTACTCCCCTTTGCTTCCCCAGGACCTCTGGGACTTCTCCCAACCTCCCATCCTGAGTTCCTGTCCTGCTCCCAGGGCCTCCTCCTGGCCTCTTGGTTCCGTCCTCACCTCCATGCAGTTAGTCCCTGGTCCACGCGACAGCTCATATCTCCCTGTGAACCAGAATCCAGCCGTGCTCCCTGTTGCCCCAGCCCCTCCCGGCGCCACCGGCCCCGCCTGCCCCCCCCAACCCCTCCCCTGGTGCTCGCAGTCCTCTGCTCCAAACAGCTTCCGGGTCTCCTGCCAGCCCACCCGCTGACCCCCACCAGGGCCTCTGCTCCCTGCCAACCTGGCCAGGAGCCTTGTCCCCAGTCTCCACACGCTTGCCTCCTCCTCCGAGCCATCCCTGGCAGCCCTTGTCCCGTTGCATGTTCCTCAGAGCACTTTTTCTCTCAGACATTAGCATCAGTTTTGAGGGAGCAGGCCACATCCCTCTCCCTGGTCGCTGCGTCCCCAGGTCCCAAAACAGAGGCTGGTACAGAGCAGGAGCTCGGGAACCACATGGATACAGGCCTTGCAGGGGGCAAGGAGGGGGCCTTGCCCCACCCTGAGCACCTTTCTCCTGCTCTGTGTTCCCCATGGAAACCCTCTTGCAGGACAGTTACAGCTATGGACCATCGACAGCCGCTGGTGGCTACGAGAACAAACGGGACCCGCCACCTGCTGCTGGCCAGCCTCAGCTCCCAGCCATGGCCACGGCCACGCTCTGCCCACCAGGTGGGTGGGTCTCTGCAGGGTCAGGGCGGGGGCAAACGGGCCTCGCTTACACGGGAGGGACCCCAGGAAAGTCAGGTTTCAAGCACGTCAGGTTCACAGGAGGTGCAGCGGTAGCGTGGGTCTCAGGGCTGTCCCCTCAGATACGCCCCGAAGTCTCCACTAGTCAGTGGGCCTGTGTGTGCGAGAGAGAGGGGCGGGGAGACCCAGACAGAGAGATGGGGGAGAGATGAAGGTGGGTCTGGAAGTGTTTTCCAAGGAGGTGGGTTCTGCTGAGGACTTGGAGTTTAGAGATTGGGAGAGCCCGGGGCTCTGGCCTCCAGCACGGCTCAGACACCCGGGCTTCACAGCCAGTTGCGCCCAGGCCGTGCCAGCTCCTGGCAGCTGGGCCGTCGTGTTGGTCACACTTTCTCTGCTCCCTGAGCCCGGTGTCACAGGAGTGGCTCTGCAGAGGCTGTGCTTGCTCTCCAGGGCCCCAAGGAGCCTACGGTGGCATTGGGTACAACCAAGCTCAGCCCCTGCCGCAGGTGCCCACCGCCGAGGCGGGGCAGCTGGCCAGCACTTCGCCCTCCACCTCCACCTACCCCCCTGCGAGCAGCGCCCTGCCCGCGGCCTCCTCCCTCTCCACGCTGCCTTCCTCATCCTCGTTTGGCCCGGCCTCCGCCCCGTACACTGGTAAGATGGTGGTTTCCCCCGCAGGCATGCAAGTGCAGGCTGTTCCTTTTATTTGCAGCCGAAATAAATGTGGTCCTTTCCTCAAAACCAACCCATCTCCCCCTCTCATTTTTCTCTCCGCTTCTTAGGACCAAGCTGCCCAGGCTATGACACATCCCCGTACTCAGCAGTCAGTCCTTACTACCCCGCGCTGCTCCTCCCACAGATGCGGCCGCCCCCGCTCCCAAAGCCCGTGGACTCGTCCCTGTGGGGCGGCTCGGGAAGCAGTCCCAGTGCCCATTGCACCGACAGCTTCGCCAAGAAGCTACCAGTTGCCACCAAGCTGCTGAAACCCAGGGGTGGCCCCAAGCAGCTCCCGCTTCACTATTGTGACATCTGCAAGATCAGCTGTGCTGGTCCCCAGGTCAGCCGCCCCCACCCCACGCTGGGCAGGCCCCAGACCTTCCTGCCCCCACGGGTGGGAGAGCCCTCCCTTGCCCCCTACGACCGGCCAGAGGTCAGGGTCGTTGCCTGCTCAAAAGAGATCTGTTATTAATTTGCAATGCCAAGTGCGCATCAGCATAACCTTAAAACTGCCTGGTGTTCTTGTGAAAGACACGAGAGCGGGCCCGGCGCTGGTTGTTGGCCGCAGAAGCGTGGCCTTGCACCCTGAGGCCATCTGCAGCAGGGAGGCCCTCAGCGCACCCTCCTCGACACGAGGGCTGGTAGGCGCGGCTGGTCACAGTGCAACTTTGCTGCAGGGCCGTGTAGGCAGAGCCGTGCAGACAGGGCCGTGTAGGCAGAGCCGTGCAGACAGGGCCGTGCAGGCAGGGCCGTGCAGGCAGGGCCGTGCAGACAGGGCCGTGCAGGCAGGGCCGTGCAGACAGGGCCGTGTAGGCAGGGCCACAGGCGGGTAAAAGCAGCATGTTCGTGCGCGTATGCGGGCGAGTGCACTGCTGTCTAAGCAAAGGACCTCCCCAACCACGCTCGCAGGTGACCCACCTCGCTCCCTGCAAAGATCATCAGACGCTAGGGCTGGTCCTCACAAAACACCCTGTGTGGACTTTGTCTTGTTCTTAGTACTCTGAGAGAAAGCTGGCACCGTGGAGGCATGCAGAGACTCCAAATCACAGGCTATAGAGGTGTGGGAGGAGCCCAGAACCCCTCATTCAGCCCAGACTTCCCTGGCAGAGGGACGAGGGCCGGGCGGCCCGCACTCAGGGCTGCATCGTGAGGATTCTTGGTTCCTCTCACCAGTCCAATACAAGGTCTGCTCCTGTGATTCTAGACTCTTCGCGGCATCACGTTGAGCAAGGGTGTGACGCTCCCCATGGCCGTGGGGTGTGACGGAGCGTGGGCACGTGAGCATCACCCGAGTGGGTGTCGAGGCCTCTCTGAGCCTCGTCTCCCCGTGGGACCGGGTTTCCCCAAGCGTGTCACCACTCGACATAGCTTCTGGCACACAGACATGTCAGCTCCAGTTGTTCCCAGCTTTTTGTAATGTTAACAGCGCTTGTTCGTTGGACTTTTCATTGAGGTAGTGGTGGTTTCACAGGTGGTTGTAAGAAACACCGTGGAGAGGCCCACGTGCCCTCACCCAGCACCCCGAGTGCTGACGTTTTGCCAAACTACAGTCACTATCACAGCTGGCATGTTGGCCTTGAACCCGTCCACTGAGTCAGAGGTCCCAGGTTTTACCGGTCTCACTTGCACCTGTGTATGACTGTGTGCACGTGCGTGTGCATGCGTGTGGTCTGCTCCGTGCGAGCTCATCACCTGCCCAGGCTCGCACATCCGCCTCTACCACCGAGATGCCAGGTGCTTCTGCGGAGTCCCCGTGCTGCCCTTTCCTGCTCACCCCTCCCGCGCCCACCCAGCGCCGCTTGAGACACGGTTAACGTGGAAGCAGCCACACACGGCCTCCATCTGCATCGGAAGGACTTGGTTGGTGTGGCCTCCTCGCAGCGGGGGCAGCACTTCTGCCTCTTTTCCGGGCACCTGTCTTTGAGTCCAGGACGGCACAGTTGGTGGTGCGGTCTCCGTCCCGGCCAAGCGAGGGGCCGCCAGGGCAGCTGTGGGCTTCAGGAGCCGCGGGGCGCCAGGCAGGCCTCCTCCTAATGCTCCTCTGGGTTTTTTCTCATTCCACATCTGGTCCGTGTCTGTGATGGAGAGTCAGGCATCGGGATGGCATAAACTGCGAACATTTGTTCTTTCTACGGGCTCAGACTCTGCAAAGTGTGTTCTGAAGTAGTTTACTGTTGGCGCCTTGGTGTGTATCCTTCCAGGCTTGTCTCCGGCCCACAGGCTTTTACGTCATATGCGTGCGTGTGTGTGTGTGTGTGTGTGTGTGTGTGTGTGTGTGTGTGTGTGTTCTGTGGCTTAGGTAAAAACACAGATTCCTGGGACTTCCCTGGTGGTCCAGTGGTTAAGACTCTGCGCTTCCACTGCAGGGGGCATGGGTTCAATCCCTGGTCAGGGAACTAAGATCCCGCATGCCACGAGGCACAGCCAAAAAAAAACCCCCCAGATTTCTACATTCCGAGAGCACCCTTCCCACTCCTGTCCCTGCCCCCAGAGCCTGCCAGCGCCACCAGTGCCTTTGGTGTTTTCCAGAAGCATTTCTATTCCGCGGAATGTTGACTCTTGGCATAGTTAGAGGGCATTGGGTTAGCAGCCCCACTTTGCCTCATCTTAAGGCTTCCCAGAGACAAGTCAGGCCTGCCCCGTGAGAGCTCAGTCGTGTGCCAGACGCTGTCAGACATCTCGGGCACGCGGTGCGGGAAGCGTGGGTCTGTGCCTCGTGGCCACCTCCCCCAGGTGGACCCCGCGGTTTGGGAGCAGTGCTCTAACAGTGAAGTGTGTCCCCCATCGTTCCGGTAGCACGCATCCTTGCTTGGCTTCTGAGGTCAGATTCTAAAAAGCAGGCCCTGAAACTAAATGTGTGCTCCTTTGAGGATGCTTGCTGAAGAAACTCATTGATTTTTAGAAAAAACAAAAGAGAAGGCAACCTTACGTCTTTCAGTCCGAGCTTCTGAGTCTTCTCTCTGTTGACTGGGCTTTAAAAGGAGGCCCTGAACAGAGGGGTGGGGACATCAGGCCTCCCGTGAACTGCGGCGATGGGGAAGGCGCGGTGCCAGGTGGGCACACACCCCCCTCAGGCCGCCCTCGCTCTCTGCCGGCAGACCTACCGCGAGCACCTGGAAGGGCAGAAGCACAAAAAGAAAGAGGCGGCTCAGAATATGGGCATCCAGCCCAGCAGCAGCCCACGAGGGGTGCAGGCGCAGCTGCACTGCGACCTGTGTGCCGTGTCCTGCACCGGGGCGGAGGCCTATGCCGCCCACATCCGGGGGTCCAAGCACCAGAAGGTAGGAGCCCCTCACAGGCCCCGGCCCACTCGGGACCCAGAGGGGCATCCCATGACATGGGGGGTGGGCAGCCACCCACGAGAAGCGGCTTTCCCTGCAGGCCCACGCGTCCTCCTTCTTCCAAAGCCAAACGCCTTCTCCCAGTTATAAAAGTCACATCTGCCCCTGGACAGAAGCATGGAGCAGGGCAGCTCATACCCAGACCCCAGAAGAAACTGTTCTTGGCCTTGGGTGTGTCTGCACGTATATATGAACCAGAGTTTGTATGTTGATGAGATCAAATTGTATATTCCATTTGGGGTCCTTATTTATTAAAAATCAAATTAAAGTAGTAAGGTTTAATATTTTAATATCAAAGTTTTCATTGATACTAAATTATTTAATATCAGCATTTGTCATATTTATTACTATTTTAATATTAACGATTTCCTGTGGGCTTAAAAATGCCTGTAGTATGTCATATTATGAGGAAATGAATGGGCTCCTCCACCCGAGAGAAGGTAGGGCCCCTCTCCCTATGCCCTCTTTCTATGGTCCAGAGGTGCTTTTTGGAAATCAGCAAACCTTCCTGAAATGGCATCATGAACCTGCAAGGTGATGCTCACCTTTCAGGTATGCGCTGAGGACAGGAGGAGGGGGAATTCCTGGCTGGACGCCTGCTTTGAGCTGCACCACGAGGTTTAGAGTGAGAGGGTTAGGAAGGCCCCTGTCCCGTGGCTGCCTCTCTCTGCCCCGTCCACAGAACCCCCTCCAGCTGCCCCAGCTCACCGGCCATGCTCCCTCCTGCCCCTGGGCCTTTGCTCACACCCTGCCTTCGGCAGCCCCCTTCCAGCCCCCGCTGCAGGCTGGGCCTCCCCGAGCGCCTGCCTGAGGATCTGTCTTCTCCCCCTGCTCATCAAGGGCCTCGTTCCCCAGCCCAGCTGGGACAGGCTCTCGAATGCCTGCGTGAACCCACAAAACCCACCAAGGAAGGAGCAGTGAGGCGTGGAAAAGGGGACGTGCTGGCCTGGTGGTAGCAGGGGTGCAGGCGGGAGAGCTGGGCCCAGGCGGGGTGGGCTGCGGGTGTCACAGCTCGCAGGCTGGGACTCGTTCTGGGGTCAGGAGGCCCTGCAGCCAGCCCCGGCGTGGGGGGCAGGTTTGAGCCGTGAGTGTCAGAGAGTTAGAGCCAGAGAAGGTGTCTGAGACGGTCGTCAGTGCAGACTCTGGGGGTGGTGGAACAGTCCTTTCCAATGGGAACTTTTGCAATTAAATGCCTTTGTTGGCGGCGGGGCATGCCGAGGACAGGGCAGGTGACTGTATCCTAGGTGGATCTGTGTCCCTGGACGTGTATGTGAGTTCCTGCAGAATGTGGAGGTGTGTCTATGGACGTGTACACCCACGTATACCTAGCATGGATCTGTGTCGTGGACACGTACATGTGTCCATCTTAGCAGGCGCTCTACACACACTGTGTCTCTACCTGGGGCTGGCACTGGGCTGGTGCTTGGCATGCAGAAAACAGCCGTGCTTCTCAGCGCAGGCGGTGGAGTTTGGAGGAAGGGGGTCTGTGTAAGCCAGCAGGGGTGTCAAAGTCATAGGTCCCCCATATGCAGGAGTAGTGGGGGCCTAGAAGCAGGAGACAGCTCAGGAAGGCCCTTCCCAAGGCATTTAAGTGGGAGCAGGGGGAAGGGGCAGGGTCCCCGGGGACAGGGTGGACCACCGCCCTCACTTCCACAGTCTGCCAGCTCCCCCATGCCCAGTGAGGTGCTCTTCCTACCCCTGAGGAAGGTTGGCCAGGCCTGAGCAGCCCTTACAGGGGGCTGGGTCTGTTCCAGGTCTTCAAGCTGCACACCAAATTGGGGAAGCCCATTCCCAGCATGGACCCGGCGCCAGCGAATTCGGCCCAGGCCACCAGCACCAGCCAGCCGGCCTCCACCCCCCTCACCGTAGAGAGCCCCCCTGCGGCCCCTGCCAGCCCCAGCATGTGTGCCCCAAGCAGGCCAGCGCCAGCCAGGAGACCGGCCGCCTCGAAGGCCTCGCACGTGGGTACGTGTCTCTGCGCTTCACAGCCCCTGCCCTGCCTCAACAAGCTCGAGCCTCAGAGACGGGATGGTCCGGTCAACGGTGTGTGTGCGTCCATCACTTCTGGGGAGGCAGGACCTATGAAGGGGGTGGTTCTCTCCCAGATCCCCGCCGGCGGGGTGCCTTCTGCCGCCTTTGGCCCACCCTGGGGAAGCGTGGGCAGAACCAGTGCAGCTTCCATTTCTTCCCGTGGAGCTTGGGACTGAGCCGCGTGCTGGCCACACTCGCGAAGCCGGCCCTAGGCCGGGAGAATCCCCTGGGCTGCCGCCTTCCACATGCTGGAAGCAGCCCCCTTTACACCGGGCACTCTGATAAGTGAGGTGGGCCCCGGGAAATCCAGGCAGGTTCCTCGCAGCCCCACCTCCAACTCTGCCTTCCCTCGAGCGTGTGTCACCCGCACCTGCTATGACCCCTGGGCTGTCACGGCTGCCGAGGGACATGCATTTCAAGGGTAAATAGGCTTACATGTCAGGCACTCACTCCACGTGCCTGATTCACCCTCCACGGCTCTAGGTTTGTCATTAGTCCCACTTTACAGATGGAAGAACCGAGGGGAGGGGAGGAAAAGCACTTGGCTCTGGACCACCCAGTGAGCGGTGGAGGTGGGATTCCAACCCAGTCTCTGCTCTCCACCACCCGCTTTGTGTGGGAGGCGGGGCCTATTTTATTTTGAGCCTCAGCAGGCCTGAGATTTGAACCATCACGTGATGTTGAAGATCAAAATGTAAAGCGGTTTTGGTGACAAAGAAATGTCTCCCTTCTGAGGCTCAGTAAACCCTCGTCTGCTTGATGTTCCACTGTTGGTTAACTAAGGGCTGCAGACTTGTGCAACAGTGGCGGTTGTCCTCAGAGAGGGGCCTACGACCTGCGCCTCCCTGTGGACCCATCCACCTTGGCACCAAACGCCGTGAGGGCCTTGCTCTCCCAGTCGTGACCCAGGCTGGTGGGAAGGGGTCTCGTGGGACTCTGGATCCCATTGGCTGACGTCACGGAAGGGGGAGGGGGGCAGTGGGAGACCCGGTGGCATCGAGTTGTACCCTTCATGCTGGCGGACCAGAAGCCGACCCTGGTTGCTGGCTGGAGCAGATTATAAGTCACGCGGTTCTTCCTTCCAGGGCCTCCTGCGCTGCCGGCGGCAGACAGCAGATCCCCCCAGGGGAAACCGGCACACCCCAGATCAGAGCGGCGTGGAGAACCGCCCACCCAAGGAGGCTCTGTGGAAGCTTCTGGAACGTGCTGTGACGCACAGCCGGTGGGCCCAGGCTACGTGGAGGAGGTAAGTGCTGGGTGTCCGGCCATTGGCTCACCCTGCTCCACCCTGGGCTTCTGTGGAGAAGGACCTTGCGGAGCCGGGCCTCGAGGCCTCGTCCCAGTTCTCCCCCTGAGACTTGCACACCCGCCCCGGGAAGACCTCAGTAAGCCAGCATCCCTTGGATCTCACTGGAAGGCCCGGGTGTTGGGCTTCAGATCTTAGAAGGAAGGCCCGAGACAGGCAGAGGTGTTTCCTGCCACCGGGCAGCCCCTCTTCCTGCGGCAAGGAAGGTGGCAGGAGGGATCTGTGTCCTGGAAACCCACTGGCACGTGATCCTCGGGCACAGGAGCCAGTGTGCGCCCCACACAGCACCACCTGCACGCCCGGGGCTTTGTGGAGCTCAGGTTCTGAGCCCCTCCCTACGAGCCCACAGTCCCAGCCTCCCGGGTGCCTCCTGGGCCGTGCATGTGGGCATTTCTTCCGTGCTCGTGTTCGTGCTTTTGTTCACCCAACTCGGCACCTTCTGTTTTGTCCCCTGCAAAATAGCCACACCAGGCAGGCTTCCTGCCAGTCTGGTGGCAGCCCCGGGATGGGGGGGCAGGGGAAGGGAGGACAGGACGGTGGTGGCAGAGGGGAGCCGGGCCTGGGAGGGCGCGCTGGTGAAGAGCCACTCCTTTGAAAGTGTAAACTGCTGGGCAGGCAGGAAACCAGCACCCGGCCTGGATGGCCCTGGGGGAAGGAGGTGCCCTGCTGGAGCCCAGACCCGACGCGTGGGGGCCGTGGGCAGCGCTCAGCCGTGCCTTGTGTCTCAGGTGTGCAACGAGGAGGGCAGAGTGATCCGATTCCACTGCAAGCTGTGCGAGTGCAGCTTCAATGACCCCAATGCCCGGGACATGCACGTGAGGGGGCGGCGGCACCGGCTGCAGTATAAGGTGTGCCTGCAGGGGGCGTCTGGTGGGCCTGGCTGGGGGTGAGCGTCTGTGCTCTTGACATCTTGGCTCACGTCTCAAAACACACATTTTGCCCCCATGAGTCGGAGCCCCTGGGCCCTTCATCACCCCGGGCTCAGCCAGAGGGACCCTTGGCTGCTTTCACGATGCCTTCTTGTCAGGTTTGCCGGGGCACGCATGCACACGTGTGTTTAGACACACTTGACTATCGGGCCCCGTGTACACTTGTGCACAGCACACACTGTGACTCTCCTCGTGACAAACAATGGCTTCTGGAGATTTCCTCTCTTTTCAGCAGCCTTGTTGAGATATCATTCACACACCACACAGCTCGCCCATGTAAAGTGGCTTTTACTACATTCTCAGAGTGTGCAACCAGCAGCTCCATCTAGTTCCAGAACAGTCCGTCAGGAGCCCCGTTCCCATTGGCAGCCACCCCCAGCCCCTACCCCAGGCCCTGACAACCAGGAGCCCACTCTCTGTGTCTATGGATCTGCCTGTTCTGGATGTTTCCCATCAGTGGAATCACACACTGGGTGTCCTGTGTCTGGCTTCTCTCACTGAGCATCGTGTTCTCAGGGTCCGTCCACGGTGTAGCGAGTGTCAGTGCTTCACCCCTTTTCCTGGCTGAGAGATGCTCCCGTGTGTGGAGGGACACATTGTGTGTGTTTCACCCGCTGAAGCACACTTGTGTTGTTTCCACCAGTGACCAATCCTTAGACAACACTACACTCTTTGAGTGATAGAATTAAGTACTAAGGACAAAGCCCAGTGAGCGAATTGGCAATGCTATTTAGAATATATAGATCTGGATCCCACACAAACGGAGTTTCCCTGAGGTACTCTGATCGGGATGAGCATTTCCGTTCAGTCGTCCGTCGGCATGCGTGACCACTGACCGCGGGTGCTCCTCTGTGTTGCGGTGCCTTCTCCCTCGGCTCCTCTGTCAGATGCGTGGACGGTTGGCTTGCGCAGTGGCAGACGTCACGTCTGCCGCTCCGCAAGTTGGTCGTAGTTTTGTTCCCCGCTGTGGTTCCCTTTCCTGCCACGGCCTTTGGGGACGAGGAGTGTTGACACTTTGGGGATTGAAACTCACTGTTGTCTAAACCTGGCAGGAGGGACTTCCCTGGCGGTCCAGCGGGTAAGACTGCGCTTCCACTGCAGGGGGTACGGGTTTGATCCCTGGTTGGGGAACTAAGATCCCGCATGCCGTGGGGCATGGCCAAACAATAAAAAAATAAAAAATAAACCTGGCAGGAGGTGGCACCCCCAGCATTCTCATCTGAACGAAGGTCCCCCATTTTCCCAGAAAAAAGTGAACCCCGATCTTCCGATTGCGGACAAGCCCAGCACGAGAGTTCGGAAGCTGCTGGAGGAGAGGCTGAGGAAGCAGCGGCAGCTGAGCAAGCAGCGTCTCGGGGAGCTGCGGCGCCAGCGTGACGAGATGAGGTGCGGGGCCTCAGGGTCCGCCCCCGCCAGCCGCGCGCAGCCCGGGCCAGACCAGGCGGCACGCGGAGCCGCTTCTGGGGCTCC
This sequence comes from Leucopleurus acutus, assembly GCF_964270905.1. Lineage (NCBI taxonomy): Eukaryota > Metazoa > Chordata > Mammalia > Artiodactyla > Delphinidae > Leucopleurus > Leucopleurus acutus. Next base: position 3,048,320 of record NC_139145.1, on the reverse strand, counting down.
CCACGCTCTCCCGCGTGCCCGGCCCAGGGTCCCGCCGCTGCTCACGACTCCTTGTCCCTGCCACCCCAGCAGGCGCTACGGCTTGTGCGAGAGGTGGCTGGAAGAGGAGCCACAGGCGCAGGAGGCGTGCTCGGGACGCTCACTGCCCGACCAGCATGCACCTCCCCTCAGGAGCAGGCCCGGGTTGTCCACAGCCAAGCCTCTGGTGGGTGGTGGTCTCATCTTGATATCCGAATGCCTCAGGGGCTGGGGACTGGAGGGGGCTGAGGGCCTTACCTCCAGCCACAGCGATCCCTTAAAGCTTCCTGAGGCCCCAGTGGTCATATCCCTCGGGAGCCTTTGGGTGTCTGTCCATCTGAGGGGGCAGGCCGGGTCGGATGGGAACTGTGGATTGCACCCCGCTGACGGAGGGGGTCACCAGCTGCCTCGGGGCCTCTGGCTCAGAAATTCGACAATGTTGTCCAGGGAGCCCACTGGACCCCCCAGTCGGCCCAAGTTCCCCACAGCCATCGGGGCCCTGGGGTCCTCACTGGTCCACCTCCCCTGTGGACTCTCTCATTCCTCTGCCTGGCTCTCCGGCCACCGCTTGCCTGTCAAAGCCAGCCTGACTCCGGGCCCCCCGCATCCCCCTGGCCACTGGGGCCTCTCAACCCGCCCATGACGTGACCCGTGTGCCTTTCCCCGAAGCCCATGAGGCGGCCGGAGTCCAGCGACGACCGGCATGTCATGTGCAAGCACACCGCCATCTACCCCACGGAGGAGGAGCTCCTGGCCATCCAGAAAGCCGTCTCCCACTCAGAGCGCGCCCTCAAGCTGGTGTCGGACACAATGGCCGAGGAGGATTCCGCACGCCCAGAGCCAGAGGGCGGGGAGTGCAGGTAATGGGCATCGCCCTCCTGTTCGGGGGGCCCGGGGTGACAGAGGCGGCTCCACTGCCAGGTGGCTTCGAGCCCTTGGACACCCAGGGCTTTCCAGAAAACTCCCCAAGAGAGGCTCAGAGCCGGAGCCCCGAGGCTCATAGGGAATTGTAGTCCCAACTGGAGAGAGCCGTTGTTCTAACACCAGAAGTTACTTTTCCTGTCGAAGGCGTGCATAGAAATGTAGTTCGCAGGGGATTAGCCCCTCTGTTTCCTCACCCATAATGCGGACATAAGTGTGATTCTCCTGGAGCAGGAGGTGCCGCCGAGCGTCCGCATGAATCATCTTTCCAGCTGCCGGGAGTGTTGCAAGGTGGAAAGTCCCGATGCCTTGTATCCATTTACTTTTCTTTTCTGGCCGCACCACACAGCTTGTGGGATCTTAGTTCCCCGACCAGGGATTGAACCCGGGTCCTCAGCAGTGAGAGCGTGGAGTCCTAACCACTGGACCGCCAGGGAATGCCATCATTTACTTTTTTAAGGTTTTTTGTGGGTTTTTTTGGTGGTAAAATACTCATAACACAAAATTTGCCATTGTGACCATTTTTACGTGTACACTACGGCAGCACTAAGTACATTCACAAGGTTGTGCAACCATCACCGCTGTCCATTTCCAGAACTTTTTCATGATCCAAAACAGAAATCCGTCCCGTGAAATTCCCCAGGCCACCCGTTACCCCTGCCCCTGGCACCCACCTTTCCACTCCCTGTCTCCACGGCTTGGCCTGTTCTGGACGTTTCACGCCAGTGGAATCATGCAGCATCTGTCCTTTTGTGTCTGGCTGATTCGAACCAGTAGCTTCTTCCTGCCACAGTGTTTGCTCCCCGACAAGAACATGCGAGCCACTCGTGGGTCACCAGGTGTCATAACGAAATGCACTCACCCCTCAGCGTGAACGCAGCTGCCTCCCCGGGACGGGGCCTTCCTCACCACCTGGAAGGGGAAGCAGGCACGGCCCCTCGGGCAGAAAGGGGGGCCCTCCCTTAACCTCCACCCCGATGTATTCTGAAGGAAAAGGCCCCTCACTTAGTGCTTTGCAGTTTTGCTCCCGTTTTCTCCCTGTACTCGTGTTGGGTTTGTTGTTGTTTGTTTGTTTGAAAATATTTTATTTATTTGTTTATTTATTTATGGCTGCGTTGGGTCTTAGTTGCGGCATGCGGGGTCTTGGTTGCAGTATGTGGGATCTTTCGTTGCGGCGTGTGGGCTCTTCGTTGCCGTGCGCGGGCTTCTCTGTAGTCGTGGTGTGCAGGCTCATTAGTTGCGGCGCGAGGACTCTCTAGTTGTGGTGCGTGGGTTCCGTAGCCCTGTGGCATGTGGGATCTTAGTTCCCTGACCAGAGATTGAACTGGTGCTCCCTGCAGTGGAAGCGCAAAGTCTTAACCACTGGACCGCCAGGGAAGTTGTGGATGTTCCATTATTTACTTAACTATCGCAAAGAGTGTGTTAGTGTTTGGGTTTTTTTTTTCCTATTTTATTATGGAAATTCTCTAACACACACAAAAGGTGACGAGGCCCAAGTGACCATCCCTAAACCAGGGAAGACTCACTTGCTCTCTACCCACCCCGCTCCTGGACAGACCACTGCGGTTAAAGACGATATCAGGCATCAGCCTGAGGGTGGAGTACGTGTCTCTAAACAAGACTCTTTTTCATTTAACAAAACCAGAACACCATTATCATACTTGAAAAGAATGAACAATAATTCTTCAACCCCATCAAATATCCAGTCAGTGCTGAAATTTCCAGTTTTTTGTTGAGGGTTTTTTTTTTGTTTTGCAGTTAGTGTTGAATCAGGGTCCAAATTGATTGACAACCTGTCAGTCTCTTTATCTGCAGGTTCCCCGCCTCTCTGCTTTGTTTTCCCCTGAAGGATCTGGTCCTGGTCCCGCAGAGTCCCAGGTGTGGCCAGGTCCCCTCGGACCATCCCAGGCTCCAGCATTTGCAGTCCCAAGACAGACCACAGAGAAATACACAAATGCATTACAGAATTAGGTTATCTCGTATCCTGAGAAGTGTCACAAAGAAAACAGCAAAGTGGGGATCAGGGAGTGACAGGATCAGGTGGCAGCTTCGAGAGCCAAGGGGCGGACATTTGTGTTGTGACAGCCGTGGGGAGGGCCACCACGTGAGGGCACCCCAAGCAGTGGTCCAGGTGGGATGAGCCTCCTGGGGAGGGAGTGGAAGGAGAGGGCGGTGACGAGGCGGCCCAGGGGTCAGGCTGGGGACCTCGGACCCCAGGAGGAAGCTTGGTGTCCCCAGCCTGCAGAGGGGCAGCACTGGGAGGGTGGCTGCTGGGCGGACGCGGTGGTGGCAGTCACCTGCAGAAAGTGACCAGGCCGGTGCAGTGCAGGTGGGGACACGACTCGGGGAGAGGCAGGGAGCGTCTGGCCAGCGGCCTTGGGGGAGTCCAGCTGGAGGCGAAGCGGCCGCAGAGGCGGCTCAGCAGCACGAAGCCAAAAGGACCGACGAGGGGGCCCTGCTGGCTGAGGACCAGGGCGCCGCTGGGGGTGGCCACGGGTGGCCTCTTCCAGAATGCAGTTTATTAGGAAACGGTGACGGCCACCAGCCCTGCTGAGCAACACAACTTCCTAGCGGCGGTTCCAAGCACTTCTCCCAGATCTGTCTCTTCGTGGCTCTTTGATCAGGTGCCCCTGGGGAGGGCCGTGCTCCCGTTTTACAGATGAGGAAGCGGCCCCGCGTGCAGGAGCAGGGACCCTTCCTCCCCACCCTCTGCCCACGCGTTTGCGGGTTTGTCTCGGCAGCCGCCCAGGCCCCTCTGCTCGGATCCTGAAAGGCGTGATGCGGGTCGGCCTGCTGGCGAAGGGCCTCCTCCTGCGGGGAGACAGGGCCGTGCAGCTGATCCTGCTCTGCTCCCAGAAGCCCAGCCACGCGCTGCTGCGCAGAGTCACGGAGCAGCTGCCCCTCCAGCTCCCGGTGAGGCGCCCGGCCGTGCATCGCGTGGCTTCTATGCGGCTTGGACACAAACCGGTTTGTTTTTAGAAACTGGCGCAAGGAGAGAGTGGTGGAACTTGAGGGTTCCTTTACAGAGGGGTTGAGGGTAGAGCCTGGAAACGCTCTAAACGTCCGGTCACTGAGGACGGTTGCTTCCGTCACATCCACAGCAGAGCCCAGCCAGCCGGGACGGAGCACAAACAGGACGAAATCCACAGGACAGGCACTCAGGCTCATGAGACTAGAGAGGCACAGGGCTGGGGGTTGGCCGGACTTTCTCCTCCAGAGCGGTTCCTGTTGTTGTCATAGAGCCTTTTTTTTTTTTTTTAATCTATTTATTTATTTTTGGCTGAGTTGGGCCTTCGTTGCTGTGCGTGGTTTTCTCCAGTTGCGGAGAGCGGGGGCTACCCTTTGTTGTGGTGTGTGGGTTTCTCATTGCGGTGGCTTCTCTTATTGCAGAGCACAGGCTCTAGGCGCGCGGGCTTCAGTAGTTGTGGCTCGCGGGCTCAATAGTTGTGGCTCACGGGCTCTAGAGCGCAGGCTCAGTAGTTGTGGCACACAGGCTTAGTTGCTCCGCGGCATGTGGGATCTTCCCGGACCGGGGCTTGAACCCGTGTCCCCTGAACTGGCAGGCAGATTCTTAACCACTGCGCCACCAGGGAAGTCCCTGTCATAAAGCTTTTCTCAAGCGAGATGGTAACCGGGAGAAGAGTGAAATCATGTCATGATTTAAATTGATCATCTTCCATTAAAATACTCAATTCCCAGGGCGGTTTCTTCTTCCTGATGTGTCTGCTGCCCTTCCCGAGAGAATTCAGCATCGTTCCTCCGACTCATGTAGTGAACACTGGGGGCCGGGCAGACCCAGGCTCGCCTCTGGGACTCCCAGTCTGGTCAGGAAATGCAATAAACAAACATAGAGCAAGCTAACTTCCAGTTTATCTTCTGTAGAGAAATTAAAACCTGATGTCAAGTAGCGAGCACCTGGGGAGAGTGGGGGCCACTTCAGACAGGACCATGGGAGGTGTGTGTCCTGACAGAAGATGGAGCAGGTGAGGTGAGAGCTGAGAGATGAGGAGAGGCCTTGAAAGATGTGGGGGTGGGCAGTGTTCCACATAGAAGGACCTGCACCTGCAGAGGCCAAGAGGCAGGAGGCCCAGGGAGATGCATGCCCGAATGGACAAAGGCCTAGATCAAGCTGGGCCTGAAGGCCATGTGGGGAGGTAAGATTGCCTCCTCGGGGAAATGGGGAGACTAGAGGGTTTTAAGCAGAGGAGTGACATGCTCCGACTTCACCAATTTAATCACTCATTTCCTGAACACCCACGACATGACAGTTTTCTGCTCAATACCGTAGGGGTTGCAAAGATGGCTCAGATGCAAGCCCTGTTGTCCGGAACCTTGCAGCCCAGTGGCTAAGACAAAGCCCTAAGCCCCATGAAGATGGATGAGGCCATGGGGAAGATGGCTAAGGCCACGGGAGAGCTGGCAGTGCCCCCCACTCCCAGCTGTGTAGACAGACCCTCCTAGCCATTACCTGGCTGAGTGTCTCGGGGGACCCCAAAGCAAGATGAGGGACACAGTAAAGCTTTTCTATGCAGGCACCGGGTCACTGCACCAAACCCACCTTCGTTGTGCAGTCTCCCCGGGAGGCTGGTAATCGGGGACGGCAGTCGGAGTTCTGATGACTGTGCGCAAGGGGTCCCTTCTTCCTGAGCCCCTGAGAGTGACAAGCCGGAGAGGGTGTAAATGGAGGGGAGAGAGATCCGCCGAGAGGGCGGGGCTTGTCTGGAGGCTCTGCTTGCAGCGGGGCTGACCCTCAGGGTATCCCCCAGTGATGCAGCCAGCGCAGGCTGGGTCCTAAGGATGCGTGTGCTGGGGCAGGACTGAACCCTGGGCAACCATGGGGTGAGTACCGGAGCCGAGGGGCCTCAGATCTTGCCTGGAGGCAGCCCCTGTCCAGTGTCCTGAGAAACCATCGTTCTGCCCTCATTACCCAAACAGTAGCCTGCTGGACCAACTGAAGGATTTTGCAGTTTTCACTCAATAGCATCTCTTGGGTCACATTCCATGTTCTTACTTAGGGAGCTTCATTCTTTTTTGTGGCCAAAGAGTATTCTGTTGCCACTTGTCCATAACTAGCTGGGTCCTTCCATGTAGTTGGACATTTAGGTTGTGTCCAGTGTTCTGTGTTACCAGTGAGGCTGCAGCAGATGAAGAACCTTGTACACACACTGCTCCACACACGTGGGAGCACGTCCCGGGGCAGAGTCGCGGGGTCTGAGGCATGAGCCTGGAGGCTTCTGCTGAGTGTGGCCAAGTCAGCCTCCACCAGCAGTTTAGAGACGCATGGATTTGCCAGCCCAGCGCCTCCTCAGACTCTTGAGTTTTGTCCTTCCTACAGCTGACCATGGTACCCCATTCTAGTTTTAACGTGATTCTCCCTTGCCATGGGAGGATTTTTTTTTGTCGTTATGTAGAAAGGGTCACTTTGGTTTCTCTCTCTGCAAACTATCTATCACTTGCCAGTTGTTTTTTTTTAAGATTTATTATTTATTTTTTGTGGCTGTGTCGGGTCTTAGTTGCGGCACACGGGATCTTCACTGAGGCATGCGGGATCTTTGTTGCGGCACGCGGGCTTCTCTCTAGTTGTGGCATGTGGGTTTTCTCTTCACTAGTTGTGGCAGGCAGGCTCCAGGGCACGTGGGCTCTCCAGTTGAGGGGCGCAAGCTCAGTAGTTGTGGCACGTGGCATGTGAGATCTTGGCTCCCCGACCAGAGATTGAACCCGAGTCCCCTGCACTGGAAGGCAGATTCTTTACCACTGGACCACCAGGGAAGTCCCCACTTGCCGATTTTGCTGTTGGGTTGCTGATCTTGTTGTTATTGAGCTTTGGGTGTTTTTACATATGAAGGCACCTTGATGCTGGATCTGCTGTCTGTATGCATTTCTATGTGTGCACTTCTGGAGGCTGTGTCTGTGTCTGTGTCCCTAGGAGGTTCCAGAACACCTGGCATGGGGCCTGGTACCCAACCGCGTCCTGCCTCTCAGCTGGAGTAATGAGGCCTTGTGTTGTATTTGCACCTCGTAGATGGTGACAGAGGACAAGTACGAGGTCTCCTCCGACCCTGAAGCAAACATCGTCATCTCTTCCTGCGAGGAGCCCAGGATACAGGTCACTGTGTCCATCACCTCGCCTCTGATGCGGGAGGACCCCTCTGCAGACCGAGGTGCGTCAGGGCCCTTCCGTCCAGCCCTCCTCTCCACACACCCGGTGGCCTAGGGCAGCATCCGCCTCTGCTCTGGGCAGGAGGTGGGGGGGTTGCCACAGCCAGTTTCTGGCACTTCCGTCAGCCCGGATGCCCTGGTGAGATAAGAGCTGGGCCTTGGGGCTGCAGAGGAAGGGAGGTAGAGAGCTGGGGCAGAGTCAAGTGGCTCAGTACTCAGCTGTGGGGCGTGTGCGCGGGGAGCACTTCCTCCCATCCCTCCTGGCTGCCCCGCCCAGAGGAGACCAGCTGTGCCCCATCCCCCAGCAAGACAGGGGCCTGGGGACCTGAGACAGATGTGCATTGCCTGAGGCAGTGGGAGGGGGTGGGGGGTGAGGCCAGAGGGCAGCCAACAGGGAGGGTGCAGGCCAAGCCGATGGGGATGAACCCGAGTCTCATCCAGCCGTGGAACCTCCTGGAACAGCCCTGGAGACTGTTTCCCAAACTCCAGTCTTTCTTGGACCCCCTTCGTGATTGTTGTCAGATCTGAGGGCCACGAACCACTGATGCTTTCCTCTGAATCAATTCCTTTTTGACTCTTAAATTTTTAAAGAGGAGAGCCTTTGAACCGTAAGTGGAAAGCCGTTACCAGTTGTCATAAAGAGAGTGTCATCTGAAAATAAATACAGTGGGAAGAAAAAGTGATGCCCTTCAGTTCCAGGTGGAGGCCCTGCTCCGGCTTGCTCCGAGGCGGGCATTGGGAATGTTGGAAAGGGTTCAAGGTCCAAGGCCACGGAAAGAAGTGGACTGGAGGGGGCTAGAGAACCGGAAACCCCTCCGAGGGAGCCCCGGGCCCCCAAGAGCTGCGATGTCCCCACCCTGCTGGTTGCTGCTGGGAGGGGAGCTTCCAGCTTCCTCTGTTGCTTGCTCTCAGCCCCAGAGGAGCAGACCCAGGCCTGGGGGTTGGGGGGTTTATGGGTGAAAGAGAAACCTCTGCTCCCTCCTGTGACCTAAAACACCAGGACCTTGCAGAATAAGGGGAGAAGAATTTTCCTGAAGCAAGAAGAAGAAGGAATCAAAAACAGGCCAGAATTTCCCCCAGACACGGGGCCCTGGTCATCCGTGATGGCGTGTGCTCAAACCTGACCCGCTGTCTCCCTCTTAATTATGCATGCGGAAGTTTCTGGAAATCCAGCTTCATTCATAGTTTTCCATCTGAACTGTGATTTGCTAACCAAGGGAGTCAGCGCTGATGGCACCGGGTGACAAGCGTGGAGCTCTCTCCTCCTGAGAACGCAGAACCCAGAGGAGATGGGATCTTCGTGGAGAGGATGTCCGTGGTCCTTGCAGCATCCCGGAGAAAGGGCCAGCGAGCGGAACCATGTGTCTTCTGGATAAATGCAAAGAGGCCTAGGGACCTGAGGGCCCGGCCACGTGGCCCGGGCAGCGGGAGCAGGGAGAGGGGCGCCTGGCCCATGTGCCCTTCTCTTCTAGAAGGAACAGCGGCGCCTCCGCCTGACCCGGGAGATGTCCTGAGCTCAGAGAAGTGCCTCCAGTCGCTGGCTGCCCTCCGCCACGCCAAGTGGTTCCAGGTCAGGGGTCGGGCCCAGAGCGGGCTCCCAGTACAAATGAGGGACAGACGTGGGTGGGGCGGTTCCTTGGCCTGCTGCTCGACCCACGTGTCCACGCCCAGCGCTAACCTGATGGAGGTCGCATCCTGGCTGATTGGGTCGGGAACCTGAAGGGAGGGACCACCACTCTGGGGGTGGGGGGCCGCAACGGCCGGCACTAGGGCTCAGCCGTGGGCCGTTTGGGAATGGAGTCTGCTTCCGGTCGCCAACTGTGAGGCCAGCCGGCCCATGCCTCCCAGAGTCCCTCACTGCCTCCACCCCCGGCTGGGCTCGCTGCCCCTGGATCAGCCCTTGTTCCCTCGGCCCTGTGCACATGCCCCCCTTGGCCACGTGCTTACAGCTCCCTGGAGCTAACCATGTGCTTCTTTCCCCGAAGGCGAGAGCCAGCGGCCTGCAGCCCTGTGTGATCGTCATCAGGGTCCTTCGGGACCTCTGCCAGCGCGTGCCCACCTGGGGGGCCCTGCCGGACTGGGTAAGGCAGTTCCAGGGGGCTGGCCCTGCTTTAGGAAGCTCCCAACCCCTGATAGGCCACAGCCCTGGGAGGCCGAGCCTCATTTCCTGGTTCAGCGCTCAGCTTTCCAACAAAGGGCTGGTGTCCGTCTGAGCGCCAGGAGAGGTGGATCGCGGTGGGGCATATCGGGGTCCCTTGGCCCCAGGGTGAGGCTTGCTACAGACACAGTCTCATTTGACTGCATTATCTGGAACCCACAACCTTGCGGGCAGAATCAGGAAGCATGCAAATACAAGGTCGCCCCAGCAAGAGGTGGGGTGTTTGCCTAGACCTGCAGGTGTCAGTGCAGAGGCCCCCGTGAGGGCAGGCAGCCTGGTGCAGACCCACCTCCTCTGAAGGGGTGGTCCCCTGCGGCCCTGACACCCCCGGTCAGCAGGCCCCGAGCCCTTCTGCGGGGAGAGGATGCGAAGGCCCCCTGTCCCCCAAATCCCCAAGCTGCCATGTTGTGAGACCCCCAGCTCCTGCCCTCCGTGGGCACCCCTGCCCCGTCTTTCAGGATCTCATTTCATCTGTGCGCCCCTCGGCAGGCCTGTCTCTGAGTGTCCCTCTCCCGTCACACACCCACTGATCCCCCAGCGAGCGCAGATGTGTAGGTTTTTAAGCCTTTCACCTTCGACATTATCCTTGGGAAGGAGGCCGAGTGCCCTGAACTTGGAGGTACGCGTGCATCTTATGTGCAGCCTTCTGCTGCCAGTTCATCGGCTCCCACACCCAAAGACAGGTTCTTGGACCCTTCCCACCTGAGCCCAAGCTACCCTTGGCCTTGCTCATGAGGGCTCTGGTGCCCACCCGGACCTTGGCTTCCTGCCCATGGGCCGGGGAGATGTCCACTCTCAGCACCACCCCTGGTGGATGGCACAGTGGGTGGCTCTGTGCTGAGTGACAAGAGGGGTTCACTCAGACACTGGGAGGGCCCTGCATTCCCCGGAGCCCATTTCCCTGTAAGTATAGATGCAAACCCCATGACCGTCACAGCTCCGGCCCTGCCTTGGGACCCGGGCAGGTGGCTCCTTGGAGGTGGGGACTGCGCGAGTCCCCAAGTCCTTGTGACCCTCATGGCCCTCACTGTCTGAACCTCGGGTCATGGAGAATGAGTTTCTTTTAACCCTCTTGACACTGGTTTGCAATGTTACCATCTATGGGATTTTGCTGATGTCAAAACTAGGCGAGAGAGTTCCCTAGAGAACTGAGAGAAACCCGCCCAAGGCCACACCAGGGTAGCAAGGCCCCGGTGGACCCCCTCCTTGTAGAAGTTCAGGGGTGGGAGGGTGTGAGGGGAAGAGCTGGGAGGGGGGCCTCACATCCCCGGTCCCCTGGAGACCTGGCCGAGGCCGCACAACCGCGCCGTCCTCAAAGGCCCGGGTCTCCTTCTCTGTCTCCACCCGGCCCAGGCCATGGAGCTGCTGGTGGAGAAGGCTCTGAGCAGCACGAAGGGGCCCCTGAGCCCCGGGAACGCCGTGAGACGGGTCCTGGAGTGCGTGGCCTCGGGGACGCTCCTGACAGGTCAGTCCCTGTCATCCGGGAGCCCAGACCCTGGAGCACGTGGCAGAGACCAAGGGCCATGGCGGGGGCGGGGGGACGGGGGAGCACAGAGGAGCCTCTTAGGAACACTCAAGAACCACGTCCAGCACAGGCAGGACAGCAGACACAGACATGCACACACATGTCACCACTCAAGGGAGCCGCGCGGAGGTGTGGACCAGCCGGAAGGAGAGGCGGGGTGGAGGCTGGAGGGGAGGGGTCCGTGCCTTCTCTCACGCTCCTCTGATGGCACACCCACCCTCTCTGGGGAGCCAGGGACAGCCCGGGGGACATTTCCGAAGGAAACAACAGGAATTCCATGACGGGCTTTGTACAAAGATGTTCACCACGATGTCCTTCACGGTAGCAGAAGGAGGAGAGCACACATGTGGCCCGCGTGACATGTTAGATGCAAAACGGTGTTTTCCAGTCATTTCAGTGACATGGGACGATAGCATTTTAAGTGGAAGAAGAGGATGATACACTGGCCCGTGGTGTGAGCCTTTTCTGTAACTACATGCTCGCCCACGTGCGCACACACACACACACACACGCAGGCGGTGAGGAGGTCTGCTGAACGCGTGTGGGGCTGGAGGGGGGACTGGCAGGGGAGAGGCCTGGTGTGGCCCGTGGGCGCGAGGCGGCCAGGTGCAGACCCCCCAGCACTGCAGAGCCGCAGTGGCGCCTTCGTAAGGGTGCACTCTCCTTCTCTGCCACTCCCACCTCCCCCTCAAAGATGGGCCGGGGCTCCAGGATCCTTGCGAGAGAGACCAGATGGACGCCCTCGGGTCCATGACCCTCCAGGAGCGGGAGGACATCACGGCCAGTGCCCAGGTAGGAGGCCAGCCCACGGGGCTCCCTGACTCAGGCCAGCTCGACCTGGCTGTGGACGGCCCAGGTCCCAGCCCCCATTCGCATCTGTGCTGCATCCCAAGAAATGGTCTGGGACTCCCCTTCCCACCCCCTCCCTTACAGAGACAGGTGGCTTGTGGGTGACAGGACTGCTTCCGGGGTCAGGGCCAGCCTGGCCCAGAAACAAAGCTACTCCCGTGATGAGGCGCAGACCTGGGGCCTCCTTGGCCGGTACTGTCCTCCCCAACCCTGCCCTGTGGTCTGCAAATACCCAGCCAAGGCCTCCTGCTGGGCCTAAACAGCTTCAGGCCCCAAAGCAGAGACCCTGTCTGTGGCTTCCCTTTTGTTTGCAAATTTTTACTATAAGCAAGTCTCCCAGCAGTACAGAAATCGCACTGGGCCTGACATTTATGAATGGCCTTCAGTGGAAAGAGTCAAATTGCTCTTGATCAGAGCTGAACCTGGAGAGGCAGGATCTAAGGTCCCTGTAGCGAGGAGAGAAAGAGCTGAAATTCCAAGGGGCTTCCTGGCACAGTACTCGCCACCAGCTGGCACAAGCAACTCCCAGTACAGTTCTTCACGCCCAAGGGTGACGTGAGCTCTGCAGTTGCTAGAAGGGTGTCGAGGATGCCCAGCAAGCCCCAGAGTCCTCACGGGGCCATGAGAGGCGGGCCAGGAGGCCGCGGGCAGAAGGGTCCTGACGGGTCGTTTGCCCCCAGCACGCCCTGCGCATGTTGGCGTTCCGGCAGATCCACAAGATCCTGGGCATCGACCCTCTGCCGCCCCCCAAAAGCAGGCCTGGGGCGCGCTTCCGGAAGAGGCCACGGGAGGCAAGCGAGGCCGAGGCCGAGGCCGAGGAGGGCGCCGGCCAGAGGAAGCGGGCCGGCGGGGCAGAGAGGGGCCCGTGTGAGCAGCCTCGCCTCCCCAACGGGACCTGATGCCCCACCGAATGGCTGCTTCACCCCTGACGCTGGGCAGTCCTGTTTTCCTTTGCAGTAATGTTCCATAGATTTCTTTAAAGACACTTGTGCTTAAATCATTAGCAAAATCTCTTCATCTGGCGATTTCAGCTGCGGGGTTTGGGGCACCGCGCCCCAAGGCCTACCTTCACCCGGGCGAGAAGGTGCAGCACAATTTTAAACCCTGGTATTTCTTGCTAGCTTTAAACTCACCCTGTGGCCTACTAAGGGTGTGGGTTTTTAAATGGCTTTGTGAGGACACGCCAGCCGTGCGTGGATTTGAAATCTCACGGGCAAGCCCCCTGGGGGTCCCACATCAGGAAGCCTGTCCCCGGAAGGTAGGTTGGGAGGATCTGGGGTGGTGGCCAAGCCTGAGAGTGTGCCCAGGCCGGGGTCCTCAGTCCCCAAGCCCAGTCTCCAAACACGCTGCCCCCTCCAGCTCCCCAGCCTGGAGATGGCCCCGTGGCCAGAGGTCTGCAGGGCCTGAGCTGGGCTCGTCCCCTAGCCCGCCATGGGAGGGCCACAGAGCCGAAGGGTGGTGAGCATGCAGGCTGGGCACGCCCCTGACCCCCGGAGCATCTGTGACCCCCATGGCACTGCGCCCCGTGCCACTCCGGGCCTTCTGCACTACGAGGAACAGCTCTGTATGCCTCATTCGAGGCTGGGTTTGCCTTGGCTTTCTCCCGTCCTCCTTGCATAGGCGCAGCCAATGTGGGTCCAGGGCCCGCCCCTTGAAAGTGGAGTCTGGGGGCTCTGCCTGGTGCGGGGCACAGAATCAGGCGCCTTCTGGCACTGGTGGACATGACGGCACCCTTGCCCAGCCCCCACCCCGATCTGTCCAAACTTCCCTCTTTGCGACAACTTCTCTTGTCCGGCTGCCCTGTGGCACTGAAGGAGATAAGTCCATCTTCGGGCTGACACGATCTTTTCTGGTCACTTGATTGTTTCAAGCTCATTTCTGTGTTTAAGGGACAGCCTGTGTGTGGCTTCACATCTAATGTCTTCGTAGAACTACCTGGAAGTTTGGGGGGTGGGGAATAAACGAGATATGCCTGTCTCTTGGTGTGGACTGCGCAGTCCTTCCTCGGGGTGCAGTGACCCTGCTGGGCTCCTGCAACCTCTCAGGGCCCCAGGCAGGGGCCCTGACCAGCCAGAACTTCTCCCCGAGGCTCTGAGGCTGGGAGTGTGGATGGGGAGGAGGTCCAAGGGGCTGGTGCTGCCCAGGTGTGGGCCTCTCAGGCCAGCTCCACACTGAGGTCCCCTGGGAATGCAGAGGAGCCAGGCTCTGCAGACCCCACCCCCAATCCCGGGGATCCAGCCCAGGAAGCACTCATCTCACACACATCCCACAGCCACTCAAGGAAGCCACCCTGGCCTGGTCCAGGAGATACACAGCGGGACCATCAGCGGGAGGGTTGGGGACCCGGAAGGCTTCCTGGAGGAGGGGGCAGCCAAGCTGAGTTGGGAGGGGTGGCTCTCCGCCTGCAGGCCCTCTACCAAGAGTTCCCCCGCAGTTTCCCCAAATTCTCATTGCAAACCTCAGGGGGTGGCGGGGGTCCAGACAGGGAGAGGGCAGGTTGGAGGGCAGAGAGGGGAGGAGGTGGGCGAGGTTGCAGTGGCCCGTAGCGGAAGTGGCACATGGCCGTGGGCACAGACCAGGGCAGGGAGATGGCCAGGACCCCCTTCTCAGAGCTGGGCCAAGGGAGTGTCGGCCCCCCAATGCAGGCAAAGCTTAGCCTGGTTCTACCAGACACATTATCTACTGGAAACAAGAAGCAGCCAGCTGGTGCCTGACCACTCCGACCTCCCCGGAAGGGCAGGCCGCTCTCCTCTGCCTCTGGGCCCTTCCTGAGGGAGCAGCACCCCAACAGCACGAGTGAAGGCAGAGCAGCCCCTCGGCTACAGCTGCACACCGGGCACGGGGGACATTCTCCACCTCATGTGGGGGAGGCTTCACCCGCACACACCCTCTCCCTCTGCATCTCTGTCGACAGCTCTGCTATTCATCCAGCTGCCCAGGCTGACCACCGCCACCACTGAGGAGTCCTTCTGGGTTCCTTTGTGCTCGGGGCTGAGCCATCTGGAAGTCCTATTGGTCCCACTTCTGTTGCTCTCCATTCACACAGCCTCTAGCACTCTGCAGCTTCAACCCTCCAGCAACTGGGGCCTCAGGATAAAACTCAGGATTACACTCAAGACAAAACCCCAAATCCCGACAAAGCCCCCCCAGAGAACCCAACTGCCACCCTCTGCCTCAGTAACTCCACTTCAGACCTCCTAGTCTCTGCTGGTCCTCAGTGAACCAGCCAAACTTCTTCCTGCCCCAGGGCCTTTGCACATGCTTTTCCCGCTGCCTGTTAAGCTCTTCCCCTGGCCTGTATGGCCAGCTGCTCCTCTCCTCCTTTGGGTCTCAGAGAGGCCTCCTTTAACACCTCAACCTGTCACATAACCCTATTCATTTCCTTTATGCCACACGCCACTGATTAAAATCCTTTGTTATCTGCCTTGCTCCCACGCTGTGAACTGTCTGCGGGCAGCAAGTATATCTGCCTTACCACAGCACCCCAGGTCTAGAATAGACCAAGTTTAGTAAATATGTTAATGCTTGCAACCATGCTCTGACCCTCAAGGATGGGTGTCTGTGTTGGAGGAATTCACCTCCTAGCAGATAAGAAGACACCGTTTGTTTCGGTGTCATCCCCGGAGATTACTGTACTGATCAGGATGACAGCCTTTGGCTAAGGCGGTGGCAAGAGGATGAAGGGAAGGGAGAACGGGTTGGCATTCAGGGGTGGCCATCACCGCTGCACTTTTGTGGAGAGCCCCTGTCCCGCTACCATGAGCCTTCCTCACATCCTGGCAGTAGCAGCTCCGGGAAATCTCACGACCCACTGCTCACCATCCCGTCCCTGCCTCCTAGGGAAGATGGATGTGATCTTCTCCAGGTGGTGTAAAACCAATCCAGTTGACAGAGAGTTAAATCTGCCCCCCGCCTCAGCAACTCCAGAACACCGAGTTTAGGCAATGCAGCCACAAAATAGACAGCTGGTTAGCGATGTACTCGGTCCAGATGGATGGGACACCTGGGCTATGGTGCTCGCTGCAGGCCTGAAGAGCGGTAGCTTCTCATCTTTCCTCTCCAGCCCTCTCCCCACCAGGCAGAGCAGGCTGGCAGCTGGCGGGGTGACATGGGACCAGGCACTTGAGAATTCGGACCGCTGAACGGGGACAAGCAGCCCAAGACAGCGACGCAGGACCTCAGGCTTCGGGATGCTGGTGGGCCAGCCTGGTTGCTAGGAGATGGTGGTGAGTGTAGGAGGGATGACGCGGGGCCGTGTGGGCAGGGCTGGAGCCAGACCTGGCAGGCAGTCCAGGAGAGACAGACATGAAAGTGCAGATCTGCCAACTCCACCTGCAAAGTCACCAATAACACAGAAAGAGAGCCACGAAAACGCACTGTGTCTCCTGGTCCAAATAAGTTGCACTCGGTGGCAGAGGGAGCATCTCCGAGGCTCAGCCAGTCCGAGGCTTCTTTGGGGAAATGTTGGCTCCATCTTCTCCCTGGTCACCCGTTAGTTTGGCTTCCGGAATGAGAAGATGTTTCAGGTAAGCGGATTAAGGCTCTGCTGAGTGGACAAGCCAGAGGACCCATGTTTCTCCTTAAGACGGAGAGGGCTGCCCGGGGTAAGGGGTGTGTGTGTGTGGGGCTATCACCCTGTTTATATCTGCCAAAGTTCTGAAAAATAAGTGTACTGGGAAACAGATACTTGCACACCCATGTTCACCGCTGCATGATTCACAGCAGCCAAAATGTGGGAAAAAGCCAAAAGCCAAGTATCCATTAACAGATGATAAACAAATGTAGTCCATCCATACAGTGGAATATTACTCAGCCTCCAAAAGGAAAGAGATTCTGACACCTGCTACAAATAACGTAGATGAACCTTGAGGACATGATGCTCAGTGAGAGAAACCAGACACAAAAGGACAAATACTGTCCGATTCCACTCATAGCAGGTCCCTAGAGGAGTCAAATCCACAGAGACAGGAAGTAGATGGTGGGGGGCAGGGGCTGGGGGAGGGGGAGGGGGAGTCAGTGTTTCATGGGGACAGAGTTTCAGTTTGGGCAGATGGAAAAGTTCTGGAGATGATGGTGCGGATGGTTGCCCAACAATGTGAAGATACTTAATGCCACTGAACTGTGCACTTAAAAATAGTTACAATGGTGAATTTTATGTCTATTTTAACACAATAAAATTTTTTTTAATGTATTGGCTTTTCCAATTACAAAAATCTTGGAAGTTTCAGAAGAGTGGAAGAAGGGAAACAAAGTCAACCACTGTTAATACTCTGTGTTTCCTTCCAGTTTTCTCATTTTCTACACTCTTGGTTACAGATGGGCTGTTTATACGACTTTGATTCCTCCTTTTCTTCAGTTGACATTATAACAACTTTGATTTCTCAACTGTGTTTTCGAGGTGCTTAGGTATACTTTTCTAATTTAATTCTTCTGGAGACCTTTGGAGACACATCTGTTTCATTATTATTATGGTGCTAATATACACATAATATAAAATTCACCCCTCTATTTCAAAGTGTATGACTAAGTGGTTTTTGGTATTTTCACAGCGTTGTGTAACCATCACCAATATTTAATTCCAGAACATTCCATCTTCCCCCAAAGAAGCCCCGTCCCCATTAGCAGTCACTCCCCAGCCCCCTCCCCAGCCCCTGGCAATCATGAATCCACTTTCTGTCTCTGTGGATTTGCCTGTTCTGGATATTTCACACAAGTGGAATCACACCCTCTGTGTCCTGTTTCTGGCTTCTCTCACTAAGCATCATGCTCCCAAAGTCCATCCATGTTGCCGTGTCTGTCAGTGTTTCACTCTTTTTTTATGGATGATAATATTCCAGTGTGTAGATGGACCACATTTTATCCATTCACCAGTTGATGGACATGTGGGTCATTTCCACTTTTTGGCTACTATGAAGAGATGTAATTTTTAATAGCTGCATAACATTCCACCAAATGAACATACCCTAATTTGCTTAACTGTTCCCCTACTGTTGGACATTTAGATTGTTTTCAAATTATAAATTATACCTCTGCAAACACGTTCCTGAACATTTGGGATTCTCTCCCTTCTACAGATGCCCAAGATCAAAAGGCATGAACATTTTAAGGCATTTGAAACTTCCATGTAGAAGACCGCATTCCACCAGAGGTTTGCGAGTTCCCCCGCACACCTCCCCCCCACTGCAGACAAAGGAGCCTCATTCACCGTCCCCAAGTCAGGACTGTGCCCTCTTATTTTCCAAAATTCTTTCCTGCACATACGTTTAACAGTTAGGTTTTTCATTCTGCCACATCTTGTATCCTCATTATGCTGTTCTTTCATTATCTCATTCATTCAACACATGTTGATTGAACACCTATTATGTGCCATGGGCCATCACGCATAGGGCTTCCCTGTGTCTCCCATTGAGAATGTTGAAATTTATTCAGTTTCAATCAGCAAACACCACTTTCTTGGGAGAACCCAAAGATGAACCAGTGTTGTCACTTCCTGCAGTGAGGGTGACTCCGTGGCCCTTTATCATATTAGCCATGGGGTGTCAGGTGCTCACTTCACCTCCTAAGCCTCTTATAAAATTGGATTAAAACTCATAGCAGCAAACTTATAGAGCTGTGGGGAGAACTCAGTAATAAAATGCATTTTTTTAAACACTTGCTGCCCAGAAAGGTATAGCCTTAGGGACACGGGCATGATGGAGGGCACGGGTGAGAGTGAAAACCAGTGATTAAAATGGAAGTCACGCATGTTCCATGTGTGAGAAAAGCCCTGTAGGTGCTGCTGATGTTTGGGGACTCCCCAACAGTGGCCAGTCCCCCCACAATTACCCCCAGAGTGAAGCCACTCCCATGGCGAGGGGCTTCCTGTCAGCTCTGTAGCCCTCCCCTCATAAATGTTAGCCAGCGAAGAGGCCAAAACCCAAAGAGAGGGGGGGAAAAGTAACTTGGAGGAAAGAGAGAATGAGAACAGAAGAAAGCAATTCTAGAAAAAAACCTTATGCATATATATTATCCTCAGAGAGCGAATAGAAAGTTCACTAGCCAGGAAACAAGTTTAAATTTGCCTTTTGAAAAAGAACATTCAAAGAACCAGAAGAAGCTCTTGGAAATGAAAAACCTGAGGATCAAAATTCAAATGGCAACAGAAGCGTTGGAAGAAAAAAAAAAAAACAGAATGAGAAGATAAAAAGAAAAAAAATGTAGACGAGAAAATTAGATCGATCCAGGAAGCCCAATATACGACAAAGAAGAGTTCCACAGAGAGAGGCCAGAGAAGTTAAAAGTGGAAAAATCACCAGTGACATCATCCAAGAAAGTTTGCCAGGAATGGAAGATATGATAGAGCCCACTGAATGCACAGCACCGCAGGTGAAAAACAGACCCCTACCACACCCACGCTGTGAAAATGCAAGATGTGGAGAATAAAGAGAAGGTGGAGCAGATTCTGCAAGCTTCCGGAGAGAAAGGGAGTGACAAGCAGAAGATGAGGAAGCAGAACGGTTCAGATTGTTCAACTGCCCAAGACTGGAAGCTGGAAGACCTAAGGCAAGGGAATATATCCACTACTCAGAACACTTGTCCTCAGCCAAACCACCAATCACACAGGAGAGCTGGAGGAAAACACTTTCTCTGGAAATGCCCAGGGAGCATACCTTCCCAAAACAAGGGCACAAACCAAGAAACAGGAGACCTTACCCCAAGAAACTGGAGCTACATCCTAGGAATCTCAGGAGCGGAAGAAGAGGAGCCAGAATCACAACCGGGCAAAAACTGCCCCTGTGTGGAGAAGTTAGTTCCACCTGAGGGGCCTGGGGAGAGAGAGAGTCACAGACACACAAAAAAACAAAGGCAATCACTAACTCCAGGAAAATCAAAAAACAAGTCCTAGAAAATAAAAGTGTTCCTTAGTGCACACTGTTGCACTGTGAACAATATTTTCATATAATAACATAAGCACTGAATATTCATTTAAACAAAAGTTGTGATATAACTTTTGGGAGAGCAATATGCCTAATAGAGCTAAATCTATACTTTCAGGAGTAGGAAATCAATGGACAATGTTCAACTGGTAAATCCAGAGATGTGTAAACCATTATTTGGGAAGATGGAAGCAAATGGCAGAGAAACAGCCAATAGAAACAGCAGTGGCAGCCCTTGGGGAGTGAGACACACAGTGCTTTGTTTAAAACAGTTTTTTTTTAAGCTTCGCACAGTCTTCAGCACACAGCCAAACACTCTACAAGTATTGCTACTATTAATTTTGACAAGAAGAAAACATCCATACTTTCGAGGGGCTCATCGCTGAGTCGGGGAGCTTTAGGTAGTTTGGAGAACACTTGAGAGCTTACTATGTGCCATGAATAGCGACACATTTAATTTAATAGATGAGAAGTGCACTTACAGGATCAAATAGATTAGAAAATGTGCCTACTTATAAGAAAATAAAGACAGAGAGAGACCAGAGGTCAGCAAACTACAGCCCACTTACCCACCATCTAGCGCACACCATTTGATTTTGTGCATCCAGTGAGCTAAAAATGGTTCTTTACATTTTTTAAAAAATATTTTTTAAATCAATTAATTAATTTTTCACTGTGTTGGGTCTTCGTTTCTGCACGCGGGCTTTCTGTAGCTGCGGTGAGCGGGGGCTACTCTTTGTTGAGGTGCGCAGGCTTCTCATTGCGGTGGCTTCTCTTGTCGCAGAGCATGGGCTCTAGGCCCGTGGGCTTCAGTAGTTGTGGCACTCGGGCTCAGTAGTTGTGGCTCGAGGGCTCTAGAGCACAGGCGTAGTAGTTGTGGCGCATGGGGTTAGTTGCTCCGCAGCATGTCGGATCTTCCCGGACCAGGGCTCAAACCCGTGTCCCCTGCATTGGCAGGCAGATTCTTAACCACTGCGCCACCAGGGAAGCCCGGTTCTTTTAAATGGCGGGGAAAAAAGAGTCACAATATTGCATGACATGTGAATAGTACATGAAGTTGAAATTTCAGCATCCATAAGTAATGTTTTATTGGAATGCAGCCGTACCTCTTCTCTTTCCCTTGTGTTCTCTCTGGTGGCTTTCGAGCTACAACGGCAGAGCTGAGTAGTCAAGACATGTGGCCCTTGACAGAGAGTTTGCTGACTCCTACGTTAGAGGATGAGGGTGTGGGGGACAGGATGGGGAGGATCAAGGTGGGATCCTGGAGCAGGGGCAGAGGGGCAAGTCTTCCGGTACCTTGTGGATCGCCCGCTGTCCCTCTGACTTTACCCTCTCACACAAGTCTGCGTTCATTTGTTCTGGGAGGGCCTACCGCGTGCCAGGCTCCAGAGATAAATGCTTGCCCAGGCCAGAGCCAGTCCCTGCCCTCGCTCACGGAGCCTACACTCTGTCAAGGGGAGCAAGGTGAGTCAAAGGCAATCAACAGGAGCGAGTAAGACAGGGTAACTGGCAGTGATTCGGGCTTTGATGGTGGGTGGCCCCTCTGAGTGGTCAGGCACCGTCTCTTGGAGGAGTTGGAAATGATAAGAAGGAGGCTGCCTTGCGAAGAGCTGAGAGGAGCACACGCTAGGAGGCCAAAAACAGCACGTGCAAAGGCCCTGAGGCTGGACGGTGCCTGGAGCATTTGAGGAATAGGAGAGTGCTGGGAGCAGAGAGGTGACAGTGGCCTGCCAAGCCACAGCGGGGAGCTGGGTTTCGCGAGCACAGCAGGCACCAGGGGAAGGTTCCAAGCCAGGAGGTGACACAGACCCAGGTTACATATATTGAACCCTTGAGCATGCCTGGGAAGTGAGGTGCCCAGCTCCACCTTTGGTACAAGGAAGACGGGACCAAGGGACATGGGGGAAGAGCAGGCACCCTCTCCCATCAAAGGCAGATCCGCCTGAAGCTCACCCTTGGCACCCAAAGTGGGTCGTCCAAGAGGCCCTTCCTTGGACAAGTCAAGAATGGCCCAGCAGACTGCACTCTGGTTGCAAAGCATTTTTCCTCGAAAGAGGGGAGTATTCCTGCGCTGAATCCCCTGCGTCCCCTGGCAGGGAGAGAAAGCTAAATTTAAAGGTGTGTTAACTGGGGCAGTCTGATCCAGCCGAGTCTGATCCGGCGTGCTTCAGCCGAAGATCCACTGGGGCCCCGCAGCTCAGCTGTCCCCACACCTGGCAGCAGCTGCCCTGCCTCACCTGTCCCTCCACATCCAGAAAGCTGTTACTGGCACATTCTCTTTGGGAGGTCGACCGGGTGCCCCACACCTTGCTGGGCAGCCGGTATGTGGGCCCTGGAGCCAGACGGGCCTGAGCTTAAAGCCCAGCCCACCACTCCCCATGTCCTGGAGCATGGCACCCTCTGAGCCTCAGCTTTCTCATCTGCAAAATGGGTCCAATGAGAGCGCTCACCTCACAAGTGACAGGCACTGCTCATTACCTCTTCTCTCCCCAACATTCACTGGCTTAAAAAGTATGTTCTGAGCACGTGCTGTGTGCCAGGTACTGAGGCCACAGCAGTGAATGACACCGTCCAAAATCCCTGCCTTCAGGGAGCTGACGTTCTAGAGAAGACGCAGCTAGTAAACAAGATAAAGTAAAATATATGTTCGGTCTGAACGTGGTAGTTCTACAGAGCTTCAAAGGAAGGGGGTGTGAAGTGTCAGCGGGTTGAAATATTCTGTGGGGTTTCTGGAATGTTGGGTATGTCTGGGGAAGTGTCCCAGGCAGGAGGAACAGGAATGCAAAGGCCCTGAGGTGGGAGTGAACCTGGGAGCTTTGAAGAAGAGGAGGCCAATGCTCCTGCCTCCCCCTCTTCCTTGGCCCCTAGTGTAAAGTCCATATTTCCCAGCTTCCCCTGCTCCTGGGTTTGGCCTTGTAGCTAAATTCTACCCAATGGGAAGAAGGGAAGATCTCATGTGCATCTTGCAGGAAAAGTCCTTAAAGGGAAGAGGTGCACCATTGTTCTCTGAAACTTCCTGCTTCCTATTGGCTGGAATGCAGATGGGATAGTTGGAGCTTGAGCAGTCATCTTGTATCAAGAGGTGGAAATTCAAGTGCTGAGAAAGGCAGAGTCAGAAGACGCAGGAGCCTGGGTCCCCGTCACAGCCCTGGATTGCCTCCCTCAGAGAGGATTAATTCCTATCTAATTCAAACCTCTAGCACTGGGGGTCTTCCACCCCATGTAGCCAATCCTAATTCCAACTGATGCATTACGTAAAGTGCCTGTCACATCATGCCCTTTGTTCATGCCTACTACGATTTTCCTCTGTATTAGTAAAGGAGAATAAGAAATGTGCCCCGCCCTTGAGAAGTTTAGAACCCCAGTGGGGGAGTCCACGGGCCTGACTCTCAGCCCCAGCCAGCTGTGTGACCAAGGGCAAGCAGCCTCGCCTCTCTGTCACAGCTGCTCCAATTCCAAAGAGAGAGGATTGGCCCCAATAATCTCCAGGAGTTTGGAGAAGGGAGGGTTGGGCAAACTGCAACAGTGAAAACAGGAGAAAGATGAGAAAGGTGATGAACAGTGAGATTTGGACGAGCAAAAGAAAGGTCTTTGGGAGGGGGATGGGGTAGGTCCATCAGGACTCCTCTGTTGCCAGCGCCACCTGACCCGGTGGGTGGACGGCGGATTTATCAGCTTGTGGAAGGGGACACCCAGGAGTTCCCTCTTCCTAGCTGGGTTTAGGGCAACCTAATCTGACTCACCAGTTCCACATCATAGAGTCCGTTCATTTCTTTTCTTTTTTTCTTTTGGCCACTCGGAATGTGGGATCTTAGTTCCCCTACCAGGAATCGAACCCACACCTCCTGCATTGGAATCGTGGAGTCTTAACCACTGGACTGCCAGGGAAGCCCCGATTCCGTTCATTTCAACACCCAACTCCTGGTCCCATTTTCAGTATTAAGCATCCCTTTGGTTGCAAGTGGTAGAAACCCCCTCCCGAAGCCACCAAAAAGCAAAGACCAGCTTCCAACACTAGGCAGAGCATGAACTCCAGGCATGGCTGGATCCAAGCATTTGAATTCTCCCCGAGGGGTTCAGTCTCTCTGCTTCCCTTGGGCTGGTTCCTTCTCAGGCAGGCTGATGGGCTTAGTCACTAAGGCCAGGTCCACGCCCCTCACACAGCAAGATGAGAGGGCTATTGTTTTGTCCTTTCAGGGCATAGAAGTGGGGTCTTACTCTGAGAAGGGTGGGGAAGGCTTCAGAAAGATGGCGAGAGCTGGGGATGCCCTCTGGACAAGGGGGTAGGAGACATCCCAGGCAGAGGGGACAGCCAGGCAAACTCCTGCAGTTCAGCGCTGCCAGACTGGGAGATACTTGGTAGGAGCAGGAGACGAGGCCCAGGGGTCAGCTGGAGGCTGAACACGAAGAGCCCTGAGTGCCGGACTGAGCATCTGAGGCTCTGTCCTCGGGCAGTGGGGAGCTATGCAAGGGTATAGAGTGTGGAGTGGGGGGGACACAACCACGTTTTCATCCCGTGTTGGTGCAGTGGAAGGTGTATGATAGCAAGGCGGAAAACTGGAGGCAACCAGGAGAGCAGGGAGGGGGCTTCTGTGTCACCAGCCTGCACCACATGGCTTGCCTGGGGCGGGGTGGGGTCAGAGAATTTCTGGAATCAAGTCAACAGGACTGAAATGTGGAGGGTGAGGAGCCTGGCACTGGGGAAGTCTGGGAGACTGATCCATGATGTGGCTACCAACTGGCTTCAGGCTGGTAGAAGGCAAGAGACAGGAGAAACTGGTATTGCCACCTGCAGGGACTGGAAGAGCCATCGCGTCTTTGTGATTCAAAGTGGCTGGTTCTTGGATGCCTCCAGAGATGGGGAGCTCACCCCTTATGACCCAAATAAACCATGGACTCAAATCTATCCCCCTAGGGTCAGGCACAGCTCCATGCCCCATGCCCACACCATGGGGGCCTCCCTCACCCAGGCCAGCCCTTGTTGCTTTGGGCACCTGACACTGTCTCCTTTTAAGACTGTCGTCCAGAGCTTCCCTGGTGGCACAGTGGTTAAGAATCCGCCTGCCAATGCAGGGGACATGGGTTCGAGCCCTGGTCCGGGAAGATCCCACATGCCACGGAGCAACTAAGTCCATGTGCCACAATTACTGAGCCTGCGCTCTAGAGCCTGCAAGCCACTACTACTGAGCCCGCGTGCCACAACCACTGAAGCCCGCACGCCTAGAGCCTGTGCTCCGCAACAAGAGAAGCCACTGCAGTGAGAAGTCCACGTGCCACAATGAAGAGTAGCCCCTGCTCGCTGCAACTAAAGAAAGCCCGCGTGCAGCAACGAAGACCCAACACAGCCAAAAATTAATTAATTAATCAATTAAATTTTTTTAAAAAGACTGTCCTCCAGTCTCAACACCTCTGGTTTCTCTGGTTATTCATTCCAGGGAAGAGCCTCCCAGAGTGTGGGACAAGGACCGCTGGGGGTCCTGGGGAGGATGTCGATGTTTCTCAGACACCAAGTATCATGGTTTTGCAGGGAGAGAAAGCAGACCGCTTCGACCTCCTCCCATCTCTCTGGCTGCATCAAGGAGAAAGTCTCCATGGGGTGCCAGGGTGTTGGGGTGTCTTAAGCACAGGCTCATGGCCTTGCTGAGCAGAGCAGGCAGACTTCCATCGTGGGCCTGGGGCCGCTGAAGTGGCTGGTGTGACTCTAATAGTGCTGCTGGGTTTCCGCTGTGGCTACTTTGACGTTGCATTTCTATTTTGGGCAAGTGTTGATGGTTTGCCATACATGGTTGGCCTCCAGTGACCCCGCTAAATGCCGGCTGCAGGGTCCCCAGCCCCTTGGTCCAAAGCAGTTCCCATGGCTGGGAAGGGGGGGCTGGGGCACACCCTGGGATGATCCCACAGCCAGGTCCATGGAGCACAGGGAGACTGACGAGCAGGAAACCTCCCTGCAAATGCTGCCAGCATTAGTAAATTACACCACCACAGAGAAAGACGTCCTCCCCCTTGCTCGCCTCCTACCTGCTTCCTTCACTGAGAATAACCCTTTGCTGGTTGGAGGGTCCCCTTCTGGAATGTTCCCCTTGGACTTACTGTCTCCTGTGTAATGTGAATGGGATCGTG
This sequence comes from Leucopleurus acutus, assembly GCF_964270905.1. NCBI lineage: Eukaryota > Metazoa > Chordata > Mammalia > Artiodactyla > Delphinidae > Leucopleurus > Leucopleurus acutus. The sequence continues at coordinate 3,022,654 of NC_139145.1, read as the reverse complement.
CATTTTGTTTTGTATCACATTCTGGTAGGTGGTGGTTGTTTTTGACAATCAGAGATTTTAGCATTTTCATACACATAGTTTCCTAGTTTTTGTTGCATAATATTGCATGATATTGAATATCTATAATTCTTGTAACTGGGCCTCTATTGCCAGAAGTCACATGACACCTTAGAGGCAGAGACAGCCTTTTGGGGTACCAGAAAATTAAATTCTGGGCATCTTGCTTCATCACCCTGCTGAGATCAGCTTCATCCTTGTCCAAGCGGAGTCCTCCACTCATAGAAAGAATTGTAAGGGAGATCGTAGAGCGACAGCTGGAAGCCAGGCCCCCAGGCCATCAAATGCTCATCAGGTTGTCCTCTGAGCTGGAAGCTGGTGCTGCCTGGCCCTACAGAGGAGGAAACTGAGGCTGGGAGGAGACAGCACCTGCCTCTGGCACAGCTGCGTTGGCGCTGTGGAGGCCCCACTCTTACCGTCCAAGGACGGCTGCTCTGCCAGGAGGCCTCCAGTTCCAGATGATTTTTTTCCTGTGGCCCCAATTTTCCCTTAATGTCGTTGATGATGATAAGGATATTCATAGTGGTTGACATTTTGAGGGCTTTCTTTGCTCCAGGCACCAGCAGCCCTCTCCGGGGGCCAGGTACTGAAATGAGATCCTTGTTGTTAGAGGAGTTGACTGAGGGCGTTGGAATTCCAGTCAGAAGGGTCCACCGTGTTGTCTGCGCTCTGTGGCTTGCTTACCTCCCTGGACGGGAAGCTCACTCTCCTTCCCCTCCCTGTGCTCGCTTGGCACTAGCTCCACGCTCCAAGGTGTGGGTTCCCGGAATGGGCAGGGGTGCGCGCCCCGCAGCGCCGGGCCGGGGAGCGGCGTGGAGCCCGAGAACGCCGCTGGCCCCCGCCCGGGCCTCGCGGGAGGCGCCTGGGGCCTCGGAGGCGGGGCGGGGAGGGGCCGCCGCCGGCGGCGGCGCGCTAAGCAGACCGCAGTACGGCCGGCGCTAGGACCCGCGGGGGCCTCCCAGGCCGCCGCGCCTCCCGCTCCCCACCTCCTCAATCCCAGCCTTCCCCCCCAAAATGAGGAAGCGGAGCAACTTGCTCCAAGTTGTGCAGCCGGGGCCGCCTCGGGGTGCGCAGCCGGCGCGCGGGGGCCCTCCTGGGGGCGGGCGCGGGGTGCGGCCCAGGGGCGACCCCTGAACAGGTGAGCGCGCCGGTGGGGATGGTGGGGAGAGACGGTGGGACAGTGGGGGGACCCCAAGGGCTCGCGGGTGGAGGTATGCCGGGCGAGCGCGGGAGGGGCCGGTGTGCGAGCGCGAGCGTGCGCGTCCGGGGCGCGCGTCCGGTACGCGGCTGGGGCGGGGGTGGTTAGATGCGACCAGGAGCGGGGTGGGGTGGGGTGGTATTTTTGTGGGTGCGGGTGTGCGCGTCTGCAAGCCCCTGGGTGTGTGTATCCGCGGGTCCACGTGGAGGGATGTGCGCGTGTCTCCGAGCTGCGTGTGCGCGGCCCTGCGTGTAGCTCTGCGTGCCCGAGTGGCCCAGCGTCTGGCGCCCAGGTGTTCAAGTGTGGGTTTGTGTGTGGTGGTGGGGGGGTGGGGCCGGTACACACGTTTCCGAATGTCCGAGAGTCTGTGCGTGTGTTCACACGTGTAGACGTGTGTGCACAACTGTCTCTAGGAGAACCTGCTTTTGCTTGCATACCCGCGTGCCTGTGGGTACCTGTGTCCACCTGTGTGTTTCTGTGTGTACATGGATCAGTATGCGTGTGAGTACACGTAGGGCTGGGGATTTCTGGGGGCACATATTCGAGGAGCAGAGACTCACCCCTCCCAACCTGTCCCACTGCCCAGCCACCTGGTGGGGTCCATGGGGGAAGCAGGGGGCAGAAATGCCCCAGCCCCAGCAGCAGCGAGGGACTTTGTGTGTCCGTCCTGGGTTGGCGTGGGGTGGGAGAGGGGAGAGGCTCAGCTGGCGGCCACAGGAGCCCAGCAGGGCTGCACTGCTCCGGCCCCCACCCCCTTCAGGGTCAGAGATTCTTAGGAATGACCTTGAATCATCCTGTTTCCTTGTCCTGTCCCTGCCTACTTACCAGAAAAGAGGAAGAACCAGGCTCCATTAGGTGGCTCTAAGCTCCCCACGCCCTGTGTGGGCTGCTGGGACCTGAGTCAGCCCCTGGCCACTTGCTCTGTGCCTGCCTTGTGCCTCAGTTTCCCTTTGGGGATGATGGCGGGGTCAGGCTCCATGCTAAGGAACTCTTCCAGGGAAAGACCACCTCCCCAGAGGGGCTTGGGGAGCCCCTACAAGCCTGGGGAGGCCGGCTGGCTGTCACCTCCACCTGGCCTGAGCTGGAAGTGGTAGTCATGGCCCCTGGGGCCCCAGCCTCGCTTGAATCTGGGCTCTCCAGCTGGTCTCTGCCCCCTCCCCAGGGGAGCCCTCGCTTCCTCCACGCCTGGCACCCCTCACCCATCTCAGCCAGGATGCCAACGGTGAGTACCCCCAACTTGGGTGCCTGTGCCCCGGCCCTTCCTCTGCTCAGTCCACAGGAGCTCCACTCCATGGGGAGCGGGAGGTTTACTGTCTGACCCGTGGCCCCTTGGCGGTGTGCCAGTCTTCCTCTATCACTTGCTGTTGCTCTTCTTTCACCCTTTCCTCCTGCCCTCCTGCCCTGGGCCCCCGCTCTGTGACTGATATGTCCACTGCTCGCTCCCTCGCCCTCTCTCCTCTCCTCTCTCCCTGTGTGCTGTTTGTGGTCTCTGCCTCAATCCAGTCTTTCTCTCTCCTCTGGGCCTCTCTCTCCCCTCACCCCGCATCTCTCTCATGACCCCTTTCCCCCTCTCGGCACCCCCCCCGCTAGAGGCGCTGGGCCCCAGGCACCCAATGCATCACCAAGTGTGAGCACACGCGCCCCAAGCCCGGGGAGCTGGCCTTCCGCAAGGGTGACGTGGTCACCATCCTGGAGGCCTGCGAGGTGAGTGGGGAGGGGGCGTGTGCCTGGGGAGAGGGGACTCCGCCAGGAAACCATCCCACCGACCCCACCTGGCTCCCTTCCCGCAGAACAAGAGCTGGTACCGCGCCAAGCACCACGCCAGCGGGCAGGAGGGCCTGCTGGCGGCGGGCGCACTGCGGGAGCGCGAGGCCCTCTCTGCGGACCCCAAGCTCAGCCTCATGCCGTGAGTCGTGGGGAAGAGACCGGGACCGGGGCGGGGTCAGCGGGGCCCGGCCAGCCATGCCCAGCGCGCCTTCCCGCCGGCCGCAGGTGGTTCCACGGGAAGATCTCGGGCCAGGAGGCTGTGCAGCAGCTGCAGCCGCCCGAGGACGGGCTGTTCCTGGTGCGAGAGTCCGCGCGGCACCCGGGCGACTACGTGCTGTGCGTGAGCTTCGGCCGTGACGTCATCCACTACCGTGTGCTGCACCGCGACGGCCACCTCACCATCGACGAGGCGGTCTGCTTCTGCAACCTCATGGATATGGTGGAGGTGCGGCTGGCCACAAGCCCGGGACCCCAGAGCCCATGCCCCCCCATTGCGGAGATGGAGGGATGCCAGGCTCCGCCCTATCCCGACGGGTGGCTGGACATGGGACCCAAGAGGTGTCTGCTCCCCAATGCGGGGAAGGAGGGGCTGGTCTCCATGGGCCACCAAACCCTACAGTTGGTCTGAGTCCTCCAGGTCCCACCTCCAGAGACTGGGGTGACTCCTCTGGGGACACCTAGGAACCTCCAATTTGACACCAATGCCAAGACACTCCCCATCCTCCTGTTTCCTGCTAGTCTGCATCCTTTCCTGTTCCCATGGAAACCAGCCTAAAGAGTCCTGTGGGAACGAACCCCCTCTCCTCTTCCCCAGCTCCCACCCACCCCATCCAGAGGTTCCCCCCTAGGAAGGGGATGGGATGCAGGGGTTCCCTCACCCACGGGGTGGGCTCATGGCTGCCTCTGCCCTGCCCCACCCTGCAGCATTACAGCAAGGACAAGGGGGCCATCTGCACGAAGCTGGTGAAACCCAAGAGAAAGCAGGGCACCAAGTCAGCGGAGGAGGAGCTGGCCAAGGGTAGGGGGCCCCGCCCTTCTGCTCAGTGTTAGCCTGGACTGGAGAGGCAGGGCCCTGGGGCCTGGGCACTGGGCCAAGGCCACATCACCTGAGCAGGTCGCTGTGCCTGCCTCTGCAGGCAGAAGACCTGGGCTGCCCTTGGGCCGGGCGGGGCACAATATTGATCTGGTTCTCACACCTGATGCTTCCCCCCACCCCGACCCCTGCCTCTGTTCCCATCATCCCTGAGCCAGAAACCCTGGGCAGATCCTCGACGTCCCCCACCCTCCCACACCCCCTCCATGGCCAAGTTCTAACACCTGTTAAACCTGACCCCTCCCCAGGACTTCCAGTGGTTAGGACTCCGCGATTCCACTGCAGGGGGTGGCAAGGGTTCACTCCCTGGTCGGGGAACTAAGATCCCACAGCCACCTGGCGCCGCCAAAAAAAAAAAAAAAAAAAAAATCCGGCCCCTCCTTGCCTGGCTGCCCCTGCCCTAGCCCAGCCTCAGACAGTCCAGTCGGACCACCTCTTCCCTGAGGGAGTGTCCTCCTTCTTCCCAAACCCTCCCCTGTGGCCGAGCTATCTTTCCTGCTTCATCTACAAAGCCCTTCCTCTATTCCACAAGCCCCTGGGGTTGCGTGACTCCTCGTTTCCTCTCATGCATCTGTACTGTTGTGTCTTCTACTCCCCTCACGTGAAATGCTTTTCCAGCCCTTGAGGAGTGAAATCCTCCATGCTCAGAGCCAATGTGCCCTACCGTGGCCACCCCTTTTGAACCTGGTGATCGTGGCTGTCTCCTTGGAAGTGTCTTGGGGATGGCATCTGGGTGGAGGCTGGTGTCACCGTGCCTGATTGTACTCAGGGGCTCGTGATTTGGAGAGGGGCTTTGGGGAGGTAGAGGAAGAGACCTACAGAACCTGCTGGGGGCGGGGGGGAAGAACACAGGGTGCTTGAGAGAAAGATCAGGGAAGCTGGAACACAGATGATGACTTAGAGCGCTGGAAGATTCTGGAAGGTTCCAGAACCTTTACCAGAAGGTTCCGGAAGCTTTACCAATCTCTGTTGTATTTTTTGGCCCGTGTGTGTGTCCCTGGGTGGTCAGGGATAAAGGATCGTAAAGGAAGAGCCTACAGGGTCCTTGGAAGGACACAGTCTCCAGATGGAACAGAGAAGGGCTCTGTTGCTTTTGGCCACCCGATAACTGGTACCAGGAGTGCGGAGCCTCAGACACGCCCTTGGGCCACTGTGGGGACGCATGCCACACGGCCTGGTCTCCCGCCAGGTGGAGCTGCCGTGGGAGGGGCTGGCACCTGGCAGCCCTCTGACCGGGTCTCCCCCCGACAGCCGGCTGGTTACTGAACCTGCAGCATTTGACGTTGGGAGCGCAGATCGGAGAAGGAGAGTTTGGAGGTGAGCGGGGGGGCCTGGCAGGGGCTGAAGGAGGGTGGGTGGGGTCCCAGAGATGAATTCACATCCACATTTGATACCTACTTGCTGTGTGGCTGAGAACCCAAGGGCTCGTCTCTGTGAAAGGAGGTTCACGACAGCCGGTGCCAGGAGAAAGGTAGTTCAGGCAGGCGCCCAGCGGGTGTGAGCCCTTCACAACCCCGGGCTCTGGCGCACACTGGTCCCTCTGGTCCCTCTTTTGTTTTGTTGTTGTTGTTTTTCCCGGCCGCACTGCATGGCATGCAGGATCTTAGTCCCCAACCCGGATGGAACCCCCGCCGCCTGCAGTGGAACGCTTATTCTTAACCACCAGATTGCCGGGGAAGTCCCTGTTCCCTCTCTTTTGATGCCGTTGCCTGAAGTTATTATCCTGGAAGACCCCGGGGCCTAGATCAGGGCTCACAGACCTTCTCTGGAAAGGGCTGGGGTGTGTGTATTTTCCATCTGTCACATCTGCTCAGCTCTGTCCTTGTAGCAGGAAAGCAGCCACAGGCCGCAGGGAGATGAACAGGCATGGCCGTGTGCCAATAAAACTTTATTTATGGACACTGAAATTGAATTCTGTGCAATTTTCATGTCATAAAATATTCTTCTCTTGATCTTTTTTCAACCATTTAAAAATGTAAAATCCCATTCTGAGCTTGCGAGCCTTGCAGAAACCCACGTTGGGACTGGATTGGGCCCGAGGGCTGGAGTTTGCAGACTGGTTTAGGTGATTCTCTTTGCTCAGGGATCTGGAGATTGTAGGGGAGCGGTTTCCAGGCCTGGGGACCCACCGCTGCATTGGCATCCTTGGGGGTCAGTGTGAGTGGGTATGTCCCCGTGTCTGTCCAGTCTCTGTGGGGTCCTGATCTCCTCCCCCACCGGCCCCCAGCCGTCCTGCAGGGTGAGTACCTGGGACAGAAGGTGGCCGTGAAGAACATCAAGTGCGACGTGACAGCCCAGGCCTTCCTGGACGAGACGGCGGTCATGACGTGAGTCCTGGTGAGGGGAGGGCGTGCTGGGGTGGGGGTCCAAGCCACCTTCACCCTACACCCGCCTGCCCCCAGGAAGATGCAGCATAAGAACCTGGTGCGTCTGCTGGGTGTGATCCTGCACCAGGGCCTCTACATCGTCATGGAGCACGTGAGCAAGGTGGGGGCAGGGCCCAAGGGTCGGGCGGGGTGCGGCGGCCGAGCAGCCTCCAGCAGCCCTCACCCCACCCGTGTCTCCCACACAGGGTAACCTGGTGAATTTTCTACGAACGCGGGGCCGGGCCCTTGTGAACACCCCCCAGCTCCTGCAGTTTTCCCTGTGAGTGGGGCTCCCGGGGGCAGGGAGACCGAGGCACGGAGCAGGGAGGAGCCTGGCCTTGGGAGTCTGTGGTCCAGGCACCCGAGCCCCGTGCCCGCCACCCCTCCACTCCAGGCACGTGGCCGAGGGCATGGAATACCTGGAGAGCAAGAAGCTGGTGCACCGAGACCTGGCCGCCCGGAACATCCTCGTGTCCGAGGACCTGGTGGCCAAGGTCAGCGACTTTGGCCTGGCCAAAGCCGAGCGGAAGGGGCTGGACTCCAGCCGGCTTCCAGTCAAGTGGACGGCACCCGAGGCTCTCAAACACGGGGTGAGCCCCCCTTACCCCCCAGGGCCCTTGGAACCCTAGCTCCACTGTGTGACCCTGGGCCTGTCTCTTGCCTCTCTGAACCTCCAAGGGACTGGCTCCGCCTCCCTGGTAAGCCCTTGGCCCATAACTGTTCCTTTTAGCCCCAGTCTGGGCCTTGGTCTCCTCATTTCTGAAACAGTCTTGGGCTCAGCAAGTGAGAGCAAGAATAACCTCGTTCTTGCACTGAGTCTGGGTTGGGGGGTGGGGCGGATTCAGAGGCAGGAGCCTATTGGGAGGAGACCTGGGACTAAAGGTCAACCCAGGGGGACTTCCTGGAGGAAGCAGGGGCTGGGGCAGAAGCCCTGAGGGGTCCCTCTCCCCCTGATCTCCGGCCCCACAGAAGTTCTCCAGCAAGTCGGACGTCTGGAGTTTCGGGGTGCTGCTGTGGGAGGTCTTCTCATACGGCCGGGCTCCATACCCCAAGATGGTGAGCAGGGGCGGGGGGGCGGCACTGCGTCCCCCGCAGGTCTAGGGGTCGTGATCCTGACCCCCAGCCCGCACCGGCATGCCCTCTGCCCATAGTCGCTGAAGGAGGTGTCAGAGGCCGTGGAGAAGGGGTACCGCATGGAGCCCCCCGAGGGCTGCCCGGGTCCCATCCACGCCCTCATGGGCAGCTGCTGGGAGGCTGAGCCCGCTCGCCGGCCGCCCTTCCGCAAACTGGCTGAGAAGCTGGCCCGGGAGCTGCGCAGCGTGGGCGCCTCGGCCCCCAACGGGGGGCAGGATGCAGACGGTCCCACCTTGCCCCGCAGCCAGGAGCCCTGACCCTGCCTGCGGGGCCTCGGGCCCCAGAGAACTGAGACAGTGGGGGGCACAGGGTGGGGACTCGGGCCAGGCCTGAGGAGCGGCAGGGCCAGCAAGCTGCCCGCCCGGCTCACATCACAGGGGCAGGCTGCGTCGGGGTTGCGGGGGGGCTCCGGGCAGCCCGTGGGCACCACGGCCCCAGGGAAGTGAAGGATTAGCGCCTGGATAAAGACTGGTTCCAAGGACTGGGTGTCTGAGTCTCTCTCTGCTACCACTCTGGGGACCCCATCACTTACTGGGGGTGATCTGCCTGACCAGTTGTCTGCCCACTGAGGGGTTCACCAGGCTAGGACCTTGCAGCCCAGAGGGGCATATATTTCCCCTGGGATGGGGCCAGAAGACCCCCAGGCCAGGGATCACAGCCACCCGTAGAGCCACTTGCCATCACCCACGGGTCCGCCACCTCCTTTGGTGGCAAAGACCCCACCGTAGCCCTCAGGGTCCCAGGTGCAAAGGACAGTGGGAGAGTGCCAGCGGCTGCGGACATCGAGTCCCCTGTCCTGGCATCCTCTTTTCCTCAGCCTTGCCCCTCGTCCCCTCCTGGGGTGCTCCAGTGTGGCTACATCCTCCACCTGTCACGACCTAACAGCCTCACCCGGTGACTCCAGGGAACACTCGCTGAAAAAACGGCCTGTCCCAAGGCCCTGCCCCTCCCGTCCACTCTCGAGCGGGGGCTGGGGCTCCGGGCTTGCACCCCCAGCTTCAAATCCTGACTCGACCCGTAGCTGTGTGGCCCGGGCTTGCCGTGAGCCACTGCGTCAAACTGAGGGCATGTCTGGGATGGGGGGTGTTAGTGCTAAACTCGGGGTGTCCTGGGCAAACTAGAGGGGTGGCCCTCCTCCATGGGCCCCCAAAGCCTCCTCTATGATCAGGCGTCTCTTCCGGGGGAGACATGAGGACCCTGAGGGCTCACACCAGTGAAGGACTGAGAGCACACAGCTAGTGCTCAGCTATTACCTGTGACTGTCAGCCACCCTCTCTCTGATGACGCTCCCAGACAGCCAGTCTCTAGGTTGCCTGGAGAGGGGGTTTCTGGCCAGCTCGGTGTGGGCCCCTCCCCAGGACCCCCTGAGCTGGTGAGGGGACACCAGGCCACAGCACGGCCTCCCACCTTGACTGCCCCACCCCTGCCTGAGCGGAGCCTGAGAAATGTCTCAAGGTCACGCTGACCTCCTGCAGTTCCCCCCTGAGCCCCGCCCACCCTCTGGCCTCAGTTTCCCCACCAGCACCTGAAGGGGTTTAGCGATTCTTCCTGGGGGAGAAATGAAGGGTGGGAGGCTGGAGGGGCTGAGAGTGGCCTGGCCCCCGCCTAATCCAGATGGAAGGTGGCCCCGCACTGCCCTGGCCTGCCCCTAATCCGGTGCTCTAAGCTGACACAGCGTCTGGACCTTCAGCCGCATCCTGCTAAATCGCCAAAGCCCCCTGGGCCTAACACCCAAATCCCTCCTGCGCCTCTTAACCCACCCGGAGCCAATTAGCTAAATGGGCCTGTGAACAGAGCAGCTCTTTAGCGTTTCCAAGTGATGAAGCGTTAGGGGAATTACCTGCCCCCACCCCACAGGGCCCCAGCCCACCGTACAGGCGGGGCAGCTGAGGCCTGGAGGGGCCCCAGGAGCCTCTGGAAGCACTCGCCGGCCCTCCGGCCTGGGCTCAGGGCTTCTGGGGCCTCCCTGCCTGGCCAACCCCTTGGGTATCAAGCCCCCTGCCCACCGGGCCATCCCTCCTCGTCCAAGGCTGCTCGCCCCTGCCCCCGACTTCTCCAGGGCCTGCAACCCTTTGCTGCATGTGAGTGTGTCTGAGCGTGTGCACTCATGCCGTGTGTGAGTGCCTGTCTCCATCTCTTTCTCTTTCTCCATGTGTGCCTTTCCCCTACAAAACCAACATTCCCTACATTCCCTTATCTATACAAAGCCAGCAGAGATGAGATAAGGACTTATCTCTGCTTCCTCTGCACTCACTCCCTAGTCCATCCACGGGCCTGGGTCTCCCGCCTCGCTCCGCAGCTGGGACAAACTCCCTCTGTCCTCCTCCTGGGTCTCATCCTGCCCCCTCTCAACCCCAGTGCCCCTCCTCACTGTTTTCAGGGCACCCCCCCCCGGCCCGAGCCCCCAGGCTCCTTGGACTGGGGAGGGGGTTGGCAAACCAGTCTCAGGGGCTTCCCAAGATCCTGCTCCAGCTCTCAGGCCACTGCCTGAGGGACAGTCCCATCATCCACCTGTCCCAAAAACAGGGTCCGGGTATACCGGTCCTCTTCCCTCCTCCTCAGACTTTCTCCCCCCAGATTTCTCTCCTGCCTCTCCCCCAACCTTGCTCTGACCAGGCCTCTAGCATCCTCCTGGCCTCCCATCTTGCACACAATAGCTACTCATCCAAAATGCCATCTGTGCCCCTCCCATGCTCCACAACCTCCCATGGCTCCCCAGTACCCACCCCTTCACACCCAGTCTTGTCCAGAATTTACAGCCTTGTACTCCATCTCCCACTCTGATCACCTTCATTGAAAGAGCAACCTTCCCTCCCCTGCTTGAGTTTTCTCACCAGGCTTCTGACCACCTGACATGCTACATTTTACTTAGATAGTTACAGATTATCTGTCTGTCTGTCTCCTCCACTAGGATGCCAGTTCCAAGATATGTGTCTGTTTTGTTCACTGCTGTGAACAGTACCTGGTATACAGTAAGCTCAATAAGTGTTTACTGAGTGACTGAAAAGTGAACTTCTATTCATACCTCAAAACCCAGCTAAAATGCCCCATACTCCTTTGCCCTGCACAGTGCCCAGGGGGCCAACTGGAATTGCCTTCACCTCTGGGGACCTCAGCTTCCCCAACCCCCATTGACATCTGTGAATCTGAGAGGTTCTTTTTCTCACACCAGATGATAAAAAAAAAAAAAAGCCGTAACAGTGGACATTCATTAAGCACTCGCTTGTATGCCAGTCACTGTGCGACGCTCTTTCCTTTCATCAGCTCATTAAGTCCCTGTGAGAGCCCCATGGGGTAAGTCCTATTGTCGCCGTCTTACAGCTAGGGGAACTGAGGCCCAGAGTGGGGGAGGCTCTTGTTTATATCCTACAGCGAGGGGTGGCAGACCCAGGCTAATGGTGTCCCTCCAACCCCTGGAACCCAGCCCTCCCTCTGTGGCTCAGAGCAACCAGCACCTGGGCGGGAGGGGCCCCCTCAATTAATCACCTTGCTAATCCTCCTTCCACCCGACCCCAACCCCCTCGAGTCTGGCTGGGCCAGGCCAGCAGCAGACAGAGCTGGGCCGGCAGGGGCTGTCAGAGGGCCTGCTGGGAGCTGTGAGCACTGGGCAGGTGGGCACAGGTGGGCCTGGGTGGGAGTTGGGGGCACAGAGAGCCCCCTAGGGCAGAAGACTGGGGGGTAAGGAAGTGTTCCTTAAGGCAGTGTCCCAGCTTCTGCCTTCCTGGGGGTCCTAGAGACAGAGATAAAGGGAGACGGAGGCAGTCAGGGAGAGCTCCAGAGGGAAAGAGAAATAGAGGCGGCGGGGGTGGGGGGGGGCGGACAGAGACACAGAGAAAAATGATCAGAGAGAAAGAAGTGGAGACAGAGTCAGGTGATCCGACATGGACAGAGAGACTGGGGAGGCAGAAGGAATGCAGGACCCAGTGGAGGGAGAAGCCCCTCCATATCTTACCCCAGACCCAGCAGGGGCCGGGGGCTCCCCCACCCTCCCCAACCCCAGTCCCTCCCATGTCTCACCTGCCGTCTGTCCTGCCGCCGCCCCGCCCGCCAGGTGAGGGCGAGGAGCAGCCATGTTCCTGAGCCCGGGCGAGGGGCCCGCTGAGGGTGGGCGGCCGGGGCCTGGCGAGGAGGCCCCCAAGAAGAAGCACCGGAGGAACCGCACGACCTTCACCACGTACCAGCTGCACCAGCTGGAGCGGGCGTTCGAGACCTCCCACTACCCGGACGTTTACAGCCGCGAGGAGCTGGCCGCCAAGGTGCACCTGCCCGAGGTGCGAGTGCAGGTGAGGGGACCCCCTAACAACGCGAGGAGGGAGGCGGTGCCAGGTATGAACCCTCCCAGTGTATGGGAAGGCTTCCCGGAGGAGGGGACGTGGGACTGGGGCCTCGATGTTTGAATTTGCTGTCTAGACAGGAGAAAGGGCATTTTTCTAGCCCTCCAGAGCAATGTGTGCGAAGGTGTGGAGGAGTGAAATAGGAGGCATTTCCACAGAGCTGCGTGTGGAGGCAGGCAGAGGTGGAGGCAGAGAGGAGCTTGGGAAGGGCCTCAAATGCCGAACTTAGCGGCTGGAACTTCATGCCAAGGGCCAAGAGAGACCAGGAGGGAGGCCAGGAAGCCTGAGGGGCCCTGGGCAAAGGTAAAGGCAAGGAGAGCCTGGATTCAGAAGACTTTGGGGCTGATTTGATGGGGGCCAAGAGACAGAGATCCTGCTCTCAAAACAGCCATCTCCTTGGGGTAGGTAACACCATATGTTGGCACTGCAACAGGTGGGGGTCAGGTTAGACAGCAGGCAGAACCCGGAGAGGCTGGGAGGCCCAGAGCAGGAAAGAGTGGCCTCGCCTCACCCCACCAGCCCTGACCCAGGAGCACCTCTCTTGTTGCTTCCAGGTGTGGTTCCAGAACCGCCGGGCTAAGTGGCGCCGCCAGGAGCGTCTGGAGTCAGGCTCCGGGGCCGTGGCAGCCCCGAGGCTCCCCGAGGCCCCAGTACTGCCCTTTGCCCGCCCTCCCGCCATGCCACTGCCCCTGGAGCCCTGGCTGGGCCCTGGGCCCCCAGCCGTGCCGGGACTCCCGTGCCTCCTGGGCCCGGGTTCGGGGCTGCAGGGGTCCTTTGGGCCCCACACCTTTGGTCCAGGCTTCACGGACGGTTTCACCCTGGAGGAGGCATCCTTGCGGCTGCTGGCCAAGGAGCACGTGCAGGCTCTGGACAGGGCCTGGCCATCGGCCTGAACCTGGTGCCTGCCCAGCCCTCCCTCCTCAGCCTGTCTGTGGCCACCCATGCCGGGTCCCCCACCCCACCACCACCTCCTTACCCTGCCTTGCAGGGTAACTGGCACCCGGTTTCAAGGAGGAGGTGGCCAGAGGATCCCCGGCCAGGGGGATGGGTCCCTGGCCTGGTCTCAAGGGAGTGTGAGGCCTCAGTCTCCCCATCTGTCAAGTGGGCCTGGGTGGGCTGGATTCTGAGGTTCTTAGACTGCAATCAGGAGCCACTGGGGTGTGAATTCTGAGTTGACGAGTCTAAGTCCCTCCGCCTGCCGCCCTCTCTCTAAGAAGTAACAAGTAACAGCAGTAGCAGCTCATGTTCAACCCACCCCCTTTCACTGTGTGCTCCCCATGTGCCCACTGCTTTACCCCACGAGGTGGGCATGGCCACCAGCCTCATCTTTCAGGGGAGGAAACTGAGGCCCAGAGAGGGGAAGCCAGCTTCTTGAGGCCACACAGTCAGTAGGGGGCGGAGCTCTTTTTAAACTCATTGCCTGACTCCATCACCCCAGGCCCCATGCCAGACCCAGGCTGGGCGCTAACAGGGGACTCTCTGCTGAGGCTGGGCGAATACTGTCTGTCCCTGCTCCTCCCAGTTGCCACGGTGTGGCTTATGTCCCCACTGGCCACAGCCCCCATCGTGTCTCCCAGCCCACTGTGTGAGTGGGCGGGGCCGGGGCCCTGGTGACAAGGCCAGCATTTGTTCTGTCCAACCCATGTCTCCCACGTGGCGGTCCTCACCTCCCTTCAGCCAGGGGATACAGGGCAGGACCCGCCCAAGACTGTCCGGGTCTGGACTGGGTTGAGAACCGGGCTCCTGACCCTCACCCAGGCCTCTGTTGAAGAGTCTCAGAACAACCACCACGTCTGGAAGGGGTTCCGTGTGTGTATATATATATAGTAACAGCTTTACTGAGGTAAGATTTCCGTAAAGTTAATCACACGTGCTTAAAGCATACCACTTGGTAAGCCTTGACGTCTGTGTACACTCCTGGAAGCCTCGCCACGGTCACACGACGTGCGCACCCCTTCAGCTGCTGCGTGCCTCCCCAGTCCTCTCCCACCCCGCCCGCCCCTCCCCACACGACCATTCGTCTGCTTCTGTCACTGGACATTCACTTGAGTTTCCTAAGGTTTTCTGGAAAGGAAACCACACAGGATGTCTTCTTTACTAGGTTTTGTCTGGTTTCTTATGCCGAGGACAATTATTTTGAGAGACGTCCAGGCGGACCCCCTTTTCTTGGTGAGCCCTATTCCGTAGTAGGGGATACACGTCTGTTTATTCACTCCTCTGGTTTGCTCTGGGGTGGGTTCCAGCTTCGGACGATTATGAATTAAACTGCTGTGGACATGTGTGTACATGACCTACACCTTCATCTTTCTTGGGGAAATCCCCGTGTATGGATTTTAGCCGTTCTCAGGTGTGACACGGCATCCCGCTGTGGGTTTACTTTGCTTTTCCCTCTTGACACGTGGTGCTGAGCACCTTTGCATGCGCTCGTTTGCCATCTGTGCATCTTTGGTGAAATGTCCGAATCTCTTATCCATTTCTATATACTAACAGTAAGCACTTGGAAAAGGAACTATTTACATGTTTAAGATACCATTTAAAATAGTATCAAACACCTTGGAATAAGTTGGACAAAAGACGTACAGCTGCTTGACACTGAAACTCAAAATATTGTTGAGGGAAACAAAAGAAAACGTGAGTGAATGAAGGGATATGATATACCCATGGAGTTGGAAGGTTCACAAGATGTCAGATCTTCCCCAGATGGATCTACAGAGTCAACGCCATCTCAATTAAAATCCCAACAGACCTTTTTTTTTTTTTTTGATAGAAACTGACTAAATGGTTCTCAAATTTATATTAAAATACAAAGAACCTAGGATAGCCAAGGCAATCTAGAAGAAGAACGATACATTTGGAGGACTTACACTATTAGATATCGAGACTTTTAGAAAGCCGCAGTAATTAAGGGAGTGTGGTTTTGGCCCAAGGATGGACAGGCAAGTTGACTGATGGAACCAAAGAAACAGACCCACATGTGAACGGTTGCTTGATTCACACCAAAGGCATCCCTGCACATTGGAGAAGGATTACCTCTCCAGCAAAGGGACCTGTATATGGAAAATACTGAACCTTGATCCCTGCCCCACACCATACACAAACATTAAATGGATCATCAATCTAAGTGTGAAAGGCAGAACACTAAATCTTTTAGAAAAAAACTGTAGGGGAATGTCTTCAAGACCTTGGCACTTGGCAAATGTATTATAAATGGGAAGTAAGGAATATTATACATCAGCAGAAAGACTGGACTTTGTAAAAGTTAAGAACTTATGTACATCAAAATATACCATTAAGAGAGAGCATAGGCAAACCACAGAGGGGGAGAAGATATTTGAAACATTGACCAGCAAAGGACCCATAGCCTTGACAATTAGAAAAAGGACAGACACACCAATAAGAAAAAGACAACCATTTTTTGGTGTAATGGGCAAAAGACCCTTCGGTAAAGAGTCAATCCAAATAGTCACAACCTTATGAAATGGTATTCAATGTCAATTGTCATTACAGAAATGCAAATTAAAACCACAAGAGAATATGCCCTATATGCCCATCAGAAGGTCTAAAATTAGACAGTATTTTGTGCTAATGGAACAATTTACACTTCACAAAACTTCGGCTGCATCCACCCAAGATGTTGTTCTGTTTGTACAACACAAGACTACACGACAAGGACAGACAAGGACCATATACAGAGCTGGGCTGCCAACAGGGAGGAATCTCACCAACGTTGCTAAGCGAATGAAACCAGAACAAAAAGAGGACGTACCGTAAGCTTAGACGTCTGTGAAATTCAAGAACAGGCAAAGACCTCACCTATAGGCTCTTCACAAAGCTAAACATAGAATTCCCATACGAACTAGCAACTCCATATCCAAATATACACTCCAAAGAACTGAAAGCATTTTCCCCCTCAAACAACAAGAAATCTCGAGATGGGCAATTCAGGGCTGCGGGTGCCGGTGCCCCTGTTCTTGGTGGCATTTGTCCTCATGGTTGCAAGGTGGCTTCTGCTCATTCAGATATTGCAGCTGTATTCCAGAGAGGGGGAAGTTGGAAAGACAGAGGCAAAATGCACGTGCCAGCTTTGTCTTTTTTTTTTTTTAACGTGGAAAACAATTGCTTTCCCAGAAGCACCACCCGTGGGGCATCTGCTAACTCAGCGTTGGCCCCTCAGCTGTGGGGTGTGTCCATGAGGGTGATGCAGTGACAGAGTTGTCCCCAGTATCCACAAGACATAGGGAAGCCTGTTTGCAGTGGGAAGCAGGGTTAGCTCAAGACAAGGAAGGGGAGGGGATGAGGGATGAGTAACCTCGGCTGTCACCTTCCTGGGCTTCAGTTTCCTCAACTGTCAAATGCGGCTTCAGAAGCTGTCTGGCCCCAGCAGGAAAGTGAAGAGGAAAGCGTTTGGAAATACCCCAGGGAACATTTGCACCTGCTTTGCTTTGCACATGCGTGTTCATGGTCCCCTCCCTCCCTTTCTTCATGCCCCCACTCAGATGTCAAATCCTCAGATGGATCTTCCCAGACATCCCTGGCTACAGGTGCAGCTCTTCTCTCTGTAGGTCCCGTGTTCTCCTTTCTATCCCTCCACACACGTATCACCCCTGAACCTATGACATATTCACTCATGCATTTACCTGTATCCTGTGAACCTCCAGCCCCACCTGCCTCACCTCATATGTGGTCTTAGTGGGTTCAGTGCTGCATCCCCCGCTGGCACTGAGCCTGTTGTCAATGCGTAGGGGTTACTCAATGAATATTTGCAAAATCAGTGAACTGAGAAGGCAGGCTGCAGTACTGGATGTGTCCAGCAGGTGGCAAGGCCTCACCACAGGTCGCCCTTCCAGGCTCATCCAGAAGGTACCTGGATGAAAGTCATCCTACGATGTAGGACAGGTGTCCTGATCTCCTGGACCAGTGCCAGAGAAATACAACATGGACTATGTGTCAGTCTAAATCTAGTAGCCAAGTGGATGGAAACAGGTGACATCAACGTTGACAATGTATTTTATTGAACCCAGCTTATCCCAAACATCATTTCAATGTGTCATCACTATAAAAAGCTATTGGGGGCTTCCCTGGTGGTGCAGTGGTTAAGAACCCGCCCTCCAATGCAGGGGACGCGGATTCAAGCCCTGGTCCAGGAAGATCCCACATGCCGTGGAGCAACTAAGCCCGTGCACCACAACTACTGAGCCTGCGCTCTAGAACCCATGAGCCACAACTGCTGAGCCCGCGTGCCACAACTACTGAAGCCCGCGCGCCTAGAGCCCGTGCTCCACAACAAGAGAAGCCACTGCAATAAGAAGCCCATGCTCCGCAACGAAGAGTAGCTCCCGCTCACAACTAGAGAGAGCCCGTGTGCAGCAACGAAGACCCAACGCAGCCAAAAATAAATAAATTAAATAAATAAATTTTAAAAAAAAGAGTAGCCCCTGCTCGCCACAACTGGAGAAAGCCCGTGTACCAGCAACAAAGACCCAATGCAATCAAAAATAAATAATAAATAAATAAATAAAAATCATATTAAAAAGCTACTAATGAGATTTTTTTAAATAGTTAGTTAGTTAGTTGTGCCGGGCCTTAGTTGCAGCAGGTGGGCTCCTTACTTGTGGTAATGAGATATTTTGTATTCTTTCTTGTTCCTGAACAAAGGCCTCAGAATCTGGTATCTATTTTATAACACTCACAGCATAGCTCGGCACAGAATAGCCACATTTTTTTTTTTTTTTTTGGCTACGCTGTGCGTCATGTGGGGATCTTAGTTCCCTGACCAGGGATCAAACCCACACCTCCTGCATTGGGAGTGCAGAGTCTTAACCACCAGAGTGCCAAGGAAGTCCCTGGAATAGCCACATTTCAATACTCAATAGCGCCGGCTGTAGTGGACAGCGCATTACTGGAAAAAAAGATGGCCGATGAAACCTCAGGCTTGAAGGCTGTCTCTGCAGATACTGGGCCAAGCCACGGCTCGGAGGGAACGCTGCTTTGTCTCTCCCTGTGCCCTGCTTCCCCTGTGTTGTAATGTGGATCTGCCTGTAATGCCTGTGTCTCAAACCCAATGTGTTGAAGAGGTCCCTGATGATATGACCCACTTTGGTGGGTGGTGAGGTCCCCCATGGGTGACCTCAGCAAGTCACTGAAATGGACGATAGGGTGAACTTGTCTCATGGATGATGTTGATGAGCACTTAATTTTTTTTTTTTTTTTTTTTTTGGCCGCGCTGCTTGTCTTATGGGATCTTAGTTCCCTGACCAGAGATCAAACCCTCGCCCCCTGAAGTGGAAGGGAGGAGTCCTAACCACTGGACAGCCAGGGAAGTCCCGATGAGCGCTTGAAATAATGAACCCCAGGACCATGGCTCTCTCCATGTCCTGTTAAGGGATATAACAAATTTCCTCCTTAAAAGGATAGTTGGAGTTGGGCATTGTGTTTCTCATAGCTGCAAACTACAACCCAACACTATTGCATATTTTATCAGTCACCGAAAGGAATGGGCCCAGAATGACGCATCCAGAGAGGGTTAGAAGATATCACATTTGCTAAAAGCTGCTTGGAACCCTATTTATCTGCTGGATGAAAGGATGAAAAGACAATTGATATGGTCATTACCAAAACAATACGTCTTAGGCAGAGAGCATTGGATTCCTTCAGTGAATCTCTGCACATCACCTTTGATTTAAAAATTCAACATATTCAATTAACTTTGAATCACTGCATAATTTTACATTTGCCCAAATTTGGAATCACAAGTTTGTTCTTTAAGTATGATGAAATAAAATTTATATTTTAAGGCAGGATGAGAAAACTTATAAAATTCTCTCTGTGTCCATTTGCGCCTCCTCCCTCCCTTCCATCTGCATTACACATGAACCAGACCTCCTCAAAGATGGAAACACCTGCTCAGCCTTAAAGATCCATTTTTTTCTTGCTTCTGTCACTCTCAATGTAACTTCTTAAAAGAATAGTGTTCTTCCCCAACTTTGTAGAAGGTCATGATGACTTACTACTCGCTTTGTATGTGCTTACCTAGACTATGTGTCTCTGGTGAACTTTGTATAAAATGTCATTATGTCATTTTGATGTACGATCTTTTGTCTTGAAAACGTTATGTGACCGTGCCTTCCACTTTAACAGGTGGAACAATCCTCAGAGCTTCCGAGAGTCTGTCTCCTGGGTTATAATCCTCAGTTTGGCTCGAATTAAATTCTTTTTTCTTCTTAACTTGATTGTTAATTGAATTTTCATTGCCAACTACATAAATATTCAAAGCTTTAATTTGGCAAATGTCACCATACACAGGTAGAAGAATAAAATGAAACAATATTTTCAGCTTATATAGTAGGGAGGATGATATTTATAAAGAGTTGTTAAAATCAACAAGAAGATGACAATACTCTGATAAAATATGAAGCATCGGTTGGGGAATTTAGCTAATACATATAGGAAAAGATATTCAACCTCACTAATAATCCAGGAATGTGCTATAAAATGACGGCATACCATTTTATTAGCAAAAGCTGTTTACAATTGCAAACCCTAGTGGTAAAGGGATAAGGTTTTTGGTAAATAGGTACAAGCATTTGAGAAAGCAATTTGGTAAAATGTATCATAGGGCCTTAAAATGATGAGTATGTACATATGCAAATGACTCAGCAATTGCATTTACAGGCATTTATCCTACAGAAAATCAAAATGTGTTTTTTTAAAACTTTTTATTGGTGTATAGGTGATTTACAATATTGTGTTAGTTTCAGGTGTACAGCAAAGTGAATCAGTTATACATATATCCACTCTTCTTAAGATTCTTTTCCATTATACGTTATTACAAGATACTGAGCAGACTTCCCTGTGCTATACAGTAGGTCCTTATTAGTTATCTATTTCATACATAGTAGTGTGTATATGTCAATCCCAATCTCTCAATTTATCCCTCCCCCCTTAGCCCCTGGTAACCATAAGTTTGTTTTCTACATCTGTGACTCTATTTCTGTTTTGTAGATAAGTTCATTTGTACCCTTTTTTAAGATTCCACATATAAGTGATGTCATATGATATTTGTCTTTCCAAAATGTGGTTTATACACTATTGGCCCAAGTGTGCAAAAATGCATATACAGGGATAGTCACTGTATCCCTCCCCTTCACTTGCAATGAATTTCCAGTCTTCAGTTCTAATTCCCTCCTACGAGTGCATCACTCATGAAGTGACTGCTTAAGCATGCAAATCTGATGATGCAATTGTTTAAAACTGATCCTATGTGCTTCTGGGTAGAGTTCACACTCTTTAGCCTATAGCAGGAGATGCATTTTATCTACTTGAAATCCTCCAAGCTTGAAATGCTCCTGGCTCATTCCCTCCCCTGTGCCCTGGCACATGTTTTTCTCTGACTCGAGTCTCCCTCTCTGTTCATAAGGGTGTCACTAGAAAACAGGTGGCACCCTTCAAGAGAGTGATGGAAGAACGATCCCTGAAAAGACTATGTGCAAATACGTGGATACATTTAAAGAAAGCCAACAAAGGATTCTGTGGCATTCTGCAGTGGGCAAGAGTGGGAGCGGTTACTACCTTTGACCTCAAGGGGAAAAAGGGACTAAATCATGGAACCCAGCAAGAGCTCAACATGACAGCAGCTGAAGCTTTCACTAGACCAAGAGCCATGGCCAAACCATGACCCAGCATGGAGGGAGACAGGAAGACATATCTCTTAATTATTTCCCCTCCCTGCCGATCTTGTGCTGCCGCTCCCAGTTGGTCAAAGCCAAATGGAAGTCAGGAGGCAAATGACCTTGGTTGGTGTGATCCGTAGAAGTCAGTTTCCCAGGGTAGAGGGTGGGGCAGAAACACGTGTACGGTAGGTCTGGCGGAGCAAAAGTTTTCTACTTGGCTTCAAAAACTCAGCTCAAACTCCATCTCCTTTGGGAATCATTCCCAGATCTTTGAAGACTGTCATGTTCAAGTTTCTTGTGCAAGCTTCTTCTCATACAGCCTTTTGCACGGTGGTGAAAGAATTTGTGTATTTGCCATGCTTCATTCATTAGACTATAAAATTTCAAAGACCGTGTGATGCAGTTGAAAGAGGAGATTTTGAATTCTATAGACTCAGAATGAATTCTGCACTCTGCCGCTTACAAAGGCTTTGCTTTTAGTACTTCCAATTCTTCGAGTAAAATGCTGGTCATGATAGGACTCACCCCGTGGGGCTGTTGTGAGGACTGGACAGCAAAAGTTTCTTTAAAATAACTTACGTGACTGAGGAGATTCTCAGCGAGTGAAAGTGTATTGTATACGTTATACTGGCGGCTGGGCATAAATTTGGGATTAACCTTCCTGTGTTTGGAGAAAGTCAAATCTTACAAAGCCAGTCTGACCGGAAAGCTCCCCATGTGGGTGAGTGGTGCAATCAACACAGCAGATAGGCTTCCCCTCCCGAGGGGTTTTCATGAACCCAGGACCACAGCCCTAGCTGCACACAGAGTGGGGAATCAGAACAAGAGAAGTTCTTACAATAAAAGTGTCTTATTAGCAGCAGGTGAAGTATCCATGGATCACAAGGAGAATGATAGTGGCTCTTAATCTTTGCACTTAGAATGATATTTCATTGAGTTCAAAGTACTTTCTAATTTCCGTTTTTTTGTGTTTTTTTTTTGCGGTACACGGGCCTCTCATCGCTGCGGCCTCTCCCGTCGCGGAGCACAGGCTCCGGACGCGCAGGCTCAGCGGCCATGGCTCACGGGCCTAGCCGCTCCGCAGCACGTGGGATCTTCCCGCACCGGGGCACGAACCCGTGTCCCCTGCATCGGCAGGCGGGGACTCTCAACCACTGCGCCACCAGGGAAGCCCTCTAATTTCTGTTCTTGTGTCTTCTTTGGCTCCTGGTTTATTTGGATGTCTGGTAGTTAGTTTCCAAATATTTGTGGGTTTTCCAGAGATCTTTTTGTTATTGATTTTAAATTTAATTCCTTTGTGATCAGAAAACATCTTGTATAACTTGGATCCTTCTGAGGGTATTGAGGTTTGTTTCTTGCATGGTCCAGAATAGTCTATCTCTGCTCTGTGCACAATCGGGAAGCACGTGTATCCCGCTGTTGTTGGGTCTAGTGTTCTATACACATCAGTCAGGCCAAAGTGGTTGGTAGTGTTTTCCAAGTCTATATCTTTGCTGATGTTCTGCCTGCTTGTCCTATTAATTATTGAGAGAAGGGTGTGCTGGTTACTTTTTTGTGTCTCCTTGGCTAGGTTATGGTACCCAGTTGCTAAGTCAAACATCAGTCTAGATGTTGCTGAGGTCATTTTTAGATGTGATTAACATTTAAGTAAGTTGACTTTGAGTGAAGCTGATTGCCCTCCATACCGTGGGCGGGCCTCATCCAATCAGCTAAAGGACTTGAGGAGAAAACAGGCTGATGTCCTCGAAGGAAGAAGGAACTCTGCCTCCAGACTGCCTTTGGGTCTTCATCTGCAATATCAACTCTTC
The DNA here is from genome assembly GCF_964270905.1 of Leucopleurus acutus. NCBI lineage: Eukaryota > Metazoa > Chordata > Mammalia > Artiodactyla > Delphinidae > Leucopleurus > Leucopleurus acutus. The sequence goes on along the minus strand of NC_139145.1, from coordinate 3,000,228 downwards.
CCTGGGTCTCCAGGCTGCCTGCCTGCCCTGAAGACTTGCCAGCTCCCACAATCATGTGAGCCAATTCCTTAAAATCAATCCCTCTCTATATCTCTGGAAACCTTGACTGATGCAAGGAGTACTGAAATATTCTCCAACTATAATTGTGGATTTATCAATTTCTCCATGAAGGTCTATCCATTTTTGCTTCATGTATTTTGAAGCTCTGTTATTAGGTGCATAAATGTTTTGGAGTGTTATGTCTTCTTGATTAATTCGAACCTTTTATCATTATGAAGTGACATTTATCCCTCGTAACATTCCTTGCTCTTAAAATGACTTTGATAATAATATAGCCAATTCTACATTCTTTTTGTTCTTTTGCAATTTTGGGGGGGGGGCACACCCCTTGGCTTGTGGGAATCTTAGTTCCCCGACCAGGGATTGAACCCAGACCCTCAGCAGTGAGAGTGTGGAATCCTAACCACTGAACCACAAGGGAAGTCCCCAAATTTACCTTCTTTTGACTAGTATTGACATGCTATATCTTTCCATTTCCTGTATTTGGTCTTCATACTTAAAGCACATTTCTTGAAGCCAGCATATTTTTGGGTCAACTTTTTTCTCTGACAATCTGTGACTTTTTTTTTTTTTTTTTTTTTGGCTATGCCACCACACAGTAAGCGGGATCTTAGTTTCCCACCAACCAGTTATCAAACCCAGGCCCTTGGCAGTGAGAGCATAGAGTTGTAACCACTGGACCGCCAGGGAAGCCCAACAATCTCCGACTTTTAATTGAGGTATTTATACCAGTAACATTTAATGTAATTTTTACTTTTTTTCTCCCTTTCTAAATTTTTATTTTATTTATGTTTTATTTAATGTTATTTTTTTAATGTTATTTTTAATATGGTGATATTTGAGTCTATCATCTTGCTATTTATATGCTACTCACTCCATCTTACCCTTTTCACTCTTTTCCTGCCTTCTTTTGGAGTAATTGAGTATTTTATTTATTTATTTATTTGGTTGTGCCTGGTCTTAGTTGCGGCTTGCTGGCTCCTTAGTTGTGGCATGTGAACTCTTAGTTGTAGCATGCATGTGGGTCAGTTCCCTGACCAGGGATTGAACCCATGTCCCCTGCATTGGCAGGCAGATTCTTTCTCTTTTTTTTTTTTTTTTGGCAGGTGGATTCTTAACCACTGCACCACCAGGGAAGTCCCTGTAAGTGTGTTTTGACATTTTGTTTGTCAGCTACTTTAGGACTTAGAGTACATGTCTAACTTGTTACAGTCTATCTTCACTTGATGTTATAGGACTTTCTGTGTAGTATAAGAACCTCACAGTAGTGTTACACGTTTCCATTTCTCCCCTTCCTGCCTTTAGGCTATTTTTTTGTTTTGTTTTGTTTTGGTTTTGGTTTGGTCTTTTTTGCGGTACGCGGGCCTCTCACTGTTGTGGCCTCTCCCGTTGCGGCGCACAGGCTCCGGGCGCGCAGGCTCAGCGGTCATGGCTCACAGGCCCAGCTGATCCGCGGCATGTGGGATCTTCCTGGACCGGGGCACGAACCCGTGTCCCCTGCATCGGCAGGTGGACTCTCAACCACTGCGCCACCAGGGAAGCCCACTGCTATGATTTTTTTTTTTTTTTTTTTTTTTTTTTGCCGTACGCGGGCCTCTCACTGCTGTGGCCTCTCCCGCTGCGGAGCACAGGCTCCGGACGCGCAGGCTCAGCGGCCATGGCTCATGGGCCCAGCCGCTCCGCGGCACGCGGGATCCTCCCGGACCGGGGCACGAACCCGCGTTCCCCGCATCGGCAGGCGGACTCCCAACCACTGCGCCACCAGGGAAGCCCTAATTGAGGTATTTATACCAGTAAAGTCAGTCTGAAAAAGCTGGGTTGGAAAATTGTTCAACACATCGTCCTATACCATTGGGGATGCTCTAACGATTACCATGGACTGGGTGGCTTAACCACCAATTTGCTCTGCACAGTTCTGGAGGCTGGAAGTCTGAGGTCAGGGTGCCACCATGGTCAAGTTCTGATGAGGAACCTCCTCCAGGTTTCAAACAGCTGACTTCTCCTGTGTCCTCACGTGGTAGAAGGGGAGAGGGAGCTTTCTGGGGTCCCTTTATAAAGGCGTTAATCTCACTAGTGAGGGCTCTACCCTCATGACCTAATCACCTCCCAAAGGCCCTGCCTCCTAACCTATCACATTGGGGATTTGATTTCAACTTACAAATGTTGTGGGGTCACAAACATTCAATCTATCACACACATCAGGTTTATTGTTGAGTTGGCTTGGGCCATATGTCACACAAATTCATACAAACATCAGAGCTTTCTAACCGGATGTTCATTCTATCTAAACCAAAGCTTGAAACAAGTAAAATGTAACTTTAGAGAAAGGATCCTAAACCATTTTGCAAGAACCAGTTGATCATATGGCAAAGTCACAATGAGAACGTTTATAATTACATAGCACATAAACACCATCAAGTGCCAGTGGTCATCAGTTGTAAACGGAGGAAGCATTGTCAACTTCTCTGCACTTTCTGGGGACTTCATTTCTTCTCTAACATAAAACACGCTGTAGGGACTTCTCTGGTGGCGCAGTGGTTAAGAATCCGCCTGCCAAAGCAGGGGACATGGGTTGGAGCCCTGGTCTGGGAAGATCCCACATGCTGCGGAGCAACTAAGCCCGTGTGCCACAACTACGGAGCCTGAACTCTAGAGCCCGCGAGCCACAACTACTGAAGCCTGCGCGCTCTAGGGCCCGTACTCTGCAACAAGAGAAGCCACCGCAACGAAGAGTAGCCCCCGCTCACTGCAACTAGAGAAAGCCCGCGCGCAGCAACGAAGAACCAATGCAGCCAAATAAAACAACAAAAACATGCTGTAGGGGAGAGGACTTGGGATATTTCAGAGACAGCATCATATAGAGAGAAAAAGAGTGAGAGAAGTAGTATCAGGGAAGAGAGATAACACATTATGGCTTGGTCCAATAGTAACAATAATTTAAATACATAAAAATATTTATATAATTTATTAATAAATAGCTATTGTTTTATCAGTGAATGATAACATTTACTATATTATATAATATATAATTTAATAATATATTATATTGTTTTAAGAATATATTACCAACCTATACTATATTAATTATGGTAGTTTTATTATTTAACAGAACATTATTAACATAAATCAATATATTAATATTACTAATAAATACACATTATCATTAAAACAATTTTACTAGGTATATAATGGATTATACACTTATTAATGTGTTAATAAATAATACTGGTTATTATTATTGTTTTATTGGCAAATCTATGTTTTGGGCGTGGCGCTGAATATACCGTATTTCCTCCCTTATTTAAGAAAAGGCCGCTCATGTGTTGTAGTTTTTCTTAGGACAGGGCCGAAAGTCAGCTCATCACACGAGATGAATTGTGCCGAAACACAGCAGTAGAGGGCTGCCGCTCGCTCAGGCAAAACAGCGCCGTCTGTCCTGCTGTGGTAGCTTTTATTTAAGCATTATCTATGTTTACATTTTAAGACTTGTTTTCTTAACATTCCAGAAGTGCCAAAGCAACAACATATGCTTTTATTGATTATACAAGCAATAATGGGCTTTCCTGAAAACATGCCGTGCTTCGTCCTTGAGCCCAAAAGCAGCACAAGGACATTGCCTTGTGTTCCCACCATTCTGATTATACTGAAGTAGCACAAGGACATTGCCTTGTGTTCCCACCATTCTGATTATACTGAGGACATCTCATGGATCAGTGCCCAAAGCACTCAACGCTTATTCGCAGGTCCCCGGTTTGCCGGGGGCGCTCATAGCAATCAGGACTGTTTGCAGTTCTGGCTTATTCGCCGGCCCCCAGTTTGCTGGGGGTGGGGTGGGTCTCATGGGTCACGTCTCCTTTCCATGTCCTCAGTTATTCCACTACACTCATGCGCCTGAGCTTCTCAGGGAGCGCGCGTGTGCGCCTGGGACCGGAGGAAGTGCTCAGCTGCAGGAGGCACCTCCGTCCTGAGGAGGCACCGCCCGCCCTCAGAGAGCGCTGTGACTCAACTCGCTGCCCCCGGAGGGACGGGGACCCTGGGTCGCGCCCGGAGCCTTCTGGGACTTGTAGTTCACGGCCTCGTGGCGCGCAGGCGCACTGCCGGGTCCGTCCTGGGCGCGCGTCCGGGGGCGGCGGCAGCGGCGTGAGTTAACTGGGGCGCCAACGGGGGGCGCGGGCGGGCGGACCGGGTGCTGACGGGTATCCGGGACAAGCTGCACCGAGGGCCTCCGCCGCGCCGGGACCCGGGCGGGACCCGGCGGCGCCGGAGCGCTCCCCCACACCTGGGGCCGCAGCACCCGGGCAGCGTTTGTCCGGGCCGCGCAGCCGCGCTGGGATGCAGACTCCGAGCCTGGCCCCCGCTCCTGTGCGGGTAGTTAGGCGGGCGGGGGTTTGGACGGGGTCTGGGGCGGGGTCCCGGGCGGGAGGGGTGGCCTGGGGTGTTCCCCTTGGGTTTGCTCCACCCGTCACTCTGCAGGCGGCAAAAGAGAGGCAGAGAGGTCGAGCAGCTTGCCCGAGGCCGCCCAGCACCCAGAATGGCAAAGTCCGAGCCCTGCCCTGTGGAAGTGCCCCTGGATGACAGGTCCATGGGGCAAACTCTGTCGTGAAGTAAACGGAGTTTCCAGAGGCCGGACGTTACAGGGAAACGAGGTAAACCGAACGCCCGGAATCCAGGGTGTAGACTTATTGGGCATTTGGGCTAACCCAGGGGTTCTCACCTGGGGTGGTTCTGCCCCCCGGCGGACACGGGGCGGTGTCTGGTGACATCTGTGGTTATCATGACTGGGGGGGGGTCTCCTGACATTGAGTGGGTGGGGGCCAGGGATGCTGCTCAACACCCTACAGCGCCCAGGATGGACCCTCAGAGAACGATCTAGACCCAGGTCGCCCGTGCCAAGGGATCTTACACCTTAGCGTTGTGATTCTAGTGATAAGGTATCAAGAGTCCACGCCATTGATTCCTGACACACCTGCTCAGGAATGAGCTGACCATTCTGCCAATGTCCCAGCAACAAGCTCACCGACCTCTCCCCTTCCCTGGGGTTGATTGCACTTTTCCCTGCCAGGAAGTCCTCATCAGCCCTTTCTTGTGGAGAAAGGATGAGTTTCAGTGGTTTGAAAACTGAAAGGGAAGACCCTGAACCAGGTGCCACAGGCCTGGGTGCATGAGGGTCCAACGGGATCACTGACATCAACCACGAGGGAGGGAGGGTCCTGCGAACCACCCAAGGGTGGGAGAGGATTGGTCTGGAAGAGCTAGGAAAGGACGGGGGTCCTGGACCCATTGCCATCAGCTGCAATTTAAAGTCCCAAGAGCAGAGAGATCAGGGTGTCACAGGACTCTGCTCCCTCTGAAAGCTCCAGGGGAGGGTCCTTCCTGCCTCTTCCAGCCTCTGGTGGTGGCCGTCATGCATCACTCCAGTCTCTGCCTCTGTAGTCACATGGCCTTCTCCCTGTGTGTCTGTCTCTCTTTTAAGGACACCAGTCATATATCGCATTAGGACACTCTCTGCCCCAGTATGACCTCATCTTAACTAATTACATCTGCAAACAGCCTGTTTGCAAATAAGTTCCAATAGTAATAGGGTCAGGACTGGAACGTATCTTTTAAGGGACGTGATTTAGCGCATGACAGTCTTAGCAGCAGATGTTCCCCCTGGGTAAAGTATTCTGTGTCCTCGGGGTGCATCTGGTGCAGTTTGGGGGCATGGCTCGGCACAGCATTGTGCGCCCACAGTTCCCGCCACCCACGTGCAATGAGTCAGAGCCAGCTCTCGGGAAGAGAATTTGCATCAAATCCCCTCTGGTCCCTCGGAAGCTTAGCGAAAGCTGCCGTCATTTGTAGATTTTTAAACTTTTCTATTTTATCTCGATTTTATTTCGAGAAGCTGACTGCACATCACGTTTTCCTTGATACTTTTCATAATTCCAGGTCCTTGCTGGAGGTAACCGTGATATCGTTTGGTGTCTATCCTTGCTGGCTTTTTGCTGTATATTTACACGTGTGTGTGTGTGTGTGTATAGTTAGATTATGTCTAACTCTGGAGCATTCCATCACCCCAAAAAGAAACCCCGTCCCCATCAACAGTCATCCCCCTCCCCCTCCCCAGCCCCTGACAACCAGGAACCCACTCTCTGTGTCTGTGGATTGGCTTGTTCTGGACATTTCCCATCGATGGAATCACACACTGTGTCCTTCTGTGTCTGGCTTCTCTCACAGAGCGTCGTGTTCTCAAGGTCCATCCACATTGTAGCGAGTGTCAGGGCTTCTCTCCTTATGGCCGGATAATCTTTCATTGTGTGGATGTGCCTTATGGGGATTATCCATTCCTCACTTGATGGACATTTGGGTTGTTTCCACCTTTCACCTGTGTGGGTTATGCTGCTGTGAACATGGGTGTACGGGTTTTTGTGTGGATGTGTTTTTTTTTTTTCTTTTCTTTTGAGTAGATACCTAGGAGTGGAACTGGGTCTTATGGCAACTCTAACCATTTGAGGAACTGCCAGACTGTTTTTCACAGCGGCTGCACCATTTTACATTCTCACTAGCAATGGGTGAGGGTGCCCTTGGCAACACTCATTATTGTCTGTCTTTTGGGCTTTTTGTTGTTGTTGTTTTAGACAAAGGGGTAATGTGCTATTAAACTTTTATTATAGTGCAGTTTTATTTCTTTGTGCGTGAGCTCTTTACATTTTCTTATTACACCTCTCTTTATTTATTTATTTATTTTTATTGGAGTCTAGTTGCTTTATTTGTCTTTTTTTTTTTTTTTTTTTGCGGTACGCGGGGCTCTCACTGTTGTGGCCTCTCCTGTTGCGGAGCACAGGCTCAGCGGCCATGGCTCATGGGCCCAGCCGCTCTGCAGCATGTGGGATCCTCCCGGACCGGGGCACGAACCCGTGTCCCCTGCATCAGCAGGTGGACTCTCAACCACTGCGCCACCAGGGAAGCCCTTGTCTGTCTTTTTGATCCTAACCATCCTGTTGGGGAGATGAGGTGCTAGCTCAGTGTGGGTTTGATTTGCATTTCCGTGATGGCTGGTGACCATGAGCATCTTTTCATGTGCTTATTAGCCATTTGTATGTTGTCTTTAGAGAAGTGTCAATTCTTTTTTTTTTTTTTTGGCCTCGCCCTATGGCTTGTGGGATCCTAGTTCCCTAACCAGGGATCAAACTCAGGCCCTCGCAGTTAGAGCGCAGAGTCCTAACCACTGGACCACCAGGGAATTCCCTTTTTTTTTTGGAAGTGTCTATTGCCAGGGTGGTACGGAGAGTTCCCATGTACCTTCACACAGCTTCCCCTTGGGCAGTGTTCTTAGCCTTTAAAAAAAATTATCACCCCCTTTTTAGGCATTTTTTCCCTAATCAAACTTTCCCATGAAATTCTTTTTTTTGGGGGGGGGAGACTACCATTTTTTAAAACTTTAAATTTTAAACAAATTACGGACTCATAAGAAGTTGCAAAGACAGGGCAGAGTCCCATATAGCCACCGCCCAGCGTCCCCCTCGGTGGCAGCTCATATAACTATAGAAACAGAGGGCAGGGGTTTTCGCTGAAGTCACTTAGCAGGGTTTTTGCCAAAACTGTGCAATGCAAAGACAAACTCGGGAGCCCAAAGGTCGAAGCCTAGTTGGGACGAGGGATCAGAGGGGCCTAACGTTTGGTCAAGGACAGAGTCCTGTCACTGTGGAGAATTCCAGAATCAGCACAGCCCAGATCCACCTGGAGCTCTCCCGCTGGAAGGCAGGGGGTCCCCTGGGTATGTGGGGAGCTCAGAATTCCCCGCGGGCATTCAGGGCCACGTGCTCCTGTTTCTCATAAGGCGGGGCAGGCCCATCTAGATCCTTCCTGGTACAGCATGGAGCAGTTTGGGTAGTTTGGCCTAAGAAAGGAGGGCGGAGAGGGATTTGGCTGTGGGGAGGGAGAGGTGAATCTGATTGATGCAGAGCCTGGGGATGGGGGGTCTGAACTGAGCCTTCCAAAACGTGGGCCTGGGAGGTCCTACTGGTTTGAATTGTGTCCCACGCCCCCAAATTCACGTCCACCCAGAAACTCAGAATGTGACCTTTTTTGGAAACAGTCTTTGTAGATGTCATTAGTTAAGATGAGGTCATCCTGGAGTGGGGTGGGGATGGGGTCCCTAAGCCAGTGGCTGGCTGGTGTCCTTATAAGAAGAGGAGAGAGATGCACAGAGACAGAGAGAAGGGGAGGTAGAGACTGGAGTGATGGGGCCACAAGTCAAGGATGCCTGGAGCCCCCAGAAGCTGGAAGAGGCAGGAAGGACCCTGCCCTGGAACCTTCAGAGGGGGCACGGCTCTGCCACACCTGCATCTCTGGCTTCCGGCCTCCAGAACTGAGAGAAAATAAATTTCTGAGGTTTTAAGCCCCCTAGTGTGTGGTCATTTGTTACAGCTGCCCTGGGATGCTAATACAGAGCGCTTCACAGTAGAACTTGTGTGCTTCCAAGACCTTCTGTATCTTCGTCCAGAAAATGGAGCCATTAAGGCCCCTGGCCTGTTCTGGCTTCCATGACCATCCTCTCTGGCGGGGGTCATCTCAAGTGGTGGAGGGGATTCTGGGGTCTGGGGACAGGCTGGGTCTGGTCTTCACTCTGCCTTTCCACTCCTGCAGCCCTTCCTGCCCGGGAAGCTGCTTTTGCCCAGGAGGGTGGAGAGGATGGCTGCTGGGTGCCTGCTCCCCTGGCCCCAGTGGGGTTTCCTCTTCCCCCGAAAGGCACCCAGTATGTCCAGAGGGAACACACCTGTCAGAAGCGGAGTGCCCTTGCTTTGTGGGAAAGGTGGGAGAATTCACCATGAGTGTCTAGGTCCAGGCACTCAGGCTCCTCCTAAGTGCAGGGATAGGTGCACTGTATCCCCAGAGGAGGGCTGTGCTTCCTTCCCAGGGTCTGGAACATCTCTGTACCACCTGAAGACCCTGCAGTTTCCCCCATAGGGCAGGGAGGGCCCCCCCCTGCAAGGTGCCATCCTCTTTAAAACATATTTTTAAAAATTGTGGTGAAATACACATAACATTAAATTTATCATCTTAACCATTTTTCCTCTTTCAAAAAAAATTTTATTGTGGTTAAATACATATAAAGTTTACCATTTTAACCATTTTTAAGTGCACAGCTCAGTGGCTTTAAGTACATTCACACTGTTTGGCAGCCATCCCCACCATCCATCTCCAGAACTTTCTCATCTTCCCAAACTGAAACTCTGTTCCCATGAAACACTGACTCTCCACCCCTCCCCCAGCCCCTGGCCCCCACCATCTACTTCCTGTCTCTGTGGATGTGACTTCTCTAGGGACCTCTTGTGAGTGGAATCAGACAGCATTTGTCCTTCTGTGTCTGGCTTATTTCACTGAGCGTAATTATTCTCCACATCAGAAAAACAGGGCTGATCCACAGTTCGGTTTCAGGTCCCCTAGGGAAACAAGCCCTTTCTCGTGGACATTTGTAAGTCTCCCAGATGGTCCCCGCAGCATCCGTGAGATTCTCATAGTTAGAAACCTTGGTCAGGTGTCCTGGATCTGCTTTGGTCCTTGAGTCGAAGTCCTGGTTTTTGCGCCTGGCCCCGCCCTCAGGTCAGCCTGGCTGAAACAGCCCACACGGACACGGTCAGGTTTCAGCGCGGAGCTTTGCAAAAAGCAAAGAAGTTGTGTCCCACTAAGACTTTTTTTCCCACCTTTCCCTGATTGGAATGATCTCTCTGTTATGAAATTATAATAATATATTTATATCATTTATTATAATAATCAGGATAATGGATTAAAAGAATACTATAATGCTTATAATTATTATAATATAAATATATTATTGTATTTAATAAATGCAAACCAATAACATTTCACACTAATTTTTTATTATGCATCCTATGTTAAGAGCCATTCAATACAGAGCCATTGACATTTTTTTCCTTGCAAATTCACTCAACCCTTTCAGTGATTCAGCAATTGCAGGGTTAACATTAAAGCCGCCAGCTGGAATGCAGGGGGCCCTGGGGGAGGTTGTAGCAGCTGCAGCCACTGGGGGAAAAAGGCTGTTTTTTTCTGCTAGGAGGAATAGGCAACAGGGACACTGAATATGTTTTGTCCACTTCCACGCCACCCTCTTTGGGAATGTCTGAGCCCTTGCTCCTCCTGGAAGAGGGAAAAGACCAAAGTCATCACCAGTACTTGCTTTTTTTTTTTCTTTTCTTTTTTTTTTAAATTAAAAATCCCCTCATTTTAGCCCGAATGGCCCAAACCTGCCAGGGGATCCAGCACTCCAGCACACCCACTTTCCTGAGGTCGGGTCTGTCACTGTCCAATTCCACAGGTAGTTTTCCTTCTCAGGACAGCCAGCAGCCCAGCCAGCCAGGTACCATGCATCTGTCATCCCCCACCCCTTCATCCTCCCTTCCCCAAACTCGGCTCTCCCCGAGTATTTCAGGGAGCAGGTGAGTCTGGGGCAGGTAGCAAACCCCACTCCTTACCCCTCTGTGCTTTGTGACGTGGAACTCCAACTCATGGCACCAAAGAACCAGTATCTACGGACTTCAGGTTTGGGGTGAGGGTCTCCCTGGTCAGACAGATTGCTCGGTGTGGCTTCTAGGCTCTCTGGCTCTGTGGGCAGCAGAGGCCACGACCCATGTGAACTCATGAGCCCTCATGACCGCCCTGTGAGGTTGTCCAGGAAGAGTCAGTAATAGACCCTCCATCGCATGACCCTAGAGCAGATCGATCACGAAGAAGCAGGAGCAGCTTCTCAAGTGGGAAGGTCATACTCACGGATCCAGAAGGTAGAATCACCAGTTCAGCAAGAAATGGGGAAAGCATTCCCGGCCGGCCCGCGTGCTGGTGGTCCGTGCTGCATTTACTGAGGGCCCAGCGTCTGTTGGTCCCTGAGCTGTAAGCCGGACAGGTACCCACCAGGCACTAGTGGAGTCTGACTTCTGGTTCTGCTGCGTCTGAACGCCCTCCTCTGGACGTTGGTTGGGAACTCCCCCTTTTTTTCCTTTTGGCCGTGCCCTGCTGCCTGCGGGATCTCAGTTCCCCCACCAGGGATCGAACCCAGGCCCTTGGCAGTGAAAGCGCCGAGTCCCAACCACTGCGCCACCAGGGAAGCCCGTAGCCAGTTTATTCTTATTACAGTTCTGCAGGGCAGAAGTCCAAATTCAAGGTGTGGGCAGGGCCGGTCCTTCCGGAAGCTCCAGGGGAGCATAGGTTCCCGCCTTTTCCAGCTTCTAGAGGCGTCGCATCCCTGGCTTGCGGCCCCTCCTGCATCCTCACAGCCAGCAGCGCAGCATCTCCCGTTTCTCTCTGCCTCTGACCCTCCCGCCTCCCTCTTATAAGAACCCTGTGATGACACTGGGCCCCCCGGGGAATCCAGGGTCATCCCTGTCTCAGGGGCCTTAATCCCACCCGCAATGTCCCTTTTGCCACCTAAGGTGACAGTCACAAGTTCCAGTGATTAGGATGTGGACATCTTTGGGGACCTTTAATTCTATGGGCTGAACCAACCCACAAACCCTTTGCTTTGTGATGTGGGTGAAAACGCTGCAAACCGCATTTCTGCTTTGCCAGCAGCTTCTGCCAACTGGAGGGGGGACGGAATCTGGAGGAGGGAGAGGGATTGGCCCCTCTCATTCCTTGCGTGGTTGAGGATGTCTTTGTTACCTCTGTGCATGAATAATATCCCAGCGTGGCCTAAATATCTTGCATCGCCCCTCCTTTCCCTCAGATGGCCACACGTGTTACGCTGCTCTCTTGTGGCAATGGGTGTTTGGTGAAGAATTCAGAAACCAGCCTCATTTTTCATCTTAATACATGAAATGACGTGTTCTTTATGTGTGAGGCTCACAGGATAGATCTCTGAGCACATTATGGCAAACAGACAGGAGTGCTTGAGGGCCATGCCAGGACCCGATCTTAAGGCAGACTTCTAAATTCCATGCTGATTTATTGAAACTCGGCATGCATTATTAACCCATATTTTTAAAAGTATATACTTTATCTTTAATAGTTTATAAATCCAATGAGTAACTTATTTTTGCCTTGAAGCTTTTTTATGTTAATTCTCTAAACACTCATTTTTATGAAAACATCTAAAACCTTTTTGAAAACCGTAAAAACAAAATTTTATTTTATTTATTTAGTTTTTTGGCTATGCCCCACGGTTTGTGGGATTTTTAGTTCTCCGGCCGGGGATTGAACCCGGGCCCTCGGCAGTGAGAGCTCGGAGTCCTAACCACTGGACTGCCAGGGAATTCCTAAAAAAGGAATTTTTAAAGTTCTGTCTGTAAATAGAATGACAAACGATATCAGAATTTGGGCATCCACTTAATGTCAAATGAGAGAATGTTTTCTAAAAGAAGCAGGCATATTAAATGCAGTCGGTGTTTAGCCCCCATCTAGTAAGTGTACTAAGAGTTCTTAGGTCCCTCCTAAATTTATATAAGCTTTTTTTGTTGTTGTTTTATATAAGTTAAAATAGGAATTCAGGGACTTTCCTGGTGGCGCAGTGGTCGAGAATCCCCCTGCCAACGCAGGGGACACGTGTTCCATCACTGGAGGGGGAAGATCCTACAGGCCGCGGAGCATCTAAGCCCACGCGCCACAACTACTGAGCCTGTGCTCTAGAGCCCGCACGCCACAGCTACTGAAGGCTGCGCACCTACAGCACGTGCTCTGCAACAAGAGAAGCCACTGCAATGAGAAGCCCGCGCGCCAGGGGGCTTAAACAAATATATGTTTCCACGGTGACCTCGCCCCCGGGCCGACTGCTGACCCCGGAAGTCACTAGACCCTCTCCTTCCCCCGTCCCATCCTGTCCAGTCCCGGCTCCGGACAAGGGACGCTCCGCGTGGAAACTGAATCAGGACTTCCCGGTCCAGGAGGAGGACAAGGAGGGGCAGCCGAACTGCGGGAAGACGCCGGGTTCGACCGCCCGAGAGCAGGCTCTGCTCGGAGCCCACGTCCCGCGCGGGCGGGTCGGTCCACAATATGTTACGAAGGCCTGTCACTCAATAACCAGAGGGCGGGCCTGGGAGGAATGTCCAATCAGATGCGACGGGGCGGTGTCCGGAGAACAAGCAGGCGCTCGCGGGCCGGGCCCAGAGAACTGTCCAATCAGGGGCTCCAGGGGCGGGTCTCGGGAAACCGTCCAGTCAGGGGCCCGGGCAGTAGCAATGCCCGAAGCACTGTCCAGTCAGGACGGTGGGGCGCGAAGCATCTCCCAATCAACAGCCAGATGGAAGAGAGTGCCAGGAGCACCGTCCAGTCAGAGCACGCTCCCAGCCCGTGAGCGGGTAGTTCTCGGCCAGCCGTGCTGCTCCTGCGCACCTGCGCCGCGTGGGCCCAGGTGTCGGTTCCTCGTACCTCTCACCTGCGCGGGCTGCGGCAAGGACGCCTGGGAGAGCCGGGAGCCCGGCAGAGATGGTGAGTCCGCGGGACCGGGGCCCGAGACCGGGAGGGGCTGTTACGAACCGTCCGGAACCGGCTGGAAGCGGTCGCGGGGTGGGGTCCCGGCGTCCTGTCCGGCCCCCGCTTGTGGGGCCGGTGTCTCAGGACTATCTGGGTGACCTAGATGTGCACAACTGCTCTCCTCTCGGGGGTCCGGGAACATCAGCCCCTGGTCGGCTCCTCCCAGCCGACAGCCTGCGGGGGCGGGCGGGGAGCCTGGGGTGACCTGCTTGGGGGCCCTGGGCTGGGAGGGCGTCTCCCGGTAGGTCCTCCGTCCTAAATGACCCCAGCCCCAGTTCTCATTCCATGGAGGGACACTATTTGTCAGCTGACTGGACGCCTGAGGGGAAAAGACGTAAATGATTCCTGCCCCCTGGGTTCTCACAAGAACCACACAAGGGAGAAAAACTAACGCAAAGGTCAAGGAAAGCCCACTGTGAGGTGGGGCAGCACCCCTCACCCCCTCCCACCCCCCAAGTCAAATGCACTGGCGACACAGCGGGGACACAGCCGGTGTCCTTTGTTCAGGGAGCACGTTAGCAGTGGTGCCCCTCGTGGTAGCGTGGTTGCACTTGACCCTGAGTCATCTGTGTCTGGGTACCAGTTCAGCACAACCTCTCCGTGGGTTTTTCACCTTGAAAAGATGTATTCACTTACTGGAACCTCAGATTTTCAGCAAGTGTAAAATACATTGAATTAGTACAGCAGGAAATATAAGATAAAATACTTTCAAAGGGGTGAGTTTCAGGAAAAAAATAAAAGAAAATGTCATACATTACGTTTGTTAAACATTCTTTTAAAATCTCCTCCTGTCTGTAGTAAGTTTCTCAGGTCTGTCCCTTCCTGAACAGCTGCAGAGAAGTGAATACAGTACCACACAGTGTGGTAGGTGAAATTTCACCAAAAATACCAGTTATTTAATTTGTGACAGTAGATGATACTGTTGTTTTTTATTGTCTGCAACACACTTTGCTTAAATCTGCAGTAAATTAGTTATTGCCCATGGAAGAGGTGGGAATACACGGATGTTACTTAGATATCAGTTTGTCCTGTCCCATGTGTGGAAGTGTCTATCATTTCTGCTTGGCTCCCCGCGGGTACCCTGTGGTGAATCAGGTCTCCTCCTCCCCATAGCCACAGGCCTGCCTGGGGCTCTGTTCCTTTCTGTAGATTTAGTCTTCCATTCCTTTGCCAATTCCGTCCTGTCAGGAGTTGCTGCTGCTTTAAAACCCTTGCAGTGTGATAGACGGATTCCTGCCTGGTACTTCAGAGTATTTTGGCTGTTTGGGGGCATTTGTGTGTAAAGTTAGTATTTGTCAAATCCTAAAAAACATCTGGTTTGGCAATTTTATGGAATTTTATAAAGACTCTGTCTTGGGAGGGTTGATATCTTTGTAACACTGATTTCTTTTTAAGAACATGTGCCATCTTGTCATTTATTTCATTTTGCTTTGTTATTATCCTTCATGTTTTAAAATTTTTGTTAGGTTCTTTTTATAGCCTTCATTAAACTGATTTTGTACTACTTCAATTTGGTTTTTACCATGGTATGTGTTATCTTTTTTTGAGTAATAATTTTTATTGGAGTATAGTTGATTAACAATGTGTTAGTTTCTGCTGTATGTGTTATCTTTTTTACCTTTTTTAAAATCAATTTTTATTGGAGTATAGTTGCTTTACGATGTTATGTTAGTTTCTACTGTACAGCAGAGTGAATCAGCTATACATATACATATATCCCCTCTTTTTTGGATTTCCTTCCCATTTAGGTCAAAACGGAACACTGAGTAGAGTCCCCTGTGCTATACAGTAGGTTCTCATTAGTTATCGTTATTTATTTATTTATTTTTTGCAGTATGTGGGCCTCTCACTGTTGTGGCCTCTCCCGTTGCGGAGCACAGGCTCCGGACACGCAGGCTCAGCAGCCATGGCTCACGGGCCTCGCCGCTCTGTGGCATGTGGGATCTTCCCGGACCGGGGCACGAACCCGTGTCCCCTGCATCGGCAGGCGGACTCTCAACCACTGCGCCACCAGGGAAGCCCTAGTTATCTATTTTATACATAGTATCAATAGTGTATATATGTCAATCCCATTATCCCAATTCTTCCCCCCCACCTCTCCCTTGATATCCATACGTTTGTTCTCTTTGTCTGTGTCTCTACTTCTGCTTTGCAAATAAGATCATCTGTACCATTTTTCTAGATTCCAAATATATGTGCGTTAATATACAATATTTGTTTTTCTCTTTCTGACTTAACTTCACTTTGTATGACAGTCCCTAGGTCCATCCACATCTCTACAAATGACCCAATTTCATTCTTTTTTGTGGCTGAGTAATATTCCATTGTATATATGTACCACATGTTCTACATTTAGGTTGCTTCCATGTCCTGGCTATTATAAATAGTGCTGCAGTGAACATTGGGGTGCATTGTGTTTTTGAATTATGATTTTCTCTGGGTGTATGCCCAGTAATGGGGTTGCTGGGTCATTTGGTACTTCTGTTTTTAGTTTTCTAAGGAACCTCCATACTGTTCTGCATAGTGGCTGTATCAATTTACAGTGGCTGTATCAATTTATTCCCACCAACAGTGCATGAGGGTTCCCTTTTCTCCACATTTATTGTTTGTAGACTTTTTTTTTAAGTTAAGTGTTTTTAAAATTAATTAATTTTTTTGGCTGCGTTGGGTCTTCGTTGCTGTGTGTGGGCTTTCTCTAGTTGCGGTGAGCGGGGGCTGCTCTTTGTTGCCGTGCATGGGCTTCTCATTGCAGTGGCTTCTCTTGTTGCAGAGCACAGGCTCTAGGTGTGTGGGCTTCAGTAGTTGTGGCTTGCAGGCTCAATAGTTGTGGCTCGCAGGCTCTAGAGGGCAGGCTCAGTAGTTGTGGCGCATGGGCTTAGTTGGTTCATGGCATGTGGGATCTTCCCAGACCAGGGTTCGAATCTGTGTCCCCTGCATTGGTAGGCAATTCTTAACCACTGCGCCACCAGGGAAGTCCTGTTTGTAGATATTTTTTAAAAATTAATTTATTTATTTTTGGCTGCATTGGGTCTTAGTTGCTGCGTGTGGGCTTTCTCTAGTTGTGGTGAGCGGGGGCTACTCTTCGTTGCAGTGCGCGGGCTTCTCATTGCGGTTGCTTCTCTTGTTGCAGAGCACGGGCTCTAGGCGCATGGGCTTCAGTAGTTGGGGCTCGCGGGCTCAGTCGTTGTGGTGCATGGGCTCAGTAGTTGTGGCTCACGGGCCCTAGAGCACAGGCTCAGTAGTTGTGGCACATGGGCTTAGTTGCTCTGCGGCATGTGGGATCTTCCCAGACCAGGGTTTGAATCTGTGTCCCCTGCATTGGCAGGCGGATTCTTAACCACTGCGCCACCAGGGAAACCCTGCTTGTAGATTTTTTGATGATGGCCATTCTGGCTGGTGTGAGGTGATACCTCATTGTAGTTTTGATTTGCATTTCCCTGATAATTAGTGATGTTGAACATCTTTTCATGTGTTTGTTGGCCATCTGTATGTCTTCTTTGGAGAAATGTCTATTTAGGTCTTCTGCCCAATTTTTGATTGCAACGTTTGTTTTTTTGATATTGAGCTGCATGAGCTGTTTGTATATTTTGGAGATTAATCCTTTGTCCGTTGCTTCGTTTGCAAATATTTTCTCCCATTCTGAGGATTGTCTTTTCATCTTGTTTATGGGTTCCTTTGCTGTGCAAAGCTTTTAAGTTTCATTAGGTCCCATTTGTTTATGTATGTGTTATCTTTTTAAAGTGAACTTTCCAACTTGCTGTTGCTATTAATTAGAAAGGTAATGAAATTTATTTTTATGTTGAATTTTTATCCTGAGATCTTGTTCAGAATCTTATTGTACTATTATCTTTGTGTTCTGTTGGTGTCATACATGTGCAGCTGTTGAGTTAGGCATTAAGACAAGTGTCTCCTGGCATTGCACATTTGTGCATTTTCCAGATTGGATTGCTAATGTAATGTTGACTGAGAGTCAGGTCATCTGTCCACACTTCATTTGTACCTGATTGTCTTGGAGAAAACAATGAATTTCATACCATTTATATGTTCTTTGGTCTCGTTTGAATATTCCTTTGTCCATTTTCCTTTATCCAGTCATGCACATTACCATCTATTCCCCATTGGTAAGAGTGTTTTTTTATGTATGACTGTTGAATATTATAAAATGGCTTTCAGCAGCTCTAAGATGATTACAGGTAAATCCTGTGAATTGATTTTAGAGTTTTCTATTGTATCATATAACATCAGTGCAGGAAAATGCATGTGACATACGTACAGTTGACAGAAATGTTTTAAAAAAGTAATCCTCTGTTAAATGAAACTCAGCCCTAAATGTAGAACAAGCTTTCTTAAAAGGCTTGAAATGAACCCCAGTGGCAGGCCCCTCTGCCACTCTCCAAATATGACCAATGTGTTGAATTACGTGAAGATATATATAATTATATGTAATTATGTGTGTATATATATGTATATATTTGTTATTTAGATTTTTAGGTGCCAGTTTGCAGTCTTATCTCAAATGGTTATTTTACTGTTCTCCCTTACTCTGCCCTGCAGCCATTCATTCATATATATGTGTATCGATATCAACGTGTATATACACACACGTGAAAATCTCTGCCCCCCCATATATATATACCCCTCCAAATTCCCTTGCTCTGCCACATTTTCCTCAGTAATTATGTTTGATTTGCTTATTTACTGCTTTCCTCCAAAAGAATTTAAGATCCACGTGGTTCAGAATTTTTGTTTTGTTAGTGCTGTAGCCCTAGTGCCTGCAAGTACTGTAACCTAAACAAATTTTACTAAATGAAAGAGCCAGAGGTCAGGTCTTCAAACAAAGCGTTTTTGCATGGGCACGGGGCTTTGGCAGGAGAAGCAGTGTGAGATGTAAGGATGGAATAGGATGTTTCTGTTGGCTGCTCTCCACAGCGCCCGGCAGAAGCTAGCTTATCTCCTCATCACAGTGGGAAGTAACAGTCACGCTAGCAAAACAATTGTGAGGTGTGTGTGAAAGAAGGGCAAGTGTGCCAAGCTGGCATGATGTTATTAATTCACTGTTTTGCATTTCCTCTGCTGTGAACTCGTTTTAATCATGTCTGCTTTACAGAGTTATTATAAGTATATTTGTCTTTCTCATATAATGTGTGCTCAATGGCACATTTTAAAAATTAGTATTGTAATATAACAAAAAATTTTTTTAAAAAAGAACGAAGAAAATCCCACAAAAACAAAAAAAAAAAAGAAAAAATTAATATTGTAAAGTGTTAAATATTTGATGGTTTCAAGCTAGGTGTGTTGGGAGTCCCTGTCTTAGTCAGCTGGGGCACCTGTAAGCTGGGTGGCTTATACACAGCAGACCTTTGTTTCTCACAGTTCTGGAAGTCCAAGAACTTGATCTTGGCTGGAAGTCCAAGATCAAGGCACCAGAAGATTCGGTGTCTGGTGAGAGTCTGCTTCCTGGTTTGTAGGTGGCCGTCTTCTCACTGTGTCCTCACACAGCAGAAGGGTCCAAGGAGCTCTCTGGGGTCCTTTTTATAAGGGCAAATCCCATTCCTGGCCACCTCCAAAAGGCCCGCCTCCAAACACCATCACATTGGGGATTAGGTTTTGACGTGAATTTTGGGGGGACACAAACCTTCAGTCTGTAGCAGTCCCCATGACCACCCTAGGTTCAGAGATTCACTAGGAGGCCTCCCAGGCTTCGGTGTATAGTCTGCTCATGGCTGTGATTTCTGACTGCAAGAATAAAGCAAAGTCAACAAGATTGGGTACCTTTCTCCCTGCATTGAGACTGTCCTAATCCCTTCTTGTCTTGTCTGCCTTAGAGTCCCAGCTAAGCCCCTGCTGGGCAATCAGCCTCTGAAGGTCATCCGAAATAGGTTTTCAAAAGAACTTTTTAGCAAACTGAAAACTTCTACCTAAAATTCCAAAAGTATATCTTTACTTAAAGATTGCCTGTTTTTTCATTTTGTTTACCTCTTTTTAAAAATAATTTATTTATTTATTTATTTTTGGCTGTGTTGGGTCTTTGTCGCTTCATGCGGGCTTTCTCTAGTTGCAGTGAGTGGGGACTACTCTTCATTGCGGTGCACGGGTTTCTCATTGTGGTGGCTTCTCTTGTAGCAGAGCACAGGCTCTAGGCGTGTGGGCTCAGTAGTTGTGGCTCATGGGCTCTAGAGTGCAGGCTCGGTAGTTGTGGCACATGGGTTTAGTTGCTCCATGGCATGTGGGATCTTCCTGGATCAGGGCTTGAACCCGTATCCCCTGCATTGGCAGGCAGATTCTTAACCACTGCACCACCAGGGAAGTCCCTGTTTACCTCTTTTTGAACCTCCAGTGGGTAAAAGTCATAGTAAAAAATCATTTATGGAGACCTAATCTTGTTTCTGATACTTAGGGTTCCAATTCCAATCCAGGCACCAGTTGGAAAGAGCAAGGAAGCTGTGTCTCATTTTTCTTAGCACTGATGGGGATGATCTCTCTAGCATTTATAAAATTACAAGCAGATACCATTAGTATCCATTTTTACCATCCAAGCAGGTGCAGTAGCCACAAAACAAAACCATATTAAGTAAAAAAACAAAACAAAAAAATCCCCCCCCCCTTTTTTTCCCTCATTGCAGTCAAACCTTGTGTTCATTTCCGAGGGCTGCCATAACAAATTACCACAATGTGGGTGTTCTCTCACAATTTCTGGAGGCTGAAGTCCGAAATGAAGGTGTTGGCAGGATCATGCTCCCTCAGAATTCTCTAGGGTCCTGAGGTCATTTCCTGTCTCTTATACCTTCTGTATCCCCAGGCGTTCC
The DNA here is from genome assembly GCF_964270905.1 of Leucopleurus acutus. Lineage (NCBI taxonomy): Eukaryota > Metazoa > Chordata > Mammalia > Artiodactyla > Delphinidae > Leucopleurus > Leucopleurus acutus. Next base: position 2,979,898 of record NC_139145.1, on the reverse strand, counting down.
ATTGCTTGTGGCAGCATGATTCCAGTCTCTGCGTCCATCTTCTTCCTCTGCTGCCTTCTCTGTGTGGCTCTGTCTTCACATGGCATTTTCCCTGTCTCCTGTGGACACCAGTCATTGGATTAGGGCCCATCCTAATGACCTCATCTTAGTTTGATTACATTTGCAAAGACCCTGTTTCCAAGTAAGGTCACATTTATAGGTATCAGGGGTTAGGATTTCAGCCTATCTCTGTAAACGTATTTAGCGTTTACAGGGATAGCGTTACAGCTGGGAAGATACTGGCTGGCACATGTGGGTGGGCCAGGAGGCCCAGCAGCTAGGCTGAAGAAAGGCTGGCTGTCCCCTCCCCTTTGGTTTGTCTAAAATTTTGTTTCAGCTCTAGGAACTGATTTAACTTTTTTTCTCCTGATGCAGTACAATCTTTTAACATTTTTTGCCTATCCAAAGCTCACTTTTGGGAACTTGGCAGCCCTTTCTCTTCCTGCCTAGAAGAGAGAGCAAAAATCACAGGTGTCACCTGTGCTGAACTTTGATTTTCTTCTCACTTGGCCTCCGTGGCCACAGGCAGCTGGTATATCCAGTGAGCCAGACCTCCTGGAGTTGGATTGCTTATTTTTACCTCAGTCAACTTTTTTTTTTTTTTTTTTTTTGCCCCGGCACAGCTTGTGGGATCTTAGTTCCCCGACCAGGGATGGAACCCAGGCCCCAGCAGTGAAAGCGCCGAGTCCTAACCACTGGACAGCCAGGGAATTCCCACACCTCAGTCAACTTTTAGCCTCACACCAGACAGCTGCCCTTTCATACCCTGGATGACTCCATAGCTACCCTGCTGCAAAGGTTTGCCATCCCCTCCTCCTTCACTCTCCCACTTCCCAGACAGTGCTTTTGCCATATTTTAGTGAATCAGGGTTGCTCTAGCAAATCCCAGTTCTAATGTGTCTGGTGTCCCCAAAACCACCCCTAGGTCCTGCAGGTAGGACTCACGTGACAGCGTATCATTGGAGTCATGACTATGATTTGTTACAACAAAAGAGCACAGCAGAATCAGCAAAGGGAAAAGGCGCATGAGGAGAAATCTGAAGGAAACCAGGTGCAGGCTTTTAAGAGTCCTTTCCCAGTGGAGTCGCACATAAGACACCTGATAGCCCCAGCGATGAGTCGTGACAGCATGTGAAATACCATCTACCGGAGGCTCACTGGGGACTCAGTTCACCGGGGGTTTTTATCAGCTCACAGCTGATCATGTGAGCATCCTCTGCGCAACTAGGACCCAAAGCCCAGACTCCCAGGCGAAAAGCAGGTGCTCAGCACTAACAGTGTTGTCTGCACAGTCAGAGACAGGGAGTAATAATTAGGGTGATGTGAAACCTTCAGAAATTAAAGTTCCCACACACTGGCCAAGGCCAACCTTGCTAGCAGTCACTGCCAAGGATAAAGTTAAGGTTTGCAATGTCAACTCCTTTCCTGCACACTAAGGAAACACTACAGATAACTGTACAGAGAGCATCTCACCTCCAGAAGCTCCAGAAGCTCCTGTTGTTCCCTGTACAGTAGAGATATTCCTGTTATGCTGCTACTCCGTTGAATATGTACTAAATACTGGCATCAGGATTATTATATGAGAGTGTTTTCTTTCCCATGCTCATGGATGTCAGCGGGTTGATGAACTTTTTAAAAAACCATGGCTTAAGGGAGGCATGCAGCTCAGTGGTCCCTGTGCTTAGGGGTTGGCCTGACACGCTCATGTGCCCACCAGGGGAGGCACATGGACGTGAGAGAAATTGAGAGTGCAGCCTCTAGGATGGTTTGTGTGGAATCACTGTCTCCTGGAATTTGAGGCAAGGGAGTGTTTCCTTTGTAGGAAAACACTGCTGAATCCTCTATATATTTTATACTCAAGGCTAAATTTGCTGTCAGATGTTTTCTTTTTTAAATTAATTAATTAATTTCTTTTTGTCTGTATTTGGTCTTCATTGCTGCACGTGGGCTTTTCTCTAGTTGTGGTGACCGGGGGCAACTCTTCGTTGTGGTGCGTGGGCTTCTCATTGTGGTGGCTTCTTTTGTTGTGGAGCACGGGCTCTAAGCACGCGGGCTCAGTAGTTGTGGCGCATGGGCTTATTTGCTCTGCGGCACGTGGAATCTTCCCAGACCAGGGCTCGAACCTGTGTCCCTTGCATTGGCAGGCGGATTCTCAACCACTGCACCACTAGTGAAGCCCACTGTCAGATGTTTTTGATGTTAAAGTCCTTTGCAAAGTACGGCTCTTAACCTTATCCTCAAGGTTAGATAGAGTACTCTTTTATGGGTCTGGCAGAAGAGCTGTTTTGGCATCATGTAATGTGTGTGTGTGTGTGAACTCAGAACTGGTGGGCAGCAGCACTGGCTCAGGAGTGTAGGGAACATATGCAGTTCTGACTTCCTATTTTCATGAAAATACACAGAGGAAAAGAGTAGAAACTGAGCTGGTGATAACTATTACACAAAAATGTTAAAATAAATACTTCTTCAAAAGAAATATTTCATTCAGCCAGTTGGACTGTCCTGATAGCCTGGAGTTCTTTAAGACAGTATGGCTTGGATGGACCTAGAGTCTGTCATACAGAGTGAAGTAAATCAGAAAGAGAAAAACAAATACCATATGCTGACACACACACACACACACACACACATATATATATATGTATGTGGAATCTAAAAAAAAAAAGGCTCTGAAGAACCTAGGAGCAGGACAGGAATAAAGATGCAGATGTAGAGAATGGACTTGAGTACACGGGGAGGGGGAATGGTAAGCTGGGACGAAGTGAGAGAGTAGCATGGACATATATACACTACTAAATGTAAAATAGATAGCTAGTGGGAAGCAGCTGTATAGCACAGGGAGATCAGCTCGGTGCTTTGTGACCACCTAGAGGGGTGGGTTAGGGAGGGTGGGAGGGAGATGCAAGAGGGAGGAGATATGGGGATATATGTATACATATAGCCAATTCACTTTGTTATACAGCAGAAACGAACACACAACTGTAAAGCAATTATACTCCAATAAAGATGTTAAAAAAAGAAAGACAATATGGCTAGCAGGCCCTTGCAGCAAGTTGGGTTCCCACAGGCCCATGGGCCTCTCATATTTGGTGGTGGAAAGAGAAGGAAAAGTTCCCAGTCCTTCATTGTGTTTGTATTCCTTAAACCTCATCCAGGTTGACCTTGGGCTTCATGTGCTTATGGATGTTGTACAGTAGGAAGGAGCTAAAGTCACTTGTGTCACAAGGGATTGATGGGTCTTAAAATGCAAATATTATTTCATTTGTATAGCATTTTTTTTCGTTTCTCCAATGTGGTCTAAACCCTTTGGTTGGAGAAGAATAAGCCTTGAATGGTCACAGTAAAAGTGTAGAGATAAGTTCAGTGTGTTAGTGCTGTTAAATCTATGAGGATAATCTATGATTGTTGACATAAAGTAGGAGGTGTGATGACTGGATCACAGAGTAGATGTTAGATGACCATGGAATCTTATTTGAACTTCCTGTGACTTGAGTCCAGTTGTTCAATGCTGTGAGTCTCACCCATGCACCTGCACATATCTTGGGTGTTTCAGAACTCGGTGGTCTTTGAGGATGTGGCCGTGGACTTCAATCTGGAGGAGTGGGCTTTGCTGGATTCTGCTCAGAGGGAGCTCTACAGAGATGTGATGCTGGAAAACTTCAGAAACCTGGCCTCAGTGGGTAAGAATGACATTATTCCTTCACTTAGTCATTTAGAGACAAGCATTTCTGGCACATCACTGTTCCAAGAATTGGACCGTGGAAAGGAAATATGTTAACTAATAAGACAGCCATGGTCATAACCATCATAGACTTAGAATCTAATAGTTTCTCCCCATGAGACTGAGAATCTGTGTATTAAACTGAGTTCTTCTTTCTGTAAAGAAAGCTCCCTTAGCATCATTGGTGGATATAGATTTCATGGGACCTTAGGGGGCCCAGTGAGGTCTGTTTTTGAACCATATGAGAATTTTACTGTGTTTGTTAAAGTGCTTACCATTTTGACCCCTTATACTTGTTATTGATGAAGTCTTGACATAGCTAAACTCCTCCGTGTCCTTTTTGGCTAACAGGTACCTCCTTTCTTGTAAGATTTGTTACCTTTTTGCTTTCAGAGGATGAGACTCAATTTAAGGCCAATGGGTCAGTTTCTCAGCAGGATATTTATGGGAATAAAATATCCAAGGAGCATAAAATATCAAAGTTCACTGGAAATGATTCCTTAGCCTCCGTCTTAGGAAAAATTTGGGAAGAACTCAGCCTTGAAGATCAGCACATAGATCAAGGGAGACATCTGAGGTGAGTTGCACTCTTGAGAGAAAGCAGTATTTCAGGAGGGAATCTTAGTATGTCATAAAGTTTAAAAAGCAAACAAACAAAACACATGTAAGCCTAGATCAAATTTGTTTATTCATAGAGATTTTCACGATGATTTTTTTTCTTAAATGCGACATTGATGTTGAGTGATAGAAACAGCTGAAAACAACAGAAGAGTCCATGTTTAAGAAACATTGTTTTTGTAATCGTTGTGGTTGAGCCCCCTTCTGTGGCATTGAGTTCATTCCACTTTAAAAGTAGTCAGATAGGGCTTCCCTTGTAGCACAGCGGTTGGGAATCCTCCTGCCAGTGCAGGGGACGTGGGTTCAAGCCCTGGTTGGGGAAGATCCCACATGCTGTGGAGCAACTAAGCCCGTGCACCACAACTACTGAGCCTGCACTCTAGAGCCTGTGAGCCACAACTACTGAGCCTGTGTGCCACAACTACTGAAGCCTGTGCACCTAGAGCCTGTGCTCTGCAGCAAGAGAAGCCACCGCAATGAGAAGCCTGCGCACCGCAACAAAGAGTAGCCCCTGCTCACCTCAACTAGAGAAAAGCCCTCGCACAGCAATGAAGACCCAATGCAGCCAAAAATAAATAAATAAAATAAATTTATTTTTAAAAAAAAGAAGTCGGGGAGAAAATCTATCCATCCACTGAAATTGGTGAAAATGTAATTCTCGTACTTACTAATAAATTATTATTAATCAAGCCATTGATAACATGCTTCTCATTTTTAACAGAGATCACGTGGTGGAGAGACTCCATGAAAGTAATGATCAATGTGGGGAAGGCTTCAGTCAGACTCCAAATCTTAACCTGTACCAGAAAACTCTTACTGGAGTAAAAAGGTATGAATGCAGTACACATGGAAAAGTCTTCACGCATCATTCATCCCTCAAGAGTCACATCGCTGTTTGCACTGGACACAAACTGTATCAATGTCAGGAATGTGGGCAGGCCTACAGTTGTCGTTCACACCTAAGGACGCATGTGAGGACCCACAGTGGAGAGAGACCCTATGTGTGTAAATTATGTGGAAAAACTTTTCCTCGTACTTCTTCCCTCAACCGGCATATAAGGATTCATACTGCGGAGAAAAGCTATGAATGTCAGCAATGTGGGAAAGCCTTCATTGATTTTTCAAGTCTTACTAGTCATGTGAGAACGCATACTGGAGAGAAGCCATATAAATGTGAGGAATGTGGGAAAGCTTTCAGTTATTCCTCAACTTTTCGAAGACACATGATAACACACACTGGAGAGAAGCCCTATAAATGTATGGAATGTGGGGAAGCCTTCAGTTACTCCTCAACTTTTCGAAGACACATGATATCACACACTGGGGAGACACCACATAAATGTAAGGAATGTGGGGAAGCCTTCAGTTATTCCTCGGCTTTTCGAAGGCACATGATAACACACACGGGGGAGAAGCCCTATGAATGTAAACAGTGCGGGAAAACCTTCATTTATCTCCAATCCTTTCGAAGCCATGAAAGGATTCACACTGGAGAGAAGCCCTATGAATGCAAGCAATGTGGAAAAGCCTTCATTTATCCCCAGTCATTTCGAAGGCATGAAAGGACACATGGTGGAGAAAAACCCTATGAATGTAACCAGTGTGGTAAGGCATTCAGCCACCCCTCATCCTTTCGAGGACACATGAGAGTGCACACTGGAGAGAAACCTTACGAGTGCAGGCAGTGTGGAAAAACTTTCAACTGGCCCATATCCTTGCGAAAACATACAAGAACACACACTAAAGAGAAACCCTACGAATGTAAGCAATGTGGGAAAGCCTTCAGTTTGTCCGCTTGCTATCAAGAGCATGTGAGAATGCATCCTGGAGACAAATCATATGAATGCAAGCTCTGTGGGAAAGCTTTCAGTTGCCACATCTCGTTACAAAGACACATGAGAAGGCACACTGCTGAGAAGCTTTATGAATGCAAGCAATGTGGGAAGGCCTTCAGCTGGCCTGAACTTTTGCAACAGCACGTGAGGACGCACACTGCAGAGAAACCTTACAAATGTAAGGAATGTGGTAAAGTCTTCAAATGGCCCTCATCTTTACCAATACATATGAGAATGCACACTGGAGAGAAACCATATGAATGTAAGCAGTGTGGGAAGGCCTTCAGTTGTTCATCATCCTTAAGAAGACATGTGAGGATACATACTACCAAGAAACACTACATATGAAACTCGGGAAATCTTCCTGCAAATGAATTCATGCACAGTGCTTCAGAAGATTCACATCAGGAGAGAAATCTTACAAAAGTTGTAAACCTGGTATTGCCTTTATGAGTCCTTCATCACTAAAGTGGACCCATAGAGAGTGTATTTCCAGTTCTTTTGCAAATAAACATTTAGATGAAAATTAACTGTTGAAGTACTCTTTTGGCTACAGTATGTAAATTTTGCAGGAAGTGTTTTTTCTTATGTTTTAGGAAATAAAGCATCTTTACAGTTTGTTGGACTCATGGGTGATTTGAAGCGTATTTTTAATATATAAGTAGTTTTAATATGTTAGTTCTTTAAATTGTCCTTAAAGGGGTTATTGGAACAATGACAGTGTGGTATTTGTTTGTATTTTCCTACCGGCTTAGTGTGGCAGATACTGTATAATCAACCATTATATGTTTTCCACCATGGATTGAGAGAATATTTGTTTATTTAGGACAGTGGAATCTTATTCTGTTTTTCTTCTAAATATTTGGTAGAAATTTTTAATTATGCAGAGTTCTTCCAAGTGTACAGTCTCATGTGAATTGTTACTTTCAGCTTTTGCCCTTCGCTTTGTCCTTGCTTGTGATAGCGAATTAAACAGTGGGTTTTTACTTAAGAGACGCTTGTGATGTGATCATGAGATACAGAGTTCTGGATTGTGTTACATCAGCATGGGTAATGTTAGGAGCTACATTTCCCAGAATCCCTTCCCTTTATGATTCTGTGTTCGAATTTACCAGTAGCCTATTGGCATGAGATTTGGAAGGCAGAAATAAAGCCATTACTAAGTTTTTGCAGCCACATTAAAGTATGAGAGAGAGATGCATAGGGGCTACTTGGAAACCAGCTTTCAGCCCGTTTTCCTGATTGTTGGCCTTACCAATCAAGAGTATCATCAAAAGAAATGCCAAGTACTTGATTTCTATTTTTCTCACAGTTATGGGCTTCCATAAATACCTTCAAGAGCTTGGTGTCAGGGATTCAGTCATGTGGTCAGGCACTCACAATTTGGATTTTCCTACAAACCCTAACATGTCCTGCAGACCACTAATTCAGACTCATGTTTAGTGATCTCTGATGCTGTGATTCCACTCTTCTCTAGATGTTAACATATTTTACAAGGTCTAATTTGTATAGCAGACTCTTTGTTCTCAAAACTTTTAGTGACGCTCTGATCGTGATTCTACCACAAAAGCTACAATGTTGTAGGAAAACAAAACAACCTGTGAGACTTTGTTAAGGTATCGTATTTTTTTCCTTTTTTTTTTTTTCCGGCTGCACCATGTGGCACGCAGAACTTCCCTGACCAGGGATCAAACCTGTGCCCTCTGCAGTGGAAGTGCAGAGTCTTAACCACTGCATCACCAGGGAAGTCCTACTGTATTTTTAAATGCGCTGACTCAGTCCTACATGAGAAGAAACATACTCCTCGTGAATTTGGGGAGATGTCTGTTAGAGCTGAATGCAGTTCCTTGATATGGGTTTAATTATTATGTTTGATTCTAAGTCACTAAAAACAGTGTTTATTTTCAAGAAAAATCTTCTGTAGGTATGTCTTAGAAATATCTTGTTTACTGTGTTTCCAAATCACTTGTATACAAACTGTATTAGTTTCCTAGGGCTTCTGTAACAAAGCACCACACAGCTGGGTGGCTAGGGCAACAGAAATTTTTGTCTCACAGTTCTGGAAACAGAAGTCCAAAGTTAAGATGTTGGAAGGACCATGCTTCCTCTGAAAGTGCTAAGGAAGGATGTGTTCCAGCACTCTCCTAGCTTCTGTTAGCTTATTGGCTTGCAACAAGCATAACTAATCTTCTCATGGGGGCTTCCCTCGTGGCACAGTGGTTAAGAATCCGCCTACCAATGCAGGGGACACGAGCCCTGGTCCAGGAAGATCCCACATGCTACAGAGCAACTAAGCCTGTGTGCCACAACTACTGAGCCCACATGCCACAGCTGCTGGAGCCCATGCACCTAAAGCCAGTGCTTCACAAGAGAAACCTGTGCACTGCAATGAAGAGTAGCCCCCGCTCGCTGCAACTAGAGAAAGCCCACGTTCAGCAACGAAGACCCAATGCAGCTCCCCCCCCCAAAAAAAATCTTCACATGGCATTCTACTTGTGCATGCCTGTCTCTTCATATGGCATTCTTTTTATAAGGACACCATACATATTGGTTTAGGGCCCATCCTATTCTAGTATGACCTCATCTTAACTACTTACATCTGCAACAACCATGTTTTCAAATAAGGTCACATTCTGAGATACTGGAACTTTTAACATATGAATTTTGGGGGGAACACAGTTCAATCCGTAATACAAATGTTATTATTTTTCATGTACTGAGAATATGTTAAAGTATTCCATTGCAATTATGGATTTAAATCAACTAATATTGTTAATTTAAGCATTATACAGTCTGAGACAATATTAGCTGGCATATACAAGTTAAGGTGGTTTTTGTCATATAAACATTTTTATTGTTACATCAACATCTGTCATTAAATGGATTGCTTATTCTTTGTTAATAATAAAAGCTTAAATAATGGTTTTGTCAATGGTCTCTAGCCAAAAGCCACAAGGACCACATTGGTTTGACCAAAGAAAATGGATGTATTGAGTTAAAGCAATTTGAATGAGTGCACAGACAGTGGGATGTACAAGTCAGAGGTTGTTTGGAAGAATATATTTTCCAATTTGGGCTGGTGCTTGGTGAGTGTAGAAAGCATAAGTAGTTGAGGTTGTCTAAAACTAATTGGTAGAACAGAAGCAGTCAGTTATTTTTATTAAAGAGCAGTTGATGTCTAATCTCTAATTTTTTTTTCCGTGCTAACTTAGGTTTTCATAGCACTCCATAGTTTGATGTGATTTGACAATCATCTGTACCTCCTTCCCTCCTATCATTCAGATGATGACAAGCACGGGGAGCACAGAGTTGCCCAAACTCATGTAGCTCATAAAAATGGAACGTCAGGTTTGAAGGTTTTAGTTTTGCTTAATCTTTATTGGGAAGTGTTGGACATTTAACACTGGAAGGCAAGTGTGATTTCTGAATTTTAGAAAAATGGCATCAAGTTTTACAAAAAGACTCCTAACAAAGGAAGGCTTTCCTTTTATGAGATGTGGATAGGACAAGAGTATAGGAAACAAACAGGTCAGTGATTATGGATGGGGCATTTGAGAACAAATGGGCACCTGGTCTTTTCAGGGTGATGGCGTGTTCATTTTGAGTGTTGGTGTTATCTCTGCACTTATAAGAACTCATAGCGCTTCACTTAAAATAGTGAATTTTACTGCATGTATATTAAAAATAATAGAAAAACAAAGCCTTCGTTTGCTAAGGGAATTTTAAAACTCCTGAACCTTGACACCCAGCCCACCTCCATCTTGGGATCCTCAATAAATGCTGAAGGACCTGGAGGGGGCCGGGAGAAGGACTTGGGGCCAAACAGATTCTTGGAGCTCGGTCTAAAGTTAGGAAACACCAGCAAGGACCACGTCTGTCCTTAGCCTCGCACAACAGGAGAGAAGTGAAAGGGCTTCTGGAATCTTTCTCCGAGTTTATGCTAGCTTCCTCCACTGAGATCTCTGGGAATGCTCTGGTCTGAACCATAAAAGTGCCCCTACAGTTCTCCCCAAGAGACCTGCCTAGGGGCATCTTAATCTTTGGGCATCAGCGTCATGCCTTTCCTGGGCCTGTCTGGAGGCCATCCAGCTCTAAAATTGCATCAGGCCGGGTCCTGTGACTTCTTGCTGGGAGACGTCATGAGGGTTCTACACTCCCACATGTGGAACGTTGCGGCAGCCGCATGGGTCTGGGAGATGACAGAAACACAGCAGTAGCAGAACCTGCGACAAAGCGACAGACGGCCTGTGGCCACAGCAACCACCGCTTCCTCAGGAGCATCAGCTCAGCGCCCACAAGCTCCAAGGCGCACACCAATCTCAAAACCTCCAGGGACGTCAAAGGGACATCCAGCCATGGCCCGCCCGTTGGCGCCCACGCGCATACACCCACTGCCCCACGATCATCCACCACCGGAGGATTTAGGTTGCAGGTGCACCAGTCCCGCTCAAACTTATCACTTCCAGTCGCGCCTCCTCCCCACCTCCCCTCTGGGTCGTGCCCCACTGCGGTGCATGCGCACTTCTACCAACGCCTGCCCTGAGCGTAGTCTCAGCCGCTGTGGCCTGTGGGAAATGAAGATCTCAGAAGCAGACGCCCAGAGCCCCGCCCCCAGACTCCTCCCGGCATGCGACTGCCTCTTAAACACCGCTGGAGACACCAGGGATCGCAGACTTCTCAGAAGTGCGCAGGTGCTCGTGGGTGGGGCGACTGAGAGGCCGCCCAGGGAAAGGTGGAAGTCGGGTCACCACGTCTTGCGCATCAGGAATACTTACCTCTGTGGCCTGGAGATGTGTGGTCCACGCTCCCTAAGCGCGCATCCTCAGAGTCTCCGGGAGGACATTGGGGCCACCCAGGGTGGACGGAGTGGAGTCTACGGGCACATGAGACCAGCAGAGAGCGCTGCCGAGGGGACCACAGCGCAGGACACATGGCTGCTAGTCGACAAGACAGACACCATTGCTGCCCGCATTGAGTTTCCAATTGGAAAGCAGAGTGACAAAGGGTAAAGGTAGTGATGAGTGTGTTGCTGGTAGAATCCTCAGCAGTGTGGGGGGCTGGAACATCATAACCCAAGCCACGTTGGGCCCCTGACACTTCTTCCACAGGTTGGGTTCTTGTGGTTCTTAGGGAGAGAGGCGTTTTGTACTGTGCAGGTTCAGGAAGTGTGAAGTCCCTGTTCCAGGAGGAGAGATAACAAGTGAAATAGATGACGTATCTGATGTTGGTTCTAAGTAAAGAGAGCTGTTGGGGAGTGGGGGAGTCGCAGACGCTGTAGGCTGTGTATCTCTGGGAGTGTATTAGTTTCTCTGGAGACATCATCTTTGCCAGTGTGTCTGAATTTATGTGTCTGTGTCTGAGTGTGTCCACGTGTATGTCCCAGTGACAAAGTTTGTGTGATTTTGTCATGCCACCACATGCATTTGTCTGGGAAGTTTCAGGTGTTTGAGTGGTGGTTCCTGTGTCCTGACAGGAGTGCCGATTGTCTGTGCATCTCACTGCATGGATGACTGTAGTGTTTCTCTGTCTCTGGGTTTTCCCCAGTGTGTGTACTGAAGTTTTTGAGATCTGCTCTCTTAGGAACTTTTTTTTTTTTTTTTTTTTTTTTTTTTAGTAAGCAGGCCTCTCACTGTTGTGGCATCTCCCGTTGCGGAGCACAGGCTCCGGACGCGCAGGCTCAGCGGCCATGGCTCACGGGCCTAACCGCTCTGCGGCATGTGTGATCTTCCCGGACCGGGGCACGAACCCGTGTCCCCTGCATCGGCAGGCGGACTCTCAACCACTGCGCCACCAGGGAAGCCCTCTTAGGAACTTTTAAATACACAGTACAGTATTATTAACTATAGTCACCTTGCTGTTCATTACATCCCCATGACTTTGTGTGTGTGAGTATGTGTGTCTATTCATTGCTGCATCTCCAGCATGTAGAACAGGACCTGGTACATAGGTGATCAATAAACGCTAGTTGAATGACCAGGTTCAGATACTTATATATTCACACACAAACAATGAGGGTTTTGTTCAAAGCTCATAACAGACCCATACAGTTCTCACCCCCTTCCCATGTGGCAGAGTGATGTCCCTTGGCACTCAAATCCCAAAGGAGGGTCTTTCAGCCGACCTGGTGAGGGAGGGGACCTCACAATGATGAGCCCTCACCGTGCATAACATTCGAAGGCACTCACCGTAAGAAACTGCCAAGGGGACATCACCACAACATGATAAGAGCCTGAGGCCCTGAGAGTCAATGGCCAACATCCCTTGTCAAGGATGCTCCAGCCAGCCACTCTGCTTTAGGTCTCTTCCAAGAACAGTCCCCTCACTACCTGACAATACAGCGGGTTTTGGTTGTCCCTTTGATTTCAGGGAGGAACTGCATTGGGGCTGCCAAGGTGTGCAATCCCTCTTTAGCTGTCGTATCCTCTACTAAGTCTCTCAGCATCTGCTGTGGTTTCCTTAGCACCTAGTTTTCTTCCCAGTGGCAGCCATGGTCGGGGAAGGAAGGGAGGTTGAAGCCTCGGGAAACCTCCCAACCCCTCGCCTGGCCTCAGTACCTGGTTACCGGCTAGAGGCGGAAGTGAGGTCCAGTGAGGCCGGAGTAGAAGGCAGAGATTGCTGCCTTCGGCCCTGCCTGGCGTCCTTTCGGGCTTTTCCAGAAAACCAGAGGCCACAGCTACCAACACGGGAAGGATAATCCACTTGAACCTGGGCAGTCAACAAAGGTCAGAACGGCCAGCAGCCTCTGGGGGCAGCTGGTGGGGCATGGAGGCCACGTTGTGTGCTGGAAGCAATGAGGGCCTGGAATCTAGTCTCTGTGGGCTGTCTTTCTTCCAGCTGCATTTTTCAAGGGGCTCAGGTTCCCTGGGGTGGTGTCCCAGGAAGTGAGTGAACTTGGAGGACAAAGGGGAGGGCTCTTTAAAGCCGGTCTGGAGCCTGCGAATGACTAGGGAGCCAGAGTCCAGGTGGCTCTAGGTGTGGACTGCGCATGTGCAGCCCTGAGCCCCAGCCCCGATTGCTCCTGACGCGTGGTGGTCGACTGCGACACAGGGGCTGTGATTGCGCATGCGGCATCTGTGGGTCCAGCGTCGAGGTGGTGGTGAGACTGAGGTAGGCGTGGTGACCCTGGTACTTGCTGCTGAGCTGAAGATGATCAAGAGCTTGTTCCTCTGCCCTTGGCCCAAAGTTTGTTAGTAACTGTCCTGGGCCCTGGTTGCCCTTGTTTTCTGTTCCCACTCACTGCCACATGGCATTGCTTAGGGGAAATATTCCCAAAATGGAGACAGGTGTGGATCCCTTAATGAGGTCTCTCAGCAAAGACATAGAAATGGGCTTGGGAAAGGAATTTGAGAGCTGAAATGGATTTATGATGCGGAAAAATCCTGTCACTGACCGCAGTTTTCCTTGCATCTACCGGGGCATTTCCGAGAGCTTGTATAGGTATCATTCTGCTCATAGGAAAAGGCACATGCTAGGGTATAGCTGTGCAAATGACCATATTCCTTTTGCAAACTAGGGGGCAACTCTGATTTCCAGGATACAAAACTCATTGGACTATACTATAATAGCAAAATGATAATGCCAAATATATAATCCAATTTACAGTTCTTTCAAAAGGATTATAAACAGCCACACTATGTGGCCCAAATAAATGATGGGACACTGATGACAGAAACCCTTTCCAATTCCTAAGTACATGTCACATGAGCTAAAGCTTTTAATTACTGCAAATTGAACCATGAGTAGAATTTTAATTTTCAAATTTTATTGAAGTATACTTGATTTACAATATTGTATTACTGCTGTACAGCAAAGTGATTCAGTCATATATATATATATTCTTTTTCATATTATTTTCTATTGTGGCTTATCACAGGATATTGAATATAGTTCTCTGTGCTATACAGTAGGACCTTGTTTATCCATCCTATATATAATAGTTTGCACCTGCTAATCCCAAACTCCCCATCCTTCCCTTCCCCACCCCCTCCCCCTTGGCAACCACAAGGATTTTATTTTTATGGAGACTCATTATTCTACTTCCCTTGAGCATTTCCTTTAGTAGTGTTTACTTAAGACACTAGATGATGAAATTATAATTTAATGAACACATCCTCACTCACTGATGCCCCCCTGCCTTTCAGAGGAAAAAAAAATACAGACTACACCCTCCTGCTTTCCCTATTATCTCTCTTATCATGGATTATTTTCCTCCAAGACACATATTTCCATCTTTGATGCCAAATCAGAACTGCAAGCACTTGTTTCCTGCTTCTGCATTGAGAGTCTACCATGTGTGCCATGATTGGGCCTAATTTTGTTTTGAGCTTAGAATGGCTGGTGTATTAAGGAGGTTCAAAGACTAACATGCAGTGAAGAGCATGGTCTCAGGGCTAGAAGGTTTTGTTTTGAATCCTGATCCTGTCTTTACCACTTGCTAGCTTTGTAATCTGTAGGCCCCAGTTAACTCACAAAAGGAGATTAGAGTATCTACATTATAGTTTTGGAGGATTACCTCAACTTACATTAACTGAACTAATTTATGGGAAACAAAACAGTGGCAGATATATAGTAAACATACTAAAATGTTCACATAGTGAGAAAAAAGAATCAGCCCTTGAGACGGGGATCTACCTGGCCTGGTCTTCACTCCTAGGCTGTGGTGTTCTGCTGAACAGAAACCTTTTTTTTTTTTTTTTAATTTCTTGGCATGCCACGTGGTGGCAAACAGGATCCTAGTTCCCTGACCAGGGATCGAAACTGCGCCTCTTGCAGTGGAAGTGCAGAATCTTAACCACTGGACCACCAGGCAGGTCCCTTAAACAGAAACCATTTTAAACAACACTGTCATCAGACAAGGCCACTGGGTGTTATGTTATAGAGTAAGGCACAAGCAAGAGCACTCCGTGATCATGTCGTCACACAGGATCAAAAGAATTATGCAAATCACAAAAATGATGAAATTTTCTCCTAGTCTAGCTAACAAAACTGACTTGTTTCCTTACAAGTTAATTTTAGCCCCAGTCCCTTCGTTTTGCCTTCTTTTATTTTAAATTAATTTATTAATTTATTGGCTGTGTTGGGTCTTCGTTGCTGCGTGCAGGCTTTCTCTAGTTGCGGCGAGTGGGGACCACTCTTCATCGCGGTTCGCGGGCCTCTCACTATCGCGGCCTCTCTACGCCACCAGGGAAGCCCTTCTTTTTTGCCTTCTAAACAAGAAATATTAAAATTCCCAGTCAGGGACTTCCCTGGTGGCCCAGTGGTTAAGAATCCGCCTGCCAATGCAGGGGACATGGGTTCGAGCCCTGGTCTGGGAAGATCCCACATGCCGCGGAGCAGCTAAGCCCATGCGCTACAACTACTGAAGCCTGCGCACTTAGAGCCCGTGCTCCACAACAAGAGAGGCCACCACAGTGAGAAGCCTGTGCGCCTCAACGAGGAGTGGCCCCTGCTCGCCACAACTAGGGAAGGCCTGTGCGCAGCAATGAAGACCCAATGCAGCCAAAATTAATTCATTTTAAAAAATTAAGACAGAAATTGGAATGGTGCATGCTTGTGCCTACTGGGACTTCCTGGCAGTCCAGTGGTTGGGACTCTCTGCTTCCACTGCAGGGGGCGCAGTTTCAATGCCTGGTCAGGGAACTAAGATCCTGCATGTCTCACAGTGTGGCCCAAAAAATAAATAAGTAAATAAATAAATGATGGCGTACACAAGCCAAGAACACCAGGGATTGCTGTAGCCACTGTAGTGGAGCCACTACAAGCTCCACTTGTAGAGCACGTGGATCTGATTCTTCTTCAGAACCCTCATGAGGAACCAACCCTAATAACGCCTGATTTCCAATTTCTAGTACCCAGAACTGAAAGAGGATACATTTGTTTCTTTAAGCCACCAACTTTGTGGCAATCTGTTAGGGCAGCCCTGGCAAAGTAATACTTAAAGAATTATTATCTCCTAGCTGTTATCCTCATAAAGAACTGGAAATAATGTGATAGGGATCTACTTTAAGAATAAGGCACTAATAAAGCCAACAGTATATCCAAGACCTTTGTAAATATTTTCCAATGCTATGCAGTTTGTGGTGCACAATACATGTAAACTGCATGCAGGCCTTCCATCATTGGAACTGGCATGGAGTTTCCTTCCTTCCTGAGTTTCCATGTGTTTTCTTTAAGGATAGGGGAGTATAGAAGGCTTTCCCACACTGCTGACATTCAGAGTTTCTCCCCAGTGTGAATTCTCACATGTCTTTGTAAGGATGAAAGCCTACTGAAGGCTTTACCACATTCCTTACATTCATACGGTTTCTCTCTACTGTGAGTTCTCAAATGTCCTCGAAAAGATGATGACCAACTGAAAGCTTTCCCACATTGCTTACACACATAGGGTTTTACTCCAGTGTGAATTCGCACATGTGTTCTAAAGTACGAAGGACTACTGAAGGCTTTTCCACATTTGTTACATGCGTAAGGTTTCTCTCCAGTGTGAGTTCGCAAATGTCCCTTAAAGGATGAAGGAGAACTAAAAGATTTTCCACACTGTTTACATTCATAAGGCTTTTCTCCAGAGTGTGTCCTCATGTGAATCCTAAGGTCTGAAGGCCAGCTGTAGGCTTTCCCACATTCCACACATCTATAGGCTTTCTCTCCAGTGTGCATCCTTGCATGTATGATCAGGTAAAAAGAATGAAGGAAGGCTTTTCCACATTCCTTACATTCATAGGCTTTTTCTGCACTGTGAACCTTCACATGTTTTCTAAGAGAAGAGGGAGAAGAGAAGGATTTCTCACATTCTTTACAAGCATAGGGTTTCTCAACAGTATGAGTTTCTCTATGTGTCCAAAGGTTTGAGGGAGATCTGAAGGTTTTCCCACATTTTTCACATTCATAAGGCTTCTCTCCAGTGTGAGTTCTTATATGGACTCTAAGTTTGGAGAAATATATAAAGGCTTTTCCACATTCTTTACATGCGTAGGGTTTCTCTTCAGTGTGAGCTCTTATGTGTGCCCCAAAGGATGAGTAAGAAATAAAAGTTCTCCCACATTCCTTACACTGATAGGGTTTTTGTCCATGTTGAGATGATGCTATGGGACTCTTGAGGGTTGAAGAATCCATGATGGGTTTTTCAAACTTATTGTATTCATAGGATTTTACTCCAGTAGAAAGTCTCTTATGTACAATAAGATTGGAAATCTGGTTGGTTTCTCCACATTGATTACTTTCATTATTTTCTGAGGGTATCTCCACCACACGCCATCTGTTAAAAATAGGAATCATATTACTAATGATTTGTTAACAATTCATTATGGTTTTTAATGATTAATATGATTACACTTTTACCATTTTCAGTGAATGTGTATGTTTCTTGCCCTGTTAGAATTGTTTCAAAGTGATATAAGCTGAGTGCTCTGACAGGGGGCTCAACCTGAGGTACCATTTTCACTGTTCTTTATATATGGGATTTTGTTTCCTGACAATTGTTTACAACTGAACTACATCTCAATCAGCCAACATCTGTATCATGTTTATAAAATTGTCTTGTGAAAATTCTCTGTGAACACTTAAGATCTGACATATATCTACACACTTATTAATATCATGGCACTCTCTCCTGAGACCTACTTTCTCTAATGTATGTGTCACTCACCTCAAATGTGTTCCCTGGTTCTTGTGCTGATCTTCAATGCTATGGCATTTCCAGTTTTCTCCTAAAATGGAGAACCAGGAATCATTTCTTCTGAAACTTAACTATATTCTGTTTATTTCATACTTCCCCAAACATTCACTGTAGAGGACTTAACCCATTGATTTTAATTTGAGTGCCATAATATGAAAAATAGTAACAAGTTTACTTTCTTTGGAATGAACTCGTGGGATTAAGGCAAGAAAATAAGTAGGAAACATGTACATTTCTTTCCAAGAGCAACCCAAGAGAAATTTTATAAGGAAAAATGCACTTTTGAGTAAAAAAAGAATTGGAGGAGTTCTGGCTACTTGAGGACTTTGACAATAATAAGGACAAGAAGACAAAATGGTGGGCAATTTACTGGAAATACTTCCATGAAGACTGAGACTTCTGGTGACATAAATGCCCTATTGTCAGGAAGCAACATAGGACGGAATTGGACAAAATGCATATGCCCAAATATAAACTTTCAAAGAGGAAATATGGAAGGTCTTTCAATGTGGGCAAGGCTATTCATGAGGATGGATGAAAAGTCAAAAAAAAGGGAAGCTAACGTATCTGCAAAATTCAACTTCCACAGAAAGAAGTAATTTCTTTTTCTAATTAATATTTCCAAATGTAATGTTCCCCAACGAGGGCTGCTCCTCTTAAGGAACAGTTATAACCCTTACAGAGGCTAAAAACATTTAATGAGAAAGTAGTAGGTTTCATACATACATGAGAAAGCTGTTAGACTATATGCTCCATAGTAATGTGACCATGTCTGTCTTACTTAGCAATAAATTCCCACTGTTCAGCCCAAGTTCTAGAGCAAGCTCAATAGCTTGGGGATACCTGTCCTCTAGAGAGTCAGTAAAGGAATGATGTCATCCTTACCCAGTGAGGCCAGGTTCCTGAAGGTCTCCAGCATCACATCTCTGTAGAGGTTCCTCTGAGCCGGATCCAACAAAGCCCACTCCTCTGGGGTGAAGTCCACAGCTACATCCTCAAAGACCACTGACTCCTAAAACATCCAACAAATTCTGGCTTAACGAGGTACCACTCTCCACCTGTGTGTGCAGAAGGAAGGGGGAGGCTGACAGCATTGGAGAACCAGGACTCAATTCACAGCAAGTTCATCCATGGTTCTGTGGTCTCCCATCAACTCTAGGGTTCTGTCATCATCTCTTCCCCTCTCTTCAGCGCTGACTTCCTCTGAGATGCCAGCCTGCCTCATAGATTTAACACCCATCTCTCTAGTTTGACTCTGGCTCCTTCCACTCTTCCCCTCCATCTGAAGGATCCAGAACAGTCCACAATACATTGGAGATATGGAAGAAATACTGTACAAATAAAACAATTATTTTATCTTTAAAAACATCAGTTCCTTGTAATGAAAATGATTTCATCTCCTTCTTCATGGTCCAATACAGGCCAAAGCGTGATATGAAACCAAGTCAGGCCTGGATGAGTTTTTAATGAATTAAAACACAGTGAGGGTCCAGGGGCATTTCTTGCTTGCCCCCTCACCAACAATTTGATTCTCAAGAGGCCTGATTATGCCCAACCTTCAACCCAGGCCCTGAGATGGATATAGTTCCTTGGAACATTCCAATCCATCATAAACTGGCAGGTCCACCTTTATGCGAAGCATTAATATTTACTTATCTGTCTCCTGTTCTTTTATAAAACAGCACCTTTTCCTTTCTCTCCATGCTCTCCAGGAGGCAGTCAGTGTATTGACAAGTTGGAGCCCAGCCAAGAGAAGGGAAGCCTAAGACTTCAGACCTCACGACAGTGCCTGCATTCAGGGGCCTGAGTGCTGATAATTATGAGTGATGTCAAAATTATGGGTGGTGGCTCTTCCTCAACTGATGTCACAAGACACCAGACAGCCTTGCCTTCCCCAGAAAAGAGTGCCCTGGTCCTTCCTGCCTGTGAAGAGGCAGTTCTGAGCCCACTGTGGAAATGAATTAATTGAAGTCCAGAAGGGTTTGGCTGTGAATCTGCCCAGATCATAAAAGGTATAAAGGGATCAGGTGGCACCTTCCTCCCGAAGGACATCTGCTCCCACTGAAAAGCCAGAGGCACTGACTTATACACCAGCCTCCTAGGGGCACTACACACAGCAGTCATTTCTGCACCCCTTGGCATGCAGACAGGCATAACTGCCCAACCCCTGAGCATGGAATCTGATGGCTTGCAGGGTCCCCCAATAGCCTGGCTTTTGAGGAAGTGCATCACTCCATCAGCTTCCACACGCAGAGGTGTGAACATAGGCTGCCACACTCCAATGCAGGGGATACGATTTACCTGTTCAATAAACAGCAGCAGAATGAGAATGCTTCAGAATGGGAACACTCTCTCATGAGGCTGGTAAGTAAAGACAGCTGCTTTGGGCATCCCTAATTACTAATTACCAAGGTACTCTGGTATGTAGCACTGTCTCAAGACAAACTTTTATCCACAGATAAAATTCAACTAACTCTTCCACCACTGTGTATCAGGTGACATTTAAAAGCCATCAAAACCTGTAACAGTCTCACAACAGCATTAATAAGAAAATGTGCTATTTGAGCATCCATGATGTGTGAAATATTTTGCACACCTGAGTTCATTTATGTCTCATAATAAATCTCATAGTAGATATCATTACAATCAGTATGTAGCAGAGGAAACTCAAAAGGACAGAATCAATTAATAATATGCTCAATGTTACCCAATTAGAACCTTGTATGTAGGTCTGACTGCTTTAAAAGCCTAAATGTCTAGCAGCTGCATTTCTGTACATATATGTTACAGGATGATTATGCCCATTATTCCTCACAATGTGTACAATGACCTAGAGCAGAGATCAGCAGACTTTGTCTGCAAATGTCAGAGAGTACATTGTTAGGCTTTTCTAGCCACGTGGTCTCTGTTACAACTGCTCAGGTATGCCTTTGTCACACAGAAGTAGCCAGAGACAACACGTCAAAGAATGGATGTGGTGGTGTGCCAATAAAACTTTATTTATGCAAGTAGGTGGCAGGCTGGGTTTGGCCTGTGGGCTGTAGTTTGCCAACACCTGATCTACAGCAGTGCCATTAAATAGGAAGACAATACAGACAACATATCCAAATTTGAATTTTCTTGTCACTACCTTATAAAAATGTCATATTGAAATTTTTAATATTTATTTACCTATTTATTTATTTGGCTATGCTAGGTCTTCGTTGTGGTACGTGGGATCTTCATTGCAGCATGTGGGATCTTCACTTGTGACATGTGGGATCTAGTTCCCCAACTAGGGATCGAACCTGGGCCCCCTGCATTGGGAGCATGGAGTCTTAACCACTGGACCACCAGAGAAGTCCCTGTATTGAAATTTTAATAATTTTCATTTTGCCCACTAAATACAAGTATACAGATCGTTTCAGTACATAACCAACATAATTACTGAGATAGCCTATGTTATTTTTGTCATACTTAATGCTAGAAATCTGGTATGGATCTCACACATGCACCCAACTCAATTTTGATAGCTGTACAAGAGCTCAACAGCCATGTGTGGCCAGGGGTGCTCTAGTGGACAGTGCAGATCTAGACTCTGCCTGTCTCCTGGAGAGGACAGTGGAGACTAGAAAACTGGAACATTCTCTTCACATCAGACATCCTTGGGCTCTTTCTACTGGCAAAGCCCTGTCTCAGGCGAGTTGCTTCTCTATACAGCTGTAGCTCTGACTCATTCATTTGCTGAAAATCTATTTAGGTGATAATTCCTACTACATGCAGTTATAGAGATACAGCACTTGAGAAAAATTCTGAACCACATGGATCTTAAAATCTCACAGTGGAAGACAATAAGTAAATTGAATATTACCTAGATGAAGGGGTAAGTGCTGTAGGTAAAATACAGGACAATGAAGGCATTTGGAACTAGGAACATGAGCAAAGGGACTGGGGCAGAATGAAATCATAACAGTGACATAACCATCTGGGTAACATTGGAAATGGATACCGTGGCTTGGTTTTTTGTTTGTTTTTAATGCCACTGCGTTTTTAAACTATAAGGATTAGAAACAGAATGTTGTGATTTCACAAAATCTCTGGAAAGGTTTCAAGTGCTTGTTAACTTCACCAGGTCCCACTGGAGAGACACTAGAATCAAAGTGTCCCCAGCCAAGAGCAGAAGCACCATCTACTCCCAGAAAAAGAAAGAAAGAACGAACAGTACCAATGGGCTAAAAATGAACTCAAGAATCTGGAAAAAGAGAAGCAGAATAAAAGAAGAAAGCACAGAATGAAATGTGAAGGGCAAAATGAACTATATAAAAGGGAGGCTAAAAGCACATCTCTTGGGAATTCCCTGGTGGTCCAGTGGTTAGGACTCTGTGGTTTCACTGCCAAGAGCCTGGGTTCAACTCCTGGTTGGGGAACCAGGATCCCACAAGCTGTGCGGTGAGTCCAAAACAAAAAACCGTACAAACCACATCTCTTAGAACTGATCAGATTGCAACCTCTGACAATTTTTTTCAAGAAAAACAAAGCATGGGCAAATAAAGTTACAAATGAAAAAGCAGGCATAATTAGGGATGTTCTAGGGATTAAACACGAGAGGAGGGGAATGGTCTAAAATAAAATTTTAAAATATGAGTACTTCCATACTACTCAGTAGTCGAAAGTAATTTAAAGATAATAAAAGGGTATTTTCAAACATTCACAAAAAGGAAACAAAAATCCCAAATTGTTTTACAGGCTAGTTTTATTAAATATTAACGAGATCAATAATTCTGTGTGCAGAAAACAATTCCTTTTTCAGAGACATGCCAAAAGCAGAATAGTACAAATGAAAAAATAATCATTAACAAACACAGGTGCAAATTTCTATTAAAAATTAGTTCCCTAAATAATGAGTAATGTGCATAATCAAGCACAACCAAGCTTTTTTTTGCCGAGCCATGGGGCATGTAGGATCCTAGTTCCCAGACCAGGGGATCGAACCCGTGCCCCCTGCAGTGGAAGCATGGAGTCCTAACCACTGGACCGCCAGGGAAGTCCCACAACCAAGCACATTTTACTCTAGGAATGCAATAATGTTTAAAAATTAATCCATTTTATAAAACCAGGAACTCTACTCAGTGCTCTGTGGTGACGTTAATGGGAAGGAAATCTAAAAAAGAGGGGATATATGTACACGTATAACTGATTCATTTTGCTGGACAGCAGGAACTAACACAACATTGTAAAGCAACAATACTACAATAAAAATTAAATAGATTTTTTTGTAGTTTTCAGTATACAAAAGTTAATCCATTTTACTATATAATAGAAATGCAGAAAAATCATAATTCGTTGTCCTCAAATCCAAAACAATGACTATCATTAATGGACATAAAAATTTAATACATCAGAACTAGAAGGAACATGGCTACCTGGGGAAGATGGTGCATAAAAATACAGCAATGTTAAATGAAAAATCTGAAATAGTAAAACAGCTCTCTTGTCAAGAAGACAAGACACACAGAGTACCTTATTCTACACTGGACAGGAGGTCCTGGGAATCATTTAAAAAGAAAAGAAAAAGGTAAAATGACAGGACAAGAAAAAAGCTGAAGTATCATTATTTGCAGGTAAGATTTTGTAAGTAAAGATTCAAAGATTTTACAGATCAATAATGAAAATCGATGCTTGCACCTAACAAAGACACTAAGAAAAATGCTCAAAAATGAGTTTACTTCTATGTACCAGGAACAGTATTTTTTTTTAAGGTACCATTTAAATCAGCATCAACATTACATGCAGAACAAGTCTAACAAAGGTTTTGTAAAACATGACGAAAACAGTAAAACATTATTAAAGGAAATTAATGGAGAGACATACCAAGACCGTGGATCGCAAAGTTCAATACCGTAAAAGGTGTAGATCCACCCTCGAATTCATCTACAGGTTCAATGTAATTGCAACTCATTCTTTGTACTTGAAATGCTGACTCTAATCCTAGTTTTTTACATGCGAGAAACTCAATCCCATGGGCACCAGAATCCATCCATTTAATGAAAAATACCTTGAATGTCTAATAAGTGCTATATACCCTCCCCCCTGTGGTTGCGATAAACGAATGAGAAATTAAAAGATCCCCTCATTTAAAGCCTCATAGTTTAGGAAGCTTGGTGAGTCACTAAAGAAAAAGCAGGGGATACAGGGGGAACCCCCCACCCCGCGACCAAGGGCGGGGACTCTGGCCGGGACCCTGGGGGAGGGGCGTGGAGACCCCGGCCCGCGTCAGCTTCCAGCTGGTTCCTGCCGGTTCGAACCAGCCCCTCGCAGTCTCCGACCCGGTCAGCGCACTCACCATCTCCGCCCCGCTCCGGACTCTGCCGGAAGTCCTTCCCGCGGTCTCGCGGTCCCGCGACCTGGGCAGGTGAGAGCGATGGGGAAGATTAACCTCGGGCTGCGCGGGGTAGCGCACCAGCACCACTGCGGGCCGAGAACGACCCCCTACATGGGCTGGGAGCGTGCCCGCCCCCCGGCCCTGATTGGACAGTGTTCCGGGCCCCGCGCCCTGATTGGATAGAATTGGGATTCCCCGCACTCTGATTGGACGGTTCTCCAGGTAATCCCTCCCCATGGGGACTCTGATTGGGCAGTTTTCCGAGGCACGCAGCCTGATTGCACAGCGCTTCGGGCACCACTTTTGGAGCCTCCGAAGATAGTGCTACAGGCCCCGGTGCCCCTGATTGGGCAATTTGAGTGTCTGCACCGACCCTGCCTGGGAGATGGGCGGGGGCAGGGATCACGTGGAAAAGCCGGGCGGAAACGTGGATTCTCAGCTTCTGCCCTGTCTTTGTCCGGTCTTCTACCCTGGACGCGGAACTGCCTTCCCGGCATGTGGCCTCCGAGCAGAACTCGCTCCGGGCAGGTCGGACTTGGCGTCAGCCCGCAGCTCGACGGCCCCTCTTCGTCCTCCTTTCTGATCTTGGATGTCCTGACCCAGTTTACACGCGGAGCACCCCGTGTCTGGAGGCGGGACTGGACAGGACGCGGGAGACTGGTGACTTCCAGGGTCAGGGGTGGACTTGGGGCTTTAGGGACCACGACCTCTAGTATATCAACACCTATACTGAAAATTGATATCATTGTGTCTGAGTTTTCTGGGAAACAGTATTTTTTCCACTTTGGTCTCGAAATCTGATTTTTTTTTTTTAACGCACTTAGATCTAATTCTGGTTTGCTTCTATAAGATTTCGTTTCTATCATTTTAGCGTATGATCAGGATGTTTCTTGTCAATGTTCCCATTTATATTCTTTGTCCTTCCCTCCGTTATTTTCTCTATTATTTTTCCTTTGTTTCGCCGCGCGGCTTGAAGGATATTAGTTCCCGGACCAGGGATGGAACCCATGCCCCCTTCAGTGGAAGCGCCCTGTCCTAACCACTGGACTGACAGGGAATTCCCTTCTCTCCGTTATTTTGTTTAAAATCTGTGCAGAGGCACCCCTACTCCTCCAGCTTCTGTTGCCATAGGTCTGCAGGGGTCCAACACCACCCTCTCTCCATTCTGCAGATCTAATCCATCAATTAAAAAATCAGTGACATTTTCCCTGTAAGAAAACATCCCCTCCTCTCTCTCCCCACAGTCGGACACCTCGGGTTCTACTCCTTGGTCTCAGTGTAAAGGTCTCTCTCTCACGTGACCTTTTGAGGAGTCCCCCCAGAAGCATTATCTCTCCTTTTGTTAATTGCTCTAATAGGAGTCTCTCTTGCATTTATACTCCCCATTTTCTGTGAGTTTATTTGGTGCTTATTGTCTGTCTCCCCGACGTAATTTCAGCACTATTGGAAAGAAGTCTGTGGCCTTATTTCACAATCTTAGCTGCTAGAGACACTGCCATTATTATGATTATTATTATTACTAAATTTTCTCTGATCGATTGCAATGACTGCCGGGCCAGGCTGCGACTCATTGAAGGTGTTTGAGAGCAGGAAGTGAAGAGGAACTGATATCAGTAGGACTTCCGACTGAAAGGAACAACCAAACAAAACAAATATGTCTATTTTCACCTCAATTATTTATCATTGCTTTAATCTGTAATAAGATCATGTCAGAATAGACAATGAGCCGTATAAAGGATAGGAATAAATATTGTGATTGGAGGTGATAACATTGCTTTCTTGAGAAACTAAAGATGAAACAACTATAAAACTGTTAGAACTATTGGCAGTTTACTAGTTACTGATTAAATATATATGATTTACATAATAAAATACATTATTGGACTAAAATTGCATTTTCTGGGAAACTATATATTAGATATTGCAGGATAGGCTTAATGCCATGTGCAGGATCCATATAAGAACATTTAGAAGTGTTTCCTGATGAAGTGACAAAGGTGTCACCTTCATGGATATATAAATAACATTGTTGGATTGAAGACTCCTCAGTTCAAAGATGCAGGTCTCTCTAAACCTAGCCATAAAATTTAGAGAAATTTCCAACCAAATTTGCATCAAGAAGTACTTTATGCCTCATAATAAGATAATTATAAAAGAATTTCTGAAAGTAGTGCAAGGAGTAGGTAGTCAAATGTAAATGAAGAATGAGGAAGAACTTCTGATCAGATCACCAGTTAAAATAACAAATGAGTACAAATAATTGAAATGGCCCTCAGAAACAAGGAATTATCTGACTCAAAATAACAATAGTGCCATTGTTGAGAAATCTTGGAATGAACATATACACCCTTGAGAGTCTATAAACAGACACAAGGATATAATAAAATACTGTATATGATGATTTATGGCAAGAGATGATTCAATCTCAGCCCTCTTTCTACTACATCCACATAAATTCCAGATGAGATAAAGATTTAAACTTAAAAAAAGAGGGACTTCTCTGGCAGTCCAGTGGTTAAGACTCCACGCTTCCTCTGCAGGGGCACGGGTTCTATCCCTGGTTGGGGAACTAAGATCCCACATGCTGCAGGACATCTAAGCCTTTGTGCTCCAAAGCCCGTGCGCCGCAACTAGAGAGCTTGTGTGCCACAAGTACTGAGCTTGCATGCTCTGGAGCCCATGCGCCACAACTAGAGAGAAGCCCATGCTGCAACAAAGAGTCTGGGTGCTGCAATGAAAGATCCCGCATGCCACAAGGAAGGTCCCACGTGCCGCAACGAAGACCCAATGCAGCTAAAAAAAACCCCAAAAAACTAAAAGAAAACATCAGTAAATATTTCTGTATACTTAGGGAGTGAAAGTCACGACATCCAAAGAAAAACTATAAATAGAATGATGACAAGATTTGAAAAAAATAAAGTAAAAACGTCATAAATGATAAGATGAAAGATATAATAACTTGGAAATGTTTTCAATGCTGTCATAGCAAAAAATGCAATATCATTAATTTTTTTTTTTTTTTTGGCTACATTGGGTCTTCGTTGCTGCGCAGGGGGCTCTGCATTTGGGGCGAGCGTGGGCCACTCTTCTTGTGGTGCACGGGCCTCTCATTGTGGTGGCTTTTGTTGCGGACCACGGGCTCTAGGCACAAGGGCCTCAGCAGTTGTGGCTGGTGGGCTCTACAGCGCAGGTTCAATAGTCGTGGTGCACGGGCTTAGTTGCTCCGTGGCATGTAGGATTCTCCTGGGCCAGGGCTTGAACCCATGTCCCCTGCATTGGCAGGCGGACTCTTAACCACTGCGCCACCAGAGAAACCCTAATTAATAGTTTTAAAAGCGCTTATAAATCAGAAGCAAAATGTTGAAGTCCAAGAAAAATGTGCAAAGCCTGTGCACAGAAACTTACAAAATCATAAACTACAAAATGCCCTATAAAAATAACGAAAATAGATTAGTTCCTCAGGCTCAGGATGGATTGTAGAAATAGATACACTTACTAACCACTAAAATTACCATTTTGGTTTCCTTGAGGCATATTGTTGGGGAAAGGTCAAAGAGATGCTTCTAGAACTGTTCCTTAAGATAGTAAGCCTGAAGCAACACCTCACTCATGGAGGAATTTCAGAAATTAGTATTGCCATCAATATACTGAGAGATGCAGGGACTGTTTTTTTAACTACCTTTTCTTTAATTTGAATGGTTGTTATAAAAGCTATGGAGGTTGAGTTTGGAATATCACAATCTTTTTTTTTAAGGTTTTTAATTTTATTGAAGTATAGTTGATTTACAATGTGTTAATTTCTGCTGTACAACAAAGTGATTCAGTTATATATATATACATTCTTTTTCATATTCTTTTCCATTACGGTTCATCACAGGATGTTGAATACAGTTCCCTGTGCTAGACAGTAGGACCTTGTTTATTTTATCACTGATACATTATTATTGACTAAAGTCCATGCAGGCTAGTGCTGGAGTTCCAACCTCAAAATACAACCATATGTATTTTAATTGGCAAACAACCTGATACCTTATGAACCACATACACCCAAATCTGGTCATATGATTTAAAACCTATTTGCAGCAGAACCATCTCATCATCCTTCTGGGCAACACCTTGGACTGTTGGGAGCTTCTAGATTCAGCCACCCATAACTGAGGCTTTAATTGTGCCAGTTAAGTCCAATGATGGCAGATT
Organism: Leucopleurus acutus; assembly: GCF_964270905.1. NCBI lineage: Eukaryota > Metazoa > Chordata > Mammalia > Artiodactyla > Delphinidae > Leucopleurus > Leucopleurus acutus. Next base: position 2,951,453 of record NC_139145.1, on the reverse strand, counting down.
CAGAGAGGCTGCCATCACCCTTGCTAGCTGTGCACCTTGATTTGAAAGGTATTTGCAAGTCAAGCTCCCAGGCCCACAATTGCCATTGAATTCTGCAAGTGGCTCAGCCACTATGGCTCTACCATAGAGCCACAAAAATTGGATGCATGTCAACCCAAATGGGTATCCACTGGGAAAGGATATCCCAGTGCCATATCACCCTGGGCAACATGGCCCTAGAACCAAGCTCTCAGGAAGCTGCAGGATTCATCATTTTAAAAGTATGTTTATGGGATTTCTCTGGAGGTCCAGTGGTTAGGGCTCCATGCTTCCACTGCAGGTGACACGGGTTCGATCCCTGGTAGGGGAAGTAATATCCCACATGCCCCATGGTGCGGCCGAAAAAATAAAAGTATGTCTAACAAAAAACTAATCTATACTTAAAGAGAAACTTTATTCACAAAGATTGTTGCAACAGGGCTGAGGCTCGGATCTCAGCGATGTGTCAGCCTCTCCAGCCACAAAGAAAAGGGCTTTTCTCGTCTATGTGAGGAAGGGAGGAGGGAAATTGGGCGAGTGAGGGCGGTGCGTGGACTGCGGGTCAGTGTGGCTGGACTGGACAGGGCTCCCTGGGTGGCCGATTCTCTGGAGAAGCTGACCAAGGACTTGCTCTGAACCTCAGGGTTGCTCAGACGTGGGGGCGACCCAACGGTACCCCCCTCCTGTGGGGAGGGAGCCTGATGCTGTGGGGTAAGAAATGGGACACAGAGAACTTGGTCAAGCCCAGATATGCGGGCGGGTCAGGAGGGCGGTAGGTGTCAAAGGTCACACGTCAAACCCGGCAGGATCCTGCCTTACAGGCGAACGTTTCTTTGTTCTTAAAGGGCACAGACACATGGTGACCTCTGATCCCGGGTCGACCATTGACCCTGGAGGTCACCAGCCTCTCCCGGCCCATCTTGTCCAGTCCCGACTCTGGACAGGGGTCTCTCCGCGGGGAAACTGAGTCAGGACGTCCCGGTCCGGGTCCGCCTACCCGGGAACAAGTTCTGCTGGGAGCCCACGGCCCCGGTCTCGAAAACAACACTTCTGCCCGGCTTAGGGACCTGACCAACGTCCCAGCTTATCACTGAGGCCTTAGGGACTATAACACTGTCCAATCAAGGGAGACGGGGGCGGGGCCCGGGAAATAATCAGAAGCGCTAGGGTGGAGCCCGTGAAACTGGGCGGAGGGACGGGGAGGGTCTGAACAATTGTCCAATCAGAACCCGGAAGCTTGTCCGGGCACTATACATTCAGAGTCCTCAATAGGGTGAGTGCCTGGAGTACCGTCTAATCAGAGCGCCGGTTCCCGGAGAACAATCCAATCAAGGATTGCGGGGGCCGGTTCTGGAGTCCTTTTCTAAAGGGCGCCGGGGGCGGGTCACGGAGTACCGTACACTCATAAGCCCCGGGGAGGTGAGTGCTTGGAGCACCGTCCAATCAGAGGGCGGAAGCCCGGAGCTCCGTCCAATCAGGGTCGGGGGTGGGTGCCCTCCCAGCCCTCCCAGCCCTCCCAGCCCTCCCAGCCCTCCCAGCCCTCCCAGCCCTCCCAGCCCTCCCAGCCCTCCCAGCCCTCCCAGCCCTCCCAGCCCTCCCAGCCCTCCCAGCCTTCCCAGCCCGCGCAGGCGTCGCTCTCGGCGCATCTCGGCGCGCCTGCGCGCCTGAGGGGCGCGGACCCAGGTGTCCAGTGTCTGTGGCTGTCACCGGCCCAGATTGCGGGGCCGTGGGAGGACGCCCTGGACACCCAGGACCTGGGCGGAGATGGTGAGTGCGCGGGCCGGGGCCAGAGACGGAAGGGGCTGATTAGGACCGCCTGGGAGCTGAGGCAGGCCCGGGTCTTCCGCGCCCGCTCCCCTGGATTCCGACCCGAGTCTCCCCCTCGGCCGCGGGGTGGGGTCCCGGCGTCCTGTCTTTCCCGTCCTCTCGTGGGGGGCGGGGGAGTCCCGACCTGAGTATGCGTCCCTTGGGGGTCCCAGGGAGGACCAGGTGACCCGGGCAGTGGTCAGGGGCGGGGGTGAGGGAACGCGCCGTGACCTGACAGATAAAGTCAAACCCTTATTGGGTAAGGAGAAACTTTATTCCCGTTAAAAAACAAAATCCAACTGTGTACATTTTGAAGCTTTTACGTCTGTCTGCAACAATTCATGAATCTGGCAGCTTCCCATCCAGCATATCTATAAGGGCGCTGCCAGGAGCTGTACGGAATGAAAGTCTTCCATAGGCAGAGGGAGCGGGACAAAGAAAGTAGCGAAAAGTGGATTGTCTGTGGCCAGGTTACTCTACGGAGGGCAGGGGTCTGTCAGGCAGATCACTTCACTGTGCTGACCAGGTAATTCCTGACTGACTGGTTTCAGATTCCGTTTCTGGGAGAGGCTGAAACTGTAATTAAGTCTCTGTTTGGTGATTTGGGACTTAGAATAACCGATTCCGTTTGGGGCTGTGGTCTTGTTTTTAATATTCCAAAGACTTGGAATAGGGACAGGGCTCGGATACCACAAATGTTACAGGGTCTCAGACTAAACAGAAAAGGGCTATGGGTGAGGAGGGTGAGAGCAAGGCTGTTTGACAGAATGGGGCGTCCCTGTGGTCAGCGCATTCTCAGCCCGGGGTCGGGGAGGGGGGCCGAGGGGAGGGTTTGCTCTGCAGCTCAGTGCTTCTAAGTGGGGGCCGGGGGGAGGGAGTGGTGACTCAAAGTCAGGGGCCTGTGGGTAGACAGGAGCCTAAGTAAAGTTTGAGTAAGAAATGGGTAATTGTGAACACTGGGTCAAGCCAGTGTCAAATAAAAATCCAAATTTCCTAAAGGCAGACTTTCATTCAAATGATTTCCTGCAGGGGAGAAGGGTCTGCTGCATGAGGCACAGGGGGCTTTGCAGGAAGGGGGACATCTGACCCCAAGATCTGCAAGCGTCTCAAGAGTTGGGCAAAGAGTTTCTTTTACACAGAGGCTTAAACAACACCAGGAGGGACCAGGTGTGATGCTCGGATAGCAGATCCCTGAGGCCAGCCTGTCCTTAGGGGTCTGTCGTCTGGCTGCGGTGAGGCCAGGTCAGGGGGAAGGAGAGGAGCTGAACCAAAGTTTGGCCAACAAGCGTTTGTTCTGCTTGGTCAGTGGGGGGAACAGTTCCACTAATCACTGATGAGGTGGAGATGGGGCTTTGAGGGGACTGCGTCTGGCCTTGTCCTGGATAAACAGGGGGCCTCCGTGTGAGTCTTATCTGAGTCAGGTGGGGCACGGGGGTGGTTTCTTGCAGCCTGCCGTTTTCCAGAAGAGCAAAGGGTGGGGGGTCCTTTCACCTTCCATCGAAGTTTCCAGGAACACAGGGCTCAGGGAGGGTTCAGCATTGTCCCCTGACACCTGTGAGCAGCCTCCTCTGGGTCCAGCTCAGCACTAATAGCTTCCCCTGATCCAGCTTCCGGTTTCAGCAAGTGTAAAATTCCGCATTCTTTCTGCCTGGTTTCTTCTCCTTAGTGAGGGTAGTAAGCGTCTCAGGTCTTTGCCCTTTCCTGCTGACTTGTATTATTCTGGGCCTTTGGGCCTTAACCAGAGATGCCTCTGGGGAGAAGTGTCTCAGTACAGAAAATGTTTTCTCTTCCATTAGAATTTCAGGAAATGCAGGCAGTCCCACCCCTTCATGTGAAATGGGTGGAGAGATGGATTTAAAAGATTCAGAGAAATTGTAATGACTCTTCCATGCAAAGTGCAGAGTTCTGACACTGTCTGAATCTGGTCCACTAACTGTTACTACCTGGACAACAGAGGTTAGTGGAAATTCTGTGGAATGTGACCAGTGCTACTGAGACTTGCTCACTTCTTTTTAGACGAGTTACAGCTCGTCCTCATGAGGATATTAGTGAACTGATGCCTGTCTTCTGAAAGGGATGAGCAGTATCCTGTTCCTCAAACCATAAAAATGCCCCAGAATTTCCCTCTCCTACATTATCCGTGAACGCAGGAGGAAGCAGTGATCCCGCAGGTTCTCATTTACACACTGAGACAGGGGTCTTTGTCTCCTGTGAATGACCCACAGTGCTTGAAGTGGATGCATCCCCTGGGGCGGGGACAAGCTGAGCCTGTGAGGGAGGTGAAGGAAGGTGCTCTGGGCCCTTGCTGCCACCCCTCCCCACACATGTGGCCTCCAGACTGTAGAACCACCACAGAAGGAGGTGTTTATGGCATGAGCATGGGGTGGGGCATCCACCTGCAGAAGGGCTGGGGGTGGTTTGTCAGCCGAGGTTTTGCTGCCCTCAGCTGTTTCCTGACCTTTGCTTTGGGCCTCATCCAAGGAGTTGGTGAACTGAGTGTGATGTGTGCACCCTGAGTGAGTCTGTGAAGGTCAGACTTAGGGAAGGCTCCTTGGGCTCAACTGCTGCTGAGAAGGTTGATGAATTGGAGAGCTTCTCTGGGTCAGAACTTCAACTTGAGTGTTTCCTCTTGGGTGAGAATTGAGGTCCTCAGGAGGGGGCATTTCCACACTGATCTCAGGCGCTCAGTCCCTCCCCCTGCCCTGGGGGCGCCCAGCCAGGCTGTGTGTCAGCAGGGGGATCCCAGCCCCCCAGCTCGGATGGCTTTGGCCTTCTGACTTGGGGTTTCCTTGTGCACCGTGGGCAGCAGGCCGCTGATCTGAGCGGCTCACACTTGGCTGCGCTTCCCTTTTGTTTCTTGGATGGAATCTTGTGCCCTGTGACTCAGTGTGAGTACTGAAGACTTTTGTTCCGTTACTTGAAGGTGTAGATATTTATTCCCTTGGTTGGCTGGTAGCACTTCCCAGTGAGCGGCCCCCAGGGTGCCCATCATCCTGGTCTTTTTGGTATCTTTTGCAGCTTTACACCTGTTCCTCATCACCAAGCAGCATTTTGATTTTGCTTCTGCTGAATATGCCATAAGTGAATATGACCCGTACCACACCAGTAATGGCACACAGAATGCTTCTCCGTGGTTCTTGGCCCCAGTCTGTTTCACATGTGCTGGTTTCAGAGGAAGGGAGTCACCAGGTGGTATCCTCCATCCAGTTCTGTGGGGATTGGGTTGTCTCATGGTTAGTTTTGATTTATCAGCCGTGCTATTATTTATACTCCTTGATTTTTGTCTCCAAATGCCAGTGCAATATAAATTTTTACATGTGGAAGGAAAATTGAAGGACTATAGATTATGGATATTTTCAAAATACTAGGAAGTGTGGATGGAGGGCTGGAGTCTAGCGTTGATTCTACTGACCAGGGTTCTTGGACTTGAATCAACAGAAGTTGATAAGAGGCCAGACAAGAAATTCCAATCAAGGCTTTATTGGGGCTCCTGCGGCAGCAGGAGGGAGCGAAAACAAGCAACAGGTTTCCTTGCTCACTCTCTGAGGACGGGGTGGGGGTGAGCTGCGTTCTCTTATATTGGGTGGGGGGGCTCTAGTCCAGCAGCTGTGCCGGAGGGGTGGCTTGGGTGGTGTGCCCACCCCCTTGGTGGTGCTGTGTGCCAGGTGCATGGGCAATACCCTGCTTTTGCTCCGGACTCCTCAGAAGTGGCAGTTGGATTATTTGGTCTTTTTGTATCTTCTTGTTCCTAATTTGCCCCAAGCCTGCCGTGCAGTTTTTTTAGTCCCTTATAGTCTCTTTGTATCTTGTTGCTGGAGGAGATGGTTGTCCAGTTGCAGGCACTGCAGCAAAGCTTCCAGGTTCCAGCCTGGCTCAGGAGTGTCCAGCTTAATTTTGTCCATCATAATATGCGAAGTGGGATCTCCTTGTGACTGTATATTGGTTTTTACTGTTAACCATTGGGGTTGAGCACTTCTTATAAATGGTGTTCGTCTTCTGTGAAATAGTTTTCAGTCATTTTCTCACCTGTAATTCATTTGTATATTTACTGATTTATTATACTTTCTTTACATACTCTGGACATTCAACCTTTTTCATTTCTCGGTATGGCAAATGTGTTCTCTCAGATTGTGGTTCATCAGTTCTCTCTGTTCTATTTGATGGACACGTCTTAACTTTAATAGACGTGACATTCTCCATCTTCCTTTGTAGCTTACTCTGTTTTTCCTCTATCAGAAAACTCCCCCGATTGTCGAGTCATAATGCATTTACCTGCAACTTCTCAATGTGTTCTACTTTCGTCTCTCATAGTTAAGCCCACAGTGAATTGGTTATTGTATATGCACTTATAAGGAAAAAGATTTCTTATTCCCCTGTAGATATCCAGTGGTCACTGCCCCATCAAAGTGTCATCATCTGGCCCCTGCCCAGCATCAAGTGCTCTGGCGTAGATCCACATGCTGAAAACATGTGGGTCTCTTTCAATGCGTTGTGGTTTTTTTTCCATTGGTGTATTTGTCCATCCCTCTGTTAACACCATCCTGTCCTAATCACTGCAGCTTAAGAAGTTTCAATGTCTGTTAGGGAAAATCCCACCACCTTGTTCTGTAGAAAGTCTTGGCTATTTTAGAAGTTTGTCTTCCATTTCAGTTTTTAAAAGTAGTTTTTCTTAAGTTCACACAAAACAGAAACAACCCCCAGACCAAAACCCAAAGCAAACCTTCAATGGAATTGAAGATCCAGTGGAATTTTCTTAAACTCTTGACCTGTTTGGGAGAAGCCGACGTCATGGTGACATCAAGTCCCCTTACTGAGAATGTGCCCATCTCTCCATTTATTTCATTTTACTGTGGGGTCGTTTTTTTTTTTTTTTTTTTTTTTTGTTTTGGTGTACGCGGGCCTCTCACTGTTGTGGCCTCTCCCATTGCGGAGCACAGGCTCCGGACGCGCAGGCTCAGCAGCCATGGCTCACGGGCCCAGCCGCTCCACGGCATGTGGGATCCTCCCGGACCGGGGCACCAACCCGCGTCCCCTGCGTCGGCAGGCGGACGCTCAACCACTGCGCCACCAGGGAAGCCCTGTGGGGTCGTTTGATAACATTTTGGACTTTATCCACAAATCAGCTTATATCCTTAATTAGACATAATTTAGGACTTAAAGAAAATTAGTTTTGTAGCAATTAGTTTTAAAGGTCTAATATTTAAATTTTTTACTTTTTTTTTTTTTTTTGGCCATACCGTGCAACATGTGGGATCATAGTTCCCCAACCAGGGGTCAAACCCTCACCCCCTGCATTGGAAGCATGGAGTCTTAACCACTGGACTGCCATGGAAGTCCTGAAAATTTTTACTTTTCAATTGCTTGTTTCTAGTGATTCAAAATACACCAAGATTTATTTTTATGAGTTTATATACTGGAAACTTACTAAAAATCTCATTCTGTGATTATTTTCATATTCTTTTGGGGTGTGAGATACACAAACATTTGAGCAATGAATAAAGGTAAATGTTTTCTTCTATTACAGTATTTTTTTCCTGGTGAAACTTACTCTATTAGTGTCCCCTATTAACAGTTTTTTAAAATCAAGCATGTACTACAGGTCAGCATTAGAGAGATTTCTGTGTCTATTATTATTGAGAGATCAGGGTGATAAATACATTTGAATACTTGAAAAGATTCTCTGAAAAGAAACAAAACTTGAAATGTGGTTTTATGACAAACCATTTAGAAGACCTCAGTTATTAAACAACTGAAAACACAGAACACAGATTTCCTTGGTGGTCCAGCAGTTAACACTCTGCGCTTCCAATGCTGGGGACACGGGTTCAATCCCTGGTCGGGGAACTAAGATCCCACACACCACGCGGTGCAGCCAAAATAAATTAATTAATTAAAAGTAAAAAAATAAAAATAAAAACACAGAACAGAAGATAAACAGGCATTCACCAACCTCATTGTCTCCAGCACATGACATGTGACATATTAAGGCATCTTTTGCTCCCATCCTGGTATATGCAGGTTAAGAGACAGGCTTTAAATAGGAACCAGCACTTCTGCTCAAATGCATTGGGCAGATTTGTTTTTTGTATTCTCCCATTCCACACACCCCGAAAGCTTTCGTGATGAAGCACATCTTGACCCAGAGCAACACAGATATCTGTTTAGTAAAGAGGAGCAGTTCCCCGTTGAACAGTAGGAAGGAAGGAAAAGAAGATTATGTAAAAAAGTTCCAAGACTGGCATTTCAATTGCTCTCAAGAAATTTATGCTTCAGTGATAAGGAGATAGACGAGATGAAGACTTGATTGACGATGAGATTCCATTAACTTGGATCCTCCTGGGGAAGAATTGTTCATTGGTATTTTGCTGCATTGGGATGAGAGTTTGAAAAGCACTTCATACTCCTTAAAAAGCAAAAATCACATCCACTAGAAAAAGATCATTTAACTTAATACTGATTATTTATTATTTCCCGTATTTGACCATTTTCAAAGCTCAACAGGCTCCATAAAGTACATAGAAGAGTGACCTGTTCTCCTGTTTTTTTTGTTTTGTTTTTGTTGTTGTTGTTGTTTTTTGCGGTACACGGGCCTTTCACCGTTGTGGCCTCTCCCCTTGCGGAGCACAGGCTCCGGATGCGCAGGCTCAGCGGCCATGGCTCACGGGCCTAGCCGCTCCGTGGCATGTGGGATCTTCCAGGACCGGGGCATGAACCCGCATCCCCTGCATCGGCAGGCGGACTCTCAACGACTGCGCCACCAGGGAAGCCCATGTTCACCTGTTATTAAGGCAGGTGTGTGAAAATAGTGTACTAGAACTACATCTTTCATGAACTGTCAGCTTGCAACATTTATTTATTTATTTATTTATTTATTTATGGCTGCATTGGGTCTTCGTTGCTGCGCACGGTCTTTCTCTAGTTGCGGCGAGCGGGGGCTACTCTTCATTGTGGTGCACGGGCTTCTCACTGCAGTGGCTTCTCTTGTTGCGGAGCATGGGCTCTAGGCACGTGGGCTTAAGTAGTTGTGGCTCACGGGCTCTAGAGAGTAGGCTCAGTAGTTGTGGAACATGGGCTTAGTTGCTCTGTGGCATGTGGGATCTTCCCGGACCATTGCAGTGGCTTCTCTTGTTGCGGAGCATGGGCTCTAAGTGCGCGGGCTTCAGGAGTTGTGGCACATGGGCTCAGCAGTTGTGACTCGCGGGCTCTAGAGAGCAGGCTCAGTAGTTGTGGCCCACGGGCTTAGCTGCTCCGCAGCATGTGGGATCTTCCCAGACCAGGGCTCGAACCCATGTCTCCTGCTTTGGCAAGCGGATTCTTAAGCACTGCGCCACCAGGGAAGTCCCTCATGAAGCATTTTGAACCCAGTTTCCTTTTTTCTTTTAAAGACTTATTTATTACTTACTTATTTTATTTATTTTTGGCTGCGTCAGGTCTTAGTTGCGGCATGCGGGATCTTTCGTTGTGGCTCTTGGGCTCTTCGTTGTGGTGCTCGGGCTCCTCTCTAGTTGTGACGCACAGGCTCTAGGGCGCATGGGCTCTGTAGTTTGTGGCACGTGGGCTGTAGTTGAGACGCATGAGCTTAGTAGTTGTGGCTCGTGGGCTCTAGAGCGCAGGCTCGGTAGTTGTGGTGCGTGGGCTTAGTTGCCCCGCGGCACGTGGGATCTTAGTTCCCTGGCCAGAGATTGAACCCGTGTCCCCTGCATTGTAAGGTGGATTCTTTACCACTGGACCACCAGGGAAAATCCCCCGTTTCCTTTTGAAAGGACGCTCTTTCCTTGCTTTCAAGTCTGAGGGCAAATCATCACATTTAGGGCCAGTTGTGTTTAAAGACTTACGAGATTATAGAAGATACATGTTGGTCTCTGCCCCTGGCTCCTGACACCCCTCTAATCTCCTGGGTCATAGAAGTGCCTTTTGTTCTAATGAGATGACTGTGGGCTCATGGATGCCTCCTGGATGAGGTCAGGTCACTGGAAAGACAAGCCATAATAAGAAGCTTGGAACTGTCAGCCCCACATTCTCTTAAGGGAGAGGGCTGAAAATGGACTTAATGACCATTCCTGCCTCTGTGATGAAACCCCCACAAAATCCCAGTTGTTTGGAGTTCAGAGAGCTTTGGGGTTGGTGACCAGGGGTAGGTGTGGGGAGGGTGATGCCCAGAGAGGGCATGGAAGCTCCGTGCCGCTTCCCACATTCCTCACCCTACTTGTCCCTTCATCAGGATGTTCGTCTGTATCCTTTATTGCATCCTTTATTAAACTGGTGAACGTGGGTAAGCGCTTCCCTGAGTTTTGTGAGCCACTCTGGCAAATTAATGGAACCCCAGGAGAAGGGGTCGTGGGAACCTGTGATCTATAGCTGGTAGGTCAGAAGAAGCACAGGTGACAGCCTGGTCTTGAGACTGGCGTCTGAAGTGTGTGTGCATTCGGGGGTTGGGGTCAGTCTTGAGGGACTGAGCACTTAACCTGTGGGATCTCTCCAGGTAGAGTGTATCAGCACTGAGTGAAAGCATGGGAAACCCAGTTGGAGTCACAGAGAATTGCCTGGTGTGGGGAGAAACCGCCACACACTGGAGACCAGAAGTGTCTGAAGTGAAGTGTTCTCTGTGAAGGAAAAGAGACACACAGGGAAGAAACACACAGTAGGGAAAACTGTTTTTTTCCCCCCAGCACAGAAGAAGGAAAAACTGCTTTTCCCTCTACGAGGCTTCACCACATCATCAACCCAGCCCGTCCTCAGGGAGGTTCTCCTGGCTGACTCCGGGTATCTGCCAGCTCTCGATTCTGGGCTTTTGAAAGTGGTTCTTTTTGTCTTTTTTCTTACTTGATGCAGCTGTGATAGGAGTTTCAACAATGATGATAAGGCTTATGGATGGTGCAGGGTAATGGGCGGACTCTTCTCCAGGAACTGTCCTTGGCAGATACAGACAATACCTAGGTGGTGGCGGTTCCTAAATGAGCCTGGCTGACCTGCTCTGCTTTAAGCTGGCACATGGAGGAGTCTGGGGCCATGTTTCTATTCAGGAAGCCTCTATTATTAAGGTAGCTTTGGGATCACCATTTTCACTCTGTTGTATTGAAAGGAGACCAGGGACTTCCCTGGTTGGCACAGTGGTTAAGAATCCACCTGCCAATGCAGGGGACACGGGTTCGGGCCCTGGGCCAGGAAGATCCCATATGCCATGGAGCAACTAAGCCTGTGGGCCACAACTACTGAGCCTGCACTCTAGAGCCCACGAGCCACAAATACTGAGCCCACATGCCACAATTACTGAAGCCCACGTGCCTAGAGCCTGTGCTCCACAACAAGAGAAGCCACCGCAGTGAGAAGCCCGTGCACCACAATGAAGAGTAGCCCCCGCTCGCCACAGCTAGAGGAAGCCCACACACAGCAACGAAGACCCAACGCAGCCAAAAATAAATAAATAAAATAAATAAATTTATTTTAAAAAAAACAGAGTTACAGATGTAGAAAACAAACTTATGGTTACCAGGAGGTAAGGGGAGGGAGGCATAAATTGGGAGATTGGGATTGACATATACACACTACTGTAGATAAAATTAACTAATAAGGGCCTACTGTATAGCACAGGGAACTCTACTCAATCCTCAGTAATGGCCTATATGGGAAAAGAATCTAAAAAATAAAGAGTGGATATATGTTTATGTATAACTGATTCACTTTTCTGTACACCTGAAACTAACACAACAGTGTAAATCAACTATACTCCAATCAAAATTTTAAAAAGAGGGCTTCCCTGGTGGTGCAGTGGTTGAGAATCTGCCTGCCAATGTAGGGGACATGGGTTCGAGCCCTGGTCTGGGAAGATCCCACATGTCGTGGAGCAACTGAGCCCGTGAGCCACAACTACTGAGCCTGCGCGTCTGGAGCCTGTGCTCCGCAACAAGAGAGGCCGCGATAGTGAGAGGCCCGCGCACCGCGATGAACAGTGGCCCCCGCTCGCTGCTACTAGAGAAAGCCCTCGCACAGAAACGAAGACCCAACACAGCCAAAAATAAATAATTTTTAAAAAATTTTTAAAAGAAAAAAATTTTTTTTCCCTTGTGATGAGAACTCTCAGGATTTACTCTGTTAGCTTTCATGTATAACATACAGCAGTGTTAATTATATTAATCATGTTGTACATTACGTCCTAGTGCTTATTTAACTTGTAACTGGAAGTTTGTACCTTTTGACCACCTTATCCATTTTCCACTCCCCCAACCCCTTGCCTCTGGTAACCACAAACCTGATCTCTTTTTCTATGAGTTTCTTTGTTTCTTGAAGTATAATTGACCTACAGCACTATGTTAGTGCCAGTGCACAAAATAGTGATTCACTATTTCTGTTCATTACAAAATGATCACCACTGTAAGTCTAGTTACCAACTGTCACCGTGCAAAGATATTATTATTGATTATATTCCCTACACTGTACATTTTATCCCAGTGACTTATTTATTTTATAACTTATAAAGGAAGTTGTTACCTTTTTTAAATTAAATTTATTTATTTATTTATTTTTGGCTGCATTGTGTCTTCGTTGTAGTGCGGGCTTTCTCTAGTTGTGGTGAGCGGGGGCTACTCTTCGTTGCAGTGCGCAAGCTTCTCATTGTGGTGGCTTCTCTTGTTGCGGAGCATGGGCTCTAGGTGCGCGGGCTTCAGTAGTTGTGGCTCGTGGGCTCTAGAATGCAGGCTCGGTAGTTGTGGCGCATGGGCTTAGTTGGTCCGAGGCATGTGGGATCTTCCCGGACCAGGGCTCGAACCCATGTCCCCTGCATTCGCAGGCAGATTCTTAACCACTGTGCCACCAGGGAAGCCTGGAAGCTGTTACTTCTTAATCTCCCTCAACTATTTCAGTCATCCTCTCAACCCCTTCCCCTCTGGCAACTGCTATTTGTCTGTGCATCTCTGACTCTGTTTTGTTATCTTTGTGCATTTGTTTTGTTTTTTAGATTCCACGTATAAGTGAAATCATATGGTTTATGTCACAAATGGCAAGATTTCTTTATTTTTTATGGCTGAGTAATATTCCATTTATATATATATATATATATATATATATATATATATATATATATATATATATATATATATATATCCATATCCATTCATCTATCAGTGGACACTTAGGTGGCTTCCATATCTTGGCTATTCTAAATAATGCTTCAATGAACATAGAGGTACCTGTATCTTTTCAAATTTGTGCTTTTGTTTTCTTTGGAAAAATACCCGGAAGTGGAATTGCTGGATTGTGAGGTAGTTCTATTTTTAATTAAAAAACATTTTTTTAATTGGAGTGTAGTTGATTTGCAATGTTGTGTTAGTTTCAGGTATACAGAAAATGAATCAGTTATAAATATACATATGTCCACTTTTTAAAAAAGTTCTTTTCCCATAGAGGCCATTACAGAGTATTGAGTAGAGTTCCCTGTACTATAGAGTATATTTTTAATTTTTTGAGGAAACTCCATACTGTTTTCCATAGCAGCTACATGAATTTGCATGCCCACCAATAGTGCACAAGGGTTCACTTTTCTCCACATCTTCACCAACACTTGTTACCTGTTTTCTTTTTTCTTTTTTTTTTGCGGTATGCGGGCCTCTCACTGTTGTGGCCTTTCCCGTTGCGGAGCACAGGCTCCAGACGCACAGCCTCAGCAGCCATGGCCCACGGGCCTAGCCACTCCACGGCATGTGGGATCTTCCCGGACCGGGGCACGAACCTGTGTCCCCTGCATTGGCAGGTGGACTCTCAACCACTGTGCCACCAGGGAAGCCCCACTTGTTTTCTTTTTGATAATAGCCATTTGACAGTTGTGAGGTGATATCTCCTTGTGGTTTTGATGAGCATTTCTCTGATGATTAGTGATGTTGAGCACCTTTTCATGTGCCTTTGGGCCTTCTGTGTGTCTTCTTGGAAAAATGGCTGTTAAGGTCCTCTGCTTATTTTTCAATTGAGTTGTTTGTTTTTGTCTGAGTTGTGTGAGTTCTTTATATGTTTTAGATATCAATCCCTTACTAGACATATCATTTGCAAATGATATGTCATTTTCCCAGTCAGTAGGTTGCCTTTTCATTTTATTGGTGGTTTCCTTCACTGTGCAAAAGCTTTTTAGTTTGATGTAGTCCCATTTGTTTATTTTTGCTTTTGTTTCCCTTGCCTGAGGAGACATATCCAAAAAATATTGCTAAGACATGTCCAAGAGCATCAAGCCTATGTTTTCTTCTAGAAGCTTTATGACTTCAGGTCTTATATTTAAGACTTTAATCCATTTTGGGTTTGCTTTTGTGTATGGTGTGAGAAAGTAGTCTGGTTTTGTTTTTTTGTTTTTTTGCATGTAGCTGTCCAGTTTTCTACTTATTAAAGAGGCTATCTTCCCCCCCGCCCCCGTTGTATATTCTTGCCTCCTTTGTCGTATATTAATTGGCCAAATAAATGTGTGTTAATTTCTGGGCTTTCTATTCTGTTCCATTGATGTATGTGTTTGTTTTTGTGCCACTGCCATACTGTTTTCATTCCTGTAGCTTTGTTGTATAGTTTCAAATCAGAGAATATGATACCTCCAGCTTCATTCTTCATTCTGAAAATTGTTTTGGCTATTTGAGGTTTTTTGTGTTCCCATACAAATTTTGGAAGTGTTCATTCTAGTTCTGTGGGAAATGCCATTTGTATTTTAGTAGGGATTGCCTTAACTCTGTAGATTGCTTTCAGTAGTATGGTCATTTTAACAATATTTATTCTTCTAATCAATGAGAACAATAAAACTTTCCATTTCTTTGTGTCATCTTCAGTTTCATCAGTGTTTTATAGTTTTCTATGTACTGTTCTTTTACCTCCTCAGATTTATTCCCAGGTATTTTATTTTTTGATACAGTTGTAAGTGGAATTATTCTTAATTTCTCTTTTTGATAGTTTGTTGTTAGTGTTTAGATACTGAACAGATTTCTGTATACTCATTTTATATCCTGCAACTTTACTGAATTCATTTACTCTAACAGTTTTTTTGGTGTGTGTGGCATCTTTAGGATATTTTCGTATAGTATCATGTCATCTGCAAACAGTGACAGTTTTACTTCTTTCTTTCCAATTTGGATTCCTTTTATTTATTGTTATTGTCTTATTGCTGGGGCTATGACTTCCAATACTGTGTTGATTAAAAGTGGCGAGAGTGGGCATCCTTGTCTTGTTCCTGATCTTCAAGGAAATGTTTTCAGCTTTTCACCATTGAATATGATATTGGCTCTAGGTTTGTCATATATACCTTTATTGTGTTGAGGTATGTTCCCTCTATACCCACTTTGTTGAGAGTTTTCATCATACACAGATGTTGAATTTTGTCAAAAGCTTTTTCTGAATCTACTGAGGTGATCATATGATTTTTAATCTTCAATTTGTTAATGAGTTCTATCACGTTGACTGATTTGCAGATGTGGAACTATCCTTGCATCTCTGGGATAAACCCCACTTGATCATAGTGAATTATCCTTTTAATGTATTGTTGATTTTTATTTCCTAGTGTTTTGTTGAGGATTTTTGTGTCTATGTTCATTAGTGATATTGGCATGTAGTTTTCTTTTTGTGTGTAGTATCTGTCTGATTTTGGTATTAGGGTGATGCTGGCCTCATATAACGATCTGGGAAGCATTCCTCTTCAATTTGTTGGTATAGTTTGAAAAAGATAGGGATTAACTCTTCTTTAATTGTTTGGTAGAATTCATCTGTGAAGGTATCTGGTCCTGGACTTTCATTTGTCAGGAGGTTTTTTTTTGTTTTTAAATTACTGATTCAATTTCATTACTAGTAACTGGTCCACTCATGTCTTATGTTTCTTTTTCTTTTCTTTTTTTTTTAAATATTTATTTATTTGGCTGCCCCAGGTCTTAGTTGCAGCATGCAGGATCTTTGTTGTGGTATGTGGGATCTTTTAGTTGCGGCATGCAGGGTCTTTAGTTGCAGCATGTGGGATCTATTTCCCTGACCAGGGATTGAATCCAGGCCCCTTGCACTGGGATCAAGGACTCTTAGCCACTGGACTACCAGGGAAGTCCCTCTTATATTTCTTTCTGATTCAGTCTTGAAAGATTGCACATCTAGGAATTTATCCATTTTTTTATTAGTGTGTAATTGTTTGGCATAATCTCTTATGATCCTTAGTATTTCTGTAGTTTTGGTTATCATTTTTCCTCTTTCTTTTTTGATTTTATTTATTTGGGCTCTCTTTTTTTTTTCTTGACGAGTGGGCCAAAGGTTTATCAATTTTGTTTATCTTTTAAAAGAAGCAGCTCTTCATTTCATTGATCTTTTTCGTTGTTTTTCTTTAGTTTCTATTTCATTTATTTCTGCCCTGATCTTTATTATATCGTTCCTTTTACTAACTTTGGATTTTGGTTGTTATTCTTTTTCTAGTTTCTTTAGGTGTAAGGTTAGATTGTTTATTTGAGGTTTTTCTTGTTTCCTGAGGTAGGATGTGTCACCATGAACTTCTCTCTTAGAACTGCTTTTGCTGCATCCCATAGATTTTTGAAACATTGTGCTTCTATTTTCACTTATCTCCAGGTATCTTTTTATTTCCTCTTTGATTTTTTCAATAAACCATTAGTTGTTTAATAGCATGTTGTTTACCCTCCACATTTTTGTGGGGTTTTTGCTGTTCTTTTCTTATATGTATATATATAAGAATATATTTCTCATACTGTTGTGGTTGGGAAAGATGCTTGATACAATTTCATTCTTCTTAAATGTATTGAGACTCGTGGTCTAGCATGTGATGCATCCTGGAGGATGTACCATGTATACTTGAAAAGAACGTGTATTCTGCTGCTCTTGGATGGAATGTTTTATATATAAAAACTCGTGTGTGTGTGTGTGTGTGTGTGTGTGTGTGTGTGTGTGTGTGTAATTTAAAGTCCATCTAACCTAATGTGTTGTTTAAAGCCAGTGTTTCAGTACTGACTTTCTGTCTGGATGATCTGTCCATTGATGTATGTGGGGTGTTAAAGTCCCCTGCTATTATGTTACTGTCAGTTTCATTCTTTATGTTTGTTAATATTTGCATCATATATTTAGGTGCTCCTATGTTGGGTGCATATATATTTACAAGTGTTATATCTTCTTGTTGGATCGATACTTTTTTCATTAAATAATGTCCTTCTTTGTCTCTTGTTACAATCTTTGTTTTAAAGTTTGTTTTGTCTAAGTATTGCTATTCCAGCTTTCTTTCTGTTTCCATTTGTTTGGAATCCCTTTTTCCATCTCCTCACTTTTAATCTGTGTATCTTTAGATCTGAAGTGAGTCCCTATAGGCAGCATATATATGGGTCTTGGTTTTGTATCCATTCAGCCACTTTGTGTCTTTTCTTTTTTTAATTATTTTTTTCTCTCTAACTGATATTTCTTCATTTAAAAAATTTTTTTAAATCTCACCAGAACGTGAGTCATTCTTTTTTGTTCAATTTGTTAATTTTTTTTAATTTTATTTTTTATACAGCAGGTTCTTATTAGTTATCTATCTTATACAAATCAGTGTATATATTTCAATCCCAGTCTCCCAGTTCATCTCACCATCACCCCTTGCCCAACACTTCCCCCCTTGGTGTCCATACATTTGTTCTCTATTTGTTTCTCTATTTCTGCCTTGCAAATGGGTTCATCTGTACCATTTTTCTAGATTCGACATATATGTGTTAATATACGCTATTTGCTTTTCTCTTTCTGACTTATTTCACTCTGTATGACAGTCTCTAGGTCCATCCACATCTCCACAAATGACTCAATTTCGTTCCTTTTTATGGCTGAATAATATTCCACTGTATATATGTACCATATCTTCTGTATTCATTCATCTGTCAGTGGACATTTAGGTTGCTTCCATGACCTGGCTATTGTAAATAGTGCTGCAATGAACACTGGAATGCATGTATATGCCCAGTAGTGGGATTGCTGGGTCATATGGTAATTCTTTTTTCAGTTTTTTAAGGAACCTCCATACTGTTCTCCATAATGGCTGTATCAATTTACATTCCCACCAACAGTGCAAGAAGGTTCCATTTTCTCCACACTCTCCCCAGCATTTGTTGTTTGTAGATTTTCTGATAATGTCCATTCTAACCGGTGTGAGGTGATACCTCATTGTAGTCTTGATTTGCATTTCTCCAATGATTAGTGATGTTGAGCATCCTTTCATGTGTTTGTTGGCCATCTGTATATCTTCTTTGGAGAAATGTCTATTTAGGTCTTTTGCCCATTTTTGGATTGGTTTGTTTGTTTTTCTGATATTGAGCTGCATGAGCTGCTTGTATATTTTGGAGATTAATCCTTTGTCAGTTGCTTCATTTGCAAATATTTTCTCCCATTCTGAGGGTTGTCTTTTCATCTTGTTTATGATTTCCTTTACTGTGCAAAAGCTTTGAAGTTTAATTAGGTCCCATTTGTTTATTTTTATTTCCATTTCTCTAGGAGGTGGGTCAAAAAGGATCTTGCTGTGATTTATGTCATAGAGTGTTCTGTCTATGTTTTCCTCTAAGAGTTTTATAGTGTCTGGCCTTATATTTAGGTCTCTAATCCCATTTTAAGTTTATTTTTGAGTTTGGCATTAGGGAGTGTTCTAATTTCATTCTTTTACATGTAGCTGTTCAGTTTTGCCAGCACCACTTATTGAAGAGGCTGTCTTTTCTCCATTGTATATTCTCCATTGTATATTCTCCATTGTATATTCATAATATTGTATATTCTCCATTGTATGTATTCTCCTCCTTTATCAAAGATAAGGTGACCATATGTGCATGGGTTTATCTCTGGGCTTTCTATCCTGTTCCATTGATCTGTATTTCTGTTTTGGTGCCAATACTGTATTGTTTGGATTACTGTAGCTTTGTAGTATAGTCTGAAGTCAGGGAGTCTGATTCCTCTAGCTCTGTTTTTCTCCTTCAAATTTGCTTTGGCTATTTGGGGTCTTTTGTGTCTCCATACAAATCTTAAGATTTTTTTGTTCTAGTTCTGTAAAAAATGCCATTGGTAATTTGATAGGGATTGCATTGAATCTGTAGATTGCTTTGAGTAGTATAGTCATTTTCACAGTACTGATTCTCCCAATCCAAGAACATGGTATATCTCTCCATCTGTTTGTGTCATCTTTGATTTCTTTCATCAGTGTTTTATAGTTTTCTGAGTACAGGTCTTTTACCTTCTTAGGTAGGTTTATTTCTAGTTTTTTTTTTTTTTTTTTTTTTTTTTTTTTGCAGTGGTGAATGGGATTGTTTCCTTAATTTTTCTTTCTGATCTTTCATTGTTAGTGTATAGGAAAGCAAGAGATTTCTGTGCATTAATTTTGTATCCTACAACTTTACCAAATTCACTGATTAGCTCTAGTAGTTTTCTGGTGGCATCTTTAGGATTTTCTATGTATAGTATCATGTGATCTGTGAACAGTGACACTTGTACTTCTTCTTTTCCAATTTGAATTCTTTGGTTCTCTGATTGCCATGGTTAGGACTTCCAAAACTATGTTGAATAATAGTGGCGAGAGTGGGCAACCTTGTCTTGTTCCTGATCTTAGAGGAAATGCTTTCAGTTTTTCACCATTGAGAATGATGTTTGCTGTGGGTTTGTCATATATCACCTTTACTATGTTGAGGTAGGTTCCCTCTATGCCCATTTTCTGGAGAGTTTTTATCGTAAGTGGGTGTTGAATTCTGTCAGAAGCTTTTTCTGCATCTATTGAGATGATCATATGGATTTTATTCTTCAATTTGTTAATATAGTGTATCACATTGATTGATTTGAATATATTGAAGAATACTTGCATCCCTGGGATAAATCCCACTTGATCATGATGTATGATCCTTTTAATGTGTTGTTGGACTCTGTTTGCTAGTATTTTCTTGAGGATTTTTGCATGTGTATTCATCAGTGATGTTGGTCTGTAATTTTCTTTTTGTGTAGTATCTCTGGTTTTGGTATCAGGGTGATGGCGGCCTTGTAGAATGAATTTGGGAGTGTTCCTTCCTCTGCAGTTTTTTGGAAGAGTTTGAGAACGATGGGTGTTAGCTCCTCTCTAAATGTTTGATAGAATTCACCTGTGAAGCCATCTGGTCCTGGACTTCTGTTTGTTGGAAGATATTTAATCACAGTTTCAATTTCATTACTTGTGATTTGTCATATTTTCTATTTCTTCTTGGTTCAGTCTTGGAAGGTTATATCTTTCTAAGATTTTTTTTTTTTTTTTTTGGCTGTGTTGGGGCTTTGTTGCTGCATGCGGCCTTTCTCTAGTTGCGGCAAGCGGGAGCTACTCTTCATTGCGGTGCGTGGGCTTCTCATTGTGGTGGCTTCTCTCGTGGAGCACAGGCTCTAGGCCCACGGGCTTCAGTAGTTGTGGCATGCGGGCTCAATAGTTGTGGTGCACGGGCTTAGTTGCTCTGCGGCATGTGGGATCTTCCCGGACCAGGGCTCAAACCCGTGTCCCCTGCATTGGCAGGCGGATTCTCAACCACTGCACCACTAGGGAAGCCCCTCTTTCTAAGAATTTGTCCATTTCTTCCAGGTTGTCCATTTTATTGTCATAGACTTGCTTGTAGTAGTCTGTTATGATGCTTTGTGTTTCTGTGGTGTCTGTTGTAACTTCTTTTTCATTTCTAATTTTATTGATATGAATCCTCTCCCTCTTTTTCTTCATGAGTCTGGCTAAAGGTTTATCAATTTTGTTTATCTTCTCAAAGAACCAGCTTTTAGTTTTATTGATCTTTGCTATTGTTTTCCTTGTTTCTATTTCATTTATTTCTGTTCTTATCTTTAGGATTTCTTTCCTTCCACTAACTTTGCGTTTTGTTTGTTCTTTCTCTAGTTACTTTAGGTGTAAGGTTAGATTGTTTATTTGAGATTTTTCTTGTTCCTTGAGGTAGGATTGTATTGCTGTAAACTTCCTTCTTAGAATTGCTTTTGCTGCATCCCATAGGTTTTGGATCATCGTTTTTTCATTGTCATTTGTCTCTACCTATTTTTTGACTTCCTCTTTGATTTCTTCAGTGATCTTTTGGTTATTTAGTAGCGTATTGTTTTAGCTTCCATGTGTTTGTGTTTTTTATGGGCTTTTTTTCCTGTAATTTATTTCTAATCTCATAGCTTTGTTGTTGGAAAAGATGCTTGATGACGACTTCAGTTTTATTAAATTTACCAAGGCGTGATTTGTGACCCAAGATGTGATCTATCCTGGAGAATATTCCATGTGCACTTGAGAAGAAAGTGTAATCTGCTGTTTTCAGTTGGAATGTCCTATGATATCAATTAAATCTGTCTGGTCTGTTGTGTCATTTAAAGCTTGTGTTTCCTTATTAATTTTCTGTCTGGATGATTTGTCTATTGGTGTAAGTGAGGTGTTAATGTCCCCCCCTAATTTTGTGTTACTGTCAATTTCCTCTTTTATAGATGTTAGCATTTGCCTTATGTATTGAGGTGCTCCTATGTTGGCTGCATATATGTTTATAATTATTATATCTTCTTTTTGGATTGATCCCTTGATCATTATGTAGTGTCCCTCCTTGTCTCTTGTAACAGTCTTTATTTTAAAGTCTATTATCTGCTCTGAGTGTTGCTACTTCAACTTTCTTTTGATTTCCATTTGCACGGAATATCTTTTTCCGCCCCCTCACTTTCAGTCTGTATGTGTCCCTAGTTCTGAAGTGTGTTTCTTATAGGCAGCATATATATGGGTGTTGTTTTTGTATCTGTTCGGCCAATCTGTGTCTTTTGGTTGGAGCATTTAATCTATTCACATTTAAGGTACTTATCAATATGTATGTTCCTATTACCATTTTCTTAATTATTTTGGGTTTGTTTTGTAGGTCCTTTTCTTCTCTTGTGTTTCGCACTTAAGAGAAGTTCTCTTAGCATTTGTTGTAGAGCTGGTTTGGTGGTGCTGAATTCTCTTAGCTTTTGCTTGTCTGTAAAGCTTTTGATTTCTCTGTCAAATCTGAATGAGATCCTTGCTGGATAGAGTAATCTTGGTTGTAGGTTATTCCCTTTCATCACTTTAAATATGTCATGCCACTCCCTTCTGGCTTGTAGAGTTTCTGCTGAGAAATCAGCTGTTAACCTTACAGGAGTTCCCTCATATGTTATTTGTCCTTTTTCCCTTGTTGCTTTTAGTAACTATTCTTTGTCCTTAATTTTTGTCAATTTGATTACTGTGTGTCTCAGTGTGTTTCTCCTTGGGTTTATCCTGCCTGGGACTCTCTGTACTTCCTGGACTGGGTGATAAA